>NC_072852.1:188054676-189293676 GCF_028858705.1 Grus americana | reverse complement strand
ACATCTAAAGTTCCCTGACAGTCATGAAAGCCTGAGATACTTGCATTAACAGGGGTGGTGATGAAAGTCTTATACATAACAGCTTAGCAGTTAGCCTGTGATTTCCTCAAAGAGCAGGAGAGGTAAGTTCCCTTGTTTTAGGGTGCTCAGACTCCATATCATCCACTCCCATTAAGGTGTCCTAGCCACCCAATCGTGGACCACATCAATTGCTTGTTTCCCTGGGAGGCAGGTGGAGCAGCTCCCACACCTGCTGATGAAGATAAGCCTGTGCCAAAAAAGGAAAATGAGAATTAATGAGGGCAGAGAAAGGACAGGACAGGCTTTGCAGCTTTCTGCTCTGGACACTTTCCCCAGCAATGAGGACTCCTGAACTCTATTTCTTGAAAGATTTAGGTTCAGCTCAGCCAAACCAGCAGGACTTCTCAGTGTACACAGCTGCAGAGTTGCAGGAACCTAAGAGCTTTTTTGGCTCAAATTCTGGCACCTGGTGACAGTCTAAATCATACATTAGGCATCCACATCCTTCTTTGGATTTTGTCCTGAGGGCCCTATAGGTATGTATCCATGGCAGGGCCATCTATGGACCCAGAGGTCTTGGGATCTGTGGACATTCTTGCTGACAAGGAGGTACCACACAGTTAGGTCCTGTCCCTGATGCCTGATTACTCTCTTTCCCTTATGCCAAACTCAACAGCCCACCACAGTCCAGCAGTTGCCAGTGGCTTCAAAAGGTGCTCATGACTGCACTCCTCACAGAGCTGGCATGGAGAGGAGGGCACCAGCACCTCTCCCTCCTGAGACACTTTCACTTCAGATGGTTGCCGATGCATGATCAGGGACACCAAATGGTCTCCAGATGCATCAAAACTAGGTTTAATAAACAAGAGGAAGGTTTTATGTGTCTTCCACCCAGTATTGAGTAGCTTAAGGTTTTTCTATTTATTTATTCATAGTTAAGATCTCACAGGTGTTTCCACTACACAGAAATTTCTGTACCTCTTTGATGCCCTCTATCTTCCTGATCTCAGTGATATCCCAGAATAATGACTTTCATAAGTTAAATATATGTTGTGCAATTGATTTTATCAATTTTAATTTGCTGTCTCAGTTTCACTCAGTGTTCTCCTGTTGGTTTTTTTGTGTAAAGAAAAATGGTAAGGAAGAGCATCTGATTTATCTTCCCAGTTCTATTAACTAGCTTGGATAGCTCTACCATATACTTTTCTTTTTCATTTCCTCTCTAAATTATCCCAACCTTTTCAGTCTCTCTTCATATGGAAGTCATTCCATGCCTCCAATCTTTTTTTATTGTCCATCTCCCTATCTAGTTTTACTGTTTTCTCTCCAGGGCAGGGAGACCAGGGGCGAGCGTGTCGTTGCAGGCAGCTGGAGGAGTACCATTTATGCCATGACACAGTGGGATACAGCGGTCTCAAACTGTGAATTCCATCTTGCATTTGAGCCTCCATTTTGTACGACATGCTGAATGTGTCTAACCCCGAGCCAGGATGTGGAAATGCGCTCCAGTACAGCCCGCTGTCAAGGAAAGGTATTAGACGCTACCTGAGAAAGCCATTTCATAGCAGTCTGGACCCAACAACTGCAATTGGCTTTGAACTATTGGCCCAAACCCAAAGGAAAAATAGATTTTAAACAGAAGGTGCTGGCATGCCTGGTGGATCTGCAGCTTCATAGTCTCTGCACATGGCAAGAGGAAAGACTTGCTTAGCTGAAGATACTGCTCTCAGCAGCGTTAGCTGCCCATTGCCACATGATCAAGTACTGACAGGAAAAAGAAACCCTTCCTGTTCTGACTGATGGACAAATCTCAGATCCATCAAAAAGCTGAGGTTGTGCAGAGGGAAAGGTGTAGTTTGCAGATATTTGTCATGAGGCAAAGTTTTGTGATGACTTTGAAAAAAAAAAAATAGAATGTGGAAATACCTCATGGCAAGGAAGAGTCCCCACACTAGCTAGAAATAGTAAGTGGACTAGAGTTCCTGTGATTTCAGCACAAATTTGATGCAGTATGGGTCTGGTGAACACTACTTTGCATGGTGGATCTGTTATATTTTACATTATAGCTTTTATTCATACTCTGTTGTTTTGTTGTTGGGTTTGGGGTTTTTTTAATCATTGCTACGCACAAATCTGTCTTTGTAGTAACCAAGACTGTCCCAGTCACTCACAGCATTATCTCTTGCTTTGCCAACACATTCCGCGTGGCAGGACATGGGCTAACCCTGCTCAGAAGACATTTCTATTCAGTCCCACACTGCCCTTTCTCAGAGGAGACACACTCTGGAGATTACTGCCACACCATTGACTGGTACTTGCAGCTTCCACTGTTCCCATCCCATCTTCCCAGGGCATTGAAGGCGCCTGTCCAGCTTCCTAAGTGCAGAGTGCAGCACAGACAGCTATGCTACCATCACAGCATATCAGCCTGGTGAGCACAATTTGGAAATGGGAAAGGGCTCTCCCTGCAGAAAAGAGAGGCTGCCACCCACTGAAGGCCGCCTGAAGCTTTGAGCAGAACCCTTAAAGCTCTGGGTGGAACATCACACTGTGCTGGGGAAGGAGATGGCATATAAGGGCTGTCATTTGAACATTTAAAAACTGCCTCAGGTCCTTCATGAATCATATCAGAAAAGCATCTTCATGCCTCTCTAGATTCTTAATATATACTTAATCCTGAGCATTTTATTCATCTTGTTGCCCTTTCACATGATAAAGAATATCCTCTGAAGACTCCATAACATTCCAGACCTGCAAGACCCACCCTACCTCCATCTTTGCCTTGTCCTGCCACATCACCTGCCACTTCAATAGTCAACCAAGTGCATGACAAAGAACAACACAATTTTCAGCTAGAAACTTATGGAAAAGAAGGGGTAGAGGTAACCCCAAGGCTTCATAAAAGTTGAATCAAAAGCAGAAGTGAAAGAGTGAGTGTTCTGGACACTAGGAAAGGTAAAGGCTTTGAGGCTTGAATAGAGGAGCAGAAGTGAAAGCAGGAAGTGTTTTCCAAATAGCAGAGGCAAACAGGAAGAGTAGAGGAAATGGTAATGGATGCCTTATTCCCTGTAGTGGGAAGCTGTTCTTGGCTTTCAGCACAAGTTATTTTCTTCGTCTGTAGTGAGGCTGGACAACTGTTTCTGAAACACAGATATTAATGACTCACTGGTCAGGGTTTTTTTTCTAATTATTACTAAATTAACAAACTGAACAGTAAGTCCTCCCTATTTCACACTAAGAACTGAAGACTCATTTCAAATCACTGGATTTACCAGACTAAAGCAAGTGAAGAACAACAATAAAAAGCAGGGATAATGATTCACAATGTGCACTTGGACAATTATCACTGCACTGTAATTATTTAATGTTACCACATTAAATAATTACATTATATTACATTATGATGTATAATTTATAGAAAAAGTAAAGCCTCCATAATTCAAGTCAAAATTACAGCAGTTAATAAGTATTTGGTGACACACAGAGTGAAACTAGCTTTTCTGCTGGCCTGCCTTGTGCCAGGCACTGTAAAGGAGGAAGGATCCTGCATCCTCTGGTATGGGTTACCTTACAGATGAGGGCTAGAAAAACAAATTCCAGGGGAAAAGTTCCTATGTCTGAAGGAAATGTCAGGACAGAAAAAGAGGTGATGCTCTTCTGGTTGTGCCATCAATGGGCTCTCCCCTCTGGTTTCTCCAGAAGTACCTGCTTCTCTAGGCATGTTGGATAAATCCATCTCACTACGAATATAGGTAGAAGAAGCAACAATTGCAACTGTACCACTGCCTCCTTTGTGCACGAGCTCAGTGGGAAAAATATTTATTATGTTTATTATAAACAGAGTTCAGTGTCCTCTTCTGAGGGAGTTCAACCCTCCTGGGAGGGAATTCAGACACTTGATCTGTGACCTGACCAGGAAGCAGTGAGATTGGTTCCTAATCCCTACAGCCCAACTAATATATCCTGGCTACGAGGAGATGTGAGGATAGCACAGGAAGCAAAATGGGTGGTTTTGCTTCTTGCATACATCACGTTCTTCTGGATAAGAGGTGGAACAGGGAATAGCACTCTCTTTTTCAAAAGATTCATTTGCTTTTTTCTGGAAAGAGGATTTGAGGGCTAGTCCCAAACCAAGAACCCGAATTCCAGTCTATCGCATCATCACATGAGAGATGGCAGGCATCTCTTCTCCATTTACAGTCTGGTTTGCTAACCCAAAGACTGCAGGACTCATTTCACATCCGCAGGCTCAGCTTGGCAGGAGAAATAAACCCTGTGCCCTCAGCACGGCCACCTGCACTGCGAGAGACTCAAATCTGCTCCATCAAAGCAGGAGCCTGCACCAGAGTTTCTCACATCCCTAATAACTACAGAGCTAGGGGGAGTCTCTTCTTTCTCCTCACTCCTCCAAGATCTCAGCTGTGTCCCGAGGCAGAAAGGCTGGAGAGGACCAATGTCCACCCCCAAAACACTGTGGAGAAGGGTGATGAGTTCCTGTCCTGGCTCTTCTCCAGCTGATATAGGGGGACTGAATTTGTCATAGACATGAAGTCAATAGTGCCTGGCTCTCAGTTACAGTAAAGTTACCTTATAAACCCTAGCAATGTAAAAAGGCTCAAAGTGTAATTTATAACCTAGCTGAAGGTGTTTACTTACACTGACTTTAGTGTAAATGGTAATCAGCCTGGTAGGCTCTGTAGATCATTAGCGCTTGTGTAAGAAAACACCCACACTTGATTTGAAAGAACTACTATTAGCCAAGAAATTGCAAGCAATAATTCTCCTTTAGTAGAAATGAAATAGCTCATACTCATCAGACCAGACAATCCTCATCAGGGGGCAAGGGCTGTAACCAGCTAGTCTGTAGCAGGGATCTCTAACGTGTGCAATTTCCAATCGCTGGTGAAAACTCATGCAGAGTTGCCAGATAACATTTATCAACATACACAATTAAATTAATTCCATGGAGAAAAAAAATTGTGGCCCATATTTCTCTATTAAACCGGATGAGGAGGTTGAGGGCGAAGTATCTTTCTTCCCTACTGTCCCTATCATATACAAGGGAATATAAACCTGTTTGATACAGGAATGCGTTGCTTCAACAGTTACCTAGTGAGCTAGTAAAGACAATAACAGGATTAAATTTATTAATTAATGTTTGAGATTAATAGGTTATTTTGTATTTTGAAAGCTAAGCAACATAGCTTTACCATGTACAGAACAGACCAGAACTTGGCTGCAGTCAGTGCCTTCAGGAATAGACTCCTTCTGGCAATCCTATTCAACAGTGCAAGAAACACCTAACCGTCCTAACCGAGAAAACTTTCTCCAGAAAGGTATTGTAGGGGAGGGATAAACAAAGCCTTTCGAAGCCCACCTTTACCCTGAAGAATCCTTCCACATCACTCTGTTCACTGAAACACACAATTGGAAAAAAAAAAAAAAAGGAAAAAAACCCACAAAACCAAACAAAACACAAAACCAAAACCAACCAACCAAACCTCATATCGACTCATTTAGAAACAGACAGGCTTTGGATGTTCCTGTTTAACCAAACTATTGCCTTAAGAAACAAGCTCTATTGTCATTTCAAGTTCTGGTAAATGCAGTAAACATATTTGGATCCAAACCACATTATACTATGTGTGTGCCTTACTATGGATCAAATGCATTAGTGTTTTCGTAACATGTTTTACACATGAAGCAATGATAACATACCCTTTTTGCACATACTGTAAAGAGGCTGCAGATGAATATATGCACAGAAACCCGAAAAGCATCTATATCTCTGCGCTCAGGATCAGTTTATCATTCTCTCACATCAATTGTAAAACTACAATTAAATTAATTAGGAACAGAATGATGCCAAAGCTGCAACATAACCTTGTCATTTCTGCATGAGGTCCTGAAAATATTCATTCAGGTGTGGACAGAAATTTGGCCCGACCTGTGTTTGCAAATCCTCTTGCATTTGCTTTGTGCGAGTACTTGAACCTGCTACTTTGTAGCAAGGAATGTTCACCAAAAATCACCTAAAATTAATATTGCAGAATATTTGTGCAAAGTCAAGTTGAGACTGGTAATGGAGAGAAATTGCACTGGAAAAAAGGATTCTGAATGTTAAACATACTCGTTTAGGGAACATTCTTTGCATCCAGCCAAAACATCTTGAATTTCAAGTATCGATATACTCATGACCAACTGATTGCAAACAAGCTACAGACCAAGAATTATTCACAGAAATTATTTGATGAATCACTCAGAATAAATTTCAATAATGATCAAATGAAAGAAAATTGTGGTCAGATGATGGAAACTTGCTGAACAGAAAAGAGGAGGTGAAATTTATTGAGTTACTTATTAGGAACTATTTGCTTTGCTCTGCCTGCTACCATACAGTAACAGAAAAGCTGTAGGAAGCATCTGTGGAGCAGATGAAAAAGTAGGTGGAGGAGTCCTTGTCCTGTTCTCCTGCCTCAAAGCCCATTCATTTGGGACAGCTATGATAGAAATACAGCAGCTCTTGCACCACTGGCTCAGGAAAATGTACACCATGTAGGAAACTACATTTTTAACTGAAAATAAAACCCTTTTTTTCTTATTTTGCCTGTGGAAGCACACAAACCGTTTTAAAAGTACCAAATTCTCTGAGCACCACCTTTTAAAATCTCTTTTAAGCTTGTTATTACAGAAAAGTTGAGCTGATTCAGTAGAGTCCTAACAGTTTTAAAGTGGCAGAAGGAAGATCAAAATTTGGTCCTTAGTTGAATTTAAGTAATTACTACCCAAACAATTGCTACCCAAGAAAAGAATCGGATCCTCTTCTGAATACATCTGAAACCCAGTTACTTTTGATTGAGTGCCTAATAGGGAAGATATACGCTGTCTCTGGAGCTCCCATCCAGTTCTTCAAAAGGCTCAGTGTTTGTCACATTTACTTCCAGTATGTGGTACCTTTTTCCTTCATCTAACATCCTTGGCTCCGCACAAATACCTATGCATAAGGAAGGGAGATTGTATCACTATTGACAATAAAACAGCAATGCAAAAATACAGCAAGCACTTTGGTTTACGAGTGCAAATAAAACATTTCACTTCAACACACTGAGGACAGATTTATTTTCACTTGCTTCTTTATGAAATGGCTCCCTATACCACCGCATACATTTGCACACACATGCAGACAGATTAGAAAAGAAATCATGCTGGTTCTTGGTTACCCCCAGAACTGCCAGAGAGTTAATGTATGGTCCAAGAAGAGTTTTCAAATGGAATTTTAACCTTTTCTTCCAACAGAGATTCATGGATTCGATTCCTGTCATCGCTGAAGCCAACAACAAAACTATTGTTTATTTCTGTGGGAAAAGGATCAGGTCCCTTATTTGCAATTTTGGCTTTTTTCAGAATCATGTATTTTTTTATTAAAAGGAAATAAATCCCTATCTGCATTTAATCACACAACTAGCATGAAAATGAACTCAATGAATAAAAATGTCAG
Organism: Grus americana; assembly: GCF_028858705.1. NCBI lineage: Eukaryota > Metazoa > Chordata > Aves > Gruiformes > Gruidae > Grus > Grus americana. The sequence goes on along the minus strand of NC_072852.1, from coordinate 189,286,157 downwards.
GAGTGGGAAATGATAGGGTTCTCTCTTAGCCAAGTTTTCTGTCTAAAATTAGCCTGCCTTTCTGGATTTACTGCTGTTATTAAGTGAATGTCCTTTTGACAATAAAGCAGTGCTTCTTGGATTTAGACAGTGTTGTGAAGAATATGATAAAGTGCTCTGTGATGTATGACTTTGATTGACTCGGGGGACCTTACTGTTTCGATGCTGTGGTCTGTTCTTTGTTCACTAGATGAAGACTTTCTGTTCATTTAATACTCAGTTCAGGACCAGAACTTGGAGAAGGATGTGTGTAAAGATGTAGAGTACCTTGTTTCTGTCATGCTAACATGATGAATTATAGTGTATTAAGGAAGTGTTGACACATGTGGGAATAGGCTCTTGACATGCTTGCCAGTAATTAAGGCACATTGTATGTAAAGTCACTAAAAAAAGTTGGAGGCTTATTCTTTGTTATAGGAATTGTTTGCCAAGTGGTGTTATTCATAGTCTTGATGGAAAATACTTGTATCTTCAAAATTGTTGTGGTTCACACAATAATGAAGGCAACAGACAGAGATTCGTTAGTATGAAATTTTTTAATGTTTCCAATAGCCAGATAGGTAATCATTTTCCTGCCAGAGACGAAGAAGTGCGCTAAGACCAGTGCCTTGCTGATAAATCACCTGAGCACCACCACAGCGGTCACAGGGCTTGAGGAGCTGTTACTCAAGCGCGAGGAACTCTGCCTTTCCTGTGCAAGCACCTCAAGCCTGCCCCTGAGACCTGCAGTCCACCTGCACCTCCTCACACTCACAGCCAGGTCCATGAATTCCTCTCCTCCAGCTCCCCTCCAGCGTGCCAAGGGCAGCCTCCATGCCTGGAGGAGGGAGCCGATGAGTGCCTCACAGGGAGCCCCAGCCACCCTCCCTGGTTCCCCCGTAGACCACAGGGGCTCAGCCACAGCCTCGGAGCACAGCCCTCATGCCCACTGCAGGATGCCCCCTCCTAGCCCTGGGATATCACCCAACCATCTCCATGGACCCCGCACTGCTCTAGGGCCCAAATTTCCTCCAACCTTTTTTCTGCTAAAATAAGTGTGTTAGTCTATCAGACACCTTGCGCAGGGCATGGATCACACTACCCACACGATGCGTTACATTATCCTGCTACACCGTGCCTGTTCTGGAGAAGTTTGTCCACTTCTCCATGCTCCAACTGGATGAACCTGTCCCTTTCCTACCAACCTGGGCACTGGTGCTGTTGACATGAGGCTCTCTTGTGGCCCAAGAAAGATTTAAATCTCTCCTTGGCTTTGTTCCTATCATTGGTGAAAGGTGCACACCTCTCCATCACTTCGAGGGGAATTAACACGGTGCAAGTTGCCTTAGCTTTCCACAGGGAGTCTGCTGAGCTCTAATGCAGACCAGTCCTACCCTCCCTTTATTGCTTTAGGATATTTTGCTTCCTTTCCTTCTGAATAATTTTCTTGAAGACTGAAAAGAAATCATGAGACATTTCAGCCAACTCCCTGCTAAATCCTAAGATAAGCCCTATTTAGACAGGGGTTTTAATGTGTAATGCATGTATTTAGCAGAAAGGTTTTGCTCAGGCAGTTGGCAATCAGTGTATAGTAAATGCAGAAAAATTTGGGCTGCAGAGAGAATTTAGTACTTGATTCAAAATTACAATACACCACCAAAGGACAGACATTAGAGAGACGGAAGAGAGTTTATAGGCTGACAGTTACTCAAGCATTTTGTATGAATAAATGCATATTTTTCAATGTAAAATTTCTCAACAAGATTGTGTACAAGAGTAACTGCTGAATACATCTTGCCATACTTAACTAGTCAGACAGCACCAATATCGATTCCAAAAAGCTCACAGAGATACAACATAGCAGGTGTTGCAGGTCTGTGCCCATGGCAGGCACAGTTCAAGTCCCCAGAAAAGGTGATATCCTGGGATTCAAAACCATCTGCAGATGTGGGGGATAACACCATTCATTTATAGGGCATCTGGCACTTTCACAGACAGCACAACTAATCAACAAACCTATAATAAGACAAACCAGAAATTATTTCTAAGGAGCTTTTGAGCCTTTCTTTCCCACCTTCTGGTACACTCGTCAATATCAGAACTTTCCCCAAAAGACTTCGCTTCAGCCCTGTGCTTAGACATGAATCCCAATGCCTATCAATTTATCCAAAACATTTAGTTCAACGAATTGTATTATTTACACTGCCAAGTTCCTTTATATCTTTCCATTGGCCAGCATAGCCTCCACAGAGTATACCAGCCAAATATATAAACTCTACATATGTTTCTACTAGAGCAACTGGCCTCACAATTAAGTCCAATTAGTTTTTACTCTCAAGAATTTAATCAATCACATCTATCATAACACATTCAGTAAATCAGTTTTATTTGTCTCCTTTTTTTTTCCTGCCTCACTAGAGATTTATTTTGACATTCAGCTCCTGGGACTATATGAAACTTCCAGCTCTTTAAGGAAATGATAAAGAGAAAAGGATGGAGAATTAAATAAAATTCAAAATGGTGCAACAGAGATAGGCAGGGAACAATGCTGCTGCTTCTCACACTACCAGATACAAGGGGCACCCATTAAACCATGAGGCAATCAGTTCAAGGCAAATGAATATTTTTCACGCAGTAGAGGCCAAGTCCCGTAACTGATTGCAAAAGAGGTTTGTGGAAGGCAAAGGTATAAAAGTGGTCAAAAAGGGATTATCCAGATTAGTGGAGAATAGGCCATTAGTGGCTATAAAAATGATGGCTTAGCTGCAACCTGAGACAGACTGCGGGAAGGGCAGAGGGGGAAGAATCCCTCCAGCCTGCCCCGCTCTCTGTTCTTCCCACTCAGCCACTGTTTACTCCTGTTCAAAAAACTATTAGGTTACAGTGACTTTTGGTCTGACCCGACCAGTCTGCCAGTACTAACTTTCCTGTATTTTCAGCATGAAGGTGTTATTTTGGGTGGCTCATAGAACAAAGGTGCTAGACTTTTAAAAAAAAAAAAAAAAAAAAAAGAAAAAGAATGAAACATAATATAGAGTGTTATGATGTAGAAAGGCTGAAGATGTGCTCTCATCTACAGCTCTGGAGTCCTTTTTGATCCTATTTAACAAGACATAGAAGACATTTAAAACATTCCAAATGCTGCAATGAAAATTATTCAAAGAATTAATAGTGTGGGAGGGAAATTCTACAGGAGATATAAGTAAAAAAAGAATAAACAGGACCATTTATTTTACAATGGACAAAGGAAAACATATGTTAGAGATACATAAAGTACAGTGTGTGCAGAAGTCCAAGAGTACGTTTCTATCCATACTCTTCTAGAATAAAAAAAACTGCACTCAAGATGAAACAAAAAGCAACAAGTGGAAGAAGACAGATTTGTTTGCAATTCCCAAGTATGTTTTGAAGATTACTGCTACCACATATCTTTGAAACAAGTATATCACTAGTAAACAGATTTAAACATTTTCTTAGCAAAGAGCTGTTTCTCTTCTGTTTGCTCTTAAAGGGTTTCAGTCCTGGTTTCACTTGAAAAAATCAGTGTCGTTGACAGTTTTTGTTTTTCAAACTAAATTTTGAAATGCATTTTTGAGCCATAATTTTTTAACAGTCAGAATGAGAGGTAAGGAAGAATCTTATTTCCTCTCAGCTGGCATTGTTTTTCATCTGCTTTTTTGTTCAGTATTGGGCTATTTTACTCTTTTATGGGAAAAAGATTTTTCTCAAAATGGGCTAAACACAAAAACATCAACAATGTTTCAATTTAATTTTCAAAAAATAATTTTTAATTTTATTTTCACAAAAATAAAAATAAAAAATAATAACAAAAGAGTGTGATATGTGAGGGGATTCTTCATAACAGACAGTTCCTCTTTTGGAAATATCCATCAAAGTAAATGTTTTTCATAAGTTTCAAAAAAAGATTAGAGACAGAAGGAACAGGAGGACCATGCACACTGAGAAGTGGTACGCATAAGGAAAAAGCCATAAGTAGGTATGGTTCTATTTATCAACCATCCATTAATTATTGGGTTAAGGTAACCCTAGAGAGTAAGCAGGTAAGCACAGAAAACAGAGTTATAAGTAACCTCCAAAGAAGTGTTGTAGCTGCTGTCAGTGATGCTGGGATAGATGAGCTATTAAAACACAACTTAGCAGTTCCTAGATTTCTAGCAGGTATTTATGCCTACTTTGGGGGTTGATCTTGTAATCTTCATTTGAGTGAATAAACAGTGTTCAACAAACAAAGAAATGCTGGTGGATCATCTCCTGGTGCTCACACTTGGACTTTATTGGGTCAAAACTTTAACTGAAATTAGCAAGAATTTTGCCTGAGTAAAATCTGAGCAAGGACTTCCAGGTCTGTCCCAGTGGGACTGCTCTCAGGAGTAAGGGTTGAATTGTTATACCACAAAATACCAGCTGTAGTTACGTTAACCAGGATACAGTTTCAAGGGGTATCCAATCCCAATGCCTCAATGTAAAGCTAATCACCAGCTGGACTACAGAACAAATTTCCCCTCTGGTATAATATCGCACAATTATATGCATTATGAGGGTTTAAAATCTGGCATTGGCTGTGCTATTGTTGGAACTAGGATAACCACTCCAGTTCCAACAAGAGGCCATTCATCTGCACTAATTTGTAGGTTAGGGAAGGTTTTAAAATAGGAAGTCTTTTCTTATGCAAATAGGGACGTGGTAAGAAACCAGGGGCCTGCAGGCATCACCAGATCACAGAGGATGAGCGTCATCAGGCCCACGCACCGGGGCAACCTTCAAAACCAGGCTTTCATGGCACCCTAGTATAATAAAAACCTTAAGGCTGGCCTCTACGCAGGGATGAGTTTAACTTAGATTTTGTATCCAGCTTCTAAAATATTGCTGACAATCCTCCAGTCCAAAGAATTGGGAAGAAAGAATAAAAACAGAGAAATTAATCCTAATAAATTATTCTCCTGAACAATTGTTTTCTCTTTCATTGCTTTCCCTGGATTCACACGTGACTATATTTGAAGTATTGAGCAAACTCTTTGTGCAAACAATGAGCATTTTCGTGTCCATGACGCTGGGTTGTTTCAGGGCTGCCCATTGGACATGTAAGCCGCATGGCATCAGTTTGTTTTGTAGAGGCTGTCCACCACAGCTGACTTTAGCCTAAGGCTACCCTGGAGAAAAAGAGGTTTTTCTCTGCCATATTGCTTAAAGCTACATATCTTCTTGAAATCAGAGAGTCTCTCTCTTCACTGACCAGGGAGCTGGCTCCTTCCACTCCTTTCAATTTTTATTTTTCCAGTGGAGGAATCATTCTCCTGTAGAAATCTTCCATATATTGTCTGCTGTATATGAGCTTCCTACTCTCAATCAAGTCATGCACAATCCTTTGGACCCTTTGGGTACCCAGGGATGATCACTTCCCTACATCATCGATAGCCTTTGGGAACATCCTGCAAGACTGATATGAAGGGGCACGATGATGAACCCGGCCTCCTGTACTGCCAGCCTGAGCCTTTACCCTCACATGCTTTCTGTATGCACAACCAAGATCAAGAGGGGTTTCCACAGTAAATGCTAATGGATGGGCTTTTCATAGCTTCTCAAAAGGGGATGAATGCAAGGCCCAGAGAAAGTGCTACAAGTGGGAGATGTTCAACACCTTGTGGTCCCCTAGATAATGACCCCAAAACATGTTTCCAGCAGACACCTCCCACCCAGATTCCACAGTGGGTGCCACCAGACATAGCCTCTGATATGAATACCAACATGGGGTAGATTGAACTCTGCCTTCTCTGTACCTGCCGCCTCAAAGTGGGCTTTGAACTGAAATCACCATGTGATTTTCCAGCTGTGCTGCTCAACCCATGGTCCCATGTGCTATAAACTGGCACCACAAGCCTTGGATGATCACAACTATCACCTCTTGCTGAGGAGTCATGAGAGAAGCAGAGCCCACAGGACCCCAGGCAGAGACACTGCGATGTGCAGCTCTTGGTTTAGTAAATGTTTCCTGATAGGCCCTCCTCATCTGCTGGAGAGGGGAAAGCAAAACCTCAGCTTCATGTCATCTGAGTGTAAATCATTAACACAGACCTTAGTTATTAATTTTAAAATTGCAAGCAGCCTAGACTTGTCACAGGAAATTCTGATGCTGCACGTAGGTAAATAGGAAGATGTGTCAAACTTAGAATCATAGAATCGTAGAATCATAGAATCGTTAGGGTTGGAAGGGACCTCAAAGATCATCTAGTTCCAACCCCCCTGCCGTGGGCAGGGACACCCTCCACTAGACCACATTGCCCAAAGCCTCATCCAACCTGGCCTTAAACACTTCCAGGGAGGGGGTATCCACAACTTCTCTTGGCAACCTGTGCCAGTGCCTCACCACCCTAACTTCCTTGCAAGAAGAAGAGGCTGGGCTCCAGACATGATTTCACATCCTCCCCATGGCTGTGATTTGCAGGGGAGTATCACTGTGCAGCACACTAGTCATACTTCCAGCTCCAGCTACTTCTACTCTTAAACACTGGGAACTCTTTCTGTACCTTCTTCTTCTACCTACTTAAGAAAAGCAATCAACCTTCCAGAGTAAAATTTAAATGTGATGAAAAATGGTTTGATAGGTGCAAAGAATAATGTAATGCCTTTAGTAGCCAAGTATCAAAGCACCAACTATGTATTCCCAGATTATATCACTAAGGTTATAAATACATCAGACGTTATAAACAGAATTCCCATAAGTGTAAGACAATATCCAGGGTAGACAAAAAAGATAAGGTCTTTGGCAATGATGCAGAATAGGGCTGCTTTGCAGTTGGGCGGAAAATGGTGTATTGATGGATACATTGGATAACATTACAATTCTAATTCAATACTTTATATCCCCAAAGGCTGCAGGGTGTTTTTAGACAGCAGCTACAAAGGCTAGCCATCTTACACAATTTTTCCAATGTAGTACACTCCTGCTAATGTCCGAGTTCAGCATGGCGCAACATATAAGGAAATGGATCTTCTAGAAGACAGCGTAGCACATACTAAACATACTAAAAACTGAGGAGTCCCCAGAGTAACTCAATGGAGAGTGCCCTTACAGTGGGGCTATTTTACAGGAGGCCCATTTGGATTTCCTTTCATTATTTAATATGTTTATCTGTGATCCAGTATAAAAAATCTACACCCGTTCCTTGCAAAGTCTGCAGATGACACAAAAATCATAGAGTGGTAAATAATGAGAAAAGCAGATCTGTTCTACAAGCAATCTGGTTTGTATGGTAACCTGAGCTCACTAGGAAAAAAAGCAACATATTTTATTGTACAGTTAAGCATAATTCTGAGTATCCCAGATAGTTTGCACACTGAGGATGTGGGCTATATTTTAGAAACAGAAACTTAGGAAAGGATTTAGAGGTCACGGCTGATAACCAGCTGAGCTGCACAAGAGTTCCCCATGCAACGCACTGACGAAGAGAGAAAATGTCATCTTGGTATCCCCCTGTGCAAGCAGGGGACTATAAAACACAAGGATGGAAAGGCAGATGCTCACTGTTCCTTGGAATATTAATAGTAGAAGGAGAGCAGGTCCAGCTCCAATGTCCACATTAAAAAAAAATACTACTGACAAACTGGAAAGAGTTCAAGAAAGAATTACAAATATACTTGCAATTGGCAAAAGCTGTTAGTGAGATACAATTCATTTAATTTATCCAGTAGGAGAATAAATGGTGATTTGTCTGTGATTTATAACAGATCTGGCTGGGTATTCTGTCTCAACAATAGAAAATGAAATTTCCACACAAATTTCTGTAAAGAAAAAATTATGTTAATTTTCCTTCAGGACAAGCAAAATGAAATCGTTCACTGTAAGCCACTCCACCTCAATTTGTTCTGTTCAAGGAAACTTTAAACTTCACCTTCTTGTGAACACATTTATCTGCGGTGTAGGTACCTGTTTTCTCCTACAGGCCAGCCACGGGGTAATTTGTCACTTAATTCAGAGTTGTATATAACATTACAGGAGCTGTAGTCCAGCCAAGAAGCCTCTGCCGAAGTTGAATAAGGATAGTGTTTGTTCAGGCTATAATTCCCAGGAGCAATGCAGCATTATGGGAAAATATTTGTTTTTAATATTGAACTGACATAGAAGAAAGCCCTGGTCAATCAATTCTGTAAATTCAAACAACAAGGGTCATACATCAAAGAAAATGATAATTTTGTTTAGATTTGTTTGTTTGTATGTTCCCATTCTGGGTTTTCTTTATGTTAATAAGGCAGTTTTTTGGTATAATTTGGAGTGAAAACAAATGTTGACAAGTTGTATCTGCCCACTGTGCGAAAATTCCAAATTTTGTTCGGTCTTAGCTTGCAAGTAGCTATATTATATTTCTGATACCAGAGGGATCTCTGAATTAGCAGACAGAGACACGACATCCAGTAGGTGGAATCCAACACTAGATTAATCTGAACTAGATAAATGCCAAGATTTTAACAAGGGAGGGAATTAAACACTGCAACAATTTATCTAGGAATGGGATAGACTCTCTACCATGTGTGGTATTTAAAGACAGGCTATCTTCCTATCTGTTCTAGCTGGTGATTCAATCCCACGGGCTGTGTTGTAATAGAAAATAGCAAAAATCCCTCCAGCCATAACATCTAAAAATCCAGGAAGCAGCATTGCAGGGAGAGAAATTGCTAGAAACCCACTGTCTTCAAGGACAGAGAATAGGGATGGTTACGTTATACCACTGAATACCTTCTGTTGTCCATCCATAATACAGGTTCAGTGTAATTAAACATTTCTTAGAAATACCTTATAATTGCTCTGTGGTTTGGGATCTGACTTAAATCTAGCCATCATAACTGATGCTCTCTGCCTCGAGCTTGAGGAGCCTTTTCCTTGCTTTCTTACTTTTCTGATGCTCAGCTCCCAAACAAATGACCTTGCAAATGGCCTGTTCTGGCTCTTCTACCAAAGGAGAACATCTAAAGCCTCATGAGAATATTTTTAAATGATAGGTTTAATTAGTATAGAAGTATTAAATAAGAATGCTGCAAGGCCAATTAGTAAAAAATGGAAGTGAAAATAATGCTGGCACCATCGCTCACCTCCAACAATGTTGCGCTACAAGTTGACTCCTGTTTTCTGGGGGATGTTGACACAACAGGCAGAGATGAAAGCCTACAATAGAAAGAGCAGGATATTCTAAACTCAAGTTAATCCATCCAGAGAACAGGAAAACCTCTTTCAGTAACAGAATAGGCCTTCTTAAGGTCAGTAATAGCAGACTTCATCAGCTGACAACAGCCTGCTGAACACAAAGGAAGTGTGACTTTTCCTTTTTCTTTGCTACAGCTCAATAGTTTTGTTTTAGCCTGCCGGTCAGTTTGTTTACAAGAAAAACCTCTTGTGCAAAGACTATCTTTCCTTGTGCAACATATCCTGATATGCCAACTGAAATGACTCCACACTTGCTGTGCTACTGGATAGTCTTTCATGTGACAAAGCGTTGGAGCTACGTGTGCAGTGATACAGCAGGGGCTAGTTAAGGTTTCCAAATATACGGCATTCGAGCAGGGACCAGCCTCACTGTAGGTTTTCCCCCTGCTATTGCCAAATGACAAAACATTAAAAGCTCAGCAGCACACAGCACCATTAAACTGACTGATGGCAAGACGACGTCAGAAAACACAGTTCTGTAAATCTTTCCCTGCACGTATAAAAACAGGTCTCAGATTTCCCTGCCCCTTCCATACACACACATACACATGCATTTCATAATTTCCTAGGAAGCCCAAACAAATTGCATTAGGTTTGAAGCACTACCTCACAAAACAAAGCCCTGAACGTCTTGTTATTCAAATACTTGAACAATGTTCATTATGAATTCTCACAACTAATTTCTCCCTTTTTGAAACACGGTAGGAAAATAACAGTCTCCCACTTTAAAGATGTGGAAACAAAGGGAAAAAAAGAGGCTGATGTCACCAGGGTTTTGGAGACAGAGCTTGTGTGAGATGCAGCTAGAGGCGAGGGCTCACGTATCCGGGAAAAACTCTCCCAAACGTCCATGGGAGCTCTTCACCCACAGCTGAGGAAACAATGAAAACTCAAAATTTCCCGGGTCTGGTCTCACTCTGTGCTCAGCCCGGGCTGCTCTAAAATTAGACCCGTTTTACAGACTCAGCTTCAGCTGCCGCAGGAAGCACAGGCAGCACATGCCAGTCTTGCAAGATTATTATTAATAACAACGAGGAGGTGCTCCCAGGCCGGGGCAGCCCCGCGCCCCAGCACGCGCGGTGGTCAGTCCCTGCGCGGACGCGTTCGCCATCTGCGATGACTGAACAGAGCAAGGGTGGAGCAGCGCAAATGTTGTTATTATTAGCCCTCACAGGGGATTTTTTTTCATACAAGCTGTCCATTTGTTTGGTAAATCTGAAATGGCCAGCAGAAACGAACCACCGACAGTGATGCTCTTGTTGGAAAGATTTCCTCGGGCCCACCGTGGTGTTTCTAGGAGGAAAAGCCCCTCCTGGAGAAACCACAAGCCGCCCTGGGTCCCGCAGGAAAGTGGAAGATGAGGCCCACTTCCCTGCACAACCTGACCCCTAGTTTAGCCTCAGGCAGCGTTTTGGTTAGTGCAAGCAGTACTCAACTGAGTTTGCAATCCTAACAAGCCAAAAGAAAGACATTTGAATATGAAGCTTTTGGTCACCCCCTGCTCATGCTCCTGTCCCAGGGTGGACACTGGCGTGACCCACACAAAGGCCGGCTGGGCCTCACTCCCAGCCCTACCTATGCTGCCAGGATATCCCCTATACTGCCCAGGGCCTAAACATACCCCATGGGGATGAAAGGAAGGAGAGGGCAAGCACGTATCAGTGCTCTCCTGCTCTCACATCTCCTGAAATTTGGCCTCCTTGTCCATCACTAGCATTTCCTGCCGGTCCCTGTGATGCAGTACAACTTTTCTCTGAGGTACAGCCCCTCTTACACACTTTCTGCCTGGATAATGTGGCTCCACATTGCTTTTAATGAGGGACTGTAGCAACAAAAATATATAGCACTTCCCCATGAAACAGAGACTGTCATCACACTAAGAAATTAAGAAATTAGCTTTTACTGCAGTGCTATTAGCAACATATAATGTTGGTGGTCCTGAGTGTGAAAATGGGAACTTTTCTGAGGCTCAGAAAAGAAGGACTAGTTTACCCTCTGGTCCTCAGGAGCAGTGTATAGAATCATCCAGTTCCCATCCCTTTGCTTTAGAAACATTGGTTTAAGTGCTAACCCAGAGCCCAGACACAGAACATCAAAACAATCCCTCCAAGCATTCAATAAATAATGACAGTCCCCAAAATAGCTTTCTAGTTTTCTTACAATGTACTTCCATGCATCAACTTATGTGACCTTGAACTGGTATCATTTCTCACTTGGGAATTTTCCCTTAGCATTTGTTGCTGCAGCTCTTGAAGTATGAAGAATGAAGTGCTGGATTCTTACACTCCTTCGTTTCCTCCTTTCATTTATTTTGGGTTTGATGGGGAAAACATATGACTGGATATGCCATTACATATCTGATAATCACTAGTTGATAGGACAATGACTCCAAAAACTCTGTCTGTAGCCGGTTTATTCTCTTCTTGTAACATCATGAGACTGGAGGCATTGGAGGTGGAGGCACTGTTGGGTTTTTTTGGTTTTTTTTTTCCAGAAATGCTAGAGTCTATGGCCACCATATTCAAGGCTTTTGAAGCAGACATTTTGGAATATGTCAGGTTCCTTTTTTGCTTATTTACAATCACTACCAAAAAACTCTTTTCAGTGATCTACACAGTAGGTCGTTTCTGTGGATTTGGAGCATTCATTCTGATGGTCCTTATAGGGCTTAAACAGATTCTGGTTTTCACAGAGCAGTTCAGGATTCAGAAAGGGGATTCCAAAAGTCATGCTATCATTTCTCCTGTAGGAAAGGCAAGGTGAGCTATCAACCACATCCTCCTTGTGCAAGGGAGCCCCGCTACTTGGCAAAGGAGATGGTCTGTGGGCACCACGTCATGGGAGCTAATGGCCATGGAGGAGTACAGGAGCTGGTCTTCCCATGCACTTCCTTACAGCCACCTCTTTCAAGGCCTTCTGTCACTCTCCTTGTTCCTTTGTTGCTTTTCACTGGTGGTATCACCTTAGCTATCAGCTAGTGCAGCTGAGGACCAGAGGGGGAACAAAGGGCCTGAGACAACCACTCTCCCATGCTGGCAGAGGACAGAAACCCACCAAGAGATGCAGTGCCTGAGCACCGGACGGGCAAAGAGATGAAGCTCTGCCAGACCCACCTCATCCACTTCCTAAATGGGCTTTCAGCACTTGGCAGCAGTGCTCCAGGGAGGACAGACACGGGTGCACGGCAGCTCCCTGATAAAAGCACCTGCGACTTCTATGAAAGCCGACACTCACTGCCTGCGGTGTCCCTGGGATTCCGGATCCCAAGGCCCTGGTTTACTGCAGGAGCTGTGAAGGACGGCCTCAGGCTTCACAGCAGGAAAAAAATACAAGGGATCAAATATACAGAGGCACCTCATAAAGTATCCCTTCAAATCACATGCGGATTTACAGGAGGGAAGTGAGTGGCCCTCGGGGGGCTTTCGCTTGCCTATTAGTGCTGGCCAGCACAGGGTGCACTCCTGGACCCTGGGATGCAACCGGCTGTGCAACCCCGTGACTTCTTTCAAGTGCAGCCAGGCAGCCGTGCACACACCTCCCAGCTGCAGTGGGGCTGGGTGGGACACAGCTGCTGCACTGGGACAAACAACAGCATCTTCTGATTTCCTGTCCTCTGAGTTCCTTATCACTTCTGTCCTGCACCCGGGAGATGTGGGATCAGCCTGGGGGGAGACATGGGACAGCACACTGACAGCCAGGGCTGTCCTCAGCCCATGTCTCCCCCACGGGAGAGGGGCAGGGGAGCAGGCACGTCCCTGTCAAGCAAAAAGCCTTAGATAAGCCTGGAAATAGGCAAAGGCAGAAGGCACGGAAAGAAGAAGGAAAAAATAAGGCAAGAAAAGGAGGAAAAGCAGAGTGACTGAAAAAGAGTAGGGAAAAGTGCAGGGCTGGAGGAGGAAGCTCCTTTGCAGAGACAGGGTGAGGTGAGCAAAGTGGTCCCTCTGGATCATACAGGAACATACAGGAAAAAAAACTTAACGGAAGGAGAAATGTAAAGGAAGGAGGACAAACAGGAGATGGGGAGAGGTAGAGGAGAAGAAGGGATCTGACTAAGGGAGGAAAAAAATAACATCAGAGCAAAGAAATTCAGGGCAGGGGAGGAAAACTATGTACTGGAGGAGCTGAGTAGGGGAGCAGAGTGGGAGGAAATAAGCATCCAAATGAAGAGATAAAAGCAGAATGGTCCCAGAGGAAATGAACTGGGCACTCTGAAACAGTGTCAGACATAAATAAATCAGACAGGAACATTTGGACACTTGGAAAAATGGGAGGAAAAATACAGTGAGATATACAATTGCAGGAAAAAAAGTGGGGCGATGGCAAGGGAAAAGAGGGAAAAGCAACAAAGAAAGAGAAAAAGAGGGAGTGAGCCAGATAGTCCGAGCAGTCCCGACATATTTACATGCACACTTTGAGGTGTTTGCTCTAATGAGCAGTTAGGGCAGCAAAGAAAGTACAGAGTAATGCAATCACATCATTTATATGGGCAAGTGGGGATTTTGCAAGCCAGAAGATATATGCACACAATAATTGTGGGTGAAAGTTGGGAGGCCAATAATTACAGCAGTAAATCATAATCCTTTTAATATATTATCAGTTTGATACCCAAGCAATAAATGCATGCGCATATGGTTTTTGCGCTTAGGAAGCGGCAGGAAACTGGACTGCTAAAACAAAGGGAAGGGAGAAGCTCAGTTCTCCTTTCTGTTGAAGTGAGAGAGTGTAAAGAAATCCACTCCCTTTCTCTCTCCCCCTCTCTGTGATGGCCATCATTACTCGAGTTGGCTGGGAGTTTCACAGAGCAGTTATTTTCTAATGGGAATGCACTTACTACAAAACTGAAATTTTCCACAGGAAGATTTTGATTTTGCTATAGAGAAAAATCCTATGAGAAAAATTTAAACCAAGTGTTTCATTTTGGGTGACTTCAACTCAAGCCAGAATTTTAAAAAATTGGTATGATACTTTTTATTACATTACTGTTAGTGGAACCTGGACATTTTCAGTTGGGAACAAAACATCTTTGAAATTTAGCATACCAGTTTACTCTAAATTTTGTTACAGTCATTGTATCTGTAGGTCTGTAGTAGGAAACACACCTGTGTGTGCGTGTGTGCACACACGTGCATATATGCTTTTGTCCATATGCAAACAAACAAGTGAATAAACTTGGGGAAAATAAAGAGAATAAACAAACATTCAGAGTTTATCCTAATTTTGAGCTGATTGCAAATGCAAGCCATGGTGTAAGCACTCTACCAGGCCATCTGTGTATTTCTTTTTTTCTGAAGGGATTTGGTGATCCTCTGGCAGGGAGGGAGAAGGGAAGGTTGTTAAGCAGCTATTTAGAGCATGTTTTTAATAAGAAACACCAATCTATGTTCTGAAATGGTGAAGGGTAGGAAATCTACCATAACCTTTCATAAGCAGTTCCAGTGATTAATTGTCTTCTTGTTTAAAAATACACCGCTTTCTTCTTCTCTGAGGTTGCCCATTTTCATCTTCCGGCGGTTGGACCTTATCACATCCTTTGTCTGCCAGAGCAAAGAGCGAGCTGCGATCAGATTTCTGTTCCCCATGTACATATTTATAGATTGTGATCAAGTCACCTCTTAATCTTCGCTTTGTTAGATAAACAGAGCAAGCTCCTCAGGTCTATCACAGTAAGACACGTTTTCCAGACCTTTCATCATTCCCGTGGCTGAACCCTCTCCAATTCATCCAGCATCCTTCTTCAATTGTAGAAATTGGCACTAAGAACAACATCCCACAGTAGTGCCAAAGGCAGTTGTAGCCTCCCGCTTCCTATTTAGCAGTCTCAGGACCAGCTCTTTGGAGGACAGCCTCCCCCAGCAGCTTCTGCTTGACTCACATGCAAACCCCCTCAGTCCCACCTTCTTTGTGGATTCAGTGGCCGCATCCACCAGACTCTTGCGTTTGGTGCAGTAGGGAGGTTTAGAGGTGAGTTGTGGCGTCCTCCCCACAACCCCACTTACCGCGTGTGGGTGCATGTCACCCACTCAGGTTTGATGTGCGGGAACTGGAATCCTCCTGGGTGAAAGCGACCTGGATGTTGCTCCCCAGTGTTGCGCTCAGCCGCTGCCACAGGCATCAGGCTCTGAACTAGCAACTGATGATCAGTCAGGGTGACACAACTAAATCTGATTTGACATCAAACACTGCACCGCATGTAGAGACACCAGTATGAGCTGCTTTAATCTGCTACTCCCCTCCTGTTTGGGCAAATTATTTGCTAATGTAGATATGGCTAGTGATTCCTAGAATCTTACTGAAATTCTACTAAAAAACCCCCCACTTTGGCTTGAATTCAGCTTCTCAAGTAATCCAGGAGATTCTCTGTTCATGTCTGTATTTATGACTCTGCTGACTTTTTTTTCTCCTGCATGTCTTTTTAGGAACAATTATATGTAATCTCCAAGACAAAGCTCTTGAACAGCAGAAGGCCAGCTATTAATTGCTTGAGGACTCCATTCAAAACACCAAGTAAATGAAAAATTTCCACCAGCAATTGCATTTTCAGAACAATCAGTATGCTATTTAACCCACTTTCAGTGTGACATGCTGATTTCATATCTGTATAATTAAGATTTATAATTAAGGAAACATTTGTGTTCTTAACTAAAGTTTCATCATGTGCCAAGCTAAATGCCATATAGAATTCAAAGTACCTTACATTAAATACTATTAGCTGTGTTGACCATAATGATAATCTTGTTTTAAAATTATATCAATTTAGTTGCATAAATACTTTTTAAAAGGTTTTTACTATGATAATCTCTTTCACAGAGTTATTAACAGAGTCTGACATCAACTTTAATTTCTCTAAAACCAGAGAAAGTCGAATGGAAATGCACGATTGGTATTCTCATCCCATGCGTGTCTTATACATAAGACTGTGTCTTTACAGTCCTCTCAAACTTTTCTAGTGTTCAATGTCTTCTGTAAAATCATTATTTCTGGTCAAAGCAGTTTCTTGCCCTGTTATTTTCAAACTTGTGGACAGAAGTTGTTCAAGCCTCTCATTTAACATACCTGCTTTAGTAGCTGCTGTTTAAACATTTTGTAGAATTATTGTTGTAATGGAAAATGCATCATCACTATCGCAGGATTATATATTTCCAGCTGTTTTTTTCCAACCAACACAGAAAGCTATTCTTGTTTTTTCTGTGTTAGCTTAAATAATTCCACCATTTCTATCCATCAAGAGAAACATCACTGATAGATTTTCTTCCCTAACATACATCAAAAACTTCTTCTTGTCCTTAACTCATATGATCTTTACCTCTGTTGGGCAAATACCTCTACTTACATTTCTCTTGCTTCCCTTATGAATTTATCACCATTCCTATCTTCTGATTTAGATTAATTTTTGTTGCCTCACTCTTTCTTCCAATTGTTACATGCGGGTTTTTGTATAATAGAATAGCTTTCACTTAAGCTATGTTGTTTTGTTTTATAACAAGTATGGCTTTTTAGTAAAATGTTTTTAAACAGTTTGCAATTATCATTCACATTTTTCTGTTTAAATTCTCCCAGTAGATTTGGCTTATAATTGTTTTCAGCTTTACAAAACTGGCCTTTTTAAAGAACCAAGAATGTATATTACTGGTTCATATTTTACTCTTTGTGCACACACATATAATCAAGACATGATCTTTTGCACATAAGCAGACATTTGTTTCAGTTCTATAATCAATTTCTCTTTATCTGTCATAATTAGATCGGGGTTTTTGCTGAACTTCAGTGCATTTGAAATACTAACAGAAGAAATAAAAGCTCTGCTCGGTGGTTAGGGAAGGATGGACTCAAGGCTCTGCTCCACATTTGGCAAAGAGGAAGTTTGGACCCTTGTGGTCCTGGGTGAGCATCCTAACCCCTGAATAATGACCCTTTGAACCCATCCTCCTAACAAATCTAGTCTTTGTTTTCCAGTTTTAATCTGCCTTAAAAAATACAGTTTTAAATGCTCCCAGATTGTAGTTAATTATTGTGGTCAAAGTTGCGTATTCATTTCCTTATTATTCACACCTAGAATGAGAAAAATATTCAGACTACCTAAAAAAGATGTTAAGTCAAAAATAAAAAAAAAAATCCACTGTTCATATTTGTCTAATTATTACCAAGCAATTAATATTCTACTTGTGCAAATTATCTCACCCAACTTTGGTATCACTGCATGAAACATACACCTAGTTACCCAACACTGATGGGTCAGGAATGACTGAACTTCTTGGCCTCATGTCCTTGGACAGCTTTATTCTTTACTTGCTCGGGAGTCTGATTTTCTACTAAGCAAAAGTATATTGTTCCCTTTTGAAAACTTCTTCATTATGACTTGAATATCCTCCTGGCTATTCAAGCCAACCCTTCCATTAGGAAATTGTTTCCCTTTCAGTGAGTAAAACATATCCAAACTTTACAGGCTTCTCTTCTTAGAGAAGGGAGACAAACATACTCAAAACCATCCTTCTATCTTCAAAGACAGTCAGCTTGCAGCACCCGCCTATGTGTCACTTCCCCACCACCCTCTTCAGGTTGTCTCCTTCTGCTTTAGGGATCAAAATTAATGTCCTAGGAGGCCACCTAACAAATTCAGGGCTGTCATCACAGTGCCTTTTCCTTGGAATCCAGGGTAATGAAGCTTAACAAGACCAGTGGTTCAAGACCTCCTCAATTTCTCTGAGTCCTTGAAGGTCTGTACTTTGCCATCCAGAGCCATCCTCTGCTGAACCTCCAGCACACCATTTGTACAGAGGCCCTCTTTCATACATGGTCCTCTCCATTCGACTGGGCTACATGCACTCTAGACAGTGGGTCTCAGAGATTTTATTAGCTATGCCTGCCTAAATGGCCACAGTTCTTACTTTCAGATAGATAACTTGCACTCATCATCTGTGTTTTTGTCATTTCTGGCTTAGTCCTGCAGCACATCCTTCACATGGGGCTACATTGCAATTTAATTGGAAGCAGGTTGTATTGCAGAAGGCAATCACACACCTGGTATGCGCATCTCTGCTCTGGGACCCAGCTCGGCTACTTTTGAGTGGCCTGACTGATTTGAATATGATGGTTTGGGCCTAGGAAACCCAGAGCCTCCAGGGAAGATCCTTCCTAAGACAAATACTCAGTGATGCATCTCCTAGAGATGCAGGCGTTAGAAACACTGATGACCAGATTATGTTGCCTTCAATATAAGAGAGAAGGTACAGCCAGCAAGATACTCCCAAAAAGCTTCCTAGGCTTCATAAATCCCTTCCTGCAGTCTGACACCATCTGTATTTATTGACTTTTAGGACATGCTACAAGACCCATGTGTTGGAGCAGCTCTTTGAGGAGCCTTAAGAGGACTGGTTGATGAATGGGGCTCCACTGTTTATTTACTTCAGTTTGGTAGAAGCAGTGAGTCAATTATATTGCATTTTGGTTTTGCAGTTGTAAGTTGGCAGAGTGCTTAGAGCTTATGTAGGAACATATTTTATTTATTTTAAATATCTGAAAAAAATTTGAATAAATAAAACGATGCAGTTGGTGTAAGATTTATGATGTCCTGAATTTTCCATGATTTTAAGTGGTTGGGTTTGTACATGACGTGTTAGTCAAGTATGCAGTCCATTACCAGTCTTGTCTGGCTTTCGAAACAAAAGGCCTTTTGTTGTGGTGAATCATAGAGAAAGCTTTGCAGGTCCTATTTTTATGATGACACTTACAAGCAAGAATCCCCCCAAAGTCCCATCACCCTTCCTGGAGAGGAAGGGTTAGGATTCATATAGCAGATACACTGCTATCTGTCAGTCCCAGAAAGCCCAACACCGAAAAAAAAAATTGCTGAATAACTTCACAGTCTTTGCCATCATTTTCCGCATAAGGTATCCAATGCATCTGCATCATTCAGCAACGAACAGACAGAACCATAAAGTCTCTCAACACCATTCACCCAGTTACGTGCTCCATTAATTTTTCAATCAGATTAATTAACAACAAACTGATTGCCTCCCAAGCCAAGCTCAGAACTGACAACTCTCTTTGTCATGGTAATGTTGACAGCAGATTTATTAAAAATACTCTTATTTAATAAAATAAACTGAATGGGTACTAGCACACATCTTTTATGGATGTTATACAGTCCTGTGAATATTAACATCTTCAAAGCAGATAGCCAACTCCTCACTTAAGTGTCCCAATAAAATATATCCTGAAGTCACTGGGAGCCTTTCCGCTGGCTTCAGTGGACATTGGAGTAGCCTCTAAAAAGTTTTCAAGGCTCAACAGATGAGCTTTTAGAGGCTTTTCTGACTGTTAGGACAAGCTTTTCTTAAAATAAATTTTGATGTCAGGAAGGCTCCCGAACACATTACCAATAGGACCATGAAATGTTTGACTGATCACAAATCCTTCCACACCAAACAGAAACCTTCTAATACACTGGAAAGCCATGGCTAGATCTAGGAAATTCTTATGTAAAGCTATTTAAGGTAAATATGGAAATTAATAGATTAGAAAAGAAATGTGTTGGGTGAGTTATTAACCGAGGTAATCCAGGCCTCCTTACCCATGTGCCACCATATGCTCTACGTTCTTCCTTAAGCTTATCCTAATGTGTTTTCCTTAAGGCTCTTTTCCACTTCCTTAGTTCATGAAATAAAGTAACATTAGCTCGTCTCAGTGTTAACAGATGTTGTGAGGAATTATTTTAAAGTCACTCATATCCTGTATCTCTCCGTATCTTTTAGCTCGATTGCAGCAAATTTTAGGAGTTTTTGTCCAGGAAAAAAAAAGCCAACAAACTATAGCAATTTACACCACACCCTTGCTATCATTAAATAAACCCAGCATCAAGTTAAATCACTGCAGTCAAAGTATTTTTATACATTTTAGAAGTCTTCTCACATCCCCAGTTCTCCCTTGTGCTGGCAGAGATCCAGTTTGGGACACAGCTGTACACTAAAGTGTACAGCTCTGATTCAGAAAATCAGAGAGGGGTGAAACCTCAGGGCAGAGAGAGACCATTGCATTCTCCAGTCCCTACCTTACAGACATAATAACAAATCTGAAGTTTCAGGAGTAGAGCAAGAGGCCCTAGTGGATGCTGATTAATTATTATTATTATTCACTGCTTTTCAGTGGTATCCCTACCCAAATACTGCCTTCCTAGAAGAGAAATTGCAGTCAGTCCCACAGAGAAGAGAAGAAGGAACATGTTATGGGGAAATTTTAAAACCGCATTTCCAATAAATTCAGGTGAGCACCCAAAATTTTTGCTATCTACCTGAAGCCAACATGACAACAGCAATACTAAGGAGCTTCTTTGGTAGATATGGATGCAAAGTTCAATGAAGGCAGTGGAAAAAAAAATCATATGTACTTCAACAGGCTGCTGTTTAGACTCCTGCCATTTCAGAAAGTGCTGGAAGATACTTTCTGGAAACACTTTGTTTGATGTTTTTAATGCCATTTTTTAAAATACCAGTAATAAAAATATAACCCATGCTTCATGAAACTCAATTTCTCCTTTGCAAGCTCATCTCCAGGGATTATAAAGCAGCCTGAGCCACCAGTGTGTGACACACGTGCCTCAGCAGGCTGGCCCCAGAGCAAGGACTTGGCTGGAATACAGCACCATTGCCACCAGGCTGGTACCATCAGGTTTCTCCAGGATGGAAACCAGGGTGGGAAAGAGTAGGCACTGGTGTGAACACTGCTGTGCCCTGGGGGCTCAGACTGTGATTCCAGGCATTGGGGGATCATGCACAGGTCCCTCCGTTTTGCTGTAGCTTTTCTGTCTTAATGGCCCTGAGGTAACAGAGGGGGGATTTTGTCTCAAAAAGACCCACAGTTTTCAGTGCAAAGGTTTCAAATTCAGTCTTCATGGTCATCAGGGAGGGACAAAACCATCCTATTTCTTGCTTATAAACTTGTCTGTGCTGTGATAAATTTACAAAGGCATACGTGATCCCGCAATCACAGAAATGCTTAATGGAAAATGAGTTTACTTAACTATTTTTATTGTTTGTTCTTTATTTGGGAGTAATTCCATACAGTGGCTGGCACTCTCACATCTCATTATTTTCAAAGAAAGCCTGCACTGAAATAGGACTGGGTATAGATCATACTTTCCTCTGATTTAGATTCCCCACAATTCCTCTGACATGAACAGCAGGACTGAAGCAGATTCATGTCAGGGCAGAATTTGGCCCACTGATGTCAGCCATTTGAATACACATACAATATGCTGTAAAACCAAGTATTTATGAAGACTGGGCTGAGAATGTGAAGAGACAGGGCTGAATCATATTCTCATGGTGAATGAGTGATGACACTCTTTTATCCAAACAAAAGAACTAATGTCTACTGGAAGGATAGCCTGGGGCAGTATTGCTTTAGGAGAACAAAGGCACTTGGTTTGTTGTAGCATATGCGGTAAGAGTGCCGACAGATCAAGGAAAAAAACACAGCTTAGCTAAAGAAGGACATTTGGATCTGCCCTGTGGATGGGACCAGGGGTCTGGCATTTACAGATTACACATTGGTTACTGAAATAGCAACTGGTGACAAAAGTTTGATAACAATAGCAAGAGGGGGAAAAAGAAAAAAGGAACACGAAATGCGCAGTTCTCACATGTGGTCGCTGATGCAGAAACATGGTTCACGCTTGACTTAAAGGCCCACAAGATAAGCAGGGAAGCAGTATCTGGTCTGATGGCTGAGTGGGGAAGAGGGAGGCTTTAGTGCTGCAAGACTTTACATTTCATTTTACATGATGATGTCTTCGGCAGCACGTCAGCTGAAGAAAGATACAGCAGGAAGGAGCAGCCTTCAGGGCAGTCTTTAGTTCAGAAGGGAATTACTCCCTTGCCCTCAGATGAAACGCAGTGATCTACGCCGCCCAGGCTGCATTGCTGGTCTCTCCTTCTCCTGTCACTCTACTTCGGCTCCAGCAGCCTCTGTGAGAGGACCAGCTGGAACAGAGGAGGCAGGTCTCCTGGGTGAGGGCTTCATCCTTCAAACCGTGAAGGATGTCTTGTTTCTCTGGGTCCTGAGGAGCATCACAATATCACATCACTCTGGGGACGTTTCGGTGCCCACCTCCATATCCATCTCCAGGGCATGCGTCCTCCCCCCAGGGCCTCCCTCCACCTTGCCAAGGAGAGTTTTCTGAAGATGCAGGCAAGAGCTGCACACTTTGGGGCAACACAGGCCATTTCTTTTGATAGAGTATTGCATGGTGTCCTGCAATGCTGACCAGTCTGGCAGGCTGTTGGGCTTGCAAGCTGTCCCCAGCCATTTCGTGCCCGGTCATGCAACTGTGCACCTGTTCCTCATGAGCACTTGTTTGTGGGATGAGGGCCCCCGAATACACACCCCAGGCATACAGCATTTGTATGATTTATATCTGCATTTTATACCACGTACGGGATACATATATGTAACGCAGCCATGGCCCTGCCCTCTCCAGATGACAACATCGCAGTGCAAACATCATGGCATCACTGATGCCAAAACACAAACATCGTAAAACAATCATCACGCTATTGGGGCCATAAACATCACAACATCAACCCAGGCCCTAACAGGCTTAATTCATTCCTTTAGGCAGTGCTCCAGGAAAAATGACCAACAAAAAAAAAAAAAAAAGATAAAAAAGGCAAGAGTGGGTGCGTGGCACATGCAGGTGGGGAGTGTGGGCACCTAAACATCCTCTTTCCCCTGGGGTATCTGCACTTTATTAAAACTGGCTCTTCTCATCCCAGATTCATGCATCTCAAATCGGGATAAACTCCTGTAACCACATTAGTCAATCCAGACAGATTCGTCCATTACTTAATGCATTACTCAGATTTCAGTAACAGAAGGTATGTGATCTAGAGTCAAGTTCTGTTATGCTTGGATGAAAATAAAAACACTAAAAAAAGCTCTTGGTAACTGCACCTGTGAGACAAGATTCACTGATTTTGGGAATGATGGCTAAATGTTTTCTAGCAAGTAATTAAAAAAATATGTGCCTCCATTTATGTTAACAGCTTTGTTCTGTCGATCATGTCGAAGGCCTAATTGACTAGCAACAAGCCATCTCTGTCAACAGAAAGCAAAGGGACTTTTCCTCCTCACTCTTCCAGCAGCTAGGTTTGGTCCTGTGCAGTTATTCCTACAGTAGCAGGACAGTATAGAGAATCTGTGGCTGTTCGTCAGGAAACCAAACCAGTCAGGGGAAAAGAAACAGGTTGCTGAAGGTAAAGCAAGGAAATCATGCCCACTATGTCATGATCAAAGTTGAAAGAGAGAGAGAAAGAGAGAGAGAGAGAGAGAAAGAGAGAGAGAAAGAGAGAAAGAGAGAAAGAGAGAAAGAAAGAGAGAAAGAAAAAGAACAAGAGAACGAGAGAACGAGAGAACGAGAGAACGAGAGAGAGAGAGAAAGAGAGAAAGAGAGAAAGAAAAAAGAAAGAAAAAAAGAAAGAAAAAAGAAAGAAGAAAGAAAAAAGAAAGAAAAAAGAAAGAAAAAAGAAAGAAAAAAGAAAGAAAAAAGAAAGAAAAAAGAAAGAAAGAAAGAAAGAAAGAAAGAAAGAAAGAAAGAAAGAAAGAAAGAAAGAAAGAAAGAAAGAAAGAAAGAAAGAAAGAAAGAAAGAAAGAAAGAAAGAAAGAAAGAATCTCTATCTGAATGTTTTGATTTAATCTCAAATTTATCTATAAGAGTTTGTGTGGGCAGGAGCTTAATTTGGTTTTCTGCCAAGAAACATCTCCCGAAGGTTGCAAGTGATTTGGAAACAAAGAAAATGCATTATAAAAGGTAACAAACCTCCACCATTCGTCACCTACTCTTGGTTTGACACCCAGCTGGAGCATTAGTTAATCCCTTGAGTCGTCATCCATGGTTCTCGGTGGTGTGCTTGCTGGCTGCTCCCTGTGGCCACTTTGGCTGGAGATATCCCTGCTGGAGGATAAGGAACTGTTTGCCACTTTGCTGTTGCAACTGAAGAAGTCTCCCTGACCTCTCATGCCACATCACCAAGGATGGAGCTGGATTCATGGTGACAAATATTTGTTTTTCCAGCACTGCCATCCTGATTCCCGTCCCTGGCTTCCCACTCCCTCTTCCTCCTCTCCAACACATCAGGGTGGCAGCCCCAAGTCCAAACACCCATACTGTGACCCCCAAGCACAGCAAAAGCTAGGAGATCTGCCGGAGCTCAGCTCCATCGCTGATCATGGCTATCACCCTCTTTGCAGCACGTTTGCAGACATCAGGCAGAGGAACTCGGCATGACCATACCCCTGTGGTCTTGACTGCTGACTTCCTCCCAGTACTGCCCATGAGCAGGGGGCTTCACCAAACCCTGCATGCAGCCCACTGAAATTTGCTGTTGGGGTGACACATGCCACTCAGACACAGTAAAGGGGACCCTTCGAGGCTGACTATAAATGTCAGCATAGACATACCAGGAGAGTGTTTTGGAGGAAAGCCAGGAGGTGAGTTTGTGGGACTTTGTATCTGCAGTCTTGTCGATGTGTGTGTTGAAATCTCCCAGGATGACAAGTCAGGGTATTTCATCACCATTGTCAACAAGGTATCAGTGAACTCCTTTATGAACCCTTTAGTCTGTAGAGGTCTGTAAATGAGCATAAAACTCTATGTTAGCTTTGGCTCAGGTTTCTATTGTCAGATGAATGAATTCAAACCTTACTCTCAGCCTCCATTAGAGCTGCCAAATCCCACCCAGAGGAACTATCTGGGGCAGCAAACTGCTTTATCAAACCTCTGTGCCCCTGCATTTAGCTGAACTATTTGCCAAGTGCTGTGGATGATCTCCTCACTTTGCAGAAAAGACTATGCACAACCAGGGAGGTTCACAAATGGTACAGATGCTTTCTGACCCAGTTCACCAAGTGACAGGCAGACTCCCACCCTGGGGGACAGTATATTCACTCATCAAGGGCTATCAAACACTCCCATGACTGTAATCAAATTGCATGGGTTAGGGCTTCAGCAGCTCACCTGCAGGAACCTGGAAGTAGTGGAGTTTTCCCCCAGTGCACATCTGGCTGCATGTTTTCTGATTGATTGGTTTCTTCCTTACCTTGCTCTGAAGTTTGGTCACAGCTGAAGACTCAGTGCTCAAGTGGGTAGCGAGGGTGCCAGGATGGCACAGAAATTCACCTCTTTTTTTTTTTTTTTGGTGGTGGTGGTGGTGACGTGTGCCTTTTTCACATCTCCTGAGATAGCAGAAGTCACTCCAAACTTAATTTTTAAAAATCCATTGTCAGCTAGGAGAAACTACTGTTCCCTGTAGCTGTGACAGAAATCCTTTCAGAAGGACTCTGACCATTTGGGGCCAGTTTCTGAGACCCATTCAACCTGTATTCCTGTTTTCCCTAGGTGTGTCCAAGGATGGTTTGGGTCCTACCCAGGTGGGTATGTGGGCCCCTAGATAATGAAGCCAACAGTAAGAACGTGAGTGCCAGCAGTATCCACAGCTCCACAGGCTACCAGACAACCAGGGGCACCCCTGGCTAAATGAGCAAGACAGCAACTCAAGACAGCTATGCAAAGGAAAGCGCCCTTTTTGCATGCTTATAACACATGGGTTATATGTAAAAATAGCTGCTAGTCAGCAGCAGCGTGTTGCTCACATGTGTGGGCAATATGAGGACAAGTTTATTTCAAAGTCCCCTTTCTCCTATTAGTCCCTTACCTTTGATTTTATGTGGGTTATCCAAGGATGAAGGTTATCTGAGGACTTATTTTCAGCAACACATATTTTTAAAGGACTGGAGGTTATCTGAGGTTTAGCTTGAAAATAACAGTACTTTGGAGAGTTTGCTGCCCCACCTAGTATCGTTTAGTTGAAGATATGCCCACATGCACAACTAGTCAATTCACTCTGGTAATTTAACAGAGTTCTTGAATTCCTCACTGATGCAATGGTTTCACTCACTAACTTTTATAAATAACACTTTCTAAAAATCTCTATTTACCCAGGACATCCTGACTAACAGTGTTTTGGCACAGGTTACTCGTTCCTTCATCATTTTGTAGCAAGATCTCAGCAAAGAAATCCACACAGACATGAAGCTGTCAGGCCTTACAAAACTCCAGCTCAAAACACTGAGTCAAATCTTCCTCAACAGTACTCCTTATCAAACCCATATTAAAGCCCTTCTTCACCTTCAACTCTGCCCTTCCAAAAGATTCAAGTTCACAGTCTCAGTTTTTGTCTTTGAGGCACCCAGTGGTCACAGACTGTGACATCTAAAAGTTCACCTTTGCTGTAGGAAGAAGGGTGGTTGACAAGTGTGCTCCTGACATATTAAAACTACCTACAACAGTGAAAAAGACCCATCTGGGCTCAGAGGCTTCCTACAGGCAGATCTCAAAGCATGCAACAGACTCCCCAAAAGACTAAGGGACTTGATAAATCTCATCACCAGCAGCTCCGTAAGCGAGTATACACTTGTTTGGCTCCTTTTTGCTAATAAAAACCCAAGGCAATGTTGATGAAAGAAAACAGAAACCGGAAAAACTGTGACCCCCATCTGGGAGGCTGTGACCATGCTCACTGTTCTCCATGTCCCCAAGGAGAGGAAGAGGGAGCCACATGGGACAGAGGTAGTCACCTTGTCCAACACCAGCTGGATGGAGCTGGGACACCAGGTTTTACAGCAGTAGGTGGTGGTACGTCCCAGGCCATGGGGTGAGCTGGAAGGAACTTGTCCTGCAAGGCTTCAGGCAGCCTCCAAAACCATAAAACCAGCCACAAACTGGGACCCTGTGTCCCATTACCTCCATGTAAGCAAACATCAGCAACTTGCCCTTTCTACCGAAACCCATGTTTGCTTTTGTTTTAATTGAGCTGCTGAAGAGAGGACACCAATGTGGCTAGAAATAGCATATTCAGAGGTCAAGAATTCAATCTGTTCTAGAGAGGCCTACCGCTGGTGCTCTTGGCAGGGCTCGTGCAGGGCTGCCGTCAGCCAGTCCCCAGGAAGCACTCTCGCTCGCAGAGCAAGAGCGGTCGGTGCAAGTGGCCAACATTCAGACTTGGCTGCTGAACCAGAAAAAGGTTTTCAAAACTTTAGTTCAGAACAACCTAAATAATTTTCCTGAGGCGCAAAGGGATGAAGAGGAACTGAAAAGTGTCCTTCACTTCTGTTTCACATCTCACTCTTTCATTTTCAGTCACTGGAAAGAAAAGTAGAGGGAAAAAAAGGCCAAGCAGGTCCTATCCCTTCCTCATCCCATAGCCCAGTGGTCAAGGAGTCCAGGATATATGTAATTCAAATCAACTAATTTTTCCCTTTCTTCTGGAGGGTTTTGAATCCCCACTTTCCCCATCCATTTCACAAGAGTGTCTCAGAAAACTTCCTCAGGGCATTCTGGGCATGACCCACCAGTCAAAGCCAGCTGGTCCCCAGGAGAGACCAATATAGTGTCTCTCCAGGGTATGTGATGGTGAATAGGCTCATTGGAGATGTGGGTTCAGAGCCACTCAGACAGACCTGAAAGCCATACCTGGCTGCTTCACACTTTCAGCACATGCCCTATTGACTTTTCGATTGTGTGAGGGCGTTAGGACATCACCACAAGTTTCAGGAGTGCCCCCTTGCACACACAGCTCTTCAAGCCCGTGGATTCATGATTCACTCAAGAGTGACTGCGGTCACATGAATGGAGTGTCTTGTTTCATCTTGCTTTTTTTAAAACTTCAACTACAACTGGAGGGAGACAGTCCATCCCAAAGCCCCAGGCTTTGGCCCAGTGCTCCACATGCCTGAAATCTCATGACCGTGTTTGGTATAAGGCTGATTGAAGTCTAGAAAGACTGTGAGAAGTTAAACCTCACTGTAGTCCAGCTCCACGGGGTACTGAGCGGCATCATCTAATCAGGAATAGCATTTTGGGGTCATTGTGTCTGATGCTGGGGTTGAGCAAACCCTTGCATGACTTTCCAAAGAGAGACATAAAACCACTTGGAAGAAAAAAACCTAAGCAGCAGTCTGTCTAAAAGCAAGGGGGAAAAATGCAACAAAGATAATAAAGCATCCTACTCAAGGCACCAATGTAGGAAAGGGCAACATCTGCATTTTTCTTTAGCCCACCAAAAGACAACTGCAAAAGGAGATTTCGACATGTGCTGTGAGGGAATTGTTCAGCATCAAGAGAGGGCAGAGAAATAGCCAGGTTTCCCTTTGGAAAGGATGCCATGGAGCCAAGTTCAGTGTTCAATATCCCCACACCCCGGGCAGCAACCAGAAGCCCTTAACCTTAATGTTTGTAGAAGCACAGAAATAGCTCTCCTAAGTTGCAAAAACGGATCCGGCTCCAGGGGATTCCCTGTCCCTTGGAGCGGTTTGTGCCCATCTGTGTCCTTACTGATAGCAATCATTATCTCGTCCAAGAGAAAATGAGCAGTGTTCGCAAAGAAAAAGCAGAACAACAGCGGGCTTTGCCAAGCCAAAGAGGGCCCACCAACAAGTTGGTGGTTATTTTTCAATAAGGGCTTATTTTTACTAAAAGGTGGTAAAATGTGTGTCACTGTGAAGTGCCATACATGTGCGTCACTTATAAACATTGGCATCCATGTGGCATGACCTTTGTTCCCGTGGCAATTTTGTGCAAGAGAAAAATATGTATCGCTAACTCAATATGTTTTCTTAGAGTGTAATGCTTATATTAGCATAACAGTGTCTTACAGCATCACTACAGCTAAGCTTGTGTCAGCATTTCCATTACAACTAACCCTCTTCAGGACTGTTTGGATGAAGCACGATGTAAAGGAGTGTTTAGGGGCTGAGTTTCAGTCTTAATTTTGAAAGAATTTGTTTTTGTTAAATCAGAAGATGGCCAGGCTTCTTGGCTTCATATTTGATCAATCATGACTTAAATCCTATTCTGGGCAGTGGTGGTTTTTGTGGATGGGATTATAGTTATCTTTTCATAACCAGGAAAAAAATCTTGCCAAATAGCATGATTTTAGCATGAGTTTTGCAGTATGCATTGCTATTCCTAAAGACTCAACTCCTGGCTTTTGTGAACTTCTGAGAAATTCCTATTTAACTTTTGTTTAATTGTTTGTTGCTGTGTTAAAAAAAAAGGCAATTTCTGAGAGAACCCAGGACACATGAACTTTAAAGATTCTCATACCCCAAGTCAAACATAAGAACTGCCAAAAGTATTCATTTTGACTAATATTTTCAGCCTATAACTTTTCATGGTTATAGGTTGAATATATATATTCAGCTTTTATATATATATTATAAGGTGTATATATATATAAATATTATATATTATATATATTTAAATAAATATTTTATTTTTTTATATATATATTCAGGTTTACATATAAATAAATATATTTAACTAATATTTTCAGCCTTATAACCTTCAAAGGTTATAGGCCCATGGCAAGATTCATGACATTCAACAAAATAAACTGACAGTGTTAACAGTGTACTTAACAAGCAGAAAACTCAGAAAACCCTCCAGTCCAACCCACATAACAACTGTAATTTAATCAAGGATTCTGGCTTGCAATATGATTACAAGTTACAGAAAGAATAGAAGCTATATCTATGGCAGGCCAGGGTTTTTGCTGGGTTTGAGCACTATGCACATATTTAACGAAGAGGCAGTCCAGTATTAGGAGTGTTTATGGACAGACAGCTCAGACAGCTAGAAGTCACTGGAGGGTAAGAGAGTGGTTGTGATTATGTAGAAGAGTTGCAGATACATATCAGAAAAGAAATTTCCACATAAATTAAACAGTTCTGACTCAATCTATCACAACTAGAGAGCTTTTGGAATATGAGGTTTTACATAATTTGGGGAATAATTTTCAATGTAAAGCTCTAAAGGCAAAAAGAATGGGGACAGTAGTAAAATTCACATATAATCACTATCAATGGTGTCTGATGAGCCTAAATATTTCTCCAGTATAGGGTATAGTGCTAGTGAGGGCTACATGTAGCATGTATGAAGAGATGCTTTACTCTAAGAAGCCTTCATCTGACTTCAGAAAGGAATTCATGCATCTTTAATAGTGTATCAAATGACAGCCTCAAACATCCTTTAAAACAGAGGAGACACATATTGGGAGATACCCATAAGTGTCATTTCTCCCCTCCTTGTGGATGTTACTTTGGGGTAGGGGAATAAATGAACTGTTTTTCCCTTAGAAAGAGAGGGGGAGAGAGAGACATTATTTGTGAGTGAATGGGAAAAAAAAACCACCCTTGACTGCAATTAGCAGATCTAGAGAAGTAGTCATAAAACCTACATTATGTTCATAACACTTGTCACTGCACAACTCTCCTGGTAGATCATGAGAGGTTTGTTGTACTGCAAATTAAAATAATGTCACAGACCAAGGAGGTCATGGGCACAGCCAGCCCTGAGCAAAATCACCTGTCCCCAGCCAGGGACCTGCAAAGAGGGGAGAAAGCAGGCTCTGCTTTTTTCCTGGGGCTTTCTCCTTCTCAGGCCAGGGCACTAAAACAAAAGGATGGGCAAGCTCTGATCCCTCAGCTCCAGAGAAAAAGGTATTTGTTGTCTCCATACCAGAAGAGAAGTGTGGAGCTAGAGGTGTTGAACGTGCCGCTCAGAGCCAGGTGCTGGAGCTGGGAGGTGGCTGGAAATGCTCACAAACACCCATTTGCCCCGTTTCCTCTTCCCTCTTTCCAGCCTCGGCATATCGGTCTTTCTGGGCTGGTTTTCAGAGGTGCCTGTGGATTGAAGGGGCAGCCTAAGCACCTGACTTCAGCAGTCTGGATTGCCCAGCTGGGGTAGCACAGCTCCCAAGATATTTGCCAAAAAGCGAGTCTGGCTCTTGCCACGCTCCCTTGCAGGGAAAGGGAACACATGGCTTCAAAATGAAGGGCTTGGGAAGCACAGACTGATTCTCGACACCCAGTCATGTCTGCAGCACCTTTGCAACTGGTTCTTTCCCCTTTAACAGCACCGTTTCTTGAAAAAAACCCTTCTTTTCCCTCCTTGGTTGCTTTATGGCTGTGAATCTCCCTCTAAACTGAAAATAATGCACATCGCAGTCTTCTTGGTTGCAGTGGCTTCGACATGCCAAGCATTTTCATGCACATTAATAAAGCAAAAACTGAGGACTGGCACAGCTCTCTCTTAGTTCAGTTTGTGCTTTTAATACTTGTTCTGTGGATGCAAGCCTTACTGTCAGGGCTATTCTTTATTAGATGGAAAGAAGCTCTTCTATTCTTATAATGGGTTTCATTGAAAAGCAAAGCCACTTCTCTGCATTTATTTAAGTGCAGAGCTAGAATAGAGACCAGCATGATGAATTTTAAACAGAGTTCACATCTGGTCCAGAAACCACAATCAATTTATTGCTGTATCTGAAACATTTTCAGCATCTGTCATATAATATATTTTCACACGTTTCTAACAAGACATTTTCTTGGACGTAACATAGACAGGTATATCTGTCAGTTCAATTTCATGCAAACGAAACAGAAGAATTTTTGGCATGGTTTATTATACTGTCTTTGGAGCAGTGTAACTATCATGTGAAAAGGGTATTATTTAAGGATGCCAGAAGCTCAGCAATTTCTTCCAAAACGTGGAACTACTGACTACACAGCAGATTTTATTTTTTTTAAATCTATACCTTCCTTTTTTCCAATTACATAGAATCCATTATCCAATGTATTTGAGAGAGAGGTGCATACCTCGATATTATAAAACCTATCTTAGCCCATTCTGGGAACTCTTGCATTTTACATCGAAGTGGAATCTTCCACTCGTGATGGCCATTTAATCACAACTTTATTCAAAGTTTTATTAAAAATTAAATGGCAGTACAAATCATATTAAAATCCTTAAGAGCTTCACGTTTTCACCCAAACCTCTCACGGGCTTTCCCACACAGAACCACAGATGTATCAAATAGCTTGACAGCACTGCAGCCCTATAAATAGGCACGCCAACTTGCCCCCATATTGGCCCCAGTACAACCATTTACCACCTCATTTTTGGCTACATAAACTGCCTCTAAGCACTTTCTCATTTGAAAACCCTGGGGTTCCTGTAAGAGCACTGCATCAGCACACAAAATTCTGCACTCCTCACCCTTCCCCCTGAGCTCATATAAGATCATGCACAGCCATTACTTCTCTGATGAGACAAATAAAAGGCAGTCAGGGGTCTGGGATGAGTATCATGTCCTGGTGATGGTTTACTTGGTTTGTTTGCTCTTTTCTATCTCACTCAAATTGAGAGAAGATGAAGTTTGTCAGGGCATAGTGGGGTGCATCCACAAGCGAGCAAACCTGTGCTTTTGCTGTAAGCACGCTCAAGAAGTGGGGAATCAGATGGGCCTGCTGCATATCAGTCCCCCACCACAGGAGGAAGACCCTGAGATGATTAAACATCTGTTCCTATTAAATTAATATCTGCCATGATTAAGGGTGACATTTAGCTCCTTGAGCCGAGAAGGAGGACCAAACTTTACTATCGGGAGCGGCTAAAACAACGTGGTCCCTGCCTGGCAGGGAGGTTTTGGTCTTTCGAAATTTGCTTAGATATTGGCTGTAAAACTGAGCAAACTCAACTGCGGCTGCAGAAAACCTGCGTGTAAAACCAGAGAGGGAAGGGGAAATTTGTAAGCATGAGCTGTGCAAGGCTGTCCGTGCTGTGGGGGGATCTGCACAGGGGGCATGGTGCCACAAGGCTTGGTGGCACTGTGCAACAGGACACCACAGGCTGGGTGGTCACATCTGAGCGACTGAACCAGGTATGGGGTTTGGTGATCCCATCCCAGTATTTGCTTGTTTTCTCAGTTTTGCAGCAGGTTTTATCCATCACTGAGCAAGAGGAGAGTCCTGTGAGGAGAGGAGTAGGAGCCAGCACCATCCCCTGCACCTCCCTGCACCCCCTGCCTCAAGGGTGCTCAGAAACTTGTTTTCCCATGTCAAAATTAAGATGGGAAACAACAGTCCAGGGGCCAAGGCAGGGCAAGGTGGGTGCCTGTTTGCTGGGCTGCGGTGCTCTCAGGCTCTCAGTGCTCTCCTCCAGGAGCTCCAGAAAACACTTAAGTCAAACATGGAGCTTGAAAAAAAATGCCAAATTGATTTCTATTGCATTTTAATTTGTAATAAATGTTTTACTGACATTCTGGATAAGCCTGTGATGGTTTGAAAGTTTGCTCATATGAAGCTGAGGTATTTATCTAATTTAAAGACATTGTGCTCTAACAAAACTTAGGAGCCTGATTCATAATATCGCTCTTGTTTTATTTTTCTCCGGTATTAATCCAGGTTTTCACAAGCAGATTCTCTCAAGACATTTTATGTGGGCTTGGTTCCACAGTAAAAATAAATATATTTCCAGTGAATCTGCCACATGAAACTTGCCAGCTCCTTTGAATAAATTTAACCATTTGACTACTAAACAGCATAGCAGGTATATGGTGCTGAGCAACTCCATGTCTAATATATGTCTAATTAAAGGTATGTTTCAAATTAAAGTGCTAGTATCTTAGTGAGACATAGTTCTTCAAAGGAGCCCATAAAAGTTACAATGGCACAAGACAGCAAAGGGGTTAAAGAGGTCTACCTCACACTGCAGCATACACTGAATTAACAAGAAAGAAAAGGAATTCCTTCATGGGAGAAATTAGGTGATATCTGACATTTATTTAAAATTGAGCTTTTCCAATATATATTTCTAATTATTTTAGCCTGAAAAAGAGGACACTCTACTTCACCTGTGGCTTTTGAAGGGCTCTAAGGTCCCCTTTTAATAGCAAAGTTTTAAAATAACTGCATGTTGGCTTTTAGTACCAAGTTATTCAATAAAGTGCAGAACTGACGGGTTACAGAAAATCACCTGTGGAAAGAGCAGATTTTTATCTTTCTCAAAACACTGTGATATGTGTTGCCAAGATTTATAACTTCCCTAAAAGCTAGAAATCCAACTTTCTCCAAAGGCACTGAGAAGTCAATGACTGTTCTGCAACAAGAAAGCCAAATCTGTGGAAGAAAACAGACTCTTGAGGAAGTGGAACACTTACATCTATTTACACATCTGCAGCCATTTGGGACAACTGACATTCAAAAAAAAAAAAGTTCTCACATCTTTCTCCCACTTAAGCCATAAATAGCTAAGACAAGGTCCTCACCTGTCTTAAATTTTGCTAGCACGCTGTAAAGAGGTCACAGGCAGACAGGGACTGACTTCAGAAGCAGATGGAGATAGGGGCTGCAGATGGATGGTGCAGGGTGGCAGGAGACAGCTGAAAGGGTTAGCACATCCTGTGGGCAAGCGTCAGGTGAGCGGGCCGCTGAGCGTGAAATCTTGGCACACCGGTGGTGAGCATCTCTAATGATCGGGCTGTGATTTAAAAGACAAGTCTGAGCCTGCGGCATAAAGCAGATAGGCGGTGCCAGGCCGTATCAGATTAGAAACTGCACAGTCGTGTTTCGGGTTACAAGTATTTCAAATCAAAATGCAATGATCAATTTTCCCTTCTCTCCGTCTGTGCAGTTCTGCAAATTGTTTTCACTGTCTCAGCTTCAAATATTGATGCTGAACATATGTATAGTATGACAATCTGCAGGCATTTTGTGCTTTAATTCTGCAGGGATAACTCAGCTGTCTCAAATACCACGCATATTGCACCAGTTGTAGTTTAGTGTTAATAAACCCCTGTATTTCTTCAGTTTTTCTTCAAATCATCATTCATACTCATAATGCTTGTTTCCTGTCACTGCAGGACATCTTGAAGTCATAGGAAACGCATGTGTGTACCCAAATTGTCTGTGATAAGCTGTGTTTGTTAGTTAAAGCAAGACCATTTAGACACCTTTCCAAAGAAGATCATGGCCCATATACCCCTGAGCTCAAAATGTGGCGTCGTCTACCATAGCCAGAATTATGAAAGAACAGAGGCAAAACCTCATTGTATGGCCTTGGCCAGAAAGCTCCCTAAAATTGCTTCAACCGTGGCTTCTAACCAAAAGGCAAATTAACCCCTGCATCTGAATCACCTGCTCACCAACCTCAAGCAGGTCTGCTCACTTTCTCTACTGCTGCCTGGGGTTTGTTTCCCCTGGAGTCAGGCTGGAATCGGTCCCAGTGGGTATTGCCCATACCTCTAACACCCAACAGAGCATCTCCCGAGGCTGCCTCAGGCTGTAGACCTCAAAAGACTCAAAAGGAAGAATGGACTTCCTTTTACTGCATACAGCTCTGTCTGATTTCCCACAACTGTTCAACAAATGCTCTTCCTTCCTAGGAGAGGTTTGGCGAAGTCACCACTGAAGACATTCATGTCCGGCCGAAACACAACACAGAACATTTTTTTGCCTGCTTGCAGCATCGGGACTCAAACTCATGACAAGAACTAAGAAAATAATTGCTTTTTTTTCATCTCACTGGCCAAAAATTGTTTGGGGTTGACCAAAACCAAATAATTTTCAGTGTCTCCACCCAAGACAAAGCACTTCAAAATTCAATCTAACAAAAGGTTTATTTCAAACAAAAGTAAATACAAAGCCTTTTGTTTTCCTGGGGAGTGGAAAGAGGAAGGGGAAGTACTTTATTATTTTTTAATTAAGGCTAGGTCAGCCTCTAAAAATAGAAATCTCAAAACAAACAGAAGGTTTTTTTTTTTCAAATATCACATCAAAATGTTTTGATTGTTTTTCTCCTTTCTCTCTCAGAAAATTTTAATGACTTAAAAGTGCATTTTCAGCAGGAAAAAACAACACAAAATTTCTTCCAGATCAACTCTTGAACTGCTGCTTTCAAAAAGAAAGTCCTGTGCTGTGCTGTCACTCAATCTGCAGCCCACAGATGACTGGGATCAGCACCACTGTTGGGAGTAGTCTGCAAAACCATTGCAAAACAGTGTACTTGCAAAGCAAAATAGTCACGGTTTTCCATGTAACCAGTGGGTGCACAAGTGTTTACCAGGAGGCAAAGGTCAGAGCTGGCTCCCTACTGCTGTCAGTTCCCATAAGGATCATCCTCAGGGTCCCAAATTCTTCTGATTATCCTTCCTATAGGAAAATTACAGGTTTTGGTAAAACAGCATCATATTGAATACCTTATCGCTCTCTCTTCCCCTTCCAACCGATAAACACCAGTGGGACACAAGATGGCAGTAGGTTTTTTGTTTTTTCTTTTTTTTACTGAAGGGTGAGGTGGTTGCTAGACTGAAGGAGGCTGCTCTACTGCATTAACTTGGAATTAATTGCGTGAACATACCTGGCAATTATCCAGTAACGAGCAGAGAACAGAAATACAGAGAAGGCCTGTTTCTCCTCACTTACTCTGATCTGTGCATGGGCATAATGGTGCATGTCACCCAGCGCATCTGGCAAATCTCATCACAGTGTCAGGCAATAGCTGGAGAGGGGCTTTTTACAAGGGCATGGAGTGATAGGACAAGGGGTAATGGCTTTAAACTGAAAGAGGGTAGATTTAGATTAGATATAAGGAAGAAATTCTTTACTGTGAGGATGGTGAGACACTGGAACAGGTTGCCCAGAGAAGTTGTGGATGCCCCATGCCTGGAAGTGTTCAAGGCCAGGTTGGATGGGGCTTTGGGCAGCCTGGTCTAGTGGAGGGTGTCCCCGCCCATGGCAGAGGGGTTGGAAGTGGATGATCTTTGAGGTCCCTTCCAACCCAAACCATTATATGACTATATGAATATCTATATCCACTTGTGCTCTGCTCAGACATAGGCATCTGCAGTTAGACGAGATGAATCCCACCCATAAGACACCTCCAATGGCTAATGCTAAAAACAAATACAGAAGCATTCAGAGTGTGCTCCCCATTCCCAAACAGTTCATATATTTTTTCCAATAACCATGTAATGACAAAGGGGTAAGTCATCCCAGAGCCCCGAACCTCCAGCTGAGAGATCTAATCCCCAGGCTGCAGGGAGAAGCACCCTCCTTTTGTGGCACAACAATTCTTGTATTTCTTTCTACAGCCTGATCAGGGATGATGGAGGACATTTGTTGATGGCCTCCTGCCCCAACAGAGATGGAGGTGCTGTGCTGAGAGATGGAAGCTGTATGCACAGTTTCCTTCAGGGACAGTAGAAATGAGCTGTGCATCCTCCCAGCACACCTATCAGACCATGGTCCAATTAACACCTAGAGGGACACCTCCTGTATTGAGTGGTGAAACAGGCACCACGCCACCCAACCCTGACAAGATGGGAGCAGTTCTAGGCAAACACAGCAGCACCGCTAACACAGCAGCACCACTCTGGGATTCACTGGTGAAAATCCAGTGAAGTCATAGTAATATCAATAGTACTTCTAATAGTAAAGAACAGGGTACAAGTTTTGAGGGTCCCCATCTGGGATTTGGGCACCTAAATTCTACCATATTTTCTCCTTAAGCAACTAAATCCTCAGCTGCTCGTTTGCATCTCGGGGCCTTAGTCTCCAACTCTCATCAGCAGAAAGTGATCTGTCAGCTGATCCCGGAGGGGTGGGAAAGCACACAACTTCCGTGCTATGACAACCCTCACCTCAGGGTGGGTCCGTACATTATTAAGTACATTAACTGCCACGGACTGGAGCTGTACTTTAATGACCATGATCTGCACAGATACTTTGAGGAGAGGCAGCTATATACATTAATGTGATACATTGACTTGGAGTTGTTGTGATGAAATTGTCTGGTCTGATTGCTTTCTGTAAAAACTGTGTAATAGGGAGTGGAAAAGCAGTTTTCCAAAGGACCTCAGTTAGCAGTCATGGGGGGTCTTTCTACCCCTGCATCTCTGCTGACCTCTCCAATGTGCTCTCAGACACTTCATTCCCCAGTATGGTCCTACTGCACTGCATTTCCTACATGCAACATGAAGGAAAGAGATGCAGCAGACACATAAATCTGACCTGGGAAGCACCTCTTGAAAGATATTTGAGGAATGACTACTTGAGTTGGTTTTTTTCTGGGCAAATCATGTCTCTCAAAGGACAATTTTTTTTTCCAGTGGGACAACAGCTATCAGTGAAGAGCTGCTGGAATTAAAGCACAAGTCAGCAGACTTAGTGAAGAAGCAGAAAACTGATGATCGATTTATCTTTTTTCTCCACAAACTCTCCTTTCCGCATCAAACCTCAGACATGACAGAAATATAAAGAAAACTTCCAGATCTATAGCAATGTGCTACAACAGAGCAAGCTGCTTTTCAGGGCCAGAAATCTGGCTCTTTTAGCAAGAACTACCACTAAAAATCTTTTTTAAAGGCCATAGAAAAGCACATGCTAGCCAACTTACCCCAAAACGTGAAGTCAAATAGACTGTGTAAGTTCAGTATCACTAAGGCTGGTGAATAATCAGTGGAATGAAATCTCTGCCCAGAAAAATACCCTGTCTATGGAGTAATGCTGCAGACACCCCTGAACAGATGGGACTCAGAAAGGTCCATGACATCTAGAGATGAAAATAGCATTTACAAAAAAACCCAAGATCGCAGGCCTGATTCTGATCTCACCTTGCTGTAAATCATAAGTCACTCCATTTAGGCTGGAAGTTAAGTGAAATCAATTTAGGACCCTTAATTTTTAGGAAAGGATAATTATTTTATTCCCTCCTTTCCAATTTGAAGCAGCCCATCAAGCATCCAGCTGGCTGCAGGCTGTAAAAGAGCATTTCTCTGGACGAAATCAACCCTTCTCCCTCCTTTAAATCCCCTGCCCTCTAGTAAAACACTTTAAAAACGTGTAAGAGCTATTTTTGTTGGGGTATGCCCAGTTGTCCCAGACATAATATAGACTGTCTCTCAGTCCAAGATCAACTCAAGTGGCCACTGTGAAGCTGTGAAGTCAGAGACATGCAGCATGGGAGCACCAGAAGTACCTTTTAAAACAAAAGGTAGGTCTTTCCCCTTTCCATGTCACGTCACCTGCAGCGGGTGGAGATTCAGCTAGCAAGTAGCTGCCTGGCCTGTTTTTGGTCTCGGAAGACATCCTTCTTTGAAGGGCTCTGTATTTAGGTCACATCCATTTTCAAAACAACTCAATTTCTTTGTGGAAAATTGAAAAAAATCACTGTAAGATATATTTCTTCCTACATCTGTCAGGGTAATGTTACACATCCTGATCTGCATGAGAGATGAGCAGGCTCACAGACGTGTCTTGGTTTGGAGCCAGACACTGCCAATATTAAAACGTGCATCTTCTGTGTCCAACCCAGCACCCAAAATGAAATTAAAAAAAAAAGTGCACAAAACTCTTGAGACAACCTGTGTGATTCTTACCTCTGCTCACACTTCAGTGGTTGCAATAGAATTAAACCCTCTCCAAGTAGGGTTAATTCTATCTTTTTAATTTAAATGGAAATGTTCTCCTTTTCCCATGCGAGCTTATAAAGTCATGGGAACGTGTTCTGCTGCCTTCCTGACATAAATCAATGGATATATTGGAGAGACAGGCCAAAAAATGTATACATTTCTTGCCCTTCAGCTCTATTTCACCCATAAGCGTTTGCCCACATCCTGGAACAGAAGAAATGTTTTCTTTCCATTGAATTTCTGACTTTCATATTTCTACAGAAGTTGGCCATCACCACACAACTTAACCCAGAATCTGTTAGGAAGAGAAACTCTTTTATGAGAATGACAATTATAATCCGTCCAAAAATGCCTACAAACAGAATAAAGTGAAATACAAGCAAACTTTTTTCTTGATGATACTAATACAATCTCCTCTTCCAGTCTGGCTCTCCTTCAAACACACCTTTATTTAATAGGTAATTGCCAACTTGTTCATCTTACTCCTGTTCAGACTACACACAAATTCATCACTTTGAATATAACAAGACTCAAAAACTATGAAAAACCACTCTTGGCCAACATTGTATAAACTGTGACAGTTTATAAATTCAGGCTGCTGGAAAGTGCAAGTTTATGGTCCTTTCTAAACTACCACATAGAATAGTTACAGACAATGCTAAAAAAAGTAGGCAAGAAGTAGGAGAGAAAATCAAAATATAAATTAATTGCATGTAACATGCTTTAAGATATAGCTATCATTCCTGTGGACCACTGTTTGGCCTGTGTATGCACAGTGAACCTCAGGGAATGCTTATGTTCCATACTTTTCATAACAAGTATATCTCTCTGCAAAAAGTACCCTTCTCCATTGTCTTTTTTATCTTCAAATCTATCTTGAGCAAAAACCCTCAGTTCCTCACATGCACCTCGAAGTGTTCTGCAGCTTTGACATAGCATCTTTCTGCTGTCAAAGGAACCTGTATGACTCCAGCCCCGTTACTATAAGAGCACAATCTTTACTGAATTCACTCTTAAAGCAACCCACACAATAGGGAAGGCCACCACCACCCCCCCAAGGTAGAGAATGGTGTCTCAGGGAAATCTGCAGCAGGATCCATCACAGTGCTTAGGCAGTTTTCGATCCCCGGATACATCCTGCTGGACTACTCTTCCCTACTGTCTCACTCAATGGTCTGAAGGACCCTGCATACCAAAATACCCCCACCATCCCACCTGATGGTCTGAAGAATCCACTCTGTGCCAAAACAACCCTATCGTCTCACCCTGATGATCTGAAAGTCCCCCTGTACCAAAAAGCTCCTGGGCTTCATAGATCTGTGTAGGTCCTGCTCAGTTAGAGACCCACTACTCTTGGTGTATCAGTCAGGAGTACTTTGCTAAAGATGACATTTGGGGAGCCTGGGATGGTGCGGAAATGTTAGTCCAGACCCACTATCAGCATCATGTCCCACACATGAGATAACAGCATTACCCTCAGCCATAACCAGCTACCATATTGTGTGTTCTCTCCTGCCCAGACGGCTTCGCTGCCCACAACTGGCACCTGCTACTGCCTGGTTTTGCTCAATTCAGCCACATTGCCCACCCTCTTGGGCACTCCACTGTTTCCCCAAGTCACCAGACATCCTGTTGGACCTACACAACACTCGCTAGACCACTGACAGTTTTTTATTTTCTTGACAAGTAAAACAAGCTTTAACATTTCCTCAGTTATTTGGCTTCAGTCTTTATCCACAGTTGACATGTAAATGAAGGCTCCATGTACATATTCACTATGTATCCCACCTCTCCAAAAACACCTCTATCTGAAAACAGTATTCTTATGGGATGTCCATTCCATATGTTCCACTATCCTTGTGATTTCCTTGTCAGAGCCAGGCAATATTTTTTTTGACAAGACATAAATTTGTTTCAGAAGAGCAAAAATAAATTTGGGTTGAATTTGGCTAATCCAGTTTCTGCTCAGAAAAAAAAGATAAAGTTTTTTAAAAGTGATGACTTTTTTCAAAACAGCATTCATTGTTTCAAATTTGATCAAAATTTAAAAAAACACAGAAACCCCCAAAATCTGTTAAATATAGAAGTGAATGATGTCCAATCCAAAGATTATGTTGTGCAACCAACCAAATTATCTGAGTTAAGCTCAAATAGTTTTACATTTTTTTTTCTTTTTTGCAGAAAATGGAACAATTCTTGTCCCAGGGGGAACCTGAACCTTTTACCCCTTTTTTATTTCTGACATTTCATGAAGACCATTACCTATCTATCTTCATGGTCTTCAGCAGCACACCACAGCAAGCAGGGCTGTGGTCCTATTTTCCTTCTCTCTATGTGGATCCATGAGCTGGTCACCAGGGCTAGATTCACCCCAGCTGACTTTAGAAGTATGAACCACTGCTTACCACCCTCAGGTCATCACGGAGTAATGGTCAGTTTGGGGGGCAGTTCATGGAGCCTGTTTTCTATTCAAGGAGCTGAGCGTGATCTACAAGTCTGAATGCATGATGATAAGATGTCCAAAAATTGCAGCTTGAAATCAGTTTTTCAAACAAATATATTCATATTTTGGCATCAATTTGTCAAACTGCTGAACACAATCATGGATTGAAGGCAGCTGTCACTCTTGGAAATAAAAGTTAATTATCTCCTGTGATCAGCTGTAACCCCCTATATTATTTCTTAATTAATCTCACACTTTGCAATTTCGATATTCTCTTTTGCAAGGTGAATGTAAATAATGCCATGCTGTTCCTAGATAGTGCGTCACTTCAGTGATAACAGCCACTCAGGGACATTTCTCTTTAAATAGAAAGTTTCCAGGTATTAAACAGGTTGTCCAAAATATTTTATGTTTATTATTATGTATTACTACTTTGATCTTTCTATTACTTTTTTTACCTTGACATTTTCACTCTTCTCGGAGGTGCATAGTGAAAGGATGAGAGAAGTAGCAACACATTGCAAAATCTATTTGGATATTAGGGAAGAAGATCTCACCATGAAGGCGGTCTGACACCGGCACAGACTGCCCAGAGAGGTTGTAGAGCCTCTGTCCTTGGATATATTCAGAATTTGACACAATATGACCTGATCTAACAGAGCTGGACTTCAAAGCCGGCCCTGCTTCGAGCCGGGGTTGGGCGACATGACCTTCAGAGGTCCTGTTCCCCCAAAACTATTCTGTCATCCTGTTCCCTTCTCTGTTAATGTCTCTCTAATGGCTGTGGTCCCCCCATTTAATTTTGCAGGTTTTGCCAGGTTTTCTGCAAGGGTCTTCTCTATCCTCTCAGGGATTTTGACACCTTGAGGAAACACAAGAAATCATTTGGGTTTGTGAGTGAGCCCATGAGGGCAGACACCTGTGTTTCATTGCTGCAGCAGGTCCACCCCTGGGCTGACACCAGACCCAGGCCTCACTTGTGTGCAGCCACCCAACAGCTGCAGCCAGCGAGGCTGTGCCAGGCACCCTGTTCCCCCATCACCCTCCCAGGCCTCAGGAGAAGCCGAGCTTCCAACATCTACCCCCTTCCCAGGCATCCGGCACACGTGAACAAGAGACTAAAGCCACCAGGTTTGGGCTGCCCTTCCCTGGCCAGCCATCAAGCTGAAGCAGTGGCTCAGCAGACATTTGAAGGCTGGTTTATTGAGGCAAAAAATGTCCCCACTCAGATAGAAGGTGAGCTGAGAGCACAGCCATACCCCAGCACACCTGGAGACCTG
Source organism: Grus americana (assembly GCF_028858705.1). Lineage (NCBI taxonomy): Eukaryota > Metazoa > Chordata > Aves > Gruiformes > Gruidae > Grus > Grus americana. Next base: position 189,242,903 of record NC_072852.1, on the reverse strand, counting down.
GGTAGTACTAGAGAAATTACTTTCTTTTTCCTTAATAAACTCAAATAATTTATTTCCTGGCCTTTGCACTTTTATTACAAGCTGCTACGTGTAAATGGCTTTGTTTGTTTGTCCTGCAGTTTTATAGCTGGATGCTTTTGTAATTAAGGGTGTTTTTAACTGATATGTGTATAAAAATGAAGTGGGCAAGTGGAAAAAATAAACAGAAGGAAAGTTTTTAACAGAAGTTATTTGAATTGGCTGTGATGTTCTTCCCCACTAGCTAGTGAGGTTTTAATTAGCATTGAAAATCATAAGTAACTGGAGATGAAAGAGCCCTATTAGGTCACCCAGTCCAGTTCCCTGTGAGTTCAGAATTGTGCCCAACAGTGTATTTCCCAGTGTTTTGTCAAGTCCGGCACTAAGCCTGTTCATTACATGAATAATATGCTCTTTTGAAGTAGCAGGAGGGGAACTGCTCACAATCCAGATCCAGGCATTTTTTTACAGTTTATAACAAAAAAGAATGATAAATGAAGATGCAAGCCAGTACAGAAATTTATATGCTGGACTCCACATGGGGTATTTATTCTCATTATTCTTATAGAGGAGCTCACACGTGGCCCAGTAAATATGAAGGATGAACTAAATGTCATTGCAGGGATTGCGGGAAAAGTGTTTAACCGCTTCACTGAGATTATTCTGAAGGGGCCCAAAAGAGGGAGGGAGGAGGAGCTGCAAAGCCATCTTCACTCAGCTCCTCCTGGCCTGGGTCAGTCCTCGTCCCACAGGAACATCTCGCATAGCTGACACATTTTAAAAAAAATCTGATCAAGAATTACAAAAAACAAAACAAAGCAAAAAAACCCTCAAGAGCATATGTCTTGGGTGACAAATGCCATAAAACAAGCAGCCAGCAGTGAGTTGTCAGAAAGAGGTGAAGGTTTCTGATAGACCAATGATTCAAACCAGAGATCAGTACAACTAGTATGAAGGCTCCAGTTCAGCAGATGGAGACAAGAAATCCCTTCATATCCAACAGCAAATCATCAATAGGCTTTCTTTAAAATATCTATTACATTTTTGAATAAAAAATGCCTTGCACAGAATACAATTCTGTTTTATACATCATTATAAGTAAAAATTACAGACCGTAAACTACAATAGCAATCTTGATCAAAAGGACATCAGCATGGACCAAAAAAAGCCAGTTTCAACAACTAGCTTACTTAAATAGTTTTATAGAGACATTGGTATGCATACAAAACTTACTCAATACTACAGAAGATCCTTCCAAGCAAAACAGGAAATTAGAAGCAAAATTGACTGGGAATTCAAAACTAAGAAACAAAAATGTAAATGGCAAATGGAGCTCCTTAGATAGCCAAAAGCATAATGTCATAATGAAGAACAATAATGACATTGCCTAAAAAGCCATCTTGGTGAAGGGAAAGATGAAGTTAGAAATAAAGGAGCAATATATGACAGAAGGGTGAGAAAGGAAGAGAGCAATTAATGTAAACTAAAAACTGAAGTATGGAAAATTGATACAGAGGTCTAAAGACATCAGGAGAAACTACCCCTAATAATAACAATAAAGGATATTTAGGAAACACATAAATCCTTGGAATACTTAAAAAAATCATTCTAGATTATTTCTGAATTGCAGAAGAATATGCAAGTGTTGGACATCTAGTTCTGGCCTATGTGTGGAAAGCATGGTAAAAAGTGAATACCCTATTCATATCACCTGAATATGATACGAAACATTTGACTCCATCACAATAAGAAAGATGTTGAAGATCTACTAAAGATAATAACTTTTGTATGAGGAGGCCCACAGAATGTATACCTAAATGTTCTTAGACTTCTGCTTAAGGCAGTAATTGGCCAACTTATATTCAATTTTGATGCCTCTCTGAATGCTGGAGCCATTCCACAGGCTCAAAGCATACAGTGATGTGCCAAAAACACAGAAAGGGCAGGCCACGTGGCACAGGCAGCCAAAATCTAGGTAGCTGAATGCTAATCCTGGGCACCATTTACAAGTCGATAATGGGCAATTCTATCACCAAAGAATGGGAAGACAAGGATATAATTATTGGCAATCAGCAGTTTTATAGGGAAAAGGTCTTGTCATCCTAAGAATGAAATCGGACTGGTGTTTATTAGGTTGCTAAGTGTCCAGCTGAAGTATATGTCAACTTCTAGGGTGTGTTCAGCTCCCTAAAATTAGTATTATATGCAGTCAGTAAGGGCTGGAGTAACTGAACCAAGTGCTGGCTAAATGACATATCCAAAAGTAGTTATCAGCAGGCAAATTTTCCATATGGATGCACCTGACGGAGAGCTCTGCAGTGATAAGAGCTAGGCTGTACACTATTCAGCTAACTTTTCATTAGTGGCTTGGGAGTAATAAAGAATGTTTTAAAGCAGTCAAATGCAGAGCAGCGCACCTAACAAGGAGTATAGAGCAACGTGACAGTATGAGCGCCCTAAGGCTCTTTATATTTTTCATCAAATTCTTTCCTCATCAAATGGCTTTAATCCATAACTATGTGACAATTAGGTCAATCAGAGAAGTCACTAAAGGAGAAAAGAGCTCCAGCTCTGCAGCATGATGACAGTATTCAGTTGCTATATGGGTGCTCATGGTCAGGTAGCATGGCTGATGACTGAGCACCACGACTCCTATAGAAGCAATAGTAGCAAACTCCACTCAAGAATTCCTTACTCAGGTAACAGGGATAGAGATTCAACTCCTTGGCTGGGCTGGAGATGCCAAAGGACTCCACCTTCTAATGCTCCAGGAGAAGACCACAATTAACTTTCTGTCTGTGAGCTCTCTGCAGAACCAGAAACTTTTTTAAACCTCTGACAGGTGAGAATGTACTAACCAGGAAAAACGTTTTGTCATGAGTTCAATCACTCCATCCCCTTACAGATGATAAAATAGCAAGTGAAGGCCAGAGAAAGGTGTGTGCCGGGGCATCATCCACAAACGGGTGGTGAGAGGATGCTCACAGCAGGCCTATGTCCAGGTCCAGGATTTAGAAAATTTTCCCTGTATTCTGGCAAGACAGAAACACGATTTTCTGCAGTTCTGTCATCTGTAAGCTTAAAAGGATAGTCAAATATCTGAGAGGAGACTGGAAGATTTTTTAAATGTTTTAAAAGGAAATATAAATGGCCTTATTGCGAGAAAATCATAAAGCACAATCTGTTTACCTTATATTTTTAACAGCTAGAAAAAGGACTGGGATGTGACTTTCTTACAGCATATGTAAGTACCTTCACAAAGAGAAAACGCCGTATACCAAAGGGCTGTGTCACCTGGCAAAGAAAGGTGTAACAAGAACCAAAGTCTGGATTCAACTTCCAGCCAAATTCAAATAGGAAATAAGGCACAATTTTTAACCACTGGAACAAACTACCAAGGGAGTGTTAGAGTCTGCATCCCTGGATGTCTTCACATCCAGGCTGGATACATTTCTGGGTTCTGTGATTTAGCCAAGCTCAGACATTATTGGGCTTAGTAGGAGGCTGACTGGGTGAAATTTAATGGCTTGTGATGTACAGGGGGTCAGACTGGCTGATCTAATGGTCCCCTCTGGCCTTAAATTTTGTGAAAGACTTCAGCTAAGTAGCAAAGCAAGTGCAAACGACCCAGTGGTTGCAATATATTGCTCCAAGTGCGGTTGACCAATTTTAAATAATTAGTTATAACCAAATCCTTTCTTAATCACAAACAGGGAAGAAAAAAAAAAAAGGAGAGGGAGTTAGTCCCTGAGAATAGTTCATTCAGCTTTAATCCACAGAAAAATTGTATCAAACTCACCAGAAAAAAAGGTGTGCAAGTCTTTTTACAGAATCAAACCTAGATTTTACAAGAACAAAAATGGCTTACATACTTAAAAGTCCATTTAGAGCTTGGCATAGACCTATTGCTTTCTACACTGAGTGCAAGCACACTTCAAGGGCACTGGGGATCCGATTACTATCCTGCAAAGCGTAGGGGCTGGCTGAACAACCCCAGAGTAACTCAAATACCAGGGAACCTGGCCTATTCCCTGTCCATAAAATACACAGAAAACGATCCCACTCCCTGACATTTTTTCAGCTGGGACAGCTGCTATAACAACTCAGAGCTTTTCAATCTCTGTACAGAGCTCATGTATAACCTCTTCAAGTTTTCAGCCTGGAACCACTTTTCTTCCAAGCCCATTTCGCTGGAGCAACCAAAAGCGTTCAGGGAAAAGCTGTTTGATAGCCCCAGGCAGGGCGGGGGGGCATTAAATCAATGAAGAATTTAAAATGTGGGGAGAGGGATAGGGGGCAGGGAAGTAGGGTAGAAAGATTTACAGCGAAAAACAACATACAGCTTGAATCCAGTCCAAGAGGAGCCACAGGGGGCTGGTGCCAGTCATCACTGATGAAAGGGTTTGGATTTGTCAAGGAGAAAGATGCCGTGTAAAAATTGCGTTCAAAGCCCCAGTGAAATTGCATTAAGGGGCTGGTCACTACGAGTTTTGCCTGAGCAATGACTCCAGGTTTGTGCACTCTGGGACGCATACCGATTCCCTCCTTCATGCCCCACTCTTCCACAGCGGCCATGCAGCTCCTGCTAGGGCAACGCTCCCTGCAAAGCTGACCCAGGCTGCAGGGAAATGCTATGTTTAGAGAATCGGCTGCTTTGACACTCGCTGCTGGATTTAACTGTTTAGCAATGTTTTCCAGACACTTGACTCCCTTCATCACCCAGCCCAGCCAGAGGGCTTAGCCTCTTTGGAATAGTTCTTTATGGTTTTTTGCTCAGTGGAAATTTGCTATGATATGCCTCAAAATCCTCCCCATGTGCCTGCTGATGGGGCAGAGAGCCCCACAGCCCACTCCTGCCCAGCAAGAGCTGCTTTGCATCCGTCTCCTAAACCCTGCCAGACCCTCAGTGCCCTGGCACCCGCTTCCTTAGCATCAGAGGATGGGGGGACTAGTAATTTGTAGTACATTACTATTAACTATAATTTGCTTGATTGAAAGGGCTAACGGGGTCCCCTCTAGTATTTGGCATGGGGATGTTAGCCTTGGCTATGCTCATACTCAAGGGCAGAAGTTTCCATCAGCAACTTAAAAGCCTTATAATGGAAACAAAAAAGGCAGAGTCAATATAAAATCTCCACCAGCAAAATCTGAAGCATTCAGCAACTGAATGCAAAACACAAAGCATCAAACACTTGCAACAAGCCACACACTGTTACCTTTTGACCAAAGCAGTTGGTCAATATTCAAGGTCTTATTCTTCCCAGAGGGCTGGAGAAATTAATGATAGTGCCAGGTATTTCTTTAATGCAATACTATTTAGTTTCAAAGACTCTAAACAGAGTCTTATTTCATTGAACAAACTGGGAATCAAGCAGCAGGAGATTTGCCTCTTTGTTATAGGATCATAGAATCATAGAATCATAGAATCATGGAATGGTTTGGGTTGGAAGGGACCTCAAAGATCATCCACTTCCAACCCCCCTGCTGCAGGCAGGGACACCCTCCACTAGACCAGGCTGCCCAAAGCCCCATCCAACCTGGCCTTGAACACTTCCAGGGAGGGGGTATCAACAACCTCTCTGGGCAACCTGTTCCAGTGCCTCAGCACCCTCAGAGTGAAGAATTTCTTCCTTATATCTAACCTAAATCTACCCTCTTTCAGTTTAAAGCCATTACCCCTTGTCCTATCACTCCATGCCCTTGTCAACAGTCCCTCTCCATCTTTCCTGTAGGCCTCTTTAGGTACTGGAAAGCTGCAATTAGATCTCCCCAGAGCCTTCTCCAGGCTGAACAAGCCCAACTCTCTCAGTCTGTCCTCATAGGAGAGGTGCTCCAGCCCTCTGATCAGCTTCGTGGCCCTCCTCTGGACTCACTCCAACAGCTCCATGTCTTTCTTGTACTGAGGACCCCAGAGCTGAACACAATACTGCAGGTGGAGTCTTATGAGAGCAGAGGGGGAGATTCACCTTCCTCGACCCTCTGGTCATAATTCTTTGATGCAGCCCAGGATACAGTTGGCCTTCTGGGCTGCAAGAGCACATCGCCAGGTCATGTTGAACTTCTCATTCACCAACACCGCCAATTCCTTCTCTTCAGGGCTGCTCTCAATCCATTCTCCACTCAGCCCGTAGTTGTGCTTGGGATTGCACCGACCCATGTGCAGGACCTTGCACTTGGCCTTGTTGAACTTCATGAAGTTTGCATGGGCCCACCTCTCCACCCTGTCAAGGTCCCTCTGGATGACATCCCTTCCCTCCAGCGTGTTGACCACACCACATGGCATGGTGTCATTGGCAAACTTGCTGAGGGTGAAGTCCATCTCACTGTCCATGTCACCAACAAAGATATTAAACAGTGCCAGTCCCAGTACCGACTCCTGAGGAACGCCATTTGTCACTGATCTCCACTTGAACATCGAGCTGTCGACCACAACTCTTTGAGTGTGACCATCCAGCCAGTTTCTTATCCACCAAGTGGTCCATCCATCAAATCCAGGTCTCCAATTTAGAGACAAGGATGTCATGTGGGACAGTGTCAAATGCTTTGCACAAGTCCAGGTTGGTGACATCAGTTGCTTTTCCCTTATCCATCAATGCTGTAACCCCATCTTAGAAGGCCACCAAATTTGTCTGGCATGATTTGCCCTTAGTGAAGCCATATTGGCCATCACGAATCACCTCCTTATTTTCCATGTGCCTGAGCATAGTTTCCAGGAGGATCTGCTCCATGATCTTGCCAGGCACAGACATTAGACTGACCGGCCTGTAGTTCCCTGGGTCTTCCTTTATTCCCTTCTTAAAAATGGGGATTATGTTTTCCCTTTTCCAGTCGGTGGGAACTTCACCAGACTGCCAGGACTTCTCAAATATGATGGAGAGTGGCCTGGCCACTTCATCCGCCAGTTCCCTCAGGACTTGCAGATGCATCTCATCAGGTCCCATGGCCTTGTGCAGCTTCAGGTTCCTTAGATGGTCTTGAACCTGATCTTCTCCTGCAGTGGGCAGTTCTTCATTCTGCCAGTCTCTGTCTTTGCCTTCTGCAACTTGGGCAGTGTGGTTAGAGCACTTGCTGGTGAAGACTGAGGCAAAAAAGTCATTGAGTACCTCAGCCTTCTCCGTCTACCCATCCTGGGTAATCAGGTCTCCCATTTCCTTCTGGAGAGGGCCCACATTTTCCCTAGTCTTCCTTTTATCACTGACACTCCTATAGAAGCTTTTCTTGTTGCCCTTGATGTCCCCGGCCAGATTTAATTCTATCAGGGCTTTAGCTTTCCTAACCTGATCTCTGGCTGTTCCTGCAGTTTCTCTGTACTCCTCCCAGACTACCTGCCCTTGCTTCCAGCCTCTGTAGGCTTCCTGCTTGTGCTTGAGTTTGTGCAGGAGCTCCTTGTTCATCCATGCAGGCCTCCTAGCGTTATTGACTGACTTATGCTCAAAAATGCTTCAGAGCTTCTTCTCAGACCAACCACACAAGGTCTTCCTTGCTGTCTTCTTCTAGGTGCTGTTGCTCCCACAGTTGCTCCCAAGCAGTGACACTCTGCATCTGCCCAAACTCCCCAAGAAGGGCTGGCAGCCCCCCAGACCAGCTGCTCAGCAGCTCCACACCCTGCTTACCTGTTGGGCGGTGGTTCCTGCTGTTTCAGCCCTCTCAGCTCAAAATACATCTCCCTGTATTCACCCCAAATTAGGGAAGGCCAGATCCTGAGCCAGTCCTGGCAATGATGACCGGGGCAGCAACCTCAGCCCCACACATCCCTGCCCTGTCCCTCCACCCACCAGGCACCAGGCTGCTCTCCGGCGAGGGCACCGGCCTCCGGCCATCTGGCTTTCCACAGGGATAAATAAATAAACACCCCACTGTGAGCTCTGCTTCACCCCAGGGCAGAGCGGGGACTTTTTCAGAGGCATTCATGAGATGTGAAGAGTTTTTCACTGGCTGCTGTAACCCTGCAGCATCACTTCAGCCACAAAGACACATGCACCACATCTACATGTTTGGGGAATTTCCCTTTATTTCACTTTCTAAAATGTCACCCTCATAATACCTTAGGTTACAGACCTTCCTCTCCTCACAACACCATCAGTCTCAACGCCTGAGGGTTGAAAGTTTAAAGTCTTGCTGTGCTCACTTGGACAGGTTCTTAGGGACCTTCACATCAGGCCCAGTTCTGCATGCCCAGTCCAAGTTTTGCACTGCATGCAAATGCAAGTCCTGGTTTCAGTAGGGTTTTGTTGGCTTATTGGGTTGCAGCCATGATGAGAATCAAGCTCCCTCTGGAAAAGAAGCAGCATTATTTGTGCCACAAGATCCATTGCTGTGCCATGCTGTGGCCTAGGGAATTTACAACACAGGTCCAGCAACATGAGAGATAAATCTGGGCTTGAAGCATGAGTTCATTTCTTGCTGCTTTTTTCCTAGCTGACTTGCAGCGTCACCATTGGCATAAACAGCCCTGACTTCTCCATCAGCTATTTCCTTCTTCACTTCCTCCTGCACCAAGTGCGTGTTTTTCACATTTGTATAGTACTTGCAAGCTCAGAAAAGCTCATCTGACTGTGACTGAAACTCTGGCACATAGCTTGATTTTTTTTTCCCCTTTTACTGAACTAATTTTTGCGTGATATGCTGCCAACTTCACTTTCCCCCTTCCTTCTATATAAACAATATTCCTCTTCCAGATATTTCTTACACATTTGATAAAATGTGTTGCATACATAAGATGACTTTGGCTCAATTTTATAAAGATTTGGCATAATGCAATATACTAACTCAACTTTGATTCACTAAAAAAATATATGTCATTAAGAGCTGTATATACTTCTGATTTTAGTGTACAGCCGTGATTGACTGTTGCAGTTGTAAGTGATGAAGGCATGGCCAAATATAAATAAAAGCTGTACACCACCTTTCAAAGACGTGCCTTTTATTTATTTTATAGGAATGGATTAGGTTCTAAAGTTTTCAGGAGGTGTTGCTTTACCAGTGGCACTTCTGCAAGTACAGCGGTGTTAACCTTGGTTCCCTGGACAGATGCCAGTGTGGTTAATTATATTCTGCACACTGTGAAATTCCCACATAATTTTCAATTAAGGGAGTTATTTGCCACTTCTCCCACTCCTTGAAAATTGTTGGTAAGATCTGCTGCATGCAAAATGACTGCTGTGCTCCATCCCAGCGGTGACTGCATGTTAGCCAACACTCATATGCAAAGATTGCTTGGATATAAAATAGGTTTAGTCCTTTTTTCTAATCAAGGTCAGTAGAAATTCTTTGGTCTTGTGCTTTACAAGCAAAAAAGGAAGGACAGAGGCTGGGAACATATGAAGATGTCTAAATACATGCATGAACCTCACCTTGTTAGGACTATTTGGAGCTGATGTGTACCCAAACTTTAATTTGAATAGCAAATTGTTTGCATTAAAAGACATTTATTTGTTGTTGAACCCTAGAGAGGGTGACAGAAGGATTACATCTGGCTGTTAAGGTCTCCCCAAGAAGAGGAAACATTCAAACTAACATTCACATCACCCTTTTAAGGACCTCCCCAGGCTGGGTGGCCTCTGGTAGTGAACTTTCCTGGCGAGCACACTGCTTGCTGGCCGAGATATCCTCAGACACAGCCAGAGTTGCTTTGCCCTTGCCTCACTGCATGCATGCAGTGTCCCAGCAGACTCTGGTCTTGTTTTCCAGCCCATCTGCCACCCCAGGACATTGTTTTGTTCATGAGGGTTGGGGAAGGGCAATGGGAAGGAGACTTTGCCTATGGGACTGTGACCCCATGTCAATAGCTCGAATTTCATGCCAGATACTCAACACCATGCCTCGTTTAGCAGGTGAGGAGCATTTTGCAACATGATCAGGTCTACCATCCCACACCCCTTGTGGCTTTGCAGCTTCAGCATTGACTGACAAGGCTGGGTCATGCTCCAGCCAGCTATCAGAGAGGATGCTGCCAGGATCAGGGCATGCTTCGGCCTTCACAGACCACACCAAAAAGGGAAAAGCCCTTCCAATCCAGTACCGGGGGAAGGATGCATGCTGGAATGCTCTTGGCCAAACCAAGGCAGACCTTGGCCACAGGCTCAGCAAACATGTCTCCTGCAAGGACAGGGTTGTGTGTGAAGTCACATTCCTACATCATCACATTCTCCCCAGTCCCTGTCTACAGTGGCTTGTTCCTTTCCACCTCTGCCTGGCCTTAAGCCACTTGAGTCTTCATTCTTCCCTTCCAGCCCTTCCAAGTTTGACTCACTCCCTTACTATTAAATTAACAAATATTATAGAACACTTTTCACCAGCTCTTCTCTTCCCCTTTTGCTTCATATTTTCTATAACCCCTTGTCACCACTACAAACTGCCATGTTCAGCATGTCCACTAATCATTGGATTTCCCTGTCCCTTCTCATAAGAAACACATCCTTTTGTGAAGAAAAAAAGAAAAATCTTTGCGCTCTCCTGTATTTTTTTCCAACCCAGGCTGAAGATTCCTCTGTACTGGGGAGGATAGCTGTTCCTTCTCTTTCCAACAACCTTATGTGACAGAAACATGGTACTCTGTATACTGGATAGGGCTACCCTGCCTAAGGGTCTGTACCAAATGTGTGACCCTCATGTCTATCCCCATTGTACATACAAATACATGTGTACATGCCAAGTCTTCTGTATTGCAATACAGTCGCAAAATTACCAGGCTGCCAAAGTCTCCTCTTGCAAGATACCTTGTGAGCAGATCCCCCACCCACTTGCTCTTGCCCAAAGGTCACACCTGAGCATTCCCCCAGACAAAGTCTTCTTGCCTCCCTACTATTGAACTCTCACCCCTTGACTCTATTTCAACATGACTCATTATTTCTAAGATTTTAAACAGGTAAATTGAGTTGTCTTCAGGAGGAGCTGACAGAAGCCATCACGTTAGTGAGAGAAGAGTGGTGGATGAGTCCAACCTGGCATTTTTTTTTCTGCTGACAATGCCTTCACCTTCTCATTTATTAAAATGTTCTCAGGAGCAGTCTATTCCACGTCTTTGTCAACATAAGGAAGGTCTCCCAAGGCATTACGTTATATTATGGATTTCTAGAATAGAGGATAGTTATGCCAAAAAGTACTTTTCCAAATACAGTCACTGTTTCGAAGGCCAAATTGTTCAATAATGGCCTACATCTGTCAAACAGGGGCACTTCCACTGACCAAGTGATAAATTTAATCCATGAGAAAGCTCAGAGCACATAAATTATATTGTTCCCTATCCAACTAAGCTAGAGAGTAGTTAACTCACTGTGAAGCCATTATTTTATAACATCTGAAAAAATGTTCATAATAACAATTCTGTGGAGGCTGTTTTAGAAGTAGGTATAATATTGGAGTGCCTGTGGTAGTGACCCCCTGGGAACAGCCCCTTGTAAACCATTCATAAACAACACGGAGAGGGGGAGCTCCGTGTGTGGTCTTGATCTTGCAACTTTGGGAGCTGAACAGCTCAAGGTGGATCCATTTCATAATCGCCTTATTTGTTTTGAAATCTCTCAGCATCCTTCAGATGACCTCCATAGGAGTATGAGGCAAGAACTTTAATTATTATTGTACATAAATCTAATGCTTATCACAGAGAGGCCCTCAATCTCTGCTGGAACTTCTATGCATTACTGCAATAAAAACAAAGTAATACTCCCACTAATTACAAAACGAGTACTTAATCTCTCCATCAGTATGTCTGATGTGGCCAGCCTGGCTCACAGACCTAGCCCTGGTAACTGGCAGACAATAAATTCTACAAATGCTACGTGACAGACATCTATTTTGAAGATCCCTCTCAGCTCCTTGACTTCCCATGAGTTTCTCAAAATAACTTGGTAAACAACCTGCTAACGCTGATGGTGGGGGCACTGCTAAAATTGGTGCCTACTTGTCCACACAAGCCCTGGGATTCCAGCACTTCGGCAGTCCGAGCATTTTGTGACCATGCTGGGTGTATGAAGTGACATATATTGCAGTTTCTTGGCTAACCTGAATTAATGGTGGCATTCAGACCACCCCAGCTTGTAATTTTGAAATGGGCACCTCAAAGGCCACCAGTGTAGACACAGGAAGAGACAATGTTCTTATTTTATACCCCTGTGCTGCAGAAAGTCCCAGTGACAGAAGGAACAGATAGCCATGGATCCAATATTTTTGAAGAGTTTGGCGGTAGAAGCAACACAACTTTGCAAACTATTCTCTTCCCCCAAATCCTAATTAATATAATAATATAAGGAATAGCAATGCTTTACATTAGGAAAGGGGATATTTTGAATAAGCTTTTTATAGCTCTGAAAAAGTCTGCCTGCCACTTCACAGAACAAACAAGAAGGTGTTGTCCTTGCCAGAAGGAGGTAAAATCTTATTTCAAAACTTGTTTAACAAAATGCTATCAACAGAATGTGAAAAGGGAGAGAAAGAAGAACAGAGATTACCCGAAGGAATAGTATGTGGGCCTTGTCACAGCGGCATGGGATATCATCATTTCTGCTAAAAATACAAATAAAACATCTTCACAGAGATGTAGGACTTCTTAAAGATCTGAATGAAAACAGAAATAAGAATTATTTCCTCAATGGACAGTAAATGCAATCTAATCCTGCCAAGCTTATCTTTTTACTGCATAATCAATGAAGTCAACTAGGAAAAAAAAACCTGCAACAAGTATGGCAATTGGTTCTTCTGCGGCAAGGTTTGACATCATCTGATGGGAAGTTAATTAATAGTTAACTTGGACAGCACAATTACCTAGTGAAACCATGTTGTTAAACCTCTGGCTGTAACTAACTTGTAACTTGAGAAGAATTTGCTCACATCTGGCTCTGGCCCATGTCGGAGACTGGGGACTTTAATGGCTACTGACTCCTGCAGGTATTTAGGTAAGCGTTCTGGGTTGTTGCCTCATGAAAACAGACCCTTGTTTGCTCTTTGCATGCAGTCATTGGGAGTATCGCCTGTATTTGTTCTGCTCTGGAGATAACAGTAATGACCAGCTGACGTGCAAGTATCTGGACAGCAGCGGCTTGCTGTGCTCCAGTCCAACGTGCATGGGTGCCAATGCAGCCACGTGATGTACAACCATCAAGGTGAACATGGATTTCTCCTGGTTATAATAACATAAACACAGGATTAACTCAAAGGAAGAGCAAATCAGTCTGTCCTGATCTCTACAGGAGATGATGGTCAGGTCAGAAGATGAACTGTGTTTTCCCACTTGGGGGTCTTCTAAATAACTGCTATGGTGCCTCACGGGTATATGATTTGGAAGAGGTGTACTTGCCCCATGCCCACATTGCCTGGGCTTTTCAGTAACATTACACCTGTAACTATTGCCCTGAAGTGCAAGGGCTGGCGCACAGAGTGCTTGCTGGGTGAGCTGCTGCAGTTGTATGTTCATCACACAGGGTTTGTGACCCACATCTCCCACTCTTTCAAGTCTCAGTTGATGCTTCCACAACCTCTAACAGAAAAGAGGCTGCTTTGCTTCTGAAAACTGGCTAATAAGTTACTCCTCATAACTTCAGAAATTAAAGACCACTTCTAAGCCCCAGACAGTTAGTGGACCTACAAAAAAGCACGAATACTCTCCATTTGTGTCTATAGTACTAAGTTAAGCAATGCCTGGAAACAGTCCTGAGTCCTGGAAAGAGGGATCATCCCTACTGTTAAGCTGCTGGAGTGGCCTGATTACGGCACAGTTTGTGTCTGTGCCAGCTAGAGTTCCCCCCAGCAGTTCCCAGGCACGGTTTGGGAGCCGGAGGGTGTCCAGGAGCGGGTGCTCTACGCGCAGCCACCCTGCTCCCAGCACCACGGTCCTCTGCCCGCCCAGGCACCGGCTGCTCAGCCTCACGAGGGTCAGACCCAACCACGTTTCCTGTACTAACACACATGCAGCCTCAACTCCCAAAAGAAATAGTTGGCTTAAAGCTGTCAGACGATATAAAAAAGAGCAGATCTGCTTAGTACTTGATGATGAAAAAAAAAAAGTTAAACTAAACACTTTCCAAAGTTAAAAAGAGGACTTCACTGAGGACAGAAGTGTCTCTTGAACAAAATGTAACATTATTTTTATCTTGATTTCCAAAGGAATTTTCCTTTTTTTTTTTTTCATTTTCAGATTAAAGATAAAGTGCATTTTTGCTTTCACTTTCTCCGTTTCTCTCTGCCTTTCTCCACTGGAAAAAGAAGCAGGGAACTGGAGTGAAAAGAAGGGGAGCTCTTTGTGGTTGTGCTCTCACTTGTTTTTCTTCTGTTGAGAAGATGGTAAGGAAAAATAAAACATCTCTCCTGCCAAAAAAGAAATAGTCACAAAATCTACCTAGCTGCTCAAAAGAAGATGGGAAATGAGAAAGAGAATTTGCTGGAAAAAAAAATTATAATAGACAGAGGGCCTGGGCAGAGAGAGGTAAGGCATTGGAAGCAAGGTTGCATGTAACGGTTGACTGGAGATGAAATCCATCTGGAGCTGACCAGCTGCTTTGAGTGTTTGCTCAAGCTGTACCAACATGACTTGAACAATGAGTCTTCTGCTGGTCCAGGTCCAACCTCAATTCTTTAGCTCAGTCTGCACGCTCTGGACGTCTGCATCTTTAACAAAAAATAATCATCAAGGTGAAAAGAAGGGTTTAATTGGGCATATGGCACCCTCAAATGGGAAGGACGGAGACAGAGCTCTCTTTCTGTAGCAAGGAATTTTGTTTAATTTCCTAGTTGGGGAAAAGAGACGAGTGCTGTATAGCATAAACAAAGGGGAAATAGTGTGATATTGGTCAATAAAACAGTGAAAGAAGAAAATTCAGAAAGCCAAGAAAGGATAGACACTAGTAATTAATATTAATCAAATCAATTAAGATCCATTGAATCAGCAAAGTCACATGTCTGAGATTTATTTAATTTGCAAACTAAATCCTAGCATGATCAGGAGTGATTCAGTCTATATACAGACTTTTTTTTAGGGAAGTCAGAAGTACTACACACAGTCTACGGCCAGATCCTAACTATTTGCATTTCTTATGGGAGAAGATGCAATGTAATATGTCAGTGGCAGAATTTAGTCCACTGAAAGAACTCCAGCACATATTTATCCTGATCATGCACTCATTTAATTTAATATCACACTAATTTGACATATTCAAGGGTAATTCACTTTGAAAAAAATATTTTTTTTTAATGTGAAGATAACTGTAAAGTTCCCCACTGCTTCACAAAGCCTAAAATAGAGTCCTTTTCTCCCATTTCTAATTTGCAAGTCTGTCTCTGTATTTAGCACAGCAGTATTGCCATGCAAACACTTGTACAGTGGCATTAAGAGCTATTGGTCTGAAAAAAAAAAAAAAAAGCCATGGAGACAGTGCAAATCCGAGACATTGCTAAGCATTTTGCCATTTGTGGCTGGTCGTGCTTACATGATGATTACCCATGCTCTGTTCCAGTTACTCATCTGGAATCGCCAACTGAGACTAAAACCCTGGTCACTACGTGGTCTGGGTCCTGAGAGAATACAGGATTTCATACTACATTGCATTTTGTAAACAATGATTTGTTGCATACAAAAAAACCACATAAATATTATTTATCTTTATGTAGATTTCAAAATGTCAAAGAGCCAGGGCTAATTAAGGTTCAATAACAGAGTCAATAATTTGAAGCCCTTTTTTTCTGTTTTATTGTCAAAAAGGAAAGCAATGGCCATTATGTCCTAATTTGTAAACACTTTATTTGATGGTTGAGACTGGAAAGTATGTTAGTGTTGTTTGTCCTGTCAAAGGCTTTGGAATGGTCTGAAGTCTACAGAGCTACATCTGTTGCTATTTATCGAGGGTTTTTTTACCCTATTTCTAACAGAGTTTATAAAATGAAGAAAAATCTTGAACACTGCAATTAGAATTTAATAAGGGGACTTTTTCCTCCTAACAAAAATTAATTAAGCCTTTCTTTTAACTTCCAGAAAGTATATGTATCTTGTAACACACAGACCCAAAATATTCTTCAGTTTTCCATCTTGCTTGTGGATGCAAATTCTTGTGGATACTGAAGTTTAGAAGTGGACTAACAGCAGGAGAGCTAAGCTCGCCAACCACATTTCTGTCCTTTACACGTTCTTACACCACGGAGGCACCTGAACATCTTCACATGAGCACCGAACCACATGGTCCATCACTGCAGTGAACCGCTTCCCCCATCCACTCCTCACAGGACAGAACCCAAACCCAACACCCAGCTTCATTCTGCTGCAGTTTTAAGCACAGAACTGGAAAACCACAGTCTGCCCCTCACCCCACAGTCACCAGCAATCCACAGTTATTAGCGTGGTTTTACTCTCACAACACCTTAGCGAGGAAGGAAAATTTCATACCTGTTGTACTGGAAACTGAGCCAAGGATTGAAAACAGGTTTGCTGAATACCATCTTAATACCCTGCCCTGTCTGCTATTTGTCAGTTTTGACGGCATACCCGCTGCTGTGCCAAAGCCCAGCCTAAAGAAAAGCCCTCTCTTTCCATCTTCCTCCCCTGAAGGACAGACACAAAAAAGGGCAACCCACCATCTGTGCTTTTGAGTATGCCACAGGTCTGGCAGAAGGAGTGGGATTTTAGCATGCAGTTAAATAAGACATAGTCTTCTTGCAAAAAAAAAAAAAATGTATTGGAAATTACTCCATTCCTAAGGGACAACCTAGAAAGAGGCAGACACAGAGCACAAAGCAGGTAATGAAGAGACCATCAAGAGTGGCACCAGCAGCAGGGCTGAAGAGTTATAGGAGATGGGTGGAGAAGAGCTTTACACCCTGTAATTAAAGAAAGCATATCCTTGGAATAAAAGTGATGATTTAACAGTCAGAGCCATAGTCAGGGGATATATATTAAGGGACTCAGGGATAAAGAAAACAGAAGTAGAGGGGCATCCCAAACCTTAGCCTTCTTCCAAGTGGAAAAACTGGGCTGTATAGGAAGGAGAGTGTCAGTTTGGGCAAGTGAGATACAAATTATGAAAACATGTGTCTTCAGTGTCTCTGCCTCAGCTTTCTAAGATTTTTTGGGAAAAATTCCTTTGTGATGTTCTAGCTCCATTGAGAACCACAAAGCTATGCTTCATCTCATCTTTGTAACATTCGTCTTCTAAAATGTAGAACGCTGCAGACAAATTTTAAAATATTCTGCGGTAAACTTCATACAGCTCACATATTTGTTGGCTTTCAAAGCAGTAGGGATCCAGCCTCCTGGTCAAATCTAAAAGCCAATATTTCTAGCAATAACAGTACAAGACCAATTCATTTTTCCCCTTGTGAAAATGCAAATGCCAAAAAAAAAAAAAGTTAACTAAAACCTGGAAAAAATATGCTGCAGTAGTGTTTTGTGGGAGCCATCATGCAGGTGTCCTGTGACTCTTTCCTCTTCTGCAATCTGAGTTCCCTTATTATGCTGCATTTCCCATGCACTGCAGACTTTGCACTTGCAGCTATGGTCCATCATATAGGAGGTAGTTCTTCCTACTCTTTTAACCTTTGATAGAACTAATTCATAATATAATGACAACTTATTTAAAGAAACTTGAGTACAGCTAACCCAAAGTACAACAGTACTATTTTTACCTGAAATTATTTAAGTCCTGGTCAATGCTCTTTGGCCTTCTAGCAAAATATTAAATAGGAAGCACATATAGAAAACTGATGTTTTCAAAGGAGTGATTTCACTGAAATACCGGCATTCTGGCAGTGGTTGCCATTGTGAAATGTCAACCAGCACTGGTAAGTGTTTTGATTTTAGCATTAGTAGCAGCTGAAAATATGTGAGCGAAATCCAGCCCATTGCTCTAACAAACCACTTGAGCTGTCTGCAACATTTTGTTTGAGTTATTATACTAATGGAAAATTTAGTCATTATAATATGAGAAGTGAGTGCAATTTAATTTCCTTTTAATTTCACTTTTGCTCATTTAAATTAATTTTTATAATTGTTACAGTAATAATGTTGCTCAGCACTCACATTGATCACAGTTTGAAAAACCACTTCCCTGTTTTCCAGATTCTCATCCTTTTCTTGGACCTTTCACCATACTGGTGGCATAAAAAAACCCTATCTAGTGCAAGAGACACTACAAGCCATCCATCGTCTGTGCTACATTCCATATTCCATTAGGAATATTTGTAGGATACAGGAGGCCGGTGGGATGTCTCACAACAGCTACGTACAACTTACAACAACCTAGTGTGCCTTTAGGAAATTACAGAGTTCAGGAAAAGCAATAGGTGGCATGAAGCCATCTTTACCTCATCTCTTCACCTAGCCCCTGTATTACTTTGGGTGCAACCATAGCATCCACTAGTCACACCAAAAACTCCTCTTAACACACTCAGAAATGGTCTGCACTGTAGAGTTTCCTCTTGAAGACCTGCTGGGCACAACTCAAACAGCACAGGAAACAGCCTGATACACACCTATTTCTTGCTGAAATCAGCATCTCTGATATGCTTTTAGGAACCATCAGAAAATACCACTTTCTGAACAGCATTTATTGGAAACAGTCCTTTATTTTTAGATAGTTTTTCAGTCTTAAATTCGCCCAAATATACTCAAACCCTAAAAACTTGCTAGAAATCAAGACAGAATATCACCATAGTTTAATAGAGAAGGTGATGAGTGTTAGATAACAACAGATCCATTAAATGTTTTGGCCTTCAATGTAATGAATACTTCAAAACAGCCACATGAAAGTTAACAAAGTCACCATAGAAAGCAGCATATGCTTACACAGTAGGAACAACAGGATATACATTTAACACGCTTTATTAGTAAAATCAAAAAAAGCATTGGAATTCCAGCATGTTAGCATACTCGCAAACTCAGTGACTTTGCAAGCATCAAATGACATACTAAAAACTCAGCTCTTGCAGAAACTGCTCCTTCTTTAACTGTTTCTGTTCTTTTTAGTTTTTAAAACCCTCTCCTCCACGTATTTATTGTCACAGCCTTGAAATGCCTTTTCCACATTTGCTTCATTTCTCCATCACAGTGTCATCTTAGCCATAGACCTGCCAAGCCTTCCTTTTTTAAGGATCTCATTAAAAAATGAACTAACCAGGAGAGTTGTAACTCAAACATCTTATCCACTTTGCAACAGTTCAAAATAATAAATGTGTATGACACAAAATTAATGCACCTCATTGTTCCTTTACAAGGAATCACAGCCCTCTCTCTCAAAATTTATCATTAAACTTTTGCCTCCAGCATGGGATGCTCATTTCTGTTATTCCAAAGTACGCCTAAGTCTGTTAAGAAAAGAACCGATATTTTTGACAGACATCTCAAAATCATGTTCCTAGTTTAACAATTCAGTCCTAAATTTTGTAATGTAACAGATACTGTCGCATAATCCTCAAAGGTCATCACCTCACTGTGACTTAAAGCCTTTAGGTGAGACTGGATATCATTTTTAGGAAACATGAAGATATGCTTTGTTTCAGTTTTATGGAAAAACTCTCCAATCTGTATGTGCAGGTACTGCGATGGCTGAGACAGCCTATTCTGGACCCACAGATCTGAGCCTTTCCAGCCCATCCCTTCTGGAGCCTGAGCATGTTTGTGATACTTGCAGCTCCACATTAGGACAACAATCTCAATTAAGTCTCATGTTTCAAGCTTCACCTGTACTTACCAGGTGCTTTTGTATGCTTGGGATCAGCAGCAATGAGGTCTGGAAAGGATTTTCCCCTGGGCAGGCTGGGAGAAGTCTGCTATCTCTGCTACTCATGAGGCAATGCACCAACACATAGCACCTCGATCCGTACAGTCACAGAGGCTCAAGAGGCTTCCTGTTCTCCACCAACAGCACTAGCTTTTTGACAAGAGGAATGTTCCTCCCCGCCCTGGGAACTGAGTAAAATGTGACGGTGATGAGCAGGCGATCGGGCGTAATCTCTGCAAAATCTATGAAATGTGACTTGGCCCCAGAATCCAAGTGCATTTACTCGCTCTTTGGAGAGTTTGGTTACTGCCTTCTCAGTCACCGATAGCTAATGCGATTAACAAGGTAAATGAATGTGACAACTGGCTCCTCCTGCACTTGCTCGTAGATGACGCCGCTTGGAAAGGATCGGTTACATGAGTTACCAAAGGGACACTTGTATCAGGAAATCTGGTTTGGTTTGTAAAAGGTATGAGACTGTAGGCTGAGGAAGCTAGAGGCTGTTATGTGTCTTTCTTGGTTTAAACTAAAAGTTGAGTTGTTTTTTGTTGTGTTTCCCCAGTCTCATGTCACTACATCATTAGTTTGAATCCTTAACAGAAAGTAAGTAAATGGTAAATGTTGCTTCATACCATATCTGTGGTGTAGGTGGTAACATGGGGTGACACCCCCAGAGAGAGAAAGGCAGGGTTGCCCTGGCACCTCTGCAAAGAAGCACTTCAGCTATGGGATTCTGTAACCTTAATTTAGGTCCTACTCAGCTTTCTCTTTTCTCTTTTTTTCTGCGTTCAGCCTTATAGTTAGTTGTAGTTCCTGTTCTCCCCTTGGATTAATAAAGCTGCATTCTCAGTTTACTTGTGACCCATCAATTTTTCTAGCTTCTAATAGTCAAACATGACCAACACAATGCTTCCCGAGATAGCTACAGACAATGGCATGATTTTAACAAGTTTTGAGGACTCCGTTTCTCCAGTGAAGTCAGTGAGCTCTGCAGGTATTTCACAGCTCTAGAAAAGACTACATAACACCTGACGAGGCACTGTGGGTCGGTATTTTAGCAAATGTTTTCACACGTGAGTACACAAAGCAAGATACAAGATCAGGGTCATAAGAGGCTGCCTTAGTGCTCTTTCCATCTCTGCAGTTATTTTATAGAAATAATGTATAAGGTCTAAGTATGAAAAAGATCTTACAGAGTTCAGTAAAATTTTGGAGGAGGCATCCAATACATCTGAAATATATATGCATGTATTCTGTTCTTTGTCATTTCACTGGTATGCTTGGTGGTGTGCTGAGCACAAGTTCAATGTTCATTGACATTCAACAATGAAAAACCATTAATCAATCCTTATAAAGAAATAAGGGAAATGTAGCAGCCCTAAAAAAATGTCAAGCTTGACTTCTCCAAATTTATTTTCTTCCTCTATATAAATCAGAGTTCAGTTTACACTAATTGTTGTGGGTTGAATGTAAAAGGTATGGCTAAGCAGCCACTGAATGTTTGAGTTTATTTCAAATATTTGGACATATTTGGTAAGATTTTCAGACCCTGCTCCATCTCTGTCTCTACTGCTCTGTGGGAAGGCTGTTTCTTAACAGCTTGACAGTTCTCTCCAGATTTCCCCTGCCTTGGGTTGAAGTGGGTACAGGACAGGGCTGGGGCTCTCAGCCAGCCTTACACTTTCAGGGCTTTAGCTAATCGCCTTCCTTCCCTTCCCTATTACCCAGATTACTCACAAATGACAGAGAAATGCCATTTAATATCTTATCTGTGATCTTTCTGAGAAGGAGATTGGGAGTTCCTAGTGTCACTCCCAACAGAAGAGTGAAATCCACGTAGTAAATCCTTTCCCATCACTAGCACTATATTTTTTGTAAGTGGCGCACCATTGTGTTATCCCTGTAATCTCTAGGATGATCTCTCTGCAATATTTCTTCAGTTCTTGTCCTAACGAAGCTCAAGCTGACTTAATGCAGAAACGAAGAAAGTTCCTGCTAGCCAATGATACGTCTACTAGGGGAAAACATGAAGGATTTGAATTTCCGGGGCTATTGCCAGGGCAACTTGTGAGGGGCACAACATGGGGTTTCTAGGAAAGCAATAGTAGGAGCGTCTCACTCAGAGAAAATCTATTGCCTAATCACAGGCGGGTCTAAATCCAGCCCTAACACATAGACAGGAGGGAAGAGCATCTGGTCCTCATGTAGAAGAGTTTGGCTATCTGAGCGGCATCTTGCACAGAAGCAAAAAATTTTTCACGGTGGCTATGCATATCTCACAATAAGGTAATATACTGAAACTGAGGTAGCTTGGGTAGGGAAGGCTCCTGTGCCATATGAGACCATTCATTCATCCGTTCTGCTGGTACCTCTCTTCTGCCACTGCTTTTCTTCCTGGTTCATCTCAGCCAGGGAATGAGTGTGGGTGGGAAGAAGGGAGCTCCCCATGGCTGCCCCATTGTGCAAAGGGGAGATGAGGGGAAAGGAAAAGGGAAAACAGCTGAGCCTTTTGGGGTCTTTCCATCGTCATTGCCTTTTGACTCATAGGGTTGACTACCTAAATGAACAAAGCCAAAAAAATAAAACTGGGGAGCCTGTTCCTGCATCTGCAGATTCACTGTGTGAATTTGTGCAATTTCTTAAAGTCCTCTGTATCTAAGATACTCTGTAAAATGAAGCTAAGAGGTGCTATCCTTTAGAAAGCATTTTCAAAACCTCATTCAAAAAGTGCTTAGTGTTATGTCTCATTTTTACCAGTGCAGCTGTCCGGCTCAATTTATTTCTTCCTGGAGAAAGTGTGCTCTACAAAATAAGATAATACATTTTCTTGGCTGTGTTCCTCTAGCGCATGAATACAGTCCCCAGCTCCACTGAACATTGTAGCAGACAAGCAGAAGACATTGTTTGCGAAGTATTTTTGTCTTAGAGAAGCAAAAGAAATTAATTGTTTTTCCATACAGCCCATTAGTCAATAGTGAGCTCATGCATAGTATCAAAAACACACTTCTTCAAAAATATACATATATCATATTTTATCTATATTTTATCTATTCTGCACTTCAGCAGCCTGCTCTAAAACCCTTCAAGAGTCATAGATTTTGACTGGCTTTGGGTTAGACCACAGATATCTTAGCTAGCATATAGCTACTCAACTGCATGAATTTCCATTATTACCTGAAAACAAGAGTCTCACTTAAAAATGGAAAAACTCCTCACGCTTTACTCTGTAGTTCTGTTCTCCAAACACGTGTGTCTGTCCACAAACAGCAGCTGCCATATCTCACCCTAAATATACAGTGCTCGCTTGAGCTTTTAAACCTCCAGCAAAATCTTGTTAAGAGCCAACACAAAAAGTTGGCAAGGAGGATCCTCTGCAGCTTGTAGTGAACTCCACCTGCCTTACAAACTCTGGAGACCATCCTACTCATTCTTGGGTACCTGAATCTGGTACCTTGACAAATCAGATCTAGATCCAGCAGTGATGGGAGATGGTGGACAGAGTGATGAGCTGCTCCATATTGCCATAGAAGCAACCCAGGAACGGAAATGGAGGGAACAGAATGGGACAGGGGTTACAAACCCATCCCCTGCTCCCATTAATGCGCTCTGGCTACCAAGATCTTGATGCAGCACTCTTCTGTACCACAACATGCAAAGCACTGAATTCTCCTAAACCTTCACTCTCATCACCACATGATGAAAGTAACAAATTTCCCTTGAAATCCCATTTCAAATCATACATATGGCATTTTGTGGAAAGACATAAATAGCTACTTGTGATTAGCCAAGCTGCCACAGGTCCTTGTATCTCAGTGAGCAATGGCTTTTTATGTAAGCATGAAAAAATATCAACTAAAATATTGAAACCCGGTGCCCCAGTCAGACCTAAGAGGTCTTTTCCAAAGAAACCAAACTTTCGCAGAGCTCACCACCATTGCTGGAATCTGGCAGTGCCCAAGGGCACCAATCTGGGATATAGGCTCCCCTTGGTGGCATTGGGATGGGTAGAAAGTGTTCACAGAAAAGTAAGAATGCAGTCCAAGAAGAAGAAGAAGGCACAAATTTAAAGTCTGAAGTTTGAATTAAATCCTTTTCTGACAGTCCCAGGCTTGGGAATTTGTCTATCAAACCTCCCTTAAGGATGGTGCTATAGTTTCTAGACTATATTTATTCTGTGGTGGCTCTGCGCCCAGATATGAAGCAAGTATTTCCTCAGGATAGGTCGGATCCTACATTTAATGAGGATGTTGTGGTGGAACAACTATTGCTACTGCAGAGATATATAAGGATGAATTACTTCTTTGTTCTTTTGGGGAGGGTTTCTGGGTTTTTTGAATGTATCTGAATCCTTGAGGTTCCTATACCAATGCAAAACCTCAGCATGCCCAGTAGAAAAAGGTTTACATAGACCTAGTATATTGTGGGTAAAGAAGGTAGATTTTGAAAGGCAAATTATTTTTGCCCAACCAGCAAAGACAGTAAGAACAAACCACAGCCTGCTGTACGGAGCTGGTCTTTTGCATGCCAGCTTTTTTTAGTGAAAACAATGGAGTTTCTTTCTGTAAGACAAAAACAGGGAATATGATCTGGTAGCCACATGGTCAACACAAAAGCAAATCAAAGAGGATACTCTTCAAGATTGGTGGGCACACTAGAAGGGCTGTGTCCTTCACTCCCTTGCATCTCATCAGCCCTATGAAGCAGCAGGCAGAGAAGGCAAACTGGGTGTGAGATGCTCTCCCAGCCAGGAGAAGGGAAGGATTACCAAGATACAGAGGTTGAGAGCGGCTGGCCCGTGAGCACAGCCCTCCAGCAGCTCCACCAGCCACTGCATCCACATGGGAGGAGGTCGTGGCCCAGAGATGCCTGGCATACAGAGCCATGCACCACCCCTGCCAAACCACTACAACCCCATCCCCAAACTTCTCTTCAGCTCCCAATACTGAAAATATTGCACCACCACAGTTTGGCCCAAACCAAGCCTTCAGTATTTTGGCCTGCTGTTGAGGGACTTACTACTGTGGTGGGTTTACAGAGGAAAACTTGAGGTACCTGGAAGCAGTTACCAAGAGCTTGGCAGAGTGTGGAAGCTGCCATTTCTGCTGGAGTTTTACACGGGAAAGGCTTTTTCTGCTTTCACCTTTGGCTTTTTCTGCTTCATTGCATACCCATGTGAAGGCCAGTCACAACTGCACTTTAAGCAACGCTCACTGATCTGATTTTTCCTGCCTATTCTTTCTCTTGAGCTAAACTCTAGACACTTTAACCCTGATACAAGTTTCAATCAGAGAGCAGTCTGGGGAGACACTTCTCTGTTTGTTTTTCTTGCTTCCCTTCCCTCTGAAAGGGGAGGAAAGGGCAGGGGAAAAGGATGAAGCACTGGGTGACTTTAACTATAGCTAAGGCAGATGTAGTCCCTCTCTTATAGCTTATACACATGTAATTGGTAACAGTGCTTGGGCCTTGGACTAAAACTGTACAAATTTCCTCTTATTTAGCCAGTCCTTCTCCCCCAAGCCCCCCCTCAACAGGCCCTAATCTAAATCAGATCTGGATATTCAGGAAACGTACAGGCCACTAGAATGAGCAAAACATTTGCGAGTCATCCAGAGACTCAATTTCCTTCCTAAAGGAATAGCAAAACAGGGTTTATTTTTTAAGGAGAAAAAAATCCCTTTCTGGGTGCCTACAGTAGGTTTGCTGTCTCTTTGGCTGAGCCGCTCTGGAGCATCCAGGAGCTGAGGACAACTCGTTCACTTTTTAATGATTTTTTATCGCTACCTTGTCCGCTTCCAAATGTGGAAAAAATTCTAGCATCGCACTGCTAGCACCAAATAAAAACTTTAGTCATTTCCACCCTCTCAACAATAAAGAGAGAAAAGTGATGATAGTAGAATTTTATTGGCTTTATTTAAACAGGCTTCTTCTCCCCCAACAATACTGTGCTACTACTATAAAACTTTTCTGACACATTTCTTTAAACATTAGTGCATGGACATGCCAGCTCTGCACTTCAGGAGCTACAGTTCAATGCCAAGAGCTATTAGTCACATTAAGAAGTCTATTCACAATACGGCGGATAGAGAGGAGAGCGTCTGAATCCTCCTGCTTCCAGTGCCACCCTGCGCCCTGTCCCCCTCCCTGGCTGCAGCCGGACTCATACACAGGGCAGCTAGGAGAGGTTTTCTACCAGCAATTGGAAGCATGAGAGGTTTTGGGGAGGGGGAACTTTCTTTCCCCTGGTTTTAAGGTGCATGCCGCTGCAGCACTCCACAAGGACTGCTGCAGTCAGCTGAGGACAAGTGATGAGAGAAGGGAAGAACAATGAAGTTAAGCAAACAGAGGAATGTCTCGTCTAGGTCTGGGGAACTTCTAGTCTAAATACATCGCTATCCTCCTTTGGTACACATGTGTGTGCTGCTCTTCAGGACAAATGGGGCCTTTCTTTTCAGCCCCTTTGACTTCGGGAAGGATTGCACAGCTGGGACGATGACTTGTCTCCTCTTATTAAAACCACTTCTTACAAGTGCCGACTGTGTCTACGTGTTCCTCTGAGTCACTTCTTCAGAGGAAAGAGAAAAAAAGAAAATATTTTAAGACCTAATCTATCATCTTTATGCACTTATGCCTATATTTAATCTGTTTTGGGGTGAGAAGAAGATATCTAATATTATTAAAAATTGTGATTTATTAAGTAACAATCCTGGGTGTTTATCTGTCTACATTTTTCCCCATGTATGGGAAAGAGAATCTGAAATGACCAGAACACTCCTAAGCAAAGACACAGCCTGGCCAAGGCAGAAGGAATATTCCAGCAGAGGCAGAGAGGGAGGCAGCATCCAGAGGGAATCAGACAAACCACATATATGACTGTGGAGAAGTTTTAACCATACATACAAAAATAGTAATATCGGTGGGTTGTTTTTTGTTTGTTTCTTTTACTTTTACATTTAAAACATGCACATTCTCCTGCTGATCTCAGGCAGTGCCAGTTTGTGACATAACACACATGCTGAAATACAATATGGAAAATGTGTACACACACTGCATAAGAGAAGCTACAATCTGCAAAAGTGAATGTTGCATCCATATATCAATTGAAATGGCCTACAATTCAGGGAGTAATTGTTTTGAAACAATATCTCACATGAATTCACCTTCACGAGATTAGAGGCTGATGTCACCACAAGGGTGAAGTCATCAGCAATGACTTAAGCTAATGGGATAATGCCAGAAGAACTCGATCGGCTGTTGTGCAGAGCTTAACTCCTTCCGAGCAACAAGGAATGCTGAGAACTGTTTACCTCTTTTGTTTGCAGCATTTCCTGAGTGGGTTTTAGCACAGGAAAGCTCGTGGTTGACTAATGGGGACAGGGAATGAAATCTCCTTCCTACAGCACTGCTGGTGATCTCTGTTTGGAGATTTTTAAAGCCATATGTCTGAATTCAAGTTGAACTTCAAGACAGAGAAAACTGGCAGTAAGCTGCAGGGGTAATTTTGTGATGTATGGTCGAGTTCCTGCAACACTAACTTGTGGGAGTAGTCTCTGCTCACTTCAAGTCACCGACACAGGGGAATTCAGCAAGGGGACTCGGGCCCAGCTTTACATTCGCTAGAGACAAAGATGTAGAAAAGAGATGTGGCCCACAGTGACCATGACAAGCTTTTCCCAGACATCATAAACAAGCCAAGCTAGCGATAACTGCATGTGGTGTGGCTGACGCAAAGCCATACCAGGTAGCGATGCCAGCTCCACACGAGTTGGGTGTCTTCCTGAGGTAATAGAAAAGCACATGATTTAGAGTCAGTGGCATTAAAAATCATCGGAGTCATCCTGGAAAGTACAGATATTTTTGTTTGACTGTGTAATGCGTGCTTGTGTGGGAGTGGTGTGAGCTCGTTCTATTTCCAGGCTCTGAGCACTGAGGTGTGACAAGCCCGCTTCACCGCTTGTTTGGCGAACGGTGCCAGCGGTGCCACTCCCCGGCAATGGTGAGGAGCTCGGACAAAGCAAAAACTACCTGAAAGAGTGGTAAACCTAAGAGGTGGGCCTGATCCTGGGTGCCACAGAGTTCTACTGGCTCCTTGCAGTCGGATTAGGCCCCCAGAGAGGAGCACGCAGGAGGAATTTGTCAGCGTGGCCAAGTGACCTTTGCTGAGCCTGAGAGTGCACGCTGCAGTGCACGCTGCCCTCACTCCTGATGTGGATATCCTTGATGCACACGAGCCATATGGCACCTAGGGCAGCTCGTCTGGCACTGACACCATTTAAGAGAGCCCAAAGCTGCACACTAGCATGCTACAGTTTCACACACAGCTGCAGAGCTCAGGTGGGCTCCAACTCCGCTGAAGCCAGCTTTGCTCTGCTCTGCTGGAAATAAGATTACAGCTTGGCCCTCTGTCTCCTTAAATGTTTTTCATGTTTTAAAGCCAAATATTTTATTTAACCCCCTCTTACTCTGCAGCACTTTTGCAACTCGTTTACTTCGTGAAGCTTGAAAGAGAGAAAGCAGGGCATTTATTTTTGCATTCTTTCATAAAACAAGTCTACGTTTGGGGTTGAAATGCTGAAGGTTAAATGTTAAAAGCTCCTCTATCAATATGCGCTGGTTGAATTGCAAATATGGAGACGCACAAGTCCAGCCAACAAGGGCATATCTATCCTAAAAGACCTTAAGTTACGACCTTTCCAATGTGGTTCAGCTGGTAGCCCATAGGCCAGATGTTGCTAAGCAGGTTAGTCCATCATCTTTTCCAGAGAGGAGATAAAGGATGGCTATTTGGACAACAGGCACAGCCGAACATCCCCTGTGCCTGCCCAGACCTGGCTCTGCCACAGGGACGTGGGACCACTGCCCACTCCTGACAGACAAGCAGAGCAACCCGGGCTGCCAGCCCCGCCAGCCATGTCGCTGCAGCTCACAAGGGGAAGGGGATCCCAGAAATAAATTGGGGCCCTTTTGGCCATCAAAATGAAATCACCTGTATTTAAAAGATCTATGTTTTAGTTTAGTTTACAATGGCCTCATGTTTAGTAGCACATTCTCCTGAGCAGGAAGCATTTGTTGAAGAAATAATCTACAGCTGCAGACGAAAGGACTCTACACTAGTTTATGGCCAGCTTGTCCTTGTTTCACAGGACCCACACCGTACCAGACAGAGAAATATCGAGTGGTTCAGAAGTGTACGGCAGGCAAACATATCATACTTCCTCCCTCTCTCCCTCCCTCTTCCACTGCAGTCTGCATCCAGGCAGTTCTCTTCCAAAGGAATCTCTGCGCCCTGAAAATAGATTGACAGTATGAACTGACCAGTCACGCGTGCTGGAATAGAAGACATCTTCCACACAGGTAACTCATGCCTCTTTTGAAGAGATGAAGAGTCCACGTACTGGGGCGGGGGGGAGTAGCTCAGTTTCTGCATTTCCTATTTAGGCCTTGTGTTCTGGCTTCTTACCCAGGCAAAGGATCTATTGTTCCTGCTAGCAGTGACGGGAACACAAAATGCTCAGCGTCTTCGGAGGGAACACAAGATGCTCAGCATCTTCTGAACCACTTAGCCAAGAGGCAACTTTTTAGCTGCATAACATGCCTGCAATAAAACAACATGTCGGGTCAGAGCTAAGAGTATTGCTGTGGTTTCTAAGGAGTAGGAACTACCATGCCTTCACCCCAAACCCATCCTGACCCCCATCTGAAGAACAGTGATCCTGTAAACCTTACTGAACTAGCACAGTTGGATGCTTCCTCTACAAATCCATACTTAGGGTGATCATCCAAGTGCCATACAGTTAAATGAATAAAAAGCCTCCAAATTCTGTGGCACCAGAGTTGGACAGAAGTGCAGGGACCTGAACTCCCTTTACAGCTAGCGAAGGTGTGGGAGCTCCTTCAGAGCTCAGTTTGGTTTGCAGGCAGCCTGCCTCAACCTCTGAAGGAGCCTACCTCTTTCCATCGGTCGCAGAGGGACCTGGGGGAGACCAGGCACCTCATGGAGATGCCTCCAGTAAGCACGTAAAGTTTGCTGGAAGGTCACCAGCAGTCATGCTCTGGGAAAGCAGATGGCACACACTTTGCTCTGACAAACTCAGACATGGATTGTGGTGCCTGGTTCCTCAGAAAACATTCTGAACCTTTCCTTTGAATAGAGAACTGTGGCAGGACCATCTACCTCCTCTGCTGAAGGTAAGAGAGGAGGTAATTCTACCCCTCTCATTATTCTAGTGTGCCTTATGTAGTGGCCTAAACTGGAAGCTTATAAAAAATATTGAGACCTTATATTCTGCAATCCAAGTCCTGAAAAGGGAAATTTCTACAATCTTAATTACAATTTGCTGTAGGAGGTCCAATCCCAGCCAGTTCTCCAAGGCTTGTGGCAGCTGACTTATTATTCTAGCACGCTTGATGGAAATACAAAATTGCATATCCTTCTTTGTAAGATGACTTCTCGGGCTCTGGCGCTCACTGGCTGTCAGTGGATTATATATTGGATTTTTCTGTCAGCATGTAATAAAAGGAAAGTTTAAAAAAAATAAAGCAATACATGAAAATAATTCCACTCATATTAGGTTTTGTAAAACCCACCAGCTAGTTTTGGACTGCCCATGTATGGATAACTGAATGAAAAGGAAGAGGTCTCCAACCCCTCGCAGAGCTATGCAAGGGCTGGCCATTAATTTCATTTTTATGCTACCAGGGAGGACTGGGGATTTCCTGCTACCAGCAGTGCTCGCACACTGTAAAGGATTGACTCTGGGCTTTGCCCACCTTATATACCCAGAGCTGGGGTAAAATTGCAGGAGAGGCTTACACTGTGTAAGCTTACATTTCTCCCAGGGCGTTAATCAGAAGTCTTTCCCCATGCTATCTGGCTGAGGTTAGCCAGAGAAGCACCAGGAAATTACTGTGGGGATGCCTTCCTCTTCCTCCTCCTTTTTCCTCACTCCCTCAAACTTCACATAACAGAGCAGAACCATAAATGTTTAGCCTAAATGGCTTAGTGGTGTCCTTCTCAGAGCTTGCTATCCACCATGTCAAGTTATTCAACCTATTGATAGGTGACTCTATCCAGTCTTCCCCAAGCAAAACCCACACACATTCAGCAGCGCTGGTCTCTGATGGATCCAAAGGGATGCAGTCCACACCATTGTACATCATGCAGCACGAGGCACATCTTTGGTGACCACTGCAATCATCTCACCCCTGGTCCCCACATCATACAGGTGCCAGCTTTCATACAGCAAGCAAAATTGATAACACATCTGCTTGAGAAGGCAGCACCAAAACGGTTAAGCAAGTCAACAGCTACTTTGCTGGTAAGATTTTAGTGAACTGGAAAGGATAGGAGAGTTAGCCCAGCCACATATCTACTCTCTGACTCAGGAGAAAAATTGCAATTGTTTTACTAAAACATGCCTGAATTAACAGAGCTACTTAAAACAATGATCCGCAACTCATATTATATCTAGTTTTGTGCAAATAATCTGTTCTTCAGTTCCTTGGCAAACGAACAACAACAAAAAAAGAGCAAAATAATTTTATTTTGGTTCAAACATGATTTATTTTAAAGCACAATTTAATTCCTGTATTTAAAGTTAGGTATATTTATAAACAAAATATCATTTTGGAAACAAGAAAGCATTTTATTTAGAAAACAACCTTTAATAGTTTTAAAACGAATCAGCTCTTTTTCGGCCAAAATAGTTTGATGAACTCAACACAAATTTTTCTAGCAGCTTCAGTAACCCAAATCTGCATTTTTTCTGCACATAAATTGAAAGACCAAAACATGTCCCCCATCTCTAATTGCAGCTTTAGTCCTGAAAGATATCCACATTTCATTTCCCTGTGTTGGATGTGGCATATTTTTCTTTACTAGGTCTTAATATCTTACATGATATCAGGGAATCTGAGTAGTAAACACTGAAAAGAAAATCTTGCTTTTTGTTATCTGATCTTTAATCCCAGCTTTCCCCTTTGTACATTATGTCTAGGGAGCTATGTTTTTCAAAAACATAAGGGAAACTCATCTGCTAATCTGTCAACAAGCCATCCATCTGTAATGTCTGCTCTACATTTGTTTTCCTATGTCACTACGCACCGAATGTTTGATGCAGATGTTTTGACACGAGTGGTAGAGCAAAATGAAATTTGTTGTTTCCTACCACCACCGCCCTCAAAAGAAGATTTATTTAAACAATAAAATCTGCCCTGCTTTTTAAAAATAACTGAGTACTCTGTGACAATGAGTGACTTCTCAATACCTTCAGTCAGGGTGTCGCCTTGCTGCTTTAAGGGAATCACACCAGCAAACACTATTAACATTCCAAATCTTTTATACCTTCTAAAAAGATACAGAAGAGTGATTTGACTCTGATTTGCATATTTATGTTGGAATCCAATGCTCACCTTCTGTTAAAGACAGGCAAAAAAGATGGTTTGCAAAACACATCTCCCAGACGAGAAGTAGCCCAAACACTCAAAGCCAAAACTGAAACGCTCCTGTCTGTCCCATAAGTTGCACCAGTACTTGTGCCAGACATCCTACCACCTGAGGATGGATGGAAAGACATCTGCTTTCTTTCAGACAGTGCCTTACACTGAGCACTGGGTTCCTGCTCACTCAGTCCACTTTCTTTAACTGCTTCTGCTTCAGGAGAGGGGAAGAAAAAGCCCAAATCCCTCTTTCCAGCAAATATTACACAGGCAGCGTGGGTCATGTAGGGATGGTTGGTGGGATACGCAAACCCCAAGTTTCAAGTTCGGATTATGTTGTCAACAGGTCAGGAGATGTTTCAAGTCTAAGTTTCTTGTAAAGGCATATGAAGTCACGTTGCCTGGGTGCCACTGGGTTGCTGGATGGTAACCTGGTGGCAGTTTTCATGCGAAACACCCCACTGTATGTCAGAAAGGGCCGTGGCCATATCACCTGCGAGTGGACTGGATCATGGCATGCACGTGAGCCCATGCAGTGTGGAAGGCGTGGACAGTTGCTTGTGCCTAACCCGATACCCCAAGCCAGCCTGGCTTCTTCCCTTCCAGAGAGCTCCCAGGGCGAAAGCAAGGGCTGAGGGCTGTGCTGGGGGAGTCCCCACTAATGGTGGGGCTAGCAGGTAAGTTCAGACTTGAGAGCAAGCTCAGACCTATGCTTATGTGGTTGCGCAGACACATCATAGGGGTAAAAATTCGTCCCATTGAACTGTACCCATGGGCACTCTCAAATCACAGTGTTGAGACAGGCTCCTCCCAGAAGCAATGCCTTGCCTTAGGGTCCTCATTTCATTCAAAGTGGATCACACCTTGGAGGACTTCTTTCTCCACAGGCTCTCAAAACCCCCTACCAGCTATCTTAAACTAGATGTCTAAAGGCCGATGGAATTAGCTCAGCCATAGTGTCAACACTGGTACATTTTGTGCTTTTTTTGAATTGCATTTCTATCCTTCTTCACTGCAAATAGGATCCTCAAAAATATTTTATTTTAAATTTACAGTGGAGAGAACTGTCATAGTCACATTTCAGAGCCTTGTCAAGGTGTCCCCAGTAGCTGTCCAGGGAAGGGCTTTTAGGTGTGAGAAAACCTTCCACCTGTAGAGGCATAAAATGAATTCACAACTTACAGAGGCACTAGGACCATCATAAACTCTCACATGGCTGCCAGCCAACAGCTTGCAGCTGAGGCAGGTTTTCTGCTATCCAGCTGGAAGGATGAAACACATTGGGAGAGGCAGATTGGGAGCAGGGAAAACAATAAGGAGAGAAAAGAGGAGATAGAGCAAAGGACTGCTGTCTTCTACCGCTGAGTCTCATTGTATGACTAGGTTCAGTAGCTACAAGACTTGGTAATAATTACTTTGTACCACCTCATCCTCTGATCCAGATCGGCTCTTCAAGTCATTGCATGTCCCCACCACTATGAGCATGACCATGCTTGACTGTGTTCCATTTTCTGTTTTTACATCCACATTTCCTCAGTGTGTTCATCACATGAAAAATGAACATTAAGCCAAAAAGCCATTTTCTGGTGCCACCGTGTTTGTTGGAGAGATGCAGACAATTCAACTGCCTCTGATTGCTTCTTGAGCTAAGTGGCTACAAGGATAAAAAAGCAGTATGTGTCTTGAGAGGAATCGGTTAAGAGGTTTTTGCTGTAGAAAAGGAATCTGAGACCTTGAAGGAAGAACTGCTGACTTTCTAGCTCCACTGCTGGTGCCGGCTGCTCTCCTGGTTTCATAGTTGACAAGGGCTGATGATAGCAAAGATGTCTATCCTCTTCATACAACTGCTGTTATTGCTGCTTATCCAAGAAGCCTACGTTAGCTGAGGAAGGAACTGTGGTTATCTGAAACACGATAGCAAGCACAGCTTTTCTGTTCAGGGATTCTTAATCATTCTCCCGTCCCTAAACCTGCTCTTGTAATTTGGGGGGAGGGGGGCTGTGGATTTTCATTTCCCTGTCACACTGCACAGCCAGATCAAGCTAGCAAAATTAAAGAAGTGCTCTGGCTGCTTCAGCTGTTTCAGAGTCTGAGAATGATTTGGTTTCAAATCAGAAAAATCACCACTGATCCATTAAAGAGAACCCTCTATGTGAGTGCTAAATGACTGTAAGAGGAAATTAAGAACTAGCAGGTGGCACAAGAAGTTGTATATGGCTCCATAAGCACCAATTTAATCTGGCTGTTTTTTCCCAAAATTAGCAAAGACACCAATCATGTAAATCAAGATGAAGTTTTTCCTCACAAATTAATCCCTTCCTGGATGTGCTTTTACTTTGAACTCTTTGGAATTGCTTTGCATCTCTGGGGCTTGTCTGGGGATGAAACTATTAAGCATCAGGAAACACATCCAGTGTCCAGGTGCGCTTTCACCGGAGTCTAGGGGCAAACAAGAATGGCTATGCAAGGCATTGTGTCCTTCTGTAGGCACTTCCAAATAACGCTGATCTTTTTTTCCTACTGCCATGTTGCATTGTAGACTCCTGGTTATTGTGCCATTCTCTGTCACATCCTTCAGTATTTCCCGTCCTTTTGGAACCTGCATTTTAGATCCTTTTTCAGTGGCTGCTTCCCAGAATTCACTCCATTTCAATATTCCCTCTCCATGCATCAAAGGGCCACGAGTGTAATTCTTCCATTTCCATGGGTCCAGATGGATGCAAGTTTTTAATTTTTCTGACTGAATGGGTACATCTACTTTAGGGTTTAAGTTTGGATCCGGAGCATGCTTTGAAGTGAATATCCAGGTTGTCCATACTTAGTGTGCATTGGTTCACATCACAGAGCAGGCTCAGAGCACACAAACTGGATTCCTTTCAAACTAAGCTGTTGCAGAAGGTATGCCTATGGAGCCAACCTGCTCCAGGAGCTAATGGACATGCTGTGCATGGCCCAGATGAGAACCAGTGCCAAGTAAACCTCCCTGAAGCATGTATGGTATAGATGCCAGGACCTCAGCCACAACTGTTTTGTTTTACAAACTTCCTCCTCTTGTTGATCTGCACCACATGCTAATGCACATACAGTCAGCAAATGCTATAGGAAGTCTAAGCTAAATTCTGAGCCTAAAATCTTTAAAAAGAGTGTAAAAAGCAATAGAAAAGATGTCTAGCAGTTGCTATATAAATCTTATCTTTGGGTGAATACAGTTAACCTGCAATACAAGCATTCCCAGAAGCACAGCTTATTGCTGGTGTAACCTGAGTTTACATTTGGTCTTTTACTAGTATAAATATTTTAGTAAAACAGGCCAGATCACAACTGCTGCAGTTGTCATGGTAAACTTTTAAGTCCAAACTGTTCACAGAGTGAATAAGATTCAGTCCTTGATCCACAGCCTAAGTGATTGGCGTAAGATAACTGCAAAACTGATCTCCCAAAGCCTGAGGAAGGTTGTGTTCCCATTAAAACAGAGATCAAGGCTGGGCAGAACATCCAAAGGATGTTCACCACTGGGTGAGAGCCAAGTCTGTGACCTCTCCTGAGGACCTTTAAAACTATGGCGATTAGGGAACAGGTGATTTTGTATGCTAAAGATTTAAAGGCAAATGTTGCTCTCCTAACAGCTAGTAGAAAATTTAGCATGGGGAAAATTCCCCCACTACCTTTGGGGAAACCAAGAACTGTGAAACTTCCACAAAAGTACCATCTAATGAAATAGTCACTTTTAAGCTACAAGAGATGTATTGTCATGTACAACATGACTTTTGGCATTGGGCCTGGTTACCTTTTCACTGGCTTTATGCTGATGTGAAGCTAGCTTAATATAGTACAGCTATTCAGCTATTCCTGATTTAAAGCACTGCAAGTGTTAAAGGATCTGGCTACTTGAGTGTATGGATATTTCAAAAGGCATGAGGCCAATGGATAAATGGAGTTACTCGAGGATAACACTGATCTCTTTGAAATACAGCGTGGCATATCCCATTTCTATTATAAAATGAAAATTACAAAGAAAATAAAAGAAACTGCTCCATCTCCATTTACGGGAAGATATTTTACAGGATATGACACCATTGGGAGCTGGCAACTCTCTCTGTTCAAATCCATAGATCTAATACCATTTCAAAATCATTTCCTATACTATTGCCATCATGCCGCCTATTCCAAGAAACTAGGGCTCTGATCTAAGAACAAATTCCTTTTGAAGAAGGCAGTTATTAATGCGTAAGCTCATATGTTGACAATGTGCTTAAATGCTTTCCTAAAGTGAGCCCTGGAACGGGTGGAATATGACATAAAAAGTCCAGCGCATTCATTTCTAGAGGAGCCGTTCTCATTGCACACATTACCGTACCTATTCGCTCATCAGCACCATTCATACAAATGTATTCATTCACCTCACCATTATCATTTATGCTAGTGCTTCTACCTGTCCCTAGCCGGACACCTTTGCTACTCACAGCTTATAGGTTTTCAGCCCAGTTTCTTTGTTTAAAATTTTGATTTGCCAGATCAGAGGACAGAAGTAATGTCATGTGAAACTAGTGGTCATCTGCACCATACAAATACAGATCATTAAGATGCTGCATAGAATAAAATGGACACTGCATGCACCAAAAGCAGTACCCAAAACATTTGGCAGGTATTTGCTCTACTGAAAAATTAGAGTGGACTTCAAACATGTTTACAAGCAGATAAAGTGACAAATTTGTCTGCAAGCAGATAAATTGCAGT
Source organism: Grus americana (assembly GCF_028858705.1). Classification (NCBI taxonomy): domain Eukaryota; kingdom Metazoa; phylum Chordata; class Aves; order Gruiformes; family Gruidae; genus Grus; species Grus americana. Next base: position 189,206,016 of record NC_072852.1, on the reverse strand, counting down.
GAATACTGCAAAAATCTTCTGAATTTTGAAATAACTTTCATATAAACTTTGACAGCCCTCTGAGTGGGCCTTGTCTGATGTAACAAGTTTATACAATGGGTTTACACCTCCTCATATGACTTTTGTTTTATATTATACCTATTAATTATTTGTACTTATGTGATTTCTAAGAGCCCCAGGAATGGACTAGGACCCCATTATGGGAGCACTGTACAGGCACAGAAAGGGAACATGCACGGAAATGTTTAAAGTAATCTGCAAGTTGCACTGCGTCTGAATATGCTGTACTTTGGGAATGACCTTGGAAGCATTTTTCCAAAGTGTCTACTGCTCAGATAATGGACTGAAATACCTTTGGGAAGGCTCTGCATGGCAGCATGCATTCGTATTAGACATAGTAAATTTAACTCTCTCCCGTATTACACAATAGTATTAGGCGTTTTGAGTTTTGGTAAAATGAAAATGTCTCAGGACTGTTATACTTCTGCTAAGCATTTTTTAAAGACTAAATGAAAGAAAATAATATCGTGAACTACATACTCTTATAATTCAATTATACAGTTGTGTCACATTAAACTATGACTGGGATTCCTAAAAAAAAAATCAGACTCTGAAATAATTCTCCATTTATGAGTCACACAAACATGTTTTATTGTTAGCACTCTGCAGATCAAAGAAAGAGCATGTAGAAAAGCTGGGGAGAGTTTCTTTGCTCACTGGAATGAGAGTTTTGTGAATATAAAGCACAAGAGAAACCTCTTTATTTAAATGCCTCTTTAGTAGCTGAGTCACGTACATATTGTTGGACATGAAGGAAAGTTTTAAAACAGCCTGACAAAATCTTACCTCCCAGGGTTATTATTTTTTTAATTGAAAACATCACCAGTGGTTTTGTTATCATAGTAAAGGGCAGGCAGTGAGTTCTGTACCTTAGCTGGCGTATTTCCATGAGAATTTTGCAGAAATGCTTTAAGATAACGTATCAAGTGGACAATAAGCAATCAGCAAGCCTTTTCAATTTTCACACAAGTGTGTGCCTGCAGTCCTCACTGCCGGCGTGCCTGAGCCCCGCTCTGCCTCGCATGGGTGTTTCCCCTGCACAAGAGGCAGCAGCGCCATTGCCCGCCTCACTGGGACCGAGGAGGCAGACGCAGCATGACAGCACGAGATGCCAAGAGCAGTACCTGCACGCAGAGTGAGGATGGGAATCACCATTCCTTCCGCCTTTCCCCTCCTCTCCCCAGCTCCTGTCCTTCTGGAGCAGGGTGGATGTCCCCAGCGCTGGGGGCAGCACCCACCTCCCCTCCGACATCTCCAGCCTGAGAGAGGATGGGGCCACAGCAGCAGGCAGCTGGGGTGCTGGTAGCAGGGAGGAAGACCACCTCCAGCCCAAAATGGTGAAACCTCCAGGAGCGCATGTCAGTGAGGCATGTGCGATGAGGGGCTACCATGAGACCAGGGGCACCTGCCAAGATGCTGAGCCACTCTTGATGCCTCTCCCCATAACAGATCTCATCCGAAAGGGCTCCTGACTAAATTGTGAGGGACACTGCATGGCTAGTAAAATAGCTTTGTATTTGTAATGAGTCCACCTTACCGCTGTAGCAAAAGAAGAGCTTGAAGAACTCAGGCCAGCCGGAATGGGACCCCACTGTGACCCCAGCAGGGACAGAGTGACACATCCCTTGCCACGCTCCCAACTTCTGAACACCACAGGTTGGGGAAGCTGAGTCTTCAGCTTTCCTGGTGCCATCTTTTTCACCCTGGGGAGACTAGGTCTGCATCCACGACTCAAGATGTTGGAGCACTGAGGATTTAAACAGGTGGATGATGACAATTTCTCTTTTATTCTGTACTTCTTTTGTAATAACACGTAATGTGCACTTTGTTTTTGTGACCACTAATAAGCAGGGAGCAAATGTTAACTCTTTCCTGAGAGGCAGAAGTTAAGTAGAGACATTATGTTGTACATAGCTGGTCATATTTTTCCTCTTGTGTCTCACATTGCATATTTTGACAGTGAATTCCTGGTCCCTGTGTGTCTACTCTTCTGCAAGCATCTCCTCTTTTTCAAGCCTCAGTCACTCAGCATTATAAGATCTTCATGAAACTCGTCTCAGTTGCCTTTAGTTTTACTACACTAAATAATTTTTAATTACCCACAAACATTGCTGCTTTGGTACCATCCCTTTTACTAGGTCATTTAAGAAGATGCTGACCCATACAGATGCCTATGGCTACCTTCAGGTAACCTTTCTCCGTTGTGTAAATGAATAACTTCTTCCTTGTCCTCTTTTCCCATCTTTTAATCAAACATTAATCTGGATCTCCACTCTGATTCCATAGCAGCTGACATTCTTTGGGAGTTCTGAATTAAAGTTTTGGAAAAATCAGTCCACTGTTTTAACCAGACAACCTTTACTTGCTGCCTGCTTGTGGACAGAATCCCTAGCTTTTAGGTTAGGCTCTAGCCAGAGTCTTGAAAGAAACTGCACATTTAAAGCAAATGTTTTTAAGTTTTCTGTCTTCATATAGTCCCTGGGGATATCATAACAATAAACAAACAAAGCAAAATTTTCACTCTGGCCTGAAGTATGACTTTCAACTTTACATGTGCCAAGTTTTGTGAATTAGTTTATTCTCCCAGTTATGTCAGCATGCAGCGTAGATGTCTAGTTACCTGATTTGTGGGGTTAATCAGGTACTCAAATGACCTAAACTGCACAATTACTGGTGCTGGCAGATTACAGATGGAAAACTAAGACCAGGCCATAAAAATTTGATCCTTTTTGTCCATAGTCATAATAAAACAGTTATGGTCAGTGATTGATTATAGGAATATTAAAATGCAGAAAAAGAAAAAAAGCTGGTTTAAATTGCATTGTATTCTCGTGTTTGGGGAAAAAAATGATTGCCATTATCTTGACATGTTTATCACTTTGAGGCTAAGCCAGTTGTTATCGTGTGAGTTCATTCTGTCCTGTAGCTGACAAATACTATCATGTCCTATAAAAATCATTATGGATCACTTTTGCAGATGTAATAAAACAGGAAAGCAAATGCAGTAACCATTTATATTTAGGACTTTAGTCCTAGCACACATCCAGTAAGACTGCGGCTTAAAAGTTTTGACAGAAAACAAGCCAGATTCTCAACTTGGTTGTGCAGGTTTTATTCCAGAATTGATCTCAATGGCAATCATTATCATTTGCGTAAAAAAAAAAAAAGAGAAAGCAGAATCTGAGGCAATATATTGACACCACATATTGTTGATCTCACGTGTTTGCCAAGGACTCGTCTGTATTTTTTAGCTGATCTGCTTCTTTCTCTTGGAGTGACCCTCAGAGGTCTGAAAGTGTCCCCTGGCTGCACTCCTATCTGAATTTTCTTTCCATAGCACATTTTGCGGCTACTCTTTCTGCAGAAGTATTCTCCTTTGGGGCCTTCTTCTCTGAGCACTGCTCCGTGGGTACATGTGGATTGCTGCCACACTCTCGGTTTTGTGCTCAAACCCTAGTCCCCCAGCTGTCCCCACAACCTAACACTGATGTACCTCTGGGTTGTGCTTTACCATGCACAACCTGCTCCCTTACCAAAGGGACACCAGGGTATAGACAGATACTGCTGCCAGGGATAGCCCGGACTTAGCCTTAGAGATGTCCATTGCTTGCACATTTTCCCTGTAGACACGTGCGTCAATTCAGCAGTACGATCAAAGTCATACCTACCACAACTCCTATGCTTCTAGGAGTGATGCGGGGTTTGTTGTACATCTCAGTCATGCTCCTCAACCAGGACCAGATATAGATCATGTTTGTGTCAATTTGCACTTTTCCTTCAGAGTCTGCTGCCACTGTCCCACCCCACGGATTGAGGGGCTGAAACAGTTGAGAAATCTCACATGCCCTACATGGTTTGCCTTTTTCCTCGTTCACCATGCTTGAAAATACTTGAAATATCTCTGGGGTTTGATCACAGAAACTAAATCAGGAATATTTTACACTCCTCATTTAGCTTTCACAGCGAAAAAAAGTCAGATTGAAACTGTAACATAGCTGTGGACATCTGCAGCAACAAAGGACACAGATGGCCTTTGCTTGCATTTATAAAAAGACAGGTGTGCTCCAAGAAGTGAGAGCGATGGGTTCCATCTTTTTTTCTCATTTCAGGATGCCGGAATTCCAAAATCTAAAAGCATGCCAAGCAAACAGAGAAGAAAAAATGCATTTTATGGCTGCAGGGCCCATCTCAGCACTTCACAACGTTGTCTTCATGGACTCACATCCCATTAAGTGTATGCAGGAGGGCTGGTTTGGTCGGATGACCAAATTCAGCACCTTGCAGGATATAACATGAGTCAGCATCCTTGGAAAAGCCAACCTCATTTACAATGGGCTGGAAGAATATGAGAAAAATATCGTATCCTGGACACTTCTTCCATGGTTAAACACCCTCCAGATGATTCACCAGAGCCTGTATCAGTCTAACTCTCTTAAAGCCACCATTCATGGCTGATGTTAGTCTCCATGCCTGATATTCTTATGGAAACAAAATAAGGACTAATAAGCACCAGTGACAGAACAGCAGCCTCTATGCACTGTATTACAACTGCCTGATGAGCTGTTTTCTATAGGCATACACTGCTGTTGTGTATTACAGGGGCTGTAAGCAAAAGCAAGAAGAATGGCTCAGGATTAACTACCGCCACCTCCTTGTGCTCATTTTGGATATGTTAAGAGGCAATGGTCATGTTTTTTGCTCTGGATATTCTTCATATTACCTCTGGGGAGCTCACAGTGTGGAGAACCAGGGCCAAAGACTAGCAATGGAAAACAGCCAAGGGATGGCTTTCAGGTGGTAGTGCTGTAAAGCCAACTGAAACAGGCACCCACAAGAGCATGCAAATGTATGCCTGCTTCCCCAACACCAAGGAAAGAAGCTCCTTTCAGTCTGATGGATAAGTTGATAGTCCCGCTATTTTAAGACCCTTTCATTTCAACAGCTTGCAAACTACATTGTTGAAACAGCAAAGACTTGGTGTTTGACTGTCTATAAACATCACCAGTCCAGGACCCTTAGTGAGAAGAACCATGGGTAGCAAGTCCAGCTGGGTAGGCTAGGTAAACACATTGCCACAAAGTACTGAAGGCTCATCTGAAAAGTAGAAAAGAATCCCACCTCAGGAGAAATAAAGACATTTACAGCCTAATGCATCAAGCGATGCCAGAAAAGCTAGCAGGGATCAGCTCCTAGCAGCCGATCCAGTAATCGTTTGTTCAGAACAGCATTTAACCAGAACAAAACAAAACGTACTTTAAGCTCTTTTCCCTTTTTTTTTCCTGTGAGCCTCAGGAATATAACCACATGAAATGCTTCAGCACTGATTGGCAAGTTTCTGTATTGATTGGCCTCACAGTCTGATTAGATAAGACAGAGCCAACTAATGAGAGCCACTAGAAAAATCTTCTGGAGTGTTATCTGCTGAGATAAACTCCCAAAACCCCCAAACCAGTCTATTTAGTAGATCTTTTATCTAAACATATCCTGATATTGCTGACAGCATTGTGCACAAACAAAACATGGGATACTAACAAAAGGGCTTTGTAAAAAAGGTGACTACTGTCCTGGAGAGAAAAAGAAGGCAGATAGCCTGGACTTTAAATCCAGAAGTAAGAAGTGGAAGACTGGCATTAACACCTGCAATTCCTTACCTGTAATTCAAACTCTCCTCTCACCTCCAAAAACATAAAAAAGAAACTCGAGGATATTTTTTTAGATGTCTCATGTCCCGTCACACTAACAACATTAGCTGTTAACCTCCTCCTTCAGAGGAGCAGCTGGATATTGGACACACTGTCTAGCAAAAACACTTTTCTTAAGCTGTGTGCTCTGCTTATCTTCCTTCTTTTTAATCTGTTGTGTTGCTTTTTAGCTATTGTACTGGATCGGCCTGAAGCCCTCCCTCAGTTTTCACACAGCTCTTTTGGAAGTGAAAAATCTTGCTGACTCAGTAGGGGTTTTGGCTGATTAAAACCTAAGTAAGGGAGGCAGGGCAAAGCCCTGCATTTGTGCTTCAGCCTTTCCCTGTTCAGTCCTGCTTTCAGCCCCCACCCCATTCCAAATCTCTGTATTTTCCACAGGCTGGAAATACCAGTTGTTGGAAGTGATTTGGGGGTATACAGGACAGGAGGGGAACGTCCTGTGATACACAATCTGTTGGAATCTACAAGATGCACAGCACTCATTTAAGGCAGATGTCCAGGAAAGAATCCAGCCCAGCCCTAAGCTCATGCATCAACCTGAAATAATTAATAAGTCTAAAGAGGAAAAAAGGAGTTTGAACAAACTGTGTGCTCTGAATTTCCTCAGAGGAGTTTGCTTGGGAAAGGCAAGAAGCATTCCTCACCCTGCTCTGGCTCACACTGACAGGAGGTTAAGCCACAGGGATGTTCCAGTGTACTGAACTAGGCAAGGGGTTTTCAGAGCTGTTATCTATTTTTAAATAAACATTCCAGTGTGTACTGTTATCGTATTTTGTCCTGCACTAGTCATTTAGGAAAAAAAAAACCACAACAACACAAAAACTAAAGGCTTCTGAATATCAGTTTCAGGGGGTATTTGTATAGCATCTGGCTCACATACCAAAAAAAAAAAAATCTATCTATCTATCTATCTTGTCTGTCCACTCTTCTCTTAGGTTTTTATCTAAAGAAGACTTCATTTCCCAAGAAGGGAGCTACTCCTTGAGACTGATGAAAAAGGGTGATTATTAGGCATACATAGCAAGGCAGATGGAAGCCACCACTAGTATTCGTCCTTTTAGGGATGTCATCACACCAATTAAAGGTCTCTCACCTAGTATCTTAAGTCTAGAAACTCCAAATCATCCAAGAGGAAATTCAAATGGTTTCAGACAGCCTTCCCCTTCATTTAATGTACAGCTTTCCATAAAAACACAGTTTTCTGTGAGCCCCAGAGTCTGCTCACAGGCCTTATGGCCCCAGATCTGGAATGCTGATGCTCCCTGCAGAGCTCGCACGGTACAGTCATGGTTTGGTTTTTTTATTGAGGTTAAGTAGTGTATGGATTCCTTAGATAACAAAGCAGCAGCAAAGCTGAGTGCACTTCTGCTGCCTTGAAACAAGTCTCAGGAAACAACCACCTGGCTGTGTAAGAGCTTCCCATCCTTGGCCACTGCCAAGATCCAGGTAGCTGAGCAGACAGGCAGAGCTTTGTTTTCATTCGGTTCCTAACACAGCAGCATTACACATTCAAAGCTGCTGTTATCTTAACAATCCGGTAATAAAATTTTGGCCTTCCATGCCGGTGCAAAGGTTATCAACTTGTTTCTGAAACACGAATTCCCTATAAATCTCCAAGAGAGCTGGGATGACTGAGGTGGCCCCTTCGCAGGTGACAAGGCGAGAGGGCTGGTCTCCAGAATGCCAGGCAGCTAGTGAGGGAGCCAAACTCCAACCTCACATTCTCTCCAAAGGGAAAAATGTTGATTTATGTGTGCCACTTCACCCAGGTTATCGTGTTAAAAGGAGAAAGCCTATTGGAAATCCCAGGGATTTGTATCTCCACTTGGATATCTCTCAGACTTGGAAATGGGATCCTTTGTGGGATCATGCATAGACAAGTCACTAATATGAAGCTTCTCCTGGATTTTCTCTTCATTTTGTCTTCTCCTGCCTAGAGGATGGGCAGGTTTTCAAGGGCTCACAGGTAGGGGTAAAGAAAAGGGGTATCCAAGTGTCAAGAGGAGCTCAGAAATTGGCATGTCGACTCACCTATTCACTTTGGTGCTTTGGCAGGAGCTGGGCAATTCTGAAAACCTGCAGCTGATTGTGGGCTCTGAGTCCTTTAGAAGAATCTGGCCCTTAACGCTGTGTAATTGTTGAACGGTTTATAATTACCCAAAGGTTTAAAGCATGAGTTACAAACAGACAAAGACTAAGGATTTCCTTGGCTGCTGAACTTTGAAAGCTGCTGTACTTTTTTCCAATGACTTATTTATGTCTAAACGGCAAGGTTCAGTTGTCTGTTTATATGATTTATTAATGAGAGCAAAATTCTCAAATACAAATTTAAGCAAAACCCAAGAACGAAAAATATGCATATTCGAAAATTTAAATCAATTGGTAAAGCATTCAAGGACTTTGCATCTTCCATACGGATGAGTCAATTCTAACACACTGCATTAGCAAAGAGTAGTTTCATACGCTGAAACTGAGTCACACACTACAAAAACGAAAAACACCCTATATTCTGGGTCCAGGAGTGCTTTGCATCCTGAACTGGACAGAACAAATGAAGACAAAAGTCTGCAATCTTTACTCAAAAGAAACTGAGCTGAAGTTGAAATTGGCTCAGCAGATAGCAGCTAGTAGTAGGAGAATGGGAATTACATCAGGTCATATTTAAACCATGTATCCCATGATGAATTTATTCACAGCCAACAAAAACAAAGACTCTAACATTTTGTTCTCATATATGCTGTCTGCTCTAAGGGTGTCTAAAAATCCGTCTGTTGAAGAAGCAAGGCACCGCTAGACTTTGTTTTCCTTCCAGATCTGAATTCTTGCCTTAAAGCAATTGTATTCATTGACACTACATTCATTAGTTTCTTAATTTGGGCATACTGGAAAAAACAGAACGCATTTGCTACCAAGTGTGCCCTTTCCATGTGGAAAATCATTAAAACCTCAGAGACATTGCAGCTCTGATGGGAGGTGTCTTTCACTAAGTTGAATCAAACCATGTATATGAGGAAATGTTGACAGAATGTTGCTGAGCTGTAAATTATCTACAAACGTGAAATTGTTGTGTTAACTGTGGTGTTGCTTAAAATAATATTTACTGATGATTTATCTCCTGAAGTCACATAGGTAATGGTTCTGTTTCCCTCGTTGCTGGTTCCTCTTTGTACAATAAAATATGGTCCCTGAGAACTTACGTTGTATTAGACCCTGTCTTTTCTTATAATTATCTTGGTTTATATCTCTGCTCATTGACACACTTTGATTCTCATTGGTAATAATTAAATTAACATTTGATTATGTGTTTTCTTGGTACCTAGTACAGATCCCTCCTATATGTAAAAGGTGTATACAGTGAGGAGTGCATATTCACATCCTGTTTGCTGTATTGAAACACAATAATTAAAATGGAGTACCACTGTGAAATGCAACTATGTGAAAATCTGTTCTAATATTTCACCTTTGCTGTCACACTGAATTCTGGAGCTAAACTGCTTAGCTGGGAAGTAAAAGTTGGGGTTTATATATTGTACTGTTGTAAAGTAAAGTGAAATATGAAAAATCAATGTGGACTTGAATTATGATGTCGAGCTTTTGATTGAGAGCTACTTGTTTTGATGGGCAAGAAGGAATTTATTTAGTTTGCCCGTCCAATTCCAGAATAGGCTTGCAAGGCAGGAGGTAACCTGAATAAATCTGCTCAGCATGAGCAGCAGTTCACCTGGAGCTTCCTGGACCCTTTTTGCATCAGGAGCTGTCTGAAAGCACCCAACGGTCAAAAGAAAATACAAGAATCACATCAGCCAACCTCTTACATTTAGACTGCTAAAGGCACAAAATACTTCCAGAGCTCTAAGTCCTTGCTTAATTTTTACTGAGTTCTTACTGGGGCAAATTCTGGTTGCACTAAAACAAAGTGCATGCTGTGAGTCGTGTACATCACACACAGAGCTGCATATCCCACCTCTGCAAGGACAGGCTGTCAGTTGGCACCTGAAGATGCAGCCCGATCTTTGTACATTTATTTCAGTATTTTATTTATAATGTTGTGCTGTGGCCAACAAAATCAGAAACAGGCTGGAGTATGGCTTTGATGGCTAGCCTGGTCTTTCTATGAAATTTGGGTTAAACCCTTTGCAACTTCTGATGGCGGGAAGAAAAAAGATGGTCTCACAGCTCACACTGTTGAATGCTGCTTTAAAGAACTGGATCTACCCCCGCTGCTGTGGCAGGTTTTCTGTGTGATGTCAAATTAATGAAACCAAACCTGTCACTCGAGTTCACTAATCACTTGCGCCTTTTTTTCCTGCATGCTCAGCTTGGTAATCAGAGGTCCGAAACGTTAAGCACTCACAAATGCAAATGAAGCCAGTGGAAACATGCCTGAATATATCTGTGCTACATAATGCTCGGCGTTAGGAAGGGTAGGTTTCATCTCACCCAAAACCTTTATCTGCACTCTACCTATAATCAGTGAAGGGAAAAGGACAGGTTTGTGTCTGTCTCACTATGCACAACCCCTCAGCATATATGGGGCACCTACAGACAGCAAGAGCAGTGTGGAATTTTGAGACAGGGAGCTCAGGAGGAGGCAGCCCCACTGGTGGAGACCTCTCTGCCCTTCCCTAGAAAGTTCAAGGGTGGCACAATAAATTAGTGGATGGCCCTGATCTTAAATTTTTCATGTGCCCGTTCCCTGTGTGTAGAATAAAGGTTATCAGAAAGACTTCAGTTTCTCCCTTGTGAAGATTAATAAGAAAAGCACGGAGAAAAGATTGTCTTTAGACCAGAGAGTACACTGCAGAAGACATGGGGTCACACCTCAATTAGAGAGGACGAAACAACTCACACAAAAGCAGCTGTCGCTCAAGGAAGGCATCTGATGGCAAGAATACATCATCTGAACCAAGGAAGGTCATCACACACAGTGACCAGCATTTCCTAATGGGAGTGACTGATTTTGCAAGAGCTGCAAAGACCTTTTAATCTGCTTTTAATACACTGTGACCTCTGCGCATTTAAGTCCATCAGCTGAATGTTTCTCTCTCTTCAGCCAGAAGACTGCTGCAGAGACTGTAGAAGTTGACAGATGTAGAAGTTGTACCTTGCTTTGTAAGGAACATTTAGTCTCCTATACAACCCTTGCATTCGTACCAAATATCAGCTATGTGAAACTGAAAATCCCCTTAACAAAGATTGAAATTGAGTGCCTTTTATTGCATCACCTCCCTTCTTCCCCTGATTTACCAGCCATTTGAAAATCAGCTCCGAGCTGTGAGAAGGAACGTTCGCATCCTACTCATGCAGAGAGACTATTATTCATAAAGGCCCAGTATTTAATCAATATGGCAACAGTTGTCTACCAGCTGTAATAGCTTATGCTAGCATGGAAAAAAGTAGTCAGATTCCCAAGTGATTCAGGCTTTGAGAGCGGTTTACACTCAAGCTCCAGGGCCTCCACAGTTCTCAGATCTTTGCCAGTGCCTAATCAAGGCCTTTATCTTAATCAACAAAGCCACCGATGGATTAAAACCAAACATCATCTCCATGACACGCTGAGGCAAGTCTGATTTACTTGGGCATGCAACAACAATGCCAAAACTTTTCTGCCATAACCAGAAGCAGGAAGTGGTACATAAAAGCTCAGATTTAAAAGAATATTAACACAGATATGAAAAATACAATTTTGGGCACCCAAAAAGAGTAGCTCCTTGAAATCCCACATCATTGAGGGCCGGAGCTCCCTAATCTGTGGGGATTGTGTCCCTCAAAGCAACGTTACCTTGCCACCATTGAAATACTACAAGGACAGTCAGAACAGAAGAAAAAAAATGCAAAGCTTACATTTTTCTAGGGAGTCAAATGATCAATAAAATCTAAATATAGCACAATTGCCTGGGCTTCCCCAGCACAGTTTTTGTATTAGAGACAAAGCAGGAGTTTGCCTTGGCATTTAGGAAGACACTAAAAATGATAGCCCTGGTATCTACTCATGCTTCCAGGAGAACATCCAAAGGGCAGAGCTCCTCGACAGCACCTTGGTGAAGCAGCCAGTACTTGACATCCCACTGAGAACTGTCAGCTGCAGAGTTTGGCCCTAGGATTTTAACAAACTGCATAAATTAGTAGGGTGTAATTGTAAATAAGATCAGAGGACAGTCTGAAATGGATTCTTTCTGAGTCTGAAGTGGGGTTAGGATGACATGTTTCCCTGACTCCTGGAAATGAGGGGGAATTTTAACCATTAATTTCCATGGCCAGATTGTCCTAATCCAGGATTTAATCCTTTTCCTGCAGTTCCCTGAGATTTGGAAACCTCTATGCAGAAAAACACTCCAACCCCCTTCTTTTGATTTTTCTCAGAAGAATGGCTGTTCAGCCTCTAGCAGTCCCTTACAAAACCAGTCCCTGCATGGGGAAGGTAAGATTAGGCCTTTAATGAGTACTTCAGCCCAGGGATTGATTTTTGGTAATGGAATCTTTTTTGGTTATTTTTTATTTCCTTTCCTTTGTTATTTCTGTATTTTTATCCTTTTTTTTTTTTTTTTTTAAATCCTGGCGTGTTTTCCAGACCCTGGATCCCATATTTAGTTTCCTGAACTTCTCCAATATTCGTTCTAGCCATGCTGGTTGCCTGCCATAAGTATCGGTTTCCTTCTTTCTAGTTTGGGGGGCAGGGAGGGAGGAAAACTGTTTCCAGGCCAAGCAGCAGTGCCACTCTGGAGATCATTTGGCAGGTTGTGCAGCCTGAGAATGAATCGGTGCTTGCAATGCTTAAATCTTCCTCCATTTCTCTTCTAGGGAGCAAGGAAGAGGTGGTGCCAGTGGCTGCTACGTTTAGTAACACGCAAAGTAAAAGTAAACAGTTAAGATTAAAATTAACTCGATTGCTGTTCAAAAGTCAGGCGAATGCTATGGCATAACGCTTGCCAGTTACTGGAGTTACTAATTTCTAGTAGAAATTCCTCGTTTTTAGTAGATTTTAAGTGAATCAAACTACCTAGTCTATGCAGCAGCTGTAGCCTGCTTCCCACAAGATGCCTCCAGTTCTCTCCTATACCCTGAAACGACTAATGGTGGCTGCTTAATTTTTCTCTGTATCCCATGCTTGCTCTAACTTGTCCATTCTCCATCTACAGCCATTGCTTGACAACTTTCTCTGTGAAGCTGTCCTTTCTGAATCCAAATTAGTTATCCCCTCTTTCAGCCTGAAATTGTGCTTGCAAGCATGCTACCTTTCTTTCAGATCGTGTTGTAGACCCTTACATGAACACCTTAAACACACAGAAATCATATGCAGTGCCTTAACGTTTCACCTGCCTTTACTCCTTCGTAAAAAAAAAACCTTTTTCACTACTAAAGGTGGAAGTTTAGGAACACGGTGGTGTAACGTTCACAGTCGCTGCTGCAGAGTCACCAGCAGAGCCTGGACTTTCAGATCAAGCATGGCAAATGGCTACAACCAGCATGTCTGTGGTACCTCTCCTCCGACGGACCTTACACTTCCCAACGTAGGCTCAGTCCTGCCTCCGCTGATTCTCGTAGGACAAGGGTACAGTCTCAAAGGAAGCAAGTACGTTTCACATCTCATCTTTCAAGGGTCAGTGCTTAAACTCACAAATCCGTCCTCTTTGACATTATAATCTCTGGTTGTAAAATGGATTTAGTGGTTTAACATTAAAATTTCAGGCGCAGTTAAGGAAAGGGATTGCAAAAGAGTTAATAAGCAAAATAGTTTAACAAACTTTGGCAGAGAAGATTGAAAAGCTCAAATGGTCTCCTGGTGAAAATAGCTTAGCCCTGGCTTTGCCAGTCTTTCTATTAAAACATCTCTTAACTTTTTTCTTACTTTGTTTTTTAATTTGATCAGTTTTACTACTCCTGAAACTTAGAGACTTTTGAGCATGGGACAAAGCCAGTCAAATTTCAGGTAATCGTTTTGCAAGCTTTTACACTTCTGCCGGCACGTCTCAGACCCGACATGTGATACCCTTGCTGTTTAACTCTTGGACCTCTGCTGACAGTTACTGACAGTTGTGACAAATGGTGTGGGTCTCTGTGGCGGACACAGACACATTAAGGAATATCAGAAAAATCACCAAATTCATTCTGCTGATGACCTAATACAACCATATTAACTTCTGTCTCCAGAGGAGGTTGCATTCATGTCCTCATCTCCCCTTCCCTCTTGGTTTTCCGAGGTTTGCGTCTGGGATGTTTGACTGAAGCATATCTCTGGGCACGGTCACATGATGCTTTGCAGGAGGTGCAGGATTCCTGCACTAGCTCCTCAGCAAGGGACCCTTCTGATGATGATGCTAAAACGTTGGCAGGAAAAGTTTCCCTAGCATTAGATCACTTCTGCCAGCAAATCCCTTCTCCCTCCAAAAATACACAAGCATAGGAGGAGAACCAGGCAAGAGGCCTCACCTAGGCTTGGAAGCACGTCCCCTCAAATGGCCCTCTGCAGAAGCATGTGTGCTTGCTGAGGCAAGGGGAGTGAGCATGGAGCAATTCTGGCTAACTAAGCCAAAAAAATAAAAATGACTGAGGCCTCCATGCTTACTAAACCCAGCAACTCCTCCACCTTTTGAAAGCAGAGTCAGCACTTTCTCCTACACTGGCTCAACTCCTTTGACTCAGTTCTGCTTCCAGCCCAGCACCTAAAGACAACAAGCTATTGCAAAGAAAGCGACACAAAGGTCTTATTTTATCTCTTGTCACTCTATATTTTTGTTAAATGTAATCAAAAGGGCCATTATGCAAAAAATTTTAAGTCATTCATTGCTGTCTGTGCAGTGGACGTCTGGCCACAATGTCTCCTCATTGCTCTGCTCTGCAGTGACTGCTGAAAAGGTCATGCTTATTGTTCCACACTATTATAATGCACAATGGGACTACATTAAAGGAAACCACAATAAAAGGGATAATCTTCTCCCACCAAACCCACTTCAAAGTGACTGGGCTCTTCACATATAGCCAAGAGTACTTAGGTACAGGAAGAATGCTAATATATGACTTTTAGCAACAGTTACAGCAGATTCACAAATCAACCAAAAAATATCTGAACTCTTGGAAGAGATTGAAAACTTTAAATAATTAAATTTCTGTAGGTAAAATAAAATCTCAATTTCAAATGCAGAGATATTGCAGGTCAAACACTTTCAGCAAGATTTTTTTGACCTGGACAAGCAGAGCCAAGAAACGGTTGTGCACCTGCTCTATTAAGCAAGACACTGCTGCCTCTGGCATTTGCTTCTTGGTTCGGAGAGGTGGAAGATCATTTTGTTCTTGCAAACATACACTCTTACAATGCGTTCACCTTAATAGCCATTCTCAGGATTACAAGTGAGAGCACCAATTGATTCAGGTTGATTAACTCACTGGTGACATGATGCCAACTGTTGATACCAGGTGACAAGTCACACACTCTGTGCCAGCATGAGAAATCAATGTTACTGGGTGGGTACTCAGCTCATGCATGTTTTCTCCTGGGTGATTTCTCTCCCTCTAGTTCATCCTGTCTCTATTAACAAAATAAAATGAGAGAGGGGAAAAAAAAATAACATAGTATGGGAAAGAAAGATACAATTAAAGAAGGTAGAATAATAGAATCATAGAATCATAGAATCATAGAATGGTTTGGGTTGGAAGGGACCTCAAAGCCCATCTAGTTCCAACCCCCCTGCTGCGGGCAGGCACACCCTCCACTAGACCAGGTTGCCCAAAGCCCCATCCAACCTGGCCTTGAACACTTCCAGGGAGGGGGCATCCACAACCTCTCTGGGCAACCTGTGCCAGTGCCTCACTATCCTCACAGTAAAGAATTTCTTCCTAATATCTAATCTAAATCTACCCTCTTTCAGTTTAAAGCCATTACCCCTTGTCCTATCACTACACTCCCTCATAAACAGTCCCTCTCCAGCTTTCCTGTAGGCCCCTTCAGGTACTGGAAGGCCGCAATTAGATCTCCCTGGAGCCTTCTCTTCTCCAGGCTGAACAATCCCAACTCTCTCAGCCTGTCCTCTTAGGAGAGGTGCTCCAGCCCTCTGATCAGCTTCGTGGCCCTCCTCTGGACTCGCTCCAACAGCTCCATGTCTCTCCTGTACTGGGGCCCCCAGAGCTGGATGCAGTACTCCAGGTGGGGTCTCACAAGAGCGGAGTAGAGGGGCAGGATCACCTCCCTCGACCTGCTGGTCACGCTGCTTTTGATGCAGCACAGGACACGGTTGGCTTTCTGGGCTGCAAGCGCACACTGCCGGCTCATGTTGAGCTTCTCATCAATCAATACCCCCAAGTCCTTCTCCTCGGGGCTGCTTTCAATCCATTCCTCACCCAGCCTATAGTCGTGCTTGGGATTGCGCTGACCCACGTGCAGGACCTTGCACTTGGCCTTGTTGAACTTCATGCGGTTCACACAGGCCCACCTCTCCAGCCTGTCAAGGTTCCTCTGGATAGCATCCCTTCCCTCCAGTGTGTCAACCACACCACACAACTTGGTGTCATCGGCAAACTTGCTGAGGGTGCACTCGATCCCGTTGTCCATGTTGCCGACAAAGATGTTGAACAGTGCCGGTCCCAGTACCGACCCCTGAGGAACGCCACTCATCACCGTTCTCCACTTGGACATTGAGCTGTTGACCACAACTCTTTGAGTGCGACCATCCAGCCAATTCCTTATCCACCAAGTGGTCCATCCATCAAATCCAGGTCTCTCCAATTTAGAGACAAGGATGTCATGCAGGACAGTGTCACATGCCTTGCACAAGTCCAGGTAGATGATGTCAGTTGCCCTTACCTTGTCCACCAACGCTGTAACCCCATCACAGAAGGCCACCAAATTTGTCAGGCATGATTCGCCCTTAGGGAAGCCGTGTTGGCTGTCACCAGTCACCTCCTTATTTTCCATGTGCCTGAGCATAGTCTCCAGGAGGGTCTGCTCCATGATCTTGCCAGGCACAGAGGTAAGACTGACCAGCCTGTAGTTCCCTGGGTCTTCCTTTATTTCCTTCTTAAAAATGGGGGTTATGTTTCCCCTTTTCTAGTCGGTGGGAACTTTGCTGGGCTGCCAGGACTTCTCAAATATGATGGAGAGTGGCCTGGCCACTTCATCCGCCAGTTCCCTCAAGACCTGTGGATGCAACTCATCAGGTCCCATGGACTTGTGCACCTTCAGGTTCCTTAGATGGTCTCAAACCTGATCTTCTCCTCCAGTGAGCGGTTCTGCATTCTCTCCAGTCCCAGGTAGCATTATAGGAGCTAAGCCCAGGGCACTTCAGTGCAGGATGGGGTGCTGCCAGAGACACCACGAGAAGCCTTGTAAGGTAGGTAAGCAGAGGAAACCTCATAGCACAAATGTGTCAGTGTGGCTCTGAAACTGGCCTCCAGTGCATTGGGATGCAGCAAAGATAACAGAACATTAACTTGGTGCCCACAGGGGGAAGGTGGAAGTTGTGTCATTTTCAAAGCGTAGATGACAGTGGTGAAAGAGATGCACTGGAAAATGAGGGCAGTGAAGAAGAGTTTCTGGAGCAAGCTGATGTGATGGTATCAATGGACTTATTTTGGGTGATCCTACAAAAACTAATAGATACAATGGCAAGGTTTAAGGGAGGAAGCTGCAGGGGTCAAGTCCATAACCACACTGAAGGTTTAGGGAAAGCAAAGGCACTTCTCTTTGCCATATTCTCCTTTCATTAACTTGAACAGAGGCTTCAGAGGGGTCTGGACCTAGGACCAGGGATCCGTTCAGCAACACAAAGGGGCGTCAGTTCCTCTCCAGAAAATATATCAATAAATTTGCTAAGGGGACAACTATGGCATTGCTTGCCAATTAGCAAGTAACAAATATATATATGTATAGCAACAGTTTTCCAAAATAGAAATTCTGCAAAACTGGAGGGCAAGTGAACATTAACCAACACAGTCTGTTGCAACTACTCTTTCTGAATTACTCATTTTGCATTTCCAAATGTGAAGCCTCTTAAAAGGCCTGGCTTTCAGAAGGGCTGAAAATTTCCTTTTATTCAAAAAGTGTATCATGATGGGCTCTCGGGTGTGTGTAAGACCTTAAATCACCAACCCATCCCATTTGAAAATCTTCTGCCTATGTATTTTTCAACACCAGAAAGAAGTCACCCACTCTTGCTACCTCCCCACAGTAAATCGTTCCTTATTCCTTTCTTAAGATTTTTTTTCCTTAATGTTATGGAGTTTGAAGACAGACATGAAGTAATCTCCTGTTGAATCGCCTGCTCTCTGCCATGTATATCATTGTTCATGCACCAGGAGAATAAAGTCCATCATCCTGTATCTACACCATATCCTGCCTTTCCAGGCAAAAGAAAAAAAATCTGACTGGCACATCTCTGCAGCCACAGATAACAAGATTCCATGGCCATCCCATCCACTGTGAGGACCCGCTGAAGCCTTGAGGAAGTGGTGAGCTCATATATCATCTTGGCATTTTCCAACAGCTAGAGACGATGAAAGATGGAGGTGGTTTGGAGGAGGTGTGTGAAGCAAAGCAGGGAAGATACAGGGGGGAGAGAGAGCCAGGATAATTGTTTGGAAAAAAAGAAAGAGTAAGGTAAAAATGTGTATTTTACTGTTTATGGGTGGGGGGATGTATGTGTGTGCGCTTGTGTCTACTCTCTCCTGGAAAGAGGAGGAACTGCTGCCCTGGGTGCCCTGCTAAGCAAGAGCCAACAAATAACTCCTTGTAAGTAACCCATTGCACTGGGAAACACAGCCTCCTCCAGCGAGGCTGCGAGGCTGCCAGTGTGCAAGCTGGAATGCCTGTCTTCCTGCGCTGCCCTGGTTCCAGCCTCCGGTGCTGGTTTTGATGAGGGGAGCCGCGACTCCCACTTTTTCAGTCCCGTCTTTCCCAAGGTCCCTCCAGTCCCTGTTGGGAGGACTGGCCTCCTCCACAGGCACCAGTGCTCAGTGGTCCTGGGAGCCCTCAGAGCCACAGCAGACATGTGTGGCCACCCTGCTCTTACTGAGAGGTAACGGTGCTGCTGGTGCCACATGCCATGTCCTAATGCACCGGGCAGGCATGTGGCACTAACAGCACCATCTCCCACAGGTCAAAAAGGAGGAATTTGAGGAGTCTGAAAAGGATGCTGCTTGCAACAGGTTCCTCCTGTGCACTTGTGTGTCTCTGGGCCTGTAAATCAGTGGAAAAGTAAAAGAGACCATGAGGAGTTCAACAAAACATTATGCTCACAAGGGCAAGGAGTAGAAGGGGCTCCTCCTTATCATAAAACATTCCTCCATCACTGAGGAGATGAACAGCCAAGACCATCCCTTTCTCTCCCAAAGGACTCTGGGCACAGGCAGCCCTTGTCTAGAGCACTGAATACCCAAATACCGCCACGCAGTGGAAAATAAACTCATAAGTTAGCTCAGTTTATGCACAGGATACCTGCTCGTGGGAGAAGCATGGCATCCACTGTGCCTCATCATCAGGGGAGCGCCCACAGCAAGAAGTGTGACAAAAGCTAAATGAGCAGGGAGAAGCCAAGAAAGAACGAGCATACCGAGAGCTTTAAACAGAGTATTTGTGTCCAAGTTGCAGTTCTGAGGCGTACTCGCTGATAAGTGGGTGCAACACCAACATTTATACTTTGGCCTCTGATCTAGAGTGCACTCTGTTTTCTTTGTAAATTCATCTTGCGTTATGGCATATCTGCTTACATTTTAAAACAACCTAAGGAGTAAATAATTCGCTCTTTTTGACAGGCATACTGGGAGTTTCAGTCTGTTACCCATTTGCTTTAAATACCAGGCCGTAAAACTGTGCTTGAGTTTTTGGCTGACATCACAGTTAATGATGCGCTGTGCCTATTCTCTGGTTATGGAGGAATTCTCACATTATTTCTGGGGTAAACTAATAATGAATGTTACTCAGAACAAATCTTAAGTTTGTGATTGACTTGCTGCCAGTGTAGGAAATCATATTACAATGGTTATCTCAAGCTATCTCCTCCCTCTCAAGCACAAAGTTTTCATATTAATTCCAATGCAATCCATATCTAAGTAACCAGTGCCTATTTGGTGTGCAATATGTTGCACCAACTCCCTTTAATAGTGTCAATGTGGCACTTGTACTGAGGGGGACCATCTTGGCACCTCACCTTCCCAGGTTTTTTTGGGGCACGACCTTATTTCTTATGTTCAGCTCCATGCTCTTCTCTGCTTTGCAAAATTTCCTGCAGCAATTCTCATCAAATGAACCTGCCTTAAATGGCGATCATTTAAATGGATTTAATTAATTGCACTGTTTAGCCCCGGTACAAAGGCAGAAATAACATACACATCACATAGGTCATACCTGTCAAACTGCAAACACATCAGTAGAGCAAAGCCAAGCAGTTCACTTTCAAATCTTCACTTACATATTTGTATAAAAATAGAGCCTTCAGGAACAACAAAATACATCTAGAATGGGAGTGTTGCAATTAGGGTCTCATTCACACTAATGCTTGGGATAGCATTACAAAAAGTCTAGCGGACTGCAGCTCTGTTAGGTGGTTGCATTCACATTTGGGATCCAACCCGCCAGGGCCTTCAGAGCTCCATTTCTCTCTGATGTGGTTACCAAACAGTGGAACATTTCTAGCGTGACCAAAACTTAGTCATGCCTCAGTAACTTAACTCAGATTCCACATCTTCAAGCCTGGAAGTAGTTTGAGGGGCACAATTTTATCCATGCCATCCATAAAATGTAATTTAACCCTGTTTTCCTGATCACCTTGGATGTTGTGGTGTGCACACATCAGCTATCCTGCTTATATGCGCGGTGCTGTCCAATAGGTCATAAATCCTACGGCTGCTGCCATCCAGTTATGGCATATGGGAATTTGCCTTTAAAAACTCCGCTCCGGTGTTAGCAGAGTGGAACTTGTATTCTCCCCGCCATCAGAACCGACGCTTTCAAACAGCCACATAATACAAGTAAGAGGGGCAAAACCGCTATCTACTTTTACGATGGAACGTGATCAGTGTGTGAAAGGTCCGTATGATGTGGTGACGACAGCAGAAGGAGACGGGGCTGAGTGACTCAAGCTTTCCTTGCAGGCCCCCGTTACCATGAGGGCTCCCAGGGGCTCTTCTCCTGCTATAAGATAGCGCAGTTCTTTCCACTGACGTGGAATTATGTCCAGCTCCGTGAAAACTGAGCTTGTTCCTTGATTTGCTCCTCTCTGAACGTCAGGTGAGTTATGGCAGAGGAAAAAAAAAAAGACATTTCCTGTTCCCCTCATCTCACTGCCCAAAAGCCAGTGGCAAAATTCAAAACCTGAAAGCAGCTTCTTGATGACTTACAGTGACAAGACGCCAAAAGAAAAAGACAAACAGTAAGAAAGCAGAATAGCTGTCTGAATACCATCCAAAGATTTTTCTTTCTGCCTACACTTTTCCCTTTCTCTAACCTAGGTCTAGGTTTCCCTCATAACTACAAAGGATGTGCTACTTAATGGGGTTTGAAACAACCTTTTTTCTCCAGTTACAAAACAGCAGATCAAGAAATAATAGACTAAAGTGAGATTCTTCTCGGCATCACAGCACCTTCTCAGCTAGCAGACCTTCTCTATGACTGTCCTTGGAGCCTCTTCATGTTACTACTGGAAGGTGACTTGGGTTTTAAAACCCTAGTCCTATACAGCCAAAGAAAATAAGAGGCCAAAGCAGATTCAAACATGTCGATGAAACATTGCATTAGCATATGCAGAATCACACGTTATACAAGTGTCACTGTGGTCACAGCCTGGAAGTGGCACAGTTCTGCCCGTACAAAGCCAGTTCATCTTGATACAGCAGTTGGCATAAAAAGAAGGTTAAAAAAAAAAAAAATAAAGCCTTGCAGTCTTATTTTACAATTTGAGGATGAGTTTCACGGACCACTGGTTTTGAAAAGGGTGCGTGTTTGTGGGAAGTGAGGTGTGGAGAGGGATGAGTGTTTTTATAGCTGAGCGTAAGAGAGAGGGGTCTTGAGAAACAGAAGATGTGATCCCACAATGGATTAAGCAGAGCAATTTTTACACACAGAAAGTGTTGGAAGGATGAACTGTAAAGAGAGAGAATTTAATAAGTTACAGTAAAACTCTCTCCAACATTAACTACTTAAAGGCTAGTGGTACACAGGCTTTCCCTTTGCTACATCAAATGTGTACCACTTCCACATCCAAGAGGAACAGATTTCAAAGTAGGAGATGTCCATGACTGGTCAGAGTAATTTTAACAGTTTTTTTTTAAAAAAACCTATGCATGGGAGAGGCCCCATTTAAGTTCTAATCAGTCCCTCAGAAAGCGCATTTTTCTGGAGTGTAATACATTTTTTTGTGTGGCATGCCAGCACCCAACCCACATTTTTTTCCACAAAGTGGGTGTTGTCTGGGAGTATTCTCTCAGGATGTCTAGCGCCTTGGAGCCAGCCTGTACCAGAAATCCCCTCTGTCTCAGCACCCTGATCCAGCTTCATGCCTCCTATCCTCCCCTACTGTATTTCTCCAGCTACTCGTGCTCTTGTGCCTTTATCTCATTAGCCAACTTGCTCTATCTGCCCACGGAATTCTCTGCCTGATGAAAACCTCCTGCACGCAGTTTTTCCTGGTCTCGGCGCTTGTCTGCTCTCAGACATGTAGACATAATACGGTCTGAGAAGATCAATTTCTTCTTTGAGGTCCAGTCTTATCTCCCAGACAGTGGTTTACACAGTGGATTCCCTGGGGAATTTTCCTCTTCGCACATGGAGCCGTTCCCTTGGCCAAAAGCTAATGAATGTGGCACCTCTCCAGACTGCGCCATGAAGGCAGGCAGGAAGGATGCACACCCAGACGGGCTTCTCGCACACTCAGACATCTACTCTGAAGCACGGAGAGAGGCCTTTACTGCTGGTGCCGCTCCCCTGCCAAATGGGTGAAATATCCCAGTCTCTCAGCGAGGACCTTACATGGACAGTTTGGCTTTTTTCCACCCTGATATTCAGTGTCTTCAAAGTGGACTGGGGTATTTCATAGCTGAAGGCTCTGTATTTCTCCCCCATCAGCATCATCCCACTATCACTGGACCCTCAGCGCTGTTCCTGTTGTGGGCAGTGTTAGTGACCCATTGACTGCAGGACCACAAACATCAGCGATGAGTTCCCAGGAGGTACAGCACTTCAGCCTAGCTCAGGGTGGCTTGCTCCATTCTTCAGAGACATCGGCTCTTTTGTGCAAGTTCCCCATGCCTCTTGGGGGCTCCAGGGTGTAGCCTGGACTCTAGTTGCTCATGGCTCTTTTCTCTGTGCTGTGGAAGGACAGTCCTTGCAATAGTGCTGGGGAAGCCAGTGCCCTGTTTTGTAGGAAGCAGCATGAGCTGGAAAGTTCACACCAGACACAGACTTCTTCCAATTTGGAAACATCCACATCTGGGATTTGATTAAGGGTCATTTCTTTCTGTTGGCCACCCGTGGCTGTACTGATGTAGTCTTGGAGATGAGCTGGCTGCCCTACCAGGCCCCAGGGCTGTGGGCACAGCTCACAGGGCAGCAGAGCAGCTCAGAGGTGGTTTCTGTGTGGACCCAGGGGCTGCTGCCATGGGGTTGTCCCACTGAGGACTGCATGGAATAGCTGGAGCCATCAGCTGCCCCATCAGGGACCTTCAGGGCATGGGATCCAAAGCCATCAGTGGCCAGCTGTCTTAGTTTATCTTGCCTATTTACGCACACCCCAAGCCCTAGAACTACTTTTCGTGCTGCACCCTCCTTTCACACTGCCCAGCACAAGATCAGCTGTCCTCCTTTCTTGATGCAGAGCTACATGGTGGCAGCGAGTCCCCCCACCCCACTCACTGGGTCATCTGGCCCTCCCTAGGCAGAAACACGGCACCCATGACTCAGCCCTCCAACTGCTAGAGCAATGACATAATTCTGGGTTTCTTCCTCCTGCTACCTGCCCCAGCAAGCCTCATAAATGGCCTGCAAACCTCAAATTACCAGCGCCCTCCCCCTTTCCAGATAACATGCCTGTTTCCCCAAGAGTTCAGCTGCAGAGATAATCTTTTCCTAGTTTTCCTCTAGAGGGACCCTTACCTTGATTTTTAGTTTTATTAGCTCTGATTAAAACACATTTAAGTATAAAGAAACCTCACTAAAACCCAGCTGCTAACCCTGCAGAGATAGCAGCACAGTAACCATTCCTACCACAGTTCCTCCTAAAACCAAGGGGACTCCTGAGTGTGTGAGGAATCAAGACAGGACCGCTGCAGTGCAACTACTAAGTTTTACTGAACCATACAAAGCAAATATATTAGTGTGTTTAGTCTTAAATGTAATTAAATGTTTTCAGTAGCAAATTAAGTGAAGAAAACAAATCAACCACATGTTTTCAGATACTGGGTACATAAATATTAAATCATTATAAAAGGCATATGAAGAGGAAAATGCAAACATTATGCAGATTTTAATTTCCTCAATTAGTCCTAATTCCCCCTGAGCTCTACATTCATTCCCAGTGATTGCAGACAGACTAATCACTCAAAGCAGGACACCATTTAATAAGATGCAGCAGCTGAAACACAGAGTTTGTCACTGTCCCCGTGTTGGCACTGTCAACACGGTGGCACTGTCGTCTCAATCAAGCTCCTCAGCTGCAGGGGACCGTGGTTTGCGACTCGCGTGTCTGCAGGTACGTAGGTGATGTGCATTTCACACTGCTCTGCAGTCTATCTGGGAAGATCTATCCATCAGCATCTGCCTTCTAAAGCCTACAGAGATCTATTTATGTAACTCCCTCTCTGGAGGAAAGGTGCTGGGAAAGCAGCCAACAATAAATGGAGTGGGTGTGGGAAAATGAAAAATAAGCAAGCAGAAATACTACATAAAAGAATGACCATATGGTTTAAGCCACAAGCTATATAAGTCACAGCTATAAAATTGTGTCTGATAACAGATCCAGCAGAGTAGGTGCGTAGGGCCAGAAGCCCCATGGAGAGGGTCCCGGTGGGGGGTCAGGTGTGCAGAACGAATGCGGGCTCAGAGACCTCCGCCAAGCACAAAACAAGCCAGAGCGAGCCCGGAGGCGGCTCTGCCTTTTCCCAGCCAGCCACAGACCTGCTTTGCCTATCCACAGACAGCATCCTACAGCCAACACCTGCCATGGCATCCGTTCACTGGCCACGGTATGGAAAAAGAAAACAAACACCACTCAAACCTATACACTGCTCCACTTTGAGGACCGATAGTGAGTAGACTGAGGTGTTGATTCTGGATCAGGAAAACCCCACACACTCTCCTGCCTTGTTCACAGCCTTCTTAAGGCCACTCTAGTGATCTCCAAAGCGACCATCCAAGCAGATAAAGAGAAAACCTAATGTATAACTCCTTTCTCATTCAGTATCACATAATGCACAGGCTGGGACAGAATTTAATGGGCAACAACTGTATTTCAAAAAGCAAATTAAGATCTTTGCTCTTCCAATTACTCATTAGTGCAAGAGCTTCAAAGCAGCCTGCTGTCCTGGTGCCAGCAGGGAGATGGGTGTGCAAAGTGCTCCAGCTCGCTGCCCGCACAGCCCCGCTGCTACCCGGTGTCCAGCACCCGGTGCCTTTCACAGGGTGGGAAATGCTCACAGAAACCAAAGCAGGAATTAAGGCAGACCGTAGCAGGAACATCTAAAATGGATGGTGCAGTCAGTCACTTTGGAAAAGAGGAGCCAGTTGTCACTTCTTAACCTGCACCCAGAGGAAACCATGTGGATTAGCTCACTTCTAAATCAGACTCCTTGATTGATTAGTTCCAGCATGCCAGTCCTCCAGCCTGATGGTGAGAGGGATTCCAGGGCTGACAACAGTCACTCACCAGCGGGGGAGTCAGCTGCCTCAAAGGAGAAAGCACTTCTTTCATTCAAGACAAGGAGCTGAGATACTATGAAAATCTCACCTTAGATAGCTACTGTAGGATGAGAGGCACTGACCCAGAAGTGCCAGTTTCCCTCCACTGACTGCAAAGGGAGCTCAGATTTGGACGCTACATCTAGTCAAGGTGAAACCCACGTCTTCACAGCAGAGCACTGCCCCAAAGCACTCATACCATGGCATGGAGAAGTCCCAGTGGCACAGGCCTGTCCCTCACATAAGACATCTCTTTATCATCTCATGCCATGTTCCAAAATAGACCCCTAATGTAGCCTTATCCCTCATCCCACATAACTGAATCAGAATTGAAAGGGTGGCTCCAAAAATCCACCTTGACCTACCACTCAGCTCGGACAGGCACCTCTGCAAAGGGCCTCCTCCATCTCAGCATAAGTGCTGGAGGTGAGAACAAGGTGGGCAAATTTCATCCTATATCCCAGCACGTTTGGCAAGAAAGTGTGAAAAGGATGAAACAGGAACGATTTTGTTCGTGCCTGTTCACGCCCATGGGAACAGTGTGTATAAGCAAGTCCTTCATCCTCTACAAGCTTCCTGTGGCAACTAGCAACCAGATAGTTTGGCAGATGATAATGAAATGAGCATGGGGCAGATCGGACTCAAGGGCACTGTTATATGTACAGCACAGTTCAGTGCTGTCTGTGGAGCGATGCCACACTTGAAAGGAATGAAAAAGCTGAAGATATAGCTCACCGAACTGAGAAAAGGGGTGACAGACAAAATGACTACCGCTTTACAAAGGCCATTTCTTCTCCTGCCACCCCCACAAATGAGCTCTAAAACTGATGCAAGCAATAGCAGCAATTTCTAAAGCAGGCAGCTCTGCCCCTCGCAAAGATGGATCAGAGAATGGAAGTCTGAGATTGATGCAGCCATTATATATGGTCGTCAAACCAATACTCCCCAGTGTATTTTGTGCACAGCATTTTTTTTCTTTCATATGTCCTCTTTTTTGCCAGCAAAGAAGACTTCTTATTTGCAGGATTAAGTGCAATTCTTGCTGGATACTTTTTCAACAGGAAATGGAATTTTTAGTTGTGGTTGTTCAGTTCTATTTTTCCTCTAAAAGTGATTGTTTCCCAGACTAAATTTCAACTTTTCATTAAAAAAAAAAATAAATCCTTAAACGCAAAGCGTTTTAGTGGTTTTTATCCAAATCTAGCTCAAATTCAGTGCAGTTTGAATATTATCCTCTCTGAGCTGGACTACCCTATTTCAAAGTACCTCTTCCCCAGCATAGGGTGACTGTCTACGTAGGGAGATACCAAGGCACCCTGGGACCTGTCACATAGCAGGGATGTCCAACCCCTAATGTGAGACATCACAGCTACAGCACTATATCTTTAACCGCAGTGTAACACATCTGCTCACAGGGGAGATCATCCCAGATCTCCTCCATGGGCTTGGTGTGGGAGGCAGGTAGGAAGTGGGTTTGGGGGAGGCTGCAATGGGATGCCTCAGTGGAGATGTGATCACGGGTGAGCAACCCCAGGACGAGCCACAAGCCTTCTCCCTGTTGCAGGGCTGCTTTTCCCATCCTCTCTGTACTCCTGCATGCATCCTGCTCTCCCAGTGAAAACCTCTGTCGCTCAGTTGGGATTGTCATATAGACCATCACTGCAATCCCAACGTGCAGCTAGCTTGAGGGTAAAAGCCTGCACAACGCTCGCTGCTCTTCAGAGGCTGCAAACACACTCTAGCGAGTCAAAAGGCAGAGAACCAGGATTACTTCTGGCTCGAGGTCCTACACATGGCAGCAGAAAATTTCACCTTTCCGCTGCAAGATTTCATCTCCTGTGCCAAGCCCATGTCAGACGTCACGTCAAGCCTCTAAATTCTCCTTTTGGAGTTTTCCTTTTAGGAAAAAAAAAAAAAAAAAGTGCTGTTTCTAGGAGGTAGGAAGCTACAGACTGCTGTCTGGTTTGATGTGTGTGTATTTTTAAGAATGAATGAAAAATGTTCTGGATAGATACGGTGTAACAATATGTAAGCCTGAGGCTTCAGATGGTTAGAAAGCTGTATTCAGTGTGTGCACAGATGTAATTCACTGTAAGGAATATGTGACACCACACAGCAGTTCAAAGTAGCAGGCTGGTACTAATTACTATGCTCTTAATGACTTCATCCATCAAATCATAACATGTTCTATAATTATACAGCACAGCCATATGACAACCAAATGCCCAGCCACTATTTCATAGGAGATGGTTACACAGCAAAATTCTCTGTTGATTACAAGCAGAAAACTTGAAACATAACTGAATTTTAAGTCATATGAGCCTCCAAAATGACTTTATTTTCCCCTTTTGCAAGGAGTAAAGGTAAAACATTGAGTGTTTGGGAGGAGGAAGGCTGCACGCAGATAAGGCAGGGAGGGTCTGCTGGGATTTGCCACTTTTCATACAGATCTGGGATGTCCACGGTCTGTGCCTTGGACCACTTAAGGACACCATGCGGAGATGCCTTGTCCTAAGAGAGGTGTGCTTCCTCACAAGAACAGTTTGGTTGTGGGAATAGCATCAAACTGCAGCCAGGGGAACTGCCTTGCAGGCAGGGAGTGTCCTCAGCATCTTCAGGGGGTGCAGTAAAGGGGAGGATGAAGTTTGTCTATGACAGATCCTGA
This sequence comes from Grus americana, assembly GCF_028858705.1. Lineage (NCBI taxonomy): Eukaryota > Metazoa > Chordata > Aves > Gruiformes > Gruidae > Grus > Grus americana. The sequence continues at coordinate 189,177,713 of NC_072852.1, read as the reverse complement.
ACTTCCCCACAGCTGTGGCAGGGCCTTCCCAGGATCTGGGCACTGTCACTGCTCACATCACCTCCATCTGCACCGGCAAGGCCCATATCTTGGCTCTTTCCCTCTCTAAGATGAACACGCTTAGCACATCTACCATCAACAGCTACCCTCCTCCCCAGCAAAAACAGCACACTCCAGTGCACACACTTCTTCCCCTGGGGAGAGGGCGTGAGATTAAACTCTGCGACAGATGTTATTCACACTGCTGCATGAACTACAGAGAGATGTTCTGGTGCTAGAGAAGAGGAAGGCAGGGGTCTGGCCCCCAGTTTTCTGCAGCCTTTGCTTCATTCCCTCCTGAGATCCAGTCCCTTCATCACTTCCACCCACACAGTGACACCCTGCTCAGTAGCGCAGCATAGATGGAGGTAAGGATAGTTCATCCACTCATCATTTGTGCAATGCTGACTTCACCCATTTCCCGTACACGTAAAAAAAGGTGAGTTTCCCACGTTTTCATTTACTATTTCACCACTGCTTTCCTTCCAGAATCGCTATGGAGGGTGTTATACAGGAACCTAAACAATAAAACTACAGATAATACAGATAATATCAGGATGAACTACATTATTCCCAAGCTAATAAGCCGTGAAGCTAACATTGTACAGATATCCTGCGACAGACACCTGCAAGCCCTAGAGCTGACTGCAGGCTGCCTGATCGAGGCTGTGGTGGGTCCAGATGCACTGCGCTCTCCTGTCCTCAATCCATCACAACGAAGCAGAGGGTTTGTTCCCACCTTATAAACCTAACTTGCATTTCAGAATCAGAGGGCTAATCGCCCTAGAATTTCTCTGTAGAGTTGAATGAACGAAGCACTGAATAGGTGAGGCAGGTACCTCTCCTATGCATCACTAAGCCATTGACTACGTGCGTGTAAGTGCTTGTTTTCAAGATGCACTGGCGCAGGGATGTAAAGCATCATGTTTATTAAATAGAATGAGAAAACCACAGGTTTAGAAAAAAGTGGTCAGGAGCTGACCAGAATGCGTCAGATGGTTTCTTATATCCCAACTCAGCAGAAAATTACTGAACTCCAATGACCAGGTCTTGTCCCCAATTTGGGAGAGATGCAACTTCTGGGAAGGGCATGGCACAGACCCAGTCAGGCAAGATGAACAGATAGTCTCCAGAAAGCATTAAAAAATGCAGCTCTCTTATGGGTATACCATAGTCTTCAGCATAAGATGTGCCACATATCGGCAAAGTCCTCAGGCACAACACTAGTTCAATGAATTTTATCAATCAATTGACAGTTTTACCAGTCCATGGGTTTTTACACAGGTATTGATGACATTTCAGCAACTTGACCCAGAGATCTGCACTCCCGATGCAGAGATGCAAGTTACTCATCATACAGAAGCACCCAAATGGCTGTAACAGTCTAAAATAGTGCTTTATTCCAGGAAAAACAGGAAAAAATATTTTGTTTTAAAAATGGACAAAATGTACAGTGCTTGTTCCTATTAGAATTTCCTAAATCTTTAGAGTATTTCACAATTTAGTTATTGGCATAAAACTTGCAGTTCATAAGTATGAAAACAAAGATTTTAAGTGCCTTTATTCTAGTACTAGACAGTGGGAGTACTTACCTCTGTGGGTTTTTTTGCAAGATTAATATAACTGCTGAGAAAGACCTACATAAAACAATTCTACTTCATCAGTTTTTACATTTTTGCTGATTGCGATGAGGTCTAATACTCACTTCGGTGGCATTTCTGTGTTGGTCTGTAACTTAAAGCCTTCAGGGTGCTGTCACCAGGCTTTTCCTTCCTATCTCCACATGGCTACTGGCAGCATTAACTACAGAGCCTCTTGGAGCACCTTGACCACGGTGACCATACCCTGCTTCATTGCCACCTTTCCTCTTGTCTCCTGGCTGTCTGGAGTTTCATCAGGATGGTTGCACCTCCCAGAGCCTCCTCTTCTCCTTCTGATTGCCAGGTATTTTCTGTGGTCATGGGGCAGACAAGTGGCTGGAGCTTAGTTACCAGAAATGCCTCATACTGCTCAAGCCCAGGGCCACTGCGCCATTTGCTTATCGTTCTTCTGGCTAAAACATGTGGTTCAGCATGACATGGGGCAGCACAGGACTCTACTGGAGCTTCTGAAAATGTTTGGTAGTGAAATATCATCTCAAAAATATTTGCTTCTTTTTTCCCAGAGTTTTCCCCCCACCCCAAGCCGTGCCCTACACAGAACTTCTTGAGCCTCATCATTTGCTGGGCTGTCAAATGGCCATTTATTTCTACAGGTCGATGCCTGCCTCTAGCAACTTCTCACCCCTACACCCACAGAGCTTCCTTATGCGGGATTTTGTCAGAAGTTTAAATGCCTGAAGTCAGCATGTCTTGCCTCCTACGTACCCTCCTGTTGACGTCACAGAGAAGATCAATACATATAAGCTCAGGAAGAACTGTTCGCACCTAAAGGAGTCAGCGTGGTTAACCACGGTGACCTGTTAATGCACAGGAACAAAGAGTCGCTGTCTCACACCAGACCACCAGCCACCATGACAAGGTGACACATTGCTGTCCCAGACAGTGCAGCCCAGGCAGTGGTGGCTCTGAAAGGAAGGAGAAAAATTACCCTTGCAGTATAGGGAGGGCATGGGGACCTGAGGAGACACTGCCAGGTGCCACCAACTTGCTCCTGCAGAACTGCAAGAGTAAAGCTTCTGATAAGACTACACCAGTTGTTGTTCTCTGACATGAGGAATGTCACACTTAAACTGGATTCTTCTTAGGCTTATCCTGCACTTTGTCCCTTTTTGCATTCTGTGTTTGAACACTAGCAAGCAGTGCATGGAAGGATTGCCTTAATACTGGGGTCTCTGCTGCCTGTGTCACCTCAGAAGAGCCATGCATTATCTCTGTCAATTTGCACCAGGCCAGCACAGCCAAGGGCTCATTGCTATGAGTTTTTTGACATGAAAGGAGACTGTTAAGGTCAAGCTCGCCATCAGTCAGCAGTTTATACTTTGTGTTGTGCCATGGGGTTGGGTTTTTCTGCCTGTAAGCCCTTAGACACTACTGAAAATTAAATTCCACTGCTGTCTCTTGAGCTGACCCTGGCAATAGGTTGTGCACATGAGCTATCTTCTGCATCTCCACAAATATAGTCTACGTCCCTCAAAGCTAAGCCTTGCAGGTTGTTCACCTCCTCCAGGATTTTTATGTTGTCTCTGCCAATTCCTCATCTACACCCTGCCTTTACCCTCAACCAGTGCTTGCTGGGTTCATTTACATCCACTCTCATTTTCTAATGAATAGATGAACAGAAAGAGGAAAGTGTCAATAGAAGGTCCCTGTAGCTAAACATTCATTATTGCTCCCATTCAGAAAAATCCAATTTATGTTAGGATTTTTTCACAGTTTGCTTTGGTGGAGTTTGTGTTGGTTTGTTTTTTAAATCATTAATCCAAGGTAGTCAGTCCATCTGTCCACAAGTAAAGCAGAACATGGTGCTCGTGAGGCTGCTGCCCTCCACCATGGTTTTCTATCTGAAAACAAGAGAGAAAGAGTTTCAAAGAAGAGACTGCTGCTGGGAAAGCACCAAGACAAAAAAGGAGGACCAAGGACAACTGGAAAGAATTACCTCACCCTGCATCCTGCGTGTCATCCCTCTCCACCCCTCAGTCCTTGTTACAGTCTCCACACCAACCTTTTCCTCCTGCTGCCGGCACCAGTGACTGTCTCAGCCATACCGCTGGCATGTAACCTACCTGCACTTGACCTTTTTTTTCCCTACATCAACAAACAAGGCTTCTCCCTAAGAGCCCATGAGGACACACGGTGTTGGGCACGTTTCTCAGTTCCCAGTAACTCCCAAGACAATCGCAAACACCAGCTGCCAGCTGCCCAGGTTCACAGTCTGTGAAATGGTCAGAAGAGCATAAAAATAGTGGAGCAAGTTGGAAACCAATGAACTGGACCAGGGAGATAAAACATGACTCATTAGTCAAACTGGATATTGCTTTCTTTGCCTTTCAGCAAAAGACTAGTGGAAGTGCTCTCACACTTACAGCCAATCTTAAAGAAGGTCACCATGGCATTACATCAGCCATGAGATTACTTTGCTTTCAATATAACTACCCAAAGAAGAGTTAAACACACGCAATAAGACTGCGTCACAGAGAAATCATGCTCTATAAAAAGCCTGTTTCATAATAGGTGATTGTGTATTACCTTTCTTGCCTTTGGGAGATAGTGAAAAGGGGACTCATCACCAGCCACACTGTCTCCAGCATGACAGGCCAACGTGCAGGTGGTATTTCACTCCACTTATGAGTAAACTCTGCAATTTGTAACTCTGTCAAACACAGTAGGACATGAAAGCACTTGGGAGGAAGTCCATGGGATGCCAGGCGATGATATCATCGCCCCAAGGGAGGGGCATTTTGAAGACTAAAAACAATAGACTTTTGCACTTTAAACGGGGCAAATCTTCAACATCAGATGAAGGACAGGTACAATCACGTGTATGTGTGCATATATACGTACACGCATACACACACAGACTCAATGGAACAAGTATGTGCTTAGCTTAACATAGCTATCAAGAGTTGTAGCCCTGCATTTCTCCCAACCTCCACTAAAATAGTTTCAAAAAACCGACAAATAAGCACATCGTGATACTTAGCAAGTTTTGCAGGAGCAGTTTAATGTAGGCCTTGTTAAATCTTTACGTGTCAGGCTGTCATAGCTGTATCAGCAATGTGCTGCCACCGAAAGGGGTTGGCTCTGTGGAACAGCAGAGCTCAGACAGTGTGTGGGTCAGATGCGTAAGCAGGGCGAGGCCTAACCCACTGCCCATAAAGCCAAAAAATGAAAATCACAGGGAAGGAAACAAGTACATAGGTGTGTCCAAGCTGTGGTGGTCACACTTCTTGTCTGAGTTGCCCAGTACTGACACCACGTACATCTACTTACCTTCCTAAAGAAAGTGCAGCCTATGTTAGAGATCAAAGGCATCCAGCTCCTGCCAGACCCCCCCTGTGTCTACCAAACTAGCAGAAGGCAAAGCATTATTTTAAAGCAGGAACGTCTAGGAATGGGCTGTTCTGTCACAAGGCAGCTCTGCCTGCAGTGAAGCCCCCTGGCATCTCCATCTTCTTCTGCTTTGAGCAGGCTTCTCGTCCAGGGGAGAAACAAAGGGTAAGAGTCTGCCCTTTGAAATTCAGAAGCTAAATATTGAAATCTGAGATTACTACCTTTTGGAGTGGGTGCCCAGAAACTGATATATTGCTACAGGGTGATGTATCTGACTTGTCTTAGATGTGACTTCGGCAGTGAGACAAACAACAAGGCTTGAATCCTACACAAGGCCCCGAGCACCAGAAGACACTTAGCAATCTCCTTTGCTTCCACAGCTTGGAAGCTCTTGTTCTTGGCCCCCAAGACAGTCCTTCTTTCCTTGCTTTCCTGACACAGAGGCATGTCCTTTTGAAGACACAAAGCCCCATCAGTTTGTGCAGGGCCATGGATAGAAGGAAGTGTGTGACCTGTAACCACTGCTCCCTGTTTTCAAAGGTCCAAAGGACATTTTAAGGAAGATAATGGGTGTTCTGCACATTAGAAAATGGCTCCTTTCAGTGTATTTGTCACAGGAAATGGTATCATCCAATGGAGATGGGCCAGAGGCTAAAAATCAGCAGACCTGAACTCCACAATTAGTTTACTAATTATCAAACATCTTCAACTCTGGAACCCAGTTTCTTTGTCTATAAACTGTGAATCATGACTTCAAGTGTTTAAAATGCTTTGTATGCTGTTAATGAAAGGTGACATAAGGGAAGTATTTGCTGTTCTTACATCCAAATCAATATGTTTTTTTTTCCCCTGAACTCTTCTTTCAAATTAACACATTTGCTAGACTTCATTCAGTAACACGTTAGAGTGGGTTACTAGGGAACTCATCGTGCAAACCTCAACGAGAAGAAGGCAGAGAACCTACCACAATAATACACAGGAGGAAAAAGAGGGTGTGCTTTTTTTTTTCCTGACTCAGTTACATATGGAAGATCGTGGGGTGGTGTGTGGGGGATCTGAGGAGAGAAAAAAGTGATCACGCAATGGTAATACTCCTCCTGAATAGGAGTAGCACTATGGCATTTCATTTATTCGAGTCTGTGGGCAAACACAGATTCTGAAGAAACAGGAATCACAGAGAGCTGATTTGGTTGCAAAAATTTTAAAATTTTTGCTTGGAAATAACTTGGTAGGTTTTTTTCATTTGGAATTTTTCTTTTTGGCATTAACTTGGTTTCGTATTCAGTGCCATGATGGAATTTACTGCTGAAGGATGTCAATTCCGGTTTCTTGGGTTTTATATGCATAAAACCTAAGTGAGGAGCTGTGTGCTGTGATGAATGCCTCGTGCACGCTACCTGACTTAGAAAGAGTGACTTGGAATTTTTCAAGTTCAGTCTTTTTATTCTTTTTACAGCTTTCTGCTCTCATCTCCTCCCCCTCAGCATATTTCCTGTTTCCTCATCCTGTAATAGTTATGTACACTTAAACGGTGGATCAAACACCTTTTGAGCTGTTGTTGTCAAGTTTTATTAACATTTCCCACATCGTTTCCTGTTTTCATACTGATACCCCAGCAAAGGTCTGCATGAGTGAGCAATGTTAGCTGGTCAATACCTACCCTGAACTGCTGGCAGATTATTCTCTTCATAGAACATCATCCATCCCAAAAGATATTAAAATTATAATGCTGCAGCCATAAACTTAGAGACATTAAAGGAATCATTTCATCCACCAACAGAGTTCAGCCAGCTTTGAGGGAGATGCAATAAACTTTAAATACAGCGAGGCTAGACATGAACCTAGGCCAGGGAGTAGCAAAGAATGTTGCATGTGCCTGACAGCCCAGGGGAGGTGTATGTTGGTAGAAAGTCTTTCCCAGCCTGGTACAGGCACGATGCCTCTCACAAAAAATAGCAAAAAATGCCATTTTGTTCCTGCAGGCTGCAGCACCTCAATACCAAGTCCCATTCCTGAGGTTACACTTCCAACAGTGCAGTGTCCTGAAGAGCACTGAAGACAGGCATTAATAAATTTAAGAGAATAATGTTTCCATCAACTTCAAAGCAGCAACTGCAAGAACAAGCCTTCTGCTTGCAAATGTCAAGGTCTACTAATATAACACTTCACATGCAAGATGCCCCAGCCTATAAGTATGTAACACCGTAGGAAAACTGATTGACTGAGTCAGCACCAATCAGTGAATTTATGGAGGTTGTTACATTGCTCTCCCATGTAATCTCCCTGCAAAACACAGCATTATTTCTCTACGGAAATACAAATTATTTGTGTCAGTAGGAGGGAACAAATCGAGTGCTTTGTGTTAGCCAGCAATATTAAAAGCAGCGGACACATCAAGGCGCATTCAGACTATGTCAGACAGTGACTGAAAGCAGTAGGAAAAAAAGCCTACATTCTCCCACATCAAGCTTCAGCAGGGTTTGAGGGAGGGGAGTGGAGCTTTAAATGGTTTGAGGCTTAAAAAGAAGCCAAATCACAAGAGAAAGCGATTTCAGATCCAGTATGTCTGTGTTTCTAACCAAAAGTCTGTGTAAAAAAAGGAACAGAGAAGTGTGTTTTTCACAATTTTCTCTTGTGGTGTTTTGCTAAGGCTGTTACTTCACAGGATGTTCTATTGTCTTCGCTGCACGATGCGCAGAAATACCCTGCAAGCCACTGTGGGCTCTGATACAGTGCCTGGCGACATGAAAGACGTGTTTTTGCTTTCAAGACCGACAGACTGAAAATCAATACCTGAGAGTTTTCCCACCCACAGCTGGCAGGCAACCTTCTCAGTTCAATGAGATTTTAATGTAAAGGAGAAAAACCTCTAAGCCCACTGCATCCAGGTTGGTGTTTGTTGGACTCCTGAAGTCCTCTTGCTAAAGAAATCCCAAGATTCAATTATAATTGTGCTCTTTCTTGGTTCCCAAGGTACTTTCTACGAACCTGGGGGTATGGGAAGAGGACCACTGACTTTGCAAGCTTTTATTTACTGTGCTGGAGCCAACCTATTTTTCAAAAAATATTCACAGCTGGGATTGTTGCGTAGTCAGGGGCTAGGACTACAAGAGGAAGCAGCAAAGCTTTTTTGAGAAAGTTGTCAGCACAGACATGGAACTCCACGAGGATCAGCAGCAATCACATCTTTGCTCTGGTGGCCTGAAATGAAGGTCCAGCATCAGAGAGCAGGAAGCTCAGACCTTGTACCACAGAAAACAAGATGCCTTTGTGCTCCTTAACCTGATAGGGACTTAGATTTCCCCATTCCCCATGAGGGAAGGCCCTGAAACAGTGGTAGGAAGAGAGTCAATGTATAAACATCTCGGACTACCCTACTTACCCCCATGAAGACCTATGGCCACGATCTGTCTGCACACGCATAGAGAGTGGCAGCTTAGGTCAAAGTGGATATTTCCACCAGGGTGACTTTGGGGAGGTAAGAGCAGCAAGCCCTGCTCACTTCAGGCTCCCTCTTGAGCCAAAACCAAAAAGTGAAGAATAATTTCAGTAGCCCCTTGAAGATCCAAATCTATCTCCATGGACATGTCCTTCTCCCCAGCTGACCCGTGAGTTGGCTGGGATGAATCCTGCCCAGAGCCTCCCCATGGTGCAGGACTCTGCAAGGGCCAGGCTACCACACCTGGCTGCGCCTGGGCAGCCCAGGAGGAACTCCTGGACCCCCCCTGGGTTTCATGGAGACCTCCAGCACACAGATGAGACAGGGTGGGGGGCTTCTGGGAATCCCAGGTCTGAGAGCTACCTCAGACCTCTGCATTAACAGCAGTGTCACCATACCCCAGCTTCACTGCGAGAAGAGCCAGCCCACCTGGAGGAGCAAATGCTGGAGAAGACCATCCATCACCATCTAGACCCATCCATCACCATCTAGACCCATCCATCACCATTACGCAAAATGTGCTTCTCCTGATGCAAACCTGTCCTGCAGTGTGCTGCTCTCACGAGCATCCCCACCAGCCCACTGACCTTTATTTCCACACCATACCTCTGAGTACTGGGGCTTTTTTAGCTCAGGCAGCCCTTCTTTGGCAAGTCTTTTCCCAAAAGACACCTGGCTCAGCATGTTTCTGCAGCCAAGGAGCCATCCCTCGCCCAGGCCAGACCCCATGGCAAGGTGGGGTGGGCAGAGCTCTCCTTCCCCGGCATTTGAAACTCATGCAGGGTTTGCCTCAGCTCTCAAACGTCTGCAATGCCGAGTGTTTTGCAGATAACTAGTGGTGCATATCCCAGACGAGTTTGTCTACTTGCCCTTCTCACTGGTTGTGCCTATGTGTGACACAGGCTGCTCCAGTTCAGGACACTAAATGTACAACAAAACTCTCAGAGGGGTGAGATGAGCCAAAATAACACCGCTATGTGAGCGAGCTTTCATTCAGTTTTAAGGCAGCTACATTTTGCAAGGGGGGGTTAAAGGTATGGGGGGAGGTTAGTCTGTCAGAAAATGTCAGCAAGCTTTTTATACAACCACCAGAAAAGGTCTTTTTGGGTTTTTTTACACCTACAGAGTCTTGTACGTTGTCTTTTAGACGCCCAAAAAATTCCCCTTAGCACTTTTATCTTTCAACATCGCTCCAGAGTTTAGTCAGCCAAACCATACCCTTTTCCAGTGTTAGATAAATTGCATCTTGAAAACAGCACAGACACTAATATCACATCGTCCTAGAGCTCAGCCACATCTGAAATCTCTATCCTGTTTTTCTACAGAGATGAGTAAGATTTTCCTGTGCAATTAATATATAATATCTTTCTGTGTATTTGTGTAAATATATAGAGCAAAGATACCACTGTAAAGATAACAATTTGCCAAAGTGCTTTTTTTGCATTCTTTCAAATGTGGTTGTTTTACTTGCAGCTTACTGCATTTTAGTCATGTTTTGACATTTGAAGAATTTTCATCGAAAATAGACCTCATAGTAATAACAGAACCAGACATAAAACTCACAGTAATAGGGAGTAGCGGTAAACAACAAATTTAGTATTTATTGCATACATTTATTATGTTTTAACATAATAGAGTATTTAAGTACAATGGAAATAATTCTAGAATTTATTTAATGAGGCTAAAATACATGATTTATGTTACTTGCACATACTTAACAGTAACAGTAATTATCATTGATAGATATTTTTTGACAGATTTTGCCACTTTCAGACATGTCACCCTCTTAAAGACAACAGATATACCTCTGTGAATAAGTCCTGCATATTGTGAGGAAGGCTGCAAATTCTCTAATAGCACAGAGATAAAGAATAATTTACAAAGATATAAGAAGACAAAGTCCTGATTGAAAGAAGCTTATGTTCCTAGAGCCAATTTTTTATTGTCTGCTAGCCCATTATCGCCAAGATCTGCAAAGAATTGGGAATTCTGTCAGTCTTGGATTCAATCCTTATTTAATAATCCAACAATTAACTTAAACTGATAAAGCAGACCAAAATACTCATTTTATCAAGAATAAGAGTTGCCTCGTGATAAGTCGAGAGATAGGATCTTATGGAACAGTGCGCTCTCAACGAACAGCAGGATAAAATTATCACTGATTCATGAGCAGCAAATAGGGGGCATAGAAAGACCAGAATATGCAGAAATATGGACAATCAGCTCTGTCTGTGCCTGTTGATTTTGGACAGAAGGCAGTTGTTCAAATGCATTCATTTTCAGTGGGAGGCTTTTTCGTGTTACTTTTCCTTGGGCTTTCCTGGAAGTGTGATACTTCTAATCTCTTGCAGCAATAGCAGTTTTTTTAAAGCAACATCTGAAGCACTGCAGCAGGGAAGGTCGCGGGGAGGCTGTTTGGCTGCTCGGCATAGCCAAGCCGTGCTCAGGCAGTGAGATGCTAACTCAGCTCCACTGCTTTGAGCATGCCTAGCATGGGCCTTCCTCCTCTTCCTTCCCCCTTTTAACTAGCCCTTGTGCCTCCCAGCTTGAAGTTTTCATATTCAAAATACGGCTGTTTGCAATTGCAGCTGCATCTGCAGTCACCATGACACCTGCTCCCAGCAGTGCCAGCCCTTTGCTTTCTGTCCTTCGGGTGGCCTTCTGTGAAGCCGTACAGCCCATTTATGCCCCCCCGCCCCCGGTTTCTATTGTCACCCTTCGCTAACTGCAGGATGCATTAAGGTAGTGCAATTCATTAAGCACAGCTTTCTGTTTTGCTCTAAAACCTGAGCAATTACAGTACGCAAAACAGTTGAGCAACGTACCATTGCCTTGGTTCTCACCCTCTGTTCTCGCCTGTTTAGGATTCGTTTAATTCTTCATTAACAGACACAGGCACAAAAACCTCCTGCGTGCCCTACGGCTGCAGCCCATGTGTGCCAGCAGGTCACTGTGTCCCACGGCACACTCAGGCCAGGAGTGCTCCATCAAGGGCAAGTTCGGGCACGGACGACAACCAGATCTGGTAGAGGAGCACAATGTGGAAAGGAAAAGGGAAAGGGCATCTCCCCAGAAAGGTTTGGGAGTTTGAATTTTTGCCAGCTTTACTTCAAAAAATTAGCACTGCTCGGTAACGCAAGCGGCACCATCAGTAGGGAGTTGTCTGGTTACACGCGTGAGGTTTTCTCCACATCTGCCAGCAGCATCCAAGATCCCAATGCAAAGCACTGCTCTCCCGCACACGGTGTGGGGCTGCAGCCCCTCTGCGAGGCCGGACCCTGCCCCAGGGCTGGACAAAAGCACAGGACTCCCCGGGCAGGGCAGCGGGCAGTGGCTGGCCAGGGAGCAGGCAGGAACATGGAGCACCTGCCATCCCCCTGGCACCCGAGCCTGTTGCATTGTCTGACATACTTTGCCTGTGCAAATAGGTCGAATCTGGAGGCAAAAGCAAAAAAAACACCAAAAAAAAAAAAACCCCCAACAAAAAAAACCCAAGGTCATTTATTTCAGAAAGGCAGATCTAAACATTGCCTTCTCCCCTTCTCCCCCACCTCGGCACAGCCCCATCCTCAGAGCGAGGGTGAGAGGAGGGGTCCCGTGCAGTGAGGCATGCTGCAAGAAGCACGGGCACGACACAAGTGCCTTCTCAATGAACAGCATCTGCCCTACTTGCACTGCACCATCGCGCAGTCAGATGTGCCTGTGTCATATAGAAACTAGGTTAAATAAAAGGGGTGTAGCTCTGTGAACCTTCATTTCAGCATTGTTTCATACCTTCTGGGTCAAGATCTGAAGGTTTTGGTCAGTTCTGGTCCAGACAGGAGTAGGTCCATAGGAGGTTTGTCTGAGTAAGAGCTAAGGCAGGAATTTCAGATTTGGGCTGTTGTGAGGGACTGAGACACCATCCTGGAAAATTAGTATTATCAACATAAAAGTGCTACTGTGTGCATGTTTTATTGTGTTTTTAGCTGCCACACAAAAGCCAGCATTCCCAAAGGATGCGTCAGAGCCTTAAGCGGTAAAGCTGCCAATACCCCACCTTTCCAACCACTGCGAGTCCCCCTGTTACAAAAATAAATACTTCAAATAAAGCCCAAGTTAGCATTACGTGCTGGGGGGAGGTGATTCGCCTCCACCGGTATGAGCACAATCCCCATCCCTCACCCCCCACCCCCCTGGGGCAGCAGCAGCTCTTGCATCCCCTTTCTGCCCAGGGACAAGGACCACCTTTCCAAAAACCACGATTAGTAACCTCCAGGGACGCAACATGCCCCAACAATAAAAATACTGTTGTGCTTGGAATTGCTCCGACCCATGTGCAGGAGCTTGTGCAGGAGCTTGCACTTGGCCTTGTTGAAATTCATGAGGTTCGCATGGGCCCACCTCTCAAACCTGTCAAGGTCCCTCTGGATGGCATCCCTTCCCTCCAGTGTGTCGACCACACCACACAGCTTGGTGTCATCGGCAAACTTGCTGAGGGTGCACTCAATCCTGCTGTCCGTGTCACCAACAAAGACGTTAAACAGCACCAGTCCCAGTACCGACCCCTGAGGAACGCCACTCGTCACTCACTGATCTCCAGTTGGACATTGAGCTGTTGACTGCAACTCATGTGAGTTGAGTGTGACCATCCAGCCAATTCCTTATCCACCAAGTGGTCCATCCATCAAATCCATGTCTCTCCAATTTAGAAATGAGGATGTCATGCAGGACAGTGTCAAATGCTTTGCACAAGTCCAGGTAGATAACATCAGTTGCTCTTCCCTTATCCATCAATGCTGTAACCCCATCTTAGAAGGCCACCAAATTTGTCCAGCATGATTTGCCCTTAGTGAAGCCATATTGGCCATCACGAATCACCTCCTTATTTTCCATGTGCCTGAGCATAGTCTCCAGGAGGGTCTGCTCCATGATCTTCCCAGGCACAGACATTAGACTGACCGGCCTGTAGTTCCCTGGGTCTTCCTTTTTACCCTTCTTAAAAATGGGGGTTACATTCCCCCTCTTCCAGTCGGTGGGAACTTTGCTGGGCTGCCAGGACTTCTCAAATATGATGGAGAGTGGCCTGGCCACTTCATCCGCCAGTTCCCTCAGGACTTGCAGATGCATCTCATCAGGTCCCATGGCCTTGTGCAGCTTCAGGTTCCTTAGATGGTCTTCAACCTGATCTTCTCCTCCAGTGAGCGGTTCTGCATTCTGCCAGTCCCTGCCTTTGCCTTCTGCGACTTGGGTGGTTTGGCTAGAGCACTTGCTGGTGAAGACTGAGGCAAAAAAGTCATTGAGTACCTCAGCCTTCTCCATGTCCTGGGTAACCAGGTCTCCCATTTCCTTCTGGAGAGGGCCCACATTTTCCCTAGTCTTCCTTTTATCACTGACATGCCTATAGAAGCTTTTCCTGTTGCCCTTGATGTCCCCAGCCAGATTAATTTCTATCAGGGCTTTCACTTTCCTAACGTGCTCCCTGGCTGCTCAGTTATTCATGACTAACTCCTACATGGGCCAGATCTTACTCACCAAGCACGGGGCTGCGCTTTCACAAGCAGTTCAGCCCAGTGAGAGTGAGAAAGGGTGCTTCATTCCTTGTGCAACGAAACAGTAAGCAGCTTTCTCTGATGATATCATACCTGCTGTGCTTTTGGCAAGAGCCATTTATGCTGGGAGAGCAGGGAGCTTGTGCAGCCCTGGGCCTGTCTTTAAAGGGAATATTGCCCTGCAAAAGGTGATCTGAAGTTTAACTAAACAGAATTTAATCTAAAAAAAAGCCTTGTAGTGTTCAAAGCCAGTTTGCAATTACTAAACATCATTATTGGGATCCACTTTGCTCTTCAGACCATTAGGAGATACTCTCCCAGCAACTTTCATGTGGCGAATATGTGCCAGGTCAGTATGCTGTTTGTTATCTCAAGTTTTATTACAGGTGAGATATTTAAATACTGCTGCTTCATGCTGAATGCCGATGACATTGTGTTGCAATATATGTTTTTCCATGTGTACCTGTAATGTTGCCATCAGCACCAATTTCGGTTTTCATTGTCTGGGTTACAGCTTTTCTTTGCTTTCCTCCTCCAGACTGTGCTCACTGCTACTAGTGGCTATTTAAAAACAAGCCTGTCAGCAGATTCAGAATATTCTCTCACCTCTGCATCCTTCTTTTCCTTCCTGAAAACCTCCTACTAAAATCCTGCTTAATACATCTCGAGAACAGGAGAAAATTAACATTGTCCATTTGTGTTTGAAGCCCAAATACCAACCGAAAAGATTGGGCGATATTAAAAATTACGTTTACAATGTGATAACAGTGTTTTCCCAGTGTGAATGGTACTGGTAATCATAAAAGCAAACACCTTAGGCCATCTCTGTTGAGCACAGCTTACAGCATTGGTCCCAGGGGAGCATGAGTACTCCAGTGCTCGGCAGAGGAGCTCTGGTATAACATATCCACTGACCCGCACTTGAACCTACCACTTGCTGTTTTCCTCTTATAATCTAAATCTGGAAATGTGCTGTCTGGTCAGTAGCGTACTACCAAATCATTCAGCGAAATGCTCTAGATGCCATAAAAGCGTGCCTGTGCTTGCAGCGCCATAGAAAACAAACTTGTAAAATATAGCCCGAGCGAGGCTCGCAGCCGCCGGTATCGCAGACGGCCCATGTGCTGCTGCGGAGGCACCTTTGTAATGCAGCCAGGCAGCAGCTGTGTGCATTGCAGACATTGTGGGTGGGTGGCTGTCTGCGTGCTCAACAGCTGTCCCCGCCGCCACGCCGAGCCAGTGCCCGGCCTCCCCCCTGAGAGTGCCCTGTTTTGCTCAGCCAGAGCCCATTTCGGAGCACCCTATGAGAGTGGTGCCACTGCTCGCACCCATCCTCCTCGGTGGGGTTTTGTGGGATGTGGCCGTCTCCGCCGGCCTCGGTCACAGGGAGAGCCTGGACAGCACGGGTGCAGTGTACGCCGCTGGGTAACTCGATCGACTGCCACGGCCGTCTTTGCAAAAAATGACTGCAGACACCAACTATTTTGTGGACATATTCGTGTTAAATAATACTAGGCAGTAAACTGCAGCTTTGGAGTTTTGCCCTTTTTATTCCCCAGCCCTGACGTTCAGTCGAATCCATCCACTGCAGTGAGCCTGCGCGTTTGCTGCCTTTCAGCAAATCCTGAGTGTTGACTCTGGTTGCACTAAAGTCATGCACGTGTTTATGACTTCAGCATTTGTAAAGGACACTATTAATCCCTCCATAAACCTTCTTACCTTATGCCATTGGGTAAAAAAAAAACGGCCTTTAGTTTTTGTTACCAAAAAAAGTTCAAAAGCCTTCATTTCCAGGTTTGCTTGGTCTACTATCAGTGGAGGGATGCTCCTGGCCATGTTTGTAGAAGCCCCTGGCTCACGGTGTGAGGGGGCTGGGGCAGGCCGGCATCTCAGAAACATGAACTTTCAGAACTGCATCTTCTCATTGCAATTCAGAAGCTGCTGTAGAGGCCACCGAAGGCTTGGATGGCAGTCAACGCCAAGGACACTGGCAGTCAGAGGGAGCGAAGTGCGTGACCTCACCCAAAACCACCCACGTCTTTCTATTGACTTCAGTGATCTTCGCCTCCCTCCCCGAATGAGTAACAAGGATCCCCACAGATTAGGCAAGTGAGATGCACGCACAGACAGCCATAATGGGTTTAAAGGCACTTATGTATGTTTAGATACTTTTAATTTTCTAGAGGAGGCCGCCACTCTCTGTGAGTCGTCATGGATTTGCTTCTAGGGTGTTTTCCAGTTTCGTAGCAGAATCTCCACCAGCCATTTCAATCACTCTTGTGAGAAGGGAGTATTTTTCAATGCTTTTTTTAGGCTGTATATTGCATTGACGCTTGAATAACATTAAGCAAACTATTGACTCTTAAGCTATAATGTGTCACTTCTTAGAAAGCTTTTAAGCAGGATCATACGCTTTGCTCATTCTGATTAAAATACTGGATTTTTTTAAAAGCTGTACAATATGCAAGAAAGCACCAAGTGCGCAAGAGAAACCTTCTATTTCCTTCCCAGGACAACTGGATGAGCTCTACTGAATTTTCCGTGCTGGTGATGGGCTCTGGCTGCAGAGGCAGGGCTGTGACCCTTTTGGGCACAGGGGGTGGCAGGGTTGGGCACACAGAGATCTGAATCTTCAGGACTATTTTGGGAGCACACAAAACATGAATGTAGAGCCTGATTTTAAAAATAGCATCTTCTTTACAACTGTCAATACCGAAGCTCCAGCTCAGGAAACAGGGATTGCAATGAAGCAAGTGAAGGTTAAGCAGCTTCATTGAGCGCAGGACTTGGAAACCATAGCTCTAAACCCTTCAGCAATATCTGACTAAAAAGAGAATAGGCCTTCTTACAGGCTTAATGTCATACTGAAGGGGATTTTTCTAGGCTTGGAAGAGCAAGGGAAGATGGAAAAATGAAAAGGATTTTTAAAAATCCTTGTCTGATTTTTTTGTTGTTGTTTTTCACATCAAAAAATTCACCCTCCTTCTTTCCTCTCTCCTCATCTGGCAAAGCAGCTCTGCTGCCCGCAGAAAGGAGCAGGCACAGGTTATGTATCGGGGCCGGTGGGGCAAGCTTTCCTAACCGCCTGCCTGAGGCCCTTTCTCAGCCGTGAGGCTGCTCTACCTTATGCAGAAATGCCTTTCAAAAGCAAACTGAAAAGGGGAAAGGAAAATGGAGGTACACAAGAGATTTCTGTCCCGCTTGTTCCCTCTGACCAAGCAGAGAGGAGAGGCAGGCAGAAGAGAAGCTCAAAAGACTCTCGACACACGCTTTTTTGCTGTCTCAAAACCCCCTTGGCATTTCCTGGTGCGCTGAAGATATCTCGGAGTTCATCTCCAGTGGCAGCACAAACACCATGTGCCTCAGCGAGCCCGACACCCGTGCACGGCTTCGTGATATTGGAGTTGCTCCACTTTTAGATAACAGTGAACAACAAGCATGGGTACCCACGCTTCTCAGCAGGCTGTCAGGGCTTGGCAAGGGGGAACACAGGACCTCTTTGAGGACCTCTTTAGCCTTTGAAGAAACCAACTAAGAGGCCAAAGGAGATGATAGGTAGATCTGCTTTTTCCAGTGAGGCTGTGGGCCAATGCTAGAAGCAAACCTAAATGATAAATTACATGCTGCATGAAATTATTAAATCCTACACTGTATGAAGAAGTGTATGTTAAGAAGTGTCCAGAAACAGTTATTTTCATTACCCACTGAGGACCATCTATCTAGCAACTGATAGACTTTGGAAGTCGTTTCATCAGCACTTGCCAGACACCCACTTCTCTTATCAGACCTTTGCTCCCAGGGAGCACGGGGCTGGGAGAGCCCTCCTGTGCTCACGGCTTCTTCTTGGATCACAATGAATTCTTTATATTTACAAAATCTTTATTAGCCTCAGGAGGCCCCAGATAAAGACAAAAGATCATAAAAACGTCCATAGGAGGTCAGACCAAAGGTCCCTCTAGCCCAATATCCTGTCTCTAATGTTGGCAATAGCAGATGCCTAGGGAAGAGTATAAGACTAGGGCAAGCCTATAATAAAACTACCATGATATACTCTGTCAACCTCCAGTGATTTGGAGGTCAGGGACTTCCTGACCCAGATATGGTATGTTTGTGTTTGAAGGCAGAGAAGGATTTGAACCTCTATTCCAAGCATTTGAATGCTACAGGAAAAAAACACTTAACCCAGCTGGTGAGAAAATTAAATGTTCACTATAAATACAAAGGTGGTGGAAGCAGACCAAAAGTGCATTTCCAAGTCCAAGACATTACCTCCAAGAAAACACTCAGCTTTCTGAGGCCAAGAAGCACCTTTTAGCCTGAGAGGCTCTGGCTGCTCAGCGTTCCCAGGACAGCGCTCACCCAGACCCCTTCTTCCTTCCAGCTGATCCCCCAGGAAAAAACAGAGAGGATGAAGAGGTCTCAGCAACACGTAGGACAGGGAAGCTTTCCCATTCAATAATTCAATCAGATGCTAAAGGTTCTTCTCACAAGAAATAGCAGGTAGGGTAGGTGTTTCCCTCAGGCAGCAGACCAAAACAGTATCTCATGCTGGAATGTGGTGGGCAAGTGAATTATTTACTGGCCAGAGCGCAGCTATCCAGCTGCAGTCAATGCAAGGAAGTAGCTGTGATGTTGATGTCAAGGGGTTATCACGGTGGCCTGAACGCAGGCCAGATCATCAGGCAATGCCCACGCGCTAGCGAGCATGTGCTGATAGCACCCCAGGGCCACGCAGCCCCAGCAAAATGCTGCCGCATCACGACCAGCAGCATTCGGACCCAGGTCATGAGGACAGCCACCACAATAGGTCTTGACAGCAGCAACAACAAAAACAAGCGCAAGTCCCTCTGCCACATGAAAGGCTGCGCATTCATTCCCCTGCAACATTTCTGCAGGGCCCCGGTGCTCACATGAAAGAACAACTGCACTTCAGACCTACTCCACTTTTCTCTCTCAGCCACCACATCCCCTATTGAAATCATTTCCTGTTTTATTTTTAAGATTGCTGCTGTCATAAGCTGTTGCCAGCGTGGGGGTGGGGATGGGAAGGTGGTGTCTGCCCAGCGAGCACAATAGCCGGCTGGACCACGGGTCAGCTCGGCAGCTGCTCTGCAAGACAGCGTGAGGAGAAAGGAATGCCGTGAGGAGCAAGGAGAGGGTGATGCTCGTTGCTTCGTAGCGTCTCTCCTGGAAAATCAAGGAAAACAGGCTGATAGGGCACGGGGAGAGAGCCTTATCCAGCGCTTTGACTACAGAGTTGATGTTTCAGATCCTTGTGGTGCAAGGAAAAAAAGCCGCGAGGGACAAGGGTACCTGCTTGAGGATGAATCTCTGTAATTGGAACAGAGATACAACATACAAATCCAAATTCCAATAACAAGAAGTCACAGCCGGCATATCCATCCCCTCTCCTTATGGCAGGCATAGCAGAAAAAGTCAAAAAAGGGAACTTCAGAGTGAAAATTGTGCTAAATGACACTGTTAAGCTACAACAGCTGCATTATTACTAGTATTACCTTTGCCTCTGAGTCCCAGGTTCATGTTCAATTTAAACTGGGACAAGTCTGTTTGCCCATCGTACTCTCCTGTAGGGTTTTTTTTTTTATTTGTCTTAAAAACATATGTAGCGAGTGGCATAGTTTGAGTGTGAGGGTCAGAGTGGAAGGCAGAACTGAAATTAATAACAACTCAGCTGCTGAAAATTATTTTGCAGACTCTGGAACAAGCTGCTCGGTTTCACTAGGGGCCACTGTGCAGCACAGGATCAGCCCCTTCCGCAGGGCTGGTGAGAAGGACCAGTGTCACATCATGGGCATGACTCAGCGGGCGGCGGGGGGTCTGTTTTGGTGCAAGAAATTGATTTGTGAAAAGGCAAGTTTTTTGCTCAAAGGAACTTTTTTTAAAATTCACTAGCAATCCCTTTCCAAAGTCAGAGTAAGTGCAAAATTTAGGTTTTTTTATATGCCAGAACTCATGTAATTTTCATGGCTGTGAATCAGAACATCTTCATTCTTGTGGCATGTTTTTCACTTTTATGAACACTAATTTCACTACATTTTTAGAGTGGTGACTTTAGCCACAGCGTGGCTGCTGCTAAGTTCCCACGGCTACCAGTAGGACTTTTATGTGGGAAATCTGTGGGCAGCAGGGAGCCTCCCTGTTTGTATCAATATGAACTTCCCAAGCACATCAGACTGACATTTTCTCAGCTCGAGAGTCGGAGCACACATGCTCTCACTTAGAGCTCTCTTTTCCTAAGCTGAAGGACATGTGTGATCATTTTAGTTTCGACAGTTTTCTAGTAGGCCTTTTGCACACACAGAAATCCTGGGCAAATGAGGTTTTTTTTCTCTTCAGCCGGCGGAAGCCCAGTCCTACAAACTGCCGAGCGCCGGTCGTAAGGCGCTAAGGGACTCAAGCAAACACCGGGAGATGTACGTAGCATCCTTCCAGCTTGTGTGTTCCAAGCATGCCGGAGACCCTCCGCACAGCAGAGGCATTCATGTTCCCTCTCCACCATCAGAGATGTTGGTGCTGGCAGGTCATCATCGGCACAGCCATCCCGCAAGAGCCTTCCAGCCTTTCACTCGGTGGCTACGCGTTCCAGAGATGACCAGGCACATAAACACATCTCCTGTACTTGCATACTGGAGCACCTTCTGCAACTGGGTAATAAGTCGAAGCACACGTTAAAAGCATATATATTTTCTCCCCCAGTTGGAAGAAAAAAAAAAGTTGATTTTTTTGTCCTCAGAACATAAAAATGCAGTGGGAGGCCAATGGGTGAATTGTATGGCTTCAGCTTTATTAGAGATAATATATTGCAGGGAAAAATCAGCTGTGGTGGGACACTGTGTTTAGTCAGTGTTTAGAGAAGACCACACAACCCACAAACACGACAGGACCCCGCTCAGTGATCGTATCTCACTATCGCTTCCTATTTGCAGAACTGCAACAACAGTAATTGTGGAAAGGTTTAATGATGGACATCCGTACTCAGGAACACCAGGCACTGGGAAGCAAAAACCCTCAATCGTTTATTACTTCAGTCAAAAGGGCTGATTTCTTTGTCGGTGAGAGATGCTCCAGCTTTGCATAAACCTGAAGCCAAAAGAAATCTCCAAGCCCTGATCCTTCAAAACGCTCACAGCTCCCTGTTTTCAATCCCAAGCGTCCAACTTCCTCATGAACCCATCCTTTGGCAGCCGCTGCAACTTTCACTCCTCCTACCTGGCTGCAAGTGAAGTCCGCGTTACACTGCTCTGGGCATATTCCTCAACGGTGTGCCACGTGTCCTGCATGAAGACAGGAACATGGTGAGATATACTGCTCTTCAGCTAGCAGCGAGAATGTCAAGATACAATTTAGAGGGTTTGAAATGGAAAAGAAAATAAAAAGCTGAAGGTACATTTACTGTTGTTGCAGCCAGGATAGTCTCAGGCTGTAAGTGTTGTGAGGTTTATGGAAAGAGGTAATATCTTCCCAAGACCAACAGATACATTTGGGGGAAAAATAAGATAACCTTCCTCCAGCTCAAAACTGTCACCTCTCCCTACAAACCTTGGTGGTATTTGATTGTTTTAGCATTTACTAGCTCTGCTAGGCTTTAAAGTTCTCCAAGCTAAAACCTGGAAACTGTTTCCCCAAGCAGGATGAGAGCACGGCGGCACGACAGTTGTGCTCAGCGTAGGCTTGCAGCAGCAAAGGGAGCGTGTGCTCAGCTGCTGAGCAAAGCGTGGGGCCGTGCTGTCACTTCGTGATCAGAGGGAGCCCTGGGCACGTTGAACACCCACGACCTGGGGCGGCAGCGGGGAGAGGTACGGCCTCCACAGCCACTCGCTAAATGGTGATTTTAGAGATGCTACGCTTTGGCAGTGCTTTATTTAAAAGGTCCAGGCCAATGAGATAAGTTTTTTTTAATGAACAGAAGCACTGGGGAGTGTACAGCAAAACTCAGAAGCTGTGGGGTGCACCAGGAAGATTTATCACGGAGGGTTTGTGTACTTCTCAGATATTGGGACAATTTTTGAATATATCTGTTAAAAGATGCGCTGAGCCACCTACAATCTCCTTTATTCTTATTGTCTCAGATGCAGAACTGGTAGTGCATCCCCACACTGTTTCAGTCGTCTTTCAGCGTAAGTCAGAAAAAGAAACACGTTGAGACATCACAGTCAGGGCAAAATTCCTTCTAAAACCCCTCACCAACGGCTAGTGTAAACACCACTGTTGTCTCTAACTTACCCCTGTTTTGTAAGTGTCCGTGTGCATCTTTCCCCTTTGCAAAGCAGCTGAACTCCTTGGCCAAGGGAGCTACTGCAGGGGGAAGGAGCTATAATGCTTCACCATGGAGAATGGCTTCAACACCATTTTGTGCTCACCTGTTACACACATCCACTGGGCTTCAGTAGTCCCGATGTTCGAGTGGAATCACCTTACAGACATTAAGACCGTGCCTATTTTCAGGGTACGGGCTGGAGATGGGGTTTTGCTCAGGGCTTCACCCCATTGAGTCAGCAGCCACCTAACCACTCCCTACTGACTCATCAGCCTCAAACGACGTCAATCCCACCAAGCATCTGCAAGCAGAAGGCATGTGTGGAGGTGGCCCGAGTGTTGGGCTGGTGAGAGGGGCTAAAAAATGAGAAACGTGCAGAAGAAAAAGGGGGAACAGCAAAAACAGGGCAGAAAAGATGGAGGGATGCAGGGGTCAGTACTTCGGTCTCGCTCTGCAAGACTCGTAAAGACTTTTTGGTCTCATGTCATGTGAAGGGAAAGTGAGTGGCTCTAGAAACACAGTAAAAATGAGATTAACTCACCTACCAAATTCTCAGTCATTGTCTTCTTGTAACCACTGCCAGGAAGTATGAATAATCAGTCTAAATTTAAATACAACAAAAAAGAAAATATTACACAGTGTGACTAGTCCAAGAGGAAACCTGTGAATATTTTATTTTTATTTTGAATAATTTTAATTTTAATAATTAAAAGTGACCCAGCAAGTTTTCCAGAGCAATTATCTCTTGTTCGTGGAATAAAAGGTCTATCTTCATTGCCCATGGATGTGGAGTGTGCTGCATTATCTGCCCAGATAATTGCATTATTTTGCCGGTTTGGATGAAATTACATTTTGTGAGAGTGACAAACTAATTCCCCAAGCACCGGGGTTTTTTTCTGCTTAGAAAATACCATGTAAAATTATTCTATTCAAGAAGAACTGAAATGCTTTTACTACCTACTTGCTCATATTGTCTAAGTTATGGAAGAAAAAAACATTCATTGCCACTGCCAGCATTAGATGAATGTTTCACTGCATATGACCAGGGCTGACAAAATTTCCTCCCCGTAAGCCCATTCGAGTTCAGCTTGGGACGTGCCTTACAGACTTTTGTTTTTACTTTTTGCAATGCAGAACCAGCATGCTCCTACAGCTTAGCTAGAGCTGTGCATGCTTTGACCTTCAAAATCAGATTTCCAGATATCTTCACCCTTTGATATTTTTAATGCGTTTGCTTCACTGAATATGAGAAATATCTGCATTAATATCTGCATCTCAAGAGTTCTCCGCCAGATAACGTCTGAAATGTAGCACTCCGGGACCTGTTTGGAGAAAGACTTCAGCACTTTTAATCCCTTGGCGCACTTCTTCATGCCAGACGGTGAGAGTAAATATTATGCGCAATGAGTAAAGGTGGCAGGAGCGAGTCTGCAGGCAAAAACCCCTCTGTGAGTAAAACTGTCCCCCAGGTACCACATTAAACCGTGCTGATAGAGGTGAGATTGCACGAATGCAATGAAGAGGGCTTCAGCTCATTAACATCTGTGAAAGTTTTTCCTCAAATATGAGTGTGGTCTCAAATCTGAAGCCCTTTAAAACCTTTCAGTCACTCCGGACTCGGCTTTAAGAAAGAAGGGCAGGTTTTGGTGTTGAGATTTAACTACGTGTGTTGAAGCAACCCAAGTCATTGAATTGTTGGCGCTGCTGTGATAGAAACAGAAAAGGAAGCAGAGCTGAAGGGACTTCTGAGAAATGTCACAAACCAGTTAACCGGACAGGAACTGAACAAACTATCGAGCAATATGGAAAGAGGCTGGTTCCTCAAGATATGCCGCATACAGCCATTTTGTTCGTGCAGCGTCTATCAGTGCTCCAGTAATCAGACCCATACACAAGGATTGCGCTACCGGAAAAGAAAACATATGTTCTTTAACAATGCCCATAAATTAAAGGCATAATCAAGGTAAAAAAAAAACACGTATTTTTGTTGTTGTACCCCTGTGCACAACACCTCTTGACTAAAAATTGATAATGTATTGCTTACCGTGCCTATGTACTGAAGCTCAACAAGTCTAACTTCATGTTAAAATCACTAGCCTTTGCCTTTTATCACATAGAGAAAAGGGAAATTAGCACTCGCTTTTTCATGTTTCAGAACACAAGTATGAGCTTTGAAGTTCTGTATTTGTGAAAGAAACTGTTGTGGCCTGTTCAAACCAGCTTTTGGTACTGAAAAGGTTAACTAATTTGGTTTCCCTGATAAGTTTATCTATGATCAGAACTGAGTCATACAGAAAATACTCCTACAAGATTTGACCTTTTACTTGTATCCCACACTGAGATAATATTATACTTAAAATGGATATCAATAAGAACTTTGTTTTAAAAAGTATATTTAAAATAAATTACTTTTAAATAACAGAAACTGTTTTCAATTAGCCCTGTTAAAGGAAATCAACTAGAAAGTTATGTATGCTTTTTTATTTTCTTTATATAAATTATACCCAGGAGTCCTATGATAGCAGCACTGTACAAACTATGCACTACCTTTATATTTATTTCTTATCAAAATAAACTTAACAAATTAGATTTGTTTTTACAGCACTTTATATCCAATAATGACAATGTTGTATTGGTCCCAGGATAAAAACAATGAAAGTAGCAGCTGAATGGTATTTTTATTAAGAGTTAACAAAAATGTCTTGTGCAAACAAAGTGTATAAAGAAAATTAATTCCATAATTCTTCACGACGAAGGCGTCCTTCTCTTTTTTTCTTTTTTTTTCTTTTTTTCTCACAATATCAATCTCATTTGGAAAGATCTTTTTGAGGGGAAAACTTTAAGTTTTAGCATGACTTACTCAGCAAAATGATATGGCTGAACTTAAACATTGCTGACTGCTAGGATTTAATATTAGGACCTGGCAAATGTTTTGATAACTTAATACTTTTTAAAAGAAAACTTGTTTGTTACTGAAGATTTTGGGAGCCCAGAAGAAATATAATCTAAAAAATAACAGAGCTAAAGATCCAGAGAGATGTTTCTTCTTTTTCCCATTTTTTTCCATTTCCTCTACCTTGAACCGGTTCCTCCATGCTAGCATTTAAATTTAGAGTCCTTTTTATTGGTGGCAGATTCAAATATCTCTGAGATATTCACAGTACAACTCAGCAAGAGTTCACGTTTTCCTCCAGCAGTGGAAAAATGGCAGGGCTAATAGTCTGGGGTTTGTTACTAAAAATGAGTCCTTATACAAAAAAAAAAAAAAAAAAAAAAAATTAAAACATTGTTTAGAACATGTGGTTTGCTGCTATTAAGTTAAGAGTGGAAAATCTCATTATTTTTAAACTTAATTTTATTTTGTGGTGGGATTGTTCTCTAGGCTGAAGCAGATTTTCTCTTAAGCAGAGCCTCTAATCCTACCTTCCAGTCTTCTGTTCAGCGAGTCACTCTTTGCATAGCTTGGCTAGATGCATGTTTTAAGTCAAAGTGCTGAATTAAAAGGAAAAAAAAAAAAGAAGAAAAAGAACTTTTTTTCCCACACGTGCCTCTGGGGCTCCTAGCAGGCACTCATGTGCCATCTTCTCCACCTCTTGCTCTGACTGGAGGAGTTTTCCGATAAAGATCTTGGGTTAAAGGTGCTCTTTGAGCAGGGCTAAGAAAGTTTCTGCTTCCAATGAAGATTAGATGCTGCTGAGTGCTGTGATGGGGTAAATTAGAGGTTGGACAAATTCTGATGCCAGGTCCATGCAGGAAGCACCATGGAGAAGCAGAGGTGTAAGAAAGGGGTGACGTGGTTTGATGGACCAAGGGTTCTGAAAATCAAAGTGGCCAAACAGATAGGAAAATATAAGACTCTACAGGTGTCTAGTTCAGGTTTCTTTCCAAATTTTGGAAGCAGCTAATCTGACTTCTGACTTTCTATTGAGGCTATAATGATTTACAATAGCAGAGAACCAAATCTGCAATTTGAGGGGAAAATAACCCCGAGGCAGAAGCCTCACCTACAGCTTCGTGCTACTCATGCATATGTATATCCTACTTACAAGTTACCATGACTCAAATCTGAAACTCTCATGGTTTAAAATACCAAGTGAGATTCAGAGTCACATAATATTTGCATTCCACCAACAGCCCATGTTTTTTTCCTGTAACATACGCTCACACCATATAAAATTCACTCTTGTGCAGAGGTGAGCCATTATATTGTAAATTCCACTCACAATAATCCTCGTGTAACTCAGTCTGTGAGCTGTATTCCAAGATACCCTTAAACCTTCCAACTCAGCCATTCTCCTTTTCCTCTGAACGTTTCTAGGTACCGGTTCGTCATGAAAATTTGACATATGAATAAGCAAAATATATGCACACAAGATCACTGATTATCTGATATTATTACTTTGTTTTCCTGAACATCACTCTAGTTCTTCTCAACAAAGTTGCCGAAGTCTGAGATCTACATCTAGAAGCTGACTCAGCCCCGCTGCTGCTGAGGCCTTGCTTCTCCATCAGCGATAATTTTGGAAGCTCAGGAGCTCAGTCTTTCAATAGTTTCTGGGAAAGGAAACGGATCAGCTGCCCAGCGAACAAAGGAATCCTGACCACTCTGAACTCATACACACTCAGCAATGCTCTGCTGAAAGTATCTCTGTCTCGGTGCAGTTCGTAGCTTTGTTTCAAGCCAATTGCACTAAAATTTTACAAAAATTGAAAGCAGAGCACGGGATCGGTCATTGCTTCAGTGTAAATAAGAGTACCTGGGGAGGAGGGGGGGGGTGTCTGCTCTTCACAAGGGCGTGAGCACCTGCAGCTCCCACAGCAGCTAGGAGGAGCGGCAGGTGCTCTGAAATACCAGGCTTCGAACTTAAAACACGTGAATCCTTGGATGACCTCCCAGAGGTGAAGTGATTCCTGCCATTTTGGGACTGGGTGCCATTTAGAGCATTATTAGAGATTAGAGAAATGAGTTCAGAGCTGGATACAACTATTAAAAAACATACAGACTTTGGGTATGACCCAAATCCCTTGTTTTACAGATGAACAAAGCTAAATGCAACTAGCCTGGGACTGAGAAAATTTCGCCTCTTGGCAGATGTCTAAAGTACAAACTGAGACAAGAGAGTGACAGCGCGAGACCTTGCTCTGACGGAAGGTGATGCTTTAGACCTGCGGCGTTCATCTGAGCCACAGCGTAGTGAAACCATCTCATTTTTGACATCTCACATGTACAGTTGTAAAGTGAACTTGCAAAAAGGGAATTATTTCAAGAGCTGAGTGAAACTAGCTTGTTCAGATTGCACAGTTTTTGTGTTAACTTTCTTATGTTTTGCTTCATACAGTTCTATACCCCAGGAGTTTTGCTTTGAGTTTTAGCTTCAAACAAAGCAAAACTGATTGTAAACCACCGTATTTTGTCTTTTCAGGTTGAAAGTATAGCTCAAGCAGAAAGTTTCAAAAACTGAAGCGCAGAGTAGTGGTAGCCTGGGGTTTAGCTCAACCATGTTCAGGCTGTCAGACTGAGGGTCGGAGACAAGCCTTTCCTACAGGCAGCGATGTTGAGACCTGGCTTTTCTGTGCAGTCCCATGTCTGCACGAAATGACTCAAACCCACCCAATTTTATGTAGTTTCTTCAAGGAATAATAAGCAAAGCCATTGCAGAGTTGTCAGATTAAACTAACATTGAATAGTGGCAAATTAGTAATTGTTATTTTTAATAGATTTGTTTCTAGCTAGGTGCAATAAAATTGTTATAAAAGTTTGCTTAAACAGAAATCCAGAGATACCGATAGCACTATTTACTGCTAAATGAACGCTGTTTGCTTACCTTTATCTTAACAGACATGACTTGTCAGAAGCAATATGGTAGTGTCCAGAAACATCCTCCTGAAGGAAGCTTTGAAGAATCACCTACTTAAACATGCTTTCATCCTTTATTTTATCCACTTTCCACATTTATTTTCTTAGCAGTCCTTCAGCCCAATTGTTAATACATTGGTTTATCATTCTCACCAGCCACAGAAAATAATTTCTGTCTAATTTACAACAGCACCTATTACTATATTTCCATGGTCATCATTTAACTTTCCGCTGTATTAATAACCAAGACCAATTTTACCTAGCAAGCAACCTAAACCCTCTAACTTGACAAAAATATTGCATGCTTATTTCTCTTTCTAACCCTCAAAGAAGGTCATTACAACGACTCCAGGTATCAGCATTTTTCCTGTGTGATTCACTTACACCAAGCAAACCCTCTAGACCTACATTTTCCTTTTCTGAATTTCTGCTTAACCAATAGGATCAACAGGTCCCCTTCTCCGTGGGTGGTGATAATGTCAGTACACCACTGCCCAGATAACCTTTCTCTATAGGGAAATGCTAACATTTAATTCTTTAAATTTAAACCACATGTATTTTGGTCTCATAACTGTACTCTGTATTAACTGCCTTTTGTTATTAATTTGTATCACTAAAAATCTTAATGAAACCAGTTATTTAAATTGGAAATGTTAAGTGCAGTAGACATCTAAAATCCATGTATCAAAATATACATAAAAATATTTAAATAGTAACTAAATATTTTACCTAACCATTGTAAACACATTTTCAGAATTAATAATGACACAGCTCTGCTTATGTTCAGTGTAAAGCTGTGTCTCAGAAGGGCTGTTCTTTTCAGCCTGTTTCAGGGAACATATGCAATGGCTTTCGAATGGTTTCTATCTCTTACCTTCAACTTATCCAGAAATAAAAAGTGTCATTGAAGTGCTGTCTACGTGAGACCTCCACCACAAAGAACGAATTATGTGTGGCTTGACCACGGACAGTTTTCCTTCTGGTACTGTCTGGAAGAGGCACCACCACTGTATACAATCTTTACATACATTGTCGTAGGGTGACCACAAATATACAGCTGCCAGTGGAGTAAAAATATTGGTATTTGGGGCAAATACTCAGGAACTTCTTGTTCAAACAACAAGAACCACAGTTGGGATAAAGTGTAATGGTTTCCCCAAACTAAATTGTTCCTTAATAAAATTTAGCACAACTGCAAATATTAAAAAATGAATAGACAGATTAGCCGTTGAACTGCAATTATATTAAAAACTAGTGGGTCGGGGGGAAGACTGTATAAAATTTTAAAGTGTTTTCTGTAACCTCTAGAAATGAAACAGTTTATTTAATGTTTACACATATGATTTAGATAATATTTACACAGTTCTACACTTACAGTAATTCTTTTAGTTACACATTTCACATTTCATCTCATAGATGTGTTATTTAATACATATAAAACTGTAAACCTTTATGTTGCAGATAACAGAGTTTAGATACAAGCACATTATCTTTTGAACAGCATTTTTTAAAACATGTACCACCTCCCAGGTACAAACTCACGCTGCCTTTTTTTTTTTTTAATCTGAATTCTGTAGCTAATTCCATAAACTAAATGTTTCACTACCCCGAATATACTTCAGTCCCCTGGACTAACATTAATAAAAGGAACGTCTTTTCCCAGTCTGTCTGGGGGAGCTTACTGGGGCTGGTAAATTATATCAAAAAATGTCATAAACAGTCATCTGAGATGGTTCCAATAACTCAAGAGATATTCTGTGGGTTCGGTCACAAATTTCAGGGTGCTTAGGTTGTAGCTCTCCAAGGCTTCCTGTAATGCACATTTTTTCCCATTTCACAATCTTTCAATTAATTCCCAATCCATAAACTTTTATCACATGCCTTGGTATTTGGTAAAAACATTAAAAATGCCATTATTCCCTTCTTAAGGGACAAACCGTTCCCAGTTCTCTGTAGGAGTCTTCCTTCACCTTCATTCAGGCTCAGATTCCCAGTGATCGGTGAAACGAGTGACACCAGGAAGGTATCTGTTTCTTGTTTCAAACAACCACCTCAGCCGTGACTTGAGGGTTCATTCTGAAAAAGATTGATAAAGACTTAAAAAAACAAAACAAACCAAAAAAAAGACTACATGAAAACAGTTCTGCTTCATTTGCAAATTATAAAATTAATATTGTACACTATTAAATCAGATTTTATGATTACTTTGTAAGTCACCCTACACCATGCCTTTTCCTGTAACAATTTGATTTTTCAAACTTCTGCAAAAATAGACCAAATTCCTATCGATCATAATGCTATTGACTGATTAAAAAAAGCTCATGGGGAAAATATTTTCTGTCTATATAATCCTAATTAACGCCTGTGGTGAATTTTATCCAGAATTTCCTAACGTCTAATAGCTTTAATTTTATTTTAAGGTGAGCTAAATATTTTATACATATACAATATGTAATTTTTATGTTATATACGTGACAAATTGTTCCTGTTATAAAAGAACAATTCAGTAATACTCAGCCCCACACTGTACAATTCATATATAACTACACTAACTAATATATTCAAGCTTTTTAACTTCCTTCCTATTCAGTAGACCATCAAAAATGGACCTGATTAACATAGGTTTCTAATTGCCTATGTAATTCCCTCTAGCTGAGTGCCCTGGTACCTGAAATTACCGCTTCCTTCAGTGAAATTAGTTTGCTGCATCATGCCCAAAACTGAGGAATTAAGCTTGCTAAGACTCCCAACAGTTTTGCTACATTCCTGATGAGAAGCCCCAGATTTCTGACCAGGACCCTCAAGCGAGCAGCTCCCAACTCATGCACAGGTTCAGCTCAGCCACCGTAATTCAAAACAGACCCTTGATGGCATCTCCTTAAACACAATAACTCTGTACTTGTTAGATACAAAATTACTTTCCTGCCTCCATGTCTTGTTAAACTTAAATAAAACACCTTAGATGGAATTACCTTCACAGCTGTGCTATCTTTAATTTTAAAGCATTTTGATTTTAAAATATTAAGCATTTGTAGAGGCATATTATGTTTTACAGCATTTATCCAAAGGAGAAATTCAGATGCCTAAAATAAGGTACCTAATGCCTGCTGGAATACCCTGGAGTATCCAGGATATCTGTGCAGGGCTGGCAGATACTCTGTGGGACCTACAGGAGACCCACACCTTTGAACTGGCAGTGAAGGGCCAGGTGGGGTCCCCCAGGGGCTCTAAAATGACACAGGAAGTCTATGTTTATGCACCTTCATTTATTCTAAAATTAATAAAATAAACCACTAAAACTAAAAAAAAAAAGAAAAAAAAACCAAAAAAACCACCAAAAAACCCCCAACCCTAATTTTATATGATTTCACTTAACTAAAAACATTAAAAAATTTGTAAAAACTCCAAAGAAATAATTTCATCTAAATCTCATACTTTACTGTATAAGATTTTGTCTAAATCTCATACTTGACTGTATAAAAACCTGTTGGGGATCTTCACCACTCATTATCTAGGCCCTGTAAAAATAAAGCACACGTGAATGAACTAGTCACATTCACAATATTTCTAAACTTTCTAACTTCAAATTTTAGAATACCACTACATTTTCAAAGTTAAATACTCAAAAAGTCAGAAAACACTAATGCAGGCTTCATGCAAACCCAAGCCTACAGCTTTCAGCTATTTTAGAGTGAAGTTTTGGATTCTAAATTTATATACTATTTCTTCTCATTCAGCAACCGAGTGCTTGATACTGTTCACAAGAAAAGCGTTGTGACACTTGCAGTTAACTAACTTCTTGAAAAAGATACGGCTGCCTACAGTACAATTATTTTACGTCACTTTGTTGCAATTACAAATCCTAAAAATGTAAAATTAATTAAAACTTTAATGTGCTCCTCACAGCCAAGCCTTGGAGCTTGCTCTTGTGTCTTTCCTCAAGCAAATTTGCCTTTGATTCCAGGAAGAGTTGTGGTGGAGCATCGTATCACAATGGCAAGTAGTCCTTTGTAGGAGCACTTCTAGAAATGGCTGAGGAGAAGATAAACCTGGCTGGGCTGGTCAAGTGGAAGATGACCGCGATGAAGATACGAGAAAGGTAGAGCGCTAAGATGTAGCAGGTGAAGTATTTCTAGCAGGGCGTGGAAGTTATTGCATTAATGTTGTACGCCAAGGCAATAACGAAGGATGCACGCTTCTCCTTGCCTTTGTTTAAAGAAGATGAATTTAACTTAAAGAAATGCTGGGGGATGGAAAACTAAGCTTCTGAAAGAAAACTATGCAAATTTTATTAGTTCAATCTAGGATGCTCGGGCCCAAATTTCCCAGCGACATGCTGATGCAAATGGTGGGGGAAGGGAGCGCATGGCCCCCATGACCCACCCCCCACCCACAGCCTGCTCCTGGGGAAAGTCAACGCCGGGTGAGAGGAGCCGTCCTGGCAGGCTGCGCACAGCACATTGGCCCGCAGCCTAGCACCTCTGGCTTACCAAAACCGAGCCTGAAAGACAGTGTTACTGATTTTACTAAACACATCGGTATGGAGAAAAACCACAACAGAGGGGAAAAACTATTTCATGTAAAAGGACAATACAGACACAAGGGGCCTGGATAAATTTAGGCTGAAAGAAAAATGTTTGTAATCATCAGAGCTGTGATGGGTTGAAACAAACTTCCAGTAGGATACAGCACGGGCAAGACACGTTCTGCATGGATTTCACAGTAAGTTTGTTTTTAACAGCCAGAAGACTAGTCTCGGTAGATTGGGAGCCCTCAGCAATGAACCAGCAGGGTCTTGGTTCTTTATAACTCAGCCGTAGCTTTCTCACTGTGATTATGAGAAATCAAAAAGAATCTCTTCATATTAAAGGAGGATGCAGCTAATAACCAGATGAACACTTAAAGGAAAACATAAATATTATAATAGACATTAAAATGATTATGTGATTATTTTCTGCTTGAGGCTTATTAATGGAGTAGAAAGTGAACGACTACTTTTGGTTACTTCAGACTAAATCTCAGGCAATTCTACTGATTTCAGATGCTTCAATGAGATTACTTCAAATTTACTGTGAAGTAAAATAAGTACTGAATTCAACACCTTAATTCTCTGTGTACTTTGAGGGAACTAAAGCTGAAAGCCCATCGTAAAAATTGATGAATATCACTGATTTTATAGTCACAGGGGGTGAGTAAGCAGTGGTGAAGATGCCACAGAGAACAGTAAAAGGCAGAAGACAGCTTTAGCTAGATGTTAGTTTGCCTTATCAATCGTCTGCCCTTTGTTGGTTATATGTCAGGATTACACGGTGGACAAAGATTACGAGAAAATGCAGACCAGCCAGCTTTGTCTTGGTTTTTATTTGGAGTAAAGTACCCTTCAAAAGCTATATTTTAAGCAAACTTTTTTTTTTCCCCCTTTGTCACAGGCAAATTCTCCAGTTCAGGAATTTACAATATTTTCCTTTTTCCAGAATGACACCTGCTGGTGGGAGCAGCATGGATGAATTGCAGATACTTTATAGGTTTGATTGTAGCTAACCTGACATATTCTCTAAGCATGCTCATCACCTGTTGATAATAAAGATGTGGAAACTGTAAAGGTGCTATAAGGGGTATGTTGTAGAAGTAATACAGTTTTCCAATCTGATTTAATATTTGCTCTTAATAAACCACCAAGCTGCCTACTACTAAGACAATGCTTCAATGGTGTTTCAGTGTTGGACACTAGCACTATTTTAGGAAGCCCACAACATTAATATGTCAGATTGTGAAAGCCAGAAGAAAACCCTCTCTATCCTATGTAAAAAGCTGCTGCGCTGCTTCAAACCTTTGAGTGCGAGTAAAACCAGCTGCTAATGCAACTACTGGTGCTTAACACCCCAAAAAGATTAGCATCTCAAAGAGAAGGATTGTGCACGTGTCCCTGACCCGGTACAGGAGGACATAGCTAGAAGAGACAGAAAGCAAGTTATACCTTTGCCAAAACCGTGACAAATTCTCCTCAATACCCCAGGCAGCGTCAGGCCCTATAATGGGCTTCCATATTCACAGCACCTCTGTCGCCTGCGTCTATTGGAGTAGCCTCCCCTCCAGCTAAACTGGAGCCAGACTTGAGCTTTTGATGCTTCCAACACATTTACAGCAATATTTCCAAAAGTGATTTCCAATGCTAAGAACATCCCCATTGGGAATACACAGCATTATTTCCTTTTTCCGAGATGTCAACTATCCACCATCTTCTATAAAGGCAAGCTAAAGTGTAGGTGCTCAGGACTCTGAAGAAGACCCTGAAGTTGGACTCTAAAATATCTAAAAATATGAATTCTGGGATATTTTTAGACATTAACTTGTGGAAATTTTAATAAATCAGATTTTGAGAACTGTATGTTTTAAACATGACTTGCAAAGAAATATTTGGGGGAAAAAATGCCCAGTTAAAAAGAAAACAGTATTAGAAATTCAGTTCAGAATTAGAATTCGACAAATTATTTTGAATGATTTACAAGAGCATAGGCAAACATACACATTCAAATGCATTCCCTGTGGGTAAATTATTAATATATAGGTGTTGCTATGGCATACATACCTCATTGTAACATCAGAAGGCAAAGTTTCTTGTTGATTAGAGTACTAGACTGCATTAGGATGCCACTAAAGAGACTTGGTTTCTATTCCTGCATTTGCCACTGGCCTCCTTTACCGCTTTGAGAGATAACTTCACATCTCTGTTCCTTCAGTTCTCCCATCTGTGAAAAGAAGATAACATTGCTTTATTATGATAGTTAAATGACTGATTTCCAAAGATTGTTTCTATTTTGGTAAATGCAAACACATGCAAAGGGGGTACATTGCTGTGAACTCACTGGTAAATGTAACGCACGTGAGATTGTTTCAATAGAGTTTAGATCTGGAGAGTTTCTTTAAACATATTTCTTGCAGAATTGATCAAAGCTTCCATCCTACCTATGCTTGTACATGCTTCTGTTTATAAAGTCCTTGTTTGTCACACATATAATTGTGACTATCAAAAGCTGGAACCGTAGCATGACTTCAGTTTATCCTCCTTAACATCCTTAACAAAGCAATGACTTCACAAAGTGCCTGGCTACATCCCGCTGCCTTCAGAGTGGGACCTCAGCCCAGGGTAAGCACTTTGCTGAGAACAGCAGCAGGCTGGAAACAGAAAGGCTGATACAATCCCCAAACCTGTGACAGCCTGGCCAACCCCACAAGGTCTGAGCTAGCTGAAAAGCAGAGAGGAAATTGCAGAAAGATGCTTGTGCAAACGTGTTCCTACTTTTTACTGCCGGAGCTTGAGGAGCTTTACTGAAACAGGTTTTCTAGCTGCTTCCTCTTAGCTCAAGCAGTGTCTCCTTGAGCACATCATTATCAACAATTGACCGTGACCGTCTCAGTTCTGTGCTAGAATCCAGCAAAAAGACACTTCTCATCCCAAAGCGATAGCACTGCTTTTCTTGTCAGATTAGAGGTCAGCTTGAGTTTTGAGCTCAAGTTACTGCTGACCCTTAAGCAGTCTTTCCAGCTTTTAATGCCACACATGGCGAATGAAATGCATGCGTGGGATAGAAACAGCCTGGGATTCAAATAATCCTCTGCACAAGGATAAGAGCTCTGAATTTGGCCAGTTTTTTCTGTTCTCTCAACTCTACTTACTGAGCTCACATGGCATGGAATAACCTTGGCGTTGGGATTACTTTTACGTCCCATTCTTTTTATTTCACCGAGGACGTTCTCAACTTCAGCCTTTTAAGCCTTGCTCAGCGAATCATGAGATATGCGTGATTGCCATAGACCCGGCCCACTTCTCACTAGGCAGCTACTAGGAAACTGGTTTGGATCCAAGCACTGCGGCTACAATGCGCTTAAGCACTCTCACCGCTTCTGGTAATGTGTTACCAGCATCATTTCCCGTAGAAGTCCTCCCATCCCTTCCCCCACCAAACAGCATATGCCCTATGACAAGTCCCAGCTCATCCAAACTCCCTTAGCAGTTAAACCACGCTATGTCCTAAAAGCTCCTCCTCGAAGGCATTCTGGCTTCAGCTGACCTCCTTGGGGACAGCCATGGGCTCTGCAGAAGTGATCTCTAACATCAGCGTTAAGCGTGACTTTAAACTGACCCACACAGAACAAGAAATAACCATATATCATGACATGGTTTAATTTTCTCACTAGTTTTGCATGTGTAGCTTTTCCTCTGCCTGATGGACATGCTTTTCTTCCTCCTGTAACCAGCTTCCTCTAGCTTTGGTTGATTTCGTACTTCAAAGAGTACTTTCTTCCCCCAAAAAATATGTCCTTACCTTTCTCTCTTTCGTCTCAACCTTTCTTTGTTTGTCTTACCCACATAATTTCTGTATTTGTAAGGGACTTTATCAGCATGTACCTTTCTGTTGCCTCTTTCAGAGACATTCCTCTCCTTCCAACCCTAGTCCTTTGCAGCCAAGTCGGAGGGAACTGCTTATCTCCAGGGTACAGTAACTCCTTTAGGCTGCACAGACACCTTGCAGCCACTTCTCAGTGACCAAGTACTTGTCCCACCAGGATGAATACCCAGTAACTTATGTTTTCTGAATGTCATTTACCCTATAAAAGGTCTGGAAGGCCCAGGTTTGCAGCTGGGAAAGTGTGCCCATTTCTTCAGAGCACTAAAAGCCGGTGAGTGCCGGAAGTCCCTGGTGTGCAAGGGGAGCACACGCAGGGGCAACGCTAGAAACGAAATGTTGTGTAGGGAACCAGAGCTCCTGGAAACATGAACCAACCCATCCGTCTGCACTTCTGCTTGTGGGACAGGGTCTGAACGTGGCCACGAGTACGTGCTAAACTCACCGCGCTTGGGGGAAGCTCAGAGTGCCCTGTTCTGGGCAGACAGTCTCCCTGCCCGGCCCACGGGGCAGCAGAGGAGGTGCACACCGCTCCTTCCTTCCCTTTAGGAATGCTCAGTGCTATACGGGAGTTTGAGCCCCCAAATGCAATACAGATCCAGGACCGCAACAGTTCCCCTGCACAGAAGAAGTAAGAAGGTTCCTGAGTGTTGCACATTTTTGTATTTCTACTTTTTGCACTGTCTTTTTTTCCCTTCTACACTGTTTCCCTTTCTCCAAGTTGTTTGTCATATTACAATCCTACCCCGAACATCAGAACGACAGTTATGGTTTTCCATCTAAAACCATATACTTTCAGCCAATACATCATATATTTTAAACTCTGGTAAAAGCAAAGCAGGAGAGAATCCACACTGTGTGTGCCCTCTGCATCTGCACAGGACTGCTAAGCACTGCAGACTGCACAGGATGTAACATCAGTCTGGGGGGGCGGGGGGGGCGGGAAGCATAACTACCTGACCCAAACTAGCAGGTAAACTTGATTAGAGAATTGCTATTTCACTACCCTTCTCTTCCTCCTCACATCCCCCCTACTTCCCTATTTGTCTCGTCCTTCTCAGAGAAAAATATTTCCTGGGGACATATCGAATATGTTGCTGTACCATAGCAAATTCTTCACTGAGATCCAGAAAGGTTGGATTTTACAAGATGTGACTTTTTCAGCAAATCAAAGTACCAGATTTACATACCACATTCAAGGGAGTTTTTTCTTTTTTTTTTTCCTTATTTACTGTATAGAAATTTCTTTCCTTCAAGATCTGTTTTAAAGCTTTGCACCCCTGAGGTCAGATTAATAGGCTTGTTCTTGTCCACGTGACTCTCTCCTCCCTTCTTACACAGAGAAACTGTGCTCTTGCCACATGGTCCCTTTTCTCCGTATGAGACATTCACACATATGGATATATATACCTGTTCTACCTGAATTCTGGAACAACAGTTATCCCACTCCCCTGACTGGAGCCCAGTAACTGTCCTGAGCCTTGTTCCCCCGTTGGTGGGTTAACTGCCATTTCCATACCCTCAGTAACCTCCAGACTTACTGCCCTGTTGCTAGATCATCATTGGTTTATCCAACACAGATTACAGTTCATCTTCGCAGCACAGGAATCTTTCTCTTTCCCACATTTTTTTCTAGATGAAGAACTTTTTGGTATTTCTCTCAAGCTCCTTTCATTTGGTTTTACTTTCCTACATATCCTGCCTTCTGAGACACAACTTTCTTTGCCAATTCCTCTTTTTCCTCCGTCCTTGCATTATGTACCAACATCTTTTCAGTGATGATTACCCATCAAATGAGATACGGTGTCTTTCCTGATTTTTTTTCCTGTTGTTTGGGATATAAGTTCTAGGTAGTTTTCACATCTAAAACTTTAAAAACTCTACACCTCCTCCACATTTCAACCCCATGACTCCTCGATCCGGATGAGTTCAGTAATTAATTCATGTAGTTTATCAAAACTTTCCTCTTCAAAATTAGGAACCTTAACTACAGTCCCACTTCTATTTATTCTTCTGTTCAGTGCAAACACAGCAGACTTGTGAGTACTTGTTTCAAAGTTTCTTTTATTTTTATTCTTCTGCAGAAGCCACGGTGTTCATCAAAACTAAGTCTAAAATAGGATGGGTTGAAAAGTCATTTAGTGAAGTATTTCATCTACCAAGTTTATAGGTACCTTGGGAAATAGGTCCCTACTTCTGCATGCCTTCCTCCAACCTACATCTAGGAAGTCTAAGTCTTGAATAAAGACATAATTTCCAGTCGTTATTTATTCCTCTAATTATACTACAGAGATCTCTGTTCATGTCTAGATGATAAAGATGAACTAAGGGCTACAGCAGCCATCTGGAATGATCTCTACAGGTTTTCTTTTAACTAACTTTTCCCAAAGTAATTTCAACACAGAGAAATTTTGCATTAGGCCAGCAATAAATACTGATAATCACTTTTTTTCTGAGGGAGAATTTATGACATACTATTTTTTTTTTTTTTGAGAAAGGCAGTATACAATATTTCCAACTCACTCCCGAAGCAATTGCATCACTGGACAGCACAAACCCCAGGGCTGCTGGACTCCTGGCTGCCCTAACACTGGGATACATCAAAAAAAAAGCAGCCACCTGTGAATCAGGAAGCCTTAGGGATGGGTAGCCTGAAGGGGCAGCAGCCTGAGGACTCAGGAGGCTTGGAGAGGGGGACCGGAAAGGTCTGATTCTCCACCAGCCTGGCAGGAGGCAGGGGAGGAAGCCAGAGCTGCTAGCCCACCACACGGACAAGGTGGGAGTTGGTGCTGGGGCAGGGAGAGACTTGCGGGCTGGGGAGAAACCAGAATTTACTCCCTTGGGGCAGCAGTGGAGCTGATGCACCCCGGGGAGCAGCATCTTCACCCCACACAAGTGGCATTTTCCACTTTTGGCCCCATCCGAAAACTTTTGACAAGCTCTTATCTGCAGCACGCTACCAGCTCCAGTTGCCAACAAAATATTTAAATCTTTCACAAGCATTAAAAATGTGAAGCAAGACCAGCATTTCAGCCACCATATGAGTAATACCTCTGAAGCAGACTCAACAAGAAGCTTGAGGGAATTTTTGTCTAGCATTATTTACTACCAGAAATTGCTTACCAGATCTAGCCTGTTCAGACCACTGTGCTTGTTGCACTAACAGAAAAAAAAAGCTGAATTCTGGGAGTCTTTTTTTGTTGTGGTGTACTCTCACTGACTTTCACTAATATGATATGGATACAAAAAATGATGCCTGGGATTACAATAGCGTGATGGAAACTTTCTACTACATTTCAGTGAACCTTAAGGAAAAACATGTACATATGTGCTACAGATATTATGTGCATTTCCAGGAACCCTGTCAAAATTGATCATGTAAAAAAAACCAAGACAATTAGGAAGAAAACTGCTTCATCGACTTCTTCCATTACTCATGCCATAGAGCAGATGTAAGATCAAAACCAAAAGTGTAGTTTTCAAAAGCCTTTTGAAAATTTGGCTGGATTTCCTACCTTGTCACCTCCGTGGGCCACACAGAGAACGAGCAGTTCGTGATCTTTTGAGAAGCAAAACACCACCTAAAGTAGCGACGTGGTTCAGATTAGGTCCAAACACCGAATTGTTTAATTCAAGAACAAACCACATTGTACTTTGCTTATGCATCTGCAAACAGAATAGGATATATGAAACAGAAAACTCTCCTTGTGGTTTTGCATATATCATCCTTGCCACTTTCATAATTAGAGGACATAGGCTAACGTTAAAGTCAATTGCAGAGTTCCCATTGACTTCAGTAGATGTAAACCAGGCATTAATATTATGCTTTTCAGTTTTCTTGAGGTTTAAACACCTCATAAAATAAATTTACAGATGAACTAGTAAATGTACACTTACAAAGAAACCTCCTAAGGAGTCCCTGAAGCCATATTTTTAAATGCTGCTATTCATTCAGTTTATATCGGACAGATTAAGGGACTGTCAAACAACGGTGCATAGATCAAGAACAGCAATAAGAAATTCTGAAAATATACTCCAGAAATATAATTCCAAAAATATCATTTGACATATTTGACAAAACAGACTTAGAAAGGGGTTTTATATTATGCGACATATTTCATGAGCTCAGAAAACCCTATCTATTTATTTATCTGCCTATCCATTTCAGTGATCTGTAAATGAAAACATGTACAGTATACGCAGCAAGGGGTTTTTTTCCAGGAACCCTTTCAAAACCACTCACATAAAAATGCAAGAAAAGCTAATTGAGAAAGAGAGAAAAGGTGAGGGGGGAGAGAGAGCCTACCCGATGAGAAGTCAGAAATACTACCATCCGGAGCTGACATTTTCTTCTATAGAGCTATGTGCCCATTGGGCATAATTTTTGATCTCACAGACTTTCCACATGTAAAACTCCAATTGACTTCAGTGCAAATGAATGAACTGCAGGATCTAATTAGGCCTGCTGAGGTTTGAAAAACAATCTCATATGCTGGCTGAACATTTCCATGAATTTCAGAGATTTTCAAGATAGTTTGCCTAATTCATTGCCAAATAATCATTTATAAATATTCTAAATATGTGTAAATATAAATAGAAGGTGAACATTAGATAATAAACAGATATACGGAACTAACAATTACCTAACCTGACTTGATGAAGGCTTTATTAAATGGAACATCATACATGACATTACCAAAGAAAGAGCTGTGATTGACGGATGACATTTGCACAGTCGTCTTGTTCCAGATACTACTGGCACAAGCAGAAAGGCTGTTTTGGCAATTAATAACCACTTGGCAAATGTTTGCCCATTACCACACAGGAGCATGGTAGAAGAGGCATGGATACTGTCCAGCTCTCCAGAGCAGAATTCAACTACCTTAACCAGGAGACCTTGTTTTCTTTTTCTACCATGCGCTGCTTCATTCAGAAAATACCTTGCATCTTTTCAACAAGTGAGCTAGAGCTCTGCAGTTACCATCCACCAGTTCTCCTCAGTGCTGCTTCATCTCCAGAGCAGATCCGTGACAGATATAGGGATGAAGCCTATATGAGAAAAAATACAGTGCAATCACAAAACCAGAGTCAGTGTTTCAATGCAAACACATGTTGGAAGCATCCTGAGGCTGCAGAGATCATTCTGTTATTCGTAATTTTAGGATACTTGTCCACATAGCTTGAATATTATCTTAATGAGATGTTTTTGAAAACAAATTAATAAAGACTATTTCCACTGTGTGCATCATACCCACAGAGACCCATCAACTAGGATGTTGCCTTCGGGCCCACACAGACTAATGGAGAAACAGACAGCAAAGAATCACAGAACCGTGGATTTAGTTGGGAAGCACCTCAGGAGGTCGTGTGGTCCCACTCACCACTGAAAGCGGGACTAATTTCAACATTAGATGTAGTTTTCAGGGCCTTGTTGAGGTTGTCCAACTCACTATGTGTATTCAGGCTAGTGGCAAAGAGAAATTATGCCGGAGGCTTGCCAACAGCAAATGAACAATAAAATTTGGGAGCCCGGAGTTGCATTCCCGCTCAGGAGGGACAGGCTCCCTGCTCTTGGTTCCGCCGTGTAGCATCGCTGCAGCTCACAGTAACGCCCAGGGACAATACTACAGAGGCTGGCTCTGATTTGGCTTCTGGTGTACCCAGCTAGTGACTGCTCAGTCATTCTGCGAGGATGGTGTATGGAAATTCTGATCATGGGAAGGAGCTGTGCGAGGCGGAGAAGACGAAATCTCTGGAAATATTTGCTGTTAGGCTTTAGTAAATCTCTATGGAGCATTTGGTAACTGTGGTTTTTTCCACATCTTGAAACAGTCGACCAAATTGGAAAGGCTTTGTGAAGATGGCAAAAGGCACATACCTGATTCAAAGGCAGAGAAAGGTCTATCTTTGCTCCAAAACTTTTTAAAATACAGGAGTCAGATTTTTTTTTTACATAAGCAGAAAAACGTGGGGTTTGCTAGCCTTCTTCTTATAAATAGTTCAATCACTTCTCAATTAAAAAATAATAATTAAAAAAAAAAACCTAGATACTGACATTGGATAAAAATAAATTTAGCCTAAATACATTTTCGGCCAAGCTCTGAAAAAAAAAAAAAAAGAATCTTGTAGCAGGAAGCATTAGGAAACCTTCATCATGGGCAGAGCTGCCCGTCCTGCCTGTAATATTGTTTGTTAAGCACTTTGGAATCCTTAGAAGTGAACAGCACCACATAACTGAAGCTGCTGGACTGCGTTTCTCTGCTCTCCGTTTCTGCTGCAGTATCTTACTGTTAATTACCGTTATAAACCGCAGCTGGCTGGTGGGAGCACCAGTCAAGTATGTTTTCCTCTGGAACTAAACTCCAGGAAAAGAAAAAATTCTGAATATGC
Organism: Grus americana; assembly: GCF_028858705.1. NCBI lineage: Eukaryota > Metazoa > Chordata > Aves > Gruiformes > Gruidae > Grus > Grus americana. Next base: position 189,134,780 of record NC_072852.1, on the reverse strand, counting down.
ATTGCATCAGGATTAAAGACAAATTTTGAAGTTTGCTTCCAGAGAAAATGCTGGTGCATTCAAACCCTATTAATGTACGGGGGAGGGAGTGCCAGAGGACGAGAGCACTCCACAAATACAGCTGCAATTCCATGAAGTCAGAGCAAGCAGCTCCTTGCCCACAAGATGAGGTAAGTAAGAGATGTAGAGTAACAGCCCACATAACACAAACGGATCTTGCAGCTCTAACTATCTGGGCCATGAGCCCCCAAAACTAACTATATTAAATGTATCATACATATAGCTTTTGTATCCAGCTCGGACATTATTTATGGAATTTATCTGACAGTTCTAAATCCTGATTTTTTTAAAGTATTCTTTCTATCGTCATTATTATTAAGGCGTTGGTTTTTTCTGAGCTTCCAGTATGCAACACGACTAGCTGGTAAGGGACCACTGATGGACTCTCCGTCCTGTTGTACTCAGCAGAAAGTTTGCTACTGATTTCAGAGGAGCAAGATTTTGACCCCACAGGAAATCAAGGTAAGTGGGAAATAATACTCATTTCATCCAATTAAATAGTAAAGCTCACACGTTTTCAGGACCTCAGTGCACAGACATTTCCTTTTTCTGTCAGAAAAATACAGTTGGGAGGATATGTAACATAAAGTACAAAAAAGGTGCTGTAACACAGAGTGAGACAAGGGGGCCAAAGCTGTAAATTCCTTCCATCGACATGGTAATCTGTATTTGTAAAAGGCCAATATTGAGCAGGCAGTGAAAACAGAAACGCATAACCACATCACATCATTCCACTGCCAGAAACATTCATACTAATTTCCACCATCAAACACACAGTATGATTACTTAAAGGGTTTTTTTTAACCAATCCTACTTATAAAAACAAAATCCTCAAGATGGTATAACTTCACATTTTCATATTCTGTAACATGAATATACATCAAATTGGCAACAATCTGCACCTTGTGTACAAGCCTCCTTCAGGGTCATTAACACGGAATCAACTCCTTGCAGTAAGTAAACACTTCTTTTTCTTGGTTTTTATGTTAAAAATTGAAAATTAATCTTGCAAGTCATTTTGAACCAGCAAAACAGGGTTGACAAAGCAAGCACTGTAGTCTGATATCTTTTATTAGGCCAACTTAGAGTTCAAAAATATGCAAGCCTCCTTGACCACACACAAGTTCATGTATGCAGAACTCCAGGCTGGACCCATAAAATGTATTAAACTACTTGCTTTGTCACTACATATATATATAGTATATATGTCTGTAATGTACATGCATACACATTTGAAAGGCTTCAGAATAAACTGGTCATTGATACAGATTTAAAATAACAACTCTGAAGGACTTCTGTGGGTTGGCATGTAATCTTGATATATATCACTGGGTTTAATAAAGAAAATTTAGCAGCACACAAAACAAATCCTGCTTCTGATTCTAATGAGGGCTAATTCCTATGAAAAAACTCATGACTCTGAGTAATAGTGTTAGCATCCATAATAATAACATTGAGAAGACCCAGCAAAGATACAGTACTGTGTTTCACATCAAGTGTTTTACAAGGATCAATACAGAGGGTCACTAACCTTGTACTAGCTGTGATACTTCGGGATGCTTTATGCAGGTAAAACCCACTCTAAATGAATATGTCTCTTCCGCATAAGAATTCAAATGTTTCCAATGTTGCTATGTGTCCACAACAAGGTGTGTGCATAACCTGCTCACCTCTGCTTTTCCTCCCACATGCCTGTAAACAGATCACCACCCAGTTCTTCAGCGGCTCTCAGTCCACATGATAAGCCTTCCACCCGGGGAACAGAAGGGCTGGTTGTGAGAGCTGCATACAAAGAACATATCAAAGAATTACAGTGATGAAGGCAACCGCTCTTCTTTCTTCAAGTTCTGGCACCTGTGAAACTCTTTCTGGGTGTTTCGTTAGGAGTGCAGTCACACCAGTGAATGTGAGTTATTCATTGGAACAAAGACTGAAGAATCGGTGTCCTTCAAGCCTTTGTGCTACCAGCGCGAGTACTGCTTCGTAAATGTGAGTATCAATGATAGCGTGCTGTCTCTACAGCCCTCAGCTACTGGAACTCTGCCAGCACATGCTGTGGCGGTACCTTGTGCTCTACTTGTATATGCCTTGAGATGGGTTGGTGGATCTAATTTGATAACATCAAATGTGGCTCTGATAAAGTCTGCTAACTCATTCTGAATGAGTTTGAAGTTGATGCTACGTCTTTTTAGATTTCAGTCTGAACAACAAAGGCTGTTTGAGACCAAAGAGCATCACACATTTGCAGAAGAGCTTTGTCTGGCTAAGGCAGTACGTTCAAGAAGGATCAACATTTTGATCCTTCTACCAGTGAACTGGGTCATGGGAAAAAATATTGGTAAGTGGATATACTGATTAATAAGAAATCTGAAACCACCTTTAGAATAAATTTAAGATGTGGCCTCAGTGTTACCCTATCCACCTGAAAATAATATGGAGGATTAGACATAAAAGCTAGAACTTTATTTATCCCTGAGCTGAGGTAATGGCTACTAAAAATGTGGATTTCATTGACAGATGATTTAATGAGCATGATGACAGATGCTCAAACATGGCTCCATTAAAGATAAAAGCAACATGCTTAAATCTCATGAGGAGGGATTTTTTCTTATTGGTAGAAAATGTATGTCAAGACCTTTAGAAACCTAGGAACCACATAATGAGAAAATAACAAAGAATCAGCACTCATAAGTGTCTGACTGAAGTTCCCACTAAATGGACTTTGATAGGTCATTTTTTCCTGACAACAAAGACACCAGAAGGATTGCCTGGATTGTAGCTCCTCACTGCAACCTATGAGGAAAAATACTTCCTGTAGCCAAATGCAAAGCCAAGAAGAGGACTTTCTCCCTAGAAATACGGTTTTTTGCACTTGTAGAGTGAATCTAGTCCAGAGATATCATCTGAGAACATCAACACCATCAGGATCAGGAGGAGGAGATATAGTAGCAGACAAAAATATTGAGACATTATGTTCCTTGAAGATGACAATTTTATCAGTGACTGGGAAGATACTGAAGATCTAAAAACTAAAATTAGTTATGCTTTAGCTTCTGAAACTTCAACCTCTGCCACCTGTTGCAGTGCCAACTGCAATGCACTGGCTCAGCTGGCCTCAGTGTTTTGTGTCCTTTTCTTGTTTGGTATCAATGAGGGTGACTGAAAGGCTAGCTAAGGGCTGTCCTCCCTTTCTCTGTGGGCCTCAGTGATAGAAGACTGCTGCTACAGTACTGGTCTTCTGGAAACACTGGTCTTGGGTGCAGCTGATGACAGTGGGTGGCCTTAGCCCTCTCATTAACAGGACAGTAGAAGAGAGAAACAGATACTTCTAAAATGTAGTTCTCTTCCTAAAGGAAATGTCAAAAACAGGTCAGATTAATAATTCCCCAGAATTACCTACTCCTCTCCATTAACCATAAACATTACCGAAGGTGACATGCTTAGATACAAACATCCATATTGCAGACATCTACATTTAGATTGGAATCCCACCCTAGACATTTGCATTTCAGAAGAGGAAAACATTGGTGCCTTATGGCACAGATGTACCTAGGAGGTGGTATTATCACAGTCTTCCACATTACAGGGACTAACAATTTTGACTCCCAAGTCCTCTCTGGGCACTCACAATGAATGACAAACTGCACATTTGGAAGTAATGCGGCCTGTGTCTCAAGAGCAGAACATAGATTGTGGCCACCATATCACACTTCTTTCACGTGTGGCTTAAAGCCTGCGAATTTCATAAAGCTGACAATTAAAAGAAATTGCACATATATTAACTACTATTTTATTTATTTGCCAACAAACACAAAGAAACACCTACCATAACAAAAAATACAGCAACTATGAAGTACAATAATAACAAACTATCCCTAACTAATATATTCAAACAAACACTAGGGCTGATCTAATTCTTTGCCAAGGAACCAAAAGGCAGAGATCTGCAGAGTTTGGGGCTGCTTTTCACCCTTGGATGTAGTCCTGTGCAGAGAAAGTATATGTTCTATGATTTAACAGATTCAGAGAAAAATAAGCATTTTATCTGCTTTGTAACAAGATTCCTCCATAATATTTTCATAATTAAAAACTAGGAGTAGGCAGGTGAGAGGCAGAGCTGTTCCATGTGAACAAAGAGATGAGAAAGGAAGACATAATTGGGGCTCCTACTTCCAGTTCCTACTGCACAAGCTATAAAATTGCTGTAATGTCTTTCTCAGAGAGCTTTATTATGTTATTTCATATTGTCTTCCAAGCTAGAGTAGGCCTACAGACCTCCTTTGGTATGTTTATACTGAATTAACATTAATTAATGATGAAGGGTACAATGAATGTCAGCTGACCAATTCTAGATGTCTACATAAGAGTGAGATGAATTGCCTCTAAGTTCCATTGATTGTATTGACTAGTTTGACTACAAAGGGCATTTAGACACCCAACTCACATGTGGACACCTACATTTACCCCAAAGGTAAGCATCTAAAATCTCTCCCAGGCCCTACAACTCCGGCTGGTAGATAAGTGAATATTCCAGACTAGTTTAGTAATGAAATAAATGATGTTAACAAAACAGAGAAATGGTCTGAAAACAATAGGAGGCAATTCTACTGAGACAAGAATAAAGCTCTATACTTAGGTAGCTGTCGTGCTTTAACCCAGCTGGCACCTAAAACAACCACACAGCTGTTCACTTGTTGTTGTTGTTGTTGTTGTTATAAACAAAAACAAGTGATGAACAGCACAATATCTCACAACTTCAAGTTGATGCTCTGCAAGACCCCAAGCTGCCCTGCCTCCTGGCCAATCCCCCAGTTATATGCTGAGCATGACATCATATGGTATGGAATATCCCTTTGGCCAGTTTGGGTCAGCTGTCCTGGCTGTGTCCCCTCCCAGCTTCTTGGGTGCCCCTCGCCTTCTCACTGGCAGAGCAGTATGAGAAGCTGAAAAGTCCTTGACTGCTTGGCAACAACTAAAACATCAGTGTGTTATCAACATTATTCTCATCCTAAATCCAAAACACAGCACTATCTTCTACTACTTTCTTCTGCTACGAAGAAAATTAACTCTATCCCTGCTGAAACCAGGACAGCAGCACATGAAGGATGGGTGATGATAGGCTACGGAGCAGTTCTGAGAAAAATACCCTAGGATTATAGCTAAATAACCTGAAGATTAATCAACAGTGTCATTTCGTTATGAAAAAAATCAGTCATAATATGATGGGATGTACACCTGACAAGGCATATGAAGGAATCCTTCCATTCTGTTTGGCAGAGGTTACATTACATCCAGTTTTGGGCACTGCACATCAGGAAAGATGGAAAATAAAAGTAAAGCTGCAAGAATGGCTGGAGGTCAAGAAAAATAAATTATTCTCAAGCCATTTCAAGTCAAGATCCAGAAGTGGTAGAAATGGGCTTAATTTGCAGCAAAAGAGATTCAGGTTACAGATCAGGCTTGTGCATACAAGTTGCATACGACAAAAAGGACAGTTTTCTAAAGTGATTAAACACTGGAGTGAACCACCTTGAGAGGTTCTGAAATGTCCATTCTTGGAGGTCTTGGAAATCAGGTCAGTCAAATATCTGTTAAGGAAAACATAGGTACATTTAATTCTGCCCTGATCAGAGGGGAGGTGTAGATGACCCTGAGATTTGCTCTAGCACTGCCTTCTATAATTCTGTGATAACAATCCATTTCAGAGATACAGAACCAAAAATATGACTTGCCTTTGACTACAACAGTGTGCCATATCCAGAGTTAGGATACAATGATTTATCTCATTCTTTTAAATAACACCAGACAGTAATATTGGCCTGTTCTTAAGACAAAACCATTCTCTTTTAAATAGCCACATTTTAAAAATACATCATAGAAACATAGAATAGTTCTGGTTGGAAAGGACCTTAAAGATCATCTAGTTCCAACCCCCTGCCATGGGCAGGGACATCTTTCACTAGACCAGGTTGCTCAAAGCCCCATCCAGCCTGGCCTTGAACACTTCCAATGATGGGGCATCCACAGCTTCTCTGGGCAACCTGTTCCAGTGCCTCACGACCCTCATCATAAAAAATGTCTTCCTTATGTTCAATCTAAACCTATCCTCTTCCAGTTTAAAACTGTTGCCCCTTCTCCTGTCACTACAAGCCTTGGTAAAAAGCCTCTCTCCATCTTTCTTACAGGCCCCCTTTGTATATCGAAAGGCTGCTATAAGGTCTCCCCGGGGCCTTCTCTTCTCCAGGCTGAACTCTCTCAGCCTTTCTTCATAGGAGAGGTGCTTCAACCCCCTGATTATTTTCATGGCCCTCCTCTGGACCTGCTTTAACAGCTCCATGTCTTTCTTGGAGACCCCAGAATTGGACACAGTACTCCAGATGAGGACTCGCCTGAGCAGAATAGAGGGGGAGAATCACCTACCTCGACCTGCTGGCCATGCTCCTTTTCATACAGCTCACAATACGGTTGGCTTTCTGGGCTGCAAGTGCACGTTGACAGCTCACGTCCAATTTTTGATCCGCCAATATCCCAAAGTCCTTCTCCGCAGGGCTGCTCTCAATCCATTCATCCCCCAGTCTGTATTGTTACTGGAGGTTGCCCTGACTCAGGTGCAGGACCTTGCACTTGGCCTTGTTGAACCTCATGATGTTCGCATGGGCCCACTCCTCAAGTCTGTCAAGGTCCCTGTGGATGGCCTCCTTTTCCTCTAGTGAATCAACTGCACTGCTCAGCTTGCTGTCATCACAAACTTTCTGAGGCTGCATTCAATCCCACTGTCTCTATCATTGGTGAAGATATTAAATAGTATTGGTCCCAGTACAGACCCTTGAGGGACACCACTCATTACTGGTTTCCACTTGAACATTGAGCCATTGACCCTAATTCTTTGGCCATGGCCAAAGAGTCACAGGGGACTTTGCCTGACTGCCACGATTTTTCAAATATGATGGAGAGTGGCCTGGCAAATACATCAGCCAGTTCCCTCAAGACCCTGGTGTACAGCTCTTTGGGTGCCATGAACTTATATATATTGAGATTCCTCAGGTTGTCTCAAACCTGATCTTCACTTACAATGGAAGGGATTTCATCTCCCCAGTCCCTGCCTTGAAGTTCAGGGGCTTGAGAGATGTCAGAAGAGAGATTACCATTGAAAACTGAGGAAAAAAAATTATTGAGTATACCTCATTCTTCTCCATGTCTGCTGTTACTAGTTCTCCTGGGTTATTTATTGGACGAGGAAGGGTACCACTTTCAAATTTTTAAAAGTGCATAATTATGTTATTGTTGAATCTGTAAATGCAAACTGAGGAATTTCATCATTTTAATGTATAAAATGCAGTCTTGCATTTACAGCCACATGAATTACTTAGTATAGTAAGTATATGCATATTACATAGCAAATAGTGATACAACACTGTGCGTGCAATTTCATGCAGTATTTTTGTATCTTTTTAAGTTGTCTGAAAATTCCCTGAAACGAAGATACCAAAGAAAACTTGAAAGAATGCAGTAGTATTGTCCCTGTCATATGTAAAGATCACTTTCATTTTCTTCAGTGACTTCCCTGCAGAATAATGTTAACACAGACCCAGAAGTATGATCTCATTCTTTGAGCTTTTCAAAACAGATGGGTTGGGGGATCACCATGAAAACAGCAACTTCATAATATTCTAACGTGGTTCAGAAACCATGCCAATCATTTGCACTAAATTAAGGCAATTTTCTGACATTGTATTTCAATGACCTTGTGCCCAGGGTCTAAAATATACCTTGTAATTTGTTCTAGATGGCCCAAGCATATACCTATGACTTCTGTGGGGTCCTATGGTGATACTACGGACTCTTCCAGCAAAGCAATGTTCAGGAGGAGGAGAAGTATAAATACGGCAATTAACATTTAAAAGCCAAGTGTTCTTTTACTTCTGCGTGGGCTTCACCTGCCTATGCTGCTGCCTTTCTGCAATGAATTGTCTTGTTACTGTTATCTGTACCTTAGGAATTTTTACCAAGTTTTAGAACTCAATTGAATTTCTGAATTCAGTTTCAGGACAAACAGTCTTATCTGCATCATAAAACTCTGGGGAAAAGTCTAGCATAAATGGTGTGTCTCGTGCCCGGCATACTACTATACTTGGATATATACAATAGCTCTTCTCTACGCCTTGGGGAAAAAAATCTTGAAAATTGTTGTTCAGCACATTGGACTTTTATATACCAAGTCTAAAAGAGTAGTCACACATGCCACCAGACTTTAATACGCATGACCTTATAAATTAACAAGGTCATCAGATCTATCAGATTACAATAAAATCCCCATGCCCTTTTTGGCTTCTGTAACCCCTCAAGTAGCAACACAGAAGCCAGTGGCTCCAGGTCAGGCACTGTCTTCTGGAACTCCATCAGTGACACTCGCCATCCGGATCCGCAGATACTGTAGCACAGAGAGTTTAGCGATGTTATCAGGTCAAAGACATGGTCAGGATTTGTCTACACAAGGTGCTTTGAGAAAATTAATCTGGATCAACCAAGTGAAGTAAACTATGTTGGATTTAAACTCTAACTAAGTATCTGCACAGGTGCTTAATACTATTTAGAAATTTCTGCATTAGAATTCTATTGAGATTAACTTCTATGTCTTACAGATAGGACTTTTTGATGCCAAGAACTCCGACAGTGGCAATTTCTTAAGAGGAACTCCCTAATGCGAGCCATAGAGCCTTCCTTCTTAACATTTTTTCAGGGCTAGGAGAGGCTCTATCTAAACCTGCAATTCTTAACTAGGCAACAAGAGGAATAATGGCAGTTATGAGAGAAGTGATATATCCAGCAGATAAAAAGCTCATTATTATATATGGGGTTATAATGGGAGGCATTTGGATACTGTACATTTAAATAGTGCCTTGCTGACATCAAGCTTCCCTAACATTCAAATCAATGGGGCATTCCCAATGTGGAGATTTTGCCTCTCTTTTCATAACAATTAATAGAGACCAGAAGTGATTCATTATGGACCTGACACAAAAAGCAAAAATCGCATAACTTAACATTAGACGTCTTAAATACAGATGTCTACCTCTAACCTGGCAGATCATGCTCTACACAAATGGTGCAACTCCTCTCTAAAACAGATTAGATTAATTATATACTCAAAGTACCTACTCTTTTCTGACTATACTGTGATGTGATACGATGTACACTGTACACCTCTAAAGATAAATTACATGAATGTGTATCAAGTAATTTGTCTCATCTTGGCATGCCCTGCTGAGGATGATCAAGTTAATGACTGTAGGTTTCAGATCTCTGGCTGCATGTTGTATTTCCCCTGTCCCGGTGTAGGATATTTTCAGTGCATTTTCATTACATATCTGAACAAAAGTCTTATTTGATTGGTTTATTTTTCTTTTGGTGTGTTCCAGAGATCCAACTGTTTCCTTTTTCTTTTGTTACAAATAGCATCTGAATGTCACTTGGCTCAAACACTAGTGCCTCAAGACACCATACTCACCTGTAGAAAAGACGGATGGATAAAGGCTCTAGGGCAGTGCCTCACATCAGATTACTCCAGCAGCCCCACTTCCCAGGCTGTGGCACCACATTAACCCTGACAGACGTACTTCAGCTTGTGAACCCCACTTCTCTGGTTTGATTTCCGTCAGGTTGGTGCTTCCCCTCATAGGCAGTGCCTTCACTCGAGGCCATAGTTTGGGAACTGCTGCTCATAAAGGCTTGAATGAAGTGTATATAGTCTTTCCTGGATAAGACTAGGTGGTGACATACTAATCTAGTTTCCTTCTGCAACAGGATAACAGATGGGAGAAACAGGAGGTGTCATATCTTGACTGTTTTTGACACTGACATGTATTATTCTTCTACCTAAGAGAAAAACCGTTTAGAGGAAACTAGTATAGGATGAGTAGAAACTGTAAGTCATTCACTAGAAGCATTTATCAATGGTTAGTTATTGAAATGGAACAATGTATAGAGTGAGATTCCCCGGGAATCTGTGCTAAATTTGGGGCTTCTCAATATTTCCATTAACAACCTGAATAAGGGAAGATAAAATAAGCTTATTTGTTATTGCAGATGATCCCATGCTAATAGAGGCTGCCAGCTCACTGGAAGATAGGACTGAAATTCAGATTATTTTAACAAACTTGGAGAAATAGTTTTAAAAACAGGTGGCAGATCAATAGGGACATATGCAAAGTCCTGCACTATCACCCTGAACAAATACAGACTAGGCAAGAATTAGTAAGACAGTAACCCCGGAGAAAGGAGGTAGGGGAGCACAGCCAGGATATAATCACCTCCGCTGCTGCAATAAAAAAAAAAAAAAAGTAAATCCCATTGTGGGACACATAAAGAGTAAGCCTTTAGGAGACTTGTCTGCTCCCTCAGCAGCAGCAAAGTCTTAGCTGGAATACTGAGTCTAGTTTGAGACATGGTAAAAGAGAAATTGGACCAAGTTCAGAAAAGAGAGATAAGAATTGTCAGAGGTCAAAAAAAATATGAACCCCATAAAAAAAAAAAAAAGCAAAAGGACCAGCACAGTTTAGTCTACAGATGACTATGGAAAACACACCAAGAAAAGACTTCCAACATGAAGGATGGTTAAACACTGGCATAGATTGCACAGGGGGGTGTGAAGTCTCCATCCCTGGATGTCTTTAGGAACAGGCTAGACAAATGGAAAAGACAGAGGGACAGCAGGTCGTCGGGGCACCAGGAGAGGTTCAATGATCTCTGAGGTCTCTTCCAACACTATTTTCTAGGATACGGTCATTCTGCATCTTCTAAACTTTTTGTTGTGAGTAGCTGTTTAGAGTAATTGTGCGAAGACCAGCACTTCTCATTCAGCATCCTTGGAGCTGAATGAACCTGAGCTTTTTACTTGTTATAAATTCAGTAAGTCCGCTAGTTCTCAGAGTTCACTGCACTAAAGCTAAGGCAGTTAGACAGCCTGCTTTTATAATGCTTTCATTGAATAAATTTGCAAAGCTACTACCTAGAGTCTACATTATTGCTCAGCACCACTTTGCTAATTTGGAATCCAGATCTGGTGACTGATTTAGGAAAACAGTTCAGCTAATCCCTAGTGAATAGAAATCCTCAGCCTAAGATTGTACGGCTCACCAGATTCCCACATGTGCAAATGCAGCAGCTGCCTTGCAAAGGCAAGTTAAAATATCAAGTACAAACTTTAGGGGGTTTTCATAGGACATGCTCACTTTCCTCCCTCAGAGATCCAGGGCTCCCAAAGGAAGGAGTAGAGACAATCACAAACTTTCCCAGTAGACAACTTTTGTAGCAAAGTGGCAGGCACATGTATGTATTCTAGAAAGCTCTTTGGAGACAGCAGTTCTGGCAGGAAAACGTTCAGAGCAACTGTTAAAAAACCTAATTCTGCTAATTAGACTTGTCTTGTTTCTTCAATCAGCTGATCAGCATGCATACCCAGGTGATATCAATAACCTATATATTTTCAACTCTTTCCAGACAATTGCCTTCTGCATGATAAAACACATTAAGGCAGGGTACTATGAATTATAATTCCTCGGTGAGAGTTTCTGGGAAGGCATTTGTTGTCATAGGAAAGCAGATTGCTTCCTGCCTGATAGGAAGCCCTTGATTAACCCACAGTCTGTCGAGCTTTGGGGAGACCACACAAGGCCCATTTCTTCACTCAAACTTGGCGTGAGGTGGGCAAGCAGCTGATTTTCCTGAGATGTTGAGATAGGCCAGTCAGTCAGACATATGCTATATACTGTACCTGGTCCTGCAGTAGCCATCCAAATTTAGAAATAAATGAATAAATGTAAAGAAAATAACTATTTTAATTATGAAAACTGTGAAAAGTCATTTGTTCCTCAAAATTATTGTAAAGACATAATAACTGCTCTCAGATAAGTCCTTCTGAGTGCACTGCATTAGTGAATGGTTCTAATGCAGCTGAAACTAGTTTCTACTGAAGACAAGCACAAAACTTCCACCTACCCATACTCATGAGAATATCCCTCAACTATCATTCTTTCTATTGTCATATTATTTACAATATGAGTTTTGGGAGCATTATGTAAGTTGCCCAGTTGATACAGTACATTGGCCAGTACATTGATTTATGTATCACCTGGATATCTCAGGTGCATGCCTCTCTCTTCTTATTCTTGCTGTGCCCTCCCATCCCACTTTTTTTCACTTTTCCCCTCCCACACTTTCATAGAATCACAGATTCATAGAATGGTTTGGGTTGGAAGGGACCTTAAAGGTCATCTAGTTCCAAGTCCCCTGCCATGGGCAGGGACACCCTCCACTAGACCACATTGCCCAAAGCCCCATCCAACCTGGCCTTGAACACTTCCAGGGAGGGGGCATCCACAACCACTCTGGGCAGCCTGTTCCAGTGCCTCACCAGCCTTGCAGTGAAGAATTTTTTCCTTATATCTAATCTAAATCTACCCTCTTTTAGTTTAAAGCCATTACCCCTTGTTCAGCCATTACTTTCTACCGTTCTTTCTGAGACTTCTTCTTTTTCCTTCCAAATGAAGTTGTACAGAATTAACCTTGAAGGCTCTAAGTACCTTTTCAACACACTAATGCTTCTGTCCTGTTCTCAGGAGCTAAGAGTTTTACTTCTACAATACTCTCACCTTCTGCCAATTACAAAATGGAGTTCAGGTCTCTGACAGTGCAGTGCAGGACACTAGACCAGAACAGCTGAAATCCCTTCATTAGAAGCAGGATATTCTTGTCCAGGGTTACTTTCTAGTAAATGTACACTTACGGTGCAATGAGAGATCTTTGATATAATGCCTAAGAAAAAAATGAGGCTTAAAATCTAAAGCTACTCAGATACTTACCTCCTACTACCCAACAAGAAATATTTAAACAGGAGTCAGATGGCCAAGGCTCCCAGATGACATTCGGGGATCCAGGCCCAATCTGAGCTACCCAAGTACCAAATAATTCAAGATGCTCTCGGATGAGAGTCTCATGTGGAAAACTTTGGCAAAGTTTCTGAACTAATCACACTTCTAGGCAGTGAATTAGGTGTTGCACAGTCTGTTTCCTGATATCAGTGTGAGAGATAGCTGATGCGTACTAGAAATGGTTGTGTGTTATATGTGGAAAGCCAGGGTTTAAACAAAGATGTGTCAATTGTGTTAACTTATTTATAGTCTTTGTAGCGTCACACGTAGTTGAACCACTCACTTGAGTTGTAATGAAAGGCAAGCTGCATTTGCTAAAATAAGGTAACTATTTTGCAATGAGCAAATACTTTCTGAATATCATTTTACACTGATGTGTTTTTAATAACTAACAAGACTTCCTTTTCATATAACATTTTATCATTTTTATCTGTCTTGCTTACATCCTTAGGCCATTGTGGCTATGACATGACTATCACACCTGCTTATAAAAGCAGGCTAAAACTCTCCATAATCACTGTAAGTCAGTATACAGGACTGTTATAACGAGTTAGATGGTGTCTGAACTCCCCCAAAATGATCTTACCCAAGTAAGCTTATAAGCCAAGCAGGCAACATACAAACAAGAACAGGGTGTAAGAGCTGATTATAAAAATTAAAAAGATTAAAAATACCTATTAAAGTGAAGAAATGCTAATCCTGAGGACACATTCTTCTCCTTCAGATGTTTTCCCAACACCCGTTTGTTTCTTTGTGGGGAAGAATAACTGCAATATAAGCAAAAAGCAACATAACTGGTAGAGCACCTATAAGCTAGATGCTACGTACCTAGACTTCAGGGACCTAGCCTCTAAAGTAGGATACAAAGTCCCAAATCAAGTGCTTCAATTTGCTGTGAAATACGTGAGAATATCTGGACTCCTAGAAGAGTGACAATACGTAGTTGCACATTATGTCATGTGAAGTTGCGCGATACAACAGGCCAGGCTTCTGAAAGCTTCTGAAATCTCATTTCTGTCTAGAGTTTGCATACCTTGAAGCAATAATCCCAAACCAGTTTGAACCTAGGATCGTCCTTAAGCACTGAGCATTGCCAGTACGAGCGAGCAGCGCGGCAGAAGCAGTACTATTGCTTTTGCACGCTGCAAATCTCCTCGGCCACAAACATGTACATTTTATTACCCAACCTACTTTCATTTCTATCTATGCAGATGTACATTACAGATACTGGACAAAGTTTCCCACACATTAGCCCTTTAGTACACTAATCATTTTGGTTACTCTTCCCTGAATTCCCCCTAGAGCACTTATTAATTTATGACTGAAAAGTATTATTAATCTATTAAAATGAGGGAATATACATTCAAATATATGCAGAGAAACATTTTTTTCTCTATTTACTCTTAATTTACATCTTGATGAGTCAAATCCCCACTGTTACTTTGCCAAGTCAAACAAAATTTCACTGGCGATTAAAGTTGTCTTGTGGGATTGTACAAAACACACGACTTCAATGAATTTGATCCGCTAAAAGCATGTGGCCAAGAAAGAATTGCATTTTATATCTCTAAGCAAAAGTAATGAAAAAACCCACCTTTTCAAAGCCACCGGCATTTCAGAGCGCAAATAATTTTCAATTTCAATAGATGAATATTGATAACTTTGATATGACTCTATATAATAAATTCAAATTATTCTCCTGGAACTGTTGTCCCACACTCTCAGTTACATAAAGTATTTCGGCAGCTTTCAGCTTGTTTGGGAGCTCTGAAAGGCCACGGCTGAGATGCAAACATAACTCCACTTTTAAAAAATCATTTTAAAAAAAAAAATTTATGGCACTTTACTTTTGCACTTTAGTATCCACCTAACCGGCCCGATTCTGCCACAACAAATGGACGGGCAAAACGAGGTCTCTTAGCGGGAGCATTTCGGGTCGGGAGCCACCGGTGGTGCCGCTCCGGGTGACCCGCACGGGCGGACCGGAGCCGGCGGCGCTGGGCGCGGCGGCCCGGTGTCTCCGGGGGGGGCGGGACAAGCGAGGGAGGAAACCACAAGGTGTATTGGGTGCAGCTGTAGAGAAGCCAGAAGGGGTTGATGTTATCGGCCGTCTCTTCGAGCTCTGGGCTAGATATTGATTTTTACATGGAAGAGATGCGGGGATGAGGAAACTTTTTGAACGCCGCAGCGCGGCAGCCCCGTGTTACCGGAGAGCACGGGGAGAGGCGGCGGCTGGCTGTCAGGAGCCCCAGGAGAGCTGGGCGGAGAGCCCGGGGCCAGCTCCCGCAGGCCAGCCCTTCCCCGCACGGACCTTAGCAGCGGCCGCCCAGAGGCCGCGGTGCCGCCGCCGCCGCGGGGGAAGCCCCGGCGTGGGCGAGATGAGGCGGGCCGGGGCCGGGGCAGAGGGTGTCCCTGGTGCGCTCCCCGTTAGGAACGGGGGGAATCCCCCCATCCCTGCCTCCCCTCCCCTGCCGTGCCCTGCCCCCCCCCCCCCGACCCGACTCGCTGCTCCCTCCTCCTGGCGCTGCCCTCCCCCAGTCTGCCCAGTACTGCCCCAGCTGTCCCAGCTTAGTCCCAAGCTGTCCCAGCACTATCCCAGGATGTCCCAGCACTATCCTAACTGTCCCAGCACTGTCCCAACTGTTCCTGCATTGTGCCAGCGCTGTGCCAGCATAGTCCCAGGCTGTCCTAGCACCATGCCAGGGTGTTCCAGCGCTATCCTAACTGTCCCAGGACAGTCTCAGACTGTCCCAACTGTTCCAGCATTGTCCCAGGACAGTCCCAGTCTGCCTCAGCATTGTCCAAGCATTGTCCCAACACTGTCCCAGCATCGTTACAGAATGTCCCAGCACTATTCTAACTGTCCTAGGGCAGTCTCAGGCTATCCCAGCACTGTCCCAACTGTTCCAGCATTGTCCCAGCACTGTCCCAGGGCAGTCTCAGTACCGCCCCAACTGCCCTAGCACTGTCCGAGCACCGTCACAGACTGTCCCAGCACTGTCCCAAACTTTCCCAGCAAAGTCCTAGACTGTCCCAGCACTGCCACAGCTCCTCCGTGGGTACCTATCTTCCTCCGACGCGTCCCCGGGGTTGCCTTAGGGCGAGGCTCGCCCCTCGTGTAC
The DNA here is from genome assembly GCF_028858705.1 of Grus americana. Lineage (NCBI taxonomy): Eukaryota > Metazoa > Chordata > Aves > Gruiformes > Gruidae > Grus > Grus americana. The sequence continues at coordinate 189,118,669 of NC_072852.1, read as the reverse complement.
CGGCCAGGCGACACAAAAAGGAGGGACTCGGCGAGTGCACCCCTCGGCGACAGTCCCAGGGCCACGGGAAGGGTTAATCGTGCCCTGGGACAGCTCACGGCCACTGCCACAGGGACACAGACGGGAAAAGGAGCCGGGGGGTCTGCCGATGGAGACCTACAAATTGCTTTGCAGTCCAGCTGTAGTGTTTGCATAGTTACAGTGCACAAGGAAACGCCAGTAACGCTTCAGCTCCCCCAGGAAAGTCCGAGCACGGACAAATCCGCAGCTCGGGGTGTCAAGTTTGCAGAAAATGGCCGAACACAAATTTATTTTGCATTTCCCTTCCGGGAAAAAAAAAAAAAAAGCTGAACCCGGGAGATAAATGACTGTCTGGTGGCAAATACTGACCAGCAGCAGCAGCTGGAGACGAATCACCACACCGCCAACATTTTAAGTGCAGCGTTTAGAGGAGAGGGAGAGAAAAGCGAGATCTCCGGGCTGCCGCAACTGCCTGCACGCCCACTGGTTTCACTGGCTCGAGTGTCTGCGAGAAAAAGATAAGAGGCTGGTGCAGAGAAAAAACAATAATAATCATTAAAAGACAAAAAAAAACCCCAAACCCAACTAAGAAGCATTCACGACTTGAAAGTGGTTGCAACCCTGCAGCGCTGCTAGTGCCGGCTGGGGAGCGCAGCGCAGGTGGCAGCGGGTGGCGGTGCAGCGCCCGGCCGTCCCCGGCCCCTCTGCCCTGCTCTGGGCGGCCAAGGGGGCACGGGGGGGAGAAAAAAAAACAAACACGAATACCGGCCGCAAGGAGACCCCCCCCCCGCCTCGCGGGGAAACCTGCGGGCGATGGAGACGGCGCCTCGGCGGTACCCATGGACCACGGGACAGGCGGTGGCGAAAGGAGGGCTCCCCCGGTCCTCAGGGGAAAGGAAAGCCTGAAATTCCCCCAAACACGCACGTTTTGGTTTCAGCGGAGCAGGATGGAAATGGCTGTCATTAACTATCAGGTCCTGAAAGTTTTTTTTCTCGCTTTTCAGGGAGTCAGAAGTTACTTTTCGAGTTGGTGTCATTACCGTTTCTGTCTTTACGTATTTTCAATACACCGGAAAGTTTCCATCGGAGCAATTCGAACATTTTACAGTAACTACTCATTTTCCCGGAAGCCAAAACCAGCCTGGGAAGCAGATCTGCAGCAGGCTGCCAGCGGCTCTCCACCCCGCTTCGCCTGACCGAGAACCGAGCGTAGACATGGCTTCGGTGCCAGGACCCCCCTCCGGCCCCCGGCTCACTGGTACCTGCCCTGGGAGCAGAAACGGGCCCCTTGGAGCTCGGTGTCTTTCCCGGATGAGGAAATAACCGAGAAGAGGCAACTATGTAAATTCCAAAAGGCGGTTACATTTGGGGGAAAAAAACAAAACAAAACAAAACAAAACAAACACAAAAAACCCCCACAACAGTTGCTGCTGCTTTTTTACAGCGTCATTCCAGCCTTTTCCGACTCTCTGAACTTTTTTGGTTAATTGTACCGTTTGAGCTTCTACTAAAAGGAGGTGATTCTTCGCTTCTTTCTATATGTTATATAACTCCTTATATGCCGGGAGAAATAAAAGCACCAGCAGATACCTAAAGTGCCGAGTATTCGGTATTTTTAACGACGAGATTTAAAATCGCTTAATTTAATTATGCCAAATAGGAAAATAACACAGGCTTCTGTAAAGCTCAAACTACCTGAATTTACGCCTAAATCTACGCCAAGTTTGACAAGAGATGAAACCAGTACCCTCGGTGTCAGCGGGGCGGGAGAGGGACGGGGGGACACACATAAAAATACGGGTTTCGGAGCATCTCCTCAGAAACCTGACATCGAGGGGATGAGCTGGATGTTGAGTCTGGCAGAAAAACGAGCCGTCACACAGCGATTTAGTTATTATCGAACGAAAAGGGAGAGATATTTAACATTTGCGGCTGGAGAGAAGCGAGTTCCCCGTACCCCCGGCCCCGGTGCCAGGCAGCCCCTCTCCGGCCAGGGGCGGCTCGGGGGTCACGGGGGGGGGCATTTCTGAAATGACATCCCCTGCTCTTAGCCACAGCTCTGAAACAATTGAAGTTTAAAAAAAATATTTAAAAGATAAAAAGAAACAAAACAAAACAAAACAGGAAAAGACAAGTCGTCGCTGGGACACCGCTATCCAGGTTACTGTATTTCTTTCGCTAAGGGTTGTCATTATTTGCTGTACATATCCTCCCGCCAGCCATTAGTGACGAGCACGTTTTAAAGCCTCCACTAATTTACACAGAACAGACACTTTCCAGCTACGCTAGGAACGAAAGAAAAAAAAGGAAACAACAAAAAAACCCCAAAACAACAACAACAACAAAACCCCCCACAACCCAAAACCCTCAAAACTCGGCTCAATTAAAAATAACGATTTTGTTCTTGGACAGCTACCAGTTCTTTGCTGTTACCATCCCGGGACTTTTATTTAACCTCGGTAACATCCTGAAAGGCTAACAATCATTTTGCATACATTGCATCGTACCTTTTCAGTCCTGCAATACAGAGCAGTACCGAGCTGACCGCAAGCTGCTCAGATAGCTAGTTTGTTCGGTAAAAGAAACGTCATGAGGCGCACGGGGTTAATTAAATCTTGCAGAGATCCAGTTGGTATGAGCAAAAATCATCCAATCTTTTAACAACCTGATCGCATACGCTGGATATAGGCAACGATGTCTGAAAAAATAATTACGAAATTATGCAGCTCTAGATACACAAGAAAAAGTTTCCAGACCGAAAAAAAGAATAAAAAATCCCCTAAATCTCCGTAGAAGTGACTTGGGTTAACCGCGGCTGCTGATCCTTCAGCTTCGCTTTGATGCGCGGATCACGTCCATTCCCTCCACAGGTTTCCCAAAATCTCGCTTTTCGGACCCGTTCTGTGGACTTGACCGCACGGAGAGCGATTCGGGGGAACGGAGGGGGCTCCGCCACCCTCCCTCGACCCCCTGCGGGGCTGCCCAAGCCCTCTGGAGGCGTTTGAGCGAGGGGCAGGGGGAGGTCGGCAGCTCCAGGGGCTGCCCCGCAGAGCGCGGGGGGCTGCGGCACGGGGGAAGCCACGGGGCTGCCGGAGAACTCCCGGCACCGGGGAAGCAAATCGCCGAGGAAGAGACCGGGATGCCGGAGTCGCTCCCACTTCGCTGGAAGTGGAGACGCACCGTGTCAGCCCCGGCACAGCCAAAACCTTCTCACCCCCTCCTCCTTAGCTCTATCTGATTTTTAATTTTTTTTTTTTTCTCCCTTAAGCACAAATGCCTTCTCCCCTGCCTTTGACATTTGGGGCTTGTGAGCAAGGAGAGCTTTGAAGTCGCGGTTACCACCGCTTTCTTTCCGTGACACCACGGGGGAATTTTGGGGGTTCTTTGAAAAAAAAAAAAAAAAAATCAGGCAGGCGAAGGCGTTGACTTTATTTGGTGAGGGTTGGCAGCCCCCGCCTAGCGCAGAGCAAGAGGTGGCGGCGCGACCGTGGCTCATCCCCACGGTGAGGCAGCGGGGACGTCCCCGCGTGTCCAGCTGCGAACTCATGTCAAACGGGGCTTGGAGAGGTGCCATTTAGCCACCGAGAAACCCCGAGCCCAAAATCAGAGCTGGCGCTTTCCTGCCCCCCTCGTTTCTTAGGAGCACGGGGAGCTGCTTTCGATCACTATCTCCAAATTTCGCTGGTTTCTTAAGAAGGGAGACTGAAATATCACCATTGCCGGAAACGCACAGCTGCTAAAAGTTGTTAGTAAAGAATATCAAATCAACTCCCCACCACCGCTGTGGAAGTGGTTTGTTGTTTTGTTGGTTTGGTTTTTTCTTTTTTTTTAATAAAGAAAAGGAAATTGGATTTGATTTCTCCGCCCCATTTTGAAATGCGGTGAGTTGCCGTACTTGGCCAATAAAATCCTAAAAGTTTGCAAAAGGATATCATAATAATGTAATGTCATAACGATAATAATAGCAAAAACAGCGCTTGGAGCGCTGTGCAAACCCGGTAAACGCCTGACCGGAAAATCCAAGCATTTGGAGCTGAGTTTTGTCGTTTCAGTTTGCCTGCTGATGTCAACGGCGTGTCGATAAATAAGAAGTGAGACTTGAGGGGGAGCGGCGGGGGGCAAGGGAGAGGCAGCAAGCGCTTCTTTCCAAAAGGCGGAGTTTTTTTGAGGTCATTTCATCTCGATTCTTTCGTCATTTTGAATATAAAAGCAAGCTGACTGGCTGATTTTCCCAGTCCCTCGCCCGGCTGGGGTGATGCGATAACTTAGCGCACAGATTACTTTAATCAAGATGTTAAAATAGTCTTGGATCTTCCCCTGATGCTGACTGTGCGTTTAATAAAAGGTCGGTGTAACTGTCTGACCTCGCAGCAAACTGGATTAAACTATGAGTCTTGAAAATGTGGACATTTGGAGCTAAATCGTTGCTATTTTTCTATTACATTACAGAAGGAATATGGAAAGCTGTTTGGTAAGCTTTTGATAGGAACTTCAGAGTTTCTTTGTCTATCTTAAGAGCAAAGCAGTGTGCAACACGTAGTAACTTTTCCCTATAAGGCATCTCTTTGCCTGGTGCAGGAAACAATCGGTATCCCTTCAGAAAATAAAATACAGGTCTTAAAAACTTGGAAAAAAACCCCCTTGTCCTCCGCTTAAATTAGCTTTCCCCCTCACAATCCAGCCGGTAAACCACCACCGAAGCAGGCAAACTGCTCTGTCCGCAAACCTGAAAAAAAAAAAAAAAGAAAAAAAAAAAAAAGAAAAACCACCAAAACGCGGAGGCATTCCTGACGGCAGAAGTGAAACCGTCTCGATCCAGGCGAGTTTATTTGTAAACCCGGGGAGCAGCGAGCCCGGTCGGCGGCGGGGAGGCGGCGGGGGGGAGGAGGGGGGGGACGGGGGACGGACACGGCTCCGCCCGCGGGGTGCGCGGCGGCGGTGGGAGCGCGGACAGAGCAGCCGGGGCTGCGGCTGCTGGCTGCTGACTCAGAAAAAGCAATGTAGGTCATAACGAGTTTCCTTAAGTTACCTAAGTTCGAACAATTCAGCTTTTCTTTAGAGACTTCCCAAGTGCTGTTGCAACATTTCTGAACGCCGTGGCTATTGCCGAAGTTCAGCCCCCGGCTCTGGGCGATCGGGCTGCGGCGAAGCGGGGCAGCGCTCGGGGCAGGCATGCGGCTTTTTGGTACTCACACGTTTCGCCTCTCGCTTTTATCTTCCCTCGCCCATTTTCATCACAACGCCACTTTTTTTTTTTTTAATCTTTTGTCTCAGAGGCGTGTTTTTGTAAAAAAAGAAAAAAAAAAAAGTGCCAGCGCGTCACACTCCCATTTTCTTTTAAATTTTCAGAGACGCAGCAAGCCAATTGCCTACCTACTCTCTATTCAGTTCTCAGCTCTTTCCAGGAAGGCTTATTCACGGTTCATAGTTTGGATCTATTCTTTATTACCACCATTTACTACCTTCCACCACCAGTCAATTTTTTTGCACCATCACTTAAAGGGATATTTAAAAAGTTCACTTTTGCCAAGGGTTTTGTACGCAAAAGACGATCCGTCTTTTGAGTGACAGTGAACACTGTCCGTCTTCGAACTAGGTAATTTTCGTTATTTTCTTCCCCCTCCCCCCCCCCTTTATTATTTTCTTTGTATTTTGTTAACCATAGGAGGGCAGGAAAAGAGTAGCCACAGTCCCCACGGAGAGCTCACGGAGGATGAGCAAGCGTCGTGTTCTGTCGCAAGAGCAGCGAAGTGGGACGGAGACCTCGCTGCGAAGCACCAAGTTGTAGAGGAGAGGAAAACCTGGGATCAGGGGACGCTTCAAGAAAGGAACCACACTAACGGATTTTATTTTATTCACTTGGAGCTTTCCCCAACCATTACCTGCGCTCCCCGCTTCCCAGCGCCGCGCCGCAGCAAGCAGGGGCCGTGCGTGGGCTGGGGCGGGGCGGGAGATTTCCGAGGGACTCGCACTCTCCCCCAGAAAATCATCATCGGGAAGGCATCCGTTGTCACGAAGCATAACTAAGAGGGGAAATCATCCGCCCATAGATTTCACAAAAGCAAGGAGTGGGGGAAAAAAAAAATCCAAACCTCGCCCGGTCCGACGGCTGTATTTCACATCGCCCGCCTGTCCATCACGGGGGTTTTTAGGGCGATCGCACAACCCGTGTCACGGTCACGCACGCCTTCAGCCTTCCTCCTTCCCTCCAGCTCCTCTCTAACCCCACAGTGACACCCCGCCGGCCTTGGTGCAGGGAAGCGAGGATTTCCCCGTCTAAACATAGAAGGTTTTGCCAACGGAGCAGGAGTCCCGTGAATGTTTCCCCGAGGTTACAAGCAGCAGTTCCAGCAGCTCCACGGAGACCCGAGGCCGGAGCCGGGAGCGCCCGACAGGCTCGGGCAAGCCCGGTCCCGGCCTCCGCCCGCCCGGGGCACGGCGGCTCTGCCTCCCGGGGCGGGAGGGGCGAGCCCTCGTACTCCGAAAAAAAAGAAAAAAAAAAAAAAAGAAAAAAAACAAACCCCAGAACAGAGTTGAAAGAAAAAAAAAAAAAAAAAAAAGACGCTACCCTGCGTCGTCCCCGCCGGCGGAAAGCTCCCCCCGTCCCGCGGCACCCGAGGGCGGTGGCCGGGGCGCTCGGGTGACCGTGGGCGCTCGGGACAGGGAGGGAAACGGGGGGTGGGCAAAGCTCTGGCAGCCGTTTGGGAACACGTTCCCCAGCCTTGGCGGCGGTGGAAGGCCCTCCTCTGGTGTTTGCATTTTTCTTTGTTTACATTCAGTTTAGAAACATTGGCCTTCGGCCAGAAAAGCGCCGGTCCCCGTTTCCCCCCCCCCCCCCCCCCCTATTCCTTCTCGGGTGGCGGAGGAGAAGAAACTTCTAACTTTCACGACCCCCAGGTCTTAAAACGTTTTCCCCTCGACTCCCCAGATTAACCCTTCGGCCACCTCGGAAAGCAAACGGGGCTGGACGGTGCGTGCACCTGCCCTCGGAGCTCTCAACCGAGGGGTTGCAACAGGTTCTACCGGGGGATGGAGGCGCACCGGGGGATGGAGGTGGAAGGTACCGGCGAGGCGCGACGAACCGAGCGGCGAGGCCCCGCCGCTCCGTTCGTCGCGCCTCGCCTCGCCGCCCGCGGGGCGGTGCTGTGCGGCGGCGGCCGGGCGGGGAAGCAGCGCGGTTCTCCCCGCCGCCGCACCGCCCGGTTCCCCCCGTGCTCGGGGCGGCTGCGGCGGCGGGTGGGGAGAGCGCTGAGGTCGCTTGTATGCGCCGGGCTTGTGTGTGCCGTCCCCCCCGCTCCTCCACCCCGATATTTCCCCCCCCCCCCGGCGAGGAGTAAGTGCCACCGCTCCGCCTTCTCCTTTTCGCAATGTTGACGCAATCTATAAATAGTGGAACAAAAGGACCAACTTCCTCGCAGCTTTGCTGAAACTGCACAAAAAAGGCAACCGGGGGGGGCTGGTTATTTTTTTATTTTATTTTTCTCCGGTTAAAAGGCGAATCCTCCCTCCTCCCCCCCCCCCCCCGCTACTGGAAGATTATTGATATTTTTTTTTCCCATGCTGGCAACGTCCTGCGAGTGGCTATTTTGCTTTTGCACCGAGAGAAGGGCTTCCCCCCCCTCCTCTTCTGACAGTAAGTGCCATTTAGCTACTGCCTTTTCTACGGGGAAGGAGGAGGGGGGGGGCGCCTGCTCGCCTACCTGCCTGCTGCCCCAGAGAGCGGGCAGGAGGGACCAGGCGCTCCGGGGACGGGGGGGTTTGGAGGCGCTTAGTGGAGTGTGTGCGTGGGGGGGGGGGGGGGCAGCGCCACGGAGCGAGTGGGGATGAGCGCACGGGGGACGGATTTGGGGTGGGGAACCGGTGAAATAAGGTGATCGGGAGAGGGGACGGTTGCCGCTGCCCGCCGAACAAAAGCTGACGCTGATATTAAACGGGCTTTTGTTAGGGGGAAGTGTGTGTGTGCGTGTGTGTGTGCGCGGAGGGGGGGGACACCCCGCCCGCAGCAAGTTGCCGTGCAGCGGAGGGCACCTTAGACTTGTTTACCGCTCGGCGCGGCGCTCACCGGCGTGTTTACCCTGCACACACGACGCGGGGCTCCCCCCGCCGCCGCTCCCCCCTCCCCAACCCCTTCCCTCCTCCGCGCACCGGGGAGGGGGGGGAAGGGAATGAACGGAGCGGGGTTTAAAGGGGGGGGGGGATGCGCGGTCAGGAGATGCTGATATGATCACGCGTAAAACACCAAAACCTCCCCCCCCCCCACCGCCGCCTTTGCCAGTCGGATCGGTGCAAGCGCAGGCAGTTACTGGCCGGAGGGAGAATTACATCATCCCCTGTTCCAGTGATGCTACCTTTCGTGCCGCTACCATGCGCGCAGGGAAATAAGCGGGGGCGCGCCTCGCTTCGCCCCCCCCCCCCCGGCTCGGGCGCAAGCCCGAGCCGGGGGGGGGGAGGCGCGCCCCCGCGTCACTCACACACACATACGCCCGCCCGAGTGTTTACAGCGCTCACACAGGCGTATTGTGACGTCGCCTGAGTGACAGCCCGCCGCGCCAACGGGGGGGCCGCGGCCCCCGACGCCAAAGCAGAACACGGGCGCCCCGCCCGCCTTTCACCCCCCCCCACGCCGCGCGGGTTCCGCGGGTTGTGGGGGGTGCGAGCCCAACATTAAATACTTCAAAAGTTAAACTTATACGCTCTGGTATTGGGGTGGTATTCATGATGCAGATTAATTTGAATTTATTACGTTTTATGACGTTTTAAGCGCATACTATACGTTGGAGAAGCGATTTCTTGTGAGAGAGGCGAGGTGTATTTGTAAGCGTGGGGCGTCTGTGAAGTTAAACCGCTGTCTCAAGTCTTGCGCATCCCCTTGGGAGCAAGGTGGGACGCGAGGGGCCGATCTCCTGCCGGGGTTTGGCACAGGGAAGACAGGAGCGTAGAAGCTGTCATAGCAGTGGCCTTGTCCAGAGTGGACAATAAAAAGCTGGTTTTATTTATTATTTGGTTGGTTGGTTGCCTTTTTTAACGGGAAATAGATTTAAGCACCGAGGACAAAGTCTAAATTTCACACATGGTATGTTTTTCCTAGTGTTAGAAGTGTAATGTTATAGGGTTAGAAACTTGTTGCAATATGCTACTTTGGGGGGGGGGGAAGTGGGGAGTTTTTACTCAGTCTGTGAAAATATTGAAGTAGTACTTACCCACTGCAAAGTCAATAAATCCGTATCACACTAAAAACAACAAAAAGTGTTTTACAAACTGATACTTGTCAAGAATTGTTTGCCAGAATGCAGCAGTGTAAAATTATTACGAAAACATCAGGATTTACTCACTGCAAAATTCAAATAACCGTGAAGCCCTGTTTAGTAGTACACGCAGTTTTTAATGTGTTAATGGTTTGGGTTTCTTCAAAGTGTATTACTTTTTGAAGTCTGGGTGTTTCTGTTTGTGCAGAAAATAGACTGAGAAGCTTTGAGCTCCTACTGTTACAAAAGTTAAAAGGAAACAAAGTTGAGCTGCTAAGTCGGCAGTCTGGAATGAGTCAATAGTATCTCCTTTGTCCTGCTAGCTTTCTCTGCTGTGGTGTATCTTTGCTCTATTTCCTCTGCACAAGCAAATGAGCATTTCTACCCTCAGTATATTTAATAGACTTTATAGGTCTCATGGCTTCTAAATATTCTGACCCAGCAGTAAAATTCAAATGCATCTGCCTTTCCAGGCTGTACACAACAGTGGTGATACTGTCAATGACAGTACGCTCACTTTAACCATGTAGATACTTACACATTTTCCACTATCTATAATTAATGGGGCAAATTATTCTTGCTTTGTTGTAGTAAGCCTTCATAAGGGAACAAATATGCCTTTTTAAAGTTTTCTATCATCTCTTGTTTTCACCAAAAAAAAAAAAGAAGAAGAAGATTGGGATGGAGACACGAAGGAGATGTAAATAACTCCCCCCCTTCGTTTACTCGGGGATTCCCTGGGAGTCTCAGAGGGCAAGGAGGTAACATAGCTGGCTTTTACAACAGGATCACAGGTCCTGACACAGGGTCACAGAGAATCTATGCTTGGCTAGCCCTGTGCTCCAGTTTTGTTTAGCTGGTAGCTAGTCCCTTGAGGGATCAATGTCAACTTAAGCATGCTAATGTCTACAAGCAACGGGTTGGCCAGTGACCGAGAGCTGTAACTGGCTCCTGGAGGGCTCCCTAATTCTGCTGCACTTGGAGCTCGAGTGCTGCTGCCAGGCTGCTTCTGCGGATCTGGAGCTTGTCACAGAAAGAAATCAAAGTGGCAACAGTATAAAGCAAATAAAGCAAACCCCAACACTGTCCGTTTTCTGAAAACAAAAGGTGGGTAGATGTATTAGGTGGATTGGAAAAGTGGCTTGGGCAGGGATGTGGTTTATAGACTGAGGCACAGAAACTGGAGCCAACTCCCATCACCGTGAGCTAAGTTTCTGTGTACCTCAAACCCGCTTTGCTCTCAATTTCTGGCCTTGGGATTAGTATTAGTCGTTCCGCAGACCTGTCACACTCCCAGAGGTGATAAACAAATGTTAATTCAATATCCCATGTGCAAAGGTATTAGTGTTCAGCAAATAAAATAGAACACTTTCTCTGTATTACTCTGTATGCCTTAAATTAATCCCTTAAGGAAGGAGGTACACGTATATATATATGCACACACACATACATATCTCCTCATGTTAATAGCCCCTTCTGGTTTAACTATCAAAAAGCAGAGTTGGAGACGAGAGTTGGGCAACTAGAGCACAAATAAAAGGGAAACTGTATTAACTCACTGGGAGGTTGAAACCTGTATTTTAATATATACAGTGTGTAGTTTTTACTTCCTTTTATGTTACAATACAAAGGCTTTTTAGGTTTGTGAGGTCAAGATAATTTTTTTGGTTTTATAAAAATGCAGCATGTTCACTATTAATTTATCTAGGCCTGCTTTTCTTTTGATTACCTGAATTACATAAATGAGTAATTTAGCATATGATTATCTGAATGACCATTCCTTTCCCTTTTCACTCTTGAAAAAGATTATCAGTCAACTTCTGCTGCAGCATTGTATCTGTGACCATTCTGACTGTACCATTTGGTGTCTGATATTTTTTATTTTTTAAATATAATTTTGTACTTCCCCCTCCCCCCCCCCCGGGTTCTTTTAAAAAAATGCAGTCTCATAATTCCTAACGATAACAAGCAGTTTCCTCTGGTGGCCATAAAAGCCTTATGCTATGAATTTCTACAACTTCTGTTTAAAACTTAAAACATTTCTATCTTTTCAGTTGTAAAGGGTGTTACTAAGTTACGTTTGGAAATTTGACTGATATAGCCAGCATAGTCTTCCTGGTTCTGCAAGCAGGCAGTTCCAGTGTTTCAGCTTTTGCACAGTAGCACTTTAACAAGCAGCAGCCATGCATAACTAACAAGACTGCAAGTCCAGTGACGGCTTTTTAGAAGCCTGCACCCAGCTCTTAAGTTATCTGAAATGTCCATTTTATATTGTTGCAGTCATATGACAAAACTATTAACAGCAGGAAAGTGCAGTAGGTATTCACGATGGGTAAGCGACAGGGGAGAGAAAAAAAGTTTTGAAAACTGAAGCCTGAGGCACAGGAAGAAAGCAGCACAGCTCTGGCTATCCTTTTATAGTAACTGGTGTTTTACGGAAAGTGGGAAAGAAAAGAAAACTCTCTTTTCCTTCCAGCAGCTAGACAGTGATGGTATGACCCTTCTAACTGAAGACTGATAGCACTCTTGGAGAAATCTTTATGCGGGTTTCATTTGCAGTATCTGCAAAGGAGAAGTATTGTTTTCCCCAGCTCCTTCTCTTGAACCCACTTCCGGATTCTGAGTCTTATCCTCTAGCTATATTGATGGATGTCTAACAGAACAGTTTTCAAGTTTGGCATTAATGCTTCATAAAATGTAACATATTTTTCAGAATCTTTTAAAGTACTGAAGTAATTTTCAAGAATATTTTCTACATGTACAGTTAACATTCTCAATACTATATATGTATAGATGATATTAGCTCATCAGGGCATTACTTTAAAATGTGTACATAATGTGTGCGCAAGATATAATGTGTATATAATGTGTGCACCTAGACTAAACAAGTGCTTGCAGCATGGATTACAGCTACAAATAAATCTTTTGTAAAAGATGAATGGAAATTAGGAAATCAGTAGTAGCTCATCGGATGAGAAATACACCCTTTAGACTGCACAAAGAAATAAAAAATGCCAAAAACTAGGCAACACCAACGGGCAAAACAGAATATTGGAACTCTTAGTATCCTTGTTTCTGGCTAAATGTGGTATGTGCATGAACATCCTTTCTTATAAAAGAATAAATTTCACAAAGATTCCACTGTGTGACAGTGTACTGATTGGCTGTCACAACTACTGACTAAATATTAATTTTGGTAGTCTTTCCAAGTTAAATCTATGAACTACTATGTCTGGATAACTTCTAAATCCCTACCCGCAAGTGAAACTCCAACAAACCGACTTCCTGCCTTGTACATTGTCTAACCTTGTTTGTAAAGATTTGTTTAGTAATTTATTTCAGTTCATCAATTTTACTTTTATTAGTTGGTTAGAGAAATATTACATAGTCTCTTTTGATTTGGAGTTTATGTAATGTTAGTTTTACAACACTAAACAGTGTGATAAACACTACAGACTAACTAGAAGGAGATCCACATTAGTGCAATCACTTCAGTTTCGTAACTCCTACAGATTTTTATCTCTTACAAGCAATGATTTACATACCAGTGAGAGAAAATGAAAATGAGGGGGAAGCTCATTATAACCCTGTAAGCGTACTTAGTTTCTCCTAACACGGACTAGATTAAACCTGGCCTATGTTACAAGAACTATGAAGTGTGAGAGCAAAGGGTCTGTTCTCATAATGGTCGGGCACAATTAACGCTCTCTTCACTCAACAGAGAAAACCAGACCCAAAATGGGAAGGAGGATCTGGGCTACTATTCTTTCACCTTCTATCCCTACCCCCACCCTTTGAGCTGTAAAGAAAGGATCAGGTTGCACTATTTTAAAAGCTGGTGCAGTACGCACGCTTCCTCGGAATATTGGGAGAAAATCTCTCTCAGAGTTCCCTGCAGGAACACATACTGCTTCACAACATCCTTTACTCAGGACTGTGCCTTATCAACAGAGCTGAGCTTTCAATTAAGTGATGAAAACTGTAAACGTACGATATTTTTAGAGACGTATACAAATAAGAATATTATTGAACTAACTTACCTTTGACACACGGTTTTGAAAGCTTCACGCTTGATGCAAGTCATAAAAAACAAACCATCACAATAGCTCAGCACTACAGGTGAAGCAGACCTGTAAATAAATGAAAAAAGAAATTAAGCGACTTAGCATGGTTTCCTAAACACGCTTACATAAACTGGATTGATTAACACATAAAAGAATTTAATCGCTATCTCCTTCATCCCACCATCTGAGCGCAGATTACTAGTTACTGTTCCTACAGAAGTTTCAAGTTAAATCATACAGCCGATGTTAAATCTATATGAAGCTGGAAGATGGATTGTGTTTCGGCCAAGATTTGGAATGGGAATTCAAACGAGGGCCATAAACCTGTCCCCGACTCAGAATTTCACCAATGGCTTCTTGATTCTGAGACAGGGATAATTAAAACTGTCCTACCTCTCACTGATGTCCCAAGGCTACATATACTAAGGTTATAAAAAGTAAAAAATAATCTAAGATCTGAAATAAGTGTTTGACAATATTTTGTTTACCTGTGTATTTGTCTTTTCAAAATATAAAAGTCATAGTTCCAGAGGCAAGGTGGCTAGTTAGCAGCGCCTACTGAATGTCACAAGGCTAATCCAGCTAGGAAGATCTCCCTTAAAGGAGTTCTCATGCTGTATCCTATCTCCACATAAAAGAATCAAAACCTATAGTGCTTGATATACTCACCAGTCTTCATATTAGATATGAAGACCCGACTGGGAAAGGGCACTAAAACCCTCCTATCTCACCCAGGGAAGGATCCTTCCGTAGGTATTGTGGAAGGAAAGCCATAAGCCTCTTCCTGTTGGAACTGGGGAAGTTTTGGGTGCAGCGGGAGAGCCTGCACAAAGCACCGCGTAGGTGCTGGGCTGTGGGTCAGTGGCACTCGGAGGCTAGAGGAGCTGTATCGTTATGGTATGTCTGTCAAGCGGCCTGACAGTGAGAAGGTATAAATGCCGTTTCATCTTGCCTCAGCCACTTCTACCTGAGCTCTGTGAGTTTTAAAAGGAACAAAATCTCATTCCAGGCTTAAAAAAAGGTTGAGATCTATAGATTAAAAGCTGTATATTAGATCTAGGTATTACTATTATGTTTTTTAATAATAGGCTATTTCGACATACAGACCGGTAGACATTTCATTTTAAAGCAAGAATTAAAATGCTGTCAGGTTGTGTCATATGACAACAAATTTACAAGTAGTAGCAAAACTGTCCTTTTCTCATGCGTATGATTCATCATTCTAAAGGGACTGCCTGCTTGAAATATGCAACATGCACATGGAAATGGAGGGAAAGATAAGAAAAGAAGTTTAATGGCAGATGCTGAGTTGGATGACTGAAGTCTTCATCAAATAAGAAAGCAGTCTCCTATTTACTTTCTGATGCTGTGTAAATGAATGAATCAAAGCCCACACATTTTCTTGCAAATCACAAGGATTCTACCCCTCTATGCCCCTGAGGTCATAAGTGACTGACCCCGGATGGACTCCTGCCACCTTTTTTTAATACAGCAAACATATACCTCTCTAACCACTCGAGCCCATATCAGTGCTGCCTTCCCTTCCTTTTTTTATTGTAGCAATCTATACCCCCCTAAAAAAAAAAACCCAAACCAGTCCTACCATCTTTTATGTCTCTCTACAGCCTTTCTTGCACTGAGAAGTTTCTCGATACTTAAGCAGACACGTATTAAGGTATAAAGAAAAACATTAAAAGATAAGATTATTTCAGGGAGTGATTCAGCAGCTTTTCAGAAAAAGGAATACTTTATTTCAAAGAAAATAAAATCTTCTTCAACTGAGAGAGGCTCATGTTTATATTATCACTAAAACTTTTGCTGAAAGGGGAAGAAATATAACTGTAGACTGTTGAAAAGGAAGTTCTGTTACAGTACAGCCCAAAAAAATTTAGTTCTTACAGTGTATAAAATATGTAATCAATGCTGAACTTCTGCATTTGCCTTAAATACCAAGCCGTGAGTGTGGACTACTCTTTAATGTGTCCAACAGCCTTAATGCTGAAATCTATACACGGAGATAATTAATACAATAGCATTCACCAAGAACAAAACTGAGATATTGTTTCATTGAAACTTCTCCAGCTCTAACAAAGACACTATTCAAAAAAAAAAAAAGCATTTCAAAGACCACTGTAGATGCTGCACATAGACTGATTCTTGAGTTAAAGACAGACATCCACTAGCCAAAGGAATAACTCAAAGGAGAGACTTTAAAGTTTGAGACCTCTAGTTTGAACTTATCTATGTTTCCACACATCAGTAGGTTCAGTGGAGTTAGAAATATCCAGTATGTGTAATGAAAACAATCTCTATCAGTGGATACAGCATGAACATGATAACATATGTTTTCCAAGCCTAGAGCAATTGTCAAGCAATTACTATTTGTCAAGGCAACACACTTGATAGTCGGGGTCATCTAACCCTAGGTCATCTCCTTCTACCTTATTCTGAGGCAGGTCTCAGTAAGTCAGCTGCCCAGCTTGCTTTAATTTCCTCGGAAGGTAAGTTGCAGATGCAGGTTTCTCTCGCTACACGCAGCGAGAAAGCGGAGGGGGGCAGAGGCAGCGGCAAGGGGTGCAGTGACTGCACCACGATGCCTTCTATAAGCAACAGCTGCCGGGGTTTTGTTCCAAGACGAAGGAGGGCCCGCGCGGGTCAGAGGGGACTCCTGGACAACTGATTATTAACCAGGGCTTTCTAAAGCGCTTGCAAGGCCCATATTGTGTTTGTTTAGGACCCAGAACTACAAGTGCATGTTATCAGCAGACTGGGTGGATTGGTTTGTGTCTCTCAGTTAAATTAGCAATTCTAGCTACCTTTTAAAACAGAAAAGAGAAAGACCTTGTCTTACGCAGTCTGTTTTGGTACAATTTTACATGTGCTTTATTTTTTTAAAAAAACTTTAAAGGCCCTTATTCAACTAAATATACCATCTTTACAAATATGATTCTTTTTGCTATCCAGATTGTTATTCCATGCCTGTACAATTTTTATTTAATCATCTATGTAGCTAACCTCTGATTCTTAATTTTTACATTTTATGATAGAAAATTGAATGGCTTTTCTTTACCACATGATTCAATCTTCCAATTATAATTTGTAAACTGTGTGTAGATGGAATTCAATTAAAATGTAGCAAAAGAGCACTTCATTTTTAATCAGTTAAATTAAATAACAATAGATGTACATAATATGCAAGGAAAAAATATCAGAACATATTGCACTGAAAACTGATTTATTTAATAAGGACTAATCACTGTTAGTTGGTGAACTTAAGTGATTGCTTCTGGTCAGCGTGACCTTCAAGACTTAGAACTAGTACATCTCATCCTCTTACAGTTTTCATATGTGGACCTGATGAGAAAAAAAAGAAATTGCCTGCTTTTTCATCTCCCCGTGGATTTTTCAATTTTGAACATGTTAGTCATTAATAAAAAGTAGATGAGTACATTAAAAGAAAGGAAAAAAGCTATCAGAAGCAGGTTCAGCATTCTGTAGGTTATAGTTCCATGTGCTCCACCAGTGATTTCCACCCTTCAGTGGTTTGACATTCTCTAAAATTTTGGCATGAAAAAATGTGTTGCATAGTATTTTTATTGTGTTATTTTAAAATACTATAGTAAACTTAACCTTAATATGGGCTGCCCTACTTCCATACTTAATTTTAAGTGGTCTTGTTAAAAAAGAAACATTTAATTTAAATAAAGCATACATATAGAACTCATTAAACATATATTAATCATTCCAGGAGGCCACACAAGTAATAGAAAATGTGAATTCCTTCCTTTCTGATTTATCAGCCATTTACGCTATATCAAAACAGAATGGGTTCCTACTGTGCCTGCTGGTGTACATACAAAGTTAAAGAGACAGAGCCCTGGCACAGAGGTTTGCCTTCATTTGCTCAACACCTGAGGTGTTAAAAGTAAAAAGCCAAACAGGAGAGGCTTTTTTTTTTTTTTTGTAAAGCACTGGCTGTTTGGATGCAGATTTACCAGCAGCAGGAGGCAGAGGGTGAAAGGATGCTATGAAGGGCTCTAGATCCTCTCTCGTTCTTCCACCCCTTCCTATTCCCCTCCTCCTTGAGCTCTAGCTGTGTTCACCTCTGCCTATCTCCTGAACGTTGGAAAGACTTTAGGCTAACCAGAGAACTGAACATAAGCATCGACCACCTTAATCTCTGCTAAATATAGAGACTTCCCATTGAATTTCCTTGTCTTTACTAAGTGACTTAGGAGGATAAACCTACTATCAGGACAGCTCACCAAGTTGCAAGGAAGAGAAGGAAAGTTATTTCTGAGAATGCCAAAGACTGTGATCCTGGCTTGCTGAATTTTGGAACATGACTTACAGATTTGGCATTACAGATCTGTGGATTCGATTTATTCACTAAACAAGGATTAGAATAAAATTGCTCCTCCCAAATTACTGTGATGGAAACAACAATGTCCCACAGATTTGCTGTTATTTTTTCTTGTTCTTTTCTTCGGCAGGCTCAAAGATTTCCTCTCTGCGGTAGAGAGAATCTGAAGGCCAGCATAAGGAACAAGAAAAGTCACTACTCAAAATTACAATGGTAGCAACAAGTTTCTAAACAGATAAAGCTGAAGAAAGCTTGGTTTAGGTAAGGGCATGATTAAGTGAGGAAAAAGATGAGGTAGAGGTATTTCATTTACATATACCATAAAATCTTTGAAATACCACAGACTACGTAGTTAGCAAAGCTGACAGTGCAGTAATAGGGAAGAGAAGGACTGACTAAGGTTGGTTCTAGTTGGTTGAATTTAAAGAGGGGAAAGTTCTGAAAGTATTTGTTTCATTTTTGCAAAGACTGTGAGTAGGCCAAGACTCATAAATAAACCGTATTTTAAGAATACAAGAGAGGTCAGACTGGTTCAGGCCAGGCGTACACTTGGCCCATTTACCTATCTCCAACTGCAGACATAAGCCTATTCTCACCCAAGTACTCTGAGAGAACAGCAGGATGAGAACAAGCACAACTGCTATTGCCCATGGCTTCCAGCGTCCAACTTGGTTTTAGCTGGGGGGATGTTTCCTGAGCCTGATGTGGTTTGTCTAGTCAGTGACTTTTACTAGATCTCTCTTCCAAGGTCTTGTGCAGTCTCTTCTTAGATCCATGTGAACTTCTTTCATCCATGCTGTCTAGGCAAAGAATGTCATGAGTATATTACCCATGGACATATAAACCAATATCATTTATTGTATTACTTGCTTTGAACCTGCCTACTGCTAGCTTCATCTGATGCACCCTCATTATTTTATTGATAGAGAGGGTGAAAAGTTGATCCCTATCCATCCTTTTCATGTGTGATTTTAAAACATTTATTGCTGTTTCAAAGAAGCGTTAGAGGGGTGCTGTAATTAAAGTCTCTGAAGAAGAGTCCATTGCCCCTGTGCTGGAAATCTATTTCTTCTTACCTCTGCCAATCAACCACCAGTTTGCCTGCTATCTGTGGCAGATGCTGAAGCTGCTATTGCACAGAAGTCCTTCCAAGATCCTGGGGAACTGGAAGCTTAGATGAGCACATTCTGAGAGAGCCATTCTTTCCCACTGTTAGGGAAGATGCATTAGAGGAAAAGATGCAGTCATGCATATTGTGCTCTTAAAACCCTGCTGGTCTTTCTGCAAGCAGAATCTAAAAGAATAGTAGGGAGTGGAAATGAAGAGAAGAAAATTTGCCAATCCACAGAAATCAGCCCCATTCCAAGAAAATTACTTGCTAAGAACTAAAGCTCAAGGAATCAATGTAAACTTTATCTGAAAACTGAAGTAGAAAACTGAAGATAAAGTCGTTCAAGCTTCCTCTAAAGGAGGAGGGCATTGTTTCTAGAGTTTGGCAGTAGACCTTTAGCAGGCGCAGTTAACATAATAATTAAAACAGCAGAAGCTTGTGGGAATTTCCTATTATTTCAGTGGGAGATTCATAACCCATGCAGTATACTCCCATTTTCCCTGCTATGTGTTTTACAAGGCACAGGAATATTTCTTAAGAAGGCAGGAAAGCCCAGTTTCTATTAGTAAAAACTTTCGCGGATAGGTAAGACAGGTCTCCATTCTTAAGTAAAAATATAAACAAAGGCCTTTCAGAAATCTTATTGCAAGGTAAGGTACATTGTATACCCGCACGGAAGAAGATAAACAGCTATTGCAGAAAAATGTACTCTTAGGGAAATTCTGTAAACTCCAGTTAGTGTCAAAGCTATTAAACAGTCCCGTACTGCTGAAGTAGAGAGGTTAAAGGAGACTGATGATGCTAGGATACTCAAACAGAAAGTCTTTTCATTTAGGTTTGTGAGTAATTCTAGTTAAAGTGACTCCATTTGACACAAAATGACCTGTACTGTTGCAAAATAGTTTCTGTCAGCAGATTTCACCTAGGCAACGCCCAGTCTATCAGCTACAATCATACTGGGTTTGGCTGCAGGTTGTGATTATTATTTCGGAAGAGTACGTTTGGTTAAGCAGGTAAAGAGACTGTACTGAAAGTTTCACAAGACACAAAGAAAGGTTAAAAAAAAAAAAAGGCATATAAACCCCATGTTATTAAACATTTTTTTCAGGGGCTCTTGGCATCCCTCCAGTTAGAAGGGGACACCTATTTGTGTCTGTTATGAACCAGTGCATGTTTAGGAGTCCCCACTTGAAAAAAGTAACTCTGGAAGACAGGGCGTTGCTGTTGACTCCTTGCCATGATGGTTAGATATGCTGAAGGTTAGAAAGGCTCAGAGCCTCTAACATTACTGCTCCTAACCCCAAATGTTGCCTGGTTCTGGCTGCCTTAATTCAGAGCCATATGTCACATAAAAGCTCCTGAAGATGGTCTTGCCCCTCATGGGCTTGTTGACAAAACATATAATTAATTATCACATTGACTATCGGCACTTGTTTGGGAAGTCTCCTGAACAACAAAACCAAATACACTTTTTGTTCCAGGCAGAGGGTCCTGACATCTGGAGCACTGTGTCCAGTTCTGGGCTCCCCAGTCCAAGAAAGACAGGGAACTACTGGAGAGAGTCCAGCGGAGGGCTACAAAGATGATGAGGGGACTGGAGCATCTCTTGTATGAGGAAAGGCTGAGAGAGCTGGGGCTGTTTAGTCTGGAGAAGAGAAGACTGAGAGGGGATCTCATCAACACTTATAAATATCTAAAGGGCGAGTGTCAAGATGATGGGGCCACACTCTTTTCAGTGGTGCCCAGTGACAGGACAAGGGGCAACGGACACAAACTGGAACACAGGAAGTTCCATCTGAACATGAGGGAAAACTTCTTCACTCTGGGGGTAACAAAGCCCTGAACAGGCTGCCCAAAAAGGTTGTGGAGTCTCCTCTGGAGATATTCAAAACCTGCCTGGACACCATCCTGTGCAACACGTTCTAGGTGATCCTGCTTTAGCAGGGGGGCTGGTCTAGATGATGTCCTGAGGTTCCTTCCAAACCCTACCATTCTGTGAATCTGTGAATATTTATATGGAGACAAAGCATCCCCTGAACATCACAGAGATTTTGAATGTGAGCAAATCCCTATCTCTGAATAGACCTGTCTGTCACCAAGACTGTTGGTCCATTAAGGTATGAAGACGAGACTGCATTGTTTGTTCAGAGTTTAATGAGGAGAGGATTTCTTTGTGTACCATAGACATCTGATGCGGCATGTACCAGGTAGTTGCAACGCTGTGGTTTCAGTCAACTTTATGCACAATGTACATAAAGTACAGAATGTTTTGTGAGAGAATATAAATGCTGAGATGTTTTCACTGATCTTAAAAGATGACTTAGAAGCTGATTTAATTGACCTGTTACTGTCTAGGATCTCTCCTCTGGAAAGTAAAAAACTCTTGATAATATGATGTATAACCAGCAAAACCATAACCGAGTGTTTCAAATCAATGTTGCTGGTTTTGTAAGTCTGGGAACCATTGATCATATAGTTTTAGACCTGTGTGAACTGAATCAATCATCTGTTATGGTACTACACTTCAGTCCTTTACCTTCTAAGACAGGCTGTGGTGATGGCTACTTTTTCTGGAAGGAGGCGGGGGGAACACAAACCCAACAGAAAATTCCTGCTTGGTTTACGAGCAAGACTGAAGGGCAGCACTCTGCGATGCAGTCCAGCGCTCCTATGAGGCATCTAATGTCTTTTCTCTGCCGCATGGACCCCTATGTAAAAATAGACATCTTGCAGGCTGGCAGTTCAAAATCCCTGAGGATTAGTGATTGGTTAGGAGATTATGGATACTACTCCAGTCTGCATTTGAAACAGCAAATGAAAGTGCTGAGGCACTGATAGTTCACACTGAACTGCTAGCCTCCTCACCCTTTCCGTAAAGTAGATGCAGAAGGCTCTGCCACTGATTTGTAATGGTACATTTGCTTCTGCAATCAGTCGTAGAAGGGAATCTATTTCTGGTGTTTACTGTTTCCAATAAGCCAGATCGCTTGGTAGAGAATGAGAGAGAGAAAAGCCACGAGACCAGCAAGCCACTCAGCACTATGTACAACACAGTACTGAAAATACGAAAACAATCGCTACTATCGGGGCTATAAATACATAAGGCACTCAACACAAAGCCAGTCACTATCAAGGTCCCTGCAGGGAGCACGCAAGTAATAAAATAGGTCTTTTCAGGCCCCAGACTTTAAAATACATGAATCAAAGACATGCCATATCACTGATGAATCTTTTATCCCTTGCTACGTGTACGGGCAGCAACTTGTGCTGGGAATCACACTCGTCTTGCCTGCATCAGACTTCCCTGCCAATACAAGTGGACCCTGGTGATGAATACATCCCAGAAGCTCAGAATCACAGCTTTTAGGACACCGAGTAAGAGACACTGTCATAAATCACAACTATAGCTTTACTTGTGGAATTAAGAAATAAACTGAATTCTGTTCAAGGAAAGTCTTCTCCCTCCTCTGCTGTATGTTTCCTCTTGGAAAAAGGAAATGTTACTATGGAACATCTTGCTCTCTAAAGAATCATGCTAGGGAAAATCTTAAACCCCAGGAACTTGTGGCTCCATTATCCATATATAAAGAGATATATCTAGTATGTTAACTCAAACTGTATTTTGCTAATGGGCATAAGGACACATAATTTACTGCATGAAATTAATTACACGACTGCATATAAAGTTACATGAATCACACAGTACATATACTACATTATTTCCATCTTTGTGGTATGATGGAAATAATGAAATCATGAATGTTTGTACTCATGTCGCTATTTAATGCCCTGAGGATAGTGGACACGAGGGTGCTTCAAGTAGTAGTCTGCTTGATACCATCTAATGGACTCTGCTTGTCCAAATAATTTGTCCTTGCACTCATGGGGCACATACACATCAGCAATGAAATCCATCTACACAACCACTCAAAGAAGCAGCCAAAAGCATCCCAGATGAGTTATTCATGCTCTTCATAAAAATTGGGCAATTAAAATAACTCTCTCTGCTTTGGCCAACTTACATGGAAAACCGGGCTGTACAAATTAACACAGACACAAACTCCATTAAGAAAGCAACCATCTCTTTATACTGTTATCGTACATCACGATATTAGTCTGGAGAGCCCAAAACTACATACAAATACGCTCTCTAGTACTCCAGAGAAAATATTTTCTTAATTCTGACATTTTCTTATTTATTTCACAAAATTGGCCAAAAAACTTCCACACTCTCAAATGCTAACACTTATACTTTCCAACCTATATCCAACCATAGGATGGTCTTTCGGAAGTACAGTTTCTACTACTTTGTCCAGTCTAATTGAGGTTACGTTAAATAAGGGGATTACCACCACTTTAAAACATTGTTAAACCTGCTAAAAGAGAATAACTCCGAATAACTGCACACCATGTTTTCCCAGTTCTACCTCCAATTATACATTCTCCTGCCAACTTAAATAAATATTGTATCATTCCAGTTTCCTTGTATATGGTTGTCTACCTCACTTAATCAAACTGCATGTATTTTTTTTCCTTCCTAACCATCCTTTAATTATTCTTCCTGTTTCTGAATGTCCTTATTTAATCTGTAAGTAAAATTTTCAAAATTATTAAATGATAAATTCCTTGGCACCTTTGAAAATGGGGATTAGATCCTTCTTTATTATTAGGTCTATATTCTTCTGAGTATCATACTATCCAAAAGAGACACAGGCACCTTGTTGGGCATTGATTTCTGTGGTAGCTGCATTGGGCCTCTGAAGATACGCAGGAAAACTAAGTTTCTCATCATAATAAATCCCATCTGGTTAAGTAAATATTTTCTTTAGTCAGCAAAAATTATTTTTAAACTGTTCAATAAAATATTAAATGGGAAAGCTGAAAATATAGTTTGCATTTTATAACTTCAAACTATAATTATAAATGTGAATGTTCAATTACAAAAATTATTAAATTAATATACATGTGGAAAAGCAAGTTCTGACAAGTAAAACCAGACAACCTTAGATTGCAATTGTAAGTAAAAGGAGCCTGAGTAGTTTTTTCATGTTTTTCAATTTGTTCAAATCATTAAGGCATCTCGCAATTTAGAACCATTATTCTCTCTTCATGAAACATGTGGATCATAAGCTACTTCTTTGACTTTCATGAGAAGTCAACTCACTCAAGTTTCAGAGGCCTTTTTACAGCAGTATTTCACTTCTATCCAGGAATTATATTTTCCTATCCTTGTAAAAAAGTGTGAGTTAAACACACTAAAGATGTTTGCTAGACATGTCCCTCCAAAAGCTTCTGTGACCTATACTGTTCTTCTTCTATATAAACCGTATTAATATAAAGGTGCAGTGGTATGTGATTCATATTCTTGAATAATTCCATTCAAGTTGACAACAATCTTTCTTGAGAGTGGCTTGTATTATAAAGGTTTTAAGACTTTGATGGTCTCTTTCGAAGTTAATTCTCAAATAGCATAAGTAGATGTCTCCTGCTTTAAAAAAACAACACATAAACCAAAGCCAGGTAAATCTAGATGATTCAAGTGCAGTATTAAACAGAAAAGTTATACTGGAAACTCTTGGTTCCATATCAAGATAACAAGACAGAGCAAGCTACAAAAGTGCAGGGGTGCTACTTTTCTTTCTTAGATCTTCCTCTCTGGGAGGTTAACTGAGTGAAAGCCACTTGATTCTCTGTACACTATTCACATTTTTAATACAGCTGCTTCTAATAATTGAAACGTTTCTAACACAATCTGAAGGAAGAAGGTGCAATAAAATGTCCATTTGCAAATGTTCACAGCCTTTCCTGTTGCAGACTTAATACAAGAAAAACCACTGGAAGATAAACACTTTAATCTGAAGACTTTAATTATTGTTTGATATGAACACCTAAGTCCTTAAGCAGCTAACAGATTATCACAGTAATAAATGGTTTTCTCATCATCCTTCAAATTAAATTTCTTAGAAAGAACAGACATGCTAGCCAGTATTCTGAACAGACTGAATTCTGTTAGTATTCCAAAGAGGCAAATGATCTTCATTCCGTCAATATTCTTGCTCTCTTATGTTACATATTTTATGCTCTAACAAAAGCATATACACAAATGACTCACATTATAATCAAGGCCATGAATGTTGGTAACATGAACCATACATATTCTTTAATGTTGTTTTTGAGTACAGGAAAATAAAATATCTTGAGGTTTGGAGCAAAAATACAAGTGATACTTTTTAATATCACTAACTAATTTCACTTTAGGGTTCCATTATCACAGCATAGATACTAGGTTTCATTTTTATTACTAACAGGCTTTATTTATCATAGTAAAAAGAGGCTGTTAACCACAGAAAGTAAAATTCATCATCAAAGTTCTGGTTTTGTTTAGGAATCAGACTTTTTCAGATATTCTGTCAAGTAATAAACTCCTTATCTATATGTGACTTAAAAGAAACTACATGTGTTTTGAATGCAGAGTATTTCTCCGTAATAGCTACAAGGCTATACATACCTGAAGAGCATGTGCTAGATAGAATCAGAAGCCACAGAAAAAGGGTATTGACAGTGCTGAAACCAGCTTCCTGCCTGGAGGATCAAGTAGCGTAAGCAGAGTAATAGTACTGCTTGAGTGAACAGGTTAAATGCTTTATCCTTATTGACGATCTGTAAATAGAAATTATATGAACTTTAAAATTAAAATAAGTGAAAATTAAAATATAGAAAGGCATACAAAATACAAGAATACATCTATTGACAAAAAATTGATACCTGCATTTTTGATGATTTATCATGTGTTCAGACTATCCAATTTCACCTCCACATTCCAAATTTATTTTTCAGATTACTTCTTAATATTCCAGATTATTGAGTGGAGCCAACAATTATGAAAGAAGATAGATGTAAAGAGCATTCTGATGACAGAAACTTTTCATCTAATCTGTTCTAAATTGCCATTGAGGAAGATGCTCCAGCATCGCCAGATAGCCTGGTTCCAGTCTTTAACCGTCCTTGTACTTAGAAGGATTTTCCAAATATGTAGCCTGTTCTTCTTCACTGTAAATTAAGATAATTTTTTCTTGTCCTTCCACAACTGGGTACAAAAGACAACTGATGACCATCTTCTTCACAATAATCTTCAGATATCAGATTATTTTCCCCAGTCTTGTCTTCTCTAGACTAAACAAATACAACTCTTTTCAAAAGTGCCTTATAAATCTTGCTTTCCAAAAACCTTTTCACTCATGTGCTCTCCTATGGATTCACCTTTACCTGGAAATCAAAATAATTTCCCTTTCCCAGACTTTATTTTAACACAGAGATACAACAATTTTATTCACTGACTTTTTATTCTGGCCATTTTGCATGAGCATTCTTTGATTTTGCTTCATCCATAAAACTAGGTAGTATCAATGTTGTTTGGAATTTCGTGGTACTCTAGAGCAATAGGCCCCACAGACCCTTGAAACAAAATACATCTGTCCATCTCTTCAGTAACTTTTTTGGAAATCAGTAATGACAATTTTCTTTGAATGTAGAATAATTCACTTGTTCTGCTTACTTTTTTTTTTTTCTTCAAAGAACTGGATAAACCAGCAATTTTGTATACCTTCCACTTAGTAATACTATAAGTTTTATTTTCACATTTAACACCTAAAACAAGAATTATAGTATTCTTAATAAATAACCAGACAGCGAGACGGATGGACAGGCAGGCATAAATCTAGTTTGCTTTGAGAATCAAGCATAATAGAAGGAAGATTTGACTCAAAGCCTGTATCTCTATTGTCTCAAAATAGATAACGTCTGCTGAAACAGTGGTAGAAGGGTGTTGCTAGTTGAAGTATACTATGGGGTCTCTTTTTGATGATTACACAATTATTAGTTCATGGTAGAAGCATGTCACTTTCTGCGTTGTTTTCAATGAGTTTTCTCTGAACAAAGCAGAACTATTCTGGACCGAGAAAAGTAAAACAAAGGATGTAAAATAGTAACAGATGAAAGAAGTGCTCTAAATGCTGCAGTGGCTGGCTGTCTTCACATTTATTTCCAGATGCCTGCCTTTAGAGAATCTAGTCTCTTTACATTTTTTAAGCAGAGATAGTTTATCCCAGGAATGTCCAATTTACTTCCTTGAAAAGAAGGGGGGAGAGGAAAAAAGTGAAAAACTGGGCAGTGGTTTATGACATCTAGCCCAGATTTTCTGCTTCTTTGCTCTACTTCACTTGCAGAGACTATGCAACTATACCACAGTCACATATGAAAGTTCTTCTAAGAAGTGGTTTCTACGGTTTGGTTTTGCTTTTTAATATTCATACAGTTTATTCATAGAGTACTTTCATAATGAATTCCTGAAATTTAGTAGTTGTTCTTTGTAATCTAGTTAATCTATCCATCTGCAAAACATCCAAATCCCATGATACCTAGGTGTGCTCTCAATATACTAAATGAGTAAATAGGCTTAAGGGCTCCCAGCAGCATTACACTCCTGCCACCCATTCCCCATCTCCAGAAAAGCCTTTTTACAATTCCTCTACCCTTCAGCCAAAATTCTGATGTAGTCATCTCCTTCTTACCATACTCCAACTTAGCTTCCAGCAGCTCCTAAAAACTATGATGTCCCCCCGCTTCCTCGGGAAACAGAGAGAGGCAAACCCCCAACACATGATTATTTAAGCAGGAGCGATGGGCACAGAATGTATTTGTAATGAAGAGAGCAGCAGTTTATGAACACTTTTCTAGCAGACAGTTGTACCTGCACTATCTGCCATAACATTTTTCAGAATCTCTTTTCATGGAAGTCTTAAAATGACTTTTTTCCTCAAAACAGGAACTACCAGTTTCGGCAGTTCAGACATTAGGTTCAGAATATGTAATGTATTCAGAGAGAAGTGGACAACTTCAAATATTGCGTTTGGTTGTTTCACGTCATTTTCTAAAACTATGCTCGAGGGGATCATATTATCATTAGGGGATTATAATTTCATATAATGCATTTGCACTTCAAAATTACAAGGTCATTATAAGAAAGAACATTTTTTTTTCAGCTAGGTATGTAATATATGCGACAGATTTGCTTTATGTTTTTCTCCATCTATGTGTATATACTATATCTACTTTCTTATATATTTTTCATTGATACTCTCTTGCTTTTTTAATTCTATTATTTGCAAGAACATAATTCTACTGAAGCCAAAACAAACCACAGGTACAGAATCGTACATTAATACTACAGAAGTGATTTTTCCCAACATAGTTCCCCGCTGTGTTGCACATATGGTTGATGGCAATACGGTAAAGCCAGAATAGCCAGTTAGTTCCTCCAGAAAAGCTGCCTGCATTTCTGCAGGACTGCTTCTCCAAATATTTAATCTATAGGCAAATTTATTGCTGAATAGTTGTTAATGATTGTCTATTTGCTTCCCAGTGTTCCATTAAAAATCATTTCCTATTAAGAATTGTTTCCAAACACCTACTCCCAACCTGCCTTCTCAACTTCTGCCCACTTTCCTTTGATTTATAGCATCCTAAAATTTTGCCCAGTTTATTTATTTCATTTATGTCCTTTATGTCCTCAGCACTCACCAGAGGAGCTGAACCCCTTTCAGAACTTGTGTATTGATTTTATTTGGGCAGTTTATTTCCTCTCTTTACCTCTGAATAACTTAAAAGACAATATTCAACTGAATGCATTATGTTCCAGTATTGTCTAACTTGCCACATTTTCCCCTGCCTTTTTCTTTTCTGTCTTCAGACTTAAGCAGTTAATCCCAGGTCACAAAGTAGTCTATGAATGTAATTTTATTGCCACTTTTTGTGCATCTTGCACATAGTTTTCTACAACCTGTAAAGTTAGAAATGATTATGAAAATAACTGGTGACCTCACTAGGCCAAAATATGACCTGGAACCTAATGGTAATTACATCATGTACTGGAAAACTGTCCAAGTAATACAGAGATTATGTTAATCCCAAGATATTATTGCATATCCCTTTTTGAAATCTGTATAAATATTCAGTAAAGCACTTATCCCATCACGTGCACGATGAGGTCACTATTTTATATTGAAGTGTGCCCACTTCAGCATCAGGTCCTTCTCAAGTCTCAGAATAAAACACGATAACCAAATGTGTTGTATTTCAGGCTTTTATCCTACAAGGAGGTCCACATAGGTGGGACCCAAACTGCATTTTAATAATGAACTAAACCTATTTACCCAAACGGTCATATACTGACTTCTTTATTGTAACCTTGCTTATTTTGAAAAGCCTATTCACTCATCTAACTGGCTTTCCAGTGTCCATTTAAAAATACTTCCACATCAAGTAAGTACTGTTTTGCCTTCCATGGTCCTCCTCTGATTTTCTTAATTTAATGATTTTTCAGATTTTCTATACTTACTTTCCTTATTTAATTAAGTCACACATTACATCCACATTTATACATTCATTGACATTTCTGTTCAAGAAACAGTACCCTGAAAGATACCTAGATTATTGATTTTCATGCCATTGCGATTTTAATTTAGAACAGGCTAGTACAGTTGCCATTATTGCCAACTGGATGTAGTTCTTAAGGTTACATCTATGTTTCTGAGCTAAACAGGGCCCAGGCACGCGCTTGAGCTCTACCACGTGCTAATCCGTGCCATTTAATTGTTAGCATGCTCTTTGGTATGCATTTGGCCCAGGCCAGTAAGCGCTGAGGTAAGGCACAGCAAGATTTGGGGGATAACACGGGTTAGGGTCTGTTCTTAGTAGGCAGCGTGAACGAGGCCACCCTGCTTCAGGAGAGCGGATGGGTTAGCCACACCAATGCGAGCTGGTATTTGCTACCAACTCGTGCCTGGGCTGTGGCTCAATTTTGTTTTCTAGTACAGGTGTCATCTAAGAAATTAAATGCAGCTGGAAATTGGTAGAGAGTAGGTGTACCTTCTTATGCTCCCATTACCAAACCTGTGCAAAGGATGAGAGCTGTTGGTGTGGGAGAGGGACAGACCAGCGTTAGGCTGACGGTGACCCCCACGGCAGGCAAATTCTCAGCCTGGGAGTGGAATGGATCTTGGGTACTTTGTGCTACCTCCAGTGGGCAGAAACGGGCATATACAATCTGGGCCCCTTCATATTTTCAGATGCTTTTCTACATTTTCAATTACCATTTTTGTTTGCTGTCTCTTCAACTATCTTTTCAAATAAATGATCTAATTTGTAGACAGCAGTGTCAGATTTCCTTTTATTCAGTATTACTCTATTGGAAACAAAGAGAAAAGTTGTAGTTTGAAAAAAAAAAAAATCTTCCTAGTGTTTCTTTAAAAGTTCCAGGTATTTTCAGATTATATTAGCAAAACTATACTAACAAAGCAGGTAATTAGGCTTTCTCAGATAGCATCCCATGGTCTGAGCTTTCTTTCCATTTTTTTTAATCTTTGCTTGAAGGCAAGCTTAAAGTTCCCATTTCCAGTGTCATTTTCTTTTCTCCTACTTTATACTTCACTAAACATTTCTTTACATCAGAATCTTGCTCTTATTCTATTGCAATGTTATTGCTGAACCAGCTTTCTGCAATTATTCTTCAAACTCTTTACATTTCTGTCAGTGATTTTCACAATATGTTCACCCTTTTTCTGGTCTCTTTATTAAGCCAGAAATATTGTACATTCATAAGGTCTTCATTTTAGATCTAGTACCTTTCTTTTTTTCTGATCACTATCAGATCCAGACTGAATGAACTCTCATTACTTCGTCCAGTTGTTTTAAGTACTATACAGAAGTATCCTCCTGGAGCCTGTTTTGAAACATTTCTAGCGTGTAACTCAAATTCTTCTTTTACAGCTTTTCACACATTTATTTTCATATACATAGCAATACATGTATGTATAATATACATATGTGTGTGTATATATATATCGTAATCGTAGAGATCCTCATAATCCTAGAGAAAGTGAAACAAGACAAACCTTCAACACAACCATCGTAGATTTTGCATCTTCCATTTTCATTTATGAAATTATTTCTGTGTCTGCCAGCCATGTGAATTGAATTGCAGGATCTGCAAGCAGGGTGGTAGTTTTCTAAATTACGCTTTCCTCACCTTATTCTCCTTATATAGCAACAGATAGTTATATTCTATTTATGATGTAGCCAGACTTGCTTGTAATGTGATCAAAAAAACATTTCATGGAATTTGTAGTGGTGCTGCACCTCTCAAGATCACATGTACCTAAGCTGTGCTTATGAACAGAAAGACCTAATTTTTCATGCTTACTTCCTGCAGGACTTTATAAATCAAGTATGTTTTCATATCCCAATATAGGAATATTCACTCAACTTTATTCTCCTCTCGCAAGTGTTTCCCTGTGGTTACAATTACTCATTTGCTGAAAAATCTTTCCTGTTCTTTATTTCCAGCTATGCTTTCCTCACTGTTCTTCATATATTAAAAGGATAGACATTTTAACTGGTTGTTTTAGCTGAGACATTATCCCCTCAAAAATGCAAATCAAAAATACATGAAGTTGAGCATAAAAATAATTTTACCTTCAAACTACAACTCTAAATTTTAGTTTAGTTCTACTATTAAACAAGGAATGGTTTTGTAACTTAACAAGTGATATCAATACAGTACTCTCAAAATCAGTCATTTTCTAAAACTATGCTAATTCAAGTCAGTTTGATGTACTTCCTTCTAACAATAATATGCCATTGTTAGAATTGTATTATTTCTCATGATGAGTAAGACCTTATTCCATAACTACTCTACTGTAAAATGAATACAAGTATTAAGTAAGAGACTATTTCAGGATCTGTATTGTATTATATAGTTAATAGAGAGGACAAATCTTCAGTAAGCAGCGGTGACTTAACTTTATGCATGCCAATTTATACCATCTGAGGATATACCCCAGAAAATCCTAACAGGTTTTACAGTTTTTAATATCCTTTCTGTCTTTTTCTATGGATAATTTCCATATGGTTCATTTCTACAAAATTAGTTGCAGTTGATTCATTCTAACAAAAAACTTACTGCTACTCCTGTAGAACACAAAACCTCATCATCAGTGTAACTGTACCAGAGATCCCAAATTTCCTCTTCTTTCTAATCCTTGTCTGTAACATCATTGTCATACTCAGTAAATTAATCTGGCAAAGAAGGTGCTTTTTTAATAGGCTTGAAATTATGCAAAGTCCTGCTTATAACTACACAAGTTTAAAACTTTTAGGCACCATAAATGGCATTCTCAGCCACACCTCCAATCATTTTCTAGTAAGTTGCTATTATTACTGTTACTGCAAAGTACTGTTAAGTATCAGAAGAGGCTTCGATATCATATTTTACACATCTAAACTAAAAAGTTCTGATCTTCACTATTTATGTTTTATTACGTACTTGGCATTCCTTTCATTGCAATCCAAAGCATTCAGATTATCTAAAGGCATTTAGTATAGATAATAAAATATGTAGGTATCTAGCCCTCAGAAAACATTAACTTTTATTTAATATTTCTGCTATAACAAAGCATGATTTCCTAAAATTCTCTTGATTTTATGGACATACATCTTTTAGTTGTTTTTTTTTGAACTTTAACTGCTTATATTATTATCAATACAAAGCACTCTGACCATTAGCATTTCTCTTTATCTGCAAATAAAATCCGACAACTTCTGCCATACCATTTATGAATGCAGCATGTTTGCTTTCATTCAGATGCTCTTTTTAAGTTAGCATTCCTATACTGAACAAGTACCATAAGTCTGTATTTTTACAGGAATGTTTATCTCTGTCCATAATTATTATTCCATTGATGTAGGAGGCAAGGTACTTTGATCCTATGAAGGCACATGTGTCATAAAAAACTTAAAATGCTGTCACTGAATTGTTAAGTTTCATATCGGGTTTAGTGGAAGTCCTAAAATAGCAGATTCACCCAGTCTTTAGAAGTAAATATATTCTTGAATATATATGATCATGTTTAAGGCAATATTTTAGGCATATGGATGCATACATGAGAGAAAAATGGATTGGTATTGAACCAAAAGAGTTAGGTGAGTCCAGTGCAGAAAGGAACAGGAAACGTAGGTTAACAAAAGAAACAAAAAAAGGGAGAAGACAGAGAACTCAAGAGAAGGAGAGATCTTTATTAGGTATAAATCAAGAAAATATTACCACAGGGAGGAAGAAAATAATTTCACCTTTTAGTAAGTCAGACTTTACCAGTACACAACTTTTAAAATCTATCCCACTTTTTGCAAGTGAGCCATGTAGGACTCAATGTTTAAAATAAAGACTAATGCTATGTTTTGATAAATTTAAATGTCTTTAATATGGATTTTATATTCTTCACATTTGATTTCACATTTCTACAAACATCTTTAAATTACAAGCACATTAGGAAACCAGCACATTTTATATGAAGGCAGAAGAACAATACTTCTTGGCTATTCAAAACCATAAAGAATTCACAAGTGCCATATTCTTCTTTTTCTACATCTTCACTACAGTACTATCTCTTACAGAAAATACTGGTATCAGCATCAAAGGAAAGGGTCAGCAATCTTCCACATCAGAAGTTAGGACAATACTCTTTACATGGAACGTAGGGTGGTTAGAGACGTAGCAAGTGAAAAGCTTCAGAAGAGATGGTAGCTAAAAAGAGTCAGGAAAAAGAAAAGAAAAAAAAAACCAAACAAAACAAACCAGGGAAAGATGAGATAACAAGATCAAAAAGGACAGGAAAAACCCAAAACATACAGGAAATAGCAACAGTAACAATTGTGCTTATTCATTTTAGAAACAGTACAAGAAGAACACTGACAGAAAAGGTGAGGAATAAAGCAGCCATTCTTAAAAAGAGAGAGATCTATAGAAAAGATCTAGTATGGTCTGAAATGCTCAGTTATTCTTCTCTTAAGGTGACAGGCCACTCACTTAACTTTTAGTTTGAGCTAGTCAGTTCAAAGCAGGATTCCGGTGAAGTCAGTAGACTGAAACGGGCACCTCCAGAGGGCGATTCATCCCATCCTAAGGTCTTAATCTTAGACTCTGAATCACTTATTTGAAAAGTAACTAATTTTGTGAAGTTCACTAGGTATTTGTGAACTTAGCAGCATATCTTTAAGCTGAATACTTATGGATAACAACAGTTGGATTAAAATAATATGAGAAACAGCGTATTTTCAACTTCCTTTAGTCTGAACAAAGAGAATTTGTTAATGACTTTCATCTGCGCAGAACATGTAATAGGTTTGTGCTGTGTAATATTTTTTTATTACTGAAAACTACTCATATTCACTATACTGAGCACAAAAAATGAAGTCTGACCTAAATAAAAGAAAGTTTTTGCTTTTCTATTAGGACTAATTATGTACTACTGGGGCTTTAAGTTTATCTGCTCTAAGTAAAAATCAAAGCTGGACATCACTGGGATTCTATATTCCCAACATTAAGACCTGAGGCAGGAAATATCACATTTACTGATACTTAAAATGGCACTTCTGATATTTCAGTAATTTGTTACTAAATACAGTAAATACTGTTGTGAAAAAAATGATGAAATCCTATGTCATGGTCATGGATACTTACATCATAATGGTTATTTTAAATGAACTATAATTAAATACAAGTTATGGGTGAATGGCTGGTTTTAAAGTTGGTATATAGCCCAGTTTCTGCAGGAAGCTTAAGTGTGGAGACAGGTCTGTGGGGACAACCTCTTCACATCACCTTCGCCAGCTTGCCAGCCCAGACGCAAAAACAAGACTACTATTACAGAACTGCAGTACGAAAGCATAAATAGCCAGAGAAGAGGACAGGAAAGGGAGCTTTCCTCCCGAGCATTGATCTGGGGGCTGGAATAGACACCAAAGGGACAGTTCATGGTCTGTGCTTTCTTGTTAGTACAGAAAATCTGAGATACATAATCCTGGGACTGTGCAATTCATACCTCATTGGAGACCTGTGCCTACATACAATGGTTTTCCATTACTGACTGTTTCAGAATACAGTTGTCCTATACTGCCCATTACATGAGGACAACACAGAGTTGTCAATTACAATGCAATTAAAAAGACATCTTTAAAATCTAAATATTGGTCCTCTTGAAGTGCGATTTTGCACTGAAGAATTTATATGATCTAAATAATTCTAGGGTCATGTAACATAAAACAGTGTAACATTAATGCAAAACAACATAACAGTAAGGGCTAATTATAAAATACAGCATGAAGTCTCTTACTTAGAACTTCTAAAAGTTGTATCTGCATTTAATTTCATTTTCCTTTTAGAATAAACATAAAGAGTACAGCTATGTCAGTTTTTCAGTATTCGTATCTTCACTGGGCGCCCTTAAAAACTGCAGCCCAGCAATGCAGACACTGTACAGGAAAGGGAACCCTATCACACAGCAATTTATAGCGTAATTCTTATGCAGACGTCTCTATCAACAGAAATTAATACACTAACTTCCAAAAAGTAGATATTACCATTACAAAACTATGTGTGAATTGGCACCGTAAGGCCTCTCCTTGCTCCACCCATTTTCACACTTTCTCAGCAATGGGGCAGTTTTAGTGGGGATGCTACTCTGCTCTACATCAGCCAAGGGCTCAGTTACACTAAAGTGTTGCTCAGGTGGACCATTAAGGCATTTTATGCATACCACTAAGTGAATATAAGAAATCGGGAGGTGTCTATCTTATTTTAAAATAAACAAGTTTTTAGCATGGTAATTCACGAAGACCAGTTGTAGTCATTACATAAATATTAGTTAATTGCTCAGTTTAAAAAGTACATCATTTCCCTAAACATTTACTCTGCTATAACACCATGTATACTCATGGGAATCATGCAGTAACTAAGCACATAAATGAACAAATTGCTGAATTAAACTTTTTTTGCCAATTTCCTAATTTATTTTATTTTATTACAGATTATGGATGAAATTCACACACTGATGTCTAATCTGTAATGAAAGCCAATGTAAGTAATCCGTACAGCTATATTTGGTTATGAATTAATTGACTTTGCCTAGTTCTGTTGAATAATGATTAATAAGCAATTTCAATTTTCATTTTCAGTATTACTACAATTAGATTTTGCACACAAATTTTGCCACTCTTAAGTGTTATTGTCTGCCTGCCTGTGCCCTGCCCCAAATGCTAGTGACTAGATTTAACAACAGAAATATACATACAAAAAACTGGCTTTGATTTTTAATGTCTAATAGTGTTTTTTTTAAGAGCTAACTTAGGAAGACAGAACATTGGGGCAGTCGTCATTTTCTAGCAGAATGATGCATTTCGTGATTCAGGTTGGCTCTGAAAGTCAATTTAAAGCCTTCCTTAGAAGTGACCATGCTAAAACAAAAATGCACAGAGTACAGCTCAGCGCAGCAGTTAGTCAGAAAGCTGAAGCCTCAATCCCTTTTCCATGCAAGCATAAAGCATAACATATCTGAGCGCTAAATACAAAATATTAGTGTACTTACCTGACTCCTCCCTCTTCGCCCTATTATTTCTCCTATGCTCATTACACTGTTTTTCATCTTTCCCTTCCTTCTGTAAAGGAAAATAATTTCCTCCTCTCCATTTCAGTTTCTTCCTTTCACATTTGCTTTTTCCTACTCACCGCACAATTTCTGAAATTCCAAAATTTAAAAGGGCTATGGATCCAATCCTGGTGTGAAATACTAAGTCCTCAAAGCTTTTAGCATGGCTTAAAATGTGTTCGTGTTCTCTCATTTCTAACAAAGATATAAAATCACCAGAATAAAGTTTAGCAATGAAGATCTATTTAGATAACTGTAATCTTAGAATGAGATCACTGTTCTGTAAAGAGCTCTGCTCATAGAGCAAAACATAATGTTTTTTACTGACTTGGAACTATATTATTATCTCTGATACCTTATTTTTATGCTTAGCTGTTATGAGAAGCGCACGTCCACTTCTTTCCTTTAGTAGCCATTTTAAATGATGCACTGAATCCTTCAACAAATGTAATGATTAATCTCTTTAAATACTTTATAACCAACTTAGGATATTTAGAAGGAGATAAAAATAGCTAGAGTTAAGACTAGCATACTGTACACAAATGCAAAGATTTTTCTCCTGTAGCAATTCATAAATGTTTATTACCTATATCCATGACATACATTTCTAGACGCCAGCTCTTCTAAACACAAAATCCATCTTTACAAGATTTTTTCAATTTACTTAATAGCAATTATATCAAACATTGTTTCACACATAGTATCAACATTTGATGTTTCACTGACATGATAACAGAAAGTCAGCTCAGTATAAGTTACTTTGTAGAGGAGAGTGCCAAAACTTCAAGGTGTTACCTCTCAGTAGTCATGAACTCCTGCCGTCTTTAAAGATAAAACAACATGACAAGCAACAAGAGTAGAGCCAATTCTTAGGGCCCAACATTGACTAACTAGAAGAGTGATCTCTATATCCACTATAAAAATCTACCCAAGAAAGAAATACCAAAATAGTTTTCCATTAAAATGTACCCTCTAACCAAATAAAAGAAAAAGTATCCTTTATTTTATTATTGTTACAGTGATCTTGCTACCTAACCTGTTTGTATTGTCAGGTGCTGATCGGAAACTTTTACAGAAATCTTGCTCTTCTGGCTAGCTAAGTTTAGTCATAGACATAAGTATGCAATCATATATTAAGAAGGAAAACTGTTAAATAAAAGCTTAATATTTATGAAAACATCTGTGCCAAAATAAAACCCCTGCATTTAAAAAAACCCTCGCATTTAGGGGGATGCCCTAAGACATCAGCTTTCAATCTTTCTGCAGACTCTTTAGTCTTCATGAACAACTTTTAAGGGATCTGCAAAACAATAATTAAGAAAAGCAACCATTCTTTCAGTAAGTTTCAACTTATCACCAGTAGGTGCATTCATCCACTGGATTAATTAATTTATTTATTTTTAGGAAGGACATAGAAAAATGCAAATCAAAGGCACCAGGCTTTAAAAATCCAAGATCTTTTCTGCTGATTAGTAAGACAAACATTATCTAAAAAAATCATAATTCATCATGTGGAAAAAAATCATCACATTCTAATAAGTACTGCATGAAAAGGGGAAAAAGAACAAAGAATTCATCTACGACCAGCAGATTTCAAATGATTGGACATGTCCCACTTGAAGAAGATGCAAACTGTATGTTGGAAAGGAGAGGCACTATTATTTCACACCCACCACTTCCACAGCATCTCATTCGAGTCCCTTTGTACTCAGCACCAGTGAGACCACACCTGGAATACTGCATTCAGTTTTGGGCCCCTCACTACAAGAAGGACATTGAGGTGCTGGAGCGTGTCCAGAGAAGGGCAAGGAAGCTGGTGAAGGGTCTAGAGCACAAGTCTTATGAGGAGCTGCTGAGGGAACTGGGGTTGTTTAGCCTGGAGAAAAGGAGGCTGAGGGGAGACCTTATCGCTCTGTACAACTACCTGAAAGGAGGTTGTAGCAAGGTGGGTGTCAGTTTCTTCTCCCAAGTAACAAGCAATAGGACAAGAGGAAATGGCCTCAGGCTGCACCAGGGGAGGTTTAGATGGGATATTGGGAAAAATTTTTTCACCGAAAGAGTTGTCAAGCACTGGAACAGGCTGCCCAGGGTATTTAAAAGACATGTAGATGTGGCACTTAGGCTTAGTGTTGGACTTGGTAATGTAAGGTTTACAGTTGAACTCGATGATCTGAAGGGTCTTTTCCAACCTAAATGATTCTGTTATTCTATTCTATGACTCATTTATCTGTCTGCACTTGCAGTGCAGAACCCTATAGCAGGAGGCAGAAGAAAGTATAGTGGGACAGAAGAGAAGCTTTAGATGGGAGGGATTTGTGGGACCATTTGTACCTTTGTGTGTAACTGTTCCTGGAGTAAGCAGGAAAGTGGGTTTTCCACTTAAAAGGGTCATGTGCAGGAACTGGAGAAGAAGATGGGGTTCCAGAAGACACAGGGAAGGGCATAGGTAGGGCAAGTGTGGGGTGAACTAGGTTCAGACACAGAGCTGTAGCCATGATCTGTGGTAAAGTGACTTCCAACTGCCCCCAAAGTGTTTATCCAGCTTGTGATTTCTCCACCTCTTACAGAAACCCTGTTCTGATCCCTATTCCAAATTCTTTGTTCACATACAGTCATCCCCAGTCCTACCCATACACCCCACCACTGCTTCTGTACCCATATGCCTTGCCTAGACTCCTGAATCTATCTCTCCTGTCACTCACAGATGACACCACACTACATCAGAAGTCACTCTCTCCTCTCTTATATGTTCCTTTCTGATACAAGGCAAAGATTCCCCTCAATCTCATATTTAGCTAGTAGCTTAAGCCTGAGCAAAGACAACTTCAGAATCATTTAAGTTAGCAACAGGTATTTAGCAAGATAATATGAAAACATGCACAAACCCCCTCATTTTCCATATATGTATCAAAACACATGACTAAGAAATATGGAACAAAAAGGGTTACAGAGAGCATGCTTGCCTGCCAACTTTCATTAGTTCCTCTTAAAACATTATTGTCAATAACGTTTGTTTCCATTTTTTTTTTGTTTAAATTTCACAAAATACACTACAATAATCTCACATTAGACAATTGATTTCTTCAGGATAAACATATTTATACCATTTGAATAAAGCTTGTAATTCGGAATTTCTCAAATTCGACACCACCATAATGCCTAATATAAAGATGTGCAGTATGTTGGAAAAGACAACATCTTACAAATTACTTGTGGATGTGCTTGCATCGTACTCAGAACAATGGGAAGTAACCTATGTCAAGGGCAACTAAAAGCACTGATAATACAAATATTTTTATGATTCTGGAAAATTTTCAGTAGGAAAAAAAAATAATGAGAGACCAAATATGAGGACAAAGAAGATTGTTACAATGTAAAATTACCATTCAGGGAGCTGACATAAATTAAAAGAAGTTGGTCAAATAGAATTGGGGGTTTTTTTAAAAGTAATAAATAGATATTGTAATAAGGCATGCTAATACTTGCAAGGAAAGTTTACATCTGTTAATAATGACAGAATAGAAAATTTTAAAATCTTTTTTTCTGGCAATGAGAAACCAATTATTAATTCAAAGATGGATATATATTTTAATCTAGTGGAATTGGCAAGTTTAATCTTTGTCTGATGAGGACCCAAAACTTGAAAAATTATACTCACTTCTCAGAAAACTAAATCTACTACTAGTCATGAGTATATATGAAAAGCAGGGGTAGTGAAAACGTCTAGTGATACTCAAGGACAACACAACGATTAAGAACCCCACAGTTCTGTTACTGGGGAGGACGTGGTGGGGACAGAAGGGTCAATGCTACCAAACTGCTGTTCCTGGCTCCTTTCTGGGAACCTCTCAATGGTGCTTCTGATGGAGAGGCATGCAACCTACCTAAAGCTGAGAAAGTGGCAAGTGCTCTCTACTTTTTCATACACTCCAGAACAGTGGTTCCCATATTTTTGGAACAACAGATCATTATCAGCCCTTAACATTTTTCAAAACCCACGACACACCCATCTGATCAAACTTTTAATTGGAAACACTATTTAAAACACTGTTAACTATGGCTTAGGGAAACAGTTGTTCAACTTACCATAGCCTTGTAGTCCACCAGGGGTTTGTGGACCACAGCTTGGAAACCATTCCAGCTGTTTCAAAGGTACAATGATGTCTTCTACTCCATCCCTCCCTCCAGACCTTCTGGTTGCTGTGTGAAACATTTCTGCTGCTTTATTTGATTTCTCCTGGGATTAATTTTAGGGCCTGCTACTGCTTTTAGCTTTCTGAAGTAGTAGCAAACTGGCATTCTCCATTGCTCACAGGTTTGTAAATAACAGAAGTAAAACTGATCTGCCCACCCATAATATTGCTTCTGCCAGATAATGGAACAAACAAAAGCAGAGGATAAAAAAGTATGTGCAGATTTAGGAAAATGGGACCAGTTTACATTTGATTCACATTTGAAAATTTATCATCAGTCAATGAGGACTACGAACTTTTATTTACAGAAAAGCTATAATTCTGCACAGGTTGGATTTTGGCCACAGCTGGTTCAGGACAAGTGGAGTTTTCAAGATCAGTAAACAGTTGGGTTTTGTGCACTTGAAAAGATGTATCCACAAAACTATGGCAGATAAAACTAGTGCTAAGCAGCCTTTTGCCATCCTAACAATCACCTAAATTAAACAAAACAGTCACCAAAGGCCCCTCATTTTTCTATTATGAGAAACAAGGAGTTATAGTCCCCTATTAACCTTTTCCATGTATTCATGGTTTTAGAGACCTTTCTCACATTACCTAGTCTTCAGTCAACATTCTTCCAAATTGAGGAATCCTGATCCATTCACTGTCCCTGCAGAAGAGCTATGCCATACCTCTTAGTTATCCTTTTCTATATCATACACAGTTCTCATCAATGCTCAAAATTAACCAGCATAGCAGTACCACTTTTCTGTTTCAAATACCATTTTGTCACTTTTTGCTAGCATCAACTCCATCCAGAATGATTTTAGAAAATTAGCAGGAGCTGCTAAAAATCCATGCAAACACCAGTAAGACAGCTTGAGAGCCCTGGCTTCTCACAGCAGCAAGATACTACATATCAGTGATATTCCATCCCTGTGACAGGCAGGAACTCCAGGATCAAAACTTGCACTTTAGGCTCGCTGGAGCTGCAAAACCCTGAGAAATAGGGAGGAAGAATCTCCTCTTCAACTCCCAGCCCCTGCTGTGGTTAGAAAGAATAGCTACAAGTCCCTGCCTTCCTGAGCGGCAGGACTGGTCACAGCCTGCTGAGCTCACAGCTTATGGGGCGATGGCTGCTGTAATCCAACAGCCACTGCCTCTCTCTGCTGATAGCTATGACTGAACAGTGGGGTCAATGATATCTGGCCTCTGTTGACAGCCATGGCTCCTGTATCAGCACAGGTCCCACTGTGAGATCCTTCTGCAACACACAGGCTCTTTAGGAAGGACAGGCAGGGCAGATGAGGAGGGGGCATCGCCCTCTATGTCAATGACCAGCTCCACCTGGGGATGGATGAGGAGCTGACCGAGAGCCTATGGGTCAGGATTAAAGGGAGGGCTGGGGCATGGGACGTCATAGCGGGGGTCTGCTACAGGCCATCTGACCAGGGAGACCTCTATAGGCAGATAGGAGCAGCCTCACGCTCACAAGCCCTGGTCCTTATGGGGGACTTCAACCACCCTGATATCTGCTGGAGGGACAACACAGCAGAGCACAAGCAATCCAGGAAGTTCCTGGAATGTGTCAATGACAACGTTCTCCTCCAAGTCATAGAGGAGCCCACGAGGAGAGGTGCCATACTGGACCTTATTCTCACCAATAAGGAGGACCTGGTAGGGGACGTCAAGCTCAAGGGCAGCCTTGGCTGCACTGACCACGAAATGGTGGAATTCAGGATCCTCAGGGTAGCGAGGAGGGCGCGCAGCAAGCTCACTACCCTGGACTTCAGCAGAGCAGACTTTGGCCTCTTCAGGGATCTGCTCAGTAGAATACCATGGGACAAAGCCCTGGAAGGAAGAGGGGCCCAAGACAGCTGGCTAATATTCAAGGGTCACCTCCTCCAAGCTCAGGAGCGATGCATCCCAACAAAGAGGAAGTCAAGCAAAACCACCAAGATGAACAAGCCCCCATGGATGAACAAGGAGCTCCTGGGCAAAGTCAAACAAAAAAAGGAAGCCTACAGAGGGTGGAAGCAAGGACAGGTAGCCTGGGAAGAATACAGAGAAACTGTCCGAGCAGCCAGGGAGCAGATTAGGAAAGCCAAAGCCCTGATAGAAATTAGTCTGGCCAGGGATGTCAAGGACAACAAGAAAAGTTTCTATAGGTATGTTAGTGATAAAAGGAGGACGAGGGAAAATGTGGGTCCCCTCCAGAATGAAACGGGCGACCTGGTTACCCAGGATATGGAGAAGGCTGAGGTACTCAATGACTTTTTTGCCTCAGTCTTCAATGGCAAATGCTTGAGCCACACTGCCCAGGTCGCAGAAGGCAGGGACTGGGAGAATGCAGAACCACTCACTGGAGGAGAAGAACAGGTTCAACACCATCTAAGGAACCTGAAGGTGCACAAGTCCATGGGACCTGATGAGTTGCATCCACAGGTCTTGAGGGAACTGGCGGATGAAGTGGCCAGGCCACTCTCCATCATATTTGAGAAGTCCTGGCAGTCCAGCAAAGTTCCCACCAACTGGAAGAGGGGGAACATAACCCCCATTTTTAAGAAGGAAATAAAGGAAGACCCAGGGAACTACAGGCTGGTCAGTCTCACCTCCGTGCCTGGCAAGATCATGGAGCAGACCCTCCTGGAGACTATGCTCAGGCACATGGAAAATAAGGAGGTGATTGGTGGCAGCCAACACGGCTCCACTAAGGGCAAATTGTGCCAGACAAATCTGGTGGCCTTCTACGATGGGGTTACAGCATTGGTGGATAAGGGAAGGGCAGCTGACGTCATCTACCTGGACTTGTGCAAGGCATTTGACACTGTCCTGCATGACATCCTTGTCTCTAAATTGGAGAGACCTGGATTCGATGGATGGACCGCTTGGTGGATAAGGAATTGGCTGGATGGTCACACTCAAAGAGTTGTGGTCAACAGCTCAATGTCCAAGTGGAGAACGGTGATGAGTGGCTTTCCTCAGGGGTCAGTACTGGGACCGGCACTGTTCAACATTTTTGTCAGTGACATGAACAACAGGATCAGGTGCACCCTCAGCAAGTTTACCGACGACACCAAGCTGTGTGGTGTGGTCGACACGCTGGAGGGAAGGGATGCCATCCAGAGGGACCTGGAGGGAAGGGATGCCTCCAGAGGCTGGAGAGGTGGGCCCGTGCGAACCGCATGAAGTTCAACAAGGCCAAGTGCAAGGTCCTGCACGTGGGTCGGTGCAATCCCAAGCACAACTACAGGCTGGGCAAGGAATGGATTGAAAGCAGCCCTGAGGAGAAGGACTTGGGGGTATTGATTGATGAGAAGCTCAACATGAGCCGGCAGTGTGCGCTTGCAGCCCAGAAAGCCAACCGTGTCCTGGGCTCCATCAAAAGCAGCATGACCAGCAGGTCGAGGGAGGGGATTCTGTCCCTCTACTCCGCTCTTGTGAGACCCCACCTGGAGTACTGCATCCAGCTCTGGGGGCCCCAGTACAGGAGAGACATGGAGCTATTGGAGCGAGTCCAG
Organism: Grus americana; assembly: GCF_028858705.1. NCBI lineage: Eukaryota > Metazoa > Chordata > Aves > Gruiformes > Gruidae > Grus > Grus americana. Next base: position 189,074,632 of record NC_072852.1, on the reverse strand, counting down.
AGGAGGGCCACAAAACTGATCAGGGGGCTGGAGCACCTCTCCTATGAGGACAGGCTGAGAGAGTTGGGGTTGTTCAGCCTGGAGAAAAGAAGGCTTTGGGGAGATCTAATTGCAGCTTACCAGTACCTGAAGGGGCCTACAGGAAAGCTGGAGAGGGCCTGTTTATGAGGGAGTGTAGTGGCAGGACAAGGGGTAATGGGTTTAAGCTGAAGGAGGGTAGATTTATATTAGGTATTAGAAAGAAATTCTTTACTGTGAGGATGGTGAGGCACTGGAACAGGTTGCCCAGAGAGGTTGTGGATGCCCCCTCCCTGGAAGTGTTTAAGACCAGATTGGATGAGGCTTTGGGCAATGTGGTCTAGTGGAGGGTGTCCCTGCCCATGGCAGGGGGGTTGGAACTAGATGATCTCTGAGGTCCCTTCCAACCCAAACCATTCTATGATTCTATGATTTTATGATTCTTCAGGGTCAACATCAGGCCTAACTCCAACTCAATATTTTCCTTTTATCATCTGCAATCTTTATCACTGCACTTTTTCAGACCATTTAGGAATAAGTGGACCAGCAAAGGTGCCAGTACAAATCTTTGTGAGGTGGCATTGTTAAAGCTGCCCATTAGTTGCTATACTGTTCCTTATCTTGTAACTTTTACTAATCCACAAAGAATTTTAAGTAACTCAATACTTCATTTTTTTAACAGTCTTTGGTTATGGAGCTTTTTAAAAACTTTTGGGTCACCCTTTCCTGTGTATCAGTTGAGTCCTTCAAACAACTAGCAAAGCTCTAAGACAAAACTACCTTGTAGAAAAGCCAAGATGATGGTCGCCTATTACACCTATCCATGTTCCTATTAATTGTATTCTTTAGCACATTTACTGCATTTTGTCTATCATGGTAGTAGACTTATTAGTCCATTAATCCACGGTCATCCCTAGAGTCCTTTTTAAAACTAGTGTCACATTTGTCACTTTCCATTCCTCTGTTATCAAGGCTAATTTAAGCGATAGATCACACAATACAGTTCATGGCTCACCAATTCAATTTCTGATTTTCTCTAGGACTACTGAATGAACAACATGCTATCTGGCAATCTGATAATGTTTATTCAATCAATTTGTTAAAAAATCTTTTATTGATATCCCAAATCTGAAATATTCTCTATAAAGAACAACTTTTATGTGGGGATGCCCCTAATCTCCCTGCAACAAACCTTGCCAATGCAAAGAGTTCATTTGTTTCTTTCTGTGATTGCTTTGTCCTTAAATAGTCTCTTTTATCTGCAATTATCTACTGAACTCACCTCCCTACTAACAAAATTTACACTTGAAAAAATGCTTTTTGGCTTTTAGGATTTTAGCCTGTTGCATTTCAAAATCTTTTTGCTCTGTCTTACAATAGGGCTACATTCAACTTGCCAGAATTGTGTTCTTTTCTGCTTTGCTTGCTTGGATTTCACTTTTTGAAAAACCTCTATTTCTAGTAACTTCCTTTACTATTCAGTTGTGTTGGACAATTCTTATTCAATTGGCTTAGAATCAGAAAGCAAATTCCCCGTATCTCTTTTAGTATTTATTTAAAATGTGTCTTCATTTGTATGCAATTCTTCTTTTTTAAACAATACTGGACTTACTTATATTTTAATCTTTTTCTCTCCTACAAGTATGAGAAACTTGTGTATGATATGAGATACCGCTATTGAATGGCTCTTATATAGTCACTTCTTGTGTGCTAATCTAGACTAAATGAAGGGCTGTCCCCCCTTTTCTGGATTTTCTAGCTGGTTTGCTAAAAAAGTAGTACTTGATGATACCTAAAAATACAGCCTCTGCATGATGGCCTAATGTGGCCTAATGTTAAGTTTATCCAGTCTATATTTAGATAACCGAGAACTCTTGTTATGATCAAGCTTTCGGGTTGTATGTCCTCTCCAGTCTCCACAGTCACTGTCTCCATCCCATCAAATAGTCCAGAGCTCTTACTAGACTTCTCCTATTCAGATATAGAACCATTTGTAATTATGTTTTGTGGTTTATTCTGATAAAATTAACTTATTTGACTATATTTTCTTTAGTATATACAGTATCATTTCCCCGTATAGTTCAATCTACCATCTCTGTATCAGCTAGGCTCTAGAGATTCGATCATCTCTGTATAATCTAGACACTGAAGAAAGAAAAGGGATACATGCAGATCCACTTCCAGAAAGAGGGTGACATACCTGGGAATTCCTGATGGAATTCGTGCTTACCACTCTTCTGAAGAATTATGACTTTCAAGGCACAACGGAAACGGTGCACTATGAGATAGCAATGTACCAAGATACCAAATCAAAACTAGTGTAGGTTCCTTCTCAACAGAGATCAGATGGCAGTTGAAAAAGGACTGACCAACAGTATGGCTGGAACAAGTGCTTGTGGTTATTCAAGATTTCTGTACCAAGAGATGCTGTGTCAGGAAGGGAGTGCACTAAGGAGGAGAAGGACCCTATGGAAGTATAAAAAAATCCTTTAACCTTTTGCACACACTGCAGAACTTTGTAATATCTGCATTCACTTCCTTCTATGAGGATGGAAAGTCTGTTCTCACTGCTGTGGAGAAGAGAAGAGAGGGATGCTTTCAGGACACAATGCCAGGAGCTATTGACTTGGGTTTGAGAGTTGAGAAGGCTTTTGGGGCCAGCATTTTATCTGTTGGCTGCAATTCACTTCTTCTTTCCCTTTTGTGAGGCCTCTAGTTGGAGCACCTTTTTCTGCATTAAATATGATGTGACATTAAGCACAGCAGAATCCAACAGCTACAGTGCAGCATCTACTGGGTATTTGTTATTATTTATTTGTATTACCATAAATCTTGGGAGGCCTCACCCTGGACCACTTCTCATTATGTTGGGCCATAAATAAACACACAACAAAAAGTAAATGTGCTCGAATTCTACATAAAGAGACAACAGAGGAATTATGGCAGAGTACAAATGCAATGACAGGGTACTACTGTGATAAATATTGGCATTAATATACCTGCATTGTAACTGTTGTTTAGTTGAATTGTTTTAAGCTTCACAGTACATAAAACTTTTAAGAAGATATTTAAAGGAAGATAGCGAACAGTTCTGTTTATGAAGAAGTCAACCAATAACCAAGAGGCAGCTGAGGAGAAAATATCCAGTGTGGTCTGAAAATTCAATGACCGAATGATGAAAGCTGGCACCATATGTTGATCAAAACCAGAGTCAACCTCTCGATACTGAAGGAGAGGTACCGGGTAGAAGTAGTCTTGATGGGCCTTGAAAATTAGGATAGATAGCTTATCTTTATTGCTTTAAACTGAAGAAGGAAATTGAAAATACCAAAGGAGTAAGTTTGGAAGCTGTTATTTACAGTAGACTAGCACTTTGACTAGATAACGAGCATGGAAAGACTGAATTTGTCCAAGGCAAAAGATTTTCTAATAAAGCCATGATCTGTGGAAAACCTGGATGAAAAATATAATTGTCTGACAGAGAGGAAAGACCATCCTTAAAGAGTTGGAAAAAGATTCCCCAAACTCAGACTTAGCCTAGATTTGATGAATTAAAACAAATGACAGCATGATGGTGTCATTCACAGAGGATGCAGAGGTTTTTAGGGACTCAACCTAAATATGAAAAAACTTACCAACAAAAGACCAATACTTGTAACTGGAAATAAAGAACCAAGGGCACTACTAAAGAAAATTTTCATGCATTACGTCTGCTTAGGAGTGGAAAAGGAGATGGGAGGAGATACATGAAACACATAAAACCACATTGTTTTTCCTATAAATACTGTGAAATGAGAAAATTCTTTCATGTCACCTTTATTACTAACTTATTACAACTATCTATACTACCATGCTTTGACTTTCAGGGGTTGAAGAAAAACAATGTTCATGACATGATAATATGATGGGTGCATCATTTGACATAAACAAAACCATGCTACCTCCTGCTTGAAGACAGGACAGTCATGATACAAGCCAAGCACAAACAGCAGCAAAGAAAAAGATCTCACAATTTAAACTTACACCACCTAACATACTGAATATTCAGGACATTCCTTTGCTCTTCCTTCTTAGCGCACACAACCAGGGATATCACCTTGGTTTGCCACTAAAGGCAACTTACTCCCCATTGCTGTAGTTTGCTATTCCAGCTCTTGAAGTATTCCCAAGCTCACACAACGTGTAGCTGTGTAGCAAATGCCCACTAACTACATTCCACAACATCAACTCCTTCTCTTGATATCCGCTTTCTTGCTGTTTTCCTAGTTTCAATCATTTACAGCATCATGGCATGGATTAAACCAAAGAAACAATGAGATCAGGTGCTCAACAATGGAGGTTAGCAGCAGTGAGTAGCGCAGAGCTGGTTACAGGAGACAATTCAGAGTTCCTTTTCTTCCAAATAATATTTGCAGCAGCACTACCGCTGGCAGAACAGAGTTGTGCCCCAACATTAGCTCCCTCAAAATATGGGTAAGTTGCCATGACAGGAAGAAGCAGTCACGCCTAGGTGATCTGCCTCTCAGCAGTGATGAGTGAAAAAATTGGATACATCTGAAACATCCAGGGGGCTCCTCATACCCCACTCACTAGCATGTCACCTTCCTTCTTTTCTCCTCTGAAACTAGACCTATTCTGAGGCACTTCTTTTGATCTGCTTTGGGACGGGCAGGGCTAGAGGGCTGTGTTTGGGGTTTTTTTTGCAATCACCTAATCTCCCTCTCCTTTTCTTTCTTTTACTCAACTTAATGCAAGTAAGAATAAATACAGCCAATAGGATTAAAAGGTGAAAACAGTAAACCATTAGGTCTAAATATTTTAAAACCAAAATATGCTGATCAAGATTTTTTAATGCAAAATGAAACATACAATGTTCTCAAATCTTGATTTCATTTCATAGTGAAAAATCTCAATTTCATTTTATATTGCAAAATCTCAAAAGAATCACTGCTAAGTTTTTAACCTAGAACTTTGAAAATTCCCCTCCTGTAACAAACACAATCAAATTGTGTTTTGAGCTCTGTTGAAGATGATACATTTCAAAATCAGTAAGTTCTGTATTTGAACAAGAAATGATGGCTTCTGCTTAGCACTAACTCTAGTTTAGCATTCATAACCCATTGTCCTCTGTTCTTAGTTGTACCTGTCATCCTGAATCCCCAATTTATACAGGTAATTCACAACTAGTCACTGATGACTTCTTCAAAGCCAATATACTCCCCTCCAACAGAAAAAAAAAAAAAAAAGAAAAACACTGAAAATTTTAAACTTAAGTCTATCATATATTCAGTGCAATGAAAAATACCAGTAGCTATGCATTTAGTTCTCCTTTCAGGCATATTTTTGCCGTCCATTTTCTGGTTTTTGGTTTTGTTTGTTTGTTTTAAATTGGACTCTCTAGTCTGCTTTTGATCCGCGTTTATGATTTCTTCTTTGGTCTTGCTCTTTCTTCAAATTACTTTCATTTCATGCTGCTCTTGTCCCAAGCAAAAAAAATAATCCTGTCCTCCTTAATCTTTACTCACCAATTATTATCTGTGTCCTTGCTCCATGGGAAAGAACCTCTAATTGTCCTTATATACATCTTGTCTAGACCTTTACAGCCCCTTAATAAATATTCACAAAATTAGTAACATTTCCAGTTCTTCCATTTTTCAGATACTAAGACCCCATTGAAAATGTTTTTGTATTTGAATACCAGAAAGAAAATATGGCATCATAAAAAAGGGCATGGAGTTTATAACACCCCTTTTGTTATGCAGGGAAAACACCTACATGTAGTTTTTGCTCATTTGTATATAAAAATAGGAGTCATAGCAATGACTGTACCCATAGCTACAGGAAAAGAACTTCCTCCTTAATCCAAGCACCGATATTTATAGTTATTTTGGGTGAATCCACTGACATATGATATGGGTAATTATTATTGATTAAGCACAAAGAGCACTTGGGTACAATAAAATATGCAGTTCCTGCCTAAGACTATAGCTAATCGGCATGCATGATCAAACTCACTCATAATGCCAGCTCAGTTTAGTTTAATTTAACCAAGTTACATCGACACAAGTATAAGTGTGTATTTATTAACATTTCAATGTTCAACTCAGCAAGACAATTATGTTAGTAAATCAGTTTGCAATATCTACACAAATACTGGTGGTATAAACAGTTTTTTATAGATCTATAAATTTCAGAAAGTTTATGGGTGAAAATACAGAGCAAGTCAGAGACACGCTATTCTGAAAATAAAGAAAATAAACCAATTAAAACTTCCTGCCTAATAGCAGTACAGAAGGACTCCAGGTTCACATGGTGAATTACCCAAGAATAATTAAATCCTTAATGGATATATTGTATGTATTTTCTAAAAAGAACTGAAGTCAATTGACAGAAGTCAAACCTCTTGATTCACCTTTTTATCATTATTAGTTTGTCAACATCAGTAAAGACTAACTATTGAAAAATTCAATCATTTTAATGTACTTACAGCTGAATTTTCTCATCATGTGACCAACTATCCACAAAGCCTCAGTGCCATTAAGAAGTTTTGAGGAATATATTATTTGGTACTGCCAAAAAAACATAATTAAAAGAATGCATGTAAATTATATTAATTTTCTAATTAGAAATGTTTTATGATTATTTCATGTCTAAAGTACATTTGGGGGAAAAGCAGGACTTACATTATCCCAAAAGGCAGGTTCCAGCACAATCAATGACACACTGACAGAATTCACAGTAAGGAGTCACAGTAGGGTCCTGATCTTGCAACTGAACTTTCACAAAAAGAACCCTGCGCTATTGCAGAATCTCCTTAATTTCAATAGGCCCCTACCCACACATAATCAGTTACAGAGTCCGCCTATGTGGGAGTAACAACAGCAAGAACAGGACCTGTTCCTCCACACACCTGCAAAAATACCGGGATAAAAAAAAAAAAATTAGTAACATGCAGCAAAACCTACTGATAGCCTGTTTTATTACAGCATTTAACACATAATAAAGGAGTTCCATACATCTTTAAGTTGCATATTATTTATAGGAATTTTTAGCGCCTTCTTTAAAGAATGTTGGCTTAAAATTGCTTATGGATTTTACATGTAGCAACAGCACATTATGGGAGCTTTTACTGATATGTATTTGAAATACAGATTTTTAATTATTATTTTCTAAAAATTAATCATCCTAGTTTCTTTGGTCTATGATGCAGGTTGCTTTTTAGTGTTTAAGTCTTTTTAAAAACTGTCCGACAACACCCATTTTGGGGACACAGCATAGGCCTGTGCATTTACTGGAGTCTTCATGATCATGAAAGTATCTGACCACATATAGCAGCATGTAAGACCAAGATCTTTGAAAATACATGATAGAAAGTAGTTTAGCATTAGTCACTTTTACACTAAAAAGGGTCAGCTTTTTTAAACAAAAAATCCTTATGAAAATCAACTATAATTAATTATTTGCTAAGTTTAAGCTCTTAGTGAACACCATTAGAAACACAGGAAGCATGCAACATAATGTTAAACAAGAATATACCACCACTTCACTGTTCACACAAAAATTAACATTCATTATTTGACCTTACTGTTCTTATTAAAAACACATCTATGTTGATCTTTAAAAGGAAAATATTATAAGTTACAATGTTTTTATATATTATAAACCATTTAAAAACACATTAGCCATAGGTTCCATGAAATAATATTTAACTGGTGACACAGTGCAAGAGTACTGGTGATAAAGGTTATAAGAACAACCACTAGATCCTAGAAATATGCAGAAGACATTTCTTCATTCCTTTGATACAGACAGCATTAGGGAAACAACTATATTTTTCTAAAAAAAAAAAAAGCTGGGACCAAATGAAAGGATTTGAGAATCTAACAGAAGAACCAAAAGTTCCATATAAATGGAAGGCAGTCTTTTCAGTCTTTTTTTTTTTTTTAATGACCAGTTGTTCTCCTACTGACTTTGATTTTATGAAACAACAGACAAGAAAACAAGCAGAAAATGGAGAAGAATATCACAGATTTTTGTTCCTTACTGCCAGGTTGATGGTTTTCAGCTGGGCAGGAGGACAAACAAAAAAATTTACAATACACATATCAAGTCAGGTTTCTTACAATATTGAATTGGAAGTGCTTCTCATATTACTGCTTTAAAATTTTATGCTTCATATGCATGACTTAGGCTTCTGTTATTCTGAAAAATTCAACTGTTTCTAAAGAACAGTGCTACAGTGCTAAGTTTTGTTTAAAAAGTGTTGTAAGATACCTTGACCCCTGTCTGACAGTACGCAGAAAATTTAAAAATATCAGACAGCTGCCAAGTTAGTGCTGCCCACCTGAGCCTGCAAAGTGAGTGAATCAGTAAGTACCTCTGCCACGTGTAATCTGCCCATTTCTCATTAACTGAGAAGAATGGACAGGACAATCTTTCAGGATTTTTCACCTTTCAGGACAATCGTGGTGCCCATGATCGTGCGGCTACAGATTTAGCATTTCCCAAGTTGCAATGCAATGTGGTAACTTGATGCAGCCAGATCCTAATATTGTTTTCTGTCCCTGTGCCTAGCTCCACATCTTTCTTCACAAAGGAAGTTAATTGGAATACAATGCATGTTTCCTGCACTGCTCCAAGAGTGTAGGTTGTAGGATGGGTCAGGGACACATAGCTGCAGTCTAAATTAGTCAGTTTCTGGGGAGAGCAGAAAACACAGTTTTACAATTTTGACAGCCTAAGGAATAGCTCAGAACTGACATCCAAACAGTCAAAGAAATAAAATACTGAAGCTGTCTCAACAGTCCCCTTCTCTGACATGGACAGGAAAAACATGCATCTAATCCAGGTATAGAAACTACCATAAAACTGAATGATTCACAAGTGGTTTGGGAGAGTAGAAGGCCCTGGCAAAACCAAGGTGGTTTTTTTCATGACTAGCAGAAGTAATGAAGTCTAGTTACCTATGAACATGCTTGTATGTGCCACCAACACGCTTGTGCGGTAATCCCAGGCTGACACTACCCTGGCTGGTTTCCTACTCCCTTCTAAACAGATTGCCCTAAATTCCCCAGAAAACACCAGTGTCTGACTTCCAGGAGAACAAGAGGCAGCGCACATCATGGCTAGGGCTGAGCTACATGTGTTGACTGGCAGAGCAACCAAGCACACTGACTGGCAAGTCAACAGGTTGAACGGAACAGAAAATTTCTGAGTCCATGCTGCACCTTTTTCTACCCCAGGGGCACTAATTTGAGTCCTTTCTGTACTCCTAGCTGCTAAGTTTCACTCAAATTGTAGAAACTTGACTTTGTGATCTCTATCTCTATATCAAATGCAGATGAAATTAAGCGGTGGATTCAAAAATTATTAGGAGACAACACAATCCTATATATGTTTTTTTGTTCAGAAACTGGGCATGAAAACACTGTAGCATAATCACTGTGAAAATAGCTAATGAATTTTATGTCACTTATTGTTTTCATTCAGGAGTTACACCACAAACTCAGCTATAACAGAACACAGATTTTTATGTGGTGATAGCATAAGTGAATCCAGAAAATGTAGAGACTGTTTCAATAAAACTGGCTTTGTTTTGCCACTGTGAACAGGGCCCTAAATATATGTCACTTCATAAAGGTGAAAATTTAACAGAAATAAAGTTTTATATATGTTTTTTGAACTTACCAAGACTGTAGTTGACTGCCCTTCATGGAGATCCCTGCTTTCTCTTCCAATTCCATGCTGCCTCTCCTAAGGCTTAAAAGAAATTCAGTGATACATAGTCAATAACAGTGACATTAAGTCTAACAAATCTACTCAGTACACCTGGACTTTTCTTTCATCATGTTTTCGGGGGTTTTTTTAAGTTTATTTTTAGAATTAGCATTGTGATTTTTAAAGAATCCCCTTAAAATCCTGACCCTACTGCCTGGATCCAGATCCTGATATCCCAATTTAGGGAATAATTTTTAATAATATGCATGTCCCAGTTCCCTTTTTTATAAATGGCAGCCACACTGATCTGCTTATTCTTTCTATTGATCTAGCATTAAATTTTGACTTGTGTGTTTCTCACCAACAAGGCATAGTTGAAATCAGAGGGGTTTATTTGTTGTTGGATTCCAGGAACTGATGAAAGAAGGAAAGAAACTGAAAAAGTACAATGGCCTCTCCAAAACTCCAGTAAAAATAAGAGAGACCAAGAACAGTCAGTGTGGAAAAGTTAATAGAAAACTGAACATTAGAGGAAAGTTTAGTAGGAAACAATGGGTATAAGGAGAGTCAGGGAAGTGAAAGTGATTTAACCAAAAAGGGCATGGAACAAAAGAAACACAATTATCTTCTTAGCAGAGCAATGAGAATGGGCTTTTCAAAATGGTTTGACATTGGCCTATCTCTTCTTCTATTGAAGTAAAATTACATCAATTATAAAAATGCTTTAGGAAAACCTTTAAGCCACTTAACTTGAACCATTTAACTTTAAGCATGTGGAATATCTAAATTCCGCTCAGCTATACAACTAATGAAGTGCTTAAATTTGAAAACAAATTTAAATCATCTTGGAATCATCCACTGTGTCTGTAGTATCAAGTGTGCATTCAAATCTGAGCCCCAACTCCTTACCCTGCTAACATGGAGTCTCACACTTTGGCACTAGTCTGGATCCAGCCTATTGGTTATCAGATAGGCAAAGTCAAGTACAAGATGCAAGGGACTAATGTGGATTCAAACTCTTCTCTCAAAAGCCATACTCATGCAAGTGTTGTGACTTAAGTACAAGATTAATTGTTTCATGAAGCAGAATGTAAATAATTAAGTGCTTAAAGTTATTCAAGAATCAGGTCTCAAAAAGAAAACTAAAGAAAAAGTGCCTGAGAAAGAAAAAAAAGAAATAGATTGTTGAATCTGTATTAAAAATAAATGGCCTCTGGGTTAGATCTGCCTGAAAACTACTGCTTTTTTCTGGCTTAAGTATTAAATATTATTTTTAATGCACTAAATGGTAAATAACCCTAGCAAAGGTTAAATTAGTTCAGTGGTAGATAACAGTACTAAAGTAATTCTTAACACAGGGTGTAGTTCAGTTATTGGTGTAAAGGGCTCATCATCTCTCCTGCCTATTTAAACACACTTGCACTTCCAAACCCAATTTGGTAAACAGTTGGGAGAGGGTTAATATCCCGTATTCCAATCTCTATGGTAACAACCATAGAGATAGGAGAAAATGTGGAAATCATAAGCCGCTAGTAGGTTTCTGTCCCTTTTATTTCTTACTCTAAAATACAGTTACTAAAGGAAAACAGAAATTGAGCCACTTTTTTGAGATCAAAAAGTGAACCAAAAAAATGTCTGGGGCATCTCTCAGCATCCTGTGAACTTTTGATTATTGTGGTCTGTCTCCTGAACTATGGATCATTCTGTGCACTGTTACTTTCAGCTGTCACCTATCTAAATGACAAGGAAGCCAATATCAACACTCAACAACTATATTCTTACACACACACACACCCCCCGCTACCAATATTCTGTCCTTTATCTATAGCTGTAAAAAAGGAAAGTCGCTGTTTTTAAGATGTATGCTTAATAAATCCATACATATAAGAATCATTACTTAATGAAGGTAGGGCACTAGAGTAAGATTAAAGACCTGATTAAGAGGAGTTAAGTGAGTTAGAGATAGAATTAGTTCCTGTAGATTCAGTCACCTTTTCATAAAATGGTTAAATAAAATAATGTTTTGTTCTTCTCAGGAGAATTATGAGCATTTTTTAAATGTTTTGAAGCTTAGATTTCAAAATTTCCCAGAAGTTGGGAAACTAGAGAAGTAAATGAACAACTTACATCAAGCTGTCTTAAAAGAAATAAATTGAACAGCATAAAAGCAAACAAATTAATATTATCTAAAGCATTTCCAGATCCCTCACTCCTGCATTCATTTCAGTAGCATTTCATTTAAATGCAGGCATACATATCTGCAAAGTTTAAGCCTGAATCTTTCAAACAATTCCACATATCTGAACTTCACTCCTCTTAAGTAGTGCTATTGATAGAACTACTTGTGAACAGAGTTAAGCACATGCACAGGACTAAGGCTAAAGCAAGTAATAAAGAAATTAGCAAATGAATTCAGTGTATCACTAACAATTATTTTTGAAAAGTCAAGGACACCTAAGAAGATAGCAAAGCTTGAGAAGTTAACAGCTGAAATACTGGGGGAGGGGGAGAAATTAGGTTATGGTTCCAGCAATTACCCTACAAAAATCTAACTTCGATACTTATTAAATAACAGAATCAATGCTAGGAAGAAAAAAAACCAAACAACAATAGAGCATCCCCTCAATAACTTAATAGTCATGACAACCACACTATTTTCTCACCATTTGGTAAGTCCTCTTCAGTTCAAGGCTGAAGTTCATGGGTGCTGTAGAGAAGATCAGTTGGCAACTGCTCTGCTGTAATTGATCCACGAATAAAAAATGGACTTTAGTTTTCACAGATATCAAGCCAGCACTTTTCACAACCATTAAATCCACAAAAATATTAAAACATTTACAAGTTACAGTTAGGCCATTTTTACAAAACTTTACCATGGAACCTAAGTTTAATAACAAATCTTTCTTAAATCATTAGGGATATGTTCATTATTATGAGTCAGACCTATAGCTATGTTAGAGTCAATATTATAAGATCTGAATGAAATATAGTAAATTCAACCTTTTGACTACACCATTAGTCTTTATGCTATGTTAAGCATTTTAGAGGTTGAAAAAAAAATAAATTGAAAGTTGGCTACTGAAAAACCAGGAGGTAGTCTACAGTAAAAAAAAAACAAAACCAAAAAAACCCAACCTACTTTTTTTCATCTGGAAGTTTATAGGAAATCTAATAAAGCAGATGCAAGTCCTAAGCCAGCACATGCTTCTTGCAGTCCTTACTGCTTACAGAAGCATCCATAGATCATGTCTATACTGGCAAATTCAGAACTCTGTTTTCACTGTACAATAGTAAATGCTGTCCACTTCAGTCCTTTCTAGATTACAACCTCTATCATTACTAGCAGACTGAAATTGCAAAAGTAATGAATTCCAAATCCTATATTTGTCAGGGTAAATCAGAGACAGAATGGCTACAGAAGGAAGTGGAAAACTCATACATGAAAGAGGACGTTCAACTACAGTTACTAGGTTATTAAACTGAAACTTTAAACTTCAACTGATATAAAATGTACAGAAGAGGTCTGAAGGGAGGCTTAGATGAATCTGTAACAGGAATCTAGAAGGCTGGACAAGCATCAGGGGCAAAGCAGGGCTCAAATTAGAAAAATAAGTACAAAAAATTTTGGAATTTCCACTGGCTGTATGTCCATAGCCATACAAACACAGAATAACAAAATAATATGCAGGTGTGCGATTATTGAAAAAGATTGTTATAATGACTACATGTGGGTGTATCCTGGTGCCCTCCAGTTGGTCTAACTTACTTAGGAACTGGGCCAGATGAATGTAATGGAGTAACATGCAAGTACCCAGGCAAGCCAAGGAATCTAACTTAAAAGTTACACGGTAATGACACAATGCCAGTTTTCATTACAAATTCCTCTAATCCTCACGGTTGTAAAATAAATCTTAAAAACAAATAGCAAGGTAATTTGTAAAGTAATGTGTGCCTGAGTCAGAAGACAGCCTCCAGCTTTCTAATCATCCCTGACTGGCTACAAGCTTCTGTGCCATTTTGGCAGATAAGTACCTTGCTTTGGTTTTGCCACCTCTCAACTGGACCTAGGCAATTCCGTATATCCAAGTACGAAGTCTGCTGCATATAGGAAACTCCAAGACCAGGAAGCTGGGGGGAGTGTCAACTCAGCAGTGTGGGTTATTGTAAGTCACTCACTTCCACTCTATACTGATTTTCTCAAGGTTTTCAAATTACAACTCAGGGTCTCAAGATCTTCCAGAACCTAAATTCACGAAGAATTGCCTATTAGGTCTCTAGACTGAATCCAGTTGTCAACAGTTTCCCTCTTCTGACATAAGAGAACTTGTGCAACAAGGCGGGGAAAGCTATCATGTCTAGAGACAGAACTTTCTCGGGGCTGGTGCAAGTCTATGGAATGAATGTGCCCAGGAGTTAAGGGCCATCAGAAACCTAACTGCATTTTGCTTGAAAAACAAAACACATTACTTTGACCTGGCTTCACTAACATAAATACATAACAGGTATACAGAAGAAAAGACAGATAAAATAAACTGAAAACATTCAACTGCACATGGTCCTTCCCCTGGCAACAAGAGAACAGATAATAAAAGAAATGCTGGGCATGTCACTTATTACAGTATGAGGAGATTTTCTGACAATATAATGACACTCTTTGAGGAGAAGAATCTATAACATTGGACAGGCACTACTAGAAGGTGTGCAGGTAGTGCTGTAATGAGAACTGTATGAGGAAAGGAGTCCATTACAAAAACTGCAGCTTAACCTCGTTTTTTCTACCACAGCAGATAAGACTTCCACCATTCTGATCGACCAAGTTGTTTGGAATGGAAATTTGATCTAAAGAATTGACAGCACTTTTGGTGAGGCTCAAAATCCCTTTCCTCTCCCTTCTGCCCTCAGCTGTGTTCCTGCTGTGACTTTTTGGCTTCACTAGTCACTGAGGAAACAAACTGATGATCCTCTCCCAGATGCTACAGCCAGAGAATGCAGTACCCACCTCGTATTACATGGATTTTTAGACTATAACAATTGCCTTTCTCACTTCTTCTGATACTCAGTTAAATATTTACTCATCCTGATCCTTAAATTATTATAATTGTGCGTTATTTAACTTCAGTTCCAGAGATATGAATGTAAGATGTAAATCAAGACTATTATGTTAGGTTTATGTTTTGGGCAGTCGTAAGTAATACTGAGAATAATGAGTATGTAATATCATTATTAGCTTCTTAAATCCGAAATACAAGAGCATAATAATGAAGAGAACTACTCAGTGTGCTTACACATAATAATATACATTTCAGTCTGTACAGGATCGGGGCCTATGCGCATTAAGTATGGAATCTGATAGTAAGTATTAAATATTAGGGGATGTAAAAATTTAACTTTCATTAAAAATCTTAATGAAACCTTAGGAATGACATTTGAAAGGACAATAGTGTGATTCATATAAGAGAATACCATGTCCTGTTAAACAGAATGTCATACTATCTTCTGTATCTAATCCTTGTATTACACTTGGAAAAATGGGTGAAAAATAATAACTAGAATTAATTTAGAGTAAAACTATATATAATCTAAGTACAGAGAAGTGGTATCAGCAACATCATAATTTTATATTTTTCTTTACAGTTTTCATTGCTATTTCTACTGCAAAGTCCTCTTTTCACAGGCACATAACCTTCAGAAAAAAAAAAAATTAGAAGACATTTACTATCATTCTTTTCAGGTGAATGGCACACTTTTTGAAAATTTCTCTCACAGTAATTTTAATAAAAGAAGAGCAAAAATGTAAATACACTGCAAATGATTTATATTTTCTCCTTTTTAACAGAAAGGTTTTACGAACCGAAGTTTTTTCATCTGGCTAATCTTCACTAAGAACTTGCTTTAAAAAATTAGGAATGTTTCTTTAGCAATACCGAGCTTCAAATCTGAGGAAAATGTAATAACAAATGCATAATATTGGCTATGTGATTACTTACATGTTGCCTTGCACTACTTTTTCACTAAGGAGTTCCAGAATTACGTATTTTCTGAGTAGCAGTACAGTTTTCGTAGCCATGATAGTCTAAGCTTTTTCAGCCCAAAAGCTTGCTGTTTTCAACTGTGTCGGTTAAAAAAAAAAAAAAATAGAGATTACCTCTCCTTTCAAAACTTGTTCTGCTTATATTTTTGTCAGTGCAGCTCTAGAAGGGAGCAGTGGAATCATGAGAAACATTAGGCCCTGAGCCTGCTAACATTCGCCTGCAAGTAGTCCAACAGAGTTTAAGAGGACTAGCTCACAGACGTGAAGGGAAGATTTTGAAAGTCAGTGGGAACAGAGCTCCCAAACTCTCGTTATGTACTTTTGAAAATCTTCCCCAAAGTCATGGGAACAACAGCTTGCAGGTCTGATGAGGCCTCTGCTTTTGACTGCTTTCCTTTCCCTTTTTAAAAGCATATCAGATTAAAAAAAACCCTAAACACTGAAGTACAAAAATCCTGAGGAGCCGCTCGCAGTGATGCGTTGGGTGTCTCTACAAAGGCTGGGGTCCGCACAGCACGAGAAGAGCTCACAGGAAAGAATCCTTCAGCAGTCAAAAGTCAAGTGCAGACTAGTGGTTCGGGCGGCACTGTAGCCTGCCTTCCCTCCGTGGCTTTCAGCAGCTCGCAACCTCCATCTCGGTTTCCCCATCTGTGAAATGGGGACAGGAGCACTAACCCAACTATCAGGTACCTTACGGTCAGTCACAACTTGGGGCGAGGGGGGGTGGTGTGCGGCGTGAAAATGAAAGTTCACGTTTTCCCCCCGAGCACTGCGAACAGCCGAGGCGGGAGCGCTCTCAGAGCTGAACCTCGCTCCGTCAAGTTCCTCGGAGAGATATTTTTTTTCAAATGACCAGCGTACGGCACTCCGGGCCCAATCTGCCCCAAGATGCGCCCGTACAGCACCGCTCAGCTTCGCTTTCACCAGAGGCTGTTCGCAAACCCGGGCGGGGGCGGGGAGGGGTGGTGGTTCGGGCAGCTGGGGGTGGGGGGGGATCGCCGGGCCGCTGCCGCCGCGGCGGGCGGGAGCCGGGCCGGCCGCGGAGCCGGTGCGGCGGAGCGCGTGAGGCGGCAGGAGGGGGAGGGGGAGCGGCGGCTGCCAGGGCGGGATCGGGCCCGCGGGCTGCCTCCGCGCGATGTGGGCAGGCGCCGAGCGCTTCAACCCCTCCGGCTTCGGCGGGGTGCGCGGCTGGGGGGGGGGGGGGTGAGGGGTGTGGGGGCTGCAACCTGAGCGCTGCGGGAGCCGCGGGGGTCCTCGGAGGCGCGGGGGGGTGGGGGGGGGGAGGCGCTCTTCATATTTTCCTCAGGTCCTCTGGCGTACATCCCCCTCCCCCCGCCGGCTTGCTTTCCCTACCTTCCCAAAACGCGCTGCCCCCCCCCGGCGCCTTTACCTTGACAAGTCCGCGGGGCCGGCGGAGGTCTCGCTCCCCCCCTCTCTCTCTCCCACACACATCTCTAACACGCCACCTCTCCCACACGGGCCGGGACTCCGGGTGACATTTCTCTCTCTCTCTCTCTCTCCTTCCCTCCCTCCCTCTCTCCCCCTCCTCCTCCCCCCCCCATTGCTGGCGGTTGGGTTGGTAGCGCGGGAGCGCGCGCTAGCGGGGAGGGCGTGGAGCGCGCGCTGGCTGCGAGCGGGGGGGTGGGGGGGTGGGGGGGAGGGGCGGCATTGACAGCGAGCGCCGTGTCCGTAGCGCTGCCTCAGCCCAGGCGGCTCTCCCCCCGCGCGCCCCCCCTCCCTTCCCGGCATGCCCCAGGGCAGCGGGGCTGGCTCTAACGAATTTGAATGAAGAGCCCTGCTCTTTCGGCGCCATTTTCGAGTGATGCCCGATCGCATCGCTGCCGCGGGGGAGCCGCGGTTCGCGGGGCCGCCCGCCGCCGCGCTGGCTGCCGCCAAAAGTCACCTCCCTCCCCCTCTGCTCCCCCCTCTCCCCCTCGCCGCCGCTACCACCGCTGTGCTTCGGAGCGGGTGCCGCCACCGGCATAGGCGGTAAGAGCCGGAGGGACCGGGCGCGGCTGGGGTAGAGGGAACCGGGCGGGCAGGCGGAGGAAGCCCGTCTTCGGAAAACGGGGGCAACCTGTACTCCGTCGCCGCCCGCTGCCGGGAAAAGTCGCCTCAGGAGCCCGGCGGGCAGCGGGTGGGAGGCTCCCGGAGGCGGCGGCAGGTCTTGCCGCTGGCTCCTGGGCGGATCTGTCACTCGCTTCCCTCAGCCTCAGAGGGTGGGAGCGGGCGGGAGCGGCTGCCTCCTCCGGCAGGTAACCCCGCTCCCCGGGGCGGCGGCGGGCAGCATCTCGCCCAGGCTGGGGATCCCGGGAGCTCCGCTTCCCACCCCCGGCGGCTGGCCCCGGGGGAGAGCGGCGTGAAGGCGGGCGGGGGGAGCTCGGAGCGGGCGGGAGGCGCGGGACAGCCGGAGCGGAGGGTCGCGCCGCGGTCCCGGTGTGCGCCCCGCTCTCCCTTGACATGACATGACAGGCTTTCCTCTGATCTTCCCCCCCCAACCCTTACCGCCCTCCCCCGCGGATCCCTCCCTCCCGCCTTCTCCCCCGCCTCTCCGCCGTGGAAATTTCGGGGCAGCGCTCGGGACACGGCGGCTCCTGCTTCCCGGCTCTGCAGCAGCAGCCAGGATGACTTCCCCACTTACATGCACATCTCCCTTTCTCGCCCCCCCCTTCCCCCCGCCTCCTCCTTCCTCTCTCCCCGTGTTTTCGTAACCCGGATTAATGCCCCTTCGCTCTTTCTCTTCCCCCTCCCTTCTCCCCCCCCTTCCTCCCCCCCCCCCCAAAAAAAAGAGGACAACCTTCGCTTTTTTTTCTCCGCTTGTTTCCTCTCCATGTTAGCAGATTAACTTCTCCGTTTAAGCGCTTTCTCCACCTCCCACTTAAGCGCTTAATTTCCCGTGTCACGATATCGGAGCCGCCTTTAGCAGAAACCTGGGTGACGGTTATGCTGCCACATGCTATCACATTTATCATCTCTGTCCCTTTGGGTATTAACGAAGGACCAAAGTACTGTTCATCGCGTATTGCACAGGGCTATTTTTTTCCCCTCTCTTAGCGTTAAAACGCGAGTTTCCTTCCTGAACGAGAGGGGGGAAACATAATCCGAGGCCATTTGAATCGTGCCAGCTATTTGTAGGTGTTTTTCCTCTCCTCCCACACACCCCAAAACCGAGTAAATACCCTCCCCATAGATAGTCCAGCCTAATACTGTGATCAGAGCTGGCCATTCACCTCCTCTTCTCCGCCTACAAAATTCTCTGTCTCTGTCACCCGGGTCGCTATTTGTCATTGGCTTAGCTATTTTTTGGTGGCTGTTTCTATGTCATTTCTCGGTGGCCAGCAGCTCTCGGTCTCTCGTAGCTGTATAAGCGCGATCGTGCTTATTGTGATAGGCGCCGAAATCGCTTTCACAGTCTATCTGCTGAGCGATTCTCTCGCCGCACACACATAATATGTGACACGGTGCCTTTTTCCTCCACGACGCCGTTTAACCCTCTCGGGGCTGGGTTTGCCGTGGGCGCTCGCGTTTCATAGTTGCGCACACACACAAGACATCTTTTTGTGGCGGCCGTTCCTCGGTGGGAGCGCAGGCAGGGATAACACGGTGCAGCGGAGTAGGGAGCTCGATAGCAGCGCGGTAAGCTCAGGCGCTGGCAGGCCAGCGGGCTCCTTCCCAGCTACAATTTCTAGCGTTACTTTTTATTCCTCTTCCTACTTCCCTCTTCACTTTCGGCTGCCCGGCCGTTGTTTGGTGGTTTTTTTGTTGTTGTTGGGGTTTTATTATTTTTTTTCCGGAGGCAGGAAGGCGTATGGATATTTTCCCCGATGCCCTGTGATCGGTGGGTGCTCGGGGCTGCCGTCGAGCTGGCGGGCGCGCAGGATGCGCAGCGAAGGCAGCATCGGGCCCCCGTTAAGGCGCCCGTTCAGCAGAGACTGGACCGGCTGCTGCCCCTCCTGGTTGCCTGCGGGGCTGGGGCTGGGAGGTTGGACCGGGTCACAGCCTTTCCCCGCTCCTCTCCCCACCCCCCACACCCCCCCCCGCACATCCCTCGGCGGCGTTCAAAGCCAGAACCGGCCGCCTTTGCGCTTAGCACCCTCGCCACCGAAAATAACGAGTTAACCGAAGAACGTAGGAGGGACATAGAGAAGAGTTGGGGTGCAGAAGTGCTGTACAAAAGATTTCTGTGTACATGGCTGAAAGCGTGTAGTCTTAAAGTGAAATGCAAAACTTAGCGTTTCCAGCATGGCAACTGGATTGTGATTCAAGGTATTTTCTGTGTAATGCAGAAATACAATAGTTCAAGGAGGTTTTTCTGCCTCGAATCCTTAGTTTCCTTGGATTCTTTTAATCCAGTACAGAAATTACACAGTTTCATTCCTTTTTTCCTGAGAATAGCTGCTTCGTTTGTCCCCGCAATTCATACCTTTATGCCCTGATAGCTAGAAAATTCAGTTTAGTCTCTGAAATTGCGATACTAGTAAGATCCTATTAAAATTTAGCACTTATTTCTTTAGATTTGCATCATTACTTTCAGAGTATTTTCAGAAACGTCTTTAACAGTTAGTATGGGAATGTGCACAAAGCTGTTTCACTGTAGCTGTGTATACTTTGAAATATCAGGATTTGAAGAGATTTACACTATTCAACAGTAGAAGTGCACTCACAGACACTGACTTTCACTTTCAAGGAAATAACTGTCCTGACTCATAGCTAATTTAGAAAAAAAAATTCTATAATTCAGTATTGCACAGGTGCGTATGCATTTTTTCCCACTATTCGACAGTCATGTTCAACAGCGTGCAATTTATACCTGTTTTTCATTTTAATTAAAATCTGTGCTTAGCACATATTTGACTACATAAAACAACTGTTCTTTTCAGGTTTTTTTTCTCAGCTGCACCATTCCCATATTTTACAATTACATAAAGGTGGGTGTGGCTAAAATGAAAGCAGTAAGCAATCTAATATCAATATATAGGGTATGTTAAGTAGGTTTTCCTTTCTTATATTTGATGTACTCCTTATTTTGAGATATTTGGGGGAAAAAATCATGTAGCTTAAATGGACCCTTGTAGTACTGCTTGCATTTTTCGCCTTAGTTAAAATGTCAAACATTAACTGGGATTACTTGGCCCTGGAAAAGTTACATTCGGAGGAAATATCAAATGAACTTAAAGATCTAAACCTATATATTTACATTATATCACAAGTGAAAGTTAAAGTTCTATGCTTAATAAAATATTGCTTAGGTATACCATGTACCATAGTGTGTGTATATTTATTTTTTTAAAAAATTTGTTTCTTTTCTGTCTAATTCTTTATCTTGATTGTTAGGAAAAACATCAAAATAAGCTTAGCTTTTTTTTTTTTTTTAAGCCCACTAAGTTGTGCTGAAAGTTTCCCAAGAAGTACCCTTTTGTTTTATAGATATAAAACTACTGAAGCTTGGAGTAACTCTGAGATTTTTAATTTTCAGAAATAATAGTAATTTGAAAGTATGACTATATATCTATGCGACTTTTGCACATGTTAGGGTAGTATTCCATAGAAAACTTATTGTAGTAACATTTTAAAGGCAGACTACATACATAATAACAAGGCGTCATGGGGTTCTTTTTCTGTTTGGTTGGGGTTTTTTTTGCTTAGCTTCTGGAATTCTGAACTATTCCATCCAAAATGTAATATCATGGAAGGAATTTTGCTGCTAAATTGTAGTCTTTATTTCCTTAATTATCCTTATGACTAATAAGTCAGATTCTGTAGTGAAGTACAGCTGGAACTGCATACACACTACCTGTGTACACCCTGCCTGTAAACTCTGTAGGGAGGGTGCACATCTCATCCATCTTGAATGGCAAAAGCTATCCTAAGAGGTGTATCAACACTTTTCTGTAACACTTTTACATATGTACAAACACACGACCTTTCTTTACATAAAAAGTAGCCATGTAACAGTTAGCATTTCTTTTATAGGACCTTACTGTTTTTTGTTATTTGCGTTGGGAAGCAATTAACTACTGAATATATAAGGGAGGACTGAGAAAATTATCACTACATTCTACGAATATGCTGCAGGTATTCTGTTTTGTAGATACAGTCATCCACCCACACCCAAAGGCCCATTGCAAGTCATTCCAGTAATTTACATTCATTACAAACTATCAAAGGTAGAAAGCATCTTGGACTAATTTTGACTGTCTGTGAAAGAGAAATAGGGAATGAAACTGTAGGCTTTTGTGCACAAACAGAAAAATATTTTTATGATAAAGTTTTTAAAACTAAAAATAACTTCATGTACACCAGTAAGTGTTCTCTACAGTTTGAGGTTTTGGAGGGGTTTTTTTGGGTTTTTTTTTTTTACATGTATATTATTACAAGTTCTAAACATTTAACATCTAACACTAGAACTGCATCTCAAAAATTATGATCTTTTATCAGTAATACTTGGAAAATTTTGTTTGAGGAGGCAGTCTGAATTACTCTTGTACATAGTCCTCTGACTCTTCTCACAGCCATGTATTTTTTTTTAATAGAACTAGTAATGTATTTTAAAGATAGGAAAAAAAAAGATGATAGGCCCCACAAATACGAAGGGTACATCAGACAGAGTGGAGATGTGTAGCCACAGATTTCCGGTAACTCTTTTTTCACTCAGTGAAAATGTTGCTTTTCAATTTTATTTTTGTTTTGTGCATTATTGGCAGGAGTTACGTAGAATTTTTAGGCAACTGATGTGTTAATATATAACAAGCTAGATAAGTTAGGTTTCAAAAGGAATCTCTTTATTGAAAAATATCTTAATTTTGGATACTGGACAATTTTAGAAATGGTTAGTATGAGCTAGGTGTAAAAATTTCTGCCCATGTTTAATAGGGTGTAAGGCAATGTCTGTACTAATTATATTTTTTTAACCCTTTACTGTAAGTTTTTAAAACACTCCACTTCTAGTAAAGAAACTTTGGGTTATATCTATTCACTAGACAGTTGATAGTACCACAATTGAGGAATAGTTTTGATGGTAGCTTCGTATGTTGTGTGAGAACTCCAGCAGGCTTGCATGAATATTAGAGGGGTGTAGCAGAACTTGAGCTCTAGTGCAGATAACACTTAAAGTTTGGCAATTTTTTACTTATAATATTTGCATCTAATAATATTTTAGTGTATCATTTTGAAAAAAAAGTCGTGTTTGCAGAGAATACTAAGTTTCATAACTTTATCTGATTCTAAACACTTTTCCATATCTCGGTAATGAACAGTTGCTAGTGTATAAGGATGACCTCACACACATACGCATTTATTACCACATACACACAACAGTAGAAAATGTAAATTATGTACATTTAGCTTTTATTTTGTTAAAAGTTTCTCGAGATGTCTTCTAAAACTGAAGATGATACTGTTACATTGCTGAAAACTGAAAAATAGCAGTGACTTTCAATGATCGTTATTAATGTCTAAAGGAAACCACTGTTAGAAATAGGACCCCCCCCACCCCGTGACTATTTAGTTTGTTTTCAGACACTGCAATGAGTGTATCCACAGTAAATAGATTATTAATAAACTTTTCAACATTGAATCTAGTTACAATTAATTATTTTATTTAGCATGAACTAAAATCCACTTGAAGATTTGATCTGAGAAAAAGATAATTACACATCAAATAGGGCATAAGCTTGTATTTTCATTTTACATGGTTTTATGTAAGTCCAGTTTTAATATTATCTTTAAGTATGTTAAGTCTCAATATAAGCATTGGGGGGGGGGAATTTTCAGAAGAACTTTTCTGTTTCTGGTTTAAGAACAAACTTTTTTTTAAAAAGGTGAAATAGAAGATGTGTGGAATACATGAAAATAAAGACAAATTCCTTTTTCTTGTTAAAGCAGGGTGCTTATTATAGTTCCATATCTGTGAGGAGGGTTTTAGTATTTTCTGGAATATGCTTAAAGAATAAAGAACAAATTTATGGAAATGTTGGTAAACAGGTGACCTGATCTAGGCATCTGCTACTCATTTATTAGACAAAGGATGTATCTTGTCATGGTATCTGCAGTGAAAAAGTCAAAATAAAGTAAAAAAAAAATTTAAGAATTTGGCTGTGTTTCCTCCAGTAGATATTTGACTATAGTTACTACCTCTATCAAGTTATACTTTGTTCTTACTTGATCATGGCCAATTACACTGATGGCTTTTTCTTTTTTTTTGTTTTAAATTTTTATTTCATCTCTGAGTGCTTTATATCACTGTAATATTTCCATTATATGTTTTAAAGTAGCTAATATTTGTAGGCTACATTTAATAAAGGCAATAATGGTACTGTCTTGAAGAGCAAAAAAAAAAATTAAAGTTGCTTAAAGAAAAACAGCAGAAGTTAAATACTTAACAGTCAATAGCATATTTTAGGATATATGACAGTAGTAATCACACATCCATTTAGTTTATGCTTACCTGTTTGCTTGTTTGAGGGTGGAGGGAGAGATTGGGAGTTGGGGGGGAATAACACCCTTCTCCCCCCCTCCCCCCTTTTTTTTTTTCCTTCCTCTTGCTTTCATCTTAAAATGCTGCGGGAAGAATGAAAGCAGAAACATGCTAATCTGATTTGTTTCAGGAGGCTTCTGATAATAAAGAGGCATATCACAGGTGTTCCTAATCAAGTCAGTTTGGTTTAAAAAAAAAAAAAGTATTTTTAAAATTAGGATTTCCTGTAACATAGACAATGCGAGGGTCAAGCCGATGACCTACATCTATGTTTGGGGATCAACCATGAAACTGTGGGTGTTGGAAATATGTTATAATACATGACATTTTTATTGCAGGTTTCGACCTTTCAATAGAGAGCTGATTTTGGAGAACAGCTTAACTCCTGTGATTGAAAAACTCTCTCTGGAAGGTGAATAGAGCATGAGCATGGTATATATTATATTAACATTTCTCTTATTACATATGTTCTTTATTTAAAAAAATGTATACAGTAGTATAACTTATTCAGATTATTCAAAATAGGCCAGTTCTGCTGGATTTTTTTATTTGTTAAAATAATTCTTCTTTACACTCCTTCTGTAAAATTATAAAAGACTAAGTAAAAGTATTTGCACAAGCTGTGCTCAGAAGGAAATGAAGAGGCCAAAAATATGTATAAAAAGCTGAGTTTGCAACAGCCTTGATCATTGGAGTTATATAAATTCTCCACATAGTAT
This sequence comes from Grus americana, assembly GCF_028858705.1. NCBI lineage: Eukaryota > Metazoa > Chordata > Aves > Gruiformes > Gruidae > Grus > Grus americana. The sequence goes on along the minus strand of NC_072852.1, from coordinate 189,049,671 downwards.
TGTTCTCATGTTCTTGTCTTGGGAATTACTCCAACTGAAATGTTGCTAATCCAAAAACAAAGTATGGATGATATAGTGTTTATTTTTAAATAACTTATTTTTTTGTTGGGAGGGTGTGTTAAAGAATAGAATAGAGAGCTAGCTAAATGCATTTCTATGTACAGTGCAAAATTTGTTTTTAAAAGCATTAATAAACTAGCTACCTGCGAAGCAAAGAAGCAGAAAATGGGGAAAAAATGTTCTTCAGAGCCCTCCACCTGTACCAGAATAATCAGAAATTTTACTTATTTTATCTATTTGTCAGTAAATATGTAGTATATAGTAAAACACTGAACATTTAAGAATAATTAATATGGACTATGCTACACTCATATTGCAAGTCTTGCTTTGCACTAGAAGTACTAATTTGGCTGAAACTGAGAAATCCATTCGAGTAATCATAACCTATCTACTTGTATATGAATAATCTTAACTAACCATTTACATAAACAATTGAAATTAAAATAGTAACCACTCTTGGATTGAGTAAATTTGTTTAAATATTAAATGGAGTAGTAAAAACCGTAAGACTTTATCTTCAGCAAAATATATTGCAGTACAACAAATTTTATGAACATGTCATGACTTTAGCAATTCCAGCTGAAAGCTGGAATCCAGTTTTTATCCTTAATCAAATCTATCTGTCTTCAAGAGCACATTTTTTTGTAGGAAGTAATTGTACCATAAAATAAGAGAAGTTTTATAAACCAAAACTTTAGATTATCCCAGTAATTGCTAGTTTATACCAAGCAAATCCAGTGAGGTGTAAATTTCATATTTCCCCATTATTGTAACTAGTGGCTAGTGTAACTGAAGAATTGCTGGCTTTTACCAGTAATATACCTCCTGTTGTAGAAGTATTTGAGGCAGACATGTTCTGAATGTATTTTTCATATACTGTTATGATTTTAGGGTAGTTAAGACCTCCTACGGAAAGTTATCAGTTAAGAAAACTTTGAATACAGAAGGTTAAGGAAGTGAAACATAACTTTATATAAGCTTTGCAGTTTATGATTAGTGAGTAGGTAATTCTTCAATTTTTAATCTTTTCTTTCTTCCTGTGATTAAAAATCACAGTGAAAGGATTTTTATTAAGGCTATTATAGTGTTTGGGTAACATGGCTAAAATGTTCCCAAATAAATAAATATTTCACAGTCTGTCCAGAAACTCTGCTCTGAATATACTGCATTTCTGGTGTTTTGGGGGATTTTTTTTTTTCTTTTTTCTTCTAGTTCTCTTAGGAATATAAGGATTTCACAGAACACTTCTAAGAATTTGTTCATTCTTTTTCTTTTTTTTTTTTTCCTGTACAAAAGCAATTACATTCTTGTTAATGAAAATCAGGATTATATTGCAAGGCAAAGGTATCTAAGGCTCCCTTGTGACATATTTAAAAGGTGAAAGTTTGATGGAGTGTTCCTTGGTCTGACACAAGTTCAGAGTATTTCTCATAGATTCTTATTCAGCAAAAAAAATATGGTTTCTGGTTCACAACTGTAAATCAAGGGGACTTTAAATTTAGGGCCTAATCCTGCAAACTTTTAAATACACAAGTAGTCCTAATGACTCACTACCATGAATAAGGTTTTGTAGAATCGTGTTCTCATTAGATGCAAACTTTATTTCCTTTAATGAGTAAAATATATTAAAGTATTTTGATCTTTGAGACAAGTCTAAATAATTTTTATAAAGTGCAAAGAGAACAGTTTTGCAGTACTGCAGTAATTGAGTCTTACTCATTTGCAAGATCAAATAGGTTTCAAGAGTGCTGCAGTTGTTAGTTATCATTAGAACCCATTTTCAAAGTGTTGATCGGCTCTAGAACATTTTTATGCTGAAATTTGCCCCTTTTTTTTTTTTTAATAACTGCTTTGTATTTGGTAGTCAGCATGGCTGTTTCATGACCCAAACAGTAGGTCAAACTTTCAAGAGAGATGTGGGGTGTGTTTGTTTTATTTTCGTACTCTTAGCCTCTGCTATTGCAGTTCTTATTTAGCAAAACTACCATTTATTTTGTCGGAAGTTGAGCCTGAAATAAGGGCTGCAGTGCTGGCCCCTTAAATTGTTGGTGTGGCTATTGCAAATTGTATGCTTGACTTCGTAAACTGTTTTGCAATATCTAATTGTAATGAGGCTGAAAAGATTAAAAACGTACAGACTTCTTTGCTGAAGTGCTTGTCATGTAACTTTTCATGGCCACTTTTACTATTCGTACTATAGGTACACACTTGAGGCTCTGCAGACCTTGTTGACTGAATCATAATTTGAAAGCTGACAATGCATGCTTATTGCTCATCTAAAAGAACTGTTGCAGATTACTTTGCCAGCTCATCTATGCTTTCTTTAAGGGCTTCCCTTGCTATTAAAGGCAACTTAAATAATTTTCCTGAAAGAGATATGTAGCTATAAATGCAACCCCTGCCTAGTTATTACAACAGATGTAAAATTAGCCATTGTTTGAAAACCCTATGAGATCTTAGGCATGGCTGGTTTAAGTTTTGAAATCTGAAACAACTGAATTTTCTGGATTTTGCTAGTTTAAACTAGACACAGCCCTAACATTATTTTTAAATGGAGTCTTGTATATTATTAGATTTAAATAGACATTAACTTTTATTATTACATTAGGCATTTAATGAAACATGTATATAGGAAGGATTTAAGGCTGGACTACTTACACCTCATTTTTCCTTGTCTGTTGATAAAATGGTCTTGCAAGGCAATAGGAAAAGCAAAACAAATGACATACAAATTCTTTACGAAAAATAGTTAAAACATGCTAATTGGGATATTTAAATGCTTATTCTTCTAACTCAAATGCAAATATATGAAAGTAAGGTATTGCCCCCTTTTTATTATTTTTAATTTTATTTATTTAATTATTTCAACAAAAAGCTAAGTAGAAATTTATGTAAACCCATACAGTTAAGTTGTGGTTGGGGGAATGAAAAATGCAATCGGAGTTCTTAAATGTTTATCTACTGTATTGATGGCTTGTTAATCCACCTTGGTTTAGACTGCTGTTTGTACACTAACATGAAAAAGGTCATGTATGAAGATGTAACTGCTGAGTAGTGTGTTTGAATAAATCACTTTTTATAGGTTTGTTAATTTTGAATTTATTTTAAATACATGGATAGTCACGGTAAAATATTTTTCTAAGTTTATTGGGGGCAGGATTTTTTTTTCAGAGAAGTGTTTTTCTGTTACACTATTCTCAATTTTTACAGCAATATTTTGAGATAATTAGTGCTTTTTAACAAAATATACTGCTAAGATAATCTGTTCAAAGCAAGAAATCAGCAATACATTTTTTTTAATTTGTGCAGTACTTAAAAATCTTAGTTATGTGCAAGTATCTCTAAAATATTTACACCTTTCCATTAACCCATAAATTTTAAGAGCTTGCTTTTTACTTCCCGTGAGTGTCCTCTGGGTTGGTTTTTTTTGTAGGTTTTGTTGAGGTTTTTTTAAGCCTTCAAGCCAAAGATTTTCATTATTTTATCCATCCACGTCTTAGTTGATATGAGGAGTGATTTTTTTTAAATTTTTTTTTTAATTCTCCCTCTCACCACAGAAGGAAATGGATCTAAGTATTAATGTGAAAGTTAACATAAACATTTTGATAGTATTGTAATTATGAACATGATTATGATCTTTCCAACTTTAACTGATAATTTCCTATTTCAAAATAGATATAGCATAATATAAGTCACTTTTAGATTTAGACAGGACTTCTGGTGGATCTGATAAATCAAAACATTTGCTTTAGAATTTCTGTATTCTTTTGGAGCAAAATTTTGTCTTGGTAGAATGGGTAGATACTGTGGTCTTAATTGTGTTATCACTTCAGTAATTCTGAAAACACTGCTTCTTCCTGTTACAAGCTAGTCCATATTTTAGTAAAGATCAAGAAAAGGAGGATGCTCCATCTGTTGTGAAACATTGTAATGGCTCTTATAAGAAAGTCTATCTCTAAATCAAAATATATATTCAAAAGTCTATTGCAAAACAGAGTTCTCTGTTGATACTGTCACACTTATGTCAGTATCTTGCAGGGAGAAAAACCTCCTTATCAAAAAGAGTGGTTATATACTGCTTATCCTGTCCCCATGCTCCCCAAAACCAAAAGATTTTTTCCACATTCTCAGAAAGGAGAATGATGCTTTTAATGTCAAGCACAGGAGTTAAGACAAGCAGCAGTCAAATGTGTATTTTTCTTAAATCTCTTTTATCACCGAACTCTAATAATATGTTTCAGTTCTCAGGCAGAGTGAATATTAGGGATTGTCATTCTGTATTACCACAGTATTTTTTTAAAATAAGGGGACATATGCTCATCTTTAATGCTATGTATGTGGAAATCCATAGCCTGTATGATATACAAGTGTTACTAATATGTTCTCCATACTTCTTTAAGTCCTAAATTCATGGCCTCTCCGATCAGTTCAAGAGTAGATAAAATATGGTTTGAAATAAATTCACAGGGAAAGGCTTGCACTTTTCTTTCTGGAATTGCCAGGTTTAAAATCTGGATCTTCATTTGCATGGTGCCTGTTTCGCATCCAGGTTTAGAGTGTAACTAGGAGACTCTTGAATTAGCAGTGAGAGAATAATTCCTTCCAGGGTATTAGTACTGCTAGACTGTGTTCTGTTTTTACACCAGCAACTCTTCAATTTTCATTAATGCTCTGATCCCAGCTATGTTACTGTAATTACAGTGAATTTGGCTATGAATACTGAGTGTTTGTTTCAGAAACTGATATTTTTGTGAAACTTCATTTAAAAAAACTAATAGAAACGTAAAATACAAGAATGTTCATAAGTTATCAGATTTATTGCACTTGATTGTCTTTTTTTTTTGCTATTTTAGATGTACAGATTTCTTCTTGCATTTTGGGTGTATAATACTTAATTTGTCAACCTCAGTCTTCTGACCTGAAAATGATCATTTGAAATGCTGTTCAAATTTTTTTGTTTGTTTTATTTTTAGATTAATATAACTTATGTTGCTGACCCACTTTCCATTATGTAAAAACCTGAACAGAATTTGTCATTGAGGCAGGAATTCACAAAGGCTAACACTAGAGGGCAATTCAAAGCAGCAGCTTACCCCACTAACAGTTACTGGTGCCTGTGGCCCTGTGTTAAAAAAGAGGGAGCCTATGGAGACTTTCCCAGGGTCTCCCCCGGCAAAAGCTGGTCTTTGTGATTACCCTCCTAAATCATTTATTTAATTCATTTTTCACATCCAGTAAATGTATCCTTCAGTGCTCCACTGAATGAGGAAGAAATTAAGCTAGTTCTTACATTTTGCTGAAATAAAAGTTAAGGAACATCTTCCACCGTGTCTTACCTCACTCAGTCTTGTCAAAAAGGCATGACTTAACTCAGCGGTGAGTTCTGTTTGGTTGGTTTTAATTTGCTCTCATGTGCCACATTGAACTCTTTGTCTGGTAGATACTGGGGGTTGGGAGGTAAGGTAACATTACATTGAAACTTAAATGCCTTTTGTTAAGTGTCAAGGAATATGGAATATATGGTGAGTAAAAAAAATATTCTTGCAAAATACTGCAAAATTATGCAAATTAATAAGACAGTTTAAATAATTCATGTTGTAACAAAAAAACCCAACCGTACCACAAACAGGATAAGGCATCAGACTGGTACTTTGTGTCCATAACTCTATCAAGGAAAATATAATATAACTAATGTAAAAAAAAAAAAAATTGAAGAAAGATGAGCAATCAGGTGCTATATTTAATATTTAACTGAGAAGGAGAGATCATCTGTATAATTGTGCGCAATTTAAACAATTTATATAACAGTGCATTACGTAATAAATTACAGTTTTCATGGTTGCAGTGTTCGTTATAGATTTACAGAATATTCTGAATGCTTGTAAATAATAACCTGTAATGCAAATGGTGATGTCATGGTTCTTGAAAAGCACTCAAGAATTCTTATTTTAGCAATGCAAATTCTCTCATTATATTGAAATGTATGCACCCAGCCATATAAATGCTTGTGCCACAGTACAAATTTCAACACAAGGGCATTTTATAAGTGTATATGTGTTTATAACTATCTCTCTATCTAATTTTATATACATATCTATCATATAATAGTCTATATTTTATGTATACTTATATATAAAAAAGCTAATGTAAGATTAAAATGGCATGATCATTCCTACACTCTGTAACAATTTTTCAAGTAGTATTATCTTTGCATTCTTTTGCACAACTTATTATAAATGTCTAAAACTTACTCTTGCTTTAAGTTGTTTTTTTAATAAAGAATACTTACTTACAATCATTCTGTCAGTGTCACAAATCCATAGAAATACTACAATGCATTGTTACAGTAAACATTTACACCTGTCTTCTGCAGGTCTGATCAGCAACTCCAGTGCAATTTGAAAATATGTAATCTGCAGGCAGTGATGTGCCCAACCTTAATCGGTGCTGGAGCCTTTGGAAGAGAGATTGTGTCATCATACAGTATATAGTCCAACAATGACTGACCTTGATGAATCTGTGAAAGAAGAAAATAGTTTTCTCACTTCTTAATTTGCAAAATGCACAAAAGAAAAAAGGAGGCGGGGGAACATGGAATTTAACCCACTGATGTTGTTAGATTCTCGGGGGTGTAAGGGAGGTTTTTTATTTTGTTGGGGGGGTGTGTTGAACAGTTAGTTAATAATCATGTACAGTGATAAAGAGATCTTAATCACACACATGAACTCTTGATTTTCAGAATGAATATTTATACCAAATATAGCTGAATACTCAAGTGCTCAAACCAAGCATACGTGTAAGCTTTTAAGGAACTGAATTCTTAGTCTTTTATAGGTAAGACACTACCAATTTAAGCATAAGCATTTTCATGCCAACATGACTCTCGTCTCTTTTTTTTTTTTTCTTCCTTTTACCAGCTTGATTTTTGGGCCTAAATCAAAGAGATAGGTTCTGTTGTTAAGTTACTGTTAAGGCTGTATTCAGAATTTTGTTTATTTGAACAGAGCAAGAACAAATGTGTAAGTACCAGCAATGTGCAGACCAATATTGCAATATTGGTCTGTTCTATCTTTAAGCAGGTGGTTTCATGTGGCAGGCTGGAAGAGAGACTCTTTTTCTTCCCAGCTTTTGACAAAAAGATGACGCATATGACTCAGAATTAGAAGGGGAAATCTGCCAGTTTGCATCAGTTCCTTAACTTGTGGGCTGCTATTCACCACAAGGAAAATCAGTATACTCGCACCAGTGCTTCTTGAGAGATGAGGAGTAATCATTTCCTTCAGAAAGTGTAGGATGATTGGAGTAGGCCTTTCATATATTACACTAGGCTTATCCTATAATAAGATATTTTTCAAATGTATTAAATTTTTAGGAAGAAAAAAACCAAATAATGTTCTTAAATGCTACCTTTAATGTTTAAAATAGGAATCAAGCATATTATAGCTTAATGCAGAGTAAAAGCAAAGGAATCTGCTTCCTCTTGAAAATATAAAACTTCTGTTTTGCTGGCACTGAAATTCAAAAACCATTGTAGATCTCCACAGTTAAAAGGTAAGGTTTTACTTATTTTTTTTAACCTCATTCCACATATCTGAATCTCCAGTTCCAGCTTTTAAGTAAGTTAGTAGGACTGAAAAAAAATTAAATATAGTAACTTAGAGGGCAGAAGCCATCTGTTTTGAAGGGGAAAATAATGACTTGAAGTAAGGAAGATCTGATTTTCAAAATGTCATGCTTTAGACCTGCTAAAAAAGATAATGTACAACATAGTGATAATTCTGATTCTTTCACATAGGTTTGGGTTATGATGGAGAGAGACTTCTTGCAGTACTGATATTTGTTCAAAGAACATACTGTCAACTAACCTTTTATTTAAACAAAAGTCAATTCCTAATTGTTCAGAGATTAATGTCGGTTTTTTGGTTTGTAGATATTTACTAGACGGTTTGATAGGGCTGAGAGTACAATTTTGATTTTTATTTTGACTGCTAGTGTGCTTTAGGTATTGGATTATAAATCTTTTTCTTAATATATTAACTTCTAGTTAATTCAGCATGGTTTTACTTAAAGCTTGTTAGTGAAATATTGAAAATCTAGCTTAATATAAAGCCATAAAAGGCAATGAGCATCCTTATCTCTTTTTCTTTTTTCAATGGATAAAGTTACTTTCATTTGGCAAAACTGTTGTTGTCTTGAAAAAGCATATCCTAAATGAAGTTCATCTTCTTGCTGGAAAAATAAATTTCACTGCTTAGCAATTTGTGTCAACCTTAGAAAGCACCATTTTATTTTGCATTAGCTTAGTTCTATGAGTAGTGAGTCTCACCAGCGGGGATGTGGGGAGCCAACCCATAAGTGGTTTTGAAAGGGAGTATACACATCTGTGTGTTAGATGGTATCTCTTCTATGAATATTTCACGGAGAGGTGGGGGGGAAGAATGAAGCAGCCTTCTGAGTTGCTGCTCCTGCAGATTTCCTCAGCTACCATTAAATAAACAATAATCTAAGTAGATAATATGACTAGGAATCTGCACCCCAAAGGTGTTAAGGACACTTGAAACTTCTGCTGAAGTGACTAATTAAATAATGAAGTTGTAGAAATACAGCTGAGGATTGGAAAAGTTACAGCAATTTCTAGGCAGTGTTCCTCTGCTGTTAACTAGTCAATTCCCTTAACAGTTGAGTTGATTTCTTCTAACAGTTCAGTCTCACCTTTCATAAGTCATATAATTGTCTGGCATTTTATAGAAGTCATGTAGAGATGATGTCAAGAAAAAGACAAATTTACTGTCTGAGCCAGAAGGCAGGCTCACAAAAAGCAACTTCTTTCAGGACACGAAAAGCTCTTTGTTCTGTGGCCTTGGTCTTTTTGTGCTTTGACCCTTATTTTATAGCATTGTCACTCTGACCCTAAATCTTTTGAAGCAGACACACAGCAAATTTAGCCCTTTACAAGTAGGGTTGCATTCTGAACTATGGGCCTGGTTTTTGTCTTTAGGCATTATAGTTCCATACAATGCCGAAATGTAACAAAATCAAAATTTAAGATTTGTGGGGTTTTGTAGTGCAAGTAGTAGTATTTACATATCAGGCCAGTTTTTTATATATATTGCTATATTAATGTCCTATGATTTATTATTACTTACCAATTTCAGATAAGATAGCAACTAGGAAGTCAGTCTAGTTCACACTGACTAATGTATTTTCTACTTTCCCAGCAGTACTTTGGAAACTGATCCTGTGCACAGACCACCAGGGTTCTTGCAAAATGCTACTTGAGTATTAAGTATTCTGCTGAGGACAAGAAATGCTTTGCTGTACGTTATAGAGTTAGAAAATTTAAACAGCAATACCTGCATGGCTTGCTTTCATAAAAGACTGAGTGCCAGCTGAGGAGAGCACAAAATTTTATACTAGGCCTGTGACTTCTTCCTGGGCTAAATGAGCAAGTCTTCTGAGAATTTAATAAAGCTAAATTCTTTAAGAAAGCAGGAAAATAATTAAAACGACAGAAAACTAATAGCTGATATGTTCAGATTAAAAAAAAAAATAATATATTTAAGAGGAGAACCTGTTTGCCTATCGTAGTAACTTCCCATTATATAGCTGGTTGGTATTGTATGAGTATTGTTATTTGGAAGAGGGTTCTTCCTTTTTCTTTCACCAGCAATGATTCTATATACTTCAGGTTTTATAAACTTGAACTGTAATCATAGGATTATCTTTTTTTGAATGTAAGAGTGTAATAATCTAAGGATATGTTTATTGGAGAACTTGAAAAAAGATTATATCTTTTTTTTTTTAAATACTAATATAGAAACTGATGTTGTATTTTAAGACAGATCTGGCTTTCTTTTTGGTAGATCTACTAGTATTAATATTTTTGATGATAAAATTGGGGGAAAAGGGACATTTTAATGACCACTATAATGAAATATAAAACCTACTTCGTAGAACTTTAAAAAAAATGAAGAAGCTATTTTTTATTTTGTATGTGTCCTTTCAAGCAGAAAGAATGTTGGTACAGATTGAAAGTGTTCACACAATTTTCTTCCTGTGTCCATGCCAAAGGTGCAGGGAAGATGGATTTTTAACAAACTCAGTTAGAACCCAGAGCTTGTTATACTTTACAAGTTCACTGTGAAGTATTTCATATAGCAGTCTAGTTAATGCATCAACATCTGACAAAACAGTCTTTAGAAGCTGGGAAAAGAGGTGGGAGGAGTTAGTCTTATTCAATTTTATTTTTAAGCTAGAGTTGATAATAAAATATACTGATAATGTACTAAAATATACATTGATAATATTTGTGTGCTATATCAGCTTCCCTTAGTTATGCTTTTTTAGCTAGCAAGCTATAAAAACTGTTTGACGTTCTGTACTTGTGCAAGTCAGGACTACCTTTAGTTTCTTGCCTTCCACATAAATTCACTGTATTTTAGATGCTATTCATCGCTCCAATAGAAGCATCAATATTGCAGTACCAAATAACTGTCTTCACTTTGGTTTGTTTTCATGACTGCAGTGAGGGGAGGGGGGGAAACAAAAAAAAACCCCAAACCAAAAGCGCACCTCATGCACTAGGTTGTCTCACATATTCCTTTGTAAGCAGTGGCTGGAGTGCTGGGATGAAGTAAAAAGGACATAAAACTGAATTTGATGCTGATAGACCATAACTGCACTTCCAAATTTCCAGGTATTTTTATACTACTGATTTTTTTTAATGTTTTGCTTCCTGGTGTTTTTTTTATTTTTATTTTTAGCTGGCTTTGTAATTTTATGTTGGTCTTATGCAGTAGTTCTCCAGCTAGTCTAAATATGTTTGTTCATGATCCTTGGAGAGATAGCTGGACACATGATATAGATTCTCCAAATTTAATAACAGTAGATTTCAGTAATCAGCAGTTATCTGCTTAACTTTCATTATTAATATTTTACATTGCAAACAACTTCTGTAGTTTCCTCAATCTTTTGCCATGGTTATATGGGGAAAATTGTTGACATGATTGGGAAATAGTTAACAGACAATCCCTTTTTTGTCAAAGTTTGTGTGCTTGACCTTACCCATAATTTACAACCAAAACTCCAGATCAGCGCTAGTCATCTCTGCTCAAATATTCATCTTTGTGTTCAGAAAATTATCCAAAGCATTAATTGTGACTTTTTAATACAAATTGATAGTAGTCTTAGAAATACTCTACTGCTTGGTAGAAAGTATGGGAAGATCTATTATACATGGAGAGTGTGTATATAAGCTTGATCCTGAATGACCACTCCTTTTTGAGGTGAAGTGAGGCTAATTTATTGCTGGATTACAGTCATTTAATTTAAAAACAAACAAACAACACCCAACCCTAGCACAGAATTGCTAGGTTAGAGACAGATTTTTTTTTTAGAACTGCAGCCTTAAACGTGAGTTCAGAATCTTACTGTTACTTCAGAATAATAGCAATTAAAGTGTATAGTTTATTCTTGTAATTCTTTTTCCTCTATAACCACAGAATAGCCTCAATTAAGTTGAGTGAATTAACTGAATATCATAGGTTATACCTAAACTAAACAGTAATGCAATAATAGCCAAAAGGACACTGATACCTTTTTAAAGTAATATTTTGAAATAGTTCAATGGAATATTTTTTTTTTAAATATATACATACCATTCTAAAGGACTTTTAGAATTAGGAGGAAAGAGAATTCCTTAACAAAAGCAACCAGAAGGCAGAGGTAAAAGAATATTAAACTTGCATTTACTTCTAAATGTAAGTTTTAAGGATGAGCAAGAGTTATAAATTCCAATGTGTTTGCAGTATAAATATTGCAGTGTTGAGTAAGCATATGACAAAAATAAAGTGAAACTACTATTGTTTAAACTGGTGGGGGCGGGGGGGGAAGTAAACAGTGTATTATCAAGGCACAGCTACATATACTTCTAGATCTTACAGTTTTGATGTTTGAGAATAAAGTGTTTAGATTTCTTGAGAGTGAAATGAGATTATATCTTTAATTCTGTCTTTTGTCCAGATGAATTTAGTGTAAAAAAAAAAAAAAAGTATCTGCAGCAAGAGTTAAACTGTCAGCATGTTTATTCATACTGAATGGTGTATTAGTGGCACTGAACTGCGAGCTCCAAGAGGAGAGCTTTGCAAATCCAACAGCAGTTGTCAAAAAAGCTATCACTGCAAAGTGTCCTGTCTGCCATATGAGTAAGTTACTCTCTTCATGGAATGCACGGAACAGGACATGCTTGTCAAAACTGCCCCACTTCATACTGTGTCATCTGAGTGCAAACCCTGTCTCATTTCTAGTTTAAACTAAGCTAAACTGGGAAAACTGAGCTATGGACATGTACTTTCTGATGCCTGTGCTATGGGGAAGAGTAGCACTGGTGGACAAATAATAGGTTTTAGACTGGAACACTTAAGAGTCTTTCAGTATCTTTCACCTTCAGATTTCTAGTTTTAAACTGAAATAAGGTTGGGAAAGGGTCATAATGAACAGTGAAGTAATAACCTTCCTTTCATAGTGGGTCTGCGTTGCTTTGCATTAATGAGCAAGTAACACGAGCAATGGAATATGGTTGTGTGCAAATGGTGTACAACACTATCAATGGGGAAGATGTTTTGGCCAAGAAATATCAAGAGTACTGCTGGTTTATGATAAATGTTTAATCTTATGTTCTTGGACCTCTGAGACAATACACAATAGAAAGGCTGTGATTTGTTTTACTCCAAATCACTGAACTGTCAGATTGCTGGCTAGTGGTACCTTTTTGGATACAATATATTACATAGAATTTAAGGAGGTTATTAGTAGTTATAATAGCATTTAAGGAGCTTAGTAGTAGTTATAGTAGCCAGAAATTCACTTGCAGCTGGTTTTCATGGGGTCAGAAAGAGATTGAATTGGGCTTGGTGGTGTTGTAAACTCTTAACTATAAACCAATGAAAACTGAGTGTGATATTTTATGTTAGGCTTGGTCTCTGATAAATCAACTAAGAAATACTGAAATCAAGGAAAGGCTCCTTCCTTGATTGGGAACACCCCGATTGCACAAACATATGCACTTTTTTTTAAAAACAGTGTAATTGCTTTTTCTAACATCATTTCTGACTTTAATGTATATGTAGAGAGCCTGCTTCTATGGAGTTTCAGTTCTGCTTCTTCAGAATCCTTCCTTCTTCCATCTTCCTCAGCAGGCTCTTGCTTTCAGGGGCTGGGGGGAATCTAATGGAGCTGCCTGCATACATGATTCCCAGCTTTTATTAAGGTCTCCCCTGGCTGTCTCTCTCACCCACAGACCCCCATCTTAATACACAAGGATAGAGGTAGGAGAAGCACTTTGGTTAGCATGACTGAATTAGCTTTATGACCAAAACATAGGGGTACAGAGCTTTGTGCAGACACTTCTGGATTTCAGTAGATTTCTGACTTAGTACACTTTTTATCTTAGTCTTCCTTCTTTCATCCTTCTCCTGTTCTTCAACCCCTTCTCTCACATACAATGTCTTCAATTTTATTGGAAAACTTGTTTATTATCCTTACAGAGATAATATATTTTTAATAGCAATGTAGAAAATGTACAGTCATGTTGTGTTTGATTTTTTTGTTTGTTTTGTTTTGGGGCATTTTTGGTAGTAAAGTTTAAAAAAAAACCACGAAACCGACAACCCACAATCCTCTAATGCATGTAAGGTGTTGGGTGGGTGGAATTACCTGCGGGTTCTCTAACTACTATACTTACTGTAGAAAATACCATAATAATTCTGCCAAGTCTTCATTTCATGGTGTGTGTAGTTTAATTTTAGAGGGATTTACTTATGCAACAGAAAAAAAACCCTCCATGCTTAAGCTAGAAGCTAAAAACAGCTAGGCAATTGAAACAACAGTATCTAGTTAAACACACACAGTTTACAAATGAAGAATTTGGCCTGAACATACAAATGAGAAATGTACTTACAAAAGTATTAAATGTTGCAGCTGTCTTTTTAAAATAATTTCCTTTCAGTCTTTCAAGGTAAATTTACAAGTAAGAAGCAATATTTTCTTTTGCTGGAAAACATCTTCATATTCTTTTCCCAGAAAAGTTTAAGTAAATCTCTTGCTGCTGGCTAGCATTTTTGCTTGCATCTATCTTTTTCTTTATCTTTGCCTTCCACGTTATGTATATATGGTGGAGATTTTTCTTTACCTCTTCCTCTCTTGGAAACTGTCACAGCATACCTTTACAGTTAGGTTTATTTTGACTTTGCATTCAGGTATTACTTCAACAAGGTACTGGGTAAATTGTGCCTATATAATCTAGGCTGCCTATTTTAGCTGTCCAATTTAAAAAACAAACATAGGTAGTAAGGGGGGGGGAGAAGTGTAAATATATTTGTGCATGTATAAAATATACCAGAAATGGCTCTTTTATACAGTTCCCAAAGTAGCATTCATACCTAGATAGCTATATAAGAACCTCAGCGTTGCTGCAGCTACCTGTAAACTTACACTGGCAAATCTCAAGTAACTGGCTCATCTGTAGCAACAGACCCTTCTAGCAGAGATCATCCTGCTGTATTGTAGGAGCAAAAATAGGAAAGGAGGAAAGGAAAACTCACCAAACTTTACCCCTTTGTGGCCTGCCAGACTTTTTTTGTGCTTACAGATAGCCCTGTTAATTTACAGAAATTGTTTTATCATGAACTGACTAGAAGGCTCATTACAATGGAATGGAGTGTTTGGGTCTGGTCTGTGTGAGTAGCTTTTGTCTTAATAATTTGGTATAAAAACATTAAAGAAAGCATAAATCATGTTATCTAGGGAACCAGTAAAAGTACTGTATACAATTAAAATGCTGACATCATTGGGTTTTTTTAATATATTTTTTCTCTGAAATGAATTAATGCACTTGTAAATCTGTCTGCCCAAAAATTGTTGCAAGGGTAACCTGTAGAGGTAACAAACAGCTTGAGGACTGATACAGTACGTAACAGAAGTTTGTTTTTAAATTAGTTCTTATTGTCTTATATATGATAGCTGTCTTTTTCACATCAGAGGTTTCCAGATGACCAAAAGTTAGATTAGAAAATAACCCATACTTTTTTTTTTTGTTTTGAAGTAAACATCTGCATGATCTTTAGTTCCTCTAACCAGACGCACAATTGTCTGGTTCCCAGTTCATGTCCCATTAAGGTATTATGCATGGTTGACAATAAAGTCTAGAGCTTCACTGTAAATAAACAGTCAGCTTGGCAATGGACAAATGTTTTGTAAACATTTTGTAGTTTATTAATACAGCCCATGTCATACATGGAAAAAACCTAATGCTCAATAAGAGAAATCTATGTTCTGCTTTCAGCATATGTTTCTATTTCCTTGAAGTATGGTAGACACCTTGGCATAACGTAGCAGCACATAATGGTTTGTGGGTTTTGAAAAGGTGCAGGCCATATTGTGCTGCCTCAAAAATACAAGGATTTCATCATCCTGAAGAGAAATATCACTTATTAATTAATCTTGTGATGCTGATGTCTGTCATACTTTAGCAGCACGTAAATATTGGTGTTAAGACTGTAAATATCTCCAGTATTAACTGTGCTGCTGAAGTAAGGCTAGCCACTTCTGCATGCGAGTCATGAAAAAGGACATGTCATGTATTTCCTTATTGTTGTTATAATTTATACATTGATTGTTTATGAACATTTTCTTGGCTTTTGTTTGTATTTTCATCTATTCAGAAATATTTAGGACTTCATAGTGTGTGATGGTAAACATAGAACAGACATATATATAACTTTGAATGCTTTGGTTTACATGAAAGCTGAATTTATTAAAGGACCCATCTCAAGCTATACCTGTCTAACAAAGCTTTGGTAAGTGTGTTTATTTATATACATAAATTATAAAAATGGTGTTACTTTAAATATCAGTATTTCTTTATTAAAACTCTTTAAACTGTGTGTTCATTTTTACAGCTTTTTCTTAATGAATGGAACTGGGAAATGTTTTGTTATGTTTTTAGCAAAGCGAGCACATAAAGTATGTTCCAAAATTTTTAACAAAACTTACTAAATGCTTCATTTCTTATATCACTGTGTCTATAGACAGGTAACATTTTTATGGTTAGAAGTTTAAACTGTGTATCTGAGAATTTACTAATTTTTTTTCCTCATCTTCTGCTAAGATATTTCTCTTGCAGGGGAATCTTTCATTGAGATGATTGAAATCGCTGCAGTGAGAATGGAAATTACTCAGGCTCCTTTCCTTTTAAAAGCTGCATGCAAGAACTGTGTGGTGAGTCAAATGTAGACTAATGGTTATGTAAATGTCACTAATTTTAGATACAGTCAAGATCTGAAAGTGTGTTTCCTTTTAAGATTTTATTTTCTTCACTATCATGACTCAGTATCACTTGCTAATCTCATTTTATTAGTCCTGTTATATTTTACCATTAAAATACACATGCCTTCTTCAAGTAAGTGCTCACAGCTTCAACTTTATACATCATATAGATGTTTTGAAAGCTTATCTGCACTGGAGATTTGTTTTGACTTCAGGCTTCACATGTCTGCTACTGGTGCAGTTGCACAGGTACAAACATGACGTAGATGAATATGAATCCAAGTTGTTATAATTCATAAATCTGCATTATTTTACCATATAGAATTTCAGCCTGGTGTATGCACTGATAAAAATCACACTATTCTTGTCTGCCCTGCTATGGATTTGAACTAGTGAAGTTACTGATGGCTAAAATTTCCAATTTATTTCAGACCTGAGCAGTTCTCAACAATAAAATTATGAAAAGCTGTAGGCTATCTAATACTGCATAAATGAAACACTTCTGTGTATACATTTACCTACTACAGGTCTCTTAACATATGTGGCCTAAATGAGGCTGACTACTCAGAAAGAAGATGCTGTTTGGCTCAAAGTTGGATAGCTTTCTTGCTGAGGCTTCTTTAAGTAGCACTATGTTATATTTGCTTACCTGTAACTGCTTAATACTAAAAACCTACACATACATTTCAGCCATTTGAAAACTTAAAAATGCTTGGAAAGACCAGGCTCTGTGGGTTATAAAAGAAAAAAACATTATTTTTCCACTATTCCCCTGCCTTTAAAGGTCATTGATTTTTGTTAGCGTACTGTAGGCTGTGGTGCTTGCAGAGGGCCATCCATCCTGTTACTCTTGTAGATGCAGTATCTTAATGTATCTAGGCTTTTTCTCCAGGACTCGTATGACTAGATATGAATCTAAAGAGCTGGTCAGAAGGATTTGAGAGCATGCAACAAATAAGTCTATTTGCATGGCTTTGTTAAAGTCCAGTGGCCAAACCATTTGTTCCTGACTAACTGCATTGTGCCAGTGCAGGCCTTTGTGTGAATACTGAGACAGATTGCTTCCTTCTGGCTCACTGTGCAAACCCCTATAACTGGTACGAGGCAGGGGATGGCAGGGAGTGGGAAGAAGCAGAAGGGGAAGGGTTGGACTGCCTTGTTTGGTGGCCCTAGCAGCTTGTAACAGTTTAGTGAGGTGATGAAATACTATTTGAGCATTTACAGAACCAGAGCTCAACTGAGGAACCAAAGTTCTTGTCTGGATTAGGAAAATTATTTCAAGTGCTTATGAAGGCCTACTCAAATTACTCCATTCCTAAACCTTTGAAAATAATGCCATATTTCTTGCATGGTTCACAGTTGCCTTAAATAATATTAGCAATTGTATTTTCCAGAGGTTTACCTGCATGGGGGTGCCATAGCCGGTGGCTGAATGGAACTCCCTCTGCATTGCAGATGTGGGGTCCTAAGGATTGTGCCTGACGTAAGAAAGGAAGGCTAGCTGTCTTCAGTCCAGGTGCTTGTTTTCTGCTAGGCTTAGGAACAATATGGGAAAAAGATGCTTAATTCACATAAAAGGGAAAGAAAAGATAGGCCTGCTTGAAAATAAACTGAGACTAGTAGCTGTATAGGAGTGAAGACAACTAGTGAGAGAGGCATGTCTAAAAATCTAATGTTGAAAGGTTGGAGCTGTGAACTGATAGGGGAAGGATGGATCTGATGAGCTGGAAAATTGGAAGGATTGGAAGATTTGGGGGTTTTGTTTGTTTCTTGAAATTGGAAGAAGCAGCAGCCTGACAGAAGGGGTCTGGCCTGAGGCAAAGAGAACATGAGTCAGGCTTGGGGAAAGGGACTTGCACACCTCAGATCATTTCTAACATTCACTAGAGTGCTCTGCACTTCAGATCCAGAAAGGAATGCAGACTGCTAAGTAGTAGCTTTTGCTGTCATCTCTGAAATTGCTGACAATTTCATCCCCCTCACTGTATTCCACACAGAAGAGGGCAACCTTATTAGTGCTCTCAGCTACTTCATGAATTTTGGTCCTGAAAAGGAATCCCAAAATAACATAGTAGTGGAGGCTGGGACCTCTGGAGATCATCTAGTCCAAGCAGGGTCAGGCAGAGCAGGCTTTTTAGGGCTGTGTCCAGTCAGGTTTTGAATATCTTCAAGGATGGAGACTGCAACCTGTCCTGTTCAGACAGAACTTCGTGCATTTCATTTTGCACCTCTTGCCTCCTGTCCTGTCACTGGACACAACTGCGAAGAGCCTGGCTATGTCTGCTTTACTCTCCCTGACCCCCATCAGCAGGCATTTATGAACTTTGATAAGATCACACACACAAGCCTTTTCTTCTCAAGGCTGGAGTCCCAGCTCTCTTGGCCTTTTCTCCTCAAAGATGCTTCAGTTCTCTCATCGTCTTTGTGGCCCTTTGTGGAAGTAAATAAAACATTTCGGCTAATATGGGAATTGGAACTCAAAAGGGCAAATGCTTTTTTGGGAAAAAAACCCCAAAACAAAACACAATCTAATAACTTAAGTACTGTAAAAAGAATGTGAAGATCACAAAGTGTAACACTGAGAAGTTAATAATTCCTGCTTTAAGATTCTTCAATCTTTGTTTGCCCCCTTGTGTTAGTGTACTGTGAAGCAATCTTCATGATCATACAGAATATTTAATCTAATGATAGGATTGGCCTGGTGTGGTGCTGAGCCAGGTAAGATGTTTGTGGGCTGTGCAAGCAAGAAGCCTGGTGCTGCTGTAGGTGCTGCAGAAATTGGTAGCAAATTCTGTAGTCAATGGAACAAGACTGCAAGTAGAGGAAACCATGTCTTCATGGTTATGTCAAATGACAGTTCCTCAGAATTGGATGTGATGTTTATTCTTCTACCTTTATTCCGATATGATGCTAAACATGTTACCAGGCTGTTGTTTTCATAGGATTTGTATTCTTCTCTTCAGAGGTGTCTGACTTAAGACCCTCATGTCTGATGGAAATGCTGGCTCTTCACATTTGCAGCTGAGCTGCTTAGGAGTTGTCATTTGAATTAACAGACATAACAGTATTTTATGTCTCCTATCTTCTTAAACAGAGTACCTCCAACTGTTGCATACTACTACAGTTTCTACACCTACTTAAAATAAGGGTAATAGACTCTCATCTTGAAGGGCTGTTTGGGGTTTTTTTGGGGGGGGGTTGGTTTTGGGTTGGGTTTTTTTAAGTAGCTGTACTACAGTAATGCATTTCCTTATGGAATTTTCTATGGCACTTATTAATCCTGATCTCAGAGGAAGAGGTGAGAAATGTGCATCTTGTAAAGACCAGTCTGCAATCAACTTTTCGTGTTAGCAGCTCAAGCTGAGAAACCAAGAGTTTCCATGTTGTTGATTCATGGTCTGTTCATGCAGTCTTGTGAACTTCAAAATATTCTGATTTGTGTCCTGTCTTGTCAGTGATGCATTGTGGATATATAACTATTATAATTAAACACTTGTTTGTCCCATTTTTGGAATGTGGTTTCATGAGTAACACCTTCAATAGTCTGCAAAATCTTTTATACACTAAAAGTAATGATCATGTTTGAACTTTAGCACATTTTACAATAAATTTACCTATAAAGATCTATGCAGAAAGAATGAACTAGTTAAATTGTAACAATTAATTTCTTATGTCCATTGGCAAACAGCACATCTTTAAAAATGTAACGTGACTTACACCTGTGTATTTAGGACTTCTACAGGCCATTGTTCTTCAAATTTCAAAAGCGTTTTTCTTGGTGCTGCATATGGCACACTTTACTGAGTGAGAGTGGGTCTGTACTTGATATTCAGATATAGTGATCTGAAAATGTTTCAGCTTTTCTCTTAATCGTGGTATCTCATTAAGTATTGGGGGAAATCTCTCCTAATTAGGTAGCAATATGAGCAATAATGATTGGAATTTGAAATGTTTAGACTCTCTTTATGTTCTTCATCACCACATCCTGTCATAGAAGTCACAAGAAATGATTGATAGAAATATATCCAAAGTGGTGATCTACTATTTTACCACAATTTAACTTGAAGCAGAGCAGCAATTCTTCATATCAAAATCAACAAACAGAAGTTTTAAATGTATGTGAAGGAAAACTTATGTCTGACATATATGTGAATCTCCTTTCTAAGGTGGCAGTTGTGTGTATCAGAAGAAAATATTTAACTATAAACAGAAATATGAAAAAATTATGGCAAAAATGCAATGGCATGAGTGACACTGTTCATCTTTCTGTTAGGGGGCTAATAACACGGGGCTATTAATTTTTCCACTTTAAACAGTTTATTTCTGTTGGAAGTTATGTAATGGCTCTCAGGTGCAACAACTCAATACTTCTTTCCAAATTTGATTCAGTTATAATAGCTCTGTGTTAATGCATCAAATGAATTTTATCTAATATTGCTTCTGTCTTAATGTAAAATTTGAACCCTGTGTTCAAAAGTTCTGAAATTAACTAATTCATGATAGCAGCATTTATCCAGTTTGAATTTTCAATCTCAAGTATACAGTCCTCAGTAGCTAGAGGCTGGCTGACTTAGCTTCTGTTGAGAGATGGGAATAATATATATCCATAATGTTTTCTTCTGCTGTTTATAGTCATAGGAAACAGCTGTAGATAGAAAGCTTCACATTTCCCTATGGGTTTTTGCTGGGCAAGCATGTGGCTTTATTACCTATAAAGGAACCTTCTGTCAGCAGCTTTTACACTTTTAAGTGGATTTAAAAGTAAAACATTTTTGAATCTCTCATAAAACACTCCAAAAAAACTTAATAATTATAAAATTTGAACTATATAAGGCATAAATTATAGAATATAAAGTATCAAATGTATACATTGTTAGTATTTTATTGAAATAAAGGAAAAGCTTCAGGGATTATATGATTTGGACCAGCTAGAATAGTCCACAATAATATATGACTGTGGTTCTACAGTCCTGTGATTCTCAATCCAGACAAGTCTGAGACTGGCAGAGTCTTCCTGTTTCCTTCAGTATTAGCCTGGCTCTGATATTTCCATGGTGGTTTCACTGAATGACTTTGGGATAGTTTTTGGTAAGCTCCCACAGCTGGATGTCCTTGCTGTGTGAGCAGCAGCAAGGAAAAGTTCCCTCCACTCTTGAGGATGGCAGTCTGGTATTAAAGTTCATTTCTGTTGCTTAAACAAATGTAAGGAATATTCAGGGCATTCTTTCTTTCTTGATAGTCCTACAGACAGACTTTGCCTAGCTGCTCTTTAAATCAGTATCAAAGGGGATAACATCTTTGTCTACCTCATCTACAGAAGATTGGTATCTACATACGAAACTAACACAAACATGCTTGTATAGATACAGGTTCTTAGCATATGGAAACAGCTGTGCCACACCTTTCCTGTCATCAAGACAATGTGAGTCTCCCACTTTTCCAATAAGCAATATCTGTTATTTTCAGTGATATCAATAAATATGTAAACTATATTATCCATCTATGTGTAATGGAATGTCAGACATAAAAATAAGAAATTTCTAGTAGTATCAGACAAAGATGAACAAGAACTTTAGTGTTTTGGAGGTATGAAATCTGTTAAATGACCTCTGTGACAACCAGTTTTAGGAAGGGTGTGTGGATGGTAGATTATACAGTCAGAAAAAGGAGATTTTGCTGCAGATTTGATAACATCGTGTAGCCAGACAGCCCCCTGTTGGTTGTATTGTTGTGGAGGTTCCAGAAATTTATTGTGCTTGAATTCAGCAATTCATTGCACTCAACAAGCTATTTTTTTTATTCCCATATGACAAAGAGAAAATGGGGGGGAGGGGGGAATTGTGTGCATCTGTAAAAATTACCTTTGAGTCAAGTTTTATCCTTCTTGTGTATAAGATACATGTCAAAGCTTGATTAAATAGAGTATCTGCACTCAGTTTCTTAATGTCTTTATAGAAGCTTATTTTTAAAGAGCAGTGAAAATGTAGAACAGTACTTTGTCCTTGTGATCAAAATTTAAGACTAGCATACTTTAATGTCACATTTACAGCCTGGCTAATGCAAAGTATTTAGATAAACTTCTGCCAATAATGCAGGTAATAGATTTTAAAACATAAAAGTTTGTAAGCTAACAGTGAACTAGCCAGACATAGGCTCCAGCCTTATTTAATGACTGGGACTCTCCTGCAGGAGTGTCTGAGAGCTGCTGTTATTTAACAAGGTACGGTTTCACCAGGAGGCTTGGGAGTTTTTTTATTCATGTTTGCTTTGCTTTAATCTCTTCTTTTGTATGTGGCTTAAGCTGCTACCAGTGCAACTAGCTGCTTACTTCCAGTTTGTGTTTTCCCATGTGTAAAGACACCAAAAACCTCGTTCTTAAAAAGAAATGGGTGTCTAAAATACTGGAAAACTGAAGGATGCATATTAGGTACTTTGACTTTTTTTTAAGTGTTTGTAAAGGGAACCTAAAATCTGCCTCGTACTGGTCACTCTATATCCATGTGGTGACGGAGTGCTGTAGGTACTGTATTAAAGTATGCAAGCACTTATTTTCTAGAACCTGATGATGTATCCATGCTTAAAAGGCACTATTTGTGGTGGAAGTAGCTGACCCAAGGAAAGTTTCCAGGAAGAACTCTTATCTCAGAAGCACAGGATCTTCTGCTCTGAGATAAACAATACAGAGGTGATCGCTTTCTGCATCAAGTATGGCCTAGGTTATAAAAGCTCATCTTCATTTGAAGAATTTGATTTGTGGCTAAAAATCCATAGCTGTAACAGTAGTAGGGGAAACTGATGTGAGAATTAGTTTTCTACTACAACACAGAACAGAAGACTAGCATGATGTTTAGAAAGCCAAAGTGCTAAGACCTCCTTCTCTTTCTCATTTTCCCCTTTGGTACACGTTAAAAGATCGATTGTAATCAGGTGTCTTATAACAGTTGGCAAAAACAACAGAGGGTAAGAATATATGCTGTGATTGAGGGGGAATGGGAAGGACAGGGGCAGACCAAATTGCTGCTTAAAAATTGTGACCTACTAAATGACTACTAAAATCCATCAGAAGAGTTTGAGACTGGCTGAAGCAATCAGATGAGGGGACTCTCCCAAGAAACAGAAAACCTGAATTTCAGGTCCTTCAGAAGTCCAAGGGGATTCAAGGTCACATCTCCTGTTTCCAAAAAAAGTGCCCAGGGGAAGCTGCCAACAGATGCTCCCCATATTTCTTGTTAAATCAAGGCTATGTGCAAAAAAGAATAGAAGTCACAAAACAGTTTTGTCCAAAGATTGTTGGCAGTGATAACTATTACCGTTAGCAGATGAAAGCAAGCTGCAGGTAGGATTTCAAAGGGTAGTGGAATTTGCTTTTATTGGACTCACTGTGCAGTTCCTTGCAAGTTCCATATTCTTTTCCTAAGATGTTTCCTGAAGTAACAGTAAAATGAGCATACAATAAATATAAGTATCCATTAAAGCTCACTAAAGGAATACCTTATGTTTCCAGTAGATGAACACTGAGATAACTGAATATTTGTGAATTGCATCACAGACCTCTATTATGCCTGGGGTTTATTGCTAAAGAGAGCACCAATAAAGGGTGGCTTTAAACTGCTTTATGCTCCTACATCCTCTAAAGCTGCTGAAGAAGGAAAGCAGGGAGCAACTAGCAGCGTTAAAGAAATTCATGACTGTTCAACAACCAGCAAGGGGATTCACATCTTCCCGCCTTTACTGTCAATTATTTTCTTTTTTTTTTTATGTTTGAAGAGGCTTTTTCCCTTGTCTTGAGTTGGCATGTTTGTTTTTTGACAGGAAGGTTTACAATCTCCCTCCCAAGTTAGCATAGATAAGAGCCTGTTCCGGATGGAAGATTCAAATACTTACCCTCATCAGAAAAATTACATTTTTCCTCCTCTGAAGAAAGGTTGGTTACTTTGTTTCTAAATTAGGATTAAACTGTAGGACTGAGGCTCTTGAAGTATCTGTAACTTTTATTTTGTTCAAACAATTCTAGTAGCTTAGAACTTAAAAGTTACTTGCAGAGCTGTGATATTGTGATCCCGTTATTTTGTGCTTATTCAGGCATCAAGTAGCCTGAAAAAGGCACTACCTTACGCTGTGGAAGTATCCTCAGTCAGTTACCTCTAAAACTGCACCTTTTCCTCTTTAGCTCTGAGTAGTTGTCCAGAGCAATGGATATTTTTAATGGCAACTGACAAATTCTTAACTGCATCTCTACTTTTCACATTTATTTCAGAGTTCTTTTCAAAATAGCATCTGGTCCTGGTGATTTACAGTGTTTGAGTCTCTCGGGCTGCCAACAGGCTTTTCCTTTGAGACGTCTAGGCCTGGTGAAACTACTCCAGTTCCTCATAAAGCATGTCCTTGGGATAGGAATTTCTCTGTCACCCTCTACATTAAAACCAAATAATTTATATTGAGCTTCTTTTCCTTTGCTAATTTCTTTCATCCTCCTCTTTGTACTACATAGACAAACCCAAAAGACCTCCTGGATTTGAATATCTTTAAGAATACTTGGAATTCTTCTTCATGTGTGTGTTTGTGCATTTGTACACAGGCACTGCGTGCAGCCATTGGTACCCATGCATCTGATATTCTTGTATGGGAGAACGTGCAGCAGCATCTGTGGAAGCAATAACTGTGTCTTTGTGCGCAAGCAGCGTCAATCCTGCCATCCTTTTGTTCTACCCAGTGGCTACCAACAGAGCTTTTCATTAGCCAATGATATACCAGGTAGTCTTTTATTATTCACTAATTCATACTTATATTAATGCTTAAATGGCTGTTAAGATTGGGTTTAGTTTCAGAAATTGTAGCATTTCTGTTATTTTTTTTTTCTGTGTGAGAAACTGCTTTAGCCTAGGAGGAATTTGTATCGATGCATACCCCATGCACGAGTACGACCTCCCTAACATTCAGACACTTACTGTATAATGTAATAGTGTCAATTAGAGACTATCCACATAAGATACATTTTACTTGGCTTGATGAGCATCACATGAATCTTCTAAGGCTGAGCAAGCAAAACATCTTGCCTCAAGCTGTCACAAGTGATACAGCACCTGGCCTCTGGTTCTAGTTTGGCCTGAGCAGAAGCACTGAGAAAGACCAGAAAGCTCTTGCTGTTGCCATGTCTTGCCCTAGGCTATCAGCAATTCTCCTAACATGGCCAGACCTTGATTAGAGCGTGACGAGGAACAGGACATTTGCAAATCATCCTGATTTTTCTCCCTATACATAAAGTCTTCTGAAGTTAAGCATAGCTCAAACCTGGGAATATCAGGCTGTCCAATGATGCAGAGTTGGAATTACCTTGGATATCTCACGGTATGTGGTCTGCAGTCCCTGGATCCCTCAGCAGCCATGATGCTAAAGCAGAAATTATCAGTGACAAGGACACCAAAATTAATTTTCACAAGGTCAAATCACCTTTGAATCCTTCAGCTGAAAGCAGACAGAGCAATCCAGCACTCTACTGTTAAACTGGGCTCAGAATCACCCCTTATAAACCTCCATGGATGTGCAGCCTTCAGTATTGATGCAACCATTCTCTACTCCGCTGCTACTCAAAGATCATTTTCTGTATGTTTCTAGCATCATGTAGAACTAGTTCCATAGAAAATATTCCCGTGCTCAGTCAGAACCAGAAGAGGACTGAAAGGTTGTTCTCTTCAGTTGGACAGCCTATGCTAGGTAGAGAGGTCAGGAATGGTTCACACTAGGATTGCTTATAGAGATGGGAACTTCCTGCATTTTTCAGCATCTCTATATTCTCATTGAAGTTTCTGAAATGCCAGGGGTCCTTGGGTGCCATCCAGACCTCCAGCTTCAGCCTTCAAAGAAAGCCCATTGTTGCTGTGTCACCAGCTACCATAATATGGTCCATGTCCACATTCTCAGTTTCTCACCACAAGGCAGCTCCTGACTCATTACCTGCATCCAATGAGCACAAAGCCTTCAAAGATCCAACTGGCAGCTCAGTTTTACCAAATACCAAAACCATTAGTAAATGACTAGAACATTGTTTCAGGATAGCCTTCTCTAGAAGGAAAGCTGTCTCCAGTAGCAGCAAAATTGACACTTAAAACAAAAAAACAAAAAAGACCAAGTTTTACCTCTGCTGCAGAAGGACCTACTTTCTGAAAATGAGGATCCCAGACTACAAAGCCATATGAGCTAAATAGTGTATTATTAACTAACATTTGCAAATGCTATTTTAAAGTTGTAAGACTTGCTACAGACATCTAGGGAGGAATTCAGGTACGGTGTAGTAGAGACCATCAATGGCAATAACAATTTTTCCAGAGATGGACATCTTTATAAAAACAACTTCATGGGTTTTCTGAAGTACAAGCAGCTATTCAATGCTTTGTGTTCTGTTTGTATAGACAAGGTTGTGCTTGCTATTCTTAGGACCCCAAGAGAGTAAACACCAGCTCCCAAGCAGGGGCATCACAGAGCACAGGCTTTCCAACCCTACAGAACTACATGCCCTCCAGCAAAGCAGCACAAGACTTAAAAAGAAAAAAAACCAAACTACTTATGTGTAGCAGCTCACCTGTTTGTTTCATCAGTGTGGTGGAGTGCCTGATCTGGAACATTTGGGAAGTTTTTAAAGTTCTACTTTTTCCTTTCAACCCCCGAAGTGGTTTTACAACAGGTTAGTGCCTGCCAGCTGTCACAGGGACAGACTTGGGTATTGTATTTTAGTCACTCATTGACTCCGTTCTGTCCCAGGGCATTTTAATGACAGCACGTTAGATCATCAGTAACATCACTTTTCCAAAAGAAGAGAAAAGAGATCCCACTCTATCTTTTAAAAAGGGAGGGGGAAAAGTTGTTAATGACTCAATTCCAGTACAGTGTTCACTTTGGCTTGTCCCAGATCTCAAGATATGTAAATACATATGTCTGAAAGATCAGATACGGAGTAATGTTTTGAGCTAGCGGGTCTTCATCACCAGGTTAAAATGAGTTTTCAAAACAGTTATTTCCACATTGTTATCCACCCAGCCTGAAGAAGCAGTGTGGTCTTTGTAGGAAGAGTCATTGCTTCCAGTAGAAGATCTGCATGCTTGTCACCACTTGTTTCAGAAGAACAGAAATCTGCATCTTCATATCCTGAACGCTCCAGATGTGAACTCTTACGAACTGTCATTAGATCCTCCACTTGTGGCTCTTTCTTGGTGCTGAGGCTAGACAAGAAGTCAGTATAGATCCCTCCACAGAATATGGATGATCAAACCCATAGCAGACTCACGTTCCATCAGCCTTGTACAACTTCATGTGATGTTCAGCTTTTCTATTCAATCCTAAAGCCTACCTCAGAAGTCCAGCGAGAGCATGTGTCAGGCTTTCAATATCGAAGTGGAAGAGACTGCCACAGCACAGCTTATAGGGGAAGCTATAGCCAATGGACACACAAGTGTCCCTGTGCCTGTTAGTGCTTTTCCAGCCAAGGTTCTACAGAGTATCTCTGAAACGAAAGATGAGTCTAGCAAAAAGATGATCTGCCCATCATTTTCCACATGTATCCCTAGAGATTTTGGGACTGCATATGAACTCTGGATTGCACTATCACACTTCAGTTATCAAAGATAACTGTTACTGAGTAACAGCAGAAAACATCGTTAGCCTAACCAAAGATGGGAGAAGCATCTCAGCTACATCAGGAGCCATGCAGTTACAATTTTCATTTACAATCTTGACATGGCCATTTTAATCATTTAAACCATTAACATCCTCCAGGGATCCACAGTTTACTGAGCCATCTTCAGAAGATAATGTTTTGAACAGTCATAGGTAGCAAAGGAAAATTATATGGCATAAGAATCGCCTTTCGAAATGGGGAAAACATAACATAAATCAGTCTGGTCCAGAAGAAGATACATTTCCAGTTTATGGAAAATCAGGAACTTACTAATAGTGTTAATGCTCACCATGTTGCAACTGGAATTGAAAGAAAGGCCACCAGCAGGATGTATCCAGTAATGATTCAGGAGGCTTCTAACCCTGGCACTGCCAGAGCAGTGCTGATATTCTCATCTTCAGAGTTTGTCTATTTTGCCACCAAAAGCTTAGCTTCTGTTTCCAGATGTGACGTAGCAACATGATTAACGCATCTTATGTCTGGATCCTGCAACGTTTCACTTCATAGTGCAGGTGCAGAAATGACCTCCAAGAGAGAAATTCTGTTCTTTGGGCATGCAAAATATTCATGTAAGGTGTTCTGCAGATCTCCTTGCCTAACACATTAGAAAAAAATAAAATGTTCCTATAGCCTGATGAATGTCTAAGTCTCCCATCTAAGCCATTCTGTGCCTTTTCCCCATTCCTTGAGCTGCTATTGCCCACCCGTTCATTCACCCCTATACGATCTTCTGCTTTTCCTTGTCTGGTGGTGTTGAAATTTCTG
The DNA here is from genome assembly GCF_028858705.1 of Grus americana. NCBI lineage: Eukaryota > Metazoa > Chordata > Aves > Gruiformes > Gruidae > Grus > Grus americana. Next base: position 189,020,852 of record NC_072852.1, on the reverse strand, counting down.
ACAGCTCTGTTAACTGTCCTCCCTTCAATACAATAAGTTGTGTCTCTGGTTCCACAAAGGCAGCAACTCTTTCCAGCTAAATTTTCTCCCTTAACTCCCTCTCTGTAATGGGAAAGAAGTGAGTTTGCCGCCTTGTGTGGATCTCTGCCTGCCCTTAACATGTAACCTTTTCCTCTGTTCCACCAGTGACCAGGCTGAGGAGCAAGCTGAAGACATAGTAAAAAGATGCAAAGATTAAAGGATAGAAGGATCAGCATGCCTTCTGTTTATTGTTGAATACAACATTGTAAATAAAATGGTGTGTCAGCAATTATTTTATTACTCAGTTTAGTTATCACTGGGGAACAAAACCAAAACCCATAGACCAGTCTTTTCAGAAGGCCCTCAATAAAAGCTACAAACTGCCTTTGAAACTCAAAGAAAATTGAGTTCCTGACTCCAAAGTACTAGTAAAACCTAGACTTGATGTTTCCAATCTATTGCCTTTTTTTTTTTCCAATGGAGAATCAGGATGGAACAATGTTGTAACGTTTTAATTCTTCACAGTTTCAGCAAGCACTCTGCTAGCTGGTGTAGCAGAAACTTGCTTAGAAAGCAAAGCCCTGAATTCATTCTCTACAGCAGATTTGTACACATTACTGTTTCCAACCTTCAGGGCTACATTCATCATGCTTCTGACCAGAAAGAAGCCACCAATTATTGAACCATTGCATTAGAATGGAAACAGAGCAGGACTGGAGGAAGAATTCTTGGAAAAATTTACACATCAGATTGCACTTAGAGATAAAACTTCCAGGGTTTATTTCAGCAGAAACTACATGATGGTCTAGAAAAACAACATTCCCCCTTTTTTTAAATAGAACTCAGATTTATTTGTATTTTATGCGATGACTAGTATTTACATCTCACCCACCCATTTGAGAATATTCAGGGCTCCAGGCGTATCTCCAGCCAGTTCCAGACTATTCAAATCCTTGTTGGTCCATCCATTTACTAGTCACAACAAGGCCTTCTGTGACTAATTATGGCCTGACTGCAGCAGGAGAGGCAGCTTCAAAGAATGGGAATCTTCAGACCCACTAGCAGTTCCCTTGGTTCCCAAATTCTTTATTTATGTGGATTACATTGAGTTGACAGATTTAACTGGGCTGTTGAAGATACGGTCAAAGAAGCAGAGTCACTCCCTTCCCTTTTATTGTTTTCTGAAGACATAAGAGTCATACGCATCTGTCACTACAGAGAGGAAGTTCCCCATCACTGGACTTGATTTGGGCTTTTATATGCTGTTTCAGTAGCATCTGGGAATAGATCAATATAATATTTGGTAGGGAGTTCTATTTCCTTGTGATGCACTGTAAATCTTTTATTGTAGATACTCCCACTGTTTATTGTTGAAAATCAATAAAAATAAACCTTGTAAAGTTAAAGCCTGGCGATGGTTCAACACAAATCAGAGGGAAGGAGTAAGAGGCAAAGAGTCTCCCTCCCCCTCTTGGATAGCTCCCAGCTTGTTTCCCAATGAATATTCAATAACACTTTCCAGCAATCTGGGAACAAATTTAAAAACAAAATAAATAAATTCCAAGTTATGAACGCTTTGTTGTGATCTCAAACAGAACTTCTGACCCACTTTGGCGGCTTTCTGGTGCTGAATTCAGCTGTGTGTCACCCAGGTTTTGTGCTGGATATACCTTAGACTTGTCCCCTCCAGAGACACATCAGCCTTGTTCAGCTCAGATTAAAGGAGTTATTTTTAAGAATTGGAAAACTGGAAATGAACCAAAATAGGTAAAAAGTGGGAACAGCCCAATGTGGAGAAAAGTTTCTCCAAAGTCAGAACAAAAGTTACTATCCCTGTTTACAAGCCTGTAGAAGCAGGGCAGGATGCAATTACTCCAGCATCATTCTTTCACCCTGTGGCTATTAATTCCTCATATACAGCATCTTAGGATGGAGTCTTCTACTATTTCCATGAGATCCAATTATGCAGGGAAGTGAAAAATTGTTAGGAATTATTTAGTAAAGGGGAAAACTTCCCAGTACTACGGCCAGCACTGACAGATCAGTCTTTTTTGGTCTAAACATAGTATCAATTGCAATAGCTTTATTTAAACACCTGTTCTGGATCAATTATACAATCTTGTGAGCACTGACTGCAGAACCTGTAAGAACGCAATGACTGTACTTCCTAAAAGAACAAAAACCCTCATGAATTGTCATATTGAAATCAATACCCCAAGAACATGAAGGTGTTTCACATCAGACTCTCTTCTTCCTCGTATCAGCAGGTTACTGAACAATTCACCTGTTAAATAAATGACATGTCCCCAGAAGAGATAAGGATGTAAGAGAACTTCCCAGTGTGTGAAGAAGCAGACAAAAAATTACTTAAAAGCACAAAAATGTAATCAATCACTACGAAAGGAAGTCAACACAGTGCAAGAACAGGGGAATGGAAAAAGGGGTGTCTCTATCCTGTTGGCATATCCAACAAGCACCACAAGCCTGTATTGATAAAGCCCTTCATAGTCTTGAATATAGCAATACAGGATGAAATCCAACTATAAAGGAGGGAAAAGTGACTAAAATAAGAAAGAACAGGTAAGACAAATAAGGTGGTGTCTTTCTGAATCATCTGCCTTCTGCAAATCTAGCAAGCTATCACCTTTTTTCAGACGATCTACTTCATCCATGTAAACTCCGGTCCATGGAGGACAGAATGATACTGTTATCCTACTGTTTAGTTTCCTTTCCTTCTAGTCATCTTACTGTTCTGGGATTCCACTCGTGTGTGAAAAAGCAGGAGAGAGCTCACCGCTTGTCGTGAGTGCGGGGCTGCCCCCACCCCCAGCAGTACAGCAGTCAATTTCTAGCATCTCAAGCAGTGGAACAGTTTGCACATTTTTGTTGAATCCAAGGAAGACTAAAAACGCAAATATGGCAGTTAAGTTTACTGAAATCAGCAAATTTTGCACTTCCTAGGAAAAAAGAATTCTCTTGAGAAAGTTGGCAATGACTGGAAGAAGTGGATCGTGTCAGTGATTACAAATTCCAATTTCATTGGGAAAAAAAAGTTAAATATTTCAAAATCCCATTCCTATTAAATCAAAAATAGCGATAGATGTGAGTGATCAGAGCTCCTGGTTCTGTCATATGTGAAAGCATGACCAAGTCACCTACAACACACTTCTAGTCCAGCAGAGATTGTATTGTGAGATACTAGAGTTGACTTGCCTGCCAAGATTTGGGTGAAAGTACTCTGTTTCACTCATAGTGTAGTTTTGACCAGAAGGCTTTTAAAATCACTCAGGCTCGTAGCTAATCTGGGCTCCCATCAGCCAAGTTCACTTCTACTGGTACAGTTGTTATCTCCTGTGGAAATGCACCAGTGCGAACCACTCTGCTGCTGGTACACCACACGGTCAGCTCTCTGCGGCATCCCTGCCTGTTTGGGACCTCAGGAGGTTCTTGTATCCTCAGGAGCTACTTGTAAGTAACTGCCTGTGGGATACACTGCATACCACCCCTAAGAGGGCACAGAAAAATTGTCATCTTGGTTCAGCAACGTTTTACAGTAACATAAATAATCTTGCAAGTTGGAGGGCAGCAGCTACCCCAGCCAGCTGAAGGTCTTCCTAGTAAATTGATGCTACTTCTATATTCATCTGCAAACAAACACATTTTCATAGAATCACAGAACAGCCCAGGCTGGAAGGGACCTCAAAAGACCATCCAGTCCAACCTTTTGTGTGAAAGGGAGCCCAGGTGAGATCATCAAGCACCCTGTCCAATCGCATCGTGAAAACCTTCAGCGATGGGGACTCCACCACGTCCCAGGGAGGTTGTTCCAGTGAATAATGGTTCTCACTGTAAAAAATATCTTATATCAAGACAAATATGAACATATTGACATTATTGTCCAAAAAATCCTGTTCAAACTGAGAGCATCCAGGCTTATGTTCCTCACCATTTATCCTACTATATAACCTGCAGGACATGCAGTCCCATTATCACATTATTCTCAACCCAGAAAGCTCTAGAACAAGCAGAGACAACCTCATTGTTTCTGTTGAACTTCTGAACTTGAAGCTAAAATGCACTAGAGTGGTAGCAAAAGAGATGTCCCATAGTGGCACCACCACTCTGGGAAGATCCGTATCATTGAAACCCCTAAGGGCAAGAAACAGATGGGCGATTCCCACCACCCCATTTTTAAGTCCTCAAATAAAGTAGTAACTTTACATTTTAAAGCTAATGAAAAGCCAGATCTAATTAGTCAGCCAAGAAAGCGCAAATGAGCTCTACTTGGCTGTTTGTAACTCTGGAAAGATGCTGTTTTATCAACAACAAAAGTCAGATTCAGATAACGAATCCTTGAAGTTATTGCTTGCTATCTTCTTTCCCTGCCTTGAAGGGAGGACAAAAGATTCTTAATTTATAAGGCCTCATTAACTTTCCTCTCCTGGCACCTGAGCTAATTTTGGCATCTTTACGAAGCATTGTACAGGGTTAACATTCCAAGGCTTTTAAAGCCACTTCTGCCAAGCCTTCCTCCTAAGTATGTTTTGCGCTTAACAGCCATTAAAAAATCCTTTGTACAGTTTTGTTTAAAATTGCACTAACTCTTCCATCTGAAGGACTGTTTATCACATTTTCATTCTTTTTATAGTTAAAGCTCTAAAAATTAAATGACCCTTTGTTCACAAAGACCTTTGTCATTTAATTCTCAGCACTGAAGAGCAGCTTAATGCCTTTGGAGTGGGAGGAGAGGACAGAGGAGTATTCTGCAAGAGACAGTAACACGTTATTTCATGGTCACTACTGGTGGCTTCACAAAGCCGCTTTCTCACGTCTGGAGCCACACAGCAATACAACCTGGGATGTTTCTGTTACGTTGCTTTCAGCTAATGGCAGGAGAATCAGTCTACGCGTATCTTTTGAAAGTAGAGGCAGTATTTGATCATTGAGGTTTGCACTCCTCCTCCAGCCACTTCTCCAAACTGTTGGGATGACAGTTGTGTCAAGCTGTATTGTCATGTACTTAAAATCTCCTTACAGATTAGCACAGAACATAAAAATTATTTGGTAGGAGGAACGGCTGATCTTTTTGCGAGTCCTAATTTTAGCCACAGAGAAAAACAAACCCCTTGAAAACGCTGGAATCTGGTCCACAAAACCCGTATTGAATCTGTGGCTCTTTTATTTAGAGTTGAAGAGGGTGGAGCAGTAAAAGGCAGGAAAGCAATTTTTTTCCCGAATACTTGGGAGAAAAAAAAGAAATTGTTTGTTTGTTACTTCCCTCAATAGTTGCAGTTTCAAACAACCCAACAAAAAAGGCCACTAGTGCTGACACAGCCCTCTTCCACCTTCAAAAAATGAAAGGAAAAGCCTTTATTTCCCTTTCTGCACTTGGTTTCTCTTTGCCTGTGCTGCCCCGGAGCTCCCTGGGGTTTGGTTCACCATGACGGTAAGGCTTGCTGGCCTCTTCATCCTTTCAAAACCGTAGCATTCGACTTTTTCTTCACTGGAGACTGTCCTGGTGCTTATGAGGCGAAATCCATCTTTGAGTAAAGTGTCAAGCAGCAGGCCTAGCACATTAGTACCGTTAATCAGCTTTCTATTATCGGGCTTTATGGAAACATACCTAAAATAAGAAAAAGGCAATTACAACACACTTTAATTACTTATTGAAGGATGGAAACAATTTTTTTTAAAAACAAACCAGGTCCTCGGACGGTGCCAGTCAGCAGAATTGCAAGGGTTTACAGAAAGCAAGGTTCTGGATTTTTTTTTATCCTTTGAGGACAATTTAACTCTTTCCCTTGTTGTAAGAACAGTAGTTCTCAGTTCATCCAGGTACATGTTGGGGAAGAAGCATTTCTTTCACCCCCACACCAAAACTTACTTTCTTAAGAAATGCTGTGATAACCTACATCTCATTTCATTTCATGGAGCAGAGGTGAATGGCACACTCTATTGTCCTGGTTTCAGGTGGGACAGTTAATTTTCTTTCTAGTAGCCAGTATAGTGCTGTGGTTTGGATTTAGGATGAGAATAATGTTGATAACACACTGGTGTTTTAGTTGTTGCTGGGTAGTTGTAGTGTCTACACCCAGTCAAGGACTTTCCAACTCCCCAGGCCCTGCCAGGTGCACAGGGAGCTGGGAGAGCACAGCCAGGACAGCTGACCCAGCCTGGCCAAAGGGACATTCCCCACCACAGAGCATCATGCTCCGGATAGAACTGGGGAAGCGAGCCGGGGTTGCTGCTTGGAAACAGATGGCATCAGGGGTTTTTATTTTCCTTTCACATGCAGTGAGCAGTTGCATTTGTGCATCACTTATATTATTGTTATTATTGTTGTATTATTATCATCATCTTCCTTTGTTATCCTATTAAACTGTCTTTATCTCAACCCACAAGGGTTTTTTCCATTCTCTTCCACATCCCCTTGGGGAGGAAGGGTGAGCGAGTGGCTGTGTGGTGCTCAGTTACTGGCTGGGGTTGAACCACGACACCTATGCAGCGCTGCAACAGTTTTTCAGGTAAGAGTAAATGACGAAAAGGACAGTGAAGTCACATTCACCCCAACAGCACCAGTTTTCATTACATAGGATCTCTCTCTACAAACAGTGACATTTATTGCAAAGTTACCTTGTACAGCAGGTCTTGTGGAAACAAGTATGAAAATCATTTTCACATGGCCTCAAATAATTTTACTTGATATAAAGTACAGTTTAAGAATCTATCCAGACATTTTGAGGAACAGAAGTCAGGTAAAAATACTATTACAAAATACATAAGCTGACAGGGGTGAAACTGTTCCACAGTTCACAAGAAAGTACACCAAACTTCATGGAAAGCACAAAAAAAAAAAAAAAGGTGAAACAGTCCATATCACTACAAAGACTAAGCCGATAGAAATTCAGCAGGCAACGTAATCAAACTCGACTTGTTTCATTACTCAAGATAAGCTTTTCTATTGATCTGCAGAGGAAAATTTTTACCAAGTCTGGAGAAATAAAGGAAAGAAACAGGAATATTTTCCCCACTACTTAAGTTGCCGTAACCTACTCAACCAATTGTCAGTCCATTAAAATTAGTAATACATTATAAAGTTCAGGTTTGGCACATAGATCTATGTTGCTTTGCAAATGCAAAGTAGTTTTTCTTCTACTTGGTTAGCTAAAGAAAGCTAGAAGAAAGATAAACTTTATTTTTTTTTTTTTAAATAATCAAAAGACTGCTGTGTTGATTCATATATTCAGAGAGAATAACCCTTTTGGAAATATTTCAATGAAACTTCCATAAAATTCCAGGTGTTCTAACAGCCACAGAGGACAAATTAGGTTATATTTTCTTATACAGTAAGAATGTGTCTCCATACAACAGAGACATCCAGCAAAAGCTCGTTTAAAAAAAATGTACGTTGTCATTAGAATACGATACTGCTATCACAAAAATCACTGATATACAGTAACCTTAATAAAAATAGAACCTGGCTCTGAATTCAAAGAAAGCCCACTGTGTAGCATATAGTTAATAACCCTTCTCCCTCCCCCCAATAAAAGGCTCTACAAAAGCCTTCCAGTCCCTGAATTGCTATCTTAGTTCCACTGGTGTTTTTAACCCTCTTTAGCCATTCTCTTTTTCTTCTTTTCCATACGAAAGTCTTTTGGACCATGAGCTAGTGGAGATTTTAGGCTTCCCCAGTAGCTCACTCCTTATTTATTTTCTTTCCTTTTACTCTGTCTTTCAAGTCTTCTAGAAGGTCATTGGTGCCGTGAAATTCTAAAGCCTGGGACAGTGAGTGAGGAGGAAAGGGCAGAGAGAGAGAGACTCAACAGAACTCAGAAACAAGCATCGAGAACAGTATTTTAGGAAGTTGAAGAACAGGCAAATCAGTGTAACAGAAATTAAACTGGGTATTTCAGAAAAACAAAAAGATAACATTAAACTAGCAGAAAGAAGGAAATATCTCTTTTCTCTCAGACAGCTGTCCGATAGTTTCTTTAAAATGAGCTTTGCTAGCATGTAGCGTGTACTTAATGAACTAGAAGTCACAAAGACATTTCCATAATGAGCAGGGAGGATACCTGGCCACAAACTGGTCACCAGCAGAGTAGTCAGTACCACACTGAAAAACCATGTCGTGATGAGAAGGTCTTTCCAAAGGAAGTGGAACAAGTGGTTTCTGAGAAGGAAAAGGACTGTTCCAGCTCTGTCCTGACTGCTGCCCTGTAAACACAGAGATCTGTTCAGCCAGTGTCTTAACGGTGGTACTGCAGGAACCAAAGATCCGGAAAAAGGCCTGCATCTCTTGGAGAGAAAAATGCACTTCCAAGATCTCCAGCCTCGGCTTCAGCAAGTGTTCCTGGCTCAGGAGGTCGGCCAGAGGGTAGAGCTCATAGAATTCTGCTTCTCTCTGCAGCCTCTGATAGTCTGAGAAATCAGTAGGTAAGGAGACCTGGAGAGTCCTCAAGAAGTCCATGATGTAACTAAACAAAGTTGCATCTCTGTCCACAAAAAACTCTCCATTCACCAGTTTGAACTCCTGGTCATCATCGTTCAACATCCGTGCTAGCCTGGACTCGGGGAACTGCTGCAAGGTAGAAGCCCGGGTTACAAATCTCACACCTCCCACATTCAGAACGACCACCTCTTGGTTACTCATCGCTACCTCAGCCACTCAAGAATTGTAACTCTCTGATCTATGTGTTTGTGACTTGATCTTTCCTAAACTGCAAGGCATCTGCAGCTGCAAGAACAATTCAGTGCTTTTAGCAAGTGTTTGGAGTGAGGTGTGGAGCAGCAACAGGACTCCCAGGCAACAAAGATGTAAATATCATGTACAATAGTTTTGTTTGCAGGGTTTGGTTGCTTGGAAACTTTGATCCTTGGAATTTAATGTTTTATTTTTGAAATTAACAGCTTGCAAGGACTACTAGAAGACAGTGAATTGACTGTCATAACTTATTAAACCTTGAGAGAGGCCAAGCACTACCCCCAAAGTATGGCACACATTACATTTGTTTCCCAGAAATGTCAACTAAATGTTTTCATTCTATATATCGCTGTTCATAGGATCACTGCAAGAAGAGGTTAGATGTGCTTCAAGCAATCTATTTCAGTATCGTATGCTCTTAAAGAAGGGCACTTCAGAGAACTCAAGCTTATAGTTCACTTTAAATCACTGGAATGCTCTGTTCCAAGGAATCATCCCATCTTTTTCTTGGAATTACGATCTGGAGAGATAAAGAGGAAGAGGAGAGAAACTGCTCTGCCTGCCACCTTTGCAGGGCTAGAGCACAAGCTGCCTTCCACTGCGCTGAACTGGTTACATTAAGGCCACTTTTTAAGAAAGTGTGGCTTCAGAGAAACATGGAGCTAACACGACAGCTCAGATACTCCAACAATTTGATGCTGGAAAAGTAAACTGCAAAGTATGTACTATCTTGCAACTTGTTCCTCTCTTACCAACCTCAATTGATTTCTCTTTACCCCTAGAATTCATCCTTGCCCTGAAGATATATTTCTGTATAGAACTTGTAAACAATAACCAGTATCTACAGTAACCTGAATGCACAGGATAATTATAACATTTGGTTATACAAAAAAAATACATATATCTATTTCAAGTGAGAAGTAACATCCTCAGATAGAAAGCGGTTCCAGAATGTGAGTGATGCACTCTGTGTTCTGCAGTGGAAGGGCAGTCCTCAACAAGTCTCTCAGTACAGCACTCTTCTCAGTCACAGCTGTTCTTCCTCTTTCCAACCACCTCCCAGTTAGAAAGAATTTTTTTTTAAACTATTACCTTTTAGGAAGTGACACTTTTTATCTTATTCTACAATTACATTAACATTAAACTAAGTACACAGTTTGGCCCTATATTTTGGTAAGAAAAATGATTTACAGTGAATCATATTCCCATAATCACCACTGAAAGAAGAATCCAGGAACAATGTGTTTTTCAAAGCTCCATTTCATCTTCCAGTTTATCAGTGCTCAAACCACGTGAGCAGTATGAATGTTTTAGAAACATTTTGAATCTTTTTAGTTTTCACTGGAAGTCTTAAAAAACCAATTAATTTTAAGAAGTTCTATGTTTTCTTCACCAGATCTCTCTTAGTTCTTACATTTCAGTAGGGACTTCACAACAGTTTATATTTGCACACAAACTGTGCAACATTATCCAGTACGACCAACGTATAGTTTTTACACTTTTCTCTTAGAAGTGAAGCTCCATCTGTCATCTGTTCCCAGTAAAAGACTGCATGATCTGCTATCTCCACTGTATCTGCCAAATAGGACAAGCTAATTGTAAAGAATTGAGATTTCCAGCCCTGGAGATTGTCAACGACTGACTCCACGAAGGACATTCTGGTGACAGCAAGAATAAGCAAGCAAATAAGAGAGGTCACTATAAATCTGCGCGAAAAGACTGAGGGAATCTTGAATTTCAGAGTGGTGTTTTCCTGAGGCAAGGAAAGTTTGTCCACATCGATTAGTTTTATTCCATTCCACTGGCTAGTATCGAAGCTCTTCATTGTAGGGCTGATGTCCACACTGGAACAAGGTAAAGGGGTTTCTTTGAGCACCTTGATTTTTTCCCTGAACTCCTGCATCTGTTGCAGAAATATAATGGGTTCAGACACGTCTTTGAAGGCCTCCGCGATGTTAAAAGCCATCCGTTGCTCTTGCAGAATTGTGTTCAGTTTATTGATTTCTGGATCATATGCCTGCATCACTGCAAGCTTCATGGTCTCAAAGTCAGAAAGAATCTCATTTCGTTTCTGCTCCAGCGTGTGCTGCAGCTTCTCGAAAAACTCCTTCACTTTGTCAGAATCTTTAGTCAGCATCTGCAGGGCTTTCCTCTTACTGGTTTCTAAGGTATCCAGCCGCGAGAGGGCATCTCCACAACGCCAAGTTTCAAAGCCCTGAAACAGGGTTTCAAAAGCCCGCTTCTCCTGGGAATAAGCTTCTTCGATAGAACAGAAAACGTGCTTTGTATGGTCACCACGGGTAGCACAAACCCCACAGATCAGCTGCATGTCTGTCCGGCAAAAAATGTTAAGAGGTTGCCCACTGTGCACTTTGCATACAGGCATTTTCGGAGTTACTTTGATTTTGTTATACTTCTCCACGATACCTTTCAGGGAATAGTTGACTTGCAAGCTGTTGACTCCAGTAACGGGAGTTTCCTTCCTGCATGTGGGACATTTGAAAGGGGACGGCCTCCAAAGCACATTCCGCACGTTTCCCTCAAGAATTCCTTCCAGACACTTTCTGCAGAAATTGTGTGAACAGGGCAGGACACGAGGATCATCAAATAGGCTGCAGCAAATGGGACAGGTGAGATCTTCCTCTAGGAGCTCCATCATATCCTAGGAAAGAGCAGAAAGATGGTAACAGAACTTAGAAAATTTATTTCTCCTCCAGGGAAACCATGCAAAAACCAATCTCCATCTGAGACATGGCTCAGGGAGAAAAGGATCTACGTTTTTTCTCCAGTATCCTTAAGAGAGAGCCTCAGCTGGGTTCTTGCAGCCGGTCCAGTCAGCTGTGGTATCTGGCCGCCAGATGGCGGGCACAAGAACAGCTCAGTGTCCAGGCAGAACCAGGTTTGGACTCTCACCTAGAAATGCTGGAAAAGAAGGCTTGCCAAACCCAGCAAGGACTCTGAATGAAAATAACTCCTGTACTCATAGTAACAGTTCAACGCTCACATCTTTCCTTACTGATGCGATACCCAGAAACTGGATTTTCGCAAAAGATAACCAGCCAATATGCCCTGCTAAGATGTGATCACTCTCTGCTTGCTCAACTCATCCAAAGCTTGCAGTTTCTAACCTCATGCACCACTACTGACAGAAGGCAGTATTAAAGGTGACTGAAAAAGCCCAGCTTCAGAATATGTAATGTGGGCTCTCTGCTCTGCCTGCAAAGACAAAGAGGAGTGACCGCTCACTGAAAAAGTTCACTTTTTTCTCTTGCTCCTGCAGTATTTTTTAAATAACCAAGTGAGCGTGTTATCGTTGAGCTACTCAGCACAAAGCTGAAATACTTCAGAGAACAACTGCCCATAATCCTTGATAATTCATCATGAAACAAAACTGTTAACCATTTTTACTCATCCACAATCTCTATTTCCAATTCCATTCTCACAGCATTCATGCCTCAGCAAGTTCTTTTTGTGGACGGGACCTAAAGGAGGAGGATTTATCATATCCTCCTCTGTACTGGAAAGTCTCGGTGAAGAGACCCAGCCCAATACCCTCCCAGTGCCTCTAACCAAAGCCAAGTTCTCAGATGCAGACACCTTATAATTTACAGCATGCTCTAAGAAAATAAATAGCTACTAGAGACCAAAATGGGGGATGGTTTGTATTAGCCAAAACTCTCAAACACTTAGTTTTGAGCTATAATTAGAAAGATGCTTCCCTTGATAAATTCCTTCCATATTATACAATATGTGTTTATACATATATGTAACAAAATTCCTTTTATAAATTAAAAGATGTATTGCAAAAAAGAGCATCAAAGTAGTCCTGTGACAGTAAGGCATACAAATGAGCTCTTTTAATTAGTTTTGATGTTATTACTAAGGTTCCTGTCCCCTCAAAGAGATATAAAGTGGCAAATGTGGGAGCCAAGAGGAGAGCTGGAAGGGAAGATCCATGCTGCACAGGACAAGAAGAGCAATCAAATCAGTACCAAGCAAAGATAACCACAGGGAAGAAAGGCAAGGTCAGTTCTGAGTTTCTTTCACAAGAGGACAGATAAAGTAAAAGAGCCATTCTTGAGAGGTATAAGCAAACCTCCCATGCTGCGCCAGTGACACAGGAAGGGTATTCCCCCTGCCTGTTTGGTTAAGGAGAGTTTGAAAAAGTTGCCAGCTTTTCTACTCATCCTCAGGACTAAGGTCATCAGGCAGAAGGCAGCCACCATAACAGCTAGGGACAAAGCCCCAGAGAAACAATCTAATGACTCCATTTACCACCTCAGGTTTCCTATAAGACCGCAAACCTCATTCACAAACTTCATTTTTTGTGAGAAGAAAATAATTTTGAAATGCCTCTCAATGCTAGATCAAGGTTTCTGACTGCTAAAAAGAATGGGATGACAGGAAGAGGATGATTTTGCCCCCATACTCTTGAGTCTTCCTCTTTATGAATAGTTCTCTCTTTCCAACTCGTACTCACAGCTTTTAGCCACGATAGCAGCACAAAGATCAGTTTTGCCCACATTTTAAGATGATAACAACTACAAAACTAAAATGAAAGTTCTCCATCTTTTAGTAAATGGAAATTCACAGTGCAGAAAATGTTTGCTCCGGTCCACCTCCTTTACCAGGGAGGATTTTACTTCTTAGTGAGGGAGTTGGAAAAGCAGCTTTGCATGCCCGACAGTGAGGACTGCAAACCACTGCAGAAAACGCTTACTACGACACGTTCCATCAAAATTGCAGGACAAACATTGAAGGCTTTCATGCTCCTAGAAATACAAAAAACATATACAAAAAGGTTTCATGATCCAAATAAAACTGTCCTGGTGCATTCCAACCCCACTTATCCAATTAAATAATTATGCTTTATAAATATAACTGAATTTCAAAACCATTATGACATCATTAAAAACCTAGGATTAAAAAAAATAAAAAATGGGCACGTTTATGAGCTTTTTTTCCCCCCCTCTTACACCACCAGTAACAGCAAACCAAAAATACTGAAAACTTGTATGACTGGTTGGGACAGATGAACGTCTGCCTTCTTTAGGACATTAATTTCAGAGAGTACGTTGCCTGTGAATTGCAACATCTTTGTATTAGTAACTTGGTATTTGCATGAGGAACTACAGCAGCATTTCAAATTCTTCACTGGGAATTTTGCTGTGTAATTTCTGATCCAGGTTTGGATGGTCCTGGAGGTCCCCACTCATAGCTCACAGACCAAAAGGCACAGCAGTGTCTTCCTTCACCTGAGCTACAGAAACTCTCTGGGTACAAACCCAGATGTCACCCATCAAAAACAGCAACTTGCACAGTTTTATGATTAGGAAGAAAAATGGCAAAACAAATCAAACCATAAATGCAAAAAACAACCACAGTAGCTTTTTCCCATGCTCCAGACAGAAATTCATCTAGCGTTATTCTCAGCACAGAGGTTGGGTTTATCAGCCAGCAGCAAACTGAAAGCAAACCCAAAATTTCACTCAACTTCAAACAAAACAAAAAGATAGCTCTTGAATTACAAGTTTCCTGCAATGGCGTGCAAGTATTTTAAATAAAACTTGACCGAGTCAGGCTGCATTTCCACACACAATTCAGTAGTTAGGAGAGGTCCTGTCTCCCTTCCTTTGCAAGGGCCCTGGTCCTTGTCAGGACCTCCTAGGAGCAATTTCACCAGCCTTCTGTCAGACTGCTGTGTTGAATCAGCCCAAAAAAGGGTCCCATGCAGGAGGAAGGGAGATGGGAGCTCCTCCTTCCAGCAGCAATGATCTAAACTCTGTTCATCTCATCGAGAGCAACCACAACTTAATGGAGGGGTGGCATAGTTATTTTGACATGGAACAATTGACCTCCAGGTGCAGTAGGTATCCAGGCAGCCAAAAAGAGTAGAGGAAAGTGGCCATGCTTTAAACCTGTTATTTCACGGCCAAAGTTTTTTCCAGGAGTACCAGGTAGATCCACCACGTTCAGCCTTCAGAATGTTAGAAAGGCCTGGAGAAATAAGCAGTTCTGGTTCAGTGCAGTTACAGCCCCAAAAACACGGTTTCCTCCACACGGTTTGATACCTGCGAGCGCAGGACACAGGGGCAGTACCAACGCGCACTCACCTCCTCGTCCCTCTGCCCAGGCAGAAGTTCTCTCATTGCTTCAGGTTACAACCCCTCTCCTGCCAGGGAGGGATCCCCGACACCCGCCTAAACGATGGCATTCCCGCCAAGCCAGGCCACACTCCCCAGCCGCCGGCCATGGCCTCCCCGGCGGTCACCGCCGCTCCGCTGGGCACCACTGCTCGGGGGAGGGCGGTCCTCAGAGTCACCCTGAGCCCCGCAAAGAACGAGCCAGCAGCGGGGTTTATGCGGGAGGAGGGCTGCGAGCGAAACCGACGGCAACGGCCCCGGCCCCGGCCGCAGCGTCCCCCCGGCGGCCGGAAACAGCCCGCCGCGCCACCGCCTCACAATGCCGCGGCCTTCACTCGTCCAGCCGGGCCTGCCCCTCCTGCCGCCGGCGCCCCCGGCGCGACCCGCGCCGTCACCGGCCCCCGCTACTTACCATCCCGGCCCGCGGCTCCCGGAAAGGCCGGGGGAGGCGGAGGGAGCGGGCTGCCTCGGCTGCCCACACCGCTCGGCGCCGCGGCCGGTCCCAGCCGCCGCCCCCCTCCGAGCCCGAGGCTGCCGGCCGCCGCTCCCGCCCCCTCCCGCCGCCCGGACCCGGGCCCGGGCCGGCCCATCGCCCCCCCTCTCACCTCGGCGAGCCGCTGCAGCACGGTCAGCTGCAGCAGGCGACACCGAGAGCCGCCATCCGCCGGCCGCCCCGCCGCACGCCCCTCCTCGCCGCGCCCCGCCGCCGCCGCTCGGCCCAGGAAGGGTGGGCAGGCCCCGGCCCGCAGAAGCGATCGGGCGGGAGCTGCTGCCCGCCGGCCCGGACGGGGTGCGCCCACCCACCTTGGCCAGCGGCCCCCGATCCGGCCGCGGGGCAGGAGCTGCTGCGGCTCTTCCTCCTCCGCTTGCCTTGGAGCGGCAAGGAAAGCCCCCGAAGCTGCCAGGAGAGAGGACCGGGCGGCCTCGCAAGCCAGGCGGTGGATGCCACTTGTCTAAGCCGATGGCCGAGATATGCAGCCCAAACCAGGCTGCCTGTTCCTCTGCCGAGATATTTACGGGTTTCTGTTGTTTATTAACTCTGCTAAATTAGACTTCAGACTGCAGCTCACAGGCGCGTGTTGCGCAGCGTAACAAGGAGTGCTGCTGGGTGGCAATCCTGCTGAGCATCTTCCACCTCCTGAAAGCACTTATTAAAATAAATAACAACATTGTAGCCAAATATCCTTATGTGCTTTGTTAAAGGATGGAGATGCATTCCTGTTTGCTTTAACACACTGGCCATACCGTTTCCTTCTGGTGATTCTGTTGGAGAGTAACGCGGCCTGTCAAACCCACGCGGATCTCCGGCAATAACACTGACTAGTCCCAGGGACGCAGAGCAGGAGGGATCCTGCAGCCGCCTGGGAGGACTATCTAGTTACAGGACTGTGAAACTGTCTGAAAGTGCTTAGGCTGTGGAGAACCCTCGTGATTTGTATCTTTTTTGCAGTCCTTCTGTTAGTTCTCAGTCAACAGCTCTTACATTGAAGCCAAACTGAACTTACTTTTGAATTAGGTTTTGTGAAACACTACATCAAAAGCTGTTCCAAAACGTGCATACTCTGCCTCCTGCATCCCTGTCACTCCCCTGCTCTTCATTCACCCGCTGCAGTCACGTCACTCATTGCACAGGGGAGACTTCACATTCAGGACTACCCACACAAGTAACATCACAAGCTAGACTGTATTTCTATCAAATGAAGCTCCCTCATGCACCTGACATCTTTCTTCCAATTGTTTAGGAATATAGATTTTAAAAGCTGTTCAATAACATGCAGAGGCTGTGGCTCCCCGATTTTCTGCAGCCAGAAGAGGAAGAGCTCTCCTCTTCCTCGCTTTCCCTCCTCCTGCCTCCATCTGAGATGGCCTGCCCTCTCAGCTGAACTCAACGGGAACAGTTAGACCAAGGACAAGTATTTTTGAAAATCCTCTTCAAAGTGCTCACACACTTGGGCATTTCACCCACTCTCTACTGGAGTGTGGTCCCAGAAGGTGGAGTTGCTGGACAAAAGCAACCAAGACCTTTAGGTACACTTCAGTGGCCTGCTTGTTTCTTCTTAATTGTCCGGCATCTTCTTTGCTATTTATTAAAAACAAATAATTCCAGGTAGTTTCTGAAAAGTGATGGCTTAATCCATTCCTCAGCTACCCAGATTGTGTTCAAGCGACATCCCAATGCTTGCGGATTTATGTTTTCTAAGTACCCCTTGTCTGTGCTTACCCAACAGTCATTTTTATATCAAGAATTTCCTGATTCTACTAATCTTCTCTTTAATTTTATGGTTAAAGAAATTAACAACAACATGGCATTTTAGATTCCTCACTCATTATAATTTCATATATTTCTCATATAAATTTTTCTCCTGATATATTTTTAGGGTACATTTTATTCTCCATTAATTCTTTGGGCTGGTCCTACTCTGTCTCCTTATAAATGAAGAAGGAGCTGTATGGGCATAAGAGTGGACACCTGCCCATGCGAGATATCTCCTTTTCATTGGGACCATCTGGAAATGCTCTTGTCCCTCCTTGCTTGGGCTTTCTTTTGTCAAAGATGAAAGCTTAAATTTCTCGGCAAACACAGCATGGGATTTCTTTGCTTGGTACACAGAGACAGTGCTCAGCCAGCCACCATGGCTGTCCTGAGCGTGATAAATTCAATTTGGGCATTTTACTACTTTTATCTGACTGATAGAGTTGTACACAACTGTTTTACACCCATGTTAAAGTGCATCTTTCTATATTCTTTTTAACTCTTTGTTGTTTAGAGTTTTTTCAACAGCAGTTTGCTTATGAGCATGCATTCCCGCAGATGAGAGCAGAGAGTGTCTTCCCAAAGCAGCAGCAGAAGCCATTTGTTGAAGCTTCAAAGAAAAGTCCTGGCTGATGGAAAAGATCTGTGGCAATATTTCCCTATCTAATAACAAAACAAAAGGGAAATCTAGGCTCAAAGGAGAGGCCTGGCTTGAAGGAAACTGTTAGGATAAACGTCACTTACCATGGGAGGGCTGAAAATACATGGGTAGGAGTTTGGAATGAATTATAAAATAGTGGAAACTTCCAGCTTTACGAGACAAACACTGTGTCTGTTGTAAGACAAAGGAATAGCGCTTATAGTCATCTTTAAACTACAGAGAGAACCCAGATTGTGGCTTTTCTACTAAGCGTTACGACAGGAGATTTCTGAGACTGAAGCTGTATGCTGTGGTTCTGTCAGGGGCCTCAGAGCTGACTGCTACTGCCTTCCCTGCCTGTACCAGCTCGCCACCCTCGGCAGATGCTTTACTGAGCTGATTCAACCTGCTAAGCCAGCAGAACGTTATTCCCTTTTCTTTGCCTGGGTTAGTTTTCTGCTGATTTAACGAGCTAAACCAGTGCAATGCAAGATTAGGCAATCAGCAGGTCTAACATCAGAGGAGTGAGGAAAAGAGGAACAAGATTTTCTTTTCTGTGGAAGCAAGCCATTAAAGTGACTCAAGCTATAACAGGTAATTTTACCCTGAGAGGTAGATTCTCGGGAGGTTAAGCCAAGCCGAGACTGTGCTACTGGCAAAAGAGATAATTCCATCCTTTTCCCTTCCCTTAGTCATGCTTTCCTGATGCCTCCTCTCCGCTGGCTCCGACATTCATGCGGCCACATGTTAGGCTAGATCCGCTTGCCAACAGCGCTGAAAACTAATCCAGTTTGTAAAAAAAAAAAAAAAAAAAGGAAAAGTTTTCAGCGGGATTGATTTTGGCAGCCAGCTGATCCCGCAGCCGAACAAACACCAGTGCCAGGATGAGCCAGCGAGAGGGCCTGTTTTGGTGGCAGCCTGCACACACGTCAGCATAAACCAGAAGTGCCCCCACATGCCATAATTTCACAAATGCTTCCAGCCAGCTATTGCCAGCACTGCTGCCAAAAGTAACACAGCCTTGCCCTTCGGCCACACCAGCTGCTCATTCCAGGCCCCAGGCACCCCCCGTGCTTTGCTGGAGAAGATGTCTAACACAAAACTGGATAATAAATGTAGCTGGAGTTAAAAGCAGCTTTTTTGGTTTTTTTTCCCCAGGTTTGTATTCCCCATCAGTAAGGCGCTTCTGAGGCCATGCTACCAAAGACCTGTCAGATTGTAATTGTCTCCTAGGGTGAAACACCAAAGAAAAGAGCTGAGTTGAGGGCATTTTCCAGTCTTATCCTTGGCTGCAAGCCTGCCTTTTACTTCCCACTGAAGGAGGTTAAGGCTTCACATCCCGTTGCAGAGATGTTGGAGCACACACAGAGTACACTCCGGCATTGGGACAGCGACTTCTTGAAGCACGTTGTTCTATTCAGCTGTGCTGGTGTGAGCATACCCTCAAATGGAGAGAGACAAATGTAACATGTACGATGTAGTTGCTGTGGGGACCTAAATATGGAAATAAATCTGCAAGAGCTTTGATGCTGATAGCAGCTTGGTAAGAAGATGCTGTAAGATAACACAAATAAAGGAACGATTCAAAAGCTCAGTGTATCGAACACCTTCCTCATGTATAAACGTTTCACAACTATATCATATCTGACTACATTTCTTTTCAACAGATACATCTGGACTATATTAAACACTCCAAACGAGGGATCAGAGAAAGCAGCTTCTTGTTAGTGTTCCATAAAAGCTACTTTTAATACGCATTGTAGAAATACCAGGCATTAAAAATCCATGAAGGATCGTCAGTGATTGAAATGATCAACTGCTGTTTTGAGGTCTGAATTTCAGAGACTTGCCTTGACATCTGCAGGGTCTCCGATGACTATTTTAGCACTGAAAATTTCTGTAGTTTTGCGTACAGAACTTTGACCCACATGGTTAACTAATATTTAACACTTTGCCAGATTTTCCTGCTAGGCGGGGGGGAATTGATGATTAATTCAGTTATCTCCTTCACGTAATCCTATTTATTTACAAAGAATGTACAGCCACGTCCCATTTCCTTGCACGCAGAGGAAGCAAATGGGAGGGAGGGCTGTGCAGCAGTCCAAGTTTGCTGCTCTAGCCAGGATGCCTGCCCAGAAGAAGCTGTCCCTTGGCTTTTTCTCAGGGCCATGCACCACTGCTTCTCCCACTGTCTGCTGGCTCTCGCGTGGTGTTTCCGGTCCCAGACATGCACACAGGCAAACACAGCTGCAACCAATCTGTGCTGTTGCTGCCGCATTCGCAAGCAGTCCCTAGAGAAATATCTCTGACTTTCCCCAAATTAGTGCTTGCTCATACGGGTTAGCTCATCTTTAGCGCTTGGCCATGTAGCCCTGTGCCGTGGGCAGCGGTTTCTAGTTTTTAGTTATCTTACGCCATAAAAGAACTGAACGAAGCACAGCCAGCGTGTCTGTCAGTTTTAATGAGGTTTGTGATTGCCTATAGATCAAAGCTCTGCTCTGGTGGGTTTTGCTTATATTGCATAAAGAGGAAAGGAGAAGTGACCTCCAAAGTAAATAGAACAATGAGGAACAAAATTAATTTTCATATACAATTTCTTCTATGACTTGGCAAGCATCAGATTAACTGTACAAAACAGAAGACTTCCTACAGAATGTTAATCCTCACAAGAACACATTATAATGAAGATTTCAAAAGTACAAGCACAACCTGTTTTTCATCTGAGACCTTGTCTGTATCATCTTCCAAACCACAGGCCTGACCCTGGGAGTGGAAGGACTGCTTTCAATAAACAAACCTTGATTTTCCAGTCCTGCACCATCATTTACTTCTGTGCAAGTTGCATGGAGATGTTACTAAATCCATCCCAGCATATTTAATAACGACTCCTTTTCATTGGTTTTCACAGGTGTAAATGCCTCCACAAAGCTCATGGCAGCAGAGAAGCAAATCCCAGCAGTTTTTACTAGCAGGGCAAAGAGGAATTATTTTTCTGAGAACTGATTAGTTGTGTTGTATTACATGCTGTAACAACAGGAAAGAGTTCCCCTCTTCTGCAAATTTGGCAATATCAGGGAACCTTTCTGAAACATACTTGCCCGCACCCAGTAGATCTGCTTTGCAGGGCTAATGAGAGACAGTTGTATTTCGTGAATGAAGCTCTGAGCTAGAGAACAAAACAAGTCAATGACCATCATTTTCGTTCAGCAGGAACTCCAAATATGCCTGCATTTGTGAAGCGGATGGGACTGGTAATTTTCCTGTTCTTCTAACATGGTTCCCAGACAAAATGTCTCTGCTGGTACTGTTCAAGGAAATAAAGTTAAAACCCTGTGAGTAACAAACATGTTTAGGCATGCTGAGCATAACTTTGCTTCCAGTGTAGGAGGGTCCTAAATACTTGGCCTCCCCAGTGAAAGAAATGCACATTCAAGAAAGGCAGAAGCTGAATTAACCCTTCATTACCAAGCACAATTATACTTCTAAATATCGTAACCCAGATCTTTATTTCCTTGGGGCAGTTCTGTGTGCACTGTAAAAATTTTGGTGGTCAAATATGCTCTAAACAGGCTGATGAGCACAACTTACAAATACAGTATTATCCTGCTGGAATGGCTCACCTCATCCTCCAAGAAAGGCACACGAATAAGCTGTGCTTCTTACCAGCTGACCAGCTGACTTTTGCCTTACTTCCACTGGGCCAACGTTGTTATCTGCTTGATTTTGCCCAGCACCAGAGGCTTTGCTCAGGGCACGTGTACCTCTTCGCTGCTGTTGCTGCACAACGCATTGTGTCACTGAGCTGTCACCAGCCGCTGTCACAGTGCTCGGCAGCCTCCACACCTGGAGGGAGACAGGAAGGGCGCACGGATGAGAGCTGCACTGACCTTGGGCCCCCGAGGCTTCCTGCCCTCCAAGCGCATAGGCACTGGTGTCAACGTGCTCCAGAGCAGCACCAGCAACTTTTCCGAGCTGTGGCACACACTTTACCCACAAGTGCTGCAGTCTGCTGGCCTGCAAAAACAGCCTCTCAAGTTAAGAAAGCAGTGGAGCGGGAAACCGGCAGTAAGGCAGAGCCAGCTACTGCTCCCCAAAGCCCCATCCCCTTGAGCCTAACTGCTTTGGCAATGCTGGCTTAGTGTGGTGAGATGCATTTGTTTTCCCAGTGCTCACTTTGGGGAAGAAAGGACTTACTGGGGCACAGATAAAAAAATGGGATGGGGAGTCACTTGGAGGTTGAATCTCCCTCTAAGTTTTTTTTTTTAAATTATTTTTTAAATATGTTAACATTTGTCATTTAGCATTTACTGTAACAAACCCACAGTGTGTGACAGACAATAAAAATCCCACAGTGACTTAAATGGGACTAATTATGTGAACAACAAGCTACCAATGAGAATCCTGATGCCCTACATACGAAATAAATAAACATCAGTTTCCACCTAATATTTACTTCTTAGAAGTTCAAGACTAATCCCATTTGGCATATTTTAAGGAAGTGAGATCTTGACCCCAAATGTTTATGGGCTGTAACAGTAAGTCCAATAAAAGAAAGGAAGCATATTTTAAAGCTGCTCTTAAAATCAGATTGGTTTTAGGCACAATTTTGAGAAAGACAGCGTTTCACCTCATGTTTCAAGTAAAGGGGTGTGACTCATACAGCCCATCCAGGCCAATAAGATATTTCTTGCTATCAAGATTTCTTTTAACAAGGGTTTTTGAATATCCGCTTAGCCCCCACCCCTGACAGATAACGTTGTACCATATGGGTTACATTAGTTGCATCATATTATATATACTGTAATAAAATGCTGAGTTTTCTAGGTGAAATGCAGCAAAACAAGACACCAGATGAAAATGAGAAACAACAAGTTGATCCCAAATTGGTTTGGAGATAAATAAGCCTTTAAATACATGTATTTAAATGATCTGCTGTCTGCAAAACATTCTAGATCAGCAGTTCACGGCACAACATTTATTGGATATTTTTCTGTAGATAAATAAAAATGTGAAGTAGGTACAGGTGGGCTTCTATAGCCATGTTATCACTATTTACTGTATTTGTTGGAGCCCAGTCTGTGGCCTCTGTTGTGGATGCTGTGTTCTGTAGGGACAGTTCTAGGGTTTTTGCTGAAGAAACACTTGTGTAACCTGAAGGCCACAAGTCAAGCTACAGCTTTTTAAATGACGTGGCATTCTGCCTCCACGAAGGGGACACAAAGCTGGTCCCACAGTGTGCTTTGCAATAAAATGATAACTGCAATGATAGCATGGCTGGCTTTTCACTGTAGCAGTCTCTTGAGTTTGACTGTAAACACTCTACCAAAGCTTTTGAACAGATAAGAAAGTACTCCAGAAACAAAAAAAGTTCAGAGTTAAGACTTACTAGCCGGACAGGTCTGGAAGATGAGGAGAAAGGGCAACACGTAGGGAGCAAATACCACGGAGGCAGGCGGAGAGACCCTGAGCAGGCGAGGCAGCCGGCCCGCCAGGCCTCACTGTGTGAGCCTTTTGCTTCAAGTTCTGTCTCTTTTGACTTTTCCAAGAAAGAATTAAAAAAAAAAAAAAAAAAAAGAAGATAAATGTGGTTCTTGTTACTTGGAGCCAGGAATAACTGACCAGTAAATTTCCACGGAGTTCCTTCCCACATGGCCCAGCACTGTGAAGTTCATTGACATGATACCTACCGTCTGCCCGGGACACCATCAGTGTCCTCTTTTATATATATTATATACATATATATATATAAAAAATTGTCCTTTAGGTGGCCGTGCGCTGAAGCTACAGGCAGCCGGTGGAGCGCAGTGCTGCCTCAAGCTACTGCCACATTCAGACACTGCTGTGGAGAAGGAGCAGGTTTCCGGCTGCACTCGTTTTAATTTAAATTTTCACTTCCTGAGGAAAGATAGGGTTTTAATAGGATTTTTTTTTTTTTTTAAACCGTACTCGATTTCACAAGACCGCCCGGGAGGGCGCTGCCCGCCATGTCCTACCGCCTCCCGCCATGTCGGGCCGGGGCGGGCAGCGGGGAAGGGACTCCCGCCCGCTCCACCGCGCGGCGCCACCTCCCGCCCGCGAGGGGGCGCTGCGCCCGCTCTCGCTCCCCTCTTGCCCCGCTGGCCGCCGTTTGCGTCTGCGCGGCGCGGCGGGGTCCGGCCAGTCATGGCCGTCTCCGTGTTCTGCTGCTTCTCTTGGTGCAGGGATGGCGGCGTCGGCCACATCCCGCTGAAGGAGATGCCGGCGGTGCATCTCGACACGCAGCGTATGGGTAAGCGGGGCGGGCTCGGGTCTTCGCTCGCCCCGCAGCAAGGCGCCCGTGACGGGCCAGGACCGGGGGGGCGGGCGGAGGCTGAGGGGCGGCGGCGGGGCGGGCGCCTCCCGGGTGGGGAGGTGGCAGGCCCGGCCCCCCGGGCGCGGCAGGGGGTAACCCCTGAGAGGGGCGGGTTGCCGGGGTTATGTGTCCCCGGGAAGCTTGAACGCGGAGCTGGTAGGGGATGTTTTAATACGGTGTAACCGTATCAGCCCGAGGGGGCGTGTGCGCCTGGCCTCAAAGTTTATCCTGTCTCCTCTCAGTGAAGCGCGCTGGGAAAGTCGCTTTTTGGCTACTTCGTTAGAAGGATTTGGCAGTTTTCAGGAAAAAAAAAATCGATTGAAGCTCATCAGCTGAATGAGTATTTGGGGGTGTGCCTCAGTCTCGGAGAGGATGTCAGGGGGCAAGGCTGCCTGATGCGGGCTGAAGATCTTGGTCAGGTTAGGCAAGGGATGGTGGTTCAGAGCAGAGTGGGTGAGTTACGGCAATGAAGATGCAGAAGGAGCCAGGCCACACGGAGCCTTGTCCATACCACTCTTTGCGTGTCATCCATAAAACCTACCTGGGCTTTGTTGAGGAAAGAAGTGATCTGGGTCAGCTGCAGCAGAGCCAGGGAAAGAGCTGGGAGGAAAGCAGTGTGGCCAATCCAGGGTCCAGTGCTCAAGTGCAATTATTAGTCTGTTTTTATTCAGCTGTATCAGCGGACCTTTGCTGTCTCCCATGGTCTTGACCATGACAGCAGTGCCTAAAGATGAAGTCTTCCACTGGAGAAGGAAAACTTAGCAGAAGATTTTTTTCTCTCTGTATTGGCAGGCATGTTTCTAATAAAAGGATTTTTTCAGAGAGTAATTAAACAGCTTGCAATTCCATCAAACATTTCTACCCGATGTGCCTTTCCTTCTCTTTGCAGATTTTTTTTTCGACAGGGTACAGGGCTTTGGTCTCACAGCGAACCGTTTCTGACTAAATTGTAAGTTATGCTTCTGATGTGGCTGAGCAAAGGTTGTAATCAGCATGGTGCCGTAAAACCCAAGAGGCGAAATTAGAGCAGTGTGTAGATGTTAAATAAATAAACCCTAGTTGAAAGATGAACTAGCCTGTAAACAGCCTTCCTTTTCTTAGTTCAAAGCGTGGCCCATCATCATAATTCTCACAGACTAATGAAGCTCTTACTTGGGGCAGAAAGAACAAAAACTGTTCTCAGTCTTTAGGGGTTTTAAGGGCTACTTCCAGACTTCTAGAAATGATTTGAAGTTTTGCATTTTTTTTTCTTCTTGCAGGAACAGATGTCGTCATTGTTAAAAATGGCAGAAGAATATGTGGCACAGGAGGCTGCTTAGCCAATGCACCTTTGCATCAGAACAAGAGCTATTTTGAGTTTAAAATCCAGTCCACAGGTTAGTCAGCAAAAATGTACAACTTTAAACTTGGAAGGTATGTCAGATTGCCTGCTGGCAGTCATATGTCAAATACTGAGCACGTGCATCTTTCTAATTGCATCCTTGAACTTGTGAACATTGGAGAGTTTTATAAGTTGTCATTGTGTAAAAGGATTTCTTTTAATTTTTGTTTTTTAATTGTGGCTTTGAAATATTAAAAAGAATGGTGAGTATATTACTAAAGGAGTGTGAATGCTAAAACGCTATATTGTTTTGTATGCTGTTATATGCATGTTTTTCAGTTAGCATATTTTAGAAATGTTTTTTGGTAAATGCGTATGACCACTTAAACCACTGTAGCTGTGAAGGTTGGGGTTTTTTAATAGTGTAGTTTATCCAGCAATATTTGTAGCTATTTGTCTACCTTCATTTGCTTTTAACGTGCACTGTGTTTACCCAAGCAAGGGTAACACTCCTTGTGCTACATTTTGCTCTTCAAATTGAATGTGCAGCACTTATTCTGATACTGCCTTATCAAGAGGAGCCTTTCAGCACCCTGTTTCTTTATTTATTCTGCACAGATCTAATGCAAGGCAGATGAAAGTGAATGAAATTTGGAAGCATTATGCTTTTACTAATACAGCCAGCTTCACTAGTACAGAGTACACTCCAGGCTTGCCTGTATTCTAACATTAAAAATCAGCCTATATTTTTAAAAACAGACACTGTGAAAATGAAGCTGTTATTTCCCTAAGTGTGTAGGGGGAGGGAAGAAGAAGGGAAGTGTTAGTCCAGAGACAGGCCTTATGATACCAGGTGGAGCTTGAACCCGGCACTTTTTGGGTAAGGGTTGTTTGCATTCAGTTTGATTGGAGTGCAGGCAGTGTGAACACAGATCTGTCCAAAACACCTTGCAGTCAAAATGGTTGTTTAGTTTTAAACTGCATGTAAACCCCAGCTCAGTCTTAACTTGGCAATTTTAGTATCCTTTCTGTTGGGGGGAAGAATTCACTGCAGCTGTTGTTCATATATGGTCATTATTCACACAGATACAGTGCCCATGTTCTTATACTTAATTTGAGAAACACAGGAAGTAAACTCTTGGTCCCTGTGAGCTGTGTCTCGTGTATTCCTGTGCCCAAAGGCAGGAGAATTGTAGATCATTTAGCTTAAAAGTTTGATTCCCAGAAGTGTCCCTGCACGATCTATTAGGGGTCATCCGTGGGGTCACTCTGACCATTGGAAAGTTTTCTGAAGTCTAATCTGAATCTTGTTCACACTCTTGTCCTTTTCATTCTGGGCATGTAAGTATTATAATAAATTGTTCTGCAATTTTGTCTTTTGAACTGATTTTTGTATATTTTTGCCTCATTTTAGTCTTCTGTATATTAAACAGTTCTAGGTTTTTTTCATTGTCTCCTTATAGATGATGTTTTTACACTTCTGTTTGGATTTGTTGTTTCTTCTAGAATATCTCTAATTGACCTAATTTGTCTTGAGGTGTGATGCTAAAAATGGATGCTCTGTTCCAGCTGCAGCAGCAGTAGATGCCCTTCATCTACTGTACATACGATACGTCTGCTTTATACATGCCATACATCCAGAAGTTTTTCACAACAGCAGGGCACAGATTCACACTCAGCATGTGGTCTGTGATAACCCCCAAATTATATTCTCTGAACTGATCGCCAAGCCACTATTGTATTTGTGCCACTTACTATTCCTACTTACCTGCTGTTCTTCGTAATTCAGGAAAAGCAAACGCATTTTCCTTATTTCAGATGTCTTAAACAATTTGTCAGGATCATTTAAAACTTGAGAGGCCTCTGAAGAGCTTGCAGTTCTGTCAGGTTGGTATTGGCAACACATTTAATAAGCACATTGTTATGTTATGATTTGACAGGATGCTGTTGATGAGTAGTCCTGGAATGCAGTTTTCTGACCCGTTGTGCATTTGTAACTGTCTAGACCATGTTTTCATAATTTGACCATTTCAATGCTGTATGAAGTTCAAAAGCATTACCAAATCAAGATCTATCATATTTACAGTTTCTTCTTTTTCCCTAGGACTAGTCTAACCAGATGAAAAAGAAAACAATTGTGTTGTTCACAGATCCATGCTAGTTGGATTTATTTTTTATATCCTCCTACAGTCTCAGAGTTTGTTTTCAATATTTTTCTGGGGATAAAAGTTAAGCTAAGTGGTTACAATTCTCTGGATCTTTCTTTTTCAGAATAAATGCTCTTTATTTTCGGTCTCTTTGTGAGACTGTAGTAGGTCTGGCCAGGATGGAGTTAATTTTCTTCGTAGCAGCTTCTATGGTGCTGTGTTTTAGATTTCTGGTCAAAACAATACTGATGACATAGAAATGTTTTGGCTATTTCTGAGCAGTGTTTGCACAGCATCAAGGCATTCTCTGTTTCTCACTCTGCCTCCTGGTGAATAAGAGTGAGAGGTTGTGAGGGGACATAACCAGGTGGGTGATCCAAACCATTCAAAGGGATATTCCATGCCACATAATGTCATGCTCAGCAATAAAAGGGAGAGGAGGGGATTTAGGAAGGTTAGCCATCTTTTGCTCGGGAACTGGCTGGGCATCGGTCTACCTGTGGGAGGTAGTGAGTCATTGCCTTTGCATCATTTTGTTTTGTTTTCTTTCTTTTTTCCACTTCTTTGCTTATTAAAGAATTTTTACCTTTACCCACAATTTTTCTTGGTTTTACTCTTCCTTCCCTCTTCCTCCATCCCACTGGGGACTGTGGGAGGAAGCGAGTGAGTGGCTGAGTTGTGGTTAGTTGCCTACCAGGGCTAACCCACCATAGTCCTGATATTTCCAAGAGATACTTCCTGGTACTACCGCCATGGCACTAGTTAAAAACACATTCTTTATGCTGTCCTGCTTCAGTCAAATAATCTTCAAAATAATGTTGTGGGTTTTTTCTTACCATGTTAATGTCACATTTTAGGGATTTGGGGTATTGGTGTTGCAACCCAGAAAGCAAACTTGAATCAAATTCCGCTTGGTCAAGATGTCCATAGCCTGGTGATGAGGAATGATGGAGCTCTCTACTATAATAATGAGGAGAAAAATAGACTACCAGCAAACAACCTTCCTCAGGAGGGCGATGTGGTGGTGAGTTTCTCAAGGCTTCTTTCTCTTCCCCAGCTATTCCCAGATTCCTCTTATTTACAGCCCTGTGGTCAGACTGGCTGTTTCAGTCAAATTGTTCGGCTTTGAATCTCCCAGTTTGGAAAGTGCTGATACAAACTCCTGTTGTATTTGAATGGATCAGCAGCCCGGATACCAGTGGACTTCATTTTCAGCATTGATATGTTTCTGAATGAGATAGACTTTACCAGTGTTTGAAAAGTAGGCTCTAATGCTCTGTTGCAGTCTGGTTGCAGTATCTACCTGAAGGATAATTCCCATCACAAGGATCCTACGTTGTTTGAGATGGGACCTTCCTGAACAGATAATGTGCTGGAATGCAATACATAGCTCTGCACCATGCCCAGCTGAACTCAAGATCCTGTAGCTAACTGGTTAATGATTAGAAGGACAGAGCTGAGCAGAGATAGATCCTGGGCAACAGATGAATTGTATTTTTAGCCCAATTTTTGTAGGGAAGGAGAGGTATTAAGTGAGGAGGGGATAATGCTTACTGGGAAAATGATTAAGAATGAGATCAAATCGTAAGATTTTTTTTGTACCTTTTTTTTTTTGTACCTTACTATTCCAGGTTTCCCAAAACATCTTTAAGTGACTTTGTTCAAAGAGTTGTATTTTATTGCTGTCATTTTCTCAATGCCTGTTACAAAAATACATGGGAACAATGCAATGAAATTTAGACCATTTATCACCACTACTTTTTCTTGCTGGGTAACCTTGCCTCTATATAGCAATGGTTAGAAATGTCATCTTTAGAAGCCCCAAACAGCTACGGTTGACTCCTCCACCCTTTACTCTCAGATACTATCTTATTATTTTAATCCCCTTCTGAAATTGTTTTTTTTTGAGGGTTGCAGACTGTTTCAAGGTTTGGTCAACCTATGTAGTCTGAACAGCTTCAACTAATCACAAAAAAGTAGCTGATGTGTTCTGCTAACTCCCCAGTTTTCATAAATTTCAATTTCATTTGTTCTGTCACGAAAATAGATTTCTGAAGTAGTGTATGAGAACACAAATTGTCACACTCAACCATACCACAGTGGTCAGAAAAATCATTTAGCTAACAAGTAAGTAATTTATTACCTTGTTTGTGTTTGCTTTGTGCTCTGTAGTCAGCATATTTATAGCGTTGTGTATGAAACCGTAGTCTGTTGCTGGCAGGGAAAATGAGCTGAGAGAGGTTTCCATATGGAAGTATGGACAGATAAACTTAATTCACAGCATCACTATTTTCATGAGATGGTATAAACAAGAAGACTGCAAACTGCTCAATATTCAAAATCATGGAAAATTTTGTGTTTCTTTAACATGGTGAATAATAGTCTGGAAATTTGTTTTGTAAACTGTCTTTAGTAAGATGCGGTGTGCAGTACTGTGCTGCATCCAAATTGAATGAGCGTTAAGGAATCCTGGGTATTTGAAAATATAAATGTTACTGGTCATTTATTAACTTCCAGTCCTTTGCAAGAATATTTCAAGTGAGGTTTTCTTGGATGTTGTGGTTTGCATAATGGTGTTAAAATTTGCCTGTGGCTAAGAAAGCTAAATTAAGTAGCAATCTTATGTTTATAAACTTGTTGATGCTTTTTTGTTGATTTTCTGTACTTTGTAGGGCATTACATATGACCATGTGGAATTAAATGTATATTTAAACGGGAAGAACGTGCATTGTCCAGCTTCAGGAATCCGAGGGACTGTCTATCCAGTGGTCTATGGTAAGTCAGAGATTTTCAAACTGTTTCACAATATCGACAATATTTTTGTACCAAGTCTGTCTTGTGAGCTATGTATTCTTCTCACTTAAATGGAAACACATCAATCATTTATTTTTGGCAACTACAACAATAAATTTAATGAAAATGCAAACCTCGGAAAATAAAAAAGTTTTTTTTCCACCTATTTTGTAATGCTGCTTAGTAGCTAGGAAAAAAAGCACTGCTTACTGACTGCTGACAGTGTCCACATCCAACAAGCTGGGGAGTTACTGCCCTCAGTCTAAAAATTGCCAGGTAAAAAAACCTGTGAAGCAGATGAAAAACAGAAAAACAACAAATTTGAAGTAATGTAGACTTGTGGGCTAATGTGATTTATCTCTGAAGCTTGGTGTTTATGCCTATTAATTTTACATACTTTATAAATGTATTCAGTGTTAAATACAAATAGATACTGAATTGCTGTTTGTATTTTCTTCTGGAATTACTAACTTTAATGCAGTACTAGTACAGTTGTGTGCTGTATAGTGGTACAGCTCTTTGCTGCTATACCAAATTGACACCCAGTTTTGAAATCCAACAATTGGTGAGCGAATTGTGGTAGCTGTTTTGCCAGCAACCATCAATACAACACAGCAGTTTTGAACAAGAAACAAATGCCATATCCAATTAATCCCTGCATAGGCAGTTTAAGAAAGAATTTATGAATTATGGAAGCTGGAAATTGGCCAAAACATGTGTTAACAATTTACTCTTCCAGAACTTGGCGGTGGTTTTGTAGTTCCCAAGTAGTCAGAATTCTGTTTAACATGTCATCTGAAAGGCAGCACTTCCCCTAGCTCAGTCCATAATTAACGTTACACTCTGGATTGGCTTGTCACTTACAGCAAATGACAACTGCTCATCGGATTCCCTGTGTTACACCTACAGCCATCTCCAGTTTATCTTTATTCCTGTGTGAGCTTTGTCTAACTAGTAACCTCTTCCAAAATCGTTTTACTCTTGGGATACCATTAGCTATGTGATGTCGATAACTACTTCTTTTCTCGGTTAGTTCCTAATGAAGTGTTGGCATATTCCCATTTATATCTTGATATTTTTGTAATATTGAATTTTATGAACAGGAATAAAATACTCTAGATATGTTGTAGAGCCTTTGAAGTCTATAAACGTAGCTGACAAATTATATCATTCCAAGCTATTAGAATAGGAATTGGATTTTGTGGTCATTTTGTGATGTGTTCTCAAGCCACATGATGGCGCTGCTAAAATGCTGTGGCAGACAGTAGCTGCCTCGCAGCACTGTGGGATCTCCTTGTGCAAAAAGCTTCAAGAGCAGCGGGAAAAGGGTTGCTGTGTGGTAATTCGTTGTTGCATCTTCCCCGTATTTCGGAACTGGTGTTACATAGCATGAAGAATGCAGGTTGCTTTCAGAAGACATGTGGTGGCATGTTAGCCTGCTGTAAATCATCATCTTCTCTGACTAAAGTAGTTCCGTGCCTGGGGAATGCTGTGACCTTTTATTGCCAGGCTCTTATTATCATCTTCCACAAGTGGGCATAATTTCATCATAATTATCATGTCTCCCACATACAGCTATAACAGGTGAAGCCTGCAAATTGCTTTTGCATGGTACTAGCTTGGTATAGACTTTAACTATAGATGTCCATAATTTAACGTGAACTACTTCCAGACATGTGAAAGGATTTGACCATAGAGAAGAGAGTTTCTTAAGCCTTTACCCTATCCATAATTCAGACTAGAACTACAGATATCTTTTGAAAAGAAACGTGATAGAGCAGGCAAACACGGTGTCAAGCCTGAGAATGTAAAACAGAAAAGTGGAGTTAAAGGTTGTTCCCTACAGCAGCTGCACCCCAGGCACTTTTCGGAAATGAGATGTAAACACTGTATAAGTACTACAGAACTGTACAAATATATTAATTGGAGTTTTAACTGATCCTAGGACGGAAAAATTAATATTTTGGCTCTGAGATATCTAAATTCCAAACCAAAATACAGAGATGAAGCTTTTCTGGTTTGATCTAATGTTGCTGGTGTACCAGATTCTTCTTGGAAGAAGTTGTCTTTGAAAGAGATCTTGCTTTTCTAACAGGTTGGGTATTTCAATTTGCTAATGCAATACAGGAAAGCTTTACTCTGAAAATCCTCAGCAGTTTCTTTTTTATATTCTACATTGAAGGTAGTAACACTTGTGTCTCAGATTATGTAGGGTGTCCAAAACTGGGAGAGGTACTGTAGAACACCATTAACTTCCAATTTAAAGAAGCAGTCAAAGCAGCTCTCTTTGGATCACATGCTAAAACAGATGGTCTGACACCAAGCATTGTGGACATCTGAAACCTTGTAAACCTCCAGAAAAATCATTGCAGACAGCTGACACTCCAGCGGAATTAGGAAGTGGACAGAAAAATACATATCTGGTAGCATCCTTCATCTGTAGATTTCCAGAGAAATAGAGTAGAAAATCTAGAGGGAATTGCCTGACACCCTGCTAACACTCCCAGTGCAATCAGAGGTTGATTCTCATTGACTTCACCAAGGACCGTTACCAACTAAAGAAAAGAGAGATGATTTGCTCTCCTTGGGTATGTCTGTAGGGCTTTAGCAATTTTCTTGAAGAGATTTCTTTTAATTGTATATATGTAATTGATGTATTGCACAATATTCTTCATGGGATGAGCACAGTATATAATCTAGTAAGGTGGTGTAACAGAGGATGAAACCTTAAGTGTTCCTTCCCTAATTCCTTCTGTCTGGTTCTCTTCTGCAGTTGATGACAGTGCCATTCTGGATTGTCAGTTCAGTGAATTTTATCATACGCCTCCACCAGGGTTTGAAAAGATCCTCTTTGAGCAGCAAATCTTCTGAATGTCTTCGTACCAACAGTTTGCACCCTGCACTGTTACAAAAGCTTTGTCATCTTAAATAAAGCTTCACGTTACTTTTAGGAAGCACATCTGTATTTTTAGTAATTACTTGTGACTGTTGTCTGCAGAACTACTATGTTAACTGCAACACCAGATAACTGTGTTGCAAATACAAGATTTCTAACAATGTTTTGTGGTTGAAAATGAGTGTTTTGGGGCAGGGTTTTTCCTCTGATGTGTACTTGATGCATAAAGAGACTAAAGGATATTATTGACATCAGTATTACATTCAGTATTTTGAACAAACTGGAGCTCTGTAAAGCCAATAGTTCTTATGCATATGACAGGTATGGAGATGGATAGTTCTCATGATTTTTTTTCTCCAGCTTTTTCACACAGGAGTTATGTACCTCATTTAAAGGAAGCACTGTGTTTCTAGTCTGTGATTTGGAGTTGTGTCCCAGTTATGCACAATGGCTATTAACTCGATGGCATAACTAGCAGCTAGATACTTTTTTTTTCAAGATGTAATTTAATCCATTCCCTCAATTTTAGACCGGCAAATATAACTTATCTATTTCTCCTAGCTTTTCATTTGCTTTTATTGTGACAAATAATAGGACACTTTCTAGTAATACTTTTTTGTTGAACCTTAAAAAGTAAACCTGAGCACTATCTGTGTTTCTGAGGACCACCATGCTGTGTTACTCTGGTAGCAGAGTAAGTACAGATCACTCAACTTGGGTATGCAAAGAGCCAGGTGAAGGGTATGAGATGTTATGGTGAAGCCTTACATCTAAACTGTAAATTAGATTATTCTTTTATGGGATATCTTATTTAATTTCTTTGTGAATCATTTATAAATGATTAATGGCTAAGACATTGTTCTAAAATGTGATGCCCTTGAATATAAATTGTGAGATGCATTTTTCCCTTCTTGTCATATTTAATATAGTTCCTAGAATAATTTTTATTCTAAAGAAAATCTTCATACTGGATATTTGATTTTTTTTGTTGTTTTGGCTCTTCCTGGGTTAATGCATTTGCATAAATGAATGATTTTATTTAAGTATTTTTAGAAATTACCTGATTCTGAAATTTTCAAATATAAACAGCTTTCTCAAAGCCTTTCACCTTACGATTTTCTGAATCTGTCTTTTCATTCCGAGTGGCCCGTGTTTTCCTTCCTTTTAGCCTTCGTGCCACATGACAGTGTTGGGTAGAACTCTTCAGCCTGGCAGGAATGATGCCCTTGTCAGCCTTATCATATAAAGCTTGGGAGATTAGAGTGCAGTTTTATCGTCTCCCCTTGAAATCTGTTCTGCTTTGCTGTGGTCAGATACGTAATCCAAGTTTAATGAAACATTCATATGTTTCGTTTCAGTTTTCCCAGCAGATGTTTTGAGCAGTTTCCCCAGTAGATGTGGGAGCAGCTGTCCTGGCTAGGGCAGGGGCTTCTGCGGTGGGTTGATGCCAGGCACCCCCCAAAGCCGCTCTGTCACTGCCCTCCTCAGCTGGGCAGGGGACAGAAAATACAACAAAAGGCTCGTGGGTCGAGATAAGGACAGGGAGAGATCACTCACCAGTTACCGTCACGGGCAAAACAGACTTGACTCAGTGAAATTAGTTTAATTTATTACCAATCAAATCAGAGTAATGAGAAATAAAACCAAATCTTAGAACACCTCCCCGCACCCCTCCCTTCTTCCCAGGCTCAACTTCACTCCCAATTTCTCTCCCTCCTCCCCCGCAGCGGCACAGGGGGACGGGGAATGGGGGTTGTGGTCAGTTCATCACACGTCGTCTCTGCCGCTCCTTCCTCCTCAGGGGGAGGACTCCTCACACTCCTCCCCTGCTCCAGCATGAGGTCCCTCCCACAGGAGACAGTCCTCCACCAACTTCTCCAACGTGAGTCCTTCCCACAGGCTGCAGTTCTTCACCAACTGCTCCAGCATAGGTCCCTTCCATGGGGTGCAGTCCTTCAGGACCAGACTGCTCCAGCGTGGGCTCCTCTCTCCGCAGGGCCACAGGTCCTGCCAGGAGCCTGCTCCAGTGCGAGCTTCCCATGGGGTCACAGCCTCCTTCGGGCATCCACCTGCTCCGGTGTGGGGTCCTCCAGGGGCTGCAGGTGGATATCTGCTCCACCATTGGCTCTATTGGACATAGGGGAAGCTTCTAGCAGCTTCTCACAGAAGCCACACCTGTAGTCCCCCTGCTACCAAAACCTTACCAAACCCAATACAGCTTCCACACAGACTGAGCTTTAGATGGCTGATGCAGCCCTCCAAGTCCCAGGTTGCAGGGAGTGCCTGGGACCTCTCTGAGGCCAGAGAGATGATCTTCTGTCCTTCAGGAGTTGTGCTGTCTTGGAGAAGTTGTGCTGCCAAGTGGAGGAGTTACAGGAGGAAGCAAGCAGGCTACACCACATCAGAGAAGATGAAAGGGAGATAGACAGGATCTTCTCTGAGACTTAACAGCTTGAAGAGCAAAAGACCCCATCTGCAACAGAGAAGCAGGCAGTGTCTACCTTGTGCTATCAGGGTAAGCAAAACCTCTGGAGAAGGGAAAGGATGGAAGGCGGTGACTTCTGGCACCAAGAGGAAGGTTCCTGCCCTACCTAAGAGCCCTACCTAAGAGCTTACAACTACAAAATAAGTTCACTGTCCTCAAAGTTGAAGAGGAGCCAGATGTGCCCTCAAGCAAAGAACCTGGTCTACCTAACCCTAAACCATGCAAGACTCACCAGGAATAAACAGTGAGTCATTTTAATGGGTGACTCCCTGCTGCAGGGGACAGAGGCATCCATCTGTCAACCCAACCAATCATCTAGAGAGGTTTGCTGCCTTCTGGGGGCTAGGATCTGGGATGCTGTGGAGGAAGGTCAGGCCACAACCTCCTGCTGTTACTCCACGTGAGTACAAATGATAGTGCCAGGGGAAACCTGGACAGTATCAAAAGTGACTACAGAGCTCTGGGGGCAGTAGTCACTGGTGTGGGGGTCCAGGTGCTGGTCTCAGTCCTGCTGGTGAAGGGAAAGGGAGTGAGGAGGGCACAACACTCTACTCAGCACTGGTGAGGCCACACCTGAAGTGCTGTGTCCAGTCCTGGACTCCTTGGTACTCCTTGGAAAGAGTCTGAAGAAGGGCCACAAAGATGAAGGGACTGGAGCATCTTTCCCATGAGGACAGACTGGGAGAGCTGGGGCTGTTTTGCCTGGAGAAGAGAAGACTGGTGGATTTCATCGGTGTATATAAATGCCTGAAGGGAGGATGAAAAGAATATGGAGCCAGGCTCTTTCCAGTGGTGCCCAGCGTCAGGCTCAGAGACAACGGGCACAAACCGAAACAGAAGGCTCCCTCTGAGCATCAGGAAACACTTTTTACTGTGAGGATGACCAAGCACTGGCACAGCTGGGCCAGACAGGTCGCAGAGTCTCCATCCTTAGAGATATTAAAAAGCCATCTGGCCATGGTCCTGGGCAACTGGTTCTAGGTGGCCCTGCTTGAGCAGGGCAGTTGGACCAGATGACCTTCGGAGGTCCTTCCCAACCTCAACCATTCTGTAATTCTTGAGGTGATGTTGCTATACTAGTTGACACATACCATAATATTTCTGTAATAAAGTTTGTCAGCTCTTCAAACTTGAAATTATTGTATATACATACATGCACACACACATATATACATATAAAAAAGGAAAGGGAAGGTGCATGTCCTTTTTCATTTTGATATCTTTCCACAATGCCTTCTTCAACAGTGGTTCTTTGCCATGAAAGACTGCTGAGATGAAAGTACTTCTTATGGAATTGTATTTCATATGTTTGTGGGGAAAGGAGGAAGTATTTAAAGAAATTCTTATCACTATATCTAACTGCATCCAGCAAACAACTTTTTTTTGAAGTTTGCTGTGTTTAGGAGTATTTAACAGTCAAAGCTGCTACCTAGAGCTTAATGTAGACTTGCTTTAAAATACAGAGAAGGCTGTCTTCTTCAAAGCTGGTGTTTGGAACAGAAAACATTTTATTAAAAATAAAATATTCAAAATAGCTGCTAAATTCACAAAAAAATATGAAAGCATCTGCTTTTATAGCTCAAAGTTGCTCATTGCTCATCTTAGAGTAAGATGCATTTGTAATACCATGTAATTGTAACTACACCTTTTGTGTAAAAATCAGAAAACTTCTTGTTCTATAACTGGTGACACAGGGAAGCTCTATAAATTAAGGTGGGTGGGTGTGAATGAAAGATTTTTACCATCTATTTATCAAAATGGAAAGAGAGCACAGTTTTCACCTGAAAATAAGTTCTGTGGTGATAGTTAACTCCATTGCACAGGTAAGAAGATAGGCCACAGAAATATTAACCTGCATCTCAGCATGTCATTTCAGCATCTGGCAATAAACCCAGATGTTTTCCCAGATGTGTTCCCAGTCCCAAGTTTGCCCAAGTTTGCCCAAATAAATGAGATGCAATACCTGTTTCTGAAAGTTGCACTAGAAAGCAATTTTCAGCTAAGGTTTAGCAAATTCATTTTAATAAGAATGATTCATGCTTCCCAGTGAAATGGTTGAGGTATTTCCACAAATTGTTTGTCCCCAAATGTTTTCTTATTCTTTGAATGTTATAATTTGAACACCCTATCTCTTCGAGTGCAGAACTTTGTCTTGACTAATCCTGTATGTTTTCTGAGTCCTTTTGAGATTGTACTGTGGCAGCAAGATACAAAGTTTGAGCCAGACTTTATCTGTGCATCCACAAATCAATAGAACGGACAGGGCACATAATACAGGTTGCATACAGATCAGTTGAGTTGTTATTTTTATAATACTGGAACTGTTTGTGGTGCTTTGGGGATAGATGAAGTCAGGTAGTACTATTTCAAGGAGCTTAAAATCCTAAGCAGATACTATAAAGCTAGAAATGCCTGTCAAGAATTGCCTGAAAAGGTACTCTTCCACAAAAGAATCACGCCAGGATACGGTAACATTGGTGCTCTGCAAAGAGAAACTTTGCGGTGTGCATTGTGTCCCTTACATCCCATTGAGAGCAGTTCTACTCCCAGGCCTACCAAGAGTGTTCAGAGATGGCAGGACGGGCTATTCAGGTGCAAATGTTCACGAGCATACAGACTTCCATGAGCATTCATGCTGGTTTCCCTTTCTGCAGACTTTCTTGGAAATGCACTGTTATGCATACAGTTGTGTGCAAAAACAATAGAAGGAACAAGGTCCCAGTAATTTCTTAACTTTATCTGAGTCCTTAGATTATTTTCGTAGTACTCACTCATCTTTCTTATCAGTTTGTGTTGATGTTGCTTTGTATACTTACAACCCATCAACCTCGTGGCTGACATTTCACAAAGGTCCACAAGCGAATCAGCAAAACAGATTGTTACGTGTCTCTCTGAATCCAGGCTTTAAGGCCCAAGGATCCAGCCTCCTCAAGATACCTGATGTGTTAAGAGCCAATGTTGCTTTTGGAAATGGGGTTAACTATTACCTCTTACTGTAGCGAGAGACCTGGTTGCATAAATATGTTCAAAACTATGCCGCTAAGGTATTTGCAGGAAGCCTGTGACAGAAGATTTGGAACAAATCTAAGTGCCTCTTCACTGTTCCTTCCCTTGCCTACTTCCACAATAAACTACTTTTCAGGTTATTGACGTCTTGGATATGGATTTCTAGACAAAAGCTCAAAGGGTTTAGGGAGAGCTCTCAGATGTGCAGTGGCAGACCCGTGCTTTCCTTGAGTCCTTCATGTAAGATCTCTGTTGGGGCAAATCTTGGTGGCCTGAATGTTGAATTTTTGCATGTTGAGTATTTGCAAGAACAAAGAATTGGTAGGACCAATTCCCTCCTGGACTGGATTGTACGAGAGCCTTATTTTTTATTTTCTTTCTTTTTTTCCCCCCATCCAGACATTTTAGCTTTTCCTAGCCCCTTTTCTAGCCTTGTGTTGGACCTAAGGAAGCCCACCTGATCTGGCTGCCAAGATGAGTCAGCAGAAGAGCTCTTTATCTGCCCACGTGATCCAAACGTCTGACACTTCCAGGGAAGAGGAATAGTTGCTTAGACACCGGAATTTCCTTTGCTGCAGTCAAGAGAGGTGGGTAGGTCTCGTGGGGAGTCATCCGAAAAAATGCCAGAAATTAAGTGTGAAGAAGTACATGAAAAAACCTCAGGTCACTTTTCCCTAATTCCAGAACATGTCAAGAAAAAAAAAATTTGTATCTTTGTGTATATGTATTTAGGTTGCATTTTGCCTGCAATCTTATTCAAGATAACACAGGGAGAGCAAAAATAGAAGCCAAGTCACATCCATGGAAAATTCTGGCACGTTTAGCAGACAAGACAGTTCCTAGCTTCAAGAAACATGAAGACTTGAGTCATATTTCTTGGATGTGCTCATTATATTGGCAAGCAGTACATGTTAAAATCCCCATTGTTGAGAAATCTAAATTCCCTTTTGCCTTAAAATATCTGTACTCAGTATAAGATGGCTTATGACCTTTTCGTAAGTGAAGAAGTATTATACTGAATGAGTAGTTCGGTGAGGATTTTGCATGGAAAAAGTGCAGCTCTTGGCCAAAGTAAACTCTGGCAAAATCGAGATAAGCTGGTGGAAGTGGCTTGTTTCGTGCAAGTTGGTAGCATGCTCCAGACAAAGTCATCTCTTCCTGTATGTAGGATGGAAATAGTGCTTCCCGCTCCGGGGCGGGGGGGACCCACACGTCAGGAGAAGACATCTAGGGAGTGCGAGGCAGCCGGGGCTATGCTCAGACTGCTTGTACCCTAATGCCTGTCACAACTCCATCTCTCCATTGTCTGAGGAATCAAGTCTGAGCAGTCTGAATCACTCATGACTAATTTGAATGTAGTAGTTATAACTCCTAAATTAAGCTCCCTGAGTAGGGGGTGTGAACACACCTTCAGACGTTACTGTAAAGGGAGGGCCATCTAATTATCTTGGGAGTCTGTATTTTGCCAGAGATATCTTTAGGAGAGGATTGGGCTGCTTACAGTCTGTCTCCTCGCTTCTCATCTAATTCATCATCTTTTCTTCATCTGCTCTAAAGGCCCGTTTTCCCACTAGCATTAAAACAAGTGATATGCCAGCCATTTATTTGTCACAGGCTGACAATTCCCAAATTCTGGGAAACTTCATCTGCTTAAAAAGCGATGGTCAACATGATCCCGTCGGCTAAACACCCTGCTGGAGACGCATGTCGCAGTAAAAGAGCTTTGCTGATGCTGCTTGAACGATTTCCTCAGAGTGAGCGGTAGTGACAGATGGCCTTTTTTCCTTTTCTCCACGTATTGCGGGAGCTTTTCCTTGCAGAGCCATGCTGGTTGGGATAAGGCAGCAAACCGAGCTGCCTGGAGGCTTCTCAGCAGCATCAGCACATTGAAAGTTGGGGCTCCGGGGAGAGGAGCCAGAGCCGGACCAAATGGTGAGGGAAAACCCAAAATCCTCTGCATTTGCTGCGTTTGCTGCTGCTGCTGTCCTGGTAGGGTGGGAAAGAAAAAGTCAGTGACTGTAACCGGTGGGAAAGCACACCTCTCCCACTCCAGCAGGGCTCTGGTACAGCTCTACCCTAAATATTTTGTCCCAGGTCACACAGGAAGCCTGAATCAGGTGAACCAAGCTAGCTGTATCGGTGAGGAGAGGGAAGTGCTGGTACCCCCAACTAACATGGTCATGCAAGTGGGAAGGAGCTTCTGGACTAGTGAGTGTTAAACTGTCAGAAACGTTGCTGGTAGCTGCATCGCTGCTCACTGCATTAAGGAGGGTGTTGCCCTGATAAAAAAAATATTCCAGTTTTACTGAAATAGCTCTGTCCTCGCTAGACGTGCTTTGCAGGATAGCACACTGCTATTCCGGCACTGCTAGAGCCGTCCTGTTGATGGCCTTAACGCCGCTGCTATTTGTTCTCCTCTGTAGAATGGAAATCATAATATTTCTATTCCCTCACCCTTTGTCTTCGTCCTAAGAGCCAGGGATGTCAGATCCATCCTGGGGAAACGGCCAGATCCCCCAGGTTCGGCTATCAATTCAGCTCTGCATCCGTCGTTCCACAATGAGCCTCCCACTGAGGGCAGTTGAGGGGGAAGGTAGACTGTGACCTTGTGTAGCAATGAACTGCTTAGCCGTGCTTTATTGTTTAATGCCTTATTGTTGCTTTCAGGATTGCTCTGTAAGAAAGTAAGTTCCCTTTTAGGGCCATCTCTGTTTCTGCCCTTTGTTTCTCTTCCTTCCTTATTTTCCTGTCTCTGAATGTAGCGACGCGCATGATTTATACCAGTGCAAACCCTGTTGCGTTGACGTAGAAGGATCTGCAGCTGCTGGTGTTAGCCTGACTGGTGAATTTCTTGGTGGCTTGGACTTCTAGAGCCTGGAGTCATTTTGCACTACAGTAAGTTATGCTGCAGCAGTCACTGCCCTGTTTCTCTCTCATTCTGCGTGATCTTGTCTTCGTGCAGAGCTGTGCTGGCCTGCAGCCAGGCTCCACTTCTTTGTGTCCATGTGCTCCAGAAAATATATCTAACATGTTCTCCTAGTTAGCTCGATGCCCTGTCTAGTCACAGTGCTTTCACCTGGTCCTGGTTTCCTTATCCTCTGAGGAAAAGAATAAGCACAAGTACCGATTTCTCAGCAAAACTGCTTTGACCATGTACAGAGATGCTACCATTGCAATGACCTCCCAGCCAGTTAGCCTCTGCCCAGTGTGGGCTTCCTTTCCCTCTGCCATGCACATGTTCCCACTCGCATCGCATTAAAACGAGGACAGCTTGCTCTAGAAACATGCTTACACAAACCCAGGCGTGCCGTGGCTGCGTTACGAAGCACATGATGTATTCTGATCCCATGAAGAGGCTGTTTAGACAACAGCATAAATCCGTAATTGATAGAAATTCCACAGTTTCTGTTCGGTATGTCTCATCAAGGCCTTTTGTTGTTGTTTTAATTGGGAGAACTTTAGTAAGGCTTTTTATTTTCAATCTGTATGAGTGTGAAAGAGGTACCTTTTATCAGCAACCTTTATCTGTGCTCTCTCCCAATCTGTTATCAAAACCCATATTGCAGCAAAATACGAAGGCGAGAAAGCAGTGCCCTGCTCAGCACAATGTTCAGGCACTAAAAATTAACTTGAAAATTGCCTAAAATGGATTGCAAACCAGCATTAATTACACCATGACCCTGGATGGTGCCATGAGGCAATGGTTGGTTGATGCCAGCTAGAGTCAGTAGCAAACAACTGGCAGCAAGACTGCCTTTTTCCATTTCCCAAGTTGGAAGAACTCATTGGCTTATTTACATTGATGGCAGCATGTAAATCACGCAAACCTCTTCACCCAGGCTGTCAGTGGGGCAGGATCTGGCATACACTTGTCCACTCAATATACCTGTGGCCCAGAGCATTGGTGGTTCTCGCTTAGGACATGATGCCTGAAGGTGGCTCAGGGCATCCTGAATTGCCTGACTCTCCTTTTAACTACCAGTAGCTGCCCCATGTTCTTTGAAATCACAGAACCACAGAATGGTTTGGGTTGGAAGGGACCTTGAAGATCATCCAGTTCCAACCCCCCTGCCATGGGCAGGGACACCCTCCACTAGACCACGTTGCCCAAAGCCCCATCCAGCCTGGCCTTGCACACTTCCAGGGAGGGGGCAGCCACAGCTTCTCTGGGCAACCTGTGCCAGTGCCTCACCACCCTCACAGTACAGAATTTCTTTCTAACATCTCATCTAAATCGACCCTCCTTCAGCTTAAACCCATTACCCCTTGTCCTGTCACTACACTCCCTGATAAACAGTCCCTCACCGGCTTTCCTGCAGGCCCCTTCAGGTACTGGTAAGCCGCAATTCGATCTCCCTGGAGCCTTCTCTTCTCCAGGCTGAACAACCCCAACTCTCTCAGCCTGTCCTCATGGGAGAGGTGCTCCAGCCCTCTGATCAGCTTCGTGGCCCTCCTCTGGACTCACTCCAACAGCTCCATGTCTCTCCTGTACTGGGGCCCCCAGAGCTGAGTGGAGTACTCCAGATGGGGTGTCATGACAGCAATGCCATGAAGACGACTTTTTTTTTTAGATAAAATGTCCGTATCGAGTGAAGCTGAAAGTCTGCTCAGCCCCGCATGCAGCCTCCAGCACACTGTCCAACAGGAGCCATAAAACAGCAGCCAAAAGTAGATTTGTAGACCACAGCAGATGGCAGGTGTGTGATGATGCTTTCCTGAACACGCTGTAATTATACAACACTTGTGTCGTGCAAATCACAAAACAAGTCTCAGCACAAGATCTGAGATGTGAAGGGACCCCCTTGCCCAGAGAAGGAGCCTGGCTGTTAATGAATTGTCCTGGAGGTAGGTAGTTTGAAACTCTGCAAGCTGCGGGAGAGCCTGGTTCCCCATGTCCTGGTTAAAAACTTTGAGTGCACAGCTGAAGTATAAATAAACAAATAGTGCGGGCAACATAGAAAAGGCATCACCACAGCATTTCCACCCCAAAGCAGTAGCAGTCAGCTATGACCCATGCAGCTTTCCAGAAAGCATCACTCAGTTTGTGGCTCATTCCCAAGGGATTCTTTGGAAAAAGGTATTCAATAGTAGCAGAGGGAATAACTGGTTTAATCCCCATTCTTGGAAAACAGGCAAGGACATATAGCACTTGTGCAGAAATTTCAGGGTCTTTGGAAAGACACAAGAAATATTCAGATAATTTACTTAAAAGTCCACATTGGCACCAATTAGGGTGTCCATGCTCATCCTCTTCCTCATGCTGGCACTAGGCTTCCATAAAGTTCCACAAACTGTCCAGACCGGGGAACAGATCCAGCTGCAAAACGCTGGGGAAAACATGATCAGCTGTTATGTTGGCTCTGAGGGGAATAAGGAAAGAAAAAAAAGTCTTTTTTTTTTTTTTTTTTCCCCCTAGACAGAAGTCCAGTCTGTACGCTGCTCTTCTGTTGTTCAAGAAAAAGGCTACAGGTTTGGAGTGAGTGGTGGACTCCCTCTGAGACACTTACAGCGGTGTAATTCAGGGTGGCACACACAGGTACTTTGGCATAGTAATATATTTCCCCTTTTTTCATGGACGTAAGTTACACTGCTAATACTTTTTGACTGGAATATCTGCTTCCACGCTCGGCAAGGAGAGAAAGAGGTGTGGGGATTATACAGTACTAGAAGAAAGAAAGTGAAACAACTTTTGTGTTTGCATGGGGCCGGAGTGTCTGTCAGGAGCAGCAGTACAATCTGGGAACTGTTTTGCAGAGCCGCGTGTTTCAGACTAATTCTAGGCTGTCAATCCATGGCAGAGATAGCTTTTGTTATTTTTGGTAATTCCTTTTTTAATGCGTTTTGAGGGAGCAAGGTCCTACAATTGAAGGCATTTTGCTTTTCAATCTATTGAGAAAGTAAAATGTTCCTATATGCAGTTCCAAGAAGCTTAGCTGTATGGCCACATCTTTCATCTCAGAAAGGAGCAGGGGTGAGCTACCCGCCTTGCAGATTTGCAGAGCGACTGTGGTAGGACACGTAATGGACCCATCTGTCTTGCAAGCTACGTAA
The DNA here is from genome assembly GCF_028858705.1 of Grus americana. NCBI lineage: Eukaryota > Metazoa > Chordata > Aves > Gruiformes > Gruidae > Grus > Grus americana. Next base: position 188,976,060 of record NC_072852.1, on the reverse strand, counting down.
AACCATCTCTCCTTCACTGACAAGTACCAGGTTTTTTTCAATGCGTAAGTGAAAACAAACCAAAAACCATGCAAAAAAGAGGGACTTACATGCAGGTGCAATTGCATCCTTTTAAAGACATTCATTAGTCGTAGCTAAAAGCTTGTTAAAACTCAGAACCAAAACTGATTATAATTTTTTTCAGCGCAGTCTGAACACTGGGGCTGTGCAGGATAAGGGAGGATCCAGCCCTGTGGAGCACCGTCAGTCCTGTAGCTAGGACGGAGGCCGTCTTGGCAATGAGTGTCTGGACCCGACACAGACAACGGTCCTTCTCCGCTCCTCAGGAACCGCCTGTGCAGTGACACCGAGCCTTTCTCCTGCGGGGCAGGCAGAGGCCAGCCTGGGAGTTAGCTGGAAGTACGAGTCCTCCTGCCAGCTTCACAAGGGGAGGGCGAGCGACAGCAGCGAGCAGGGACTTGCTCGTTCTCCAGCATTTTGCTACTACGTGAGGCGGCAGCGGTGGCCAAATCACATAAGGGCCCAGCTCCATCCGCTCCCGAGCGCTGCTCCTCCTGTGCACGCCTCCCTCTGTTGCATCTCCTTGTGGGACCACAGCAACATGTCCAACCGTGCATAAAGGCATTATTCTAAATAATATTTAGCAGTCATAAATAGTATTGCATATACATCCGTGGTGCTATTTGAATATGTAGTTGTTGAAATCTGATTTCTAATGCCATTAATTATGTTAATGAAGAAGAAAAACTTTTTTTTTTAATTGCAGGAAACAAATAACAATCCTGTCTGCTTTTCGATAGGCCATCAGACCTAGGAAAATAGCTACTAGCAACATTATTTGTATTTGCAAGAAGCATTCCTGGTTTTTTTCCCCAGTATATTCTAATTAATTTTTCTAATGATGGTAACCCCTTCATAAATATCCCACAGTGTGGTAGCTGCACTTTAATCAGCAGGCTTTGGTGGAAAGTTAGCTATCCAAATTAAGTGATAAGCTTGAGTATCAAGTTGTGGTGGGTTGGCCCTGGCCAGAGGCCAGGCACCCCCCCAAAGCCGCTCTGTCACTGCCCTCCTCAGCTGGGCAGGGGACAGAAAATACAACAAAAGGCTCGTGGGTCGAGATAAGGACAGGGAGAGATCACTCACCAGTTACCGTCACGGGCAAAACAGACTCAGCTCGGGGAAATTAGTTTAGTTTATTACCAATCAAATCAGAGTAATGAGAAATAAAACCAAATCTTAGAACACCTCCCCGCACCCCTCCCTTCTTCCCAGGCTCAACTTCACTCCCGATTTCTCTCCCTCCTCCCCCGCAGCAGCACAGGGGGACAGGGAATGGGGGTTGTGGTCAGTTCATCACACGTCGTCTCTGCTGCTCCTTCCTCCTCAGGGGGAGGACTCCTCACACTCTTCCCCTGCTCCAGCCTGGGGTCCCTCCCACAGCAGACAGTCCTCCACCAACTTCTCCAACGTGGGTCCTTCCCACAGGCTGCAGTTCTTCACCAACTGCTCCAGCGTGTGCTCATGCTCTTCTCTGCAGGCTGCTGCTGCATGCAGGTGTTTCTCTGCCCCCCTCCCCCCCCCCAAAAAAAATGTTATCCCCAAGGCGCTACCATCATCGCTGATTGGCTTGGCCTTGGCTGGCGGTGGGTCTGTCCTGGAGCCGGCTGGCATTGGCTCTATCAGACACAGGGGAAGCTTCTAGCAGCTTCTTGCAGAAGCCACCCCTGTAGCCCCCCCGCTACCAAAACTTTGCCATGCAAACCCAATACACAAGTGTTCTGGGAAATATGCTGTTTTGGGACAGAGTGACCTTCGCAACCACTTTTTGAGATAAGCCCCATAAAAACCTTTTTAAAAAGCTCTGCAAATGAAATGAGCTAATGTAGCGGTCCGCAGGAGAGGACAGACTCGCAGCCAGATGGGAACAAAGGCCACATGAGAGGAAATGCAACATAGTGGATGCTAATTCGCACCTATAAACTACTGCGAGCAAAACCAGCTGGGATTGAATTCCTCATTTCAACATAAAAAAAACCTTTGCAGCAATATTGACTTAATCGCCCTTAGAGAAAGGCTCTCAGAGGGAACTGAACAGGGGCAGGGAGAGAAGAGGAGACCCAGGATTTAAGTCAACCAGCAGAACCAAGGAGTCTGGCTACAGATGCCCAGAAAGGTGCCACTGCCTCTGCTTCTGCTCCTGCCAATATTATGGCATGCAGCTGCATGGTGGAGCACACTTCTGCTTCAGCAACAAAATGGCGCGTAATCAGTGAGGAATCTTGCTAAACCCTTGGTCAATTATTATTATTATTGCGGTTGCTCTTTGATAAACCTATTTTAAGCATGCCAACCTCTCATGCCCAGTGAATGCACTCAGTGTTAATCTTAAGTGATACATTCCTGGGCGTGCTTTGAGTTTTCACACCAGTTTTTGCTTGGAAAGGAGTGGGACACTTGAGACGGTCAAGCTGCAGCCTGCCCCAACCCTTCACAAAGTTCAGAGGAGTTGCGGTGCTGGGGTTCTTACCTCTGACGTGTAGATTGGCTCATCAGCTTCCCTCCTGAAATCTGGCTCATCTTGGGCAGCAACCAGTCCTTTCCATTTTTCCTTGCGAAATTCCCTGTAACGGCTTCAGAGCTTGGATGCAAACACCTTTGTTCAAAATGCAGAATGACAGCAGCAGATGCCTTTATAGACAGCAAAAGGCTTGAAGAAGGGCAGAGTAAATAAACAGCGAAAATTAAATATATAATATTGCCGCACAGAGAGGGGCTTTATCTTCAAAACGAAGCAATTAACATGTACGGACTCATTCTGCCGGGCTGGGAGGAAGCAGGAGGCACGTTATTTAAGCAAATTGCCATGTAGCCCGTGATTATCATTAGGATTCATTCAAACCCAGGCATTCAGTAAAGCTTCTGCTCTGCGGCTGGCTCCGGGCTGCCTCTCTATCAGTACCTATTGTTTCATAATCTCGCCATACTCGACGCTTTTTTTATCCCAACCAAGTCTGCCTTGTTTATTACCCTCCCCAGTGACTAAGCCGAAGCGCGTTAACAATGCACGGTTTCATTCGGCTCTTTTTATCGTGTTAGCTGAAAGAGAGATGTCTTCTCCCCTAATTGCGGAGGATCTCTTCGGCTTTGCAGTTTCTGTATTGAAAGCTTGTTTAGGGGAAGGCGCGGGGATATACATAAATCTGAGTACTCACTGACAGGGGAGATAATTGCCCTCTCCCTCCAAGCATGGCAGAGCCCTCCTAAACAGCTCTGCACAGGCAAGTTTCTGCGAGACGGACAGGAACCTCGCACGTGGCTCAGCAGCCATGGGCTCTCTTCCTCCATCCCAGCCAGATGGTTTCCCTCTGCTAACAGCAGCCCAGCTCAGGCGGGCTCTCTAGGGCCAGACCTGGCTGCTCTTGGCTGTGCTCTGCCCAGGCAGTTCCCATCTGGGGTCTGCAGTCGAGTGGGACAGGGATGTGCTGCCAAGGGCAGAGCTTGCCCGTTGCTCAGGCACCACCACTGCATGCTTCCCACATGGAAGGAATCACTTTGGGGCAATTCCCCCTCTCCCTTTCAAGAAGGAGATGTTTAACATCTTTGTCAGTGACATGGACAGTGGGATCGAGTGCACCCTCAGCAAATTTGCCAATGACACCGAGCCATGTGGTGCGGTCAACATGCTGGAGGGAAGGGATGCCATCCAGAGGGACCTTGACAGGCTGGAGAGGTGGGCCTGTGTGAACCGCATGAAGTTCAACAAGGCCAAGTGCAAGGTCCTGCACGTGGGTTGGCGCAATCCCAAGCACGACTATAGGCTGGCGGGGAATGGATTGAGAGCAGCCCTGAGGAGAAGGACTTGGGGGTATTGATTGATGAGAAGCTCAACATGAGCCGGCAGCATGCGCTTGCAGCCCAGAAAGCCAACCGTGTCCTAGGCTGCATCAAAAGCAGCGTGACCAGCAGGTCGAGGGAGGGGATTCTGCCCCTCTGCTCTCATGAGATCCCACCTGGAGTACTGTGTTCAGCTCTGGGGTTCCCAGCACAAGAAAAGACATGGACCTGTTGGAGTAGGTCCAGAGGAGGGCCACGAAGCTGATCAGAGGGCTGGAGCACCTCTCCTATGAGGACAAGCTGAGAGAGTTGGGGTTGTTCAGCCTGAAGAAGTGAAGGCTCTGGGGAGATCTAATTGCTGCTTTCCAGTACCTGAAGGGGGTCTACAAGAAAGCTGGAGAGGGACTGTTGACAAGGGCATGGAGTGATAGGACAAGGGCAATGGCTTTAAACTGAAAGAGGGTACACTTAGATTAGATATTAGGAAGAAATTCTTCATATGAGGGTGGTGAGGCACTGGCATAGGTTGTCCACAGAAGTTGTGGATGCCCCATCCCTGGAAGTGTTCAAGGCCAGGTTGGATGGGGCTTTGGGCAATGTGGTCTAGTGGAGGGTGTCCCTGTCCATGGCAGGGTGGTTGGAACTAAATGGTCCCTTCTAGTCCTGGCCATTCTATGAGTCTGTGATTCTATGATACGATGGGGCTTGTCGCAAATATTTCCAAGTTTGGGTTTTTTTCTTCTCCTTCTGTTCTGATTTAGAACAAAACCAATGTCTTTTTGTTGCTTTGGGAGCATTGCCCTGACTGAGGCTTCCCAAAGTCAGGGGCAGCAGCCTGGTCATCTCCAAGCAGCCCCAAAACTTGCACGGCCACCTTCCCCATGGAACCTTTGTGATGTCCCTGGCCCTCACAGTGTCCTGTGGCAGGTGGGTAGTAGCACCAGGAATCTCATCCCTGCCCAAGCCCCAACATGCTTAAATCTCCTTCAGCATCTTCCCTTGCCCTTTCTCCTCTTCCACAAATGTCTCCGCCTCCCAGCGCGGGCCGAGCACATCTAGCACCCAGGCCACCCGACCGTATGGACACGCAGACTTGCCATAGCTCACCTCTCTCCTTCTGCCAGGAACACGCTGCAAAACAACCCATCCCTCCTGCAGAAAGCTGGCCCCGTCATCTTCCACAAAACCTCTGCATCTCTCCTATCAAAACCTCAAAACAGCGTTTTCAGGAGGAATTTGGAGCATCCCTCAGGGTGGATTTAACTGGTTGGAGCCGAGCTGTGTTTTGCCTTTCTGCATGCTGTGCTTCGAAGATGCACTCCTCACAGTGTCAAAGCCTCTCCACCCACGATGGAAAGGAAAGCACAGCACTGGGTACATAAAATACAAAATGTAACATAAACAAATACATATTTCATATATAACATGTCTCTATAAACAAAAATATATAGATTATATAAATCTATATATACATGTAGAGCATTTATATATGAAACATATATTGATACTATATAATAGTAAACACAAATCTATACTTATCATAGAATCATAGAATCACAGAATCATTTGGGTTGGAAGGGACGTTAAAGACCATCTAGTTCCAACCCCCCTGCTGCGGGCAGGGACACCCTCCACTAGACCAGTACTTCTATACTTCTATACTATGTTCATATATTTACATTTATAAAGATATATTATGGCTATGCAATGTACTCGAGTCACTGTTCTTAGCTCAAATAAGATTTTTTTCAGACTAACCTTTTCCTACATGTCCAAGAAGAGAAGCTGCGCCCAGAGGTGGATGCCGGTGGTTCAGGTACTGCAGATGAGGATGGAGGGGGGGTCTCAGAGAAGCTTTGACACGATGAGCGGGGAGATCTTTAGCACGCACAGGCCCAGGGCTTTGCTTTAGATTGTGTCGCTTATGTGAGGGGAGAAGGTGCTTCCTCAGCTCACCCCGCTTGCTGGTGCCTGTAGTTGTCCCTCTGCAGATTAGGGTAACCTTCTGGTAGCCCAGATCTGACCAAGACAGGAGGAGGATCATGTCCAGTGGGACAAGGAGCTGTGCTCAGCACGATGAACCATCACCCAAAGCACGTCTCTGTGCCCCAGGCCCTCCAGGGTGGGCTTGGCTGGGCTGCAGGTTGCTGGCTCTTGCTGCTTCTGCTTTCTAAGTGTGAGGAGCATCAATACCGTGTTCCCAAGTCCAAATTCTCTTCAAGCTTCAGCAGCAGCTTGGGCAGGATTTTGAGGTTCACAAGTCTGGATTTAGGCTCGGGAGTTGTGGGCTGAGCTAACCGCAGCCACTAAATCCTCTTCTGGAGCAGGACCTTGGTGTGGTGCACCCCAAAAGGTACCTTCCACTTCAAAACAACCACTGGCTGCTATAGGACCCCAAAGGGACCTGGGATCATGTGCGGCATGGCAGCTGGCCAGATGTGCTCACCTGTGTTAAATCAGCAAAAATGCTGAGTCATGAGAACCAAAAATAAACCCAGGTATCTAAGAAGGGTTTTTACCTTCAGTTTGAGCCCTGAGAGTGCCGCCAGGTGTGCCAACCCAGCCTTCCTGTCCTAAGGCTGCGGGAGTTAATACAGGCAGACGAAACCCCTAAATAGAGAGTGAGAGAGGAAAATGTAAGAACCAAAATAGCAGCGTTTTGCAATTTCTATTTTCTGAAGCATGCAGACATACTAACAAGGACATCTTAAGTCTGTATTCCCTCCAGAAGAGGAAAGACACAATAAAATACTAACAAAAGTGTCTTATCTTCACGGAATGTTGATTTGCCCACTCCTCATTTTCTCGTCTTTATCCCTTGTGAATTTTGAAGTTCGTTTCCATAATTTTTGAAATTTCTATGCATCATCTGTAACTGAATTTCATAGCAATTAACTCCCCAGGACATATCAAACATGGAAGGGAAGCCCAAGAAATAGGCTCAGGGCATTCCTGAAGATGGACATTGCACGGCTAATGATTAATCATAATATGCATAATAATAAGAATGGCGATGGCTATGCGAAGGCTAGCATATGGCAAGCAATAGTGTAAATATTCTTCACTCAGCCTTTTTGATTTTTGTCTTGATACTCCTTTTGCTTCTTGGAATGTCAATATTGAGAAAGAATCGACTAACAGATTAAATTACAAATCCATCAGCGCAAAAGTATTGTGTTCCTCCAATTAGGATGTAAAAAAGACACAAATAACTTCCTAGCTAGTTATTTTTAAAATATTTAAAATGAAATAGAAAATAGGCATTAAATCAAACACTCCAGTACTGATTGATTGACGTTAGCTTATCCAGGCTCAAAGAGATTTTTCTTCCTCGGATGAAATGAGCACTGCAAGGTAGCATTGCCAAAGTGGGGGCTGATTACGATTTCTTTGGCACAACTGATGCCACCTGAGTTCAGCTTTCAGCTTCCCGAATTACTTGCACAATCCCAGCTCCTGTAAGGGATTAACCCACCACTCCACGTCCCAACACCTTGCTCAGGGCTGGCTGGTTCTTGGCGTGAAATCCACAGCCCTGCACACTGCGGCGATGTTCCGCGTACCTGCACAAACCCATCGGAGCTCACTCAACCCAGCATCTTGCAACCTGCTGTGACCCAGGGCATCAGCTCAGGGTAGCCATGTTTTCCCGTAAGAGCTCTGCCCGTTGTCTCCCTTTGCCGTGGGCAATAACAGGGCCCTTTGGGGACAGGCACGTGGCACCTCGCAGCCAACATGACACTTCCCAGGCCACCACATTGGGCCAAAACTGGCCTCCCCAGAGGGTTGGCCCTCATCCCCAACATGCTGGAGAGGACAGACAGCACTGTAAATCCTTGGGTTGGAGGTGTGCAGCTCTGGGGCAATGCTCTATTGCACCCAAATAACTGTGAATGGGAGGGGATGGGGGGCACCGGGCATGGGAACAAGCAGGGCAGCACAGGGCTGGGGGACTGGGTGACCCCTGTAAGCTGGGTGACCCGAGCACTAGGTGACCCCTCTAAGCATCAGCTGGGCAGGAATTGCTCCAGGCTCCCTGCTACAAAGACCCTCCTCCAGCTTAAACCAGCCTTGCCTTATTCAGCACAAGCCTAATGGGGATGTAAGCAGCTAAATCCCTGTGACTTTCTCAGAGTGTGATTTTACACAGCCCAGCTCGCACCTCCTCCTTTCTACCCCACAGCCTTAAGATCAGACAGTTTTGTTTCATTTCAACTTGGGTTTATTCAAAAGAAAAGCAATAACTCTTCAGCAAGTTTAAACAATAGTCAAATAACCTGCCGTGACCAGGCAGAGAGGAAAAATGGGGGGGGAAAAATACCCTGCCCTCCCCTGCTGAGTTGCCTTCCAAAGCAATATCTGTTCTTTCAGCCGATTACAGGTGTCAGGTTGCCTCAGGATCCCTTGGTGATTTTATAGGATGATCCATCAAGGAAACACATTACACAACTCTGAGCTCATAGGTTTATCCAGGCGGCTGCCAGATACGTGCATGCAGAGATAGAGCCTGGGCCACGGCCCCCCCCTTCCCACAGCGGGGTGACTTTGCTGGAGACCTGGGATGGGCTTTGTGGTCCACGTCCTGCCTGGAGACTTATGTGGCTGGAGCCTCTGCCTGGGCAGAAGTCCTGGTGCTCATGGGGAGAAAACTTCAGAAGAGGAGGTAATGCTTTTTAGGGCAGCATACAAGGAAGGATGTTAATCCATGGCAGCATGGAAACCTGGAGAAGGTCCTTTTCTCTTGGGTAAACTGCAAGTTCTCAGCTTACTGAAGATAAGAGATAGGATATAGTTACTAAAATATGGTAAAACGGTGTGATTTTTGTATAACTTCATTTTTTGTCACCCAGAAGAGACACAAAAATGCAGTAGCTTTTCCCCACTTTCTTTCCCAGAAACACCGATGTTTGCTGTGCACCAGAAACGACCCTTGTGCTTCAGTGTTTTCCTTGTAAGCTCACCTAAAATCCAACATTGTCAGCAGTTTGCCATGTCCATCACCAGGAGACACTCAGTACACTGAAACAGTCGTGTTGTTGCGAAACCGCTTTGGTGTATAATTCAACAAGTGTTGCTGCTCATTTAACCTTTTCATCCTGCATTGCACCAAGAGCCGTGAATGATTTTAAGAGGGTGACTTGCATCCCTCAGCAATTTCCAAGGACACCGTCTTCTCTTTAAAATAATGAATACGTGATTCATGGCCAATTATTTCATCGTTTATATGTGCTTCTCTGCTGGGTCAAGGATATTTAAAAAGCCTTTGGCCCCAGAGTACATTTGTCTGTGTTAGGAGGCTGAGGGTGATGGGCACAGCCCGTACCACCCACACTCATTGCTCAGGCAGGCTGGTGTGTGGTGGCTAAAGGAGACAATTTAATCTTTAATCTTCCTACTTTCTCCCCAGTTTAAATCAATACCAAAAGCAGAGGGGATGCTCTTGTGATTTGGCTTAAATGCACTTCTGATCTGAGTAAGCCGAATCGAGATCAGGCATTTTTATGCCATAGCATGTGGTTTCTTACATATAAACCCACCATTTCAAGGACAGGTTGGAGAAAGGAAGGAAAGGCAAGGGAAAAGCAACAGTTCTGCAGTGACAAAGCCATTCCCATGTTTCCTGGGGAAACCTGATATGGTGCCCATCAGAGTGGTCCAAAAAAACCCCCATGCCAGCCAAACTCGCCATGAAAAAAATCCAAGTGCAACAAAAGTGGCCACCGATTGCCTTTACAGGACTTGTGCCTGCTAAATCTCAAGATGAAAGATGAAGCTTGGAAAATTAATTACTTGAGCCTTAATTGGGTTCTTTGCTCTCCTCTGTGTTGGCTCCCTACTGCTCAAGAAGAGATTTGTAGGACCAGGGCACAAGCTTTGCTGAATGCTGCGAGCAAAACACTGCAGGCAAGAATGGTGAGTGCATAGGTGACAGGAAAGGGTCGCTGGTGCCACCGAGTGCAGGAGCAGAGCAGACGCTGTGCCTTCGGAGGCAAACTGTAGCTAAAACTCACGGGGCAGCATTTGGAAAGGGATCGACATGGCGTTACCTATTATTTTGAAGGGTACACAGGAGATGAAAGGTGGCAGCCAGTTTAGGTCTGAAGCAATCCAACTTGTGTCCTCTGCTTCATTAGCAGCAAGCTTCTACTCTGGGTCCCTTCCCAGTTTTTTGGCTTCTCACAGGTGGGTTGAAATGCCAGTTCCTTGAGCCGTGGACAGGGCTGGCACCTTGTGAAGTCACTGCTGTAATAGAGTGGTTTGGACCTATGCTTGTGACAGTTATCCAGGCTGCTGCTGGTGTTTCCCATGGCCATTACCGGGGCATCTTTCATCACCGGGACTGGTCTTTGCAGAGGTCTCCTGCTGATTTGCCAGAAATGCAACCTGGGCAGCAATTAAGGAAAGGCGTATGCCCTCCAATTCATTGTTTCACTTCTTGGCATCCTTTTGGGGAATGGACTGAAACGTAGATGCTAAATAATACTCAGTATGAGGGATTTATTGCTATTTTAATGCTGTAAGTAACTTACAAAACTACAGCTCCAAATAACATGTGTGTATTGGTCAAATATATCTAATATGCGAAGTTTTAATAGCTGCATTTGTGTTTCTAGACTGCATTTCTACTAGATTTACAAAACGCATTCGTATTTTACTCTCTCCCTACCAATATGGGCTTCTAAAGATCTGCACAGAAATCTTCTCATTTCTGCCTTAACTGTTAAATGTAGAAGTTAAATGTACAGGGAAGGTGAACAGTGAGTGGCCTTCTTCCCTCCTTATAATCCGCAGGGATTTCCCCTTCAGCTTCAGGACCCCAGTGTACATTTCTAGTGCCTGTAATTATTAGGAAGCCACCACTGGCACTTAGCGAGACGCCAGACAAAACCCCAAATGTACTAGCTATCAAACCAGGTATTTACATCTAACGGCATCTCAGTCTTCTGAGCCTCTGTAGTAAGCAGAGATGTTTATTCTGGCACTTTCCCCATAGCAACCTACGAGGTTTCAGATATAACAGCCATCAGTCAATGCAGATTGAGCATGTTGGGAGCAGAGAGACCCCCCTGCACTGCTGTCATGGCTGTAAGCTTAAATTAAAAAGCACAGTTATCTTTTGTAGCCTGGAGCACCGTTATCTCTTCAAATACAAGGAAGCCCTATTCCTTTTACACTGATGGAGCAATGCCAGGGATTCACCAAGTATGCTTTATACAACATTTTTTTTTAAAAAATTAAAATCTATGGCACTGACATAATTATCTGAACTCTCACGTATTACCTAGAAGGACAGAAATCTGGCCGGAATTTTGGCAGAGCTGGCGCCAATTTTCTGCCAGGGAAGGAATTCCCCGTAGCCAGGAGGGCAGCTTTCAGTTTCTCTTCCACTTGGCCTCCCTCTTGTTTTAATACTGGCTTGCTGAGTGCTGACAAGGGACGTGGCGATGTGCAGAGCGGAGGGGGACGGCAGCTCAGCATTTCATAAAGCCAGCAGCGCTCCTGCCGAGAGGCTCTCTGAGGGGGACCCACCCCTCCAAATGGGGGCCCCTGTCACTATCGTTCTCCAAAGGGGATGAAGTAGCCTTGCAGGGTTTTGGGGGTTTACTGCTGTTGTTTTTCCTCCCTGCTTGTATTTACCTTGGCAGCAGTTACAGAGTCATGTTGCTGCAGGTTTGCTGGAGGGCTTCTGGGAGGCCCCAGTGGTCTTTCACTTAGTAGCTGGCCAAGGGCAGGAAAAACAGCCTGGGAAAAGAAAAATCAAACAAACAACCCAGACCAAACCAAACCCCACCTCTCTCTCTTTTTCTATTTTCCCCTTGGATCAGTTGTCCGACCTGGTTCACCACCAACCTGCCAACCGCCCGTACGGGCTTGTGGTAGGGGTCCTCCTGGAGCAGAACCAGCTCTCACAGCTGGGCTGGCAGGGGAGATGCTGCCCCAAAAGGCAGCATCCATCTCCTCACCTGAGTAAATTGGTATAAAATATCAATTTCAGCTAAATTTTAGTAGCCACACCAGGCTGGCTGACACCCAGTTCAACTCAGCCAGATTTTACGTCAACTGTGTTGAATCATCATAAAACTATCTGCAAACAAATGCTTACAAAAAGCTCCCTCCCCTCTCAATTACTCCTCACTCACATTTTTTGTTCGTGTTATATTGTCATCGTCATGCTTCAGCTTAGATAGAGCATTGCCAACGCTCATGCTGTTTGAGGTTGCACTTTAAATCCACTGCAGCTTGAGACAAACAGTGAAGTAGGAACTACAGTGCTCCTTCCCTTCCTTCCTTCCCTCCCTTCCTTCCTTCCTTCCTTCCTTCCTTCCTTCCTTCCTTCCTTCCTCCCTCCCTCCCTCCCTCCCTCCCTCCCTCCCTCCCTCCCTTCCTCCCTCTCCCCTCTCCCCTCTCCTCCCCTCCCCTCCCCTCCCCTATTATTTTCCTGCCTTTTCTTACCTCTGCCTGATTTTTCTTTCTTCTTCTTTTTCTCTTTACCTTTTCCTTTTTCCTTTTTTCTTTTTCTTGCCTTGACTTTTTTTTTTCTTGCCTTGCCCCTTACCTTTCCCTTTCTTCCTGCACTGATGAAGAAAATCTGGAAAATCCCTCTCAGGCTCACCCTGAAGACAAAGCCAAACTCAGGACTGGCTTAGCTTAACACCCACTGCTGGCAAACAGCAGTTGGTGAGTTCATTTCACCAGTGGGTCGATCGTCCTTGCCCTGGGATGACAGCATCCATTGGTGTGTGCCGGGGACAGGAACAGCAGTTGGCTGCAGCGGTGCCTCTGGGCTGCTGCCAGACACCCCATGCTGAGTTTGGAGGTGACACACCCCGATCTCCTCCAGCAGGGCCCCGGCAAGTCCATCCTGGTGCCTGGCATTGCCCCATCCTGGCCAGTGAGCCATGGGGCCTCCATCACCTCGGCCAAGTCCCATGGGGACGCAGCAGGGTGCCCTTGTGCCAGCCAGCCTGCGAGAGCCAAGCAAGGAGCTGAAGACACTTGCATACAAGCAAGCTCGCTTGCAGCTGGTGAGATGCCATTGTAGCAAGCGGTTGTCGTCACCCGGTCTGCTGGTTGTGATAATAAAAAGACACAATTTAGAGCTGTACAGCTCCGACTGGGAGCGCTTCCCAGCTCCTGGCTCTGTGTGTGCTTCTCAGCCATGCCCTGGCTTTGCTCTGTGACGTGCAGAGCCTAAAGTGCCTCAACCAGAGTGACATTAAGGGCTCCTGTCTGCAGCTCTGCAGCCTCCTCACTGCTCTGTGTCTGCCCTCCATGCTGCTGGGTTCTCTCAAGCCCCTGGGTGGTGGTTTTCCCTTGTCAATCCATGTTGTTTTTCTCTTATTCTCATGGCTGTGCACCTGCAAGCCCTATTGTGATGGTCTCCCATGAGAAGTGATGGCCATCAGCATAAGAATCACCTTCCTTTCCCACCTCTCTTCCTACTCCTGGGCTGTGGCTCTCAGCTTACATTAGGGGACCCAAGAAAATGCACGCACACAGCTTCACAAACAATCAGTGTGCCCCATCGGCGTGTGCGCCCATCAGCACTAATGGCTTTGTAAGCAGGAACAACCAACAGGGAGTTTGAGGGAGCCAAAAAAAAAAAAAAGAAAAAGAAAAATACATATAGTTACCATGGGAAATTTGTCTTCAGGGAGGACACCCACACCACCAGAGAGAATGCCCGGGGAGGACACTCCCCTGGGGATCTCCTGTTCCTTCTCCTCCCAGCTGGCCCCAGGGGTGAGTTTTCATTTCCCTTGTATTTCTCTCCTTTTATTTTTTCATCTTTCATAAAAAGCAGCTATTACCTCTGGAGTCAATGCACACCACCAGCTACAGACCCTGTGAGCAAATCTTTGCACAGGTCCAGCTGTCTCAACATCCTCCGCACGACAACCTGGGGGAGTCTGCGGGCAGCTGAGTGCCAGCCAGCAGGCGAGCACCGAGGACAAATGGTGCCCATCTTCCTGTGGGACCCGGTGCCCGCCATCCCCTGGCACTCCTGCATTGGGATCATATGGGGCCAGGCTCCAGGAGAGATGCAGAGCTGGGCAACCAGGAGATGAGGTCCATGTGATACCTGGCGACCTGCAGGAGGAGGTCTGTCCAGGCACAGCCCTGCTGGAGCACCCTCACAGGACCAGATCAAGGTCCATCAGGAAGGCAGAGAGCTGTGAGCAAAGAAACTGCCTGTGTAGTTGATTCTTCCTTCATCGTGCATTATCTTCAAATACTTAAGGCAGCATGGAAAATGAAAACAAATTCCTATTCTTAACCAAAACAACTCACCAGGCTTCCCATTTTGATTAACAGCTCCAGCCCAAAGGGGGAGCACATGAATATACAAGACGAGGTTAGGATCCATTTTCCTGCCTTTCCTCTTCCGTGGCACCATTTCGGCTGTATTTCACTGGGAAGAGCAATGCCTAATGGGATCCCGGTGCATGTGATCCACATCAGGTATCATTAGAAAGCCATTCAAAAGGATGAATGCAAGCCTGCTTTAAAAAGTGGCAATGTAAAAATAGCATTCCCTCACTTGACACATCTGACCAACTAGAGCAGATCTCTACGTGTGCTCGGCTATTTACTTTCATGACCGAAACGAAACCCTTTTCCTGCAAGGATGGACCCATATGCTTAGCTTTACGCATATGTGGCGCCTGGTTTATTCAGTCAAAATAGCTGTGCACATTGTTATTTTCAGGATTTGAGAAGCTATTGCCATGGGGACTGAAGATCCAAATAGATCCTGAGATCAGATCACAGGAGGTTTTAAAATAAAATTGCCATTTCTGCCACTAATCATGTGAAACCAGCTTCAGAGTGTAAGCATGGGGACTTGCCACTTTGGTGACTTCTTACAAATTGAAGTTACTGAAACAAGAAGAATATTGTACGTTGTTCATAACAGCCTGGTACCAAATGTATAATTATTTGCAGGCTCTAAATATACAGAACGTCTCCTCAAATGAGCAGGAGATGGTGGCAGTAGCCAGCTGTAGTGGACCTGTGTTGGTACCAGAAGCATAACTACACTTGAATTTTCTTCCATCAAGGCACACAAAGGGAAGTGTCTCTAGTTCTAGATCCACATAGCACCACATCTCTGATTTTCTTATCTCTGCAGCAAGACAAGCTATTATACAGAGAGAGAGAATAAATAAATAAATAAATAAATTTTTAAAATCCCCTTGTACCAGAGTAGAAACTAAAACTTGTTTTGCCAAACAGAAGTTATTGGAATCTGCCTCTACTTCTGCCTAATCTCTACAGCGAAGCGATCTCGGGCTGCGTTATCAGCTCCAGCGAGTGAAGCGATGTCAGGGCAGGTTAATACTTGGATATGAGAACACGAAAGAAAATCCGCCTTTCTAAGGGTGCTGTAATCAGAGCTGCATTAACCAGGGATGGAGACAGCCTGCTCTGGGTGGGTGCAGGGAGGCGCTGGTTGCACTACAACCACACAGCGTGGAAATGCACCTTGCGTTGCTGGGACCGAAGCAAGGGGGAAGCAGAAGTCCGCCAGATCAACCTCAGTAAATCTTTGCCTTGTCTGTCATAATTCTTTGCATTATATTGTCTTTCCTTATGCAAAAAGTTCTTAATCTGAGTTAGTGAAATCAGACCAAATCCAAGTGAAGGCTCCCGATAACCTTTAACAATGTGGGTACTAAAGATACTTTGGTGTCACTGCAATTCCACTTTGACATACTTTCACTAAAGAGATGCCTATTTTCTGCACTGCAGGTGTAAGTCCTGCAACTCTCAGTGACTGCGTTTAGGAAAAAAAAAGTATTGCTAACACGTGCCAAAATCTGAAATGGTCATCGTGCTTTGTGATGGTGTGGTGGGTTGACCCTGGCCGGAGGCCAGGCACCCCCCAAAGCCGCTCTGTCACGGCCCTCCTCAGCTGGGCAGGGGACAGAAAATGTGACAAAAGGCTCGTGGGTCGAGATAAGGGCAGGGAGAGATCACTCACCAGTTACTGTCACGGGCAAAACAGACTCGACTTGGGGAAACTAGTTTAATTTATTACCAATCAAATCAGAGTAGGGTAATGAGAAATAAAACCAAATCTTAACACCCCTCCCCGCACCCCCCCCTTCTTCCCAGGCTCAACTTCACTCCCGATTTCTCTCCCTCCTCCCCCCTCAGCGGCACAGGGGGACGGGGAATGGGGGTTGTGGTCAGTTCATCACACGTCGTCTCTGCTGCTCCTTCCTCCTCAGGGGGAGGACTCCTCACACTCTGCCCCTGCTCCAGCATGGGGTCCCTCCCACAGGAGACAGTCCTCCACCAACTTCTCCAATGTGAGTCCTTCCCACAGGCTGCAGTTCTTCACCAGCTGCTCCAGCGTGGGTCCCTCCCACGGGGTGCAGTCCTTCAGGACCAGACTGCTCCAGCATGGGTCCCCCACGGGGTCACAAGTCCTGCCAGCAAACCTGCTCCAGCATGGGCTCCTCTCTCCACAGGATCACAAGTCCTGCCAGGAGCATGCTGCAGCAAGGGCTTCCCATGGGGTCACAGCCTCCTTCGGGCATCCACCTGCTCTGGCGTGGGGTCCTCCACAGGCTGCAGGTGGATATCTGCTCCATCATCATCCTCCATGGGCTGCAGGGGGACAGCCTGCCTCACCATGGTCTTCTCCACAGGCTGCAGGGGAATCTCTGCTCTGGTGCCTGGAGCACCTCCTCCCCCTCCTTCTTCTCTGACCTTGGTGTCTGCAGACTGTTGGTCTCTCACATGTTCTATCTCCTCTCTGGCTGCTCTTGTGCAGCAGGTTTTGTTCCCCCTTCTTAACTATTTTCTCCCAGAGGCACTGCCACCATCACTGATGGGCTCAGCATTGGCCAGCGGTGGGTCTGTCTTGGAGCTGGCTGGCATTGGCTCCGTCGGACATGGGGGAAACTTCTAGCAGCTTCTCACAGAAGCCACCCCTGCAGCCCCGCCACCCACTACCAAAACCTTGCCACGCACACCCAATATAGATGGTAACATGCTGACTATTCACATCTGTGCTAGTTAAATACATCTGGCTATGGTGGATCAAACCACCATTTCCCCATCCTTTCATGGATATTAACATGTGTCAGTTAATGTATATCACTCAGTACCTGTTCAAAACAGCAGTGTGACAGCACCATGGTGTTTAGGATGTTGGCAGTGTGGCTTTGCATTATGATTTGGAGGTGATGAAGATCACTCCAACCACAGAGACCCACACCTGCAGTTAGGTTACTTCAGAAGTGATCCTCCAGTGCCACCAAACCAAAGACTACAAGAGAACAGCCATCTTCTTCCCTTGCACTGCTGAAACACAAAGAGTTGTCTGATGTGCATCAAAACTCTCATTGCTTGGGGCTGTCAGCACAAGGGAGTTTGCAAGCTAAGGCTGGCAGACTACCAGCGCTCCAGAGACATTTGAAGTGTTCAGTAAATGAGGTTGTCCCTTGGGAGACCAACCAGAGGCCACCAGGTCTCTCCTGTGCTTCATAGTGCAACCGTAGTCCTGAGGTGGGTTTACAGGCTGGTTTGGAGGAGCTTCAATACATCTGGGTAGGACAGGCCATGGGCACACATCCTGCCAGCTGGCAAGAATGGGCTGTGACAAAAGAGCTGCCTGTCCAGTGCTGAACCTCACCAACACCAGGCCTGGCCAGCACATCCAGCTCTGCATTGTCCATCTCACACACACACTGCGACCGCACAGAAACGTGCAGTACCATCACCCTGCTGCAAGTGATGCTGATGAGGTCTGACCACAGAGGATTGCCCCAAGCTCAGCCACAGTCTTCATTCAAGGTGAGGCCAGATGGTTCGTAGCAGATGGATCCTCCTCATGCTAGAGCTTACAGACTGAAATAGCCACTGTGGCTGATGACAGTTGTCCCCATCAGCCCAGTGGCTGTCTCCTCACAGATGGAGAGCAGCAACCTTCAGCTGGGCCCATGACTCTCGCATGGAATAGAGGGGGCTTTGGGTGGCTGATCCTGAGTCCCAGGGCTCCAAAGACAGGCTTTCCATTGTCCGCTGTGACACCCTCCACCTTGCCACAGTCTCCACAGCTTTCAAGAAGGCTTTGAGGAGCCCTTTTGCCTAGAGGATGCACCAAGACAGGGTTCCCCCCAGCAGCGATGGCACAGCCTGACACTGCCACAGCTAACGGGCCTGGTTCCTTGGCCAGAAGGGACACGTGGGAAGCCACACATGATCATACAGTTGGCACAGGGCTACCTGCACCATGCTTCCAGGGTTATAACACATGGGCTTGTGCCACTAAGGATATCACCCAGGAGCATTGACTCTTCCCTCCTCTTTGCCGTGACACAGAAGTAAACCTCTCCTGCTCCAGAGGGTGAGGAATGTGGTACCCCGTACCCTGTTTAAAGGAAATCTTTATTACCCCTGCAGTTTCCCAAATAGGATGTCATTATTTACCTTCTTGCAGACCACTTCTGCAGTTACCTCCCTCCCAGGCATGCTTCCCTCTTGCTGTCTCTACTACCATATTCTGTGCATCCATAATGAAGAAAAGAAAGAAAACTCCCAATTATGCCAATTAAATTATCCACTTTGAAATATAAATTAAGAGAGCCATCCTGCAGATGGTCACTCCCAGGTCCTCAGGGACCTTTCCTGTAAACTGCATCCCTTTGATGTCTCCTTCAGGCACAGCATAGTCTGTGCCAGGGATTTCCTGGCCCTTTTGGCTCTGGGGCTGGGCTTCCACCAGTGCATCTCTGGGCTGCCTGTGCTGAAGGCTGTGGGCCATGGAGCAGACCACCCAGAGCTGTTCCTACCAGAAAATCCAGCAAGCCCACCACCAGGTTTTGCTGTTTGTGGCACAGCCCAGCACAGTCCAGCCTCCTGAGCATGCGTATCCCAAGGCCAAAGCCTAGGAGGCTGGTGGACCCATGGCTCTGCAAACAGTATCTCAGGAGCTTTGCTCTGGGCAGGATGCCATTCAGGCTCCTGATCACCATCTACCTTAAATTTGGGAAAGCTGTCCAGGCGCCGGTGTAAGTTGCCCTGACTCCTCTGGTTCTGCGGCAGCCTGGAGCTCAGACATCAGGAGAAAGAGATGTCTTCAGCTCCAGGTGGGTGCCCGGGCCCTGAGCACATCCCCCTCCTCCTGGGGCTGAGGCTGCCTGGGCCCAGGGCCAGCTTTGACGGAGCAGCTGCCTGGCCTTGAATCAAAGAGCTGTTTGAGAACAAGCTGTGAGGAGCCTTGGCGGGGACTCACTCCCCTTATCTCGGGAACTGCTTTTAAGCAGGGCTCTTGTCTGTGGTCTCTGCCTGAGCTACATTGCAACTATCCCCATACCCGGCCATATAACTCACCAGTCTGGACCCTGACGTGACCCAGGACCTGCCTCATCATTATGGTCTTGTCTGGTGTGGGCTTTTGACTGATCTCAGCTACTGTCACGAAACCAAGCTCTTCTTGCTTGGGTACCATGGCAGCAAGGCCTTGTCCACGAAGCCCCTACCCCATGCCCACCTTGCTGTCACCCTCAACCCCAGCTCACCTTCTGGTGCGGAGCTGCCTGACAATGGGAAACAGCAGAAGATGAGGAACAAGTGTGTACTTACTCAGGGGTTTCTTGTGAGAATAGTGGAGGAAAGTGATGCTCTGTCCCAGGAGGAGCTTCCCCTAATTCTCCTCTTGGTCACAGTGTGGACAAAGATGCTGACACAGCAATTTGGCTCAGACTGAACACAGAGGGCCTATGAATAACCAGAGGTTTTACAGTTCCTCCTTCACTAACAACCTCCCCCAGATTCTGGAAATGCTAGCAGACTGGCCAGCTGCTCCCTCAATGCTTCTGCTCCTGGTCTGCAGATAATAAGGCATTTATAAATCCTAACCCTGGGCTGTTCACTGGTTCTTCCAAAACCAGCCTCACACCAGCTCCTTCACCAGCTTTTTGTGTTGCCCCCCCCAGAAGTGGCTTCTCCTAGCAGCAAGGGCAGCTCTCTGGGACTGGTCCTGGCACAGATGTACTGAGGAGGGTCCTTGTTTCCCTGAGCCTTGTACCAGTCCACGCATCTCTGGACAGCCTAGCAGAGCTGTCTTTTTTTGCAAAGTGCCATTGACTCTGTTGCCTATGGGTAGCAGGATACAGTGCACCACTGCAGAGAGGTATTTAAGACTGCCAGGTCCATTGAGACACTGTTCAAGGACTAGGAAAGGACATCGGAGAGACAAATTTCATGAGGTACCTATCCCCACTGTAGCCAGGGTAGGGTTTCCTTGTGTGCACAGAATCACAGATTGGTAGGGGTTGGAAAGGGACTTCTGGAGATCATCTAGTCCAACCCCCCTGCTAAAGCAGGATCACCTACAGCAGGTTGCACAGGATCACATCCAGGCAGGTTTTGAATATCTCCAGAGAAGGAGACTCCACAACGTCTCTGGGCAGCCTGTTCCAGTGCTCAGTCACCCTCAAAGTGAAGAAGTTTTTCCTCATATTGAGATGGAACTTCCTGTGTTCCAGTTTGTGCCTGTTGCCCCTTGTCCTGTCACTGGGCACCACTGAGAAGACTCTGGCCCCATCCTCTAGACACCCGCCCTTTAGATATTTGTAAGTGTTGATGAGATCCCCTCTCAGTCTTTTCTTCTCCAGGCTAAACAGACTCGACTGTCTCTGTCTTTCCTCATACAAGAGATGCTCCAGTCCCCTCATCATCTTTGTAGCCCTCCGCTGGACTCTCTCCAGTAGTTCCCTGTCTTTCTTGGACTGGGGAGCCCAGAACTGGACACAGTGCTCCAGATGTGGTCTCACCAGGGCAGAGTAGAGGGGGAGGATAACCTCCCTTGACCTGCTGACCACAGTCTTCTTAATGCACCCCAGGATACCATTGGCCTTCTTGGCCACAAGGGCACACCGCTGGCTCATGGAGAGCTTGCTGTCCACCAGGACTCCCAGGTCCTTCTCCACAGAGCCGCTTCCCAGCAGGTCAACCCCTGACCTGTACTGGTGCTTGGGGTTATTCCTCCCGAGGTGCAGGACCCTACACGTGCCCTTGTTGAATTTCATTTAGTTCCTCTCCACCCAACTCTCTAGCCTGTCCAGATCTCGCTGAATGGCAGTGCAGTTTTCTGGCACGTCGGCCACTCCTCTCAGCACCATCCTAGCCTGTGGCTGGAGTTTTCTGCCAAAAGAACAGCTTTTTTCACCCCAGACTGGAGTTTGGCACAAGGTAAGCTTCCTCCAGTGTGGGTGACTGGAAAACCTGGACCTTGGTGTGAAAGGGGCAAAGTAGCAATGGAACAGCATGGTGACATTCATAACCTATTGCTTTGAAACTGGAGGACCACACAGTACCTTTAGAGTATTCGGGTGCCAAATTCATCACGACGTGGTTCACTGAGCACTAACTTACTGGTGTAAATATAAGGATTATTCTGGGTCAGACCAAAAGCCTGTCTTATTCAGTATTGCGTCTCCAACAGTCACCAGTAAACAGGTATCTTAAGAAAAGCATAAGAGCAGGGAAAAATGTGATGCTTCCCCCAACACTTTTCTAGCTTTCAACCATTTTCAGATTAGAGGTTTCCTGAGCTGGGTGTGGATCTTTGTACACAGCAACTCTCCATGGGTTTCTCTTTGATGGACCTATCTTGTCTCTCCTTGAGTGCGTGTTACCTCTTAGCATCCATGGGATTTGATGGCAGCCTTTGACAAAGCTGGGGTCTTTACCAGGATTTACCCACATTCATTACTAAGCCTTAGTTACCATGAGGTAAGAACATAACTCTTTTCCTATGAAGACAAATTTTTACTTCAGTGATGGAGAGAACTGCAAACGTGCATTAATAGTCTCACTGAAATGATACATGTATCCCAAGGGAAAATGAGCGTCAAAGGCATTGTTCGTAGGGGACTTTGCCTTAGTTTACTTTATGCGTTACTCATCCTTTTTTTGTCAGACAGCAACACCCGATGAGACGCTGCTCAGCTGGTTGCTGGAGAGCTGTACGTATGGTGGGGACAGCTGCAGATGATGCACACAGGGACCCTGGCTGCATGCGTGTCTGAGCCTGCACCAGTCGCGCTGCCTCTAACAGACACGAGAAAGCAAGGCACGAAAGTTAACGTCTGCTGGGAGTTAGAGAGTGTCATGAATAGCATCAAATTTTGTAGGGAAAAGCTCCCTCCTGCTCTGCTGTGCCAATGGCACTACATGGTTACAGCTGTCATGCAACCCAAGTCAGAGATGCTTAGGTATCCCATTTTGAGACGGGCAAGCAAGACACAAGACTCATGAGTGGTTTACATCAACTTAAAGGTTTAAATAACTGTCCTTGTACCTTTCTGTGATTACAAGTTGCATGATTTTACAGACTGTTCTTGACAGGTGGTCTATAGCCAAATCAACAGCAGTGGTTTAAGATGATACCACCTCACCAGCTGCCTCACTCCTCTGCTGGGAGTAGCAGGAGGTATCCACACCTCCTCCACCCCACAGGTCTTGGCTTCAGCTGCTTGTGGCTGTGAACAGAGAGACTGAGTAGCTGACACATGTTTTATTTGCCTCTCCAGCCTCGCCTTCTAACATCCACTAGCAGGGTGGGACTGACAACAGGTAGCATCTTAAAGCAATGCACCTAAATCTCCCCAATCCTTCTTGGAGGGACTGCCAGGAAGAGCATGACTCAAGTTCATTACATTTCTTTTACATGTTGGTTTTCTTGCAGCTGTATCGACTGGTGGATATGACAAAATCATTTACTGCAAAAGAGCAAGTGACCAGCTACTGCGAGGTGAGTGGCCTCTGACTCTGGAGCTGTCAGGTGGGGTCCTGAGCTGATCATGTGCACTTCCCAAAATATGGCAATATCACCTCTTGGGTTCATTTTGTTTTGCTGAAGCCAACAGGTCATCCCAGAAACAAGCACAAGCTCAACTCTATTCAGTAATGGGACACCCAAAGAGTTGTTATTGTCCCACATCTTTGAATTATGAAAGATCTTTCCTCCCCACAGCTCTTTAAGCTACAAAGTTTATGTTGTCAGAGCACTGAAGGCACCCACAGACCTCACTGGCCCTAACAAGCCTCTTTTCCTCTGCTTCACCCCTTCCCACCACCCAGGACCCCTGTTTCAGCCCAGCCAGGACATCAGCCTGCGCATCAGGGCCAGGGCTGCGGTGGAGTTAGAGACTGGCACCGCTGCAGTATCGCCGAGCCAAGAACTGACAGTCCCAGGGGGCTGAAATGGAGTGTGGGGAGGCTGCTCAGGGCCAGTAAATCCTATTAGGCCCTGACATATATCTTGCAGGTCTTGGTGACAAGAACACATTGATATGAAGCTCATATGGTAAGAACGGCCACCCTGAACCACATGGTTCACTCAGTTTTCAAAGTAGCAAAGTACTTGTTCCTTATATTTTAGTAGTGTCTGTTAATTACAGTGCCAAAAAGTAGTATTTGCTAAACTACATCAAAATGTTTTCTCTCTGAATACATGCAAGTTTAATTATCTAGTCAAGAGCTCCACCAAGAAGCTTTATTCAGGCAGTAAAACTAATCAAACTTCCATGTAGCTCTGTCTAAGAGGCATTCAGTTCCTGAGTGTCTACTAAGACTAATGAAATGCACTATAGAACCTCTGAAAGGCTTATATCATGGATAGGAAAAAATGGGAAAGACAAGACATTGCCACCATTGTATCTATAAATCCTATCGGCATTGCTCTGATGTCCCAGCAGGCCTGAGTAAGCCACAGCTGGCAGCTACGGCCACCTTCCTAAGCGGGTAAAACAAAGTCCTCAGCTTCTGAATCTGCTTTAGCATCTCTCTTGAAGACAGCTGGATCCAACTCCCTTCAAAAGAGCAAGTGTTAGAGCCTAGAAGCCATCTCTGACATTAACGATCTTGACAAACACCATCATGTCATTTGGGCTTCGCCTGCTCCTGGCTCCTTCTTCTCTTCCATTGCTAGTGATAATGGTGCAGCACACCCAGACAAAGCTGTTGGGAAAAGGCACTGAGGACTGCGCATAGGGAACCGAAACTACTTGGATACGAGAGGGATGGAAACGCTACATTGATCCCTCAGATAAGAACATTTGGCACGCAGCTGAACGACAGTGAAGAAGAGCATTAGTCTTCCAGATTTTTATTCATCTCCATCAGGCTGCAAGCCTTATTTTGCCAGAACTGTGAGTTACAAGTTACAGTCATTTGAATGATAGAAAGAAGGGCTGGGGGAAAGCAATTAAAAAGCCGAGCTGTCAATTAGAGGGAGAGACTCTGAAAGAGGTCTGTGAAAAGCTTATATATAGCTATATATATAGGTTGCAGAAACTGATGTGGTATAAGATGAGCTAGATATGAATGTTACATGGTTTTGTTACTTTTGAATATGGTTTTCCTGGATGCTTTTCTTCCAAATAAATAATACTGTGTTTCACGGAAGGTGTTAGATCACTCCTTGCTATTGTCTACAATTACTTTACATCACCCTCACACATCCTCTTTTCTAGCCTGGAAATACTGGGTGTGACCAAAATGCGGTATTTGACCCAGCCTGTTGTGCCCAGGCTCCTATTGACCTGGAGGTCCTGGGTCTGTTGGCAACATATGGAACTACCACCCCAGCTGCACTAATGACTTGGGGGGGGTTGCAATAATTTTGACAGTTTGGGGACAATTTGTTGGATCGGCAGAGACCATTTGTAGATACAACACCCTCGGACACACGCAGCCACCGCGTGCACGCGTGGTACGAAGGGTGTGTTCGCAAAGCGCTGGATTTGCTTTCCAGGTAGGGCTGGCTTGCAGGGCACGGGAGCTGAAGGAGACTCGGGACTTCCCAGAACATCTGGATTTGCTAGATGCTTGTTGTGCATTTCCCAGGCGACATACAGCGACGTTAGTGCAGTTGTCGGGCGCAGAGGGAGGCGTGGAGCAGACCCCCGACACACGCAGGTGAGCCACACCAGGGAGGTCAGGGCACGGTGCATCTGGGGGACAAACCCGCAGCTAACAAGGGCGCAGGGGCTCAAGGAGCTTCCCGCAGGCCGGGGGGGGGGGGGGGGGGCCTGAGCCCACCGCAGCCCCCCCGTCAGAGTTGATCCCGACAGGGCAGGTAGGGCCCCAGGCACCCTCAGAAGCACGAGGCCACAGAGGCCGGAGGCACACCACTGCCGGCCCCTCCCCGCCGCCCTCGACGTTTCCCGGAGCCCCAGCATTGAACCGAAATCCCCGAACCGGCCCCGCGTAGGCCCGGCCTGAAGCGTGGGGCCGGCGGCGTTCCTGCCCGCCCTGCAGGGCGCGTTCCCGCTCGGCTCCACGTGCGAGGCCGCCTCCCGCCGGGCCTACACCCCCCAGAATGCAGCGCGGGGCCGCCGCGGAGCAGGGCGGGCAGCGCAGTCCCCGGCCGCCGGCCCCGCGAGGCCTCCCTCCGGTCGTTACGTAGTGCGGCCGAGGCGAGGCGGGAGGGCCGCGAGGCGATTGGCGGAACCCGCCCGCCGCGTCACGTGTGCTCGCGGCCGCTCTCCCAGTCACTCAGCAACGGCGCGCGCGCTCGGCTCCTTCCCTCTCCCCCCCCTCCTTTCCCCGCGCTCCCTCTCGTCACGGAGCGTCCCGCTTCCCCCCGCCCCCCTCTCCTCCCCCCCCCGCCCTCCCCTCGCGCGAGCCGCCGGGAGCCGCCGCCGGAGCCGCCTCGCAGGAGCTGTGAGCCGGAGCCGCTGCCGGGAGCCGCCGCCATGGCCGAGAACGCCGCCGCCGCTGCCGCCGGCCTGGAGAACCACCGCATCAAGAGCTTTAAGAACAAGGGTCGCGACGTGGAGGTAGGTGCGGGGCCGGCGGGGCCCCGGCCGGGCCCGGCCTCCGCCTCCAGCGGGCGGAGAGGAGGGGCTGGGGCCTGGCCGCGCTCGCGGCGCCGCCGGCGGGCGGTGGGAAGGAGGCGGGGAGCGGCCGCCCGGGGCGGGCGGCGGCGGCAGGGAAAACGCCCGCGGGGGTTTTTTTTCCCTCCGTCATGCGGGCGCGGCCGGCGGGGGGCGGAGGAGGCGGCGGCGGGGGGAAGGGTTGGCGCGGCCGGGCCGAGAGCGGCTCCAGCGTACGGCGTGCGGGCCCCGCCGCGCCCCCTCCACCGCCTCTCCGGCTTGCCGGGGTGCGGGAGGGCCCGGTGGGCCCCGAGCCGGCGGCTGTGCTCGCGCAGGGCCGGCAGGCGGCGGGATGCACACCCCCCTCCTCTCCCCTCCTCCCGCAGCTCTTCTTTATCCCACCCCAGCTGCCTCCCCGTCCTGCCTCCTCCCCGCGCCCCCTCCCCCGTGCTCGGCGGGATCGGGGCTCGGATGGGGTGGACAATGGTGCCGGCTGCCTTTTGTGCCAGGCCCTCTGGGCGGTAATAGCCCTTCCGCCGGGGCGAGGGGCTGCCCTGCCCGTCCTCCCGTGCCCCGCTGTGCCGCTGCCGCACAGGGAGGCCTGTGCTGGTGGTAGGGGCCGCTCCCACGCTCTGATCAGCCGTTTTACAGTGTACTGTGCTGGCCGATTTTACTCCCTGCACTGCCTTAAATGAACATTTTTTTCCCCCCTTTTTTTTTTTACATGCTGGTAGGCACATAAGTAATCTTCTGCTGGGCGTCTCCATCTCAATCGAGAAGGTGTGTGGTGCTTACTGAGGCTTATGGGGTAGTAATTTACTCCCCCGAATTTGAGAGATGCTGTGCGATTAGAAGCTTATTCCCTGGAGGTATTCTGAAGGTCTTCTGAGTCTGTGTGTCATTACCGGGGGTATCTTCCTTTCTAGTCGCATTTGAAAAAGGAGGAAATCCCAAATCTTGTGTTTACATTTCTGTAATAGGAAAGGAAGGGGGAGGGAGTTGTTCTGAAATCAGACTAGGATTGAAATCAGATTAGGATTCGCTGGGGTGAAAACCTAAATATGTGTCAGATTACTTTGACTTCACCTGAGGGTGTTTTCCATGCTTCTACTGATATTATCACTTAATTTCACTTCTGTAATCAGTAGGACTGGAATTTTAGTCCTTTGAAAGCACGTTTTGCATTTTAGCAGAATTCACACCTCTGCTGCTATTGTTTGGGTGGAGACAATTTTATGCAGGTCAGGCTTAGCAGCAGCAGTGTCTTTAAGATGACATTCACAGTGTAAACTAATCTTTATCTTAATTTCTGTTTAACTTGGTGACAGTGAATCTTTTTCACAGAAAATATTGTATGTAAGGAGTATGAGAACTTCAACACTTCTGGCTAACATTAGTAAACGTTAGAAAGTAACTAAAAATTACCCATCCTTCTGTTTAGCAGTTGCTTTTCAGGGTAAGGAGGAGGTGTGGTGGGTTTCTTTTTCCCCTTCTCATCCAGTGAGACTCTTCCTGCTGCTCCTCATTCATTTTGTCCTTGTCTCATCTCCCAGTATTGGTTGTTGGCTTTGTTGCTGCTTTCTCAGTCACTGGCCTGAATCCATCAGAGCTCTAAACAGGGAAAGGTTAGGTATGTTCGTGCCTAGTGTGAACTGATCTGTCATCCATACTTGCTTATATTATAGCATGCCCGAGACTAGAGGAATTAAATATCCGCCTCTGTGGGGCGGCGAGAAGGGAATTGACTGCCTAAGCTTTACTGAAAGTAGTTGTACCAGACCAGCTAAGGTAGCTTAGCTTTCATTTCCTCCTGAAGGGGAGTAATTATTTTGGAATGGGGTATTTGCTGTTATGGAGAAGTATATCCTCTAGGGTTATCTTCCAGTGCACTGACTGACTTCCTTTTGTGGCTGGGCCTAAGACTGTTTGGTAGATAGCGCCAACAGTGTTAATATGGTTAAAGCTTTTATCTGTGCTTTTGAAAAGGTTTTAAATGTAAGAAACATCTTTTCTTTAGCGGCAACAGATGAAACACAGAAATATGTAAAAGTTGTATACCCATGGAGATATGCCAAAATGAAATTTAGATTAATGTAAAGGACTGTAAAAGATTAGAAATGTGTCAGCATCTTTCAAAACAACTTAATTTGTATTAAATATCTGAAATTTTCTGTTACACCTTTTTGACTCTTTTCTGATCATGGTACTTACTTAAAAGTTTGTGTTAGAAGTACCCTTCTAAGTAAACTTTATCTAACTTAAGTCTCTAGAAGTAAACCGATGTAAGTTAAGTTTATAGTGGAGAATGAAGGAGCACAGCAGTGCTATATAATTGCCATTACTTACTGTGCTTCTCTTGAGATACTGCTACACAGACTGACCTGCTGATTGGATAGTTTGTAGTGAAAGTTCTCCGCAAAATCTTTCTTTTCTAAATCAAATATTATATGTAATTCCCAAGTGTCAGCAATTAAATGCACTTGTTTTGGTCCTGGTGCTGCCATAAGGAGTTTTGTGTAGAGATCCTGCCTCCAATTTTCTGTACTTAGCATTGATGCCTCCTGGTTTCCAAAGTTATCGTTGGCATTGATCTGCATCTACACAGTTTGTCAAATTCCACCAAGGAGCAAATAAATGGTTAGGATGATGAAGTAATAAATCATGGTCTGATATCTAGATTATATCCTTTGGAAAATCTAAAATATTCAAAGCCATATGCTTTCAAGTTCAGTTTGAAAACAATGATGTTTGAGTCACCTTCTGCCTGGAGACAGTCACACTGCCTTTGAACTCATCAAGCTTGGATACATTCTTTAGTAATCTTCCTTTGGCTTCTAATAAATACTGATGAGTTGTTATTGATCCCCTCTGGGTACAGACTCTTCTGGCAGACCAAAATACTTAGTCCTTTAATTTGTAGTTAACTCATATTTTATTACTGGGTTTGCTAGGCCATATAATTGTCTTTGCTTTTTGTTAATGCAAGTTTAAGGGAAACAAAAGTTGAGTGCGTACTTCTGTTTTATGTTAAGACGGACCTCAGTACCCCATGCCCTCACTATGCTCCTTATCTGAGAGCAAAGAAATGGATCTGTTAAGGAGTCAGAAGCTTTGACTTCTGCTTGACCTGCACAGGTTCAGTCTACTTTTCCTAGTTTCAGGTTTGGGTGGACGTTTACTACCTTTTTGTTGCCTTCCTCTCTTAAGAAGGTAGAGTTGTGTATATAGAACCGGAATTCTGATTTTGAGGTATTAATACTTCTAGAAAGTATTTAGCCCCCAAAAGGGATAATAGCAAAATCAAATGCCAGAAACAAAGTGTTACTCTATTAGTTTGCGTTCTTGCTTCTATTAGTGAGACTCTTCTATTTTTATAGGTACTGACATGTGATTAGCAGCAGTCAGAGCTAACCTGAACCTGCAGAGCTGAGCTACAAGGAGCCAAGACACTAGTGGCTTCATCTGGACAAACAACTGCCAGAAGAGTTTCTCTTCACAACCTTCTCAATTTTATATTCTCCAGAGATGTGGAGGGGCTTTTTAAATCGTCCCATATATGAAGAGAAAGATTTCCTGTGTTGGTCATAGGCATGTAGTCATAAGTCCCAGTAGGTTTCTTCTAAATGTACAGCACTGATTATTCCAATACAACTGAGGCTTTACAGGATAAGATTAAACAGTCGCAATCACTTAATTCGTAATACCCCTAATAACTGCTGCATTTATTTGTTTATATTGACATCGAAGCTAACCTAGTTTTTAGAAAACCTAATTTGCACCTTCTGATTTTTCTGTTTGCAGTTCTTCAGCTTCATTCTTTGCCTAGTAACAGCTGCCTTAGACTTTTTTAATTCTCCAGTTTCTTGGATCAGAAGTGTTACTTATTCTTTATTACAATAGCAGGCACCCATATGTTGGCTCACTGTTCTGATGTTTAAGGTAACAGATCAAACAATTCAGCCTATTTCTTTTTGTTGGGATTAGTCAGCATCCC
This sequence comes from Grus americana, assembly GCF_028858705.1. Taxonomy (NCBI): domain Eukaryota; kingdom Metazoa; phylum Chordata; class Aves; order Gruiformes; family Gruidae; genus Grus; species Grus americana. Next base: position 188,946,387 of record NC_072852.1, on the reverse strand, counting down.
TGGGTAAAACTGAGGAAAAATTCTTGATGAACGGAGGTGTTATAAATTGTAGGGCTGTCTGCATGACTTACTGTTATTTTTGTGTGTGGCGCAATGAGACTATGCGGTCATTTAAGTAGCAAAATGCGTACTGCATCAAAAGTAAAGCTCCATGTGCACTCATTTAAAAAAAAACCAACAACTAGTGAGGAGTTAGTGTGTTATAACCTGAATAACTTTCTGTAAAAACACTTTCATGGCTAGGATTAAAATTTCCTTTTTGTATACTTGTCATACCCCTAATCTTAAGTCAAAAGAACACAAGTCCTTGAACTTCTGTTGCTTAGGCCGTAGGATTAACTTCCTGAAATTTGTTGTAGGCTATTTACCAAAAGGAGGCATAGCCACTCTCATCTTTCACCTACTCCTGCTCTATTTGATTTTAAGCCTCAGAGGTCCCAGCCAGTGAGGTTTTTTCTGCAGTTACAGTTTTTTTGGGAGGGCAATTGTATCACTTTTGGGTCCAGGGACTTTGAAGGATTCAGTTTTATTCTGTACCTTCAGCATCCAGACCCCAGATGAGGCAGAGGAAGAAACTGGGCTTAGCCCTGATCTCTGTCATCATCTGGCAGCTTCAGTATATTTACCGTTGCTGCTATGCTAACAGTATGAATCTAGTTCTTGAAAAGGCTTGAATTTATTTACATTTTTCTGTCATGCTGCCATAAATTTTTTTGCAAGCAGAGGAATATCAATCTGGAGAGGCCAAATCTATATAGTCTCTGGGCATCTGAGAAAGGTATAGGTTGACTTAAAGCCACGTTCCTGTCAAATGTCAAAGGCTTATTGCAGTGGAGGTATCATAGCTGCGCAGTGTTAATGAATGAGCAGACATGCTGCTACCAGCTCATTTCTTGATGCTGTTCGGTGCGCTGAGTGTTTTTGCTGCCTCCCTGTACTCCCCTCAAACACTACATGAAACAAATAAGACTTGTAGCAATCCCAGAAAGCCTGTTACTCCCAGATACTTTGCAACAATCCAACTTCTTTCAGGAGTGCGCTTTTACAAATTGATCAGCTTTCTGCCTTTCACTTTACTGGCGCAGGAATGGATACTGGCAAAAGGGCTAGGAGGGAGCAGGGCTGTAACAGCTGATTTAAGTTGGTTTAAAGATACTGTAGACCTGCTGTCTTAATAGCTTCACTGGCTTGGTGAATCTTAGTAGTTTAAGTAAAAACACAGGTGTCAGGTAGCTTCCTGTTGGGAAATGGATTTAATATAAGATCCAATACTCTGATGCAGAGTTTCTAAACTCTGACTCCTGCAGCTTGTTACCCTTTCAGACCAGTGTATATATGTACTCTTGGGCGAATACATGTTTGTACCTTGGAAAGAATTACATGGGTAGGAAAAGGTGGATGTGGGAAGCCTCCTTGGTTGCTATTGCTGCAGAATTCTCCAAATTTTAGTTAGTCTGCAAGTAAATAGCACAATACTCTGAAATATGTGTGTCTCTTGGCAGAAAACAAACACCTAGTAAGTCCACTTAGATATGCTGTCTTATATTTTCCTTGTGAGGTTCGAAATCAATTGAATGCATTGCATTTTAAAACATTTAGAGACACGGATACCTTAAGTCGTTGTTTATTTCAGAAATACCTGTGGAGAAAACAATTTGGAGATGGCCTGTCATGATGAACGTAATCTTTATAAGCTGATTGGGATCCATGCTCGCTGTACTGGGGCCCAATTATTGCTGTTTGTTGTTGTGATACACCAAGCCTTCGCTAATCTTTCTGTAATTATAGAATTTGTTTTTCTTCACTCTTGGATATTTCTAACACTACAGCAGTTGCGCAGGTCTCTCTAAAGCTTCTTCTGTTAAAGGATTGATTTTTAACTTGTAAACTGTCAAAGTTGGTAGCAGTGTAGTTGTCATACTAGTTTTAAGAGCTCTTTAAGTATTTTTATGTAAGTTCTTTGAGGCTTTCATAATATTTGTGCAGTTGCAGCACATATCCAAGCAGGACGTTTTGTTCTCTAAAACTGTGTTATCTGAAAAGACAGCGATTAGGAGGGTGTACTGGCTACAAGTGAGTGATCAGATTTGTATTTATTGTGGGATTGGAAGTGGAATGAGGCATCTAATTTATAAGATTAGGCTAGAAGAGGCAATGAACTGGTTGAAGCTGATGGGGTGTGTCATCGAGTAGTAAAGACAAATTGCCAAGTGAACTAACTTGAAATGAAAAAGAAATGTAAAACCTGTATATTTTCCAAGAATAGAGTCTATCAATTGTTTCCAAAATACTCAGCACTGTGAAACTCTGATGCTGAATTGGTATTCCTGGTTACTTCTGTAATAGCAGAAGCTGTGGGCTTTGCATTTTATTTCACAAAATTTGACATGGGTAGTCAAAAGAGCTAGTTTCTTCCATACAGTTAGTCCTGCATCAGAACTGTCTATGCCTTGGAGTAAGCTGGTTGCAAGTCTCTTCATGTTTAATTTTCTACTCCCTTAGCCTCCTGAGCCAGCCCTTCATGTCTAGAGAAGACCTGTGCTGGCTCAAAGAAGTCATTGCGAAGGGGAAAAGGTATACCCTGTCTAGTGATGTTTAACTGTGGGCTTATTATCCCTTCACAGTCAGATTGACACCATTAGATGTGCTGGGGAAGCTCCATATCATTTCTTCTGGGTCAGCTGACGCTTGTCTCCTTTCTCAGGTTAAGCAAATGTTAGTTTTAAACTTGATTGTGTGTGTGTAATCAATACAGCAAGTACAAAATAGGAATATATACTGTACAAATGGCTGCAGGAGACAAAATTAGAATCTTCCCCATTCGAACACCTATTACTGAATGACTTGTTTTCTCCATATTCTGTCATGTCTGACCAGCTGAGGATCTCTTCTTGTGCATTTTTAACCTTAGTTATTGTCAGATTCAGTAACAGGTGGACTTTGGAGGTAGTGATAGATGATTTGCAAAATCAGCTTGGAGAAATGGCTTCCTTGTAGTTTGACTTGTTAGCTTTGATGGAGATGTATTTTAATGAGTGCTGAAGCCCCATTGCAAACTTGCTGGTGTGGAACATAGTCAAAGCTTGTCTGCATAGTTAGAAGGTGGTCAGACAGGGTGCTAGGGTGACTTGTGGCCAGGTTTTCAGAGATGCAGTAAGGGATTCCTGGCCAGGTGCAGTGTGAGATTTCAAGTTTGCCATTCTCAGAATTTCCTAGTCCTTGCTTTTCTTAGTCAACTACAGAGTAAGTCACAAAGTTGATGAAATTATGCAGAGAGACTTTGTGTGTGTGTCTCTCAGGTACGCTAAGGTCACCCTAACCAGCAGATACTGTCTTTGCATGCAGCTTTTTGGCATCAGGGTCTTGTGCTTCTTTTCATGCACACAAATGTTAGATGCAAAGTCAGTGGTAGTGATTTCTCTGCACCAAAAATCTGACTTGCAGCCAAATGTAGAAGGCTTTCCACATCAAGAGAGAATCCTGAAATGAGAGAGCCCTGCTAGGAGTTAGCAGGATCCTGTTAACCACTGTTTGTCAGGTGTGCAAGAAGAACGTAGGTTGGTAATGGGTAGTGTTCATAACACTGAACAAAGCAGTGAAGAGCAACCTTCCAGACAAGAAGAGATGTTTAAGGAGCTCTGATATAGGCAATCAATGAGACAGCGCCTTTGAGCATCACGAGCTGCCAGTGGCAGTTCAGAATCCAGCAGTATCCTCTTCCTGTGCCCGTTGCCAATGGGGTATGGCCCACTGTACCTCTGTGCTCAGTGTAATCTGTGTTTTGGTGGGTCCTGTAGCTATGAGGTTCAAAGGATTTTTATATTGTTTCTTGTCCATCAAAACCAGACCACTTTTGGTCGTATTAAGTGACTTCTTAGGGCCAGCCAATACCCTTTTTATAGAATGACATATAAACTGGAATTTTGAGAAACTGAAGGCATCCTCAAGGACAGAAATATGATACCCAAAATGTTCAAACAGCAGAAACGTGGAATCAGGGCCTATGTCATGTTAAAAAGTGAGGTAGAAGTATCTAGAATTCATGATACTGAAATGATTAAATCAGAAGGGTTGCTGACAGAGTTCATAAAAGATTGTGGGATGTCGCTGGAGTGTATTTTCTAATTCCTAATGCTCCATCATCTTCCTGGGTTGTCAGCTGGGTTTGTTGTTTTCTCTTGCATCTTGAGCAGAATGATCTCTTCATAGATTTAATTAGGCAGCTAGCACATGTTTAATCTTTTTTTTTCTCCTTTTGATTATAACTTTCAAAAAATAGAGGAAAAAAAAATCTGATTTCATTTGAGCCATGTAATATTATACCAAAAAAAGCTTGCTGTGGTTGAATATAGACTAGCTCTCTAGGGAATTGATTTGTTGTTCCTTCATGGCACCCTATGAATGTATGTAAATTGCAATTATTGTTTCCCATTTTATAGATAGAATAATAGGACTTTTATTTCCTCACTTCACAGGGAGGTGCTTATAAATATATCATAGAATGATTGTCTGAGGTACTTTGATATTACAGTTGAAGACTGTTTAAGTATCTGGAAAAGGAGTGTCTGTTCAAACATAGATTGCACAAGAAGGTATCTGGCTAGTATTTAGCCTAGTAGGTTTTCTCTTCCCCCCCCTCCTTTTTTTTTTCCCTTCCTAAGGGAAACTAGTATAAATATTTGGCAAGCTTAAGAATGTCTGGTCTTCTGTGGCGTTTGCCCCAGAAGTCTGTGAGGCCTTTCTGACCAAACACTTCATTTTGTAATTAGGTTCTTGAAAGTGGTTATCTACAGTTTTTATAAAAGCTTTTACATTTTAAAGAATTTATTTAAGTCTTTATGCTGATCTAAATATAAAAATTCTAGTCTGATGTTTGCAACTAGTTACCATGAACAGTCATTTTCATTTTGCTCTGCTGTTCTCTGTTTTCATGTCTTGTACAGAAGCAAAGACGGTATTTTGGCTATGAAGTATGGCATTAAAAGTGGATTTTGTTTCTGGTAACATCTGTTAGGAAAAAACCTGAACCTATACCTCTGAATTGGGGTCTTCTAGACTGTAGAAGAGGAAAGGGGCTCCTGCTCTTTGCAACAGCATTCAGCTGTTCTGTTTGAATAGGCAGGTTGGTGTACTTTCCCTCCTTGGTAAGGGAATGGAAGGGACGCTTGCTTAGAAATTCTAGGAGATGACAGAGGTAGTGTCATGTCTTGGGAGAGACCAAGGAGTCATGTAAGTGCTTTGCTTGTTCTCCCTCAAGGATAGGATAAACTTTTATTTCTAGGAGATTCTAAAGCATCTGCTATGTTGTTTGTGTAATACAGGAAAATAGCAAATATCTTTTTAGTATTCACACATCTGAATAGAAATTTGTGTACTGGCAAAAGTAGATTCCTGTAAAATAAAACTATCAAATTTCAAATTCTTGTACATATTTAGAGTGTGTCAAGAAGCTTAATCTTCTAATTTTTTAAAAAATTGTGAATAGTAATCACTTGTAATTAGGCTATCTTGGTTATCCACTGTTCTTGGTGCTTATTTGGCATATCACAGTATTCAGATAAGGCAGAGCTGGCACCATTGTAAAATTCAGTATGCCCTTCTATTTCCAAAATGTACAGGAAAAGAAGAAAGACTTGATATCTTTCAGATCAGTAGTTTCTTTTGGGCTGTAGCATAAATGACCAAATTCCATAGTTAAGTTCTTCAGGGTGGGCCCTTGGCAAAGTGGAGATAGCAGTGGCAATGCAGCCACTGCTGTTTGGAACACTACGTGGACAGGTCCCTTGCTCTGTTAGCACCACAGGGCAAAATGAATACTTTGAATTAGTTGATCTTTGCTGCCTGCCTCTTGGTCTGTGCAGACCAACCGTTGCGCAGTGATGAGTTAGCTTGAGGTCCTGTGGGATAACCAGGAAACTTCAGTTTGACTTTAGATGGAGTCCATAGGGCTGCATTGCAGTCTTTGGTCTGATGTCAGTAAAGCTGTGATTAACAGTGTTAAGATTGACATCTGAATGGAAATGCAGTAAAACTTTTGACTAGGTATAATGTCCTTGATTCACACAACAGCAGTAACTGGTAATCTACTAGATTCTGTCTTCCTTCTCCCAGCTGAGTTTTGATGTTGAATAGAGAATTCCAGCTCTTCTTTTATTCTATATTAAAACAGCAGATAACATGTTAATTTTATTTTGGACTGCTTTGTGTCCTTCAATGTTGGTGCAATTTGTGTTCAATGCAGCCAACTAGATTGCTTCAGGTCTCATCTTCTGAGGATTGTTTGATGTGACTGTACTTGTAAACTGGATAATTGGTATATGGAAATTAAAACATGAGTGCTCACATCTCCTTTGCTGGTAGTAGCTCAGTATGCAGGTTAAACAAATGCGGGGAGGGTGTCAGGACCTCGAAAAATATGCTTACAAAAGAGCTGGTAAGAAATAAACTTAGCAATTGCTTTTCTGCCAAGATCTTTTTGAGCAGTAGAAGTAGATAACGTGGATGGGCAGCTTTGCTTCCATAGGGCTTTCAGGTGAGTCAGCATCATGAGCAACAATAATTGGAGGCTTGTGGCTTTCCATATTGGCATGCATGTCTGACTTCAGTGAGTCATTACCCATCACTAAGTAAAAGAGTCACAGTGGATATCTCATGCATCCACTTTGCCAAGACTAGCCAGGTTCAGATAATTGAATTATCTTGCCACAGACTGGCTAACAAAAAGCAGCTGGTATTAATTTTAGGGACTCCAAACTTGCGACTAAAAAAAAAAAAAGTTGGTGTGTGGCAGCTCCAACTGCAAAAGAACTAGTTTTCCTTCAGTGGCCTTTATTAACCCTGAGGAACACAAGCCCCAGACAGATTATGGCATACAGTACAGTAGCGTAAATACTGCTCTCTGTTCCTAATGTACCTAGTACTGCATTAAAGGTTATAAGCCAAAAGGAAACTTTATAGCATTAAGGTTCTGCAGCAAACAGAGAATCTGAACCAATTTCTAATACTTTCTGCAAAATAACAGAGTGTTTCCCTAGAAGAGGAGCAAATACCTTTTGGGTCAAACAGTAATCAAATTAAATAAAATTCTCTTGGAGTCTCAGGTCAGGGTGCAGGCACACTGTAAGTGTATTTGGCTGCTTTGGTAGATCTGTTGCTTGTACTGTGCAATCCATGCCCCCCTCCCTGCTTGCATTTCTAACTGGGTCAGCATAATTTAATATGGAGCTATGATAACAAAGCCAGAGGTGAAGTTGTTCTAACTTTGTAGTCTATATGACTGGAAAAAAAATAATCACTGTTTTTCTTAGAAGGACAATTTGGGGCTTTATGGGAGTACTTGGTAATTAGATAAATCTCAAAATTGGGTGTGGGGAAGAAGAGTCTTCCTAGAACATACACTGGAGGGGGGGTGGGGGGAAGGCTCAGTAATAAACCATGATGCTTGTAACTAAAGGAATAAACCTAGCAGGAAGCGTTAATTTTGACTAAACATTGGGTTTTGTTTGGCATGGATGTCAAATCTTTTTGCCTGTCCAAAAGAAATAGCAGGGATGAGTGTGGACAGCGTCACTGGTTTTAGTTCTTTCAGTTGTGATAAAGTGGTTGCATTCAGACCATTGTGATGCTGTCCCAGAATTTCAATTCAGCAGTGTTAGAATTTTTTCCTTCATGTTTTGTGATTTGCTTGCAATTCTTGGAGTAAACTATATGCACTTTGAAAGCATGAACAGGTTCAACAGCAGTATCACCTTCTATCAGTGTCCCTTTGTCTCTTTGTTTTTGACTGAAGCCAGCTGTACCAGAACAAGTAGAACAATATCATCAGTCTAAGCCTCAACTTTACACATACTAACAAATTATATTCCTATGCAAATATGGAATATTTAACTTTAATGTGAACTGAAGATAGGTAGCTGACAACCTTAATCATCTCAACTATTGTATACAAACAAGCACTTAAATGTTTTTTCTGACTAAAACCGGCCCAGCTCCTGAGGCTTTTGCATTTTCATGTGCATTGCAGTATTTCATGCTTGTTAAAAGGTGTCAGAGAAGGAATAAGGAAAAAAGGCTAGTAAAGCAATTTCCAGGGAAGAACAGCATTTACTTCATCAATGCAAACACCTTCTCCTTTCACTGTATTGCACCCACACCTACGTTGTAAAGCATTTAAACTATACTCTAGGGTATGCTCATATGCAAGAGGGGAGGTATTAGTTAAATTCAGTCCAGCTGTTGGAACTGGGCCAGGTTTTTTTCTTTCAGTTAGGCAGGTGGAAGTAGTCTGGAATTGACTTGCAAATGCTAAGCTCTTCGGGTACCCTGTATGTTTAATCAAGCTACTTTACTATCCCAGCTATGTATTCAGGGTAGCTCTTTCCTGTAAGCATGTATCTTCTGTTTTGCTGAGACCAGGTCCTGTAATGTTGAGAGACAAGAGCAGAAATAAAAAATTAAAATGACCAGTTATCTTTTAATGATGAAGTTTGTAGATGCAGAGAAATTAGAATCAGCCAGTGAAGTTGTTCTCTCTTTTCCACTTAATAGCTGAAATTTCAAAAGCAACTAAATGCACATCTTACTCAAGTTCCTGAAAACCTGTATTTTTATATCCACAGAATAGCCAAAACTGATATTGGTGTGGTGTTTATCTTGTGAAGGTGAGCCTGGCTTTCCCACTTGTGTGTGCTAACTGGAGGCTGATGCACACTGGTCAGCCTGCAGGAGAGCAGGGGTAGCCACCTAGCTGCTTGTGGGGCAGCTGGCAGGCCAACCATGCTGGCAATAGTCATATGCTGGGTGGCATAAAAACATCTGTTTCCTGCCTCTCCATCTCTGATGTTTTCTGGACTTGCTCCTGTTGCAATGGAAGTGGTGTAAATGTGTTGATTAAAAGGTGATGCTCCTTAGGTATCCCACTTAATGAGGCGGCTAGTCTGGGTGAGCACCACACTGAGCTCTAGATCTTCTTGTTACAATGGTAGGTAGATTTTTAGTCATTAAATGATGGTTATGCTTTAAGCTTCCCTCGGACACAGTTGGTATAGCTAAAATTGGTTAAAATGTTTAAAATTCATACCACTTCCTGTTGCAGCATTTATGTTTTCTGTACAGAGAACGTATGTTATTAAACATCTTGTACATGAAACTTCATTTTTTTTTATTTCATTTAAGAAATCTTTATCCCAGCATAACAAAGGGAGTGTAATGACTTCAGCTTCTCACTAGTTGTATCATTCACACATTTAAATAGTTTTGATCTTCTGATTTGTACTGTAACTGGGGATGAAGTAATCTTATCAGGTATCCAGAATTTCTTTTCTCTGAAAGTAATATACTTAAGGGACTTTGAAGTGCTTATAATCAATTAAGATTGATTTTTAGATATGAAGTAGAAATTTCAAATTAACAGATCCTAAGACTAGTCCCGATATTTCATTGTGAATGAGATCTAATTTGCATAAAATAGTACTAATGCTTTAAATCATTCCCTCATAAATAGAAGGACTATTCTGACTGCTGTCTCAAATGTGGTTTTGTCCTTTTGAATTAGCCTGAATTTTCACTACATTAGGTATTTGCTGCAGAGGGTTTTGGAAAATGTTATCTTGTTCTGATGTACATCAGACAGGTATGTAGCTGATTGGTTTTGGGATTCCTTGATTTAATTTTTTTTAGTTTACAGAAGCTATATGAGTTGCCTTTTCAGGTAGTTTAATGTATTATGCATTGAAATGTTTTTTATGTTAAAGGCTCAAGAAGCCAAATGAGCTTGCTAGACTTAATTCTCTCTAGAATCTCAGTGCTATTCAAAACTTCAAAGAAATCTTTTTTTATTTGTTTGTTTGCCAGGAAGGTGCAGATAGGCTGTCTTAAGACATCAAGTGGTAGTGTTACAGCAGTGATACTTGCTCTTTAACATGTAGTGAACATCTTGCGCACCTTTATAGAGGCTTTCACAAATGGCACTTGTGAAGTGTGTGTGGTTGAGCCAGAGGATCCCAAATGTTTGGTCACTTAAAAATAATTCTTTGAATGTGCTAGCAGTAAGGGTTACTGTTACAATGATGATTCAGAATTGCACAGACTTATCTTTAGCCGTTGCTTATTGATATCCAGAGTTTTATATACAGTTTTGTCTTCTGTCATAAACCAAATAGCAACTGAAAATTGGGAAGACATTTCCCTTCTCCACAGGTGGCTCTGAAACGGAGGTTTGAGTTTCTTGTCAGCTTCGTTTTGGAAGAGATAGAGCTGAAACGCTGATCTGATGAGGATTGCTGTATTCTGTGTCGCTTCTGGCCATTGAGTGTGTCAAAGGCAGTTTTGCAGGGACTGAGGCATTCTTTGAAGCCTTATTTTGAGCATTGACTTGAGGCTTGCTTTGTTTTCAAGGTCTAGTGTCTCTTAAATCTCTTGTCTTTTGTCAGCTTAGCATTTTTGTGGTTTGTATCAGCCTGAAACAAGGTTCCCTTGCAGCCCTTAGCACAAAAGCCTTAATGTGCATAGTGACTTTCTTTATTGGCATATAAAATTAATTTCAGTTTTGATACTTTGATGGAACTAGGGATTACTTTTCTTTCAAGTGGAAGGTGTTAGGGAGAAATTCTTGGCAGATAATACTTTGTATCTGGGTTTGGAAGGTTATTCAGAAATTCAGGGTAGAAGTGTGAACACTGATGTATCTAACAGCATCTAGTAGATCTTGTGGGTTTGGTGGTTTCAGGTTTTTTTATTTTAAAAAATAACAGAATGCCAGGGAAATTGAAATTAGAAGCATTGTTGAACATCAGCTTTTGGCTTGTTGGAAGACTTAACGGTACTTGGTGCATTATTGTGGTTATGTCAGCCTGTCGGACACACTGGTAAGTAATTGTTCTTCACAGATGGGCAACTGGGGAGAAGAAATCTCTTGTTACAAAACCCTGTGAACTTAAGTGTGACTTGAGTCATATGTAACAATTGAGATGTAATGTTGTAGCACAATTTGGTAAGTGTGGTATGTTCTTTTTTTCTTAATAGTACATGCTGACTGATAGTTACTAGCCTCAATTTTTACTTTTTGCACCTGAAGTATGGTGTGTTAATACCCCTGTGTTTAGGAGTCGCTTCACAGTTTAGATTCTGCAGGAATAAACTGTCATCATTTTTGTGATTTGTAGGATTTTGCCTATGCCAAGTTATCCCTTTCTGAGATTTTTGGAGTCTGATTTTATTCAGTGAAACAGTTCAGATTTGTCTTGGGGGTAGTTTTGAGATGTGCTCTTTCAGCGTGATATGAAGTTACTGTGAGTATGTTAAGCTGAGAAGTGACTGTAGTCAGGTGCTGTGGATGTCAGGCACTGTATTACATCCATTGGTAACATCTTGCTAGGCTTCAACTAGTACTGAATATATAGACTTTAGCAGATGGTTGTCCTCCCAGCCTGAAAGCTGATAATGAATCCATGTGGTTAAGTCGCAGAGTAATTTGGTCTCTACTCTCTGTTTTAGCTGACCTTTGTTAGCTGGGGAAAATGTTTAACCTTTCTACTACTATATAAATCCCTTGTAAATGCCTCTCAGTTCCCTATGTGCTGGGGCTTGAAGGTAGTGTAAAAGTGTGCTTTTCTGCTTACAGTGGTAGTGCTTCCTTAAAGGGAGGCTTGCTTTAGTGCTTAAGACTGCTTCTTTTGTATACTGTTGGATTATAGTATGTTTATTTCTTCTGAGGCTGTAGGAAGGTGCTGATAAACTGCTGTATTTCTAAAATGCTTCATCTGAAGCACAAGCTTTAAGTACCTACTCTTTACGAAATGCCAAGTCAGGACAACAAAATTAACTAGATCACTTAAGTCTGTTTTCGAGGAATAAAATTTGTGCATACACGTGTTTTTCATGTACAGTCTATAATTGCAATGACTGATGTGCGTTAAGTGGAATTCATGATCTTAAATGTATTGGTATATAATGGTCATCTTATATGTCGGGGACATCCAATGGAACACTAGTATCATCAGGTTAGAAATAATGTCAGTGTACATCTAGCTGAGAGCACCAGTTGTGATCTGACCATGGCAACAAAGTTTAACTGCCAGAAAGCACCATAGACTCTTTGCGAACTTCAGTGCCGTATACTTGTAGGAAGACTCTAGCCCTAGCACTATACTACTGATTCTTGGATGATCCTGGTGACCGCGTCATGCTGAATTTTTAAAGATGCTGTGCCAGCAGGAGACTCTGCAAGACTGGGAGCCCTTAGTTCAGTGGAGGTCAGATAACACTCATCAGTTCTGTGAAGTTAAGGCTAAGTGATATCCCCAGTTGTCAACCTGCTTGCTCTGTGAATGGAGAAGCAGCTCTGGACTTAGTGGTGAGTACTACCTATTCTGCCTTTTAAAGAAGGAAGGGGAGGGGGGGAAGTACCAGAGCTGCTTTGAAAGAGAAACTGCATCTAATACATTTAAAAGGAAATAAAAAAGAAGAGCTAAAAGGGTAAAACCCAGGTAATATGGAGATTGCCTTAAGAAGGGTATTAAAGCTCAGAAAATGTGTGCTAGTAGTCAGCAAAAATGTCCATGTAGTTGAAAATCTTTTTTTGAAGAATCTTTCTAGAGTGGTAGCTCTCTAAATGAGGAAGAGATGGGAGATTCTTGTACATTAAATGTAAAACCATAATGGAATAGTAAAATATTTTGAAGATCAGATTGATAAAAGCAAAAAATAGTAAAAAAATATTGGGACAGAATTATAATAGGATAGGATCAGTGGGGCTGAAATAATGGAAGTATGAAACACAGATAAAACCCTAATTGAAAAGCTGAGTGAATTATTTGCCTTTAGAAAGAAGCTTAGAGTCTTCCCAGTAGAGCCTTTATGGATGGATGACTCCGAGTAACTGTGTTTAGTCAAAGCACTATTAGAGGAGGTTTTAGAGTAAATTGATAAAATGAATAGTAATGTCTTGCCTGGGACTGCACTGTATTTGTTTTTTTCTAAACCAAAAATATTAAGCTGCTGAACTGTTGAACACAGCATATAGTCCTTCTTAAATCTGCTTTGCTTCCGGAAGAATGGTGGGTGGCAAATGTTATTGCTGTCCCCTAAAAAGCTTCAGGTTTGGTGTATTTTTTTCTGCTCAATAGAAAATATTCTACAGTATTATCAGATAGATAAATGATAAAATGTAGAGGTAAATTGTAATTAGGGAGCAAATTTAGAAGAAAATTGTGCCTTGCATCAATTAAATCACTGAGATTTTAAATACTGCGCATACAGTGCTGGATTTTGGGGAGAAAATGCTAATGGATACTCAACTGATTTGCCATGTGAAGGAGTACCCCTTAAAATGTAAGATAAGTAGGAATTAAAGGTTAGATTTTAGGTGGAGTTGGGGTGGTGTTACTAGTGAGAAGTTCTGTAAAGGACTTTGGTGTCTGGCACCATTCAGACGGTTGAGAAAAGGAGGTTTTATAGCAGAAATCCAAGACAGCGTTGCCTAACTACATTTTTCCATTGAAACACAGAGTTTTCATGGGGAAGAAGTACTGAAAAACATTTTTAGGCTATTTAGTGCCCTTACATTTGATACAGTTTTTAAGGTAATTCAAATATAAAATTCTAATATAACGAGAAACTTGAATGACTGATCTAGCTGGTTACATGTAATAACTTTCCAGGTTCTTCATTTGTCCATTCCCTGCCTACCCAATATTCTCCTGTTCCTCAGCAATTCAATCCTATCATACTGAGCTTTTGCAGCAGGCCTACATGGTCACAAAATCAAATGGTTTAGCAAAATAATAGGGGGAGAAGAAAGTGTAACTCTGGTAGATGCTCTAGTGCTAGTGTCCTCTTACTGTACTGTAAAGAGAACTTGCTTTGTTTAAAGTAGTATAGTTCATGCTTGTAGATGTAAAAGGAGAATTGTGTTTGTTTACTTGAGTAAGTTGGTTAATCGAGTGGTGAACAGAAAGACAAGCCTTTCTTACTCTCAGATCTAAAATAATTAAATGAACACTGCTATGCAAACTGGTTGAGAACAGTGAAGCTAAGGTAATGTGCTAAGCAGTGAAACTACATCCTGCATAGATTCATGGTGTGAAGTCTGCTCATTTCATTTACCTGTGTTTGAGCTTTAGCATGTTTGGTATTGCCTCTGATGGATGATGGGTAGTGCTGGTGTTTTCTCTGTACTGCTGGTTTTCACTGATACTTTTGAGCTTAGAGAAGTTATTTGCCCTAACTCAAAAGGAATGTGATACTAGCAGTGAAGGTCAGTAGCAAGGATAGGACATAGAAAGTATTTTAAAAGGCTAATTTTAGTTAGTGTGGGTGATCTTCCTAGGCTGCCAGGGGTCATCCAGTCCTGATTTTTCTCTGGATTCATTTCTGATGGTACATGTCTTTTCCACTGATAGTTAAATGAACCTAGGGAGATTGCCTTCACTAGGTTAAAATTGTTCTTTCTCAATCTTTTGATCTCTTTTAGCAAAAATGTATAGCAGCATTGTAGGGGATGCATCCCGAGTGCCCAGTATCATAAAGGAGCTGAGATATTTATGGACTGGTTTTCCTTTACAGTGTTCGGGGTATAGATCCTAAGTAGACTCAGTGCCACTGTACTACTTGTTTCCTTTTCCCACAAGCCTAATCTGCCTTTTTTGCGTTGAGTTCAGTCATCTTCTGTCACTTGTGATTGACTTTTTTGGTTAGATAACTGGCATAGGTTATGTGTTTAGGTTGTGAATGTGATCCTATCTGAATGTGAGACTGTCTAACCTCTATTTACTGCGTCCTTCAGTGTGCACGTATAAACACCTGGAGAGTCATTCCAGTGAAACTGCATGGGGAAGTCAATGTTTTTTGCCTTTGGGATACTTATTGTGGTTTATGACAAAGCTTTCTGTAAGGTGTAAAATCTCTTTTTTTTTTTTTTTTTTTTTTTTTTTTTTTAAATAAACCAAACCAACAACCACCAAACCCAGAAAACAACTCCTGCATCTTGCTAGGAGAGATTGAGTTATAAATTACACACACGGTTTTCCTTATCTTTTTGATGGATAGCTGCACTTTTGACCTAGAAACAACTGACTCCAGAACAAAACACTTCTTTCTTTACATACAAAACTTTATTTTTTTTATTTACAGACTATGAGAAGACACAGAAATGAAGTTACAATTGAATTGCGGAAGGTGAGTCTGCTTTTGATTATTAACTGTGTTACTTTGCTAATAATGCTGTGGTGTCTTAACTAAATATTTTACCGTAAGCTGTGCTTTATGGCCCCAAACTTATATTAAAGAGTTGTAAATTTGTGGATTACTAACTGCAGATTCTAATGTTAGTTTTATTCTCCAACTCCTTAAGCTCACTACAGCAGCACAGTACTGCTTTACTCCAATGTATCACTTGGAAATAATCCATACTCAGTTTCTGTACCAGTTTTCATATTATTACAGTGAAGCTGTCAGCTGTTCAAATTTTTGAAGTCTCCAAAAGGGAAAAAGGAAGAGTTTTAGCATTTAGAAGGTGCGGATGTTCTTGTATTTTGTTTTCTGAAAATTACTGCTTCTGTGCTGTAGAGGGAGCTAACTTCAGGGTCAGATTTTGGTTATATTGGGTAAATGCCAATTTATCTGGGAAGATCATGACCATCAGAGGTGATCTAGTTCAGTGCTCTGCCTACATACAAGATTTGTTACACCCTTGTCATTCGTAACACTTCCAAGAGTCTTTCTAGGCACCTTGAAGGCTTGCTGCTGGAGGATGTTTTCACAAGCTAAACTGCTTTTGGGCAATTAGTGTAAACCTAAGGGGTAAACTTTTATCTGCCTTTGGGTACTTTCAGTATATTTGAGAACTGATACTCGCCCCTCTAGTTTTATCCTGTTAAGACAAATTCAGTTCTTCACCCTTTCCTTGGACATTCTGTTTCCTAGATATGACTTGTTGCTGCTCCTCAGATCCAAATTGCCTGTATCTTTCTGGAAGTGTGAAAGTCTGGAAGGGTGAAGGCTACAGCTCAGGTTTAAATGGGACAGTGAAAAATAATTCTTAACATAGTATTCCTATTTATATTGAGTATGTTGTTGACTCTAACTCAGTCTGTGATCCATCATATCCTTTGGACACTTTCTACAGTACTGCAAAGCAACGGTAATTGTTTACATTCTCTGTTTGCATAGTTAAATGCATGCAGAAGTTTTAAACATGGTTGCTTCTTGTCTTTTGAATTGCATCTGGTTTTTCCAGACTTTCTTAACTTGAATTTCCATTCTGTTCCCCAGTATGTTTCAAGGCCTCCCATCAGCCATGTTTTCTAGTATTTTCATTAATGACTTAATGGAAGTGTGTGCTTTGAATATTCTAGATATAGGCCAAGCTCCTTTGTGTCTCCCATTTGATGCATATCTCCAGTTTGCCAGTTGAGTCATTGGCAGTCTTGAGTGATGCTTACTTAGGAGTACATACCCACCCAATTTAAATTAAATTTCTTTTTCATTATTTGCAAACTGAGTGTGGTGGGTTGACCCTGGCTGGAGGCCAGGTGCCCACCAGCGCTGCTCTCTCACTCCCCTCATTCACTAAACAGGGGAGAAAAGGCATAACGAAATGCTTGTAGGTCGAGATAAGGACAGGGAGAGATCACTCACTAATTATTGTCACGAGCAAAACAGACCAAACTTAGAGAGGGAATTCACCAATTTATTACTAAGCAAAACAGAGTAGAGGAATGAGAAAATAAAATCAACTCTTAAAACACTTCCCCCCACCCCTCCCATCTTCCCGGGCTCAACTTCACTCCCGGCTTCAAACCTTCCCCCCCTCAGCGGCACAGGGGGACGGGGAGTGGGGGTTACGGTCAGTTCATCACACGGTGTTTCTGTCGCTTCTTCATCCTCAGGGGGAGGACTCCTCTCATCGTTCCCCTGCTCCAGCATGGAGTCCCTCTCACGGGGTGCAGACCTTCAGGAGCAAACTGCTCCAGCGTGGGGTCCCCCACGAGGTCACAAGTCCTGCCAGCAAACCTGCCCTGGCGTGGGCTCCCCTCTGCACGGGTCCACCGGTCCGGCCTGGAACTTGCTCCAGCGTGGGCTTCCCACGGGCCGCAGCCTCCTTCAGGTGCCTCCACCTGCTCCGGCGTGGGGTCCTCCACGGGCTGCAGGTGGAATCTCTACACCCCCTCATCCTTCCTCCATGGGCTGCAGGGGGACAGCCTGCTTCACCATGGCCTTCACCACGGGCTGCAGGGGGATCTCTGCTCCGGCGCCCGGAGCTCCTCCTCCCCCTCCTTCTGCACTGACCTTGGTGTCTGTAGAGTTTCTTACATCTTCTCACTCCTCTCTCCGGCTGCAAAAGCTCTCTCTCTAAGTGTTTTTCTACTTCTTAAATATGTTATCACAGAGGCGCTGATTGGCTTGGCCTTGGCCAGCAGCGGGCCCGTCTTGGAGCCGGCTGGCATTTGCTCTGTCAGACACAGGGGGAGCTTCTAGCAGCTTCTCACAGAAGCCACCCCTGTAGCCCCCCCGCTACCAAAACCTTGCCATGCAAACCCAACACACTGAGAGAAGACAAAAGCCTTGCTAAAATCACAGTGATGGGTTTATAAATAGAAGTTATGTTAATAGAAATTGGCTTGACTTGTTTTTGAGAAATTTTGTCTGCACTTATCACCTGATTGTGTAGGAGCTACCAAAAAATCTTGTGTTAGTATTTTCCTGGGATCCTTCTGCTCTTCTTAAAAGAGACTTCTTTTTTTTTCTTCATGTCTTATAGAAAAACTTCTGTATCTCATTACAGTATAAAAAATAAATATTTGTAAGATTCATCCCGGGACTGTAAGAATTGGTTGAAGAAACCTGATTGGACCCAAATGACTGGGAAAAAAAAATCTTACTACTTACATGAACATGATGTGTCATCTAAAAATTGTTTAATGCTTTTGCATTTTCCTAATTAAAGAAACTAGCTGAATGTGTCTGAACGTGTGGTGTAGCTTAAGCTGGGCTATGGCCTCATCAGTACTGGCAGATGACTGAGGTGTGGAGAAAACTACTTTCACACACAGTGGCAAGTAAAAAATTAAATTAGCCAGTTTTTGCTTAAAGTGAGATTCAGGTAATTAATTTTGATATCTGAATTATCAGCAGTTGAAGTTTATGCTGATATGTTAGAGGCCCTCTCTGCTCAGAACTAGTGTGTCGACTCAGTGTAAAACTCGCTGTATAACTGTGAAATCTGCACTGGGAAGAGTTGTTCATAGCACAATATAGGCCTATGTCTGCTAGCAAAGCAATGCTGTAAAAGATGGCTTAGCTAATGCAGCATATCCTCATGCATCTGGTTAAATTGTGAGATTGCATGTGAGCGTTCTAGTGCAGTCTTTGGAGAGACCTTTGCAGCACAAAGTGAGAATTTTTAATTTGAATTTAATTCTCATAATTGTTTTTTGTAACAGGTCACAATTTCAAGGCCATTTTATTACAGAAGTCTGGTGGGGAGCAAGTTATACACTTCAGACAAGGCAACGGATTGTGTATTGTGGTGGGTTGACCCTGGCTGGAGGCCAGGTGCCCACCAGAGCTGTTATATCATTCCTCCTCCTTCACTAGACAGGGGAGAAAAGGTATAACGAAACACTTGTGGGTCGAGATAAGGACAGGGAGAGATCACTCACCAGTTACCGTCATGGGCAAAACAGGCTCAACTTAAAGAAAAATTAATCTCATTTATTACCAAGCAAAACAGAGTAGAGCAATGAGAAATAAAATCAAACCTTAAAACACCTCCCCCCACCCCTCCCATCTTCCTGGGCTTAACTTCACTCCTGGTTTCAACCTACTCCCCCCTCAGCAGCACAGGGGGACGGGGAGTGGGGGTTGTGATCAGTTCATCACACGTCGTCTCTGCTGCTCCTTCCTCCTCAGGGGGAGGACTCCTCACACTCTGCCCCTGCTCCAGCCTGGGGTCCCTCCCACGGGAGACAGTCCTCCACCAACTTCTCCAACGTGAGTCTTTCCCACGGGAGACAGTCCTCCATGAACTGCTCCAGCGTGGGTCCCTTCCACGGGGTGCAGTCCTTCAGGACCAGACTGCTCCAGCGTGGGTCCCCCATGGGGTCACAAGTCCTGCCAGCAAACCTGCTCCATCATGGGCTCCTCTCTCCACGGGGCCCCAGGTCCTGCCAGGAACTTGCTCCAGCGTGGGTTTCCCACAGGGTCACAACCTCCTTCAGGTGCCTCCACCTGCTCCGGCATGGGATCCTCCACGGGCTACAGGTGGAATCTCTGCACCTCCTCATCCTTCCTCCATGGCCTACAGAGGGACAGCCTGCTTCACCATGGTCTTCACCACGGGCTGCAGGGGAATCTCTGCTCCAGCGCCTGGAGCACCTCCTCCCCCTCCTTCTTCACTGACCTTGGTGTCTGTAGAGTTTCTTACATCTTCTAACTCCTCTCTCCGGCTGCAAAAGCTCTCCCTAAGTTGTTTTTTCCCTTCTTAAATATGTTATCACAGAGGTGCTGATTGGCTTGGCCTTGGCCAGCGGCGGGTCCGTCTTGGAGCTGGCTGGCATTTGCTCTGTCAGACACAGGGGAAGCTTCTAGCAGCTTCTCACAGAAGCCACCCCCGTGGCTTCCCCACTACCAAAGCCTTGCCACACAAACCCAATACATCTATGTGGAAGGAATCTTGTATGTGCCAGTAATACGTGAGTAAAAATGTGGAAGAGGAAGCCTGTGAGCTGCTGTTGACTTTTCTCTGAGAACTGCACATACACAGATGAGTTACACACTTAGAGAGGCCTAAGCACTGGATGTAGGTCAGGCTGTAAATCAAGAGTGAACAGCAGCTGCAGAACTCTTTTAAGTGCAGGAAGTTGTGTTCTTCTGGAGTGTTTGCTGAACATCTTCCCCTGCAGAGACCAGAAGAAATCTGCTTTAATAAGAGATTCACCATGTGTCTGAGTTTTTGGGTTGCAGCAACTGAACTGTGCTAGTGGGCAGCTGGTCTGTTGTGGGAACTCTGTGGCAGAGTGAGGCCACTGCTTCTGGTACAGAATTGGGATTGAAATGTGAAGGGATGTTATTTGTTCAGCCTGGAGAAGAGAAGGCTCCAGGGAGACCTTATTGTGGCCTTTCAATACTTAAAGGGGGCTTATGAGAAAGATGGGGACAGACTTTTTAGCAGGGCCTGTTGTGATAGGACATGGGGTAGTGGTTTTAAACTAAAAGAAGGTAGATTCAAACTAAGTGTAAGGAAGACATTTTTTATGGTGAGGGTGGTGAACCACTGGAACAGGTTGCCCAGAGAGATGGTAGATGCCACATCCCTAGAAACACTCAAGGTCAGGCTGGACAGGGCTCTGAGCAACCTGATCTGGTTGAAGATGTCCCTGCTAATTGCAGGGAAGTTGGACTAGATGACCTTTAAACATTCCTTCCAACCCAAACTATTCTATGATTCTATATTATTTTATTAGGCTACAGTAGTGGAAAAGATAAGCTGTAATATTACTGCTTCAGTCTTCATCTTTATGGCTGACAGTGCTACCCTAGTATGAGTATGCCAAAATCAGGAAATGTTTGTATTGGCATGACCTTAGTAATCCACCAGTGCCTCTTCAAAACAAAGAAGTATCTTCCTTTTATCCCAGCTATCCGGATGCAGAGTGTATACCTGGCTTTTAAAGAAAACAGGCAAATTGAGCGTATTCTTGACCTGTACAGTTGAAGCACTACATAGTTACGGGTTTGTCTTTTGAATCAACTTTTGTATAAATATAAATGAATGGATCTGATGAAGTTGCTTACATCTCTGTTTTGTAAGATGGAATAAATAAAAATCACAGCTTTAAACAGTAGTAAACAATTTCTGCATGCATTAGTGCGAGGTGTTTATTCTTTTGAGATTACAGACAAGGTGCATTTGCAACACATACTGTGTTTCAAGAATACATTATCTCTTCACTATCTTCACACTACAGCTCTTATTCAGAAAAAGACTTTACTTTTTTTCCCCCCTTTTTTCTTTTCCCAGTCACATTATTTGATTAGGAATTGAACTAACAAAGCTATCTATGACATAAAAGGGTAGCAGTCTTCTGGCAGAATCTGGGTTGAGGCAAGGGTTGGCACTGTGAGCCAGTCAGATGACACTCCTGATGGTCAGGGGCCCTTTTCTGGTTCCATATTGGCCTTGCTGAACTTGTTTTATGCATTTTGGGGAAATGACCTGCTACACTTCTAGAAAGATGGTCTTGGTCTCTGGCTGTATTGTTAGTGCAGCAGTGGGCCCAAGAGCTTAAAAACTAGCCATCTCTCTTTCCAGACAGACAAGATAATGATGTCAGTTTTGGTGATGGACACTGTCTCAGGATTTAGAATTTGAACTTCTCAGTGTAGTGTCTTGCAAAGTCTGATTTAGAATGTTTATCACTTAATTTCAGCATCACAGCTGCTCGGATAGCAACAGGGACCCTGGAATTAATTGGCTAACCTAGCTGATTAGTCTCACTCTAAAGGGGAGTGGGCTGGGTCAGTTTAAGGTTCCATACCTAAATGAAGTCTGTAACTCCATTGCTGTGAAAGATTCTTTGGTTCTAGGTGCTTGGCTTTCTATGAGGAGGAAGCTTGACTTAGGCTGCTTGTGTGCTTTAAGAAAGGTAGTCCTTAGCCAGGTCAATGCTATGGTCATTAAGTTAGATGCCGCCCTTCAAAGGAAGCCTTAACGCTCCTAACCTCAGCAGAAACAGAGGATCCTGTCCTCCTTCAAGGCCTGCTCACTGGAATCCTAAGAACTTCCAGGATCTCTTACAAGGTTTATTTTTGACTTTCTTAGCAAACTCAGGTGCCTCTGAGAGCTCATAGACATGAGCTCATGAAAGCTCTAATTGCCAATTAAGTTTCATGCAAAGCAAAGCAATTATTTGCTAAACAAGTGATGGATTAAGGAGCCATGAGCATATGTCTTTTTTTACCTGTTTCTCTGGCATACTGTACTTCTTGTCCTTCCTCTGATCTTTCTTACATAAGATTGCTTATGTCCATAGTAGCTCCTAAATAAAGTAGTGAGCCTTGAAGAAAGGAGACCGTCTTCATCTTGCTGGAAGAACTAGGGTGGGAAAAATCTTCCTGATTCTCAGGAAGTCTGAGAATGCAAAAGAAAAATCCACATTTTCAGTTGCAGGACAGCAAAACTTGCTTCAGTTATACATCTTTTCCAGTTCAGTGTGAATGTATACCTTTTCATTCACTGTAAAGTCCTTTTTTTTTTTTTTTTTTTTTTTTTAGGTATAAGTCTACTGACTTTAAAAAAAAAAGGCTACAGTCACAGAGACAAGCATTACTAGTATGTTCTTCTAGAGGCTTCTCTACCCAGGGTTAGTCATGTAGATTCTTGGGAGAGATCTTGCGTCTACCCTGCCGTGATTGATTCCTCAAAGAAAAGACCCTAGGAGGAAAATTATATTCTCAGTGTGTTCTTCCGGAGACTTAGTTGAAAAGGGCTCGAAGAAATTCCTTGGAGGCTTGCTTGAGTCCATTTTAGTAAGAGCATGCTTTTGCCTAATTTAACAGGCCTCACTCTTTGCAATCCGTGCTTGGGGCTATTGGGCCACACACTGATGTACATGTATGCGGTTACTCACTTTTAGTCAACCTGCTCATCATCTGAGAAAGATGTGCACCAGCCAAACAGGAACATTGTGTCTTCTATCTGTTGTCACAAAGGTGAGTTAGCAGAACTCAAATGTAGAAAAGTTGCCTTTGTCTTCTAACTGCATATCTGTAGTTATGCTCTTTATCTGAAGAACAGTCTTGGAATCTGTTTGACTGCCTTTGGATGCAAGGAACCTAGTTCACTAAGCATGTAGGATATAATTTTGATATCCATGGATTTTAGGATCATCAGATTGACCTGTTCAGCCTTTTTACAGGTTTATAGTTTTGTGGGTTTTTTAATCTCTCTAGGTGTTAATGAGTTCTAAGACAGTGAGTAGTGCCAGCTAATGGTCCTTTCCCAACCATTAAAGAAATTGAATCCTTCCCCAGGTTCATATCCAAGAGCTGTTACTAAAAATTCACTCAGGCTACATAGCCCACCTAGGAAAACTTTCATTAAGAGGATCTTTAGTAGAGGTTTTCAGAGCATCCCTTTAACATGATGAGCTTGGAGTCATAGGCATTTTCTTTTTCTTTATGATGGACTGCGGCAGGTGCTCTCACCCCCCAAAACCAAAATTGGAGATTACATGTAAGTGAAACCTGGAAGTTCAGCTCAGTCTGTCACAACAGTGGTTGCTTAAAAGGGATGTCCAGACAACTTGGACCTCCATCACCGGCCTGATCTTGTAGTCTTTCCTAGGATGTAGGAGCAGAGGAAAGAGCTGCTTGTTGTCATCTGTGAGTATAGCTAATGCTGGCTAGCACTCTAGTTCCTGGTGTTGAGATGTTCTTGAAGTTCTGTTCTTTGTCCCAAGAGGACTCAAACATAAATATCTTAACTTTCATGACGAAAGAACTTCTTCCTACTAGCTGCTGAGTTCCTAAACCTTTCCCTGACCTCAAGAAACATTTCATAATGGAGCTTGTTACCTGAGGGCAAAGATTTCCTTGTTTATTTCTTTTCCCTTTTGATCTTGAAGCTTCCCAACAAAGTTGAGACTCTTCATAGAGTTTTCCCATGTGTCAAATGCTGAAAAGCATGTACTAATTCATATTTAACATCTTTTCACAGCTCCATTAGAGTATCCTATTGGCCATGTCCTGTAGTACTAAGTGGAATGCAGCACAGAGCTTGATGGACATCCTCTTTGCCCACAAAGATTCTTCTTCTGTTAACCGTGTTGTCTTTGAAACTTGTTTGCTGTGATGGCCATTTTTATTTAATCTTGTGGCTATCTTCCAAGAAGGTAAACAAGAAGTACCGGGATCTGCAGGATTTGCGTATTTACTGTTCGTGCAGCCTGACCTTCCCACCGTCAGTGAAGCAAACTGTCATCAAAAACTCTTAACAGATCATCACACTGGACAAGAAAGTGCACTTGTGACATCATTACTGTTGTTTCTAACCATTTGGCATTTTTACCTGGTATATATGTCCACATACCTTTTGTTCCTGCAGAAACCTCTGTAGGCTGTTGTAGTGGATGTACAGTGGATCTACAGGATGATGATATGCTTATAACCAACAGTCAGTTGCTGTTTATAAATTTTCAGACTTTACTGTACATAGCATGCATGGTTCAGGCAGTAGTTGAGGATCTTCCTTTTTGAAGGAGACCTGCTTAGTTCTGTTGATGACAAGGTCTTATCCTTCATCAGGGATTCCAGTCTGATGCCTCTCTTTTTGAAAGGGTGCTCTCACCAGGCTTTGAACAGGACTGCTGTATCCAGGTGTGCGCATTTGTCTTCATTTTCATTGCAGGAGCCTGCAGAACAGGCTGGTGCTATGATTTAGGCAAAAACTTTTGAGCTTGTCACAGTATGACAAAATGCAAGCATTTTAAGGTCACGTCAAGCGCAAATCATGTAATTTTACCTTATGTAGGGGAGTGATTGGTCTATCAAATTACTGTATACAGTGGTTTAGCTGTCCAGGAATGGGATGCTTTTGCAAATGGACAGAGCTGTTTCAAATAGCCTTAGAGCCACTTTTTAGGACTGGAAGGTTCCATGAACACTTTGACTTTATAAGAAATACTAATAAGAATAGCTTTTCCTTAGTAAGAATTTTTTAGTGCTTCTCAATAAGTACTAGCCTTTCTGCTTCAGGCTGCTGTGAAAGTGCCTCTATGTATGTTCTTGACAGTTGTTTTTCAGCCCAACCATCTGCAAACAGTGAGTAGCTACAGGAACATTGTTGCTTGCTCTTACTTGCCCTGGCTAAGGGAAATTTTTTCTGGAGCCCATTGCGCAATATGACTGACAGCCTGAAGATGTTGCCTGCATTCGCAGAAATTCTAGTGTCAACCTGCGGTCAGTTATGTCCTATGAAGTTCAGGTCTCTCAAGAGGGTAGAATATCTTGGTATTAGAATATACATGTTTATACTTATTTTGGTTAACATTAGGAAGCATTCTCTTAGGCATACTCACGTTGCCAAAGGAATTGGATAGTTGTGTATGCAGGTATAAAAGGCTCTCTAAGGAGCTATTAACTTGCTGGAACGGGGAGAACTAGGCTCTTCTTTAGCTCAGTTATGGTGTATATTATGACCATCTTTAACCTGCAGCTACAAACGGAAGGCTTTTCAGTGTTACTCAGTCTTACTATATTAAGATTTCTAATCAGTCTGATGCAGTTTTGCTCTTGTCAAGAGACCCTGTCCCATAGTGGAATTTAAACCTAGATTATATGTTTTCGATGGGTCAGAATTTGAAATGTCGCTCCTTTGTTACCATCTTCACCATTGGTGGCCTCCCAGTGGGATATTCCTCTGTTCCTGATAGCTGCAGAACAATTAGCTGGAGCTCTGTTTTATTTCACCTCTCAACATGCTGCTGCCATTAGGAGAACAGCCCTTCAGTGTCTGATCATCTAGGGATCCATGGGACTCTTTTCCAGGTAATTGGAGTTTTTGAGGAGTACTGTTTGGAGATACCCACTGCATCAATGCAGACATGGACAATTGCTTGAAGGAGAGAGACAAGTTACTGTTCTGTTAATGTTCTTCTGTAACTATGTGTTCATTTACAACCTGCCCTCTTTTCCTCTTCATCCAAGTTCCTGAAAGATTTCTAGAGAATTGGAAGACCTGAAATAAAAGTGTTCATCACCAATTCTGTGGCCACAAGCAGAGAGAATTTGTGCATGCCCCTCTAAATACAACTCAAGCAAATTATTTCAGCTAACAGTACTTGTACAGAAGCACGCTCACTGTGAATAAACATGAAGTGTGTAGCAAATAATGGTTACAGGCAGGTAGTCTTTCTGAAGTGCGGGTGAAGTGGCATGGAATTATTCAGTGCTTTGTCCACTGGCATACTCTAAACTTACTGCCTGGTGTTTGTGGAAGGTGATTTTCCAGCTTTTCAGCTGCTGAAGGCCATGCAGCTCGTTCCTCTGTTCTGGGAGGATGCTGTTCAGTCACCTATAGTGGGACTCTTGCTTTGTTCCAGCTATATTCTCTGTATTGTACTGGACTAGATGACCTTTAAAGGTCCATTCTGTGATTCACTGCTGAATTCCAGCCTCTACCATCATGGTTTTTTAGGGTGTTTGAGAGAGGATCTCAAGATACATACTCATTCTTGCTGGAGAAACATGAAAATAACAAATGAGATAACGTGACATTTCCTAACTAGAATTTTATTTTCAGTAATTCAATAAAAATAGTTTGTTTGCTAAGATCTTGACTATTCTAGATATTTCATCATCTTTTGAATCAAAGAATCTGCAAGAGACCTGCATCTAAAGGGCTTTTTAACAGAAATTTAAAAGTAAAAATCACCTGTCTTTATTGCAAGATCTTGCAAAATACAGTTGAGCACTGCTGATGCCGAATCATTTGCTTGAAAAACAAGTAGATATCACCAACTGAATCCGTGAAAAGCAATTCTTACAACAAGCGTATTTTCCAAAAAACACTGCAAAACAGTTTCCCTGAGTTTTATAAGCATGAGATGTGGAAAATCCAACCATATACTTTAGCCAGAACAGAATCAGAAAACCCTGCCTTGTACCACAGTAGTTTATGGCTAGTGACGAAGAAACTTGGTCCTTCCCGGTAAATCATTTAATATGAATTGTTTAACTTGCTCTAGCAAACAGTTGGCAATGGTTCTGCACTAAGACCCTGATTTCTTCAGGCTGCACCTTTTCAGTAGACAGGGAATGTCTGCTGGGCCAGTGTGTGCCACCCTCGTAACTAAATATGTCTCCCTGTATGTTCACACACGTGTTGGCTTGCGCACCACCATGAACTGTGGTGATACCTCTGGGTGGGAAAAGGACAGTAGGACTGAAGACATCAGGACATTCCTCCAGCTTCAATCCCCTCTCTCAAGATTGGCTTGTGTTACCATAGCAGCACAACTGATCCTGTAGGAACAGTTCATCTGAGGCAGGAAGGAGACCCTTCCTCCATGGGGATGTGTGTAGTAGCTGTGCACTGAAGAAAGCTGACCTCCACGTGGAGAAGGCCTCTGGAAATTGGGTCTGGTCCCTGCAGTTGCCAAAGTATAGGCTGTGGTGTAGACAAACAGCAGGAAAATGAACTGTACTTGGACAAAGCCAGATTGACTGGGATTGAATGATGTTTGCTCTTTGCTTAAAATGTCAGTGCCAAGTACTTAGTGTGGAAAAATGAGAGAAATATATTGTAAGTCTTTATGGTGAATGCGTCCTTCAGTGTGTACCTACCTGATGTGGTTTGTCTGCATAACATGATTTTCTCAGCATTTAACTGCCTGCTCATTTCCATCTTCCTTCTTTCCAAAAACACCTGACAACAAAATACCTTTAGTGCTTGTCCGTACGGATGTACCCTGAGTATGCTGCTGTTACTGTACAGCGCTGGAGAGGCTGCCGTAGCCAATCTAGGTGATCTTGCGCGCTCTTTGGGGATTTAGTTTCTTGACAAAAATTAAACTATGCTAAATTTGTGGAATGTTGTCTTATCTAAAAAGTAAGCAAGTCACAGAAATTTTGGATATGAGGTTGCTTATTTTTTCTAAGATAAAAAAAATAATTGGGGACTCCTTCAAAACAAGGTTCTATTTAGAGGATTTTTTATATATTACAAGCAAAGAATGGTATAATACAATCTCTATAGTCAGTACTGTTCAGTTATCAGATAGCTCTTTGGAGACTGAAAAGCCTGCCTTTCCTTGCTAGTATAATAGATTTGTTTTAGGTGCTTTAGCTGTTTATTACACCTTTTCAATGTTTTGCTTCATTAGAAATTGAAAACTTAACGTGCTTGTATAAAAAAAAACCAAAAAAACCCACAAAAAGATATTCAAATATACATGCCACATCATAATCTTCCATTGCCCTTTCTATCTTTGATTGTACCTCTAGACATACCAAACAAAAGATAAAGTTGAAAATTTAGAAAAGACCATTTCATACTTTTGGAATAATACTTTTAAGATATTTTGAATTTGTAAAAAAGTGCATTGGGATACAGTTACAATTGATGATTTCATTCCTTTCTTTTTAAATTAGTGCTTTAGATGTTCAAATATTCTAATTAAGCAAGACAGAAATGTTAAATGGGTACTTTATCACTGAAAAGGTAATTTTTTCTTCAGTAACTCCTTAAAGGAGCTAAGGCTGAAGAGTGCTTGTTTTAAGTCAGAAATTAGGCTAACAGTGTGAGTGGGAAATATTACAAGTGTCAGTGTACATGGGGCGTGCTGCTTTACACACAAGATGAAAGTACATGTAACCAGGGAACTTTGAAGTAGGTTTGGCTGAAAACTAATTTATACTGGAAAATAACTTCTGTTATGTGTGGCTAAATGTTAACGTCATGCAGATCTATGTGCATTGTAAATGTCTGTTAGAAAATTGATCCCCAAACTGTAAGATTTAATTCATTCAAATGTCATGGATTGACATAGTTCTGTCTATGATTAGCAAGTTGCTAGATTCTTACAGCTGAAATACTGCAAATTCCATTTACAGTTACAAAATGTCTTTAAAAACCCCACAATCTTATCTAAACTTTTATTTTGAAAAGGGCCATTAGATCGTCACCCTGTACTAATGAGCATTAAGTGTCTTTATTTTTTGTCATTCCTTTACAGAACAAGAGAGATGAACATCTTTTGAAAAAAAGAAATGTTCCCCAAGAAGAAAGTTTAGAAGATTCGGATGTTGATGCGGACTTCAAAGCAGTAAGTTCCTTGATTCTGGAATTACTTTTAAAACTTTGGTGGTGTCTCAAAACAATGTATTCCGTTTTTATTTTAACACTGGAAGTATTACAGTTATTTGAAAGCAAAATTATCAACTGATACGCTGTTATAATTAGTTTGATTGTATTAAATGTTTTAAAAATATAATTAGCAACAAAATTACTGAAACATTTTTTTTTCTTTTCAAGCAAAACGTAACACTAGAAGCTATACTGCAGGTATGTTACATTTAGCTATTTTTTTTTAATCAGAAGTGTGTGTTCTGTGCATTTTTGGTTTTTACTTTGGGTTTTGTTTTGTTCTGTTTCAGAACGCCACAAGTGACAACCCAGTGATCCAACTGAGTGCTGTCCAAGCTGCAAGGTAAAAATAAATAAAGGCACAGGAATATATTTCCTACAAATTTTTCATGATGAAAGTTACTTATTTTACTTTTACATTTAATTTCACAGAAAACTCCTATCCAGTGACAGAAATCCACCTATTGATGACTTAATAAAATCAGGAATTTTACCGATTCTGGTAAAATGCCTAGAAAGGGATGATAAGTAAGTATACTTTTAAAAATGTTCCCCTTTACTGGAAATCTACATCCAAAAAAAGTCTCATTATTTCAGATGAAACTGAGGATTCATAGCACCATAGAATCTGACACAGTGGATCACGTTCCATCATGATAAATCATAAATTTTTCAGGAGTATTTATTCTGCCACTGAGAACTTGCATGAGCATATCCAGAAAACCTTACTAAATTTCTCTTTGGTTTTGAATATTCCAGACTTTTTTGTTAACTGTTTTTAAGAAACCTGTCTCAGACATACTACATTTGTGTGAAGGCAGAGAACTTGCCTGGTTGTGAACAGGGCTCTTCTCTTTGCCAGAATACGCTTGTTGTCTTTTTCATTGAGGTTATTAGCTTAAGTTTCTAGCTTCTTTCATTCTCACTGTAAGGTGGGTTTCCTTCTGACTGTGCTCCTCCCTCATGTGATAGTACAACACAGTGAGCGTGCTCTCTGTTATGATTCTTTGTGGGAAAACAAGAGCTTTGGTAAAGGAGATAGAGAACATGAGCATGTAGTTGCAAGAATTTAATGATCTGTAAGAAAAATGCCATATTCCACAATCCGTGAGCAACTTACTCAAATAGATGGGGTTAACACATTTGAGGTAAATGTTTTAGCCTATCTTTGGTCTCAGGCAGCCGTAAGCGTATTTACGGTATTTCCATTTTCAAGGTTATTTCTGCAGCCACAAAGGCTAGAAACTTAAAGAATGCAAATTGGTATTTTGGGTATAATTCGGTGGTTACAAAGATACAAAGTGTGAGTAGCTTTGTTTCTAGCTTGTTTAATAAAACAGTTGCTTAGAAGGCAGCTGCCAATAATATTCAAATCAGGATAGCATTTTAAAATGGGTCATGAATGCTTGTCTGCTCTAGAAGTAGCTGGTTCAGTGTGGTGAAAATTCTTTTAATTTTCATTTTCTGTCTAGTTTTTGTATGATTTACCTTTTTAAATGTTTCATAAGCCTTTTGAAATTGAACTCAACATTTTCTTAAGCAGTCCTTTTAAGTGTGATCGCTATATAATATTTAGTAGAGGTAAATTCTGCAAAGGCTTTGTATAACAGATTGTTAAAGCTATAAATGAAAGCTTATCACAAGAGGAAGAAAAGAAAAACCAACCTAGAACTAGAATTTTAATGCGTCTGATCCTAGAATGTAAAGGTTTATAGATAGCTGCTGACAGGTATTATTTGTTTTTACAAATCCTTATTTACACATCTTGGGCTCTCCTATCTATTTTTTTTCCAATCCCATCCAAAATAAAACCTTAAAATGCTTTGGAAACTAATGCACAAAAAAAAAGCTTAAAGGAAGCAGGTGTATATGCCTGTATATAAAACATAATTGGTAAAGATCCAAAAAAACCCAATGGAAATGAAAAGTAGTCACCTAACAGTAAATATTCTCTGCTCCTCCCAAAGCCAGACACCTTACTGTTACGCTAACCACCATAAGCTGTAAACTTCTATAGCTTTTAGAACTCCTAACCTTTAGAATTTGCTTGAACAAGGTTTCATGCAAAGTGTTTTACTAAACTTCTGTTGGCATAGACAACAGTTGACAGGCATCTTGGAAGAGATGTTCCCCCAGCTTTTGTAATATTTGTAACTAATTTTATCTGCGTTTGTCAGTTTTAATACAGTTATGATGCTGTCTTTTGACACTGACTCTTGATGATCTTTCCCTTGTCTGTGATGGGGCAGAAAAATGTCTTTATCCCAGTATCTACCTGTTTACATTTGATCTGGGATGTAATGTTAGAAGGGCCAAGTTTTTATTAGTTATGGTCAGACATAGTTTATTTATTGAGAACTACTAATGGCAGCAAGACAGTTGCTTTTTTTTCACTAAATATGAATGGTGTTTGGATCAGCTGGATGTGAAGAGATCTCTGTTAGAGAGGCATAATTAAATTTTATGATGCGGAGTGCTAGAAATCTTTCATACAGGAAATAATTAGTTGTCTAGAGTAATGGTCAGCTTCGCTGATTGGTATGTGCTTCAATAAGTACTACTGCTTTTATTTTTTTTTTTATTACTAATATGAAGTCAGAATGATGTGTGGTTTACAGAAGGTCATAGAATGTTTGTTGGGTTTTTTTTAATGTAGCTTTTCCTCTGACATATCCAGGCTTAGAGTTTTTTAAAAAAAAAACCAACTTTTAGCTCAGTGACCTACTTAAATGTAGAGTGTCTCAGAGTGGATGCAGCTAGTAATGCTGAAGTGAACCATAAAATAATCTGCAGATCATGTTTCAACTTATCACTATAAAATTATTTCATTACAGTCCTTCATTACAATTTGAAGCTGCATGGGCATTGACTAACATAGCGTCAGGCACTTCTGCACAGACTCAAGCTGTTGTACGGTCTAGTAAGTATTACAGTTTGGGTTTTGAGGGTTGATGGATATTGCGGCTGAAAGGGGAAAAGGGGTATTTGGATAATAAATGCCATTTGTTATGAAAACCATTAAAATAATAGATGCATGTCTGTTCTGTTTCTCAAAAAAAAAAATCTACATTTGCTTTTAAACATTGATCTGTTTGTCACTAGCGATTAATATTAAGGATCCTAGACCTGATTTTTCCATAAAGAAGATAGAGAATGACAGATGATATAATGAGTCTGGCAAAAAAATGTTAGTTCTTTCTAATTCTTGAGTTGATTTCTGAAATCATGTACTGTTAATTCCGCTATGGCTAAAACTTATGCTAGGAAGTAATCCTTTCTACCTCAAAGGTATGTTCATAAATCTTATTAAAGTTGTTAAATGCATATAGTTATGTAAGGTTTCCCATTTGAATACAGAGTTAAGAAAATTACCATCATTTCTTTCACCATATGATTAGTATCTCCTATACAGACTGTGTTTATTGTGCTGTCTTTGTTGCTGCCTTAACCAGCCAGTAAGAGAGATAGGAAATAAATTCTGATGTTAATTGAAGATAAATTATTAAAATTATTTTTTCAGGATTATATATATAGCTTTTATGTATCAGCATGCTTATCTTAAAACAATCACCTTTATGCTAAATACCACATTTTGTTGTTAAACAAGAGACTATAGATAAGCAATTATGTAATAAACTATCTTGGCTTATTTGATTTTTTTTTTTAAAGTATATGAACCTGTCTTTCAAATCAAATACCATTTTGTACGTTTTAATAGCTAATAAAATATCTCACTAATTCTTAGATTCTACATAGATAGGATATTGGATCAATAGAATAAGAGTGCTTATCAGACCGAGCTTTGGATAAAAATCCAAAGCCTTTTAAAAAAAATAAAAGTTTTGAATGTCTCAAAATCCTGACATGGTTTGGGTACCTCTGTTTTTAGATTGCTTTTCTGGTATCTAAATATCATTGAAAATCTATTCCCAAGTTTTTTCATCCTTCCCAACTTGTTCATTGGTCAATCATTGTTTTCTTGCTTTTTCAAGTTCCTCAGTGTTATCTTATTTGACTGAATGAATCTAATGAAAAGGCTGTTTATAGCGTTAGCTTTGCAGACAAAAATCTGGAAAAAATCTTAAAATAAAAATTAAATTTAGAATTAAAATATCCAGCCAAAAGCATTGCTGTTACCTGAACAATTACTAGAAGTTCAGGCTGGGATATGTCTCTCCCAAAATCTGTTTAGCAAATGCTGGAAATAAAGAAAATGTGATAAAATTACTTCAGAAAAGCAAAAAGCGTTTTCCAAGCTTTACTCCTGAAGACAAAATGGAAGAAGTTTAGTCTAAAAGTCTCGCTGCTTTGGCTGGGAGATGACTAAGGGAAAACAGCCTCTCAGCTCTACTCCCTTTAGATAAGGGATGGTTCAAGGAAACAAAGCAATAGGCCCTTGCAGCTATAGAAGAAGAGGCTGGTGCAGCCTAAATACAAAAGAAGAAGGCCTCCTGCAATCAAGAGGGACAGATGGCAGTTGGAAGGCCCAGCAAAAGAGGAGAAGTACTATACATACAGAATAGATCTTGGCAGGAGCCAATTTGGAGCAGACGTAATTAATTTTTTGAGAGCAGTGGATCAGATAACCTGCAACTCACGCTTTCTCAGACTGTCCTCCTGCCTGAGTGCTGTTATGAAATAATTTCATTCGTGCTTTTGAAAGCATACCAGAATTGCAATCTAATATAAACTACATACTTGACCCTCCTCTGTGAAATAGGTTGAATACACATGTGGCTGAAGTGTAATCTCAGTAATCACTGAAAAGGAAGCTAGAATATTCCACTTGAGCTAATGGCAGTGGGATGATTGTTGCAAGAACAGTGAGAGCGTTCTTAAGCGACAGTGTGTTGCTGTCCCTCCTAACTTGTCAGTTGTAGGTAATTGCTGAATTACTCATCTAGGGTGGGGAAGGAATTTTAGGTTGTCTTTATTCTTCGTTGCTCTGTATTTTTCAGGAAAATGCATCAGGAGTTTTTGGCTCATTATCACATGTTAAATTATCAACAAAATATTGATTCACAGTTGCTCACAAATTGCGTTGCAGTTTTTTAAAATTTCTGAAGGTATTTCTACAAGAAAAAAATTCTTTCCTTCAACAGTATATAAATTGATCTATTTTACTTTGCTCAGACTATAGGATGAGTATGATCATATGTAGATTTTAAAAATTGCTGCAAGAACTACTGTCTTTCAAACAGTATGGGTTGTGTGAAGGGAAGTAGTGCATGGGAATAGTAGAGGGATGGTTTCTTAGCTCTATTAAATTTATTTAATTCAGCAGAGACTGATATCTAAAATCAGTACCACTTCCTTAATCTGGTATGTTGCCTGCATTATATAAGAGCAAATTAAAACGTGCCTTAGGACTGGCAGATGGATGTAAATCTTCACTGCATATGGAGACTAACTATAGCTACCTCTTGGGAGGAAGCTATTTTCTTAAAGTCAGGATTTGAAACATGTTTGCACAAGTAGGTATGTCATTCTGATTGGTATGTATTGTGATCTTGGATAACTGGAAAGTCTGAATTACCGGGACATTAAACCTAGCACCTGTATACTTGAAGGTCTTGTATATCACTTTGAGAAATATGGGAAAATGCTTAAATGTGGGCAGAATTGTTGTTTAATAGTTGCTTGTTCTCAAGTCTATTTTTTCCACTCTCTAGATATGTATAGAAATGTTTAACTGAGGTTTTGTATGCTCTTCATAATAGAAACATGTATCTTAGTATAAGGCACGGTAGCAAAAGTGTCTTGTATTAATCAATGAAAGTGTTGTGCATATACTATGTTCCAGTGAAAACAAATCCAATTTTTGCATTCTGTAGATGCAGTACCTCTCTTCTTGAGACTACTTCATTCACCACACCAGAACGTTTGTGAGCAAGCTGTCTGGGCTCTCGGAAATATTATAGGTAACTCTTGTTGTTATTATAATGATTTGAATTCAGGGAGTGTTTCATTTTGGAATTTGACTTTTTGAACATTGGCATTATCATATGAGACTATGTTTCCTCTAAATTCTGTGGCTTAATATAATTTTTCATGTGGCCAGAATTACATATGTACAGCCTATTTTTTTTCTAAAGAATAGTATCACTTGCTGCACAAAATATTAACAGGATAAATTTTGTGTCTTGTAAAATATACATACATATCTGTACGTATGTATATTTAATTGAACATGAACTGTTAGTAGTAGACTATTGGTGAGGAAACATAGAATTTCAGTATCCCAACATGTCATTGCATACATTTCAGGATTTTCCATTTTTAATGTAATTTCTTTTACAACAATTTTCATTTCTGTAGGTGATGGTCCTCAGTGTAGAGATTATGTCATATCACTGGGAGTTGTCAAACCTCTTCTGTCCTTCATCAATCCCTCCATTCCCATCACCTTCCTTCGGAACGTCACATGGGTCATTGTAAATCTCTGCAGGAATAAGGACCCCCCACCGCCTATGGAGACAGTTCAGGAGGTAAAGAATTACGAGACAGATAATTTTTTATACTCTGGGCTAGAGGCCAAATGTTTTACATTGTCACACTATGAATTTATGAATGGTTTTTTTTTTCACTGTCTTGTGCCACTTAGCAGTTGTTAAATGAAGTAATTTGACCAATTTGATGCTTCTTACTAAGGCTGTAATAAAGGTATTTAACATCTGAAACTGAGTAAGACTAAAGACTGATGAGCCATATAGTAAAATGGACACAACAAAAAATTAACACATTAGAAAGTGCTAACATACTCAGCATTTCATGTTTTCATCAAAAAAAAGGCTACGAACGTGATTCTGTATATAGAAGTATTCAAATGTAATTATTTTCAGTAAGAAGAAATGTAAGTAAACTAGTGAATGTACTGTAGTTTGTGTTTCAACTAGCTGTGAACATGCAGTCAATGTCAAGTCCCCACTTGAGAAGAGAAGCATCTGAAAATGCTTTTAAACTAGTGAACAGAGCAAATGTGGTGTTTATAGTGTAGGCACAGCTAGTAAAGTGATGCTATTTTACTAGAACGATAGTTGTAATGTACATAAAGTTCTTCATTTTAAGATAAATTCCAAAGCGTAGATACAGTTTTCGAAGCCATGTGAAGTGTAATACTGTTAGCAGCTAAACTTTAATGAAATTTTTAAAATGAAGCAGAGAACAGGGAAACTTCTACAAGTGATACTTTACTAAATAAAACCCCATTCTAAGCAGTCTTATCATGGCTCAGTTGTATATTTTCACCATATGTGAATACAAAAATAAAGTTTTACTTTAATCCAAGAGAGTTTTATAAATTGATATTAGGCTTATGATTTTTGTTATATTGTGTGGTAACAAAGCTTTCAAAATAGGAGGGGGATGTCTTATCTCTGTTGTTTGCTTGTTTTCCCTCAAAATACAGTCTGCTCTCTGTGTGTCTTTGAAATACAGACTGTCTTGTATTTTTACAAATTTTAAATATAATATTTTTATACATACTTTGAGGGAATGACCAGCTGCTGGGAAGTGTGTGAATGCAATATGCTGATGCAGTCTCAAGCTAAGCTTTGTGACTGCAGTACGTGGATTCATGATTGTGCAGCCCATTTTATTCTACTGTAATGACTGATGAACTTCTTTTCAGATTTTGCCAGCATTGTGTGTTCTCATTTACCATACAGATATAAACGTAAGTAATTTCTAAAGTGTTAGATATTTAGATTCTTTGTTTTCTCTAAAGAGAAAATGCTGCAAGATTGTGTTTGTGGCAAACTTGGTTTTGTGTGTTAGTTTATGTATAATTAAGTAGTAAATGCACAGTTAAAAATATGAAGTCTAATATAATTGTAGTCATTCCAAGCATGAAAAAGAAAGTGCAAACACCATTTCTGAAATATCTTTTCTAACAGATTTTTGTACCCTTTACATTAGAAAGAAACTACATTTTAAAAAAAATCCTAAGTGCCAGCTTTACCATCAGCTTCACTTGAATTCTGCCCCAATTTGTAATTTTGCACAGATGATATATAATGCGTGTGTAGGAAGAAAAATATTTAATTCTGCATATCAGTCCGATCAAATATTGTGATCATATGGGTAAATCTGACTTTTGTAACCTGTTGGGTGCCTGACTTTGCAACCTGTTTAACTAAGGAAATCACATACAAAAATATACTTAAATAAACAGCAATAAACTATTGTTTTGTGGCACCTTTGACAACTTTTCTTCAGGTTTTTAATCCTAAAACTTCAGTACTTCCTACATTCCTGATCCATGGGTTTACATATATTTTCTGAGTAAAATCCTAGAGGGGTAGACTTACCTCCCGAAGTTTTACATTGGGACTTCAGGAACAAAGATCTGTGTAACTAAGGGATACTGAGCTGCTCTTTTCCTCCTCCTCCTGTCAGGACTTTGTAATGTCTTTGACTCTTTGATCCCTATAGTGATCCTTCAATTTAGGGAAGCAGGAATTGAACCCGTGTGGTGGGTCTGGGGATAGAGCGTAAGATTGGTGGAACTGTCTTTTGTAACTTCCATGCTGTGGTAGTGGTATTTCTGCTGCTCTTTTAATGGTGAAGTAGGCTTGGCTCCACAGAATATTTGCAAACAGTTTAATCTGGGATTTTGCCAGGGTTTTCCCAGTGTAATGTGAGTGGGAGACAGCACATGGTGACTTTCCAATTCGTAATTTGGATAAACCTGACTGGAAATTCATAGCAAAACCAAACATACTTCTAACCTATAGACTTTTTTCCCCCTGCCAAATTTGAAAGCTTTTCCAAGCAATGATTGTGTGAAAGCTTCTTGAAGTAGATATGAGACTCTGTGATGCCAGATTTTGACTGATCTCAATTAGGGTGCCCGTCTTTTTGATCCCAAGAGTCAGGTGGTAGTTTGGAGGTACCAGTCTGGTCCCAGCCTCTGTATTGGAGCAGCAAACCTATCTTTGGAGATGAGTCAGTGATGCAGGTAGGTCAGCCAACAGTCCTGTGAGCGCTTCTGGCGGCTGCTGCTCTCGTCACCAGCAGGGCTGTGGGGCAGCAAACTGGTGAGGCACCATCTCACTGCTTCTGCTGCGATACTGGCTCCACTGCAGCACTTTGGGCTGTCCCTGTGGCGTTAGCGGGTGAGGGCAGCAGCAGGCTGTGTCAAGAAAGCATTAGATCTGTGCTGTCTGGTCCCCGGAGCTGGGTGGAAGCAGCCTGTGGGTCAGGACTTTAAAGTCCTTCCTGTGTTTCAGTACTGTATTATTTAGCTGTCTTAATAGCTGGAAATTTTAAACAGGTATCTGTTTTAAAAGTAGAGTAGATCTAGGTACCTCAACAGATGATGTCCTCAGTGGGGGTCCAGATTTCTCTTCCTGCAGTTCATCTCTAAGTGATGGGATATCCTTCTTTCTGCTAGCTTTGGTTCTGCTTCAAATACTACCTTTCAATCATTGTAACTTTTGTACCTTTCTTTTTGTGAGGGCTCTCAAATCATCCTTATCAAGTCATCAGTGACTTAGTCTTTGTTTTCTTTAAGATATTAAGATTGCCCTGCATGATAGTAATTTCTCTGTGGGTTTTCGCTTTGCTTGAACAGTTGCCACGTTACAATAGTTGCTAGTCCTTTAGTTGGTATAAAAATTCCTTTCCTTCATTGTGGATTTTAATCTTAATATGAAGGAAAAAAAAGGCATACATCCAGAACAGTTTGCAGTTTCACTTCAGAACTGTGGTATGGATCAGAAATGCTAAGATAGATGGGTTAAAGACTAAGGGAACTTAGGTATTCCATAATGAAAAGATAGCACAGCTAACAAATTACAGCAGTTCTAGGAGGCTGGGTTGGTATTTTCTTCAGAAAATTACTAGCACAACTACTTATCTGACTGAGCTGGTTGTCTATCTTTGAAATGCAAATCAAGCCCAACAGTTTACCTTTGTGAGATGTTGTATGCTGTCACTTTATGCACCAAAATGATATATTTAATTATAATTTTTTTGAGAGAAGACATAGAGAAATTATTACTGTGGAACAAATGGCCCCAATTTTCATAGTTGTACGTTATAATCTAACATTTTACTGATTAGGTCTCATTGTAACATTTGAGTTTTTCCTGTATCTAAATTGCATGCTTCCCCCGCCAACATGTGGAATGTTGATCACTACATTAAGACTGTTACATGGATTTTACTGTTCAGTGTGTAAACCATGTTCTTTCCAATTTGTAGATTCTTGTGGACACTGTTTGGGCTTTGTCCTACTTAACAGATGGTGGAAATGAACAGATACAAATGGTGATTGATTCAGGAGTTGTACCTTTTCTAGTTCCCCTTCTGAGTCATCAGGAGGTTAAAGTTCAAGTAAGTCTGGTTCAGTTGCTATTGAATAGTCCTTTGTAAGCTATTTTCTAAAAAATGTGCCTTAGAGTATTTATTACAGTGGAGTACTGAGATATAGCATTTATTGCTATAGTTGTTGCAGGTAAAACTGAATAAAAAATGTTGCCTACACTGGGGAAAAAAGATGATTAAAACAACAGAAGACTCAAACAAAACCATTCTAATATAGTTTTAAAGTAAAGCGACAGGTTAAACATTAACTTCCATTGTGTGATTACCAGGAGTGCCTTCCTTTTGTTGTCCTAAAATATTTAATGACAACAGATTTTACGTTTTCCAGAATTCAAGTTATATGCACTCTTTTCTGTTGCTGCATGCATGGTTGTGCATATTCTGTCTGAATAGCTTGTGGAAATCAATTAATATTTTGGAACTTTTCGAATGTTAAAATATTTGTAGATGCTGAGTCCTTTTAGTAAAGTAAATTTCTAATTAGCTGCAAAAGGTAGGTTAACTGGGTTTGTTTGATTAATTTCAAAGACAAGGGGAAACTAAAAGTTAGTTAATTCGTGCTTGTTTTTTATAAACCAGCCATTGTAATTTGGAGCTTTTTTATGTATCCGTGCATTTGTCGTGTTTGTTTAGTTTGTACTTTGGATGAGACTTGGCTGTCTTGAAATTTGTCAGACCAGTTCACTTGATGAAAAGGAGTCTCTCCAGTATTCTGTCACTTGTAAAGCATTTAGTAACCAATACATAGAGAGTCCATTTCTGAAAGTCAACTGAGAGTCACTAAGAAGAAAAGTAGTCGTGGGTTTTTTTAATTCTGTAGTGGAGAGCTGAATGCAAAAGTAAGCAACCTTGGCAGACATAGTCAAAGCCTAGAAACAGTTAATGTTAACTGTGACTCGGATCAGATACATAATGAATTAGCTCTTCTATTGTTTTAATATTCATTTAATTTCTAATCTTTGCACTTTTTGAGTTGAGCTGCAGTGCATCTATTCAGTAAAATGCTGTACTGTGTGTCTCTGTCTTGATGAAACAGTACCCATTTTTAGGATGTAGCTCAGAGGATGAAGTGCTAAATTGTATTTTGCAAAGTGTTTTTTATAAAGAGAAGTCTTAAAATGATCTTTGTTTTAGCATAAGTAACAGCAATGTCTTTAACATGCAATTTTTTTTTCCTTCCCACTTTGGATATTCAGACAGCAGCACTGAGAGCAGTAGGCAACATAGTAACTGGTACTGATGAACAGACACAAGTTGTTCTCAATTGTGATGTTTTGTCTTATTTCCCAAATCTCCTGACGCATCCAAAAGAGAAGATAAATAAGGTATGGTTTGTTTTTTCCAAACTTAATGTTTTTGTTTAAGAAATAAAACAGTACTCTGTAGCATATTACAGAAGAATTTATTACAGCTATTATTTCTGGCATGCGAGCAATTTTGTATGAAGACATAGCCTTTGAGGCTGGTGCTTAATTAGGGCTAAAGCCAAACAGGCTTAATGAGGATCCATGCATTGGTGTTGATGCCTAGTGCTTTTTGGGAGAACTGATGGTTTTTGCTTTGGAGTGTGATACTTTTTCTTCGTTTGCAAAGTAACTGGCTAACTTGCATTATAGTTTTTCATAATTAAAGAGTGTTACTTTTGGTTGAGTCCAGTGAGTTGAGTAAGGTCGACTGAGTTTTTCCACTCCACCTTTTCATAGTGGAGTTTGTTCTCTTGTCCATCTTACCTAGGGACTACCACTGTCTTTTTCTGAAAACTGTCCCTGCATTTCCTCTCCTTCCTCTTGGCAGAGGTAACTTCACTGCTGCAAGGACTGGATGGAATAGGGGGAACTGAAAGAAAGTGATCAATGCCCTCTTCCAGAGCTGTATTTCATTATTTGTATTTTTCTAATCCTTGTGCCATCTTCCACTGCAAAGATAGGGCTGGCTGAGGAGGAGGCTTTTTTGTTTAGCTTACGTGATTCTCCCACTTAGTGTACCATTGAGGGGAAATCTGTTTGTGAGAAATCTCTGTTTCTTCAGGCCCTGTCAGCTTCAAGAGCTCTGAAGAAGTTATCTTTGACAGTTCAAACTGCTGTGATTTGTTTCTGCTTGCCCTTCTAGCTCTTAGAAAAGAATGATGAAGAGCTCTTTTTGAATTCCCAGAAAGGAATTATTTTTGTGTAAGGGGAGTCTAGAAACGCTTTGAGTTTTAAGTGTGTATTGTGAGGGGCAAATACAAATAAAAGCAAGACACATCCCTGGAGACTGGAACCCGTTATGTTTTTTTCCTGCAGTACTTCACAACTGGCTGCTTGCCACATATGTTTGTCTTTTACTTAACATTGGAGCCTAAGATGTTCTGGATTGCCTTTACAAGTATCCCCCTTTGTAACCAGGAATTTGTAACTGCCAGTAGATAGCTGTTAGCTATGCGGATGAACCACCTGAAGGAGATAACTGTTTAGGTAAAGTCTCAGGACTGAGTGTCCTGTCTGATATGAGGTTATCTGAGGTTTTACCAGTTTTCCTATTTTCTTTACAAAACTGATTGAAAGTTTAAAACATGGCTGCGACTCCAGCAATGCAAAGTGGCTATAAGGTTTAAGTCTGTATGGACACACTCCTTCTGTAAGTAATACTCTGGTCCTGTAAATTAATCACATCAATTTTACAGTGATCCCCTGCATGTTTGGCTTTCACAGTGCAATAAGAGTTTGTGTGCTAGAACTGCTATTGGGGAGGAAACCCAGAGGTTCTGTTTAGTGATAGGTCATGGTACAATTTTAGGTTTTGAGGTTGTTTTGTTTAGTTTGGTGGTTGTTTTTTCATCTGTTGACTAGTTTTTAAAGGTATTTTGCTTTCTTGTTTTGACCAATTGCAGGAAGCAGTTTGGTTCCTTTCCAATATCACAGCAGGAAACCAGCAACAAGTTCAGGCTGTAATAGATGCTGGGCTAATCCCTATGATCATACACCAGCTGGCTAAGGTCAGTCAAACTATCAGCTATGCAAGTTGTCATCCTCTTTTTATAAATCTGACATGAGGAGTCTGTGATTTTTAATAATAATCTTGACAGATGTTTCCATGCAGATTTTAATGAGCTATTAATTTTATTTTTCAGGGGGACTTCGGAACACAAAAGGAGGCTGCTTGGGCAATTAGCAATTTGACAATAAGTGGGAGAAAAGATCAGGTATGTGTAGTGGGATTTCAAATTGTCACTAAAACCTTCCAGATGCAGCCATTTGTAAGAAGCACAATGTTGAAAGCACTTTTTTTTTTCTTCATTATTTAGGTTGAATACCTTGTACAACAAAATGTAATCCCACCGTTCTGCAATTTACTCTCAGTAAAGGATTCTCAAGTGGTACAGGTGGTGCTGGATGGTCTGAAGAACATCCTGATAATGGCTGGTGACGAGGCTAGCACAATAGCTGAAATTATAGAAGAGTGTGGAGGTAAGTGTTTATTAGGCTTTTAAAAAAAATAATTTGTTGGATATTATTCTGTCTTCCCCTTGTTGCTGTTGATATGTACTATAGCAGTTTTTTACCCTAGGCTATTTGAATTAGCAAGTGAGACTTTCGTAATGAGAGAAATTACTTTTTTTTTTTTTTAGTTCGGTTTAGGGATTGTCATGTTGAAGGATCTTTCTGTAGCTTAGGTATCTTTTAGGTTTAAATGAGAATTGTGCTTCTTTTCATTTGATTATTGAATATACTTTATTCTGTGGTAAAACACACAATTCTTGATTTAGTTTATTGCCTTGGAAGCAGTTTTTAGGATCATAATTTCATTACAGATCAAAGCTGGATGAGGAGTCGGGCTTTGAGATATTGCAATCCAAGTTTTAACACATGCTAATTAATGTATTATAGTAAGATAGCAGTAAAGGGATGTTTGAGAACTTACTATACTGGAAGTTTTCCCCTTGTATTGTACCATATCCAGTTTGAAAATGGAACTAGGGTTTTAAGCAGCTCTTGGTGTGAGACGTTATTGCCGTGTTGTTTGAAACTCGTATGCAATGCACAAATGAAGCCATATCCTTTGGGTGATACACAGAAAGCACAATGACTGGAACAAAAACTATGGAGCAGCTTATGTATGTAGTACATACTATATATGTAATTTTATCTAAAAAGAGAGAAGTTTCTCTCATTTCTTCTTCACAAAATGTGATATTCCATGGCATGCAAAGGTTCATAAGTTACTTTTTTTTTTTCATCTTAGAGGCAAAGATAGCAGTTGTGTTAATATTTGCAAACTGAGCTACATCTTTTCTAGTACGTTTCAGTAGTAATGTTTCATTATTTTTCTTAGTTAATTTTTTTCAAAATGGTAATTCACTTCAGTTTAAACTTACAAAACTCTTCTCCATTTTCTTTTATCCAGGGTTAGAGAAAATTGAAGCCTTGCAACAGCATGAGAATGAAGACATTTATAAACTAGCATTTGAAATCATAGATCAGTATTTCTCTGGTGATGATGTAAGTATGCTAAAGATTGAAGAGCGTATGCGCTGTGCTGTTAGCTTAGTAAGTACATTGTCATTGTTCCTCAGTTCCAATTGTCATGAACATAGGTTATCTGGGAATGCAGTTTTCCTGCTCCTTTTTCAGTATGGCTTCCCCTAATTGAAAGTCTTTGAAGAGTTTCTCACTACCAAGAATTTTTTTAGCAACATCAAGATGACCACTCTGGTTTTGACTAATAAATCGATTGACGCTGACCTAATTTTGTCACACTGACATGTAAATTGACATGTAATTACTTCTGATTAGATTCTAAACAGTTCTCTGGCTCCCCTTTTTACTTTCTCATACATCAGTCTTTGGAGTGGGGGGGTGGTTCCTTACTTTCAGATAGATCCCTATATTTCAGCTTTGTAGTTGCTCAGTCTGGATTCTGCATTGAAGAGAATCATCAAAACTAAGACTTGCAACTGATTCATCCAGACCATCTGATATTTTGTTGCAGCTTGATTAGGTATTTTGATCCTTTGGCTTCTAGCTCTTTCTGCTACTGGCTGCTTGTGAGTGCATCAGAAGCACTTCAATGAGCAATTTGAAGACATAGTAATTACCTTCTCTGGGCCATCCAGGGTGTCTGTAGTTCTGCAGCCTAGTAGAACTATATCTTCAATTCTTCTCTTAAATTGAACTCTCCAGATACTAGCTCTAACTTTAAGACTTGTTAATTTTCAATTCATGGATCCATCATGTGATTGTGAAGTTAGTCACCAGAAGTTAAGATCTGTGAAAAGTTCTCTCTGCTTGTAATGATTCTGTGAGCAGTGTCTAATAGTCTCCATAGTGACTCTGAGACTTCTGTAGCTAACTGAAGGGCACAGCCTAGTTGGTGCAGGTGGAAAAATACCCTTTTTGAGGTTAGTACTCCCTTCTGTGCATTTACTTTTTACATAAACTAATGTAATTTAATCTATGCCTAATTTGATGAATTTACCTCCTTTACCCTGCAGCAACACTTCAGATTATTGTTTATACTGTTACAAGGTTTTCTGGGGCTTCTGAAATTTGAAATTGTAAAAATACCATGATTGGGAGATAGGAGTTAAAACATAAAACCAGACAAATTTTTAGGCAG
Organism: Grus americana; assembly: GCF_028858705.1. Classification (NCBI taxonomy): domain Eukaryota; kingdom Metazoa; phylum Chordata; class Aves; order Gruiformes; family Gruidae; genus Grus; species Grus americana. The sequence continues at coordinate 188,901,599 of NC_072852.1, read as the reverse complement.
TAACTATAAGTAGGAAAATAACCTTTGTCATTTGAGGACTGGTGCAAAAGGAAAAAGAAAAACACACACACATCCCCCCCCCCCAAAAAAAAACCAAAAATCCAAATTGCCCTAGGGAGACAAGAGACTGGTTATGTTAGCCTGCTTGGCGGTGTTAAGATTGACTGCCCAGGAGTATTCCTGCCTTCTGTCACTTCAGGATCTTCTGTATTCTCACAAGATGTTGCTGGCTACTAGATATCCCTTCATTGTTAGTCCCATCTGCTCCTTTGAGCCCTATAAAGTGCACACGTACTTTAGGACCAGCACTAATGGCTTCCTGACTTTAGTTTATTGTGTTAAAGGCATGTGAACTTGGGTACTACAAAGTAACTTCACCTCTGCTGAAGGCAGACGTGGTAATTTATCAACTCACAAACATTTTGCACAACGTTCTGAAAACAGATTCGATCTTCATTCGGGCATGACGTGCCCCACTCTTTCTCCTGAGGATTGTTGCTGTTACCAAAGGCCTTAATCTCTCCCTCCAATTTAGGAGGATTACCTCACCCAAAGTAAAGAGAAACAAACATTTTAGGCGAGTCAGTTCTGACATCCACACTGCTCCCAAGGCCAGATCTCAGAAAGCTATTTAGTCCCCACACACAAGGGCTCTTACTTGCTTCCGAATGACACACAATTTGAAACGAGGCATGTGGTTCCTGCAGACAGGTTTGTAGAGGTGATGCGTCCAGTGAATAGATGCAGCTGATGGTTTGGAGGAGGATGGGTGGGGTTTGAAGTTGTGGGTATTGATGCTACTGACCATGTTATTTGCTGTTCCTAGGAAAAAAAAAAATCAGATTGCACTTACGAAAGCTATATAAAACTGCTCTGAAATGAGTAATTCTAAATCCTTCAGATTCTGATAGGAGATACTGACTACTCTTTTAAGCTTTATATAAGTGTTTCTATCAGCTGCTGAAAGAAAATGGGAGAAAGTACAATACTAATTTTGGAAGTTCCAACTAGTGATTAGCCAGCTCCAGAAGTACTGAAAATTGCCATTGAAAATTAAATTGCACAGCTAAAATAGCAACTGCTTTGTCCAAGCAGCAACCCAGTCTCTAACCATTTCAATTTTCTGTTTCTCTAATAATATTAGAGCAGAGTTCATGTGTTCTTTTTAAATATATTTGAGGAATTGAAAAAATTGATCTAATTTTATTGCAGTAATATTTAAAAAAGAAGAAGAGATGAACAATTGTGAATCTCTTCTATGTGTACCCAATTGCGCGGGGAATTGGTGTCTCATGCGCTTTTGTTGTTGTATTTTATAGATTGATGAAGATCCCAGTCTCATTCCTGAAGCCACTCAAGGAGGTACTTACAACTTTGACCCAACAGCCAACCTTCAAACGAAAGAATTTAATTTTTAAGTTCAAAAAAGTGCAGCTTCTCTGTCCCACACCAGTATGAAGCACCACCAGATGGCTACCAAGTGAAGAAACAAAAGGCTCCAAGACACACATGCCTCTTCGTTTTGATGCTTCTAAAGCAAGCCATGTATCGGTCACTTTGCAGTTGCCAAACGTCACTATCACATGGACTGTAAATGCATATGCATGATCTCTTAAACTGTTTCAGAATTCTTTTTAACAGTCCCAACTACCTTTATTTGCCTTTTTCCTGGTGCCACATGCTGACAACCGCAATCTGCAGTTTTGTTAAGAATATTCCATAGTGGTGGCACATTGGCTTTCCACGGAAAAGTAGCTTCTTTGGAAAATGGTGCGCTGTGGATCAAGACACTTTGGTATGATGCGTACATTTGGAAGACTTTACAGGGGCCCAGTTTGCTCTGAGCCTCCATCATCGTCCTCCACAAACATATTTTCATATACTTTATGTGGAAGAATAGATTCAAAAATACAAGCCAAATGAATTTCATTGGTGAAACTGAAATAAAAGTAACTTAAAAAAAAAACAAAACGAAAACAAACACTTGGCAATTGATTAAACACTTAAGTTTAAAACAAACAAAAAAACTACTTCATCTATCAGTAATTGATGTGTGTTCATTAACTGCCTCAGAAACCAGGGTTGGAGAATGAACTGTAGATTTGGACTGGTAAAGCTTTTGCCATTATACCTAATTTTTGAGAACAGCGAGCCCTATTTGACCACTCACTTCAGCCTGTGTGTTCCTGCTGTTTTGAAGTAATCAAATGCTGTGCATGGTATTTTACCTGAGCTACAACCTGTTATGGACTTGAACTTCTGTTTAAGCTGAAAGCAAGAGTCCCAGACTGTAGAGAAAAAAAAATTTCTGTCCAAAAATATATTAGTTAAAAAGAATCTTGCTTTCAACTTTCAGTAGTCAATATATTTTGTTTTAAATTGATAATTGGATATGGTTGATTTATATTGGGTTTAAACTGTGGAGCTTTCATGTTTACTGTAATTTAGTCTTAAACTATTTTTTACTTAGTAACCAGTGCTTATGATGATGTGGTTGGCAACAAACCAGCAACTACTTAGAAGCGTCATAAAAGCTTCATTCTTGGAGTATTGGAAGAGTAATTCAGAAATTAGTCTCAAATCTTATTCACGTGATTAAAAAAGATACAAACTGGTTGATGTGTGAGGCTGTATGGAAGCTGCCGTTATTCAGCATAAACCTGATGTGCAGCGCACATTAAATAACTTTACTTAAGGTATGTGAGGTCATTGCTTTTGGAAAATCGTCTGACCCAGTTGTTTTCAAAGGGATTGTGGTATTGCTGGGGCGCAGAGATGGATAATTTTGAAATTCTGTAAGCTATCACACAAACTGGTTTTGTTGCTGTTGTTTACTGGGTGTAATTTCCCAATGCATTGATGTGAAGGGATAGAAAAATCTAAACGAATTTAGTTATTGGATGTGGGTTGTATTTACTGTGATGAAGATAAGGCCAGATGCCATCAGAGCTTTGTGGATCAGCTGTTTTTCCACTGATGAACAACGCATAGCAGGTGTGCATTCATTAAATATATATCTGCCAAGGTGGAGCCACTTTAAAGAGTGAGTTGTCTTGTATCTCAACTGGATACAAGCGTATGTTTAAACTGCAAGATTTTTACTTGCTAGATAATCTGTTTTAATATAGTGGTTTGGCCTCTGATTATTTATAGGTTTTATAAATTTTAGAATCAATTTCTCTTTAAGGTGGCTCAGATTTTTCAACTCTTGTGCACATAAAATTGAGTTGGAAGTTCATTGTGCCTTTTTTCTTTTCCCAAAAGTTGAGTTGAAGCTTCATATGGTAACTGCATCCTATTCACACACTATAGTCTAAAATCTTGAAACTGTGTGGTGTTCGCTAAGAAAAACTAAACAATAAAAAGTCAAAGTTAGGTAAGGTCACAAAGTTTTTGTGAAATTAGAGTTCCAGCAGATGTTATTGTGAACAAATATTTCCCCCCTTCTAATTCAATTTAGTCTCCCTCTATGCCATATAGACTGACGGATACCCTGTTCAGCCTGCACTCCCTCTTATCCTAGAGATTACGTACAAATTGATACCGAAACAACAGTTTTCCACTACTGTGAAGATTTGATCCTTTTCTTGCACTCAATGCATTACATTAAAGTGAACATGGGAGAACTGGGTGAGGCAGGACAAAGCCTTTGCTCAGTTCTTTCTGTTGTGACCTTATCAGCTTTCGATTGGGATTGCACCATTTCATAGTTAATAAAGGAAACAAAGTATATTGCTGCACTTTTACGTTTTCAGAACAGTGTTTAAAATTGCATTGTTTTTATTATTTTTTTAAACTATCAGTTAAAATAGACTAAAACGTTCTTTCAAAGAGGCATCTAAATGTGTTCCTAATTTTGTATATGGGCTTAGGTTTTGTAACCAATAAAAAGCTGCTATCAAATACTATAAAAAAAAATGCAAGACCTTATTTTGAAGATGATGAAACTGCTTAGTCTTCATGGATTGATTTAGGGGGTTTTGTCTTTGACTCGATATTAGTTAGCAGAACTCCGCATCAAAGTTTGAAGTATGTTACAGGATTGAATAAAGCAAGCTAATGGCAGTCAGCTCTGAAATTTTGGATACTGTTCCCGGATGGAGTTTTATACTTTTTAAGGAGAGGTTTCCCAAACGTGTACAGGAGGCTGTGGTAATGGGCTGCAGCTGATCCACACAACTACATTAAATCGCGACTTCAGTTTAAAGCTGCACTGCAGTGTGAAGGAACTTTCACAGTCTTTTTCTACCTCCAGAAACATCCTTTCCAGGCTCCCGCTGCTGGGCTGATTGCTGATTCAGCACTAATTTTAAGCTTGGGGTGCTGTACAAGCCGACCTTACTCCTTCTGCCGGAGTCTGGCCTTCCATGGCTCTCGTAGCTGGACGGATGGCCGGCGTCCCTCACCTCAGGCACAAGTGACCCCATTGAGGTGCTGCTCGGGGATAGATTGGAGCCATAGATGACTTGCATTTTCCAGCAGCTCCCTAATTAGTCGTGCTTTAATTATGTGACAACACCAGTAGAGGAAAACCTCCTGAACTGCTGGAAGGGTGCCTACGGCTCTGCAGCTACGGCTTTGCCATCCTTGCTCCATGTCAGTCAGGCAGGTCACCTGGAGGAGCCTCTCTCTCTCTCCCCCTCTCCCCGTGGGTAGGTTGATGATGGAGATGAGCTTCCAGTCCTTCATTTTAATCTTTGCAAATGCTCTTCCATGGGGATATAAAGATCTTAAAATAACCCAATCCCCGTTTCTGAAAGCAGTTGAATCTCTTTGGTTCCTTCAGATTTCAGTTGACAAAACTAAACTCTCAAATCGTGAGGGTTTTGCCACCCAGTAATCATCCAGCAGGTCCTACCTAGATGACTTGAAAGACACTACACTGGAATAAAAAATGTGTTTATTTTAAGAGACATGTCATTTAGAAAGAATCTAGAGAATACCTTAATGTTCCCTATACTTCTAAAAGTATAAACACTTTAATTTTGTTTGCTTGATCTGCTAAACAGAGAAATGAGTAAGACGACCCACTAACAGGTATATATTTTTAATTTTTAAATCTCAGTGGACTGAATGATAATTCAGGCCCACTTTGTTATTCTAATCTGATCTATAATGACCTCTGCATTCTGAGTGTGTTTCAAACTAGTCTTTTCTACCAAAGCAGCCTAGTTGCGTTGTGTTCCTTCTATTTTGTTGCATTAAAAAAACACTCCCTTTTGTGGCATAATTATGCTTCTGTTCAAATGTATGTAGGACAACAAATTATGCCAAGCCATTAGAAAGCACTTTTCAAGAAGAAAACGAAATATCCAGTAGAACACCGTGATCTCCAACAGGCAAAGCCTTGGAAGGTTTTGCCGCAGGGGTTTGTCATGATTGCCACCGTCATCCCCGCGGCAGCGCAGGCAGGGTGAGCTGGAACCACCCCAGCTGCTCAGGTGTGCTTCAGGGTGGTGCATTACTTCAGGAATTGCCTCGCGTTAAGGTGTGGAGTTATGACCTAGAGCAGTTTTGCACTTCCAGCTGCTGCAGCAGCACAAGCAGCTTCCTTTTCAAATGCATTCACGATACAGCTTTCTTGAGCAGCATACAAGTTTATAAAGGAACATAGGAGCTGGTTTTTTCCAACCTTAGTTTTCAAAGAGTAGGTTGGGGACGTTACAGCCTTGTGTGTTACACCTGAAAATATTAAAGCCATTATTCTTGTGTTTTAAAATGAAGGTTATAGTCTTTACTGCTCTCTGCCTTCACCCCTCAGCAGTAAAATAGGGTGAATGTCAGCGTGCAACCTTGGAGGAAAAATTGTGTGAAGGATTTAGATACGTGGCAGGAAGGCTCTTCCCTGGACACGGTGAGGGAACCGCAGGAAGAGGTTAGTTTTCAGTTTGCTCAATGTCCATTAAGTGGGGCCCAGGGATGCAGGAAGACGCGGAAGATGGATTAACCATCCTCCTTACTGAAGGGGGTCCTGCAGAAGACGGTGGTGGCTGGATCTTTCTGATGTGCTGAAATGAAGCATTAGGGAGCTCAAGTCTGTGTCCTAATTATTTACAAGCTGATCATCTTCAGTGGCTTTCCCCCCTCCCCCCTTTTTTTTTTTAACTCCTACCTCATGCAGCCAGATGATCCCACGTACAAATTCTCTGTACGTGAAAAGGGAGAATGGAAGTGAAATATTTTGCCAGTGACTTCAGCAAGTTCAGTTCTGGGTTTGTGCAGGGAGATGCTTAGGGAAGCTGCGCCTTGTGCCCTGGGATTAGACCCATCGCTGTTCCTTTCTGTTTGATGTAGTTCACAGTTGTTTTCCCCTGCGTTTTGTACTTCTGCATCCTGGTAGGGCTCCCTGAAATCTAGATACTGCTTGCATTTTATAATATATAAAATAAGGGGTAAAGTCCTTCTGTTCTCCTTGCTGTGGTGACCCTAGCTTACGGGAGAAATTACCGCAGTGAGGTCTGGCCCTGGCCCTGTAATTGTGAGAGAGAGGATTTGACGTCAGTTCTTTGGGAACGGTTTGCGTGGTCTTTGGTTTTGCCCTTTAGAGCACGGCAAAGCGTAAGAAATCTCAGGGAATGAAATGTGTGTAGGGGGGAGTCTTTGGACTTGTCAAATTCTCATGAATTTAAATCAAAGACATCCAAACTCTTCCAAAAATGTGTAGTTTCCTCAGCAATGTAGTCCTCCAGCTCTTGCATCCCTCGATCTGTCATTTTTCACAACTCTGAGCCGTCGCCTTTACTAGTTTAGAACAAATATTAAAAATAAAAATTAAAAAAAAAATTCAGAGTTTAAAACCCCAGCTTTTTTCTGCATGCTTGAAAGCGGGGGGGGGGGGGGGGGAAGGTTCAACTGCTGCTAAAACACATGCTGACATGGAAAAATTTCTGTCCCAAGGGCTGGTTTGTGAACACTTACAAGGAGCTGGATGTGCAGACACTGTGCGGCAATACTGACCTCCAGCTCTGTCTGTAATCTCAGCGTTTCAGGGCTCTGTGCTAAAATGTTTAACCCTTTGCTGAGAAAATGGCGCAGTCCAAGGGGAGTATTTAGCAAGGTGGCACCTTGCTTCTGCAGCAGGAGCATGTTCCCTCTCGGGGTTTTAAACCTGACCTCATCGTCAGCAGCACGGAGCCAAGTGTCTGCACTGAGCTTTGCACGGCTATCGATATCCAGGGAGGTGTTTGTAGGGGAGCTCAACCAGAGGTCTGTGCCTGAAATAGTAAAAACTGATGGAAAGGGAAGAAATCACTGCTTGTAGTGGCCACAGTTTTCTCTGTATTTTGTATTTTAGTCAACATCTGAGCTCTTGAAATACTCCAAGAGTTTTACTGACCTAAGCAGTTGCATATTAGCCTAAATTTAACCAGAAAGATTTGGCTCTTAAAGTTGGGAGAGAAAATTTGAAAATGTGAATCCTACAGGTTTAGAGATGGGAGTTTATTAAACTCCATGATTCTTGATGTAACCTGGGGAGTGCTTCTCGTGCTTCTCATGCTTCCAGTTGCAGCAATACTGCCATAAATATTCCTCAGAGCCCTTGAGCCCATCAGATTTTTGCTCTTACCCCAACTGCAATCACCTACTCAAAGAGAAACGCTGCAAGCACTAACGCGTTAACACTGAGGAACTGGGGGCTCTTCTCCCTGTCTTAGAAATCATCAAAAGAACAGGTTGCTAAACTGCATTAAAGTTCCTTCCAAGCTAAGTTTGTGTGAGAGCTAAAAGTGGTGGCAGAAAGGCAAAAGCTCCTCGCTGGGGCAGGTTTCAGCCCCGGCTGCAGGCTCCATGCCTGGGGGCTGACCTCCCAAGTCAGGCTATTCCCCTCCGTTACACCTGAAAAACTCAGCGTGCGTGTAACTTGCTCCCGACTTACTCGGTGTGTAGATGGTTGGCGTTGTGACGTGGACAGCTGCGTGGAGGCGGGCTTGCTGCTTGTCCCTGGGAAGCGAACAACTGGCTTGAGGCGGTTTGCTGCTTAAGAGGCTTTTGGTGGCAGTTTCCTCCTTGGAGAAGGAGACTGATAACTTCCAAGAGGTTAAAAGCTGCCCCTTTGCAACGTCTTGTTTGGGCATATCGCTGCATTAGAAACTTAGTTTACCGCCACCAGATTTAGTCTGATGATAAAAGCCAAGCCGGGAGTTTAGCCGGTCTCAGCTCACGCAGGACTGCTGCAGTCAGAGCTCCTGTCCATGCTTCTGCTTCGTTTCACAGATGAAAATCCTCCCGGGAGAAGTTGCTCAATGACCAGCTCCGTGCTACTGGGACAGGAGCTCTGGCTGGCAGCCGCCTTCCTCCTCCTCTGCACAACCTGGCTCCTTGGTTTCTGCTAAAAACCAGGGAATATTTTGCTTTTGCCGGGGGTAAAGGCAGTCACTTGGCAGCAATGGACTGTGGATTGAAATCTAGCTTGCCTTTTTGTAACGTGCTGGCTGCTAATTGGCAGGGACTGGAGCAGGGCACCTCGCCCCCAGGGGGTCTTGGAAATCACAGTCTCCGTGTGGCAGCCTGAGCAGATCGGGGAAAACCCATTCCTCAGTGTACTATATTTGAGTACATTTGGGTTTGTTTTTCATGCTCTCAAGTGTTTTGGGAAGCTTCATACAGTTGGGCTTTGGGTTTGAAGGTCACAGGCAAGGTTTGGAGCTTCCCCTGGGACTCCTCACCAGGGGAAGCCTCCTGGTGGCATCTCCATACACATTTGAGAGACCTGCTAGGCCTGTCCTAGCAGCTTGTGGCTTCGCGACATATGCTCCCCCGTGGGACACTTGCCAATGAAATCCTTGGCCTTTGAACACCATGTGGTGCAGCGCATTGCTGCCGCACCAAGGACCTGCCACCTTCTAAAGAGCCCAGAAGTTTACCTCAAGGCACAGCAGCTTTCCTCCAGCTCTGCACGGATCATCCTTGTTACCAACACAACTTCTGGAGGACACCTCCAGCTTTCCAGCACTGCCAGCTCTGCTGGAAAGCATCTTTCCCATCAGCTGGGTGAAGAGGTTGGAGCAAACTCGCACAAGAACCGTGTCCTAACCTAGACCCCACCTTCTACCTAAACTCAGAGTTTAAAGCCTCCTTAAGCATAATGTCAGAAGAAAATGCTGAGGGGAGGCTTAACGTTTTAAATATAAAAGGCAGCTGCAAAGCTGAAAGGAATAGACTGGTCTCCATGCCCACTGGGAATCAGACAAGAAATGTAGTCAGCAAAGGAGTCTAGGAGGGATGCTAGAAAATTTCCCACAGATAGGGAGAAAGTCACCTGAGAAATACACAATCTTTATCTTCCACCCTGTTTAAGGACAAGTCAGTGAAGTCCCATGGGAGGGAGCGGGGCAGTGACCAACAGACCAGGGCATGGCCATACCTCCTTGGTGTCTCCTCTTGCCCCGTGTGTCCAGAAGGTGCGTTTCCCCAGGGCGATGGGAGACGAGACCAGAGACTCCTCCAGTGTGGCGCCCGACTGTATGAGATGGGCAGAGAATGGGCAGTTATGGCCTGGTTGCAGCACAGGAAAATTTATTTGGGAGGGATCTCCCCCCAGTTTATCATCGATCTGTCACGTATATTCTAGTCAAGCCTTTGGTATTCCTGTGCCCACAGAGCAATGCCCAAATTTGCTAAAAGGGCTTAAAGTGCTCAGGGGAGCATCACCCTGCAGGCTGAAAACTGCCTCCCAGGCAAGTGCTTTGCATGGTCGCGCAGACCCAAGCCCCTGCTCTCCGCTCCCTCCTGGCCACCCTGGTGGGTGAAATCCTGGTCCCTCATCCCCGGCCCTCGATGGAGAGCAGACAGCTTTGTGCAGCCTTGCAGGAAGTGGGGGGACGTGGGACAGACATGTCTGGCCCGTAGCACAGCAGCGTAGGCGCCCAGCTGCTTCAGAGCCTTGCAGGGTGGCTGGCTGGAGGCTTGACCCCTCCAAACATGCAGGGCGTGTTGGATGGAGAGGTCCCCCTTTTTTTTGTTTTGGCTCTTGCATTTCACATCTCTCTTGCAAAAGGAGCTTAAATTTTTCCCCTCTTGCAGCAGGTGCTTCGCAGTGCTGCTCCTCTCCTGCAGGCTTCCAAAAGTCACACTCGGGTGTCGTGTTGGTGCGGGCAGTGGCACGGCAAGGTAGCAGGAGGGGGGGTGTCTGTGCCCACCAGGGCCCCCCAGCACATCTTAGGGCAGGAAAGGTTTGTCAACTGCTGCAGCAGCCACCCGCACCCCTCTCTGCTGCCTGTGGTGGGACCAGCAGTCAGGGCACCCCTGTGCTGCCCGCTTGCTTGCTTTATTCCTTTAATCTGGCATCTTCTGCTGGGCTTCATGAGATCGCCATTAGCTCCATTGCAGATAAAATGCATTTCAGCCTGAGCAGCAGCAGTTGTTGAGCATGGTGTTTCAGTAATGGCTGCAGACAGATCAATGCATGCTTCTGCAGCAATTCCTGCAGCGTGGGAATCTCGGCGTCTTCAAGGTTTTCTAGAAGTTTTCTCCCCAGAAGGGTCCCTCACCTCAAGAGCACCTTGTTCTCAGTCCCTCCTGCTTGCCGAGGGCGTTTGCCCAGGTGAGAGTGGGTGTTGGGCAGGATGCTGCTGACGAGGAGCTTGGATAGGACAGCAGGGGAAAACCACATTCTTTTGCTTCCAGCTCATTTGGAAATAAAATGTGTCTTCCTTACACAAAACCTGCCCTGCTAAACCAGCGTGAAGGCACGGCGAGATTCCCACTGGCTGTTCCTGCAACTGACTCAGGTGAGCATCGCCCACACATCACCAAACCTGGAATGACAAAGTCTTCTAGAAAAATTACTGTAGCTTTTAAAACTTATTTTTTATTTCACTGCTTCTAAACCTTTAAAGATGAAAATTAAACTCTTATGGAGCACTGATAGTTTCTGTTTCTGGGAAGATCTTTGTCCTGAAGCTACAGTGTGGAACATGTACTGCTGTATCGGCTGCGGCTTGTTCCCTTGGACTGACCGTGCTGGGTTCAATCACTGAATACAGAGATGTGCAGTGCTGGGAATACACAATGCTGTGGCCCAAATTAGGTATAAATAAACCAAAATTCAGGCAGGACGTGACAAAAACAAACAGTCTGACACCAGTTTCTTAATTTTCTTGACTCTGTAGTTGATGACTTGAATGAGGCAGCCGGGTTTGGGTGTAGCTTTTGCTTTGCAGCTGCAGTTTCCTGCACTGTCCCTGGTTTTTAGGGTTTAGGCATTTGTTTTGTTTTGTTTTGTTTTTTTACAGATGTACTATTTACATTGCTACTTTATCTTTTTCCTTTTTAAAAGGTTGACATGACTTTTAGTGCAGCACTTGTACTAGCATCATGGGTATAAGATGCAGTCTTGAAATTCACAGCAAGTATGTTCTCAAAAGCTCTTCCCTTGCACCTATTTTCTTTCCTGGGGCACATCACCTTCAAGAACATGGCAAGAAGCTTCATTAAGTTCCAGCACCAAAATGAGACTGAAATAATTTAATTAGGACACATCTCCCATGAGGAAGACAGCAGAGACCATGAGATGCTTCTGTGTGGCTGGAGAGCAAGTGGCCGTGAACCAGCGGTTGGAGGACCGCATCTCAGCAGGGTGAGATCATAGAATCATAGAATCACAGAATGGTTTGGGTTGGAAGGGACCTCAAAGCCCATCTAGTTCCAACCCCCCTGCCATGGGCAGGGACACCCTCCACTACACCAGGCTGCCCAAAGCCCCATCCAACCTGGTCTTGAACACTTCCAGGGAGGGGGCATCCACAGCTTCTCTGGGCAACCTGTGCCAGTGCCTCATCACCCTCACAGTAAAGAATTTCTTCCTAATATCTAATCCAAATCTACCCTCCTTCAGCTTGAACCCATTACCCCTTGTCCTGTCACTACACCCCCTCATAAACAGTCCCTCTCCAGCTTTCCTGTAGGCCCCTTCAGGTACTGGAAGGCTGCAATTAGATCTCCCCGGAGCCTTCTCTTCTCCAGGCTGAACAACCCCAACTCTCTCAGCCTGTCCTCATAGGAGAGGTGCTCCAGCCCCCTGATCAGCTTCGTGGCCCTCCTCTGGACTTGATCCAAGTGACTGGCAAAAGCAGGGTGAGCCGGGGCCAGCCCTGAGGACGCAATAAGGCACAGCCTGCCATAAGCCCGTCTGTGGCATTTTCAGCTTCTCTCTCTGGCCGAGGCCCTGATCTTTCCCAGAGAGTTAATGCTTGCCAGGGCACCCACCATATTTTGCAAAGATCCTGTTGTCCTGCAGTTTTCCTGCATTAGTGCTTTCCTGTCGGCAGCAGCACATGAGCTCCCATGCAGTGGTGGAGGCAGCTAATGGGCTCTTCAGGTCTGCAAGGGGAGGGAACAACAAGGTCATTTGTTACCTCTGCTGATGGTGCTGGGGAAAGAGATGCCAATGTGAGTGATTTTTTTTATATGGGATGAAGATAAGGTGCAGAAAAGAACAACAAAAATATTGAGGCTGTTTTCTTTATCGAAGATGGAGTGGTATCTGATTGAAGCAAGTCACAAGTGCTTCTTCCCTGGGAGAAAATACGGGAGAATAAATGTCTCTCTAAGGGAGAAAGCCCAGAGGGAACCAAGGGGCCAAACCAGCGCCTTCCTGGTGTGCCATGGTGCCCACGTCACCTGAAGCCCTGGGGTTGCCTGCAGCCACCTCCACCAGGGCACGTCCCCTGCCATCCCTGTTATTCCCGTACACTGTCTTTGAAGACGTGCTTTTTTCTCGGAGGCATCGAGGATGTTGTCCTCATCCCTCCCAGGGCAGCTCTGGAGGCTCAGGACCACTTTCCCATGATTGCAGCTCCAAACCTGCTCTTCCTTGCTGAGCTTCCCTTGCTTTGCTGGTGACAGTCCCATCCCATCTTGCAGAAATGGGGCATCCACGGGAATGGTCTGTCATATTTTGCCTCCATATTCACCTTCCCCCAGGAACAGGGGGAATCTGCTTCTCCATCCTTGTGAAAGCTCGGCCCTGAGGCATGCTGCGCAGACCACTTACAACTGGTGCGGTGCGGGACTCCTGCTCGAGCCTTCTTCTGACCCAAACCTTGGGTCTCTGGAAATACTGCCTGTGTTGGGGAACGGACTTTTAGCATCGGTCTTCATTTACACTATTATCAAAGAAAAGGACTACTGTTAAGTGCTGTCCAAAGCCAGAAGATAAAGAGGTGTAAAGCACATGTCTTTATGAGCAGAACAGACCCTTGCCTCATCGGTCACCCCCAGGGAAATGAGGGTCCCAGCTCTGCTCTCGGCTGGTATTTTTCTTCCCGAGGAAACTTCCAGTTTGGTCTTTCCAAAGTCCTTTCCCTCCATTATCAAATCTCACGTGGGCTCGTGTGAGTTTGTCCTCTCGCTGCAGAAACCGGTGGCTTCGTAACCCCACCACGGTTTGGTTAAAAAGCAAATGTTGCTCCGACGTCCAAGGCAAAGTGGAGCCTTACTGCAGAGCCGCTGATGGCCAAGCGCTTTTTGTTTCTGCGAGCAGTTGCGGCCTGTTGAAAAAAATCCTCGTTACCACATCCAAATGTGGTTAGCCAGCACAGGCCAAACAACAATTAATAAAAATATGAAGGCTAAGGGAGAATTTAAGAACAGTTCATCAGCTCTGGGAGTTCCAGTGAGATTGCTTCTCCCAGCAATTAGCAGACAAGATGTTGATGGTACCGGACTGATTTAAAGCATTAGAGCTTTGGAGGTAATGGGTGTGGGACTGGGTCGGAGCAGAGGTTTACACTTCTGGTCCGACCACAGAAAGGGAGGCAGGGGTGCAGGCAGAGGGGGACACGCTTGCTGGGTTCGGGTCGGCATTGCCTTTCACAGCAGTTGTCTAATTTATCCTTCTTTTTTTTTTTTTTCTTTCCTTTTTGCAGGAATTTTATACAAACTGCATTTTGTGAAGTACGAGGTGGAAGGATGATGCTCTCCCAACCATAGATCCATCGCTGAGGTCCTAACCCAAATGCCAGCCTTCACCTGGTGTTTTTAACGATATCCAGATGGCAAGCTCAGGGCTGCGACTCAAACAAACGCATCATGGAAAAAATCAAGTATCGGAAAGTTTAGATGAAGGCCAGTTAATTAACCCTTTGAAGGCTGTAATGTCTTGGACTGTAGTTTGTCATTTGTCTTAGTCAGAGTTGCATGACTGGGTTTTAATACCATTTGGCAAGGGTATTCATTTTTTTTTAAGAGGTGATGTCACACATGGTTTTACTCCTTGTTTTTTCTTGGTGAGTTACACATGGTGAATCTTTGTAGGTGGTATTTCAGGGTTTCTTTAAGAGGAAGAAATTAATTTACAGCCGTTAGGTGTATTAAAGCGATAATTAAGACATTCTGCTGCATTATACAGCCTGTCTCCTAACAAAAGGGGGTTTTTGCAATCTTTTTTTTCAAGTTTGAAAGCTCTTCTTAGCTTTTTTAAAAATTGCTATTGAATGTTTTTCCCCCCAGGCCTTTCCCAGTTCTCTGGCTGCTGTCCTATGACTTCTCCCAGCGTTACAACCGGTCAGAGCTCCCTCTCACGCGCCCCGTGGCTGCCTCTTCCCTCTTTAAATAGTTCATTGGCAACTGTTCATGTCTTCGCCTTCCAGCCCTGGGATCGCCTGGTTCCCCTCTGATCTCAGGCCCTTCAGCAAGACTGTGGTGAAACCCATCAGAGAAGCTCCATCGGTAACTGCGGGGCAAATGCAGGTCCATCTGAAAACCAAGAAACAGTGCCAAGAGCAGAAACCAGCTAACGCACAAATAGAAACTGTTTTTGTCATGGATTGGCCAAAATATGGAAGTTCTGAAGAGACCGGGAAAAAGGTGAATGGTCTTTCCTGTGCTGCTGAAGAGGAAAAGGTGACACATCCTTCCTGTACTGGTTTCCAGCTCACTGCTTTCCGTCTCTCTGGGGGCAGATGGAAAACTCCTTGTCAGAAATTAAAAAATAAATCTGCGCTGGGTTCACGGTCATGAAAAGCGTTTGTTGAAGCTGCTTTAAAAAACCAGCCCCACAAGAAAGATTAGTAAATCAGTGAGTAATTAGCTGTGTCCTTTCATAAACAGTGTGAAAGATGACCAAAGTGCCTCGGTGTCCTCAAAAGAGGCAGCTCCTGCTGCAGTGATCCCCGCAAAGCACAGAAGGAGTGGGAGGTCCCAGGGCTGGAGGAGCTGATGGTCCTGAGCAAGGAGGCTGCTCTGACAGCTCCCAGCAAGGGCACACACTTACCAGTATGGCTTTTCTCAGTGCAGTGGTGACGGGGAAGATTAACGCACAATTATGGATTCTGTTTATGTTACTGTAAAGGTTAATACATACCAGAGTGCCTCTAAAGGTGTTGGGTTGTTGAACCTCCATCCTTGGAGACATTCAAAACTGCTGCACCAGGCCTTGAGTGACCTGAACTAAGCAGGGTATCAGACCAGATGTCCTTTCTAAACCTTGCTATCCTATGAGTCGGCCACTTTTGCCAATACGTTTAGCTCATAACCACCAGATTCACAGAAAAGCAGAGCACAATAACAACTAAATACTGACCAGGTCAGTTAAAGATTGCTGATGAAATTGTAGGAAGCTACGAGCAGAGTCTGGAGCTGGGATGCAAGTTACAACAAGGGTGGTAGGGGAAAAGAACAGCAGTGAAACTATTCCCAAGCAACATTTCTCCTTTATAAAGAGAGCCAAATAAATACTTGTTGCTGAAAAAAAAAAAAAAAAAACCCAAAAAGGAAATAGAGAAACAGCCTGCTGTTCCAAACGTCTCCTTTTGGCTTTGAGACAGCCAGTGTCAGGGAAAGCAAGTGGAGGGACTTAGCATCCAGAAAAGCTGCTAAAAAAAGAATCTTGAGCAATCGGAGTGGGCTCTGGGGCCAATAACCCAAAGGATACTCCAAATTTGTGAGGAACCTGAAACAAGAAAGTGTCCTAAGGATTTTTCTTTTGCCTTCTACTAAAAGAGAAGCTGTGTTATTTCAGAAATCAGCGCAGAGTCTGTGACACCTATCACACACCCGGGAAGATGGAAACTGTAAATTCGAGGGTGCCCTCCTGGCGGGAGTCCATAAAGTGCAGATGTTTAAGGGATTAATACCGCTCCACATGGCAGCAGCTCTCCTGCAGAATTACCAAGAAAAAGAGGCAACAAACTTCCCTCCCTAGAGCTGGCTTCTTCCTGCAAACCTCCATGCTGCTCCCTTTGAACCAGGCAGTTTTGACACTGAAGCATTTAAGTGTTGTTGGGTGAGCATCCTGCAAGCATTTGATTAGAGCAGTGCAGGGCTCATTAGATTGACTTGTTTTAACACATTTTCCAATGCAGGAGAAAAGAGAAAATAATTAGAAGTAAACTGTGTGTTGCTGTTTCAAATATTATGACCCAGCATCATTTTGACAGTCTCTAACAATGGCATAAATGAGCTGAGTAATGTGACTGAGCATCTAGAAAAGCCTTATTCCAGAAAACAAGGATGGTAAATCACATGATGCCCCATGAGATGGGGTATTTTTGCCAAATTACTGCTTCAGGGGAAGTGAGAACACTTTCAGTAACTGGGATGTTGCTTCATCAGACATTCAGGGTTCCTACTGCCAAGAACGACTCCTTCTTCCCCACCTCCTACCTCACTATTTTAACTTTTAATTGGTGATATCTACCAAAGTGTCCTGGTTTCAGCAAGGATAGAGTTAATTTTCATCCTAGCAGCTAGTATAGTGCTGTGGTTTGGATTTAGGACGAGAATAATGTTGACAACACACTGATGTTTCAGTTGTTGCCAAGCAGTCAAGGACTTTTCAGCTTCTCATACTGCCCTGCCAACGAGAAGGTGGGGGGCCCAAGAAGCTGGGAGGGGACACAGGGGATATTCCATACCATATGATGTCATGCTCCGTGTATAACTGGGGGTTGGCCAAGAGGTGGCGCGGCTGAGGAATTAGCTGAGCATCGGCTTTGGTCGGTGAGCAACTGTGCTGTGCATCACTTGTTTTGGGTATTTTTTTATCATCATTATTATTATTCTCTTCCTTTTCTATCCTATTAAACTGTCTTTATCTCAACCCACAAGTTTTACCTTTTTCTTTTCAAATCTCTTCCCCATTCCACTATGGGAGGGTGAGTGAGTGAGTAAACAGCTGTGTGGTTGTCTTAGCTGCTCGCTGGGTTAAAAACAACGCAAAGGCTGGTGGTCACCTCTATTTGCTGCCAGAGGAGCCTACTTTTTCTCTTTAAAAGCCTTAAAAAACACTCATGGAGAAATGGGAAGGCTTCAGTGCCTCTTTTAACCACCAGCAGACAATCCTGTAGAGTCAAATGCACACATTAAGAGCCAAACAAGAGTAAAATATCTTCAGGACAACCTTTCAGTCCGTGTTGAGTTTAAACTATTGCTGATCCCCCACTCTAATGTACTCAGCTTTGAACTATGAGATGCAAGACCAAAACACCAGTGAACTCAATAATGAGATTTTTTTTTTTGGCACAGCAATATGACAGAGAGTCTTTTGCATGATGACTCTAGGACTGGTGTTCAAAACAGCTGGATGGGCCCCTGAGAAGATGAGGCTTTTTCATGTACCGGTGACTGGGTTGCATACATGACCTGAGTTGATTTGTCTCTGTCTAGGTACTAGCATGCGTGCTGTCTCACAGAAACTGCTTGGTCCACCTCTGACAGTCACATACCCAGCACCAACGTGCATTGGAGACTTGTGTGTTAGAAGCAAACAATGATCACCTACAACAAGCCAAAGACAGATCAGCCTGCTTACATTAGCTGCAAAGATTTAAAGATGTGATTTTGTCCTCCTTAACATACACACAGCTTCATCATATAATTCATTATACAATTCAGTGCTGTTTAAGTCTACTTAGGCCAGATCAACACTGGAGTACTATTTTATAGCATATAATAGTTGTTATACTTTAACGCAGCTAAAAAATGTGACTTTTTCCACTAGGAAGGATTTCTGTTATTGAGACCTTCCTATAAATGTCATATTCTGTTTCTTCATGACTGTTTAAGCCTTGTTTTCCAGCTGCTGCCTTCTATGAAATGAGGCTAATAACAGCACCAGTAACAGCTGGATGATTAATTCCTTAACAACTGTAAATGCTTTGGTATGAACAGAATAGGATTTTGCTGTGTATTTCCCCTTCATGTTTCTAAGTTGAATAAGTTCTTTCTTGAAAGAGCTGACTGCTGCTGCCTGAAAATTTTGTGTCCTTTCTCTTCCCTTCTCCCACCACTTTCATTCATTTCATAATAAAGTAGGGACTACTATGAAATTTCTTCATTTTAACCCTGAATAACAGAATTTTGGGTACAGGAAGCCCTCAGGCACACATTTTATAGGTCTTTCCAATGGTAGGTTCAGCAGGATCGGACAAAGACCATCGCTGCAACAAGGGACCCAGCTCCATCGTGAGCTGCCGGGTCATTTCAACTGCCCCAGATGCAGCTGAATGTGCAGAGCCCTTTGGTTACCAACCTGCCTGTGCCCGTAGGTGCCCATGGTTACCAATCATCACCTGTAGAGTGGTCTCATCCAGTTTCAAAAAGTCTGAGAGACAGGGCTTCATCTTGGCTGTTCAACCCACCATGAGGTTATTTAGAAGTTGACTGGCCGTGCAGATGTGCTTCCAAGCATCTAGAAGTCAGATTTGATTTCTTTATATTTAAATATAATCCAAGGAAAATGAGGTACCATTTTCATGAAACCAGTATTTGATAAAAATAACAAATGGAAAAGAAAAGCCCAAAACAAGAAATGCAGAAATTAATATCTAGACATCCTTGAACCACGTTACAACATTCAATCCTGACTCACGTCCATGGCTCAAAGATTATACCTGTAGATGCCGCATTAAAACCAGTTAGCTGTCGGCTGTTTGAACTCCTGTGCTTACGCTGCTCCAGTTCAGCCATTCCATTTTAGCAGTTGCTGCTTTTCCAGCTGATGAACATGTGATTCAAGCTGAGTGAGAAGTAGCATGGGGCACATTTAAACCCCACCCCCCCGTGGGATCACCCCATCAGGATAGCTGCATTGGAGCTGGGAGCTGCAGAAAGAAAATAAGCCGCTCTGTCCATTGTGCGTATCTCTGGTATAATTTATATTTCCGGGCAAAAAGCATCCCTGCTGAAGCACTGGACACACACACAAGGGATGAGCAGAGCCTGGTGACTGCCGGACAAGCTGTGGCCATTGGTGAGAGTCTGAGAGATGGAGCCAAAAATGCTCCATGATGGGAGTTTTGCTCTGAGGTCTTCCTGGTGAGTTTCAGTGGCAAGCAGCTGGGTGGTTTTCAGTGTGGCATGTGCCTGCCGCAGGTCTGCTCATTTTAGGGGGCACCTGGAGGCTGGGATCCTCTGTGGCAAACCTGCGGGCAGCGAGTGGGAAGGGTCCGTTGAAGGTTCAGGTTTGCCCTGGGGCTTGCCTCCTCCCCGCCGGCCCTGCGAGGGGCTGCTCTTGGGAGGGGGACCTCTGCTCCAGACCCCGCAGCAGCTCTCCCAGGACGGTCAGGGCTTCCTGCAGGCCCTGTCCAGTGTGGGCACTGCACCCCCGGAGCACCCAGCGGTGCCCCGACAGCCTCCCCTGCTGCAGCCTCTCCCCAAGCTCGGCGGGAGCCAGAGCTCCTGGCACCTCCTGCTTGTTGGCCAGGAGGAGGACGGGGACGCCAGCCATGCTGGGGTGGCTCAGCGCTTCCTCCAGTGCCGCTGTTGCTTCAGGCAGCCGGGCCGTGTCTGTGCTGTCAAGCACAAAGATGAGGGTGTTGGTGTCCTCCAGGTAGTCACGCCAGCTTGCCCGCAGGCTGCCTTGTCCGCCGACGTCCCAGAGGGTGAAGGATACGCGACAGGGCGTTTGCAGAGACTCCACGTTGAAGCCCACCGTTGGGCAGGTCTCCACAGCCTGGCCACTCTTCAGTTTGTACAGAAGGGTGGATTTGCCAGCAAAGTCAAGCCCCAGCATGACAACTCGAGCATCTCTTTTGCGCTGGCCTTTGGAGATCAGCTTCCCCATCAAGATGCTGTTGCAACCGTGGCAAAAATATTGCAGCCAAAAAAAGAAAGCAAGCTTATTTCCTCAATAATGTCTGTTAATAACAGAGTGCTCAGTTCTGCCTCTCCAAGAGAGCCCCTTAGGTTTGCTGAAGAAAGACACAGGCAGCTTGCTTTTGCTTCTCTTCGTAGCTAAAATGAGGTGAGAGATATTATTTATGAGGTGTGGAGCAGAGCCAAGGAGCGCCGCTGGAAACTACAATTTCTATATCCCAGCTCCGCTGCCGCTAACTTCCATTTTCATTCGCGACCTGAAGTGATCAGTGCAAAACAGAGCCAATATTTTGCAGGAAGAGGTGGGGAGATGATGGAGCAAGTTTCCTCCTCATTGCATATAGAAATAAATGAGCTTTTGTTCATTGGCTTCTCTAGGGGAAATCCACCCCTGGCAGGACAGGACAAGGAGGAACCTGGGTTTCAGACCAGAGTTACTCTGGGAATTTGCTGAATCACAGCTCAAGGGTGTGGATTTAAACATGAGCAACAAGACAACTGGCATTTTTTCTGCCAGTCTTACAGTAGAAAGTACAAAACCAATCTCTGTTGCATCAGCTTTCACTACCTGTTGCGCAGACGGTAAGAACAGCAATTTAAGAAAATGCACACAAGCATGGTTTTTTAATGTCTCATTGAAATATGACCAGTGAAAACGGCTTGCCTGGGGTGAAAATCTATAAAATTCTTTACATCAAGGTATTTACTGCATTTTAACTTCTGTAAGTGAAGCAAAGTCAGTCCTCTGTGGCTGAAGGGGTAAAAAAATCCCTTAAAAGAAGCGAAAATTGTTTAACAAGACAGCACCACTTGAACTTTACACGCCAGAGGCAAAAATGTGCTGCTGAAACAGCTCCCAGAGTTGCTTGTGCAAGAGCGGCTGATGGCAGCCAGGCAGAGGCCCAGCAATGCTGGTATTTACCTTCTTTATTGGTTGAGTTTTGCTCCTAAGAGACTGCTCAGAGGCATGCAGAGCTGAAAGCGGCTGTAAATCTCACATCGCAGTGTTAAAACAGAGCTGCTCTCCAGACACCTTTGTTTGAAGATGAAGAAGGAAATGTGATTCATCTGCGCTTCCCTGGGACTGCGGGGGACTTCCACGTGTCTGTGGGAGATGTAGTTTCCCCAGCGATGATCTCTGCATGATGCCTCCATGTCGCAAGCCACCATTGCTGCAGATGAAGTTCAGCATGTGGAAGGGACTGTCTGGTCAGTGACCAGGTCACTGGTGGGCAACCGGAAACATATTTCTTACCCTGCAGGCAAGATGTATCAGTTTTCCATCTTTTAAAGAAAGGAAGATGAATGAGAAACGAAACAAAACACAGAGTCCACACCAGATAGGCTGCATGGGATTGCAAGGGGTCCTACAGACCATGTTTTGCAAGATATTTCTGTGATACATGTCTCTCCTGTAGTTAACCCACATTGCTGGTTGGTATCAAGCGCCTCCATGAGCTTTGTGCAGCTTGTGGATATGTAAGATGTATTGCTATGGTCAGGCTTTAGGTTAATTCAAAAGCTAATGCTTATTTACAGCAGTTGTTGCAGAGTTAATCTAACTATAAACATGCCACCACGCATGTGATAAATCACGCAGTATATGTTCATCTGTGATTTTCTCTGAAACCAGTCTATAAATGGAAAAAGGGCAGGAAGTTCTCTAAATGGGAATAAAAAAAAAAAGAGAACTACGATATGCAGCAGACCCCGATCCTTCAGGAACTGTTTGCACACTCTGCAGTGCATGATGCTACGCGAGGGTTACCCATTTGTCTGAGTTCTTCATTTTACAAAATAAGTTAAATTGTTTGGCTCCTTAATCTGCTTGTTCTCCATTTTGGGAAAACCTTCCTCCTCGTATTGCGTTGTACTGTAAGATCAACATAGTTGGTATTTTTGGACATACCAGTAGGTTGAGTGAATTGTCTCTCGATCTTTCCATGTTTCTCCTGCCTTTGCTACTGCTCGTCTTCTCTGAGACAGGAGCAGTAGGCTGACAGGAGGCTGTGGTACACATCTGTTTCATCTGACCAGACATTCATACCACTGAAATTTCTTTCAAGTAAACTAAAATATAGATACAGGAAGCAAGGGTGGAGATTCTACCATCCAGTGAATAACTGAGTATTTGAAATATGATGTGATGGAGTCTTTACTGTATCACTCTCTAACATGCTACAGAAGTAGGCTGCCTCCGTAAAAAGAAAAAAAAAAAAAGAAGAAAAAAAGAAAAAGAAGAAATAAAGCCAGAATAAAGAATGCAACTAGGGTACAGTTTTATTGAAGATTACTTTCGGGTTTTCTATGGCACAGAATAGAGTAATTCATGGGCAAATAGAGGCAACTCTATATTCCTTATTTTTTTACATTCTTATACCTCACACATTGAACTGCAGCCTATTTTCTTTCTTGCTGGCAATTATTCCAAATATGGTGTGCAAACTGTGCCTACAGACTCTGTTCCACCCACAGCTATGTTATAAAAGCATAGTATGTCCAATAAATAATATATGGGAGCAACTGCAAGTCTGTTTAAGAAAGAATGAAAGTAAAGAAAGTAAAAGCAGATGAGCTGAGCTGAATGAGTCTATTGCCAGAGCAGAAAGGCCGTATGCTAAATAATTCAGAAATTGTGCTCAGAGACAAGGACAGCCCCTACCCCAGCTACATCTTACATGGGCAGAACAAATGCTCTTGCCTCGTGTTTCACGTCTCCAAATTCACAGGAGCAAAGCCAATGGTCGCTAATTCTGTTTATAATTTCATAGAATTTCAGTCAATTTATTTGTTCGCTGTTTGTTAAGAATGCATTCCCTTGTTTCCTAGACATTCATCAGAAAGAGCAATAATCAGGAATAGTACTATAGGAGAGAATCCCTCCTCCTCCCCATGCCCTAAATATTCCAGTAACCGGAATTTTGTCCCAATCACTATATTCACTATCAAAGCATTTTGCCCTCACTCCATGGGGTGTACATAGGAAGAAGAAAGAGCCTTTAAACTGAAAGAGGGTAGATTTAGATTGGACATAAGGAGGAAATTTTTTACAATATGGATGGTGAGACACAGGCACAGGTTGCCCAGAGAAGTTATGGATGTCCCATCATTGGAAGTGTTCAAGGTCAGGTCGGATGGGGCTTTGAGCAACTTGATTGAAAGATGTCCCTGCCCATGGCAGGGGCATTGGAACTAGATGATCTTTAAAGGTCCCTTCCAACCCAAACCGTTCTACAATTCTATGATTCTGTGATCTATGTGAGACATAGGCTTTGGAGAACAAGCTGATAGCTGACGGTTCCCTAGGGAGACCACGTCATCTCAGGGTTAAAACACGATGCTCATGGCTGTCAAGACAGCCTTCATGGCTGTGATGCCATACACCAAAACAGGGTGAGTTCTGAAGCAGGTGGCTCCAATTCTAACCAATTCACTGGAAAACAGTGTTAATCATGTAGCAAAGGTGCGGCTGAGTCCACCAGAAATGCTTCTCGAGAAGGCAGTGCCCCTTATTACACATTACCAAACTACTAGAAGTGTCCTGAAAAGCAAAGCAGAAACTTCCAGGCAAACTGCACGTTGACTTTTCCCTTTTATTAGTACAAAACATTTCCCATTAACAGCCTCACAGGCACTGCGCAGCCACTGCTGCTCTGTCTCTTCCGTTAGACGTGCAGTGACCTTTGCATCAAAGAGGTAATTAGAGGCACGTGAAAGCTTAGTCCCCCTTTCCACCAAAACCAAAAGATTACCTTCACTAGAAGTATAAATAGTTTTTCATCATAAATAGATTTTCATCCAAAACTAAATTTCTTTTTAGATAATATGTAGAAAATATGGGTATAATATCGGTCATTTCTAAATGACCTCACAAATCTCACCCAAATAATATTCACAATATCCACATGAGTGTCAGGGTGCCAAGGGCACTGAGGGGCCTCATTGGCCCTAACCAGCCTCCCTGGGGTGTCCTCGCAGTGTCCCCAGGCAATGTCCCCAGCAGCGATGCTGTGCAGCTCAGGAGACATGTGCTTTCCCCCCAGCACACCCCTCCAACAGGCATGACCCGGAGGGCATGTCCCTGCCCAGTGATGGAAGGAGCTGGGGTGGGGGTTTGGTCCAGCCCATGTCACCTCTTTGGAAGGCAGCTCTGGGGGACGGAACCCTCAGCAGAGCCAGGATTAACTGGAGTAGATCTGGTCCTTACCGTGAGTAAGGATGCCCAATGGCATCTGCTTGGAGCAACAAGTAAATCCCAGCCCAGTGAAGGCAGACTGGACCTCCCCATCCAGACTCACTTGTGTCTCCTTGCAGAGCTGCAGGGGACCAGTGGGTTTGACCTAGCTGGGACCCCAAGCTAAAGCCACAACAAAGCCAAATGTGATGGTTCAGGCTTAGGGAAGTTTGACTTTTTTCTTTTCTGTATCCTGGTCCGTTCCTCTTGTCCTGCCCCTGATTTCTGGTGTGCCCATGGGAAACTCACTTCTTGCTCTTCCCCAGTGCTCTCCTGCTAATGGACTAATGCTGGTTTTCTTGGCACGTGGCTGGGAAGCTGCCTGTCCCATCAGGGCCAGTGGGCAGCTGTGAGAGCCAGCAGCTGAAGGGAAGCTGCTTCCTCCTGAGATGGAGTCCCAGAGGCTTGAAAGCTGGCTTAGCATACTCTGAAAGCTACACAATACGGCCACAGGCTTTGGTGTGCCTTAGAAAAACTTACCTGTGGTGACGTCTCTTGACTATGTGATTGCTCAAAGCTGTTGACTGACTCCCAAAAGATCAGAGTGACAAGACTCACACAACAAAACACACAGCGGATGTTAAGTACCTGCCCTTCAGGTGCTCATCAAGCACTCTGAGAGAGGTGCTGGTACCTCCAGGGCATTCCTAGTGGGACTGGAAATAGGATGTTGTTCTCTCAGCCCAGCTCATCCCATGGTCTCTGTTTTGCCTCTGCTTCTTGGGACAAACATTTGATGAAGGAAAATGTTTTTTGGTAGTATAACTTGTAGTGGATATGCCATTGGCTTTGCACTTGCCTTATCACAGTTAACTCCGCCCAGAAATGTATGACTCCAGCTGGAGAGCGCAAAAAGTTACCTACTATGTCCTCGCTGATGCCATGTCACAGTTTTCAAAGGAGAAAGCTTGGTCCTTGTTTCTTCTTAGTCCCCATCTGTCTGGCCTGCTGCAACCCCTGTGTTGAAGGACAGCAACCACTAGGACACAAACATGCCCACAGGTGTGAGGTCCTGCTCAATACAGTTGGATACTGTGAAAGGGACTGGACGTTTGTTTGCTTTCCATTTCAGAGCACCCTGCTGTCAGTGAGACAGACAAACTGCAGAGGAAAAAATACAGCTTGTGGTGCCTACCAGTTGCCTAAAGGTGTTTTGCCAGGAAGACCGAACTGGTCATGGCTAAGCTCTGAGGAAAAGAGCTTGCTTCTGAGCTCTGCCTTGCAGAACAACTACACAAGTTTCCCCTCATGTCACAGGTTTGGATTTGAAAACTACAGGATGGGAAATCTCAGTCAAAAACCTTCCCTACGCATGGCTATGGCCTCCAGCAGCCTCCTGCTTGTGATGAGTTCAGTGCCACAACAGAAGCTCAGCTCCTTCCATGGTTGGGCTCAGTGTTCACAGCAGGCTGAATGGACACAATGAACTGGTCATCATACCTGGAAATGTCAAGAGTGCCCAGGACAGGTACAAATAGAGTCTCCATTTGAACTTCTATGCGCAATGTTCTCCTCATCGTGACTGAAGCAGTGTCAACCTTGACATGGAATTGACCTATTTGTCCTCAGCACTCCTGAAAAGACATGGTATATGGGTATCTGGGAAAGGTTTGATGCTTTTTTTTGGTGGTGTTTAGTGTTCAATTTCTGTACGCCTCATACAGCTGGAACAGAAAGTTGTTGAGAAGATGTGAGGGCCCTGAGGACCTCAGCCCAACCTCCTTCTCAGGGAGGTGCCTGATGCCCAGGGCTAGGGCTGTCCCCGCATGCCCCCCAGCCTGCCTGCTCCCTGGCTGGGGCCAGAGGAACAGGTCCTAGCTGCCTGACACCCCGCTGGGAGCCCTCGTTGCACCCTGACAACGAGGTAGATGCGGAGGAATATGGCACAAAGCAAAGACTTTTCCATCATGTTCTCATCCCTTAGCTGGCAGGTGTTGCAACAGTTGCTGTGGAAAGGAAAAGCACTTACCTTGCTTTGATTTCTGTTTTAACTACTACATCTTTTGTATACAACTGTAGAATATTTTTCATAAATACTGTTACTCCAATCTCTGAATTTGTAATTTCCAAAGCTGGTTAGAATTTTACCAGGATGCAAATCCTCTCTGTAGACTAATTTATTCAAGTGCTACCCAAATTGTTTTAGTTTTTTCCACAAAAATTGGCAATGCTCTGTACTCTTTTGTCTATACCACTGGAACTCTCATTCCAGGTCCTTCTTCTTATGTCTTAAATTCACAGATCTCTTCCTCCTTGACTCCTAACATCTCACTTTGTCTCTCAGGGCAATTAAAAACTAAGCCGTTTTGGCTTCCTTACCTATCCTAACACCATCACTCCCTTTTCTGAGACTATTTATTAGCTTTTCTTCTTATAGTTGGTCTCTATCCCAGTTTAGGTCTATGCTACGTATTGCATACATGCCGTTTTCACCTTAGAAACTAGTTAAAATACAGCTCTATCTTGAAATGCCTTAATCTCAATTTTTCCATTATTCTTAATGTTTCTAGCTGAAAAGAAAAAAAGAGAGGAAAAAATTGGGTACATGTACAAAAATATCAATGTGTGCCAAAAAAAGGCTCTTACTCTGTCTTCTTACATATCCTAGTATTTGCTCCTCCATGTGCTGAATGTAAAAGCTATGAAGCAAGGACTATTTTTTTTTTACTATTCCTTCAGTTGCTGTCAAGAGGAAGCCCGACAGAGGCTATCTAACGATGCTTAATCATACTGCCTACCTGCACTATATATAATACAGGTAATATCTGTTACTTCAATGGAAGTAAAAATTACAGCTTGGAGGTACACTGACAAAGCTCATCTCTCCAGATTAGTCTGAAGGGAATTCTGCTTTGCAATATATAAATCCAGTTCCGCCTAAAGGAGCCTTCCTTCATTCCAGTTCCACAGGAAGAAATGTGATTAAACTGACAATGTAAGCATGGACCTGAAAATGCACTTTGTACAACTTCCCAAGTTCCACAGCAACAGTGGAGTCTCACTCTCCTCAGATTCAGGGGTTTTGGATGCAAGGTTTTGTTAGATCATTTTAGTTTTTGTCTTAGCTTACGTGTTTAGGACATTTTATAACAATAAAGGAAAAGTATTGAAAAGATACTGGAAATTATCAACAAGAATGAAAGCTACAAACTGATCTTTACTATCTTTCTGTCTGGTAGAATGGATAAAAGCAAAGAAAACTTGTGAAAATTCAGAAATTGCATTTTATCGGGCTGGCCACAGAGCGTCACTGTTATCCCACACATTTCGCAATGGAGAGCCGATCTCCAGCGGACTCAGCTCCTGCCAAACTGCAGATGTCAGAGCTCCTGCTTTGATTAAGGGAGGACTTAAGAGCCCTCAGGCCCTTGGCACCCTTTTGCAGCAGGATCACTTTGAAACAGATTTTGCTGAACAACTGTACATATACTTTGTGTACCTGTTGTTTCACAACCATAGAAAGTTGATGGTAAGGACTGCAGAATAGAGTTGGAATAAGATGCCAGCTCCGTGACATTTAGCTCCAGATTATTTTCATATCAGATTTAGCTCACATCGTATCCTAGGACTCTGCAGTTTGAATGAAAACAGTTAACTGACTGATGGAAAAAATAATGCTGAACGAGGAGGAGAGAAACACTTTGAAGAATTTTCTTCTTTTAATATCCTTTAACAGGTCACTGACACTTGCCATTGTGACTCTTCACTGTTTGTGGTCACTTGTAGAGCTGCAGAGACAGAACAGACGTTTAAATCTACAAATGACAAGGTTACAAATTCTCCTAAACTTGGATTTATCTATGACTATGCACACCTTTGTGATCTCCAGTTTCGACAACATATACTTAGGAGTGAAACTGCTGATTCGGGTTGCATTAGGGTTTGAGGTGTAATTCCATGCCATGCTATTGTCCATTTCAAATCTCAAATGTTCCCAGTTTGGTCACTTGAGAAAAGTACTTCATAGACACTTGCTACTGTTAGCAAAAGAGATGTAAGCTGAGACCACCAGTGTAAGAGAGAGAGGGATCAGCATCTGAGCTAACTCACCAAAGTCAGCAACGAGTTACACACGTTATCTGTATATTGTCTTAAGCAATAATTCCTTTTATTCTACAAAACTTGTCCCTGAATATCATTGCTTTGCCTGGTTGGTCTATTTAATGCTTTTATAATATTTCCACTCCCTCATAACTTTTCTAAGATGGATAAAAGGCTTCATATCCCTTTTCCTTCTAGAAAAAATGACAGGGGCAGGTTGCTTTTTGTTATTGCTGGCTTCTACAAAAAGCCAAATTGAAAGAAAAAGAACTGAAACAAGTTATTCATGAGATTATAAAATTACTTCTGCTCCATATAGAGCACTTTTTTAGCTGTTTCAGCTGATTGTAAAGCTCAGACACAGTATAAACTGCCTGTAACTACTGTTTAAGGACTTACTGCATGCTGTAAAAACTAATTAGTGATAACTAATAACGAGAAACTTAAACCCACATGAATAAAAAACCTGACCAGGGGCTTGTGTTCCAGTTCTTGTTAAGACAACTGGGTTTCTGCATACTGTAACTAAGCAAGCCTGTTCTACAGCACAAAATAGGATCAAAGTTCTGTTTAACAGATCTACCTTCACACCATTTCCGAGCCATGTCAGGAAAGGCAGTTGTTCCTGACAGACGATTCCTTTGCGGAGCCACAAACACGATCTGAAAATAAGTGTTGTGTATGTTCCTTTTCCGGTTCTTTTAGGGCTTCCCATGGAGACTCTGATGACACTTTTCCACATATTTTTGTTTATGCCTTCTCTTTTTGTTGCTCCAGAATTTGCACAACCTATTCAGCAGTGCCTTCCTGATGCCAGCTAGTCACTCAACAGTGCAGTAAGCAGGAACTTGGCAGGGAAAATCTCTTTTTACCCTGGACCTACTGCTGTGCTTTCCTTGCCTCATATTCCAAGGCAGAATTTCTTCAGCATCACTGATTCCCTAAGAGCAACCACCCATCCACACTTGATTCCTGGGTACTGAAATTGATTTTTCTTTTCATTAGAATTTCTTCTTTAAACAGCTTTCTCCTAAGTTGACCCACCCCCAAAGATAGATTGATATTTCCCATGGGCTCTACCCTACTGCTTTACGTTTCAGATTGATCAGTTCCCCACTCACTGCAAACTCCAGCTACCTTCTGACCCTGTGCACAGTCATTTTTAAGAAAAGCGGAAGCCATTTCCTGGTAACAACTTTGTGTAACAAAAGAGCTCTCTTGGGAGGGCTAGTCTACAATCCTCCCTTTCCTGGATCCTCCCCCACAGCTCTGTCTCCTACTTGATCTGTAGGTATAGACAGCCAGAACTGTGAAGAGACAAGATTACATCAATGCTAAGTTCTAACAGGTACGTATATACTGGCTAAAAACCTCTGAATGGTGAGAAGTCTTTACGTGACTGTACCAGAACACCGCTAACACTATCTGTAGGAACCAGCTGGTTTCAGACATTACAGACGCTAGCCTTAAGTATAACCAGCACGGATCCTGCCATAGCCCTGGGAGATTCTGCCTGATTGTGACCAAGGCAGGAAGCCTGGGCTGGTTGCAGCCTCACCTCGGCTTTCCGCCAGTGAAGGATGAGG
This sequence comes from Grus americana, assembly GCF_028858705.1. Lineage (NCBI taxonomy): Eukaryota > Metazoa > Chordata > Aves > Gruiformes > Gruidae > Grus > Grus americana. Next base: position 188,871,701 of record NC_072852.1, on the reverse strand, counting down.
GGGCAGAAAAGGGCCGTGCCCGCCATCCTGCCCCCGCCGCGACCCCTCACAGCGAAACCAATCCGCGGAGCTGTTCTCTGGGCCCGCTCGGCCACGGAGACCCGCCCCAAGGCCTCACACGAGCCCGCGACGGGACGGGACGGGACAAGCCCCCGGGCGCGTCTGAGCGCCCTCAAGGTGATGCCTGCGGGGACGCCAGCCGAGGCAGGGGGAGGCTGTGCCAAGGCAGGAGCCGCAGCTGAGGCGTCAAGAGGGATCCGTGAGCTCTCGGGGCAGGCCCGGGCGCCACCCGCTCCCCCCTCACGGCGGGACCCGAAGACGCCCCAGCGGCCACCCCGCGCTAGAGGAACGGCACCTCGGGGCGCCGAGAGAACGGGGAGGGGTCACGTGCCCGCGCTTACAGCGTCCAATAGGCGGTGAGGAAAGGGGTGGGAGATCCACCTACCGTCGGCCACGTGACGGCGCGCGCGAACGGTCAAGCGGGAGGGGGTCCTCCTGAGGCTTGGTGTCACGTGACGCGCTTCTCCGCCCACCCCCCCCGCCTCAGCCCCGCCTCTTTCCCGGCCCGCCGCTGTCACGTGCGTGGTGCTGGCGCGCACTGCGCACCCCTTCGGCACCTTGACGGGCGGCGCGCGCGGTGGGACAGGTGCCTAACGGCCGTAACGGTCCTAACAGCCATAACGGCAGCGGCTCTAACGAGGACCGCTCGCCCCGGCGTGGTGGCACCTTGGAGGCAGCGGGAGCGCCCAGCCCGCCGGGCGGAGGGGCCGCAGGGAGCCTGCCGGGGAATGTCGCAGCGACCGGGTGAGAAGCGCTTGGCGCGGTAGCGTGCGTGGCCAGGTCGGCGGCCCGCTGTCGCCAGGCTGGTCGTCCCCTGCGTGAAGCTGCGGGCTTCTCCCGCTCTTTGCGTTTCCGTTAGGGCGCTGTGAGGGCTGCGGTTTGGCGTGGGCGGGGGCTGTCGGCGGTGGGGAACGGCTGGACGGAGGTCACCGCGGAGACCCCGGTGGGGGTGTGTAAGGCTGGTGGTACCCATCCGGAGGAGGAAAGGGTCCTTCTCACGTAAACAGCGCTTGACTGGGGGTGAATTGCCGAAGCTTTCTCTTGGCCCGTCTGTGAATTTTCTCCCACACAGCTGTCTGAAAGTCTCTCTTCCTGCTTGGCATAGCTCACAGTATGTTCTTAGTTTTTTTCTGATGCATGGTGTTTCAGTTCATCCTTCCCTTTGTTGTCTGCTTCCTGAAGGCTGAGATCTAGCTTACGGAAAAAGAAGGGCTCTTAATTTTTTTTTTTTTCTTCACAGGGGTTTACATGAATAATTAGTGTTTATTCAGGTTTTAATACAGTTATTCTAAATTAGATATTGAAGGAATATTTACTTTTTTTAAAGGAACTTTCAGAGTTCTATTTTAGACAGTTTAAGTGACCTCTTTCAGAAAGGATGTTATCATCTACTGATGAAAGGTAAAATGGACTTTAATCATTTAAACTAGGGGTGGGGTTATGAGAAAAAGGTATGAAATATCATAAATGGAAATGTACTTGGAGCACAAAGTTTTTTGGGAAAAACAGCATTTGGAAGATGCAATAATTCTTTAGAGCCTGTGTGAGGTGACACAGGCAGGACGCAGGAACAACCACAAAACCACAGATTAAAAGCAAAAAGTAAATTTATTTTCGTTACCTTGCAGACCGGGGGATCCCTGAAGCAGCACCCAGGCACACAAGTGGTAACACAGGCACCACGGCGCTCGGTCCTTGCTTGAGGATGGCCAAACCTGCAGTTTTTGCCTGTATATCAGGGATTCACACAGACATAGTTTACCACTGTGCTTTGATCTTTCCCACAGCAGGGCAGGAATCTCAAGCATGTTCGATAGGGTGCCTCTGAGTCTATCACAGGCCTATGTTATCTAAACACAGATGTTCTACTTGTCAAGCACGTAAGACTAAACAAGAATTAGTATGATATATGTGTTTTTCTATACCCCAGCTGTAAGTCACTTGAACATGTTTACATGTCCTGAGTGAATGGCTTCAATAAGTTGCAGTAATGGCTCAGCTTAGAAAAAGAAAAAGAAGGAATACTGTGATTATAATTACAGTTTTGTTGTGGTGGGTGGATGACTGTCATCCTACTAAGGGTTTTTTCCTGTGGCTAAAACAGTCTTATGTTCAATGGTATTCATGTACATGGTGTTTTTTGCTTGATTGTATCTCAGCTGGTTACTCAAAGTAAATAGGAGGTCTGGTTGTCAGTTCTTAGTAAGTTTTTCTTTCCCTGTATTGGTCGTAAAAGACATCCAAAAATAAATCATGTAGAGTTTTGAACATGCAGATTTTGTCATAGAAATCTTGCCTTATGTAAGGCCTAAGGAAAGTAAGTTAAGGCACGTTATTTTAAGGGGTGCAATATCTTTTTGTTGGCAGGGAGAAAGCCACAATAAAATCACTTGGTTCATGCATCAGATTAATGTCAATAGTATGTATTGTTTCCCTGTTCTTTCTCAATACTGAAATATGAGATTAAAAAGCCAAACGTAAACTGGAGAAAACATGGGGAACATTAGTGTTATGTCTAGGATTTGACTATCTCTTGGTTGAGGTGTACTTAAAATTAAAAAAGGACCAAGTGTGCCAGCCATTTCATGTTGTTCTGAAGGCAGATATCCCAGCTTTTATGTTCTCGTTGCTGTTTCCTCATTGTCTATGGGAATTACAGAAACGAAGGCCTGAGCCTGCAGATTCTTTCTGTGCAAGAGTAAGTCTGCCCAGCTAGAATAAATTACAGAAACGAAGGCCTGAGCCTGCAGATTCTTTCTGTGCAAGAGTAAGTCTGCCCAGCTAAAATAAATTACAGAAACGAAGGCCTGAGCCTGCAGATTCTTTCTGTGCAAGAGTAAGTCTGCCCAGCTAGAATAAACTGCAGCATTGGAGCCTGAGGAAAGAGTGAAACAAACAAACATGCAGTTGTGTTCAAATAGCCTTTAAAAATAAGGGGGGATAATCTTTGAGGAGTTAACTATAGTTTTTTTGTTGTGATTACAATTGGTACTGTTTTCCCAGTAGGATTGTTGTGTTAGGCCATTGTTCTCTCCTGCATGGATTTGTTTAGCTGAACTATAAACTCTGTAAAACTTGTAACAAAACATTTTGTAATGATTTTAGAGAAACACTGTCTTTTTTTTTTTTTTTTTTTTTATGGCAGGGATTCATGTTTGCCTGCATGTATCACTCAGAATCAGCCTGCACGCTGTTTCTTTAGAAAGCAAACTAGTGAGTGAGAAGTTGAATGTGTAGGCAGCAGTTGAGCATGGAATTTTTGAAAGACTTTTGTCTCTGAAAGCTTTTAATTGTGAGCAGATCTGGATTTTTCCCTGTTAGTGACCGCACGGAGTTCAATTTCTTTTTATCACAGTATGTGGCCAGTTTAGTTTCCTCCTCTACAAGTTATCCTTTCTTGCTTATTTTTAGCCTCACTGAAATTCAGTCATCATTGTTTCTGTTCCTGTTTGAAATTATCCAACAATATCAGTATACAAAGATGTCAAAATGGTTAGAAGAGGTATTGTTGATATAAGCTCCCTCTGCTGGTTAGTTCTGCGGTAGAAATAAAGCTATATGGTGTATAGTTGTTTATCATTGTATCATGCAGCAGAAATGAAAAGACAGTTAAAAGCAGTGACATACAGTGTTTCTAAAAGCAACTATCTACCAGAACACCAAGTTTAAGCTTATGACTTTTATACTCATGAGGTTTTTAATTGCAATTAACTTAAAATCTAGATGTTGATATGTGACAGATACTCCTTAGAACTGCTGCTGCCATGTTGAATACAAAATATAAATAGCTTGAAAGCTAATATATTGAGACAGCTATTTGCATACAGATTAAAATAGCTTCATTACTTTGGACTCCATCTGGTACATTTGCTACTACATTGCACTTATAAACTTTCAGTTAAGGTGCAGTTGTTGCATAGTATGTAATGTAGTGGGGTCCAGGCCTCTGCGTGATTATCAGGAGAAGTAAACAATAATCTTAGCTCTCTTGATGCAGTACAGGAAGGGTGAGTGAAGGACGCTGTGTTTCTTTGTGCAACTGCTTGCAGTGACACGACTGAAGTCTCCTAGATCAGCCTTTCATTGCAAGGGTTTGCCCAGAACAAACTCTGCACACGCCTTCCCCCCCATATTCAGACAAATGTTGTGCTAGGGTGAAGTTTGAGTGTGATTGGTGTGAGAGGTCAATCACAATATTGCAGCCTGTCTACCCTTTTGGAAAGTATGCAGTACGTCTTAGAGGATACTAAAATTAATTTGGTTTCTGTTTTAACAATACTGAGTTAATTTACTGACATCTCCACTTACAGTACTATATATAAATATATACTCCCCAAATACTTTTTTCCCCACTGTAGATCTTTTTTTCCCTTCCTGTGGCAACTAGAACTTTTATTGGAAAATTAGGAAAGTGGTTAAGGTTGTTAAGGAATCCATCTTTAGAGAGGAAAAAGGTGGTGCTTATGCTTAGGTTGGGCATTTGTTTTCTGTGGAAAATGGAGAATAAGTAGTTAAAACAGCTTTCTATGCACAGTTAAAGCTAAGAATGATAGTCCATGTATAAACCCCAGAACTTTCAGATATGTATGTTATTTCATTCATTTAGACATAATCTTAAACAAAAATAGCTGCTGTTGCTATTGTAAAAATGTTGCAACTGAATGATGGCAGGTACTCCAGCAAATGGCAGCATCTAAGGACAATATTTGTAGAGGAGACAAAAAGTGTGTGTGGGGAGAAACAGTACATATTATGTAAAAGGCAAAAGGTGGGGTTTTTTTTTGTTTGCTCCATTTTGTTTTTAAGGATTTTTGTTGCTATACCTAGAGAGACTTTAGGATTGAGATTTATTAAAGAAACTAACGTACCAGTGGCAGATGAGTTGTCATTAAAAACCTTTTGGGGAAAACCTTTGAAATAACTTTGTAGGATTATAGTAACAGTTGAAATTGGATCTATACATCATTGGTTTAGATAAAGCAGTGTTACATCTGTCAGAAATTGTAAGGTTCTTCATCTGTAGATGGAGTTCATTGCTCGTGTCTTCAATCTGGAAAGTCTTGTGTGCTTGAAAGCTTTTCTTTTATCTACTGGTATTAGCTTGTCTGACAAGATATCTAGTTGAGCTTTGAGGTATGGGAAATGCAGTGTAATTCCACAGGTTTTGGAAGTGCTTGGAAAGGTTTTACCAAAGAGGAGTGGTTAACTGAGTCATACAGTAGTGGAAAATAAGCCAAGCAGATTAAAGACCTAGTGCAAAGTTCTGAAAGGGAGAGATAAAGGAGCACATTTTAAACTGGTTACTTTTAGAGTAGAATACGTTCTCTTGTTAATTTACTAGGACATTCTCCATCAAAATAACTTTGTCTTCATGTCTTAAATTGACAGGATGTGTTGAAAAGAACTCCAGTGAAGAAAATATTTTTCTTAATGTCCAGTTTATGACATGTTTATGCCTTGCCAATTGTATATTATATGAGGCAAATTAAATAGGTGAAGTCAGAAGGTACAATTACTTGGTCTGCTCAAAAGAACAAGTCATTGCTATCTCCTTTTAGTTGATTGATAGTGCCATACGTTAAAAGATTTGCCAAAGTGAGGTAACAAATCTTAGCAGCTAACTAGCCTGAGTTTGTAACTGGACTAGAAATTAAGAAGGCTTAAATGCATTCAAATCTGTTTAGCTGTGTAGAATATGCTGTGGTCTTGGCATCAGGTAGGCTTTCAAAAGCTATTCTGCAAATACATCTATTATGAATGTGCCATCTGGAGACTTCAGGTGTTTTAAAGACCTAGTTCAAATGTGAAATGTAGAGTGAAGTCAGGCTCTTAGTGAGAGAGCTATGGAGCGGGGCTGGGTTTATTGCAGCAAGGTTACAAAATTTGATAAGGAGACAAGTCTGGGTTTTATGTTGGGTTGGGTTTTTTTTTTTGTATGCTCAGTGTTTCTCAAACTTTTTAAAAATAATAATAAACCCTGTCCTTCCAAAAAATATCTGCACTATTTTAGGATTCACTGCTCGTCTTGAATAGCTTTCTGAAGCCATGTCTTGGTTGTCAGCACAGTTTTGAGAACCAAGCATCAGAAGCAAGGGAAAGAGGCTCTCTTGTGTTCTCAGTGTTGTCCGTATCTGATACCCAGGCATCATCAAGAAGCAGCCTGGCTTGAAAGCAGCAGAGCAAAGAATAAGGGGATGGGACAGGACTGGAGCAAACAAATGAAAAGGAAAGAACTAAATCTGGACGAGAAGGTGGCATCTGGATAGAGACTGTGTTTCTTAGTCATTTAATGACTCCTTAGCTGCCTTTTTTTTTTTTTTTTTTAAATGGTTTATTGTGATTTGTATCACGTCACTGACATTCTGTGGAATTGTCCGCCTAGTGCTTTTCAGATTCCACAAAACCACAAAACTTGCTGATACCCCTGAGCATAGATCATAGATTGTCAGTGGCAAAATCCCTTCAGGGTATGAGCAACATTACAGTTTTCATGTGCAGGGTTGAAGGCCTAAATAAGCTCTGTAGGTTTGACTGTCAGCTTTGTTCTTGAGCTGGTGCAATTGCCCTGAGGAAACTGACAAAAAGGAGCATTGTAGAAGGATGGATTGTATACATCTGTGTTCATTGACAGACCGTGTCTATACCCAGTCATGTTTCCAGGTTTTAATATGGTCTAGCTTGTTTCTAAGTAACAGATTATGAGAATTTCACATAATCACTTTTCTCTGATGTGTTTCACTGCTTAATTGTACAAACTCATGAGTTTATCTCATGCTGTTGTGCTCTCACAAATAGTTTTTGACCATAATAACAGCTTTCATTTACACAAGGGTGGCGGATTTAGGTCATATGCTCAACAGCCCCAGCTTTATTTTTTTTTTTCACAGGTTTCACATATACATCCAACAGCTTGCTTACATGGCATATATAAGTTGTTAGACTACAAAAATATTTCATGAGTGATAATTTTATAAATGGGAGTTCCAACTGATTCCCTCTGAAAATGCCCTCAGAAATCCACTTTGCCACTAGTGGGTATTTCCTAGATCACACGTTTTTAATAAGTTTGCTTGTAGAACAGCAGATGTTCAATTATACTGACTACAGTTTACTTAAATATCTTGTTAAGAAAAGATCTGTTCTCCCAATGTCCTACCAGTGACCTGCTATTTGTTTACCTTAATACATGGAAATACAATTACATATTTTATATAGAATAGATTGTTATACTTTCAGAGCCACAACATGTGTCTTTTTCTCTCATTTAAAGGAAATTATCTTATTGCCTGTTGATGAAAGTGCATAATACACTTTTAATAAGTTTTGGTTTTATTACAGCAATTTCGTCTTGTTTGTAAAAACGTCATGACACACAGCAGCATCATGGTGGATGTAGGCAAATGGCCAATATTCACCTTACTGTCACCTCAAGAAATAGCGTCTATTCGGAAAGCATGCGTATTTGGTACATCAGCCAATGAAGCTATATACATAACACACAACGATGAGGTAAGGCTGTAATAAAGTGGAACATATACTCTACAATCAGTTGTTTTTAGAGTCCACTGAATACTTGTAAATTAATAGCTTCTCAAAAACTTTGTATGAGATTTGAATATTTCAAAACGTATTGAATGTAACTCGTAATTTTTTTTAGTCTTGTATGGGGGCAATATAGAGTGAGTATTTAGAAAACTTAAAAATGGCAAAGGCCAGGATGGATTAAGTGCACTTTTGAAGCTGGTCAGAATTCAAAAGAAGTTGTGGTAGCTTGAAATTAAGTGCAAATACTCCAGGTATGAAAACATAAAATGAGGTTATGGCTTGCTAAGTAACAATACAGCAGAAGATTATCTCTGGATTTTAATGATTCAGAAACTTAATGTGAGTTAGTATTGTGCTGCTGTAAGAAAAGAAGCCAGATGTTCTGGGATGTATTATTGGGAGGGTTTCTTGTAAGACCGGGTAGAGTAACATTCTGCTCCCCTTCCGCCCCCCCTCCAAGTCCTATCAAAGCTGTCTGTAGGATGGACCTCTCACAGTGCAGCTGTGGCTGCTTTTTACAAACTGCTTTTAAAGGACAGTGGTGTCTTCCACTTTTACACTTCAATACTTTTTATAGTAAAGTTCCTGCAAATGAGAAGCCTAGCTTACAGGGCTGGACAGATCTGAGGCATTCACTCATCAGTTAACTTCCAAAATGTCCCCATGTTGACTCTTGAGCTTGTTAACTTCCATGAGGGAAGTCTCCAGCCTTTGAGACTCCATGGCAAAACTCTGTCCTTATGTCTGTCTTTATGAAGACCTGGATATTACCACATCTGTGCATACCTGCCTATGAATCACTTGAAATGAGTATTCCTCTGTTTTTCAGGTATTTGTTTTTGGACTGAATTGCAATAATTGTTTGGGAACTGGAGATAATCAGAGTACAATAGTACCAAAGAAATTAGAAGCCTTATGTGGAAAGAAGATTTCCAATCTCAGTTATGGAAGCGGACCCCATGTTGTACTTTGTACTGAAGGTAGAAAATTAACATTTAGTATAGAAGCATAAGTTACAGATTTTAAGTTCCACTTGCATTTAACAAGAATGGATTAAGATGTAATTGTATTAACTTGTTAATTGGTTAATGTACACTAAGGGGTTCTCATTGGTCTTAAGTGGAACTAAATGTGTTCTGTAATAGGTAAAGTAAGTTTCCGTTACACTTCCATTATGTTGCAACTGTAGAGTTTTACTCTATCCTTTATGACATCCTTGGTCTTACATGAAACTGCATAAGTACTTCCACAATAAATCTAGAGGCTATACTGTGATATATGTGTATAAAATAGTTGTATACAAAGTACATGTTTTTTTAGTATACAGATGATTCTTGTAGTAATTTCACTATTTGTTAATGTCCTTTTACTTTCATCTTGGCATTTGCTAATTTCTTAGAATTCAATCTATCTATCTTAACTTCCTTGGTATTTTTGGTGGTTTTTAATCACAAACTTAAATATTTTTGCAGATGGTGAAGTGTATGCTTGGGGCCATAATGGTTACAGCCAGCTTGGGAACGGCACAACCAATCAGGGCATTAGTCCTGTTCAAGTTTGCACAAATCTGTTATTAAAGAAGGTGGTGGAAGTAGCTTGTGGCTCTCATCATTCCATGGCGCTGTCATTTGATGGGGATGTAAGTTGAAACCTGTTCAAACCTCTTAATCTCCTTCTTGAAGTGAATAGTGCAGGTGACTTTGCTGTCTGAAGTTCTCTCTTTCTCTACAGTGCAGTTAACAACATAACCTTTTCTCCTGCTGCTTCAAACTAGGGTGTCCTTTTCTTCAGAGCAGACTTGAAAAGAACTCCAAAAAAAATTCCCGCCAACAAAAACCCCCACCATACCCAGAACCCAACCACAAAAACAAGGGAATAAAAGGCTAGTAAGCTTTTCTGACTTTTATTTGTTGTATGTCTCACAGAGATGAGACTAGAAAGCTGTGCCACTTAGAGGTGAAAGAATGATGTGAGGTGCAAAATGTAACATTGTTATTTGCTTGCAATTCTGTTATTTAAAAGGTATACTGAATTGTTTGTGTTCATTGGTTAGCCTTTAGTCTGTTTCTTGTAGTCTTGGTGATTTCCACACTGGTACTGTGAAAGAATGTTGCTCTGCACACCTCTGAATACCTTTGTGCGTAGCTAATGAAAGAGCACTTGGTTTATATCCAAGTCTCCTTTATGCTCTTTGTTGACATGGCTTAAGGCTATGTGTCATGGGAAACATGTACAATTAGTTTCCAGTTAGTCAGATTTGACTGGTGTGTGGGTATCTGATTTGAGTTGCATGTTACTGCATGGAGGAAAACCTGTTTTCATCTCTGCTTTAACAAAAGAAGAGTTCTAATTTTAAAACTTTCCTGACAATGAAAATGGAAACTACAGCGCTCTCCATCCTGGTAATCTGAGCCTGTGTTATGATTCAGTATGGAGTCATAGTGCAACAGTAATACAAAGTAGCAAATAGTATTTTGAGGGTAGGAAAGATACATTGTATTAATTAAAGTGGTCTGTGTTGTATTTGAAAGGAGAGCCTGCGCTTAGGAAAGATCTTCATGCTGTCACATTTGACTTGGTTAATCTATAAAATCTGGTTTGCATGCGGGAAGGCAAGGGTGTTCATGTATTAGTTAAACTAGTGGTGTCCGCTGCTGTGTGCTAGCTGCCTGTGATGGCCATGCTGCCTCTTCTAATAAACATTAACATGCTTGAAATCTCAGTGGAAGTGGGGAAGTTTCTTTGTATTTACCATGGAGTTGATATTTGCAGCTCACTGGCCATTGTGGCTAGCTAATAGACTATAAATCCATCCCTAGCGTACCTTGAGTAGCTTAGTCTACATGTACTCTGAGGTTTTATCTGTACCAGAATTGATTATACTGAAAGCAGCGAAATGTGTTAAGGAGAGTTTTATTTACAGAAATATTTGGCTGCAAACCCCCTTGTGACTTGATATATCTGGAGTGTCAGAGAGGCATTGAAATTGGAAGCATTTGTGGAAATAATTGGCATAATTGATTTGTACAGTTGATTCAGTGCAATTTTAATGCAGTGCAAATCTTAAAAAAAAATCTTAATGGTAGACTTAAAGGACTGCAGATATTCATGCTTCTCTGAGAAAGGAAACTGATTAGCTCTTTGGCATTTTGATCTACCGTCTGAGATTCTCTACCTTAATTTTTTTCCATGTTCTTGAAATTAAGATACTTTATATAGCATCTTCAAATATCTAGTAGGAATCAAAGATCCAGCAAATACAAGTAACAAAAAGCAAAGGAGTAATGCTTTCTTTTGTTCATATTATACACAGTAAATGAGTTGTGTTGGTGGGTGAGAGGTTTTTTTTGTTCTTGTCTTTGGTGGGTGTATTTTTGGTTGGTGTGTTTTGGGTTTTTTTGGGGGGTAGGTTTTTTTTATTTTTTTGGTGATGACGGCAGAGGTGTTTGTTTCTAATGACTGACTTTTGGTTTGGTGTCACAGTAAACAGGCAGCTTCTGGCACCAAAGGATGTGCAGAATTCACATTAGGGTATCTCTGTCAGTGTGCTTTTACTGACTAGCACATCTGTGGCTGTGTATTTCCAAGAGGACACACTTTTTAACTGGGTGAAGCACCAGACGATGAAATATGAGAAATAGTTTTATGCCAAGCTATGGGTGTGTATGCACATAATAAAAAATGAAGGAACTCAAAATACAAAGCTGTAAATATGGTTTTTTAATAGCAAACTACTTCCCTGTCTTCTAGACTTGTAGATGAAAAGAATAAATGTTTTTCGGTCTTATTATTAGCTTGCCACTGGCAAACTTTGAACTGTCAGAGATAGTGGTTTTTTCTCAATGTCATTGTGTAACAGAGTTTTGCTACTGTGAAACATTGGCTGACAAAACCATCTCCTTTCAAGGCTCTTGAAAGATATAAAAGATGTATGATGAGTGTGCAGCAATAACCTGGTTTTGAGTTCTATAAAGAAAACTAAAAAGCTGTAAATTGGGGAGTACAGCTTGTCTGGAAAACAAATAACATTCTGGCTTGCATTCCTTTTTCCAACATCATGAAAGTATAAAGACAGTCTACTCACTATGCTCTTTGTCTTATAGTCTGACTTATATTTAATATAAAAATATGTTCTTTTTGTTTTCTCTTGTGGTCAGATGCTCTGGTTCAGTAGCAAGAAGCCAAAAACAGTGCTATATTCATATTTGCTAGATCAGTCCTATTGCTGTTCATAATTTTCAGCTGTTGAAAATTAATTTTAAGCTTTTTAGGTCATTAAATAGGATAGCTTATCCAGTCTGATGCTGACTACAGTAAGATTATAATTTATTACTATCATTACTATTATTAAGGCTTAAAGTGCAGTTTCTTGTTTGTTTGTTTTTATGACAGCTGTACGCTTGGGGCTATAATAACTGTGGTCAAGTTGGATCTGGATCTACAGCAAACCAGCCAACTCCTCGCAGAGTTTCGAACTGTTTACAGGGCAAAATGGTAGTTGGCATTGCTTGTGGTCAGACCTCCTCCATGGCTGTAGTAAACAATGGTGAGGTAAGCATTGCTGCATTCTCACGTTCTCTCTCTATTACCCAAACTTACGCGGTTAATGTCTAAACACGGAGAAATGCTGACACGGAGTGCTCAAGTTAGAGTAATGCTGATAGAGTTATATTGATGACTTCTGTGAGACTAATTTAAGGAAAACTGCAATTAACTGGAGATACTTTAAACATTCTTTAAACATTCCTTCTTATGGGAAAGACTGTATTGGAACATAATTCTTACTGAGTCTGCAACTGCAAGAATTTGAACAGTTATATTAAGCATGTCTGTCTTCCTTACTTCAATAGATTGTTTACCATATGTCTTAATTAGATTTTTTTTGAAAGCGAACACAATTAAATAGTTAATCTTTCTGCAAGAATATGCTGACTGATCCTGGTTCATTGCTTAATTGCCAGCAAGAAAACCAAACCAAGCTTTTGAACATTGCCCTAGTATTGTGCAACTGTTCCGTTTCACATAAGTTTATGGTACTATCTTGCTTCTAGGTATGAACTGTAACCTCAATTTTTACTACACTTCACCAAACTTGAAGCATAGCATTTCTTTGTGACTGGAGGGACTGTAAAAGTCCCTGAGGTTGAGATTTGTTGAGTTTTCGTTGTACATACTTCTGTCTTGATGTGTCTGCCATAACAAAACTAAAGGAAAAATTAGAGCTAAACTGGAGACTTGAGTTTAAACTAATCCAATAGCTAATCAGCTGATCAGAATAACTAATTTCTTGTTTTCTTTAAAAAAAGAAAAAGTAATAAGGAGAAAGGAAGGTGTAAAAGTCAACGAAAACATTGACACTACGGGAGAGATTTTGGTCTATTGTAAGTTTATTGCAAAATTCCTAGTACTTCAAAGACATATATATTTTAGAAAGCTTCTTTAAAAAGTAAATGGAGGATTGAAAAGTTGAATGCAGTCGGTCATTGCAGTATATTTAATATCTTTCAGCCTTCTCTATATTGTTCTTGAAATAGCATACAGTTTTTTAATAAGATGTACTTTTTTGACTTGTGCTTGGTACTAAATCTTAAATGTTCTATACTTCTACAGAGGAGTGACTTAATTTTGTTCTCCTTTTGCAATCAGGTTTATGGCTGGGGTTACAATGGTAATGGTCAGCTAGGTCTTGGAAACAATGGCAATCAACTAACACCATGCAGAGTGGCAGCGTTACATGGTCTGTGTGTACTCCAGGTATGTCTAACATGGAAACGAAAACGCATTCATGTTTCTAGCATCTGCTAAAACTGCATCTTTGGAATCTGCTTCTAGATTTCACAGTTCAAATATGGAATTTATTTTGCTCCTATAAATTATATTAGGCTTATAAAAAGTGCAAGTGTGTGCTAAAATACTTGCTTTTGTAAATGTTCTGAATGGTTTAAAGTTAGCTAGTGTAACTATAAGGAAATTATGCTATAGATACAAATTGCATCTTTGTAACAAAGCTGAATGAATGAAATGCGCTAGGCAAAGGCAAGAAATGAAGGAGAACAAGATGTTCAAATTATATTCTATATTAGTATTTTAATTAGCTCTTCAGAAGTGAGGGGAGAGGGAAAATGAGTTGTGGGTTTGATTGGTGGTTGGGTCTTGTTTAGGGTGGGTGGGTTTTTTCTTTCTTTTTTTTTTTTTTTTCCTAACTGAAGAATAAAACTAAAAATTGGGATTTCCTGGGTTTTTAGTAAGGTTCTGTGGAGATTCATGTGATTAACTTGGGTGGAGCGGTTGCTGGCTGTTGAACTGCAGCTCTCATAGTTTGTATAGTATTCAAAATACCAAATTCTGAAAGCATTTCAGAGCTGCAAGACGTGATGATGAAGTTCGTTGTTCTGCGTGTGAAGAGTCTGCAACTGAAAGCAAGTAAAAGCTAGGGAGACTTTGCAAAAGTGCAGTAAATTGTTAAGGAGTAACCAATGAACACTAATGAAGTTGGGACTTTTCCAGTACTTACAGTTAATGTATTTTGTGTTAGCTTTAAGTACTGAGAAATAAAACATTGTAGTGCTAAATGAAGAATGCCTGAGATATTTAACATCAGCTAGACAAAGGTAATGTGTGCGATAATTTTGTTTCTCATCTTTGTTTTGTTTAGTAGTAATGCTTATACATTTACTTACAGATTGCCTGTGGCTATGCGCACACACTAGCACTAACAGATGAGGGTTTGCTCTATGCCTGGGGAGCTAACACTTATGGGCAGCTGGGAACTGGCAATAAAAGTAACCAGCTAAGCCCGGTGCAGATCATGATGGAAAAAGAAAGGTAATCTTGCTGAAGCTGTTTCTGGATTGATAAGTCTGAGCATGTGTTATGCAGTCTCTAGCACTGGGAGCATGCATGTTTAGGGCTTGGTGGATTGTTTTTCTCTCGCTAATGTTGAAAGCATAGGAAAGGATGGTAACTTACTGTTTACTATAGACTGAGTCCTCTTTGCTATCTGTAATAATTCTTGAAAGTAAACATACTTTGTATTTACCTGATACTGAAAGATAATGAATGACTTAAGTGTTAGGCTATTCTAAATATGGTTCCTTTGATTAAAAATTTGGAGCTATGAAATCAATGAGCCAAGCTTTTAAGCTGTATTGAGGCCTACATTAAACAACCAACCAACCAAACCCAACCGAAAAACAAATAAATGGAGGGGAAAGGAAACACTACCTTTGTAGGAACTGACATGTGAGGAAAAAACAATTTTCTGAAAGGCTGACAATAGCTAACCATGAAAACAGAACTTGATTTGTAAGGTTGCTAGAGCTAATGGCAGATAATACTATTTTTTATTAGTGGTACCAGTCAGTAGTAGCTTCTTAGCTTCCTAAACTCATAAAAGAATAACCCTAATCCTTGTCCACCCTCTTTCAGCACCCTTGTCATCCTCATATTTGGGATGGCTCTTCTGCTGTTCATCTACAAACTTCGACCTCAGTCCCATTCTCTGGACCCATGTGTATACCTACAGATTAATGTACCTCAGTTTGGAAACCTCTTAGTCTATAAATCCCTTAACTTGTAAATCTCTTAACTTGTAATCTCCTCTTAACTAGGAAACACTTGTGGTTGTTTTTTCTCCTCCATTTCCAAACTGTCTTTCTGGGAAGTCATTCCTATTTTTTCCTGTTTCTCACACTTAACATTAAATTAAAAACTGCAGAACACTGAGATTATTTAAGAGCTTAAAAATGGGTAAGGGGAAAGAAGAAGGAACCATCGCAGTAGAAACCACTGAGGTGAGGCTGGCTTGTCTGTGAAGGAACTGACACTAGCAAAGCAAAATGAAATATTCTTTAAAAAGGCTCTGGAAGAGAAATGTGTATGTTTGCAAATAGATCACCTTTGTTTTCTTAGCGATTTATTTCTTGAGTGAACTAGGAGGAACTGTTGCATTTAGAATTGTATGTGAACTCAAGCATGGAATTATAATAAAACTGACATTTCTTCAATGACTAAAGGAGGGAGAAAATATAAAACTTCTGCTTGGAGTCTAAGGGAGAGATAAATCACTTGAACTTACTCATCTTGCTTGACTTGGCTCCCTTGGAAACTGTGCTGTAAGTGGGTGAGCTGTCATTTCCCATGAAGCATACTAATGCTGCTTTTCCTGGGCCTATCATTTATATAACTCTTTTGTCATTTATATGTAATGCTGCTGACAGTTCCTTAGGAGGTGGCATTTGATGCTGTCTTGAAGAATATTGTACATATAGCTTGTAAGGAACTTTTAGACTTTATTTTGTGTTAGCTTGGAGGAACAGTTATGAAGGTCAGCTTCTTGAATTTTGATGTTAAGTATATGCTTAACATGTTATACTGTATGTGTACTATAAGTTGTCCCTAAAATAATTACTTTATGATGCCTCATGCAGAGGTGCTTAAAGATCTCAGTTGCATAGAGGTTCATAAGTTGCTAACGGTGTAAAACAACCATTAGTCTTTTATCTGCCAGAAATTGTCGATACCTGTACTGAAAGTGATTGTAGACTCTTCCTGTGTTTTATCTTGAAATAATTTTTGCAATTAAACTGTGGGCTTTGTGCTAACAAAGCTTTTAGTCCAAAAAGCTAAGTCTTCATGGATATTGTTCTGTAAAGGAATAAACATTTTTATATGTATATTCTTAGTCTGCTTGAAAAGACATTTGTTTATCCCAGTTGATCTGTCTCTGGCACAACAGCATGAAATCCTCTGATGCATTTTTAGCATGGAGAAAAAACAGGGAAGTGTAGATTTTATTTTGAGCTAATGCTCAAACTTCTCCTGGTTTTTGCTTATCATGTGAACAGAGACACTGGAAATGTCCTTGTTATCCTTTAAATGGAAGGATCATTCTTCTCAGTTCTTGTAATGTTTCAGATATTAAGACAGGGATTGCATGAGCAATGGGAGAACAGAATAGATAAGTGTGCATCAGCAGCTCTAATATTTTAATGAAGTATGCAAGGTGGGTGAAAATACTATGTAGACTTTATTTAAAAAACAATCATAGCTCTTCAAGAATGTAGAGTTAAGTTCATGTATTTACCTCTCCTCAAATTAAAGCAATATCTGATTATAGTAAAATCTACAAGCAATCTGAAAATGTCATTGCCGTTTTAAAATATTGATCCATTCAAACAGTATCATATTCATGCAGGACAAAGAAAGAAGTACAGGAGTGTAGATGCATAGTTTGGTTGGCTGTTGTTTTGGTGAGGCATTTGGAAAGTCGCCTGATTCTGTACCTGTAAGTATCTTACAAGGTTTCTTCTGTTTGCAGGGTTGTGGAGATTGCAGCCTGTCACTCTGCTCACACGTCAGCTGCCAAGACCCAGAGCGGCCAGGTGTACATGTGGGGTCAATGCCGTGGGCAGTCAGTGATCCTTCCCCACCTCACTCACTTTGCCTGCACTGACGATGTGTTTGCTTGCTTTGCTACCCCTGCCGTTATGTGGCGTCTTCTGTCAGTAGGTGAGAACAAGCTCTGATGTGGCAGCCAGTGCTATAATCTCTGTGTACATTTCTGGTGATTAGTACAGGATACCACTTCCATGGCACGATGGTTTGTGCGTTAAGGAGAACCACCAATTAAAACTAGCTCTTTTAGCTAGCTTTTTTTTTTTCCTTCTGAAGAAACGAGTCTACTTCAGCAGCTAAGGATTCAGAATAGGGTTAACAAGATTGATTGCTGGTATACATCTGGAGACATCCCTGTTTTACCATTGCGCTGTGAATATTGTGCATTTCCTACATTTGTATTGTTTGAGCTCCAGCTTGACTGGGGAGGACTCCTGGATCATTAAACATAACTTTGTTTTCTCTCAAAACTATTCCTACTTGGAAGTCTGCTCCTGATGCTTGTTACTTTGGTGTCTAACAACTTCGTATTATAAATGTTGCCTCTAGCTTTCCCTCCTTAGTATATACCCTTCCAAATAGGAATATGCAGGAGCAAATCTCTCTCCTACGTTTCATGTTAGGAAAGTAAAGTAATGTAATTTAAAGTTTTCATTTTGTGAGATGATTTCTCTCAACTTGATTTAGTTTGACTTTCCCAAAAGGCAGGCAGACTTGTAAATAATAGTCCCTGTATAACAAGACCCTAATGTAATTGTTTTCTCTGTTGGAACTCTCTCTTCTTATACTGCCTTGGATTACACTTTGGGATGCATGCAGTCTCTGTCACCAGCAAATAAGCTCAAGCCTTTCTTCTTGATTATTTTTGATTCACATGCTGCTAATTCTTATTTGACCCCAAATAGCTTGCACTTCCCTGAAAACATGAAGATGTTTTCATGTTCAAAACATGATGTTTTCATCTTATATCTGTCACTTCAGTTCTCAAGATCATTTAGGAGATCTAATCTGTTTTCATATTGACAACAGATCCTAATTTTGTTAGTCCCTGTACAAAATTGGTTTTGGGGAGGGGTCACATCCTAAGTAACTTTTTTCCAAACTCAAACTTTATCTTTCCATGTCTTAACCCAGCTTCTCCATCTTAACTTCTTATTTAGCATGTTACCACATTTATAGAGGTCCAGATAACAGCATCTTGTCTATACAGGAAAACTGAATAGTTTTACTAAAGAGAGAGAAGATTAGCTTCTAGTGATCTGCCTCTGAGTAAATCCAAGTCTTGTTTTATCCCACTTCTCACTTTCTCTGTTCTCTAATCTTCTGCGATATGTGCTAGTCTTGCCCTCTGTAGAGGTCTGATGGTTGTCCAGGTCTGTTGCCTTTTGCTAATAGTGAAGGCTGTTCAAGTGACATCTCCCCAGTTTCAGTACCTTTCAAGTTCTTGATATTTTTTGGTTTTGGTTGGTTTTTTGGGGGGTTTTTTTGTTTTTTTTTTTTTTCTTTTGAAGTATTCCCAGACTGAGTAAAACGTGATATTTGAATTTTTTTACCTGCATTTTAATTCCTCTTAGCCTTTGGGGGTTCTTCCCCTGTTCTGATAATCCTACTTACTGAATATTTAAATCAAAGCATAAATTCTGAGGACATTTTTAATCTCCATTTTCCATATGCATTTTTTCCTTTCCCACCTTTTTTATTCATATAGGTTAAAAAAACCCCTTTTTTTTCTTTTTATATTTTTTGTGTGGGTTTTTTTCCCCTTAGTGAGAGCTAACTCTGCATAAAGGTTATTGTTCTACTTTGTTATGATGGCTCTGCCAAAAAATGAATCAGTCACTCAGGGTGCACTATCGAGTGCACCCTCAGCAAGTTTGCCGATGACACCAAGCTGTGTGGTGTGGTCAACACACTGGAGGGAAGGGATGCCATCCAGAGGGACCTTGACAGGCTGGAGAGGTGGGCCTGTGTGAACCACATTAAGTTCAACAAGGCCAAGTGCAAGGTCCTGCACATGGGTCGGCGCAATCCCAAGCATGACTATAGGCTGGGCAAGGAATGGATTGAAAGCAGCTCTGAGGAGAAGGACTTGGGGGTATTGATTGATGAGAAGCTCAACATGAGCCGGCAGTGTGCGCTTGCAGCCCAGAAAGCCAACCGTGTCTTGTGCTGCATCAAAAGAGGTGTGACCAGCAGGTCAAGGGAGGTGATCCTGCCCCTCTACTCTGCTCTTGTGAGACCCCACCTGGAGTACTGCATCCAGCTCTGGGGGCCCCAGTACAGGAGAGACATGGAGCTGTTGGAGCGAGTCCAGAGGAGGGCCACGAAGCTGATCAGAGGGCTGGAGCACCTCTCCTATGAGGACAGGCTGAGAGAGTTGGGATTGTTCAGCCTGGAGAGGAGAAGGCTCTGGGGAGATCTAATTGCAGCTTTCCAGTACCTGAAGGGGGCCTACTGGAAAGCTGGAGAGGGACTGTTTATGAGGGAGTGTAGTGACAGGACAAGGGCAATGGCTTTAAACTGAAAGAGGGTACACTTAGATATTAGGAAGAAATTCTTCACTGTGAGGGTGGTGAGGCACTGGAACAGGTTGCCCAGAGAGGTTGTGGCTGCCCCCTCCCTGGAAGTGTTCAAGGCCAGGTTGGATGGGGCTTTGGGCAACGTGGTGTAGTGGAGGGTGTCCCTGCCCATGGCAGGGGGAGTTGGAACTAGATGATCTTTGAGGTCCTTTCCAACCCAAACCATTCTGTGATTCTATGATTGGCTGTGGTGAAGTACAAATCTGCAGCCTTTTTTGAGGAACGAACTTAAGATATTTGGAGTGAAAGTTGATCTACTGCATAGCTTAAGCTAAGCTGATGACCTAGAAAAAAATCACATGAGCAAATGGAGGGGGATTGGAGCATGATTTAATTAGCCCTGATGAGATGCAGGTTCTTTGGATGATCCATGTAAACTGGAGGAGTGTATGGTCTTTTGTGGCACAAAAACAACTTGTCTGTTACAGCAGTTCATTATAGCAGTATTTCTTTTTAAAAACCAACTAATTTAGCTGTCCTTAATGATGAAGAGTAGTCTGTGGATTGTATATGGATGAACAATATGCAGTCCTGTGGGATGCAGGAGACCACATCCCATTATAGTGGAAATCCACTTATTTTTCTTTTCCATACTTTGCTTCTCAGAAGCCACGTTTTGAACCACACTTTTAAGATGCATCAACAGAAGCTTCAAATAGTGGGTTAAATTAGGTTTTCTAAAACTTCAGAGCTGTTGCTTTACCACAAGCCTTAGGCCAACTTGTGCTGCAACTCTTGTATGATTTCTAGAGACAGAGAATGGGACCTCTGTGGGACCAGTGCCATAGGCCTCAATATAAAGAACTGTCAAAGAGCTGTGATATCTCAGCTTTAATCCACTTCCAAAATTGCTGAAGTCCTATGTCCTTGGTAGTAGATACCATGTTCTTGCTACAGTTTCTCCTCTTCAGCAGCACTGCTGTTGGATTTTGTGTTGTCATAACTGACTAATAAACTGAATATAATGGTGTCAGTGATAGTTCACATTAGTAAGTCCTGGCAAAGACCTTAACAGACAACCTGCAGGCTATATCCAATCTGCCAGTACAAAAAAGTGGCCAACTGGTGACATGTTTTTTTACTATTTAGGCTCAGATCACACTGTGTCAGTGCGGCCAAAATACTGTACACTGTGTCTCAAGTAAGTTGCAGGTGATGCTGTAGACACCCATTGCCAGCAGTTTGGAGGTTAGCTGCAGAGACTAGTTTGCAGTTGGCAGAGCTGAGGCGACCCAGCACTCGCACTGAGCTGTCAGGACACTGGCAATTTCTTGGGTGGTGCCCAGGCGGAGAATGAGAAAGGAAGTTCTCCAGGTACTGCTGACCACTGCTGCCTGTAACTGTTGTGGAGCAGTCCTTTCCAACAGGAAATGGTATTGGATTAATTCATTCTTCCCATTTCATCCCTTAAGCCAATGGAGCCCTAGTACTGACCTATTTTCCTTGACATGCTCTTAGCTGAGCTGCTAGCTTTGTTTAGTGATGTATGTGTTCTGTTTAAGATGCTTAACGTGCTTGTTTTGTTTGTTTTAAAATTGTTTCTGTAGAGCATGAAGACTTTTTAACAGTAGCAGAATCTCTGAAGAAAGAGTTTGACAGCCTAGAAACCTCAGACCTAAAGTTCCGTGTGGATGGAAAATACATCCATGTCCATAAAGCTGTTCTGAAAATCAGGTAGTGGTCACATTTCACAGCTCTTGTTTATACAGTATCACATCTAAGGGGGGGGGGGAAAGTAAGGGGTAGTGAGGGACCCCTAAACCTGTAATATCTGTGTATCCATAATCACTTTAAATGAAGTGATTGTAAAAGGAGTTGAATCAAAACTCTGTCCTAAAATGGTCCGTGTTCAACTCTTTCTTAAAATAATCCGTATTCAATTTTCACTATGCCTATTTGTTGTTTCCAGGATAATAAACTCTGTTAAGTGGGTCTGATTACAATGTATAAACAGATGGTTCTGTAGCAGAGATCAAGTAAGAGTTTTATCTTGATGCACAAGTTTAACAATGCCCACAGTATTAAGAACCAAAATGTGGACCACTGGCTGTGATGGGGTATGATAAAATATTTGGTACACTCTGCAATGTTCACAAATACGTATTTTAGGGGGACTGTAATGTAACGTTCACGTGTTCATATAATAGTGTTCCAGATGATGTCTTTGTCTCTTAGGTGTGAACACTTCAGAACCATGTTCCAGTCATACTGGAATGAGGATATGAAGGAAGTGATAGAAATAGACCAATTTTCTTATCCTGTGTATCGTGCCTTTCTTGAGTACTTGTATACAGACAGTGTTGACCTTCCGCCTGAAGATGCAATAGGTATTGCTTATGGTCCAATTATGTTAGAAAGCAGCATCCAGAAAAACTGAGATGGGATGCAGAATAAGTGTATTAATATAGGCTTGTAGTCTAGCCTACAGTGCATTTTACTGGTGATTAATTAAGCTGTCTTTAAAATACTGTTGTAGCAAACTTACTACAGCAAAAGAGGTGCATATTTAGAAATAAACTATGAGCAATTTTTTCAAGGTCGAGAGAGAAACTGTTTCTCTGAGTTGAAATACTTGCATATTTTACTAAATTGAGTCAATTATTGTTTAGGATAATATGAAAGAATCTCAGTAGATCTAATAGGGGAAACTTGGACAGCAGAGCAAAGAACAAGCTGTAATTCAAGATCCGAGCACAGATTTTTATAGTGGTAGCTTTTTTGCTTATGTTGTGGTGCCTGTTTGTGACTGTTCTACTCTTGTAATCAGGTATGCAAATCAGTGGAACAGCTTGCATATTTACAGAGATTAACAGGATTGAGGTAGTAAAAAGCCTTTCTTCCTGTGTAGTGGTAAAGTACGTTTTTCTGAGTAGTGACCTACTTGCAAAAAGCATGTTGTAGACATACAGAACATTGCATACAGAATACAGATGCAAACTGTACCCCAGGAGCATTAACTTCTTGAAAGAAAAGAGATCGTTACAACTGACTAATATGATGGTGTTATAATTGCAGGACTTCTGGATTTGGCTACTTCGTACTGTGAAAATAGACTGAAAAAACTGTGTCAACACATTATCAAGAGAGGAATTACTGTCGAAAATGCATTTTCATTGCTCTCTGCTGCTGTCAGATATGATGCAGAGGTAAACTTCTGAACTTCAATCTCTTAAATAGGTGGCTGCTTTCTGACTTAAACTATGGAGAAAAGCAGCTAGTTATATTTTCATATAAACTCTATCTTGCTTACTATCAGATAATACTATTTGCCATTTTCAGAATTTGAGAATGTTGGACTTCTAAAAACTGTATTTGCAATGAGAGAGATATTTTCTTCTTTTTTTTTTTTCTTTCTTCTTTCCCCATAAACCACTACCGGGAAGGTGAACCTAGTACGTAGATATCTAAAGATTACTTAAGTCACAGGTGGAGACTTAGTATCTGTAAATGCTTGCATTGCTTAATTTTATGGTAAAAGGTTATGATGCTGTGCGAAGCTTCATGAATTACTGTTTCTGGGAGGGGGAAACTGTAACAAAAACTTTCTGAGGATGAAAACACTAACTCTGAAACAAGGGAAAGGTTTAAATACAAAGCGAAACACATAACATTTTGAAAAGCAGTCTTGTAGTCCTTAAGTTACTTATTTGTAAGGTTGTGTGGTGTGTGTGATGTCATATGGTGGTAGGTTTGGGGATTGAGTGCATTTGGGTTTTTTGTTTGGTGAAGTGGAGTTTTGTTGGCTTTTTTTTGTTTGTTTTGTTTAGCTACAGTCAAATAAAATTCCAGTCTTCATAGTATGCTAATGAAATGGAAGGAGAACTGCTTTATGGGCCTAATAAATTTTGATGACAGAGAAACTGTGTGAAAAGGGGGGAAGGCTAGTGAAACTTCCCTACTGCATCATATCTGATTTCACTACTAGATAACTAACATGCTGCTACATGAATCAGGAAGTATTCCTGGACTTGCTTCGGCTATTTGTGTTCAGCATAGTATCCGTGCATCATGTTTGCAACTTTGCAATTGGTTAATTTTTAACCTGCTACTTATGCTTATAAAGCAGTTTTGGTACTCAGTAAATCAACTCATTGCTTTTTCTTGTACTTGATATCCAGCAATTGGCATGCAGATGCCCTAACTTACTTCAGAGCCTTGTAGCATGTTGCTTGTTTGATATACCTTACCCAAAGGGCTGTGTTAGTGTCTGAATTGTCGCTTCAGCTCTACTGTGAATAATGATTTCTTTGGTGGGAGTTCATGGAAAATAGGAAGATTTCCATACTTTAGCCTTAAAAGATTTTTTGCAGGATGGGTCTTCAGTATGTGATTGATTCAGCTCATAAAGGGTAGAAGAAATCCAGTTACTATGCCTTGGCTGTACCTCACTAGCTAAATGAAGTTAGAAGTGAAGTTAGAACAGTAGGCTTAAGTGCTACATCAAGGAGAGAATGGGTGACACTGAGGGGTTGGCTTTTCGTAAAAAGTGATTTTTACTTGTAGTAATGCTAGATGGGGGCTTGAAATTGCTTGAGTGATGTAGTTCATTCAAGGGATTGTGCATCTGCAAGACAACAGTTAAAAGAAGCTGCTTCGCTAATTTAAAATACCTCCATGACATGAAACTCTGCTATACTTTATTTCTTTTGGTGACTGACTGAATTGAAGTGGCTAGAATTAGGTCAGGTCTGGCTTTTTATTGTAGCTTTTAAAATAATCGTGGGATATACCTTGTGCCTTTATTCACTTAAGTCTATATTAATTATAGTTTGCTGGGAACGCATCCATCTACAAATGAAATTCAACCTTTTTTTATACAGAACTTTATTCAAAGTTACTTACTAATACTACAATATTTCTGTTTATTGTATGATTCTGTTGCATTGACTTGGAATATGAATTTTTTAATAAAGCAGTGCAAAATATTGTAATGTGTATGATGTAATTTTGTTTAAAATGCTAGTTCATTCTGTTGTTTTAAAAAAGAAAACCATCAGTGTTCAGTTCTAATAAGCTTGTCTTTTTTTGTTGCACAGATGCCACACAAGTCAAGATCTGCAGCTTCAGAATGCCTGGTTTTAGGCCAGGATATATTTTTATATTATTGTTGTGTCAAGAACTTGCACTGGCACACAGTTGCTCTAGCTTTCAGTATTGACCTCAAGTGAAAACATTAATATTAATCAGTCTTTCATACCTCATGTGGCTTAAAGAGCTCTGCAAATTTGTTAGGCCTTACTGTAGCGCCCAGTCTGCTGAGCAGCTAATGAAGATTGTGTTCTCATGTATAAAGTACTAGTTCTGCAAACTTCTAATAAAGAACTTAGAACAGAGTGAGGAGTTGCCATTTTGTAAGGGCTGCAGCATCCTCCTTATAGCAGCTTAGATCTGTGCCACCAAGAGTAGATTTCCTCCTCAAAAGAGAAGTTGGAAACGAATAATCTGAGTGGAAAGCAGTCTGTGGTCAACCTTGTATTGACGACAGCTGTGTCTTGGTTCTTTTTTTTTTTTTTAAACATCCTTTCTCTCTGACATCATGTGGGCACAATGATGGTTGTAAGGCTTTTCTAATCATTAAATTGAAGGCACTTCCAAGTAGACTCAAATATCGAGAGTCCACTTTCTGCAAGAATTGCTATGCTGTATTGTGCCACAGTATTTCTTCTGAATCATTTTTGGAACATCTGTGAAATACTTTGTAACACAAATCTGTTTCTAACACACAGAAAGGCCTTCTGCATAAACTTTGCTTTAAAACTATCCAGTTAGTGTATGCTTGCATTGAGCCTGGTGACATGCAGCTTCAAGGCCTTAGTTAAGCCTTTAACTAAGCAGGAAGTCAGGCGAATTTACGTGTAGATTTGAGTTTATATTATGGAACAAAAGAGCTGATTTTTCTTAATCCACAGTTCTGGTTATATACCATTACCCCAAGATTCCTATTTGTATTAAGTTTAATAGCTGTCAGTGAATGCAGATGAAACTCTTCAAGTGGGAAAACTTAAAATATATATTGCTCAGAAAACAGCTGATCTTTGTGACTGCAGCTATATAGTTAGAAACATATTATGGTTACTTTTCCCCTTGTAATCATGTTATATGGGTAAAATTATTATTTTCTGTTGCGTTTACATAGTGACTGTGTGAGGGGAAAACCACTGAGAGCCACTGGGTTAATGTGTTTGTCTAATTCTCTGCAAAAAAAATAATATATACAGGCATTTGTGCCTGAATGTAATTTTCTGTGATGGAAGCAAAGATAATAAGAGTCTTTTCTTTTTTCTTTTTCTGTTTAGGACTTAGAGGAGTTCTGCTTTAAGTTTTGTGTCAATCATTTGACGGAAGTGACACAAACTACAGCATTTTGGCAAATGGATGGTCCCCTGCTAAAGGAATTCATTGCTAAAGCCAGTAAATGTGGAGCCTTTAAGAACTGAAATGAGGCTGTAAGTTACAGGTGTTTGCAGGGTTTTGGTTTTTTTGCAGTTGTAACAGGATGTCATAACTGTACGGGTAAAAGCAAGTGTTACCTGGTCTCTTGGACCAGAAAGTGTAAGAGGCCGCAGTGAAAACAAATGTTTTCTGTGCTTCAGTGAACTGTTGTTAAAATGTCAAGCAAAATACTCACTTGCATTTAGCGAACCTGGATGGCGGAACCAGCTCAAGATTTCAGACAGAGAGGAAGTGCTGCAAGTGTGCAAAGGATGCCAGCCGGTGTTAAGGACTTACCTTTGTAGCCTAGGAAACCTCAATTCTAGCACCACCTGTTAATACTTTCAATTTACTTTTTGGGGTTGGAGAATAGTGCAACCTGAGCCACTGAATGATGTCACTTAAATTATTAATTCCCTGGGATTATAGAGAAGCAAATGGCATGGATATTTCTTACTGCATTTGCATGATTGTGAATGAATTTGCCATTTGCTGTGTGTAATTAAGCAAGTGTATCTGGTGCTTAGGAAAGAGTGCAAAAATAATATATCCTTCAAGCCTATGCAAGTGACTTTTTGAAGAAAGGGGTAACTAGCAAATCTAATTGAAAGTAAACCTCTGTATTTGAGTATACCTTAATATAAGTTGTAACGTGTACTTGTGTATTAAGCAATATTTATAACAGTTAATGGAAAAAATCCCCTCTTTGGTGACTTCAGATTACATTGGTTCCCTGGGAGGGGAATGGATACACTGTTCTGAAAGGGGGGGTTGCATTTAAGTGTTGTATAAATTTAAACCACATGTAATAAAATTCACTTTTTTGTACCTGTTCACTAGTGAACTTCTTTGGCCTTTGAAGAAAATTGCAGGGTTTTTGTGTTACATACAGCATGTAAGTTGCTTTATTTAAAAAAAAAAAAAAAAACAAAACCAAAAAACCCAAACAAAACCCCAAACCAAACCCACCCCCCAGACTATGTATTACTGAATCTTGTGATTTCACTGTGCTTGACAAATACCTGTCATCTCAATTTCAGGAAACAGCAGATTTATGTGTAGGCACTAATTGAGACCCCAGTGATTACAGTCTATGGATCTGATTTTTTTTTTTTTCCCACTAGTAAGTCCATATGTGACTCCTCTAACCTTACAGCAGGTATGTATGGACGTATACACCGACTGTTTTTATTGTGCGCTTTTAAAGCATTGCAGCTGCACCAAATACAACCTGGAACTTCAGATGTGAAGTTTAGGTTAACTACAGGTCTAACTTTGGGGTTATGGCTTTGCTAAATTTTGCAAAGCTTAGAGGTTTTTTTTTATAGTTGAGAGATGCCAGGGAGCTTCTGTAGCATGACATTGAGAGTCTGACAAAACACTTTCAACTGTGTCATAAGTGTTTCTAATAAAAACTTGTTATGATTGCAAACTGTAGACTAAAGGTCGAGCTTGGCAGGGAGTGGAACAGAAGAGTACAGGCCCTGAAGTTTCTTAGTAATTCAAATTGCTGCTCTGGGGGGAAAAAAAAAAGCTCTTTTTTTTTTTGGCTTTCCCATAGATTTGTATCTGTCTTTGTTCCCTAGTAACAGAAATCCATGTTAATACACTTCAGTTTTAGATGGGTGTTTTCTAGGCAGACCAGCTGTGAGTGGTGCTTAAGTCCTTGGCTCAGGCAGTAAACAGGGGGTGGTTCTAGTCCTGGACAGCCAGCAGGCCTGAACTGTATAAGCAAGTAAAAGTGCTATTTTGTTCTATTGGATACCACTAATAGTTCTACCCCAAGAGCTTACGTTTTGAAAGCTGTTACTCTGTCCTTACTGATCTCCACCTTCACACAGAAGAAGCTCAAGTTATGAGTTATTACTAGTCATGGAGAGAGTACAGCTGTTTGTACAGGATGGTACTGCAGCCTCTTGTGACAAGTGGTGCTTCACACAAGCAGAAGGGCAATGGATCACTCTTGTCCTGCTACATTTGCTACTGTGAGGCAAGGTGTAGTTAAACTATGGTGTGACAGCATACCCCCTCCTCAGCTGTGTCCCATGCAACAGTGGGGCTAGTGACTGTGACTAAATACACAGTTTTCTTAAAAACATTTTATTTCATTAACTTACCCTTTTGTAGCTAAACAATGCTTTTCTGTATTCAAACTTTTTTTTTTAAGACAAAACATGTGGAAGTCATATCCTTTCTTAATCAAGAAAGGCAGATACAGTCCATTGTTTGATCTTTTACAGTATACATGTTGTTTAGAATATGATGCCCAACCATTTCTAGTCTGCCTGCAAACACTTTCACCACTGCCCTTACAGCAGAATTAGTTATACATTAAGCAGTCAATCAAGAATCATTTAATTTAAAAAAACAAACAAGCAAACCCAAACTCCTGTTTATAATTCAGAAGGCTTCTTTGAGTGCAAGTTCTGCTAATTTATCTTCTTTGGAAAGCCAAAGCAGCAATGTGACCCTTAAAACATCGCTGTCTTGATGCAGACAGCGAAGCAGCAGCTACCGCACAGTCAGAAGAGGGCTCCCACAGTTAAAGTGACTTTAACAAGTGCTCTGGGGCAGCCAATGCTCCCTTGTCTTTGAGAGGAAAAAATTTCATCACAGGGGTTGTTGAGCTTTTAAAAAAGCTAAATTTGGTGTATAACACTCATTGATCCATGGTAAAATATAAAGCAAGGGACAACTTAAAATCATTGCAACAGTGAGGTATAAAAATGTGTAAAACACCCAGTTGTGTCCCTATCTTGGGGGGAGAGGGGAATTACTTAGACACTGACCAGACGTGCTCTATGGTTCCTATCATTAGAAAATCCTAAATATTGACACCATTACAGACAGACTCAGGGGTTATTCAGACACTGTACTAGATGTACTAGCTGTGTTCTCTTGGGGAGGAAGGACAACTTCTTTCAAGTCCTGCAGTAGCTCAATCTTGTTATCCAGTTGTCTTCTGCTTTCCAGAAGTTCCTGGATTTTTTCCTCTGTTCCTATTAAGAAAGAGAGGGATAAAAAAAAAACTTTCATTCATATGTAACTATTACTAATTTAAAATACATGTTATATATGCATTAATGCTGCAAAGGCTACCACTGCTTAGTTTAACCTACAATAAAACCTCTACCCTCCTGAGCAGAGTCTTTAGCCTAAGACCTTGTCCACTTGGTTTCTTCATTAAGAGATGGACTGCAAGTTGTACAGAAGAGACTAGCTGAAGTGTCAAAAGAAAACCCAAAGCAGTAGTTACATACTTTGTCATCTCTACACTGTCATCTCAAAACTAGCTCCATTATAGATTGAAAGTATCACAGCAAATGAGAAAGTTATTAGTTTAGTTACTAACCCAGTGTTACTTGGCACAGGAGCTTTAACAGTTCCATTTTCAGAATCCATTTGTATGGGGACTCCTCCAATAAAGATGCATTTTAAATCTTTTAACATAACAACATCTCTCAATTACACACTTAAAGCATATTTACAAGCCTAATGGATTTTAGCCAACAACAAAATTAAACCTAAAAAGAGATGGTTTGGACAACTGCATTCAACAGCTAATTCTCAAAAATATGACTCAAGCACTTAATGTTCCTGTTCCTGGCAAAATAGTTATTGCCAGTACGCTGATGGGATTAACCAAGTTCTTTACTGTATTTGCAAAGCCCTGCCTGGCTGGGTTTCTGCTTCTCTACTGCTTCCGGTTTCCTAATTTTAAAGATTATTGAAGTCACTGAGTGTTACTAAAACCTTATGTTCTTAATTCCAAGTTTCAAATGAAGCACTTGCTTTGTTCAATAACAAAACACTTAGAGGTGACCTCTGAGCAGCAAAGTCAGTCCGTCAACAACAAAGAAGTTTTCCTCACAGCATGCAAGAATGTCAGAGTTAAGATTTTAGTAAGAAGCAAACGGTGTTTGATACAAACCTGAATACAGTTTTCTCTTTTTTTTTGGGGGGAGGAGACATTGAAGGTCTCCATAGTTGTAGTGGGTAGAGTGGGAAAGTAGCTCCAAGCATTTCCACTGTTCATTCCGAATTACAGAGCCTGAACCACCCTTAACTGATTTTTTTTTTCTCCTTTTAAAAAAAAGTCTTTGGCTTTCTGCCTCCCCCTGTTCTTCCTCTTTGTTCAGAAAGCCTGTCACTGCTGCTGCTTGTGTGCATACATGGAAGATTATGTATGCGCACACACTTTTACAATGCATTTTTAAATACATTACCCAGTAAGCATGAATGCTGCAAACAAGCAGCCAGAACAATGGTGGTGTCTAGTGCCTGTTGAAGTGTCCAGGTAGTGGCTCATTAAAGAGCAACTTGACTGCTTGCCCTAGCTCTGACTGAAAAAAATGCAGCTGACCCCTTTCTCTCTGCTGTCCTCCGCAGTCAGGTGTCACTTATATTTGACAGCACATCCCATCACTGTCCCACCCTAGTCTGCACCCACTTGTTTCACAGCCTCAGCTCAACAGTTGACAAGAGCACAATGGAAATAGTTGTCGTCGTTGCTTGCCACAGGCAGACTGTATGGCATGCCCATGTGGTATCAAGTCTATGCAGTTAAAAGAACTAGCTGGGCACATAGTTGAAGAAAAAGCTGGACATGTACAAGTGGGAGCTGGAGGAAAAACTCTCAGAATATTTGGATACCAATTAATAAATTATCAGAAACAAAGAGCAAACATGACAATTGTGTTACTGTGTTCAGCATACGGCTCCATTTCTCTTCCTCCAAAAGGACACGGCAGAAATAGAAGTAGCCCAGAGAAAGACATCAGTGATGTATTCCTGTAAAATTGTGAATGTCCTGAGGAGCATGGACCTGGAATGACTGCACTCGTTCTCCCGTAAGTGGTGAGAGGCTCTCGGTGAAGGTACTGCACAACGGTTTCAAAATGAAGTATCGCCACTTTTGCCGGAACAACTGAATTGCAGAATTCACTGCCACAGACCCCCAGACAACAAGTGATACTGGACAGACTGCTGACCAGCAAAAAGAGGAGACCAAAGCCAACTGAGGTATCGGCCCAAGCAGAACACACGGCAACAGAACAGAAAGCAAAACTAAAGGAAGTCACTTTTCCTTGGGGAAGAGAACGAGAACCTCCAACCCTGAAATTTGAAATTACCGATGAGGCAATAGCAGGTCCCATATGAAACGTTTTACATGCAGTCAAGTTCACAGTAAAGCTGCATGCTGAAAAAGAACCGTTTATCTCTCTTTTATATAAAAGGGATTTTAAAAAGCAGTATCAACAGTTACAGTTCAGAGTAACCTTGCTGTGCTGACACGTAAGGCTTTAGAACAGGTTTTGCATGATGATCCAAGAAGTGAAAAAAAAGATAAAATGAAAAAATGGACCGAAGGTAAAACATGTCAGATGACCCCAAATCATCGGTTCCAGGAGAAAGATCAAAGAAGACATAGTATTTATACTGGTCCTACTTTATTTAGTCCTAGATAGATTAGGACCAAAAAAAAAAAGGAAAAAAGCTGGTGATTTCCTTCCCTCCCTACAGTTTCACTTGTAACTAAGGTGGTTTTCATTCCTTTCTGACTGGCTCATTTTAAGAGCTCCTCTTGGATCAGTTTTGGAACCAACCTTGATGTGTGTTTTCGTTATTGACCTTGAAATTAAAAGTAGGCTGATGGCATCAGAAAAGAAGGTTGTGTGGTACAGGAAGAACTGAGCTGCTCAAATAGCGGGGAATTGGAGAGGAATTCTCATTACACATGAGAATCACATGGTTGTGCATACAGAGGTGCCAATATCAAGAATTTCTTGTGTAAGCCAAGAAGCGAATGAAATAATGGATGCAGCTGTGAAAAACAAGTGTGATCCAAGGTTGCATCACAAGAGGAGTTATGAACGGAGATGTTTTAATGCCCTCAGATGAGGCACCAGTGGAACCTTGGGTCAGATAACGCTGCAACACCAGTCACTCCCATTTCCAAAAGAGGAATTTAAATGCGAGAACAGGAGTCTGAAGAGAGGAGCCTGGCTTTCCAGTCGAGTGAAGGGGAAACAGCAAACATCACCTTCACACACTGAACCTCAGTGTTAGCTAATTAAAGCACATTTCCCTTTTCACAGGGATAAATTAAAGCAGAAGTTAGAACAAGGCTGCTGTTAGAGAGGGAAATGGGAGCCAGAGACTCGCCTACCTGAAAAACAGTTTTAACCTTGTTGCTTACAATAGCTGAGACTGGAGTCCAAGCCCCAGAATTTCCTTCCACACTGGTGGTCCCAAGCAACCGCACCTGCCCTTGTTTTCATTTCATTCTGAGCATTCTCAGCTTGTTTTTCCCAAAGTGTGTTACAGTCGCCATCAGGCCCAGGTAAGTTCTGCTCATAGTGTTTAATGTTCTGAACTGAATCACAGCAGCCAGTCCGAACAGCGTTCATCAGAACAGGACAGAGCCGCAAGGCAGGTGAGCTGCTGAAGGGAGGATGCAGAGGAGGAAGGGAAATAACCTGCAGGAACAGGATGCAAATGCACCCTGCAGGAGAAGGAAGTTCCTCTGGGGCAGAAACCTATTGGTCTTTAAAAGCTGTGGAACTCTCACTTGCTTCCCCCTTCAGGTCAGCCAGCCAGATTTGACATATTGTATTTCTAAAGATATAGGTAGCCATGGCTTTTATTCAATTGTTTATAGAATGTAGAGAAAAAAATTCCTTGGGATTTTCATTTTAAATGGTCATTTTATGAAAATGCTCAGAAGAATAACCTCAATGCTAAAAAGCATATCAACCGCTACTGCTCTGACAGCTTTTTTCACATACCTGAATGAATATTTGTCAGTATATTTTCAAACAGTCCACAGTCAAAGAGTGACATTACTGTCTCTTCATACTCTGGGGAAAGAGATAATTTGATTTAATATTTCCAACTAAAGATTTACAGAACCCTTGTGCTAATGCGGAACCCTACATCAGAAGTAGCACAAAACAGTAATTACTTATTTTGTAACATACTGATTGCTTGAGGTTTTAAGATGTCATCCTTCTCATCTATACTGCAAAAGAAGGGTCAAATTGTCAATTCTACTTTTTTGTTTTTAAGTTTCATACAGAAAATAGGAAAGGGGACCTACCTGTAATTCCCTTTTTGGGTCTGCACCACATGAACAGTCCATTTGAAAAAATCAGCAATATACTTAAGTCATATTTCATTCCATTGTGTCAGGACTGTACGTGTAACGGCAGGGCTGACCACAGCAGTTCCTCTTGGCAGATCATTTGACACATGGGACAGTGCTATCACTGTTCAACGTTAAAAACCAGCCCAGAATTATGCTTCAGTTTCATAAATGAGGCTTCCAATGAAACAAAATACAAAATGCCTACAGAGTTTGCATGACCATTCAGAGGTTTGCTTAATGGTGAAGACCTCTGAACCCCTAATGTGTCCTGGACTTCATACTGTTTCTAGCAGCTGCTCTCATGCTACATGCAGGCTGCTCATGAGGAAGATTTAGCCAGGTGGGACATTTCACTTCCCATGCACCTGCTTCAGTTACTTTGCATAAATTAGCATTCTTTATCCAAAGGAATTATTCATAACTTTGTACAGCTGGGAGGACAACAGCAGAGGAAGGTTTGAAATTTTCTTTAACTGTGTTATGGACAAAGCAGCATTAGAGTGGGATCCTCCAAGAACAAAGTGCTTCATACAAGCTGATACTTAAACCAATAAAATCAGTTGACAATAAAGTTCTAACTAATCATCCCAAGACTTAAAATGTACATACTCAGGGATTTTCCCCTCAAAAGAGGGTGCCAATATTAACAGATAGCTGGTCCCTCTATGAGGCTGTAAGAACAACACAGACTTACGATCCAAATAAAACCTTCTGGTTCTCTTCAGGACCTCTCTCTCCTTCAGTGCCTGGGAGAAAAGGTCAGGCTGAATCCCCCTGTGCTTCTGCCAACGGGTAAAAGGTGGCTTCAAAAATTCAAAGTCAGAAGACCTTCACAGAGCTGAGTTGGCAGCTCTTCCCCTCTGCTGACATGGGCATACCAATAAATACTCACTCTCCACCTGCTCTGCAGGTGCAGAAATAAGGCAGGGCCCAGCTATTTGGCACTACAGAGGTATCCTCAGGAAGGTGGCTCAGGGCCAAGCGCCTGGCATTCAGATCAGCATTTCTGCCCTGAAAGCAGAGTTCCCCTGTGGGTCTCCATACCTGTTTCTGAAGTGTTGTCATCCATCAGTTTTTCCTGCGCCAGGTGAAGTGTGTCCAGCATTTCTTCAAATATATCATCCAGAAGCCCGGCTTGCTTGCATTTCCTCAGAAAGTCTATTCGGACTGTTAAAACACAAAACCACACTCTTACAGAGAGGTGATCTGTAAAGCCCACTTTACTCGCTCGCTTCAGAAACTAAAACTCTGGCTAAAGTTCCCCTCCCAGTAACAAACATACAAATGGCTGGCTCCTCCAGCTACCCACTCAGCCCTTTTCAGTGGGCAGAATAACATGGTCAGGCAAGTGTAAGGTGTAAAATTATCTAAGCTCTAGATTTGACTTCATTCAGCAAAAGCAACTATCTCCACAACTCTAAACACACCATTCCCAAAGCTTTCCTGTACTAGGGGGTATCAGGAGGCAAGTGATTTGTCTTGCTTTTTTTATTCCAGTCCTCAGGACCACACCATGGACTGAACAGGCTAAAGGATAGAAACAGTGCAGAAAGTGAATTGGTATTGGATTTGGTAAGAAAATTAAGGCTACTTTTACTCCAAGTGATCCAGGCAATAAACTCATTTATTACAGCCCATTTTATATGCCTACTTTGTCAGATGTGGATTGCTAGGGAAGCGACTACTGATTTTTTCTTCATTTCAGAGCAGCAGGTCAGTGACAGGTTTCAGTGAGATCAATTCACTGGGCTGTATGAAAGGAAAGAGCTATCAGACAGCTCACAGCAGCATAGCTATGGGAAGGTGAATAACCACCACTAACACCATCCAAATGACAGCACAATCCCGACAAGCAATCACAGCAGGACCTTCGGGGTAACGTGAGAACTGCAGAACTGAAGGATGGGCCCAGTGGCTGATTTCACTGTCGTAATACCATATTGATGCAGTAAAACACTATATTGAATTAAGCACCCTAGGTACACCAAGGATTCAAAACAACATAAGCGTGCGGCGGCGGCAAAGACTGCGGCAGTGTTTAGCGACCCCCATTCCTGCCCAGTGTGCCAGAGGTCCTGTCTAAGGTGTGCTGAACTCCTGTCCCACTGCTGGGTCACTGCTCAAGCCCTGCTCCTCACAGCACCTCCTCCGCTAGCCCCTTCCAGAGCGCCACCTGGCACAACTGCACCCCTCTCCTTCAAGAGGGGCTCAGCACCAGGAGATCGAGGTGAAGGAGGACTGATTCCAGTACAGTCAAATGTAAAATGATATGGAAGAGTTGGGGGGCAGGCAGAGGCACCCCTCTTTGCTGGGGACACACTAGCAGCCAACCAGAGTGGGGACATTCCCAGGTGAATTCACTGGCTCAGATCACACAGCAAGTCTCAGCCAAAACACAGAGATTTGTTTGCTGCACAATTATTAAAACCTGCACCGTCATTCTGCAAATCAGACTTCCTCTCCCTTGCCAGAGCATGGAGAATCACTCATCTCAGGAGAATAATGAAGATACATTCACAGCACTGCTGCTATCAACGATCTCCACGCTCTGAACTCCAGCATAACAGATCACTGTATCTCCTAGATGTTCTATAAAGCGAGTCGCACCTTTCTGCCTGTTGTTTTTCCTTTTTAGTATTCGTAAACTGTTTTCTTCTGCCGTCTCTTCTGTGCTCTGTAAGAAAATCAAAACAATGTATTTTTACATCATACTAACACTTAATGCTCCATTTTCACTATCTTACCTGTACATTAGCAGAAAGATAAAAAGCAACCCATATTTCTGTAAATATAGTCAGCTTCTCTGCACAGCTAATGCTATTCCTCCCCAGATATTTAGTCTTTTAAAATGTAAGCAAAAACTGCTTCAAAACAAAACTCTTTATAAAAAAAAAAGTCCAACACCTGGGGCACCACCCTTCTTAATCATTGCATTTGCAAATAGCACAGATATTAACAAACACCTACTGCTAATTCCCAGTGCAAATGACATTTAGTTCCCTAGACCAGATGTAATACTAGAAAGGATGTGAGAGGAAAGGGGGAATATTTTTCTTTTCCTTTGAATGGGACGCAGTCATTCTCTGTTCCACACCATACCGCAGTACTACAAATAATTCTTAAGCTCTGCCACAAAACTCCACCAGCATAAAAATGCATTGCTTACGCAACAGTAAACAATTTATCCCGCACTGATAAATCTGGAGCCCCCCAGTTTCTTATCTGCAGTGTTTGTATTGATTTCTGAGATCACCAGCACTGGAGAGCAGCAGAAACGGCACACTACTGTGGGTAACAGGTCACATGAATCTCAGTTATAATACCATGAGCATAAGTGGATTTACAGCTGAGAAACTGTTGGAGACAAATAACCTACTCTTATGAGAATACTACATAAAAGCTGCAAAGATCGCCCACATCCCCTCACATGATCTCCATTTAATCTCAAGACCTAGGAAAGGCAGCAGTTTTCCCAAGGAAAGCTGGATGCTAATTCCTCTAGAAAGGAGAAATCCCAACCCCTCCAAGAGT
The DNA here is from genome assembly GCF_028858705.1 of Grus americana. Classification (NCBI taxonomy): domain Eukaryota; kingdom Metazoa; phylum Chordata; class Aves; order Gruiformes; family Gruidae; genus Grus; species Grus americana. The sequence goes on along the minus strand of NC_072852.1, from coordinate 188,835,011 downwards.
CAATGAGCATTCCCATGCATATCTTGTGGAGCCAAGAGAATCACCTCAAAACTTAAAATAAGTTTATTTACAGGATTTCTAAAAACAGCCTTAAAACAACTCCCCCTGCAACCAGAGGGGTGCTCTGCTTGATGGCTCCTGAACCCTTGGGAAGGCCATCTTCACCAGCAGAGCTGAGAACTGCCTCATCTGCCGTGAAAATCCGCCACATTTACTGTGAGCACAGACTCACAAACGAGTAAGTGCTCATTTAAAAGGCCAAGTGACTCATCCAAAGCAGTTTTTCATTGAAACTGTGTCAAGCCCTAAGCAAATCTGAGGGCTGTAGTACTTCAGAAGTAAAGGAGCCCCCAAAAGGAAGCTCTTTTGGTCACGTCAAGACCACAGCCACCAAGTCAGCCTGGTTCGGAGCTTCCTATTGCCTTTGTGCCACGTTACCCGAGGGCAGCGTTGGCTCTGCCTGGAGCAGCTCCAAATGCACACAGTTCTGTTCTGACAGAATGACAAGATCAAAACAAGGCAGCTGTAAAGAAAAAGTTATTGCTTCCGTGAGGAAGTGTCTTTCTGAAAACACTTTCAAAATACTTCACTAAAGAAGTCCTTTGCTGTAGCAGATGCAGGTTCCTGGTTTAGAACTACTTAAAGTCAGAATTACCATTTGTTCTGTGATGGTGGAAGATTTCAACGCATGTCGTCTTCTCCTCTTATTAGCTGCATCTAGGAATCAAGAAACAACAAAGTAACAAATGTGTCAACCTCAGACTGATGATTTCACATCATTCAAATTTGCTCTTTTCCCAAAAAAGCTACAGAAGTGAGGCACTTTGCATAGCAAGGCAAGGGGATGTTTCGGTTTCCCCAAATACCTGACATTTCAGTCAAATTCACATTATTTCCATGTAAGAAAAATTACAAGCCTGAACCATTAGGAAGAAGTCCAAATCACTACAGCATTAGGGGATCACTTTGCCTTTTAAACTCAGTATAAAGCAAACCTCATTTTTTAACACAAGATTTTTGATTATGGCAGAGTGAACTGATTCTCCCCAGCAGCAGCAGCACTACCTCTACGTGGTAAAGACTTCACACAAATTCATTAATGATTACTGGCTTTTTCAGTCAATCATTGTTTATGTTAATACACCCTCAAAACTAAGACTACATATAGAATTATTTTAGGTGTCCCAAAACCATACAAATGCCATTAGGTTTTTCATCAACATAACAACCTCCTATAAAGTCTCCAGAAGCAATTTGCCTTCTAAGTTTAATATTATTTATGATACAAAGTGTTTTTAGTGACATGGTGTGAGATCTCCACAAAATCATCTGCTTTCACTCTGTCCTTTCTATCAGCATGCAGCAGCCCCTCTCTGACATCGTACCTGGCAGCAGCTGAAAACAGCTACAGCATCACAAGCAGAGAAGGGTAACACTGGCAAGGAAGACAGGGCAGGAGCAGAGGAAGCTAGAGAGGAGTTCAACCACCCACCAAAACCTGAGGGGTTTAAATGCAGTGGGGTTATAACGCCCCTTTCACTCTACATCCTCTGGGCAGCACTTAGTAAGGTTTTCCCTATTAGAAATCATCCTGTTACGAGGAATGAGGAGTTACTGTTGGTACAGGAATGCTGTTGAAACAAGGTTGGGTTTTGGATACTCTTATTTGAGTATGGTGCTGTGCACTTGGTTTTTCACAGCCTGAAAGCAAATCATAGCCTCTCACATCATCCAAAATAAAGCTGCGTGGCCTAATTTGGAGCAGTCTAGGAGATGCTGGTGTAGGCACAGTGTTGCTTGCTGTCTAGCAGGACATCTTTGATCTGTGGTAGGATTTGCTCAGCTCTTCCTGATGTTTGCTTTAAGGATACCTTATAAAACAAGAGGAACGCAGTCCGAAGAGCAGCTCAACTCTTCTGCTCCCCACAGTGTTCTGCGCTCTTCTATTTGTCAGCCTTTACTCTGGGTACATCCAACATTTCCAGTTAAGCTGAGGTTGGAGCCTGTTTCCAAGTCCAAAGACTGCAAGGAGACCTCTTGGCTCTATCCCCTTCCAATCACAGAGCAGAGCCCTGACATTTCAGCACAAGAATGTTGTCTGGACCAAGAACAAGGGGATGTTCCTTGACCCCATTTTCTCCAAGCTACTGGGGAAAAAACAAGCCTGGAGAGGCAGCCCTTTTGTACCAGTTCCTGCTCCCACATGGCCCAGTGCTGGCTCAGCCGGCCCAGAGGAATGGCTGAGCTACTTCACCTGAGTTGGATCCTGAAAGTCCAAACTCTACCATGGAGCCACAGCGCTTCCATCCTGTATGTCTGGCTAAGAAGCCCCAGATGCTACAACTAAAAGTTTAAATGATAATCACCTAACCCGCCCCATGAGCAGCATCAGGGTGGAGCCAAAAATCTGTCAAGAAGATTAGCCAAAGTTCACTAGACTTCAGTGGGAGCACACTACTCTTTGCATTAGGGCTTACAGTTCGATGGAGCTTAACTTCAAAGTGAAGGCAGGGCTAGGACCTACTCCTTTTTGAGCAGGATTGCATACATTAGGTTAACAAAGTCACAGCTTTGGTTAATTTGGGGAGATTCCTGACTAACTCTGAATCAGCAAGGACCAGGACTGCCAAATTAAGCTGCGTTTCTGTAGCAAAGGAAGCAATCCTTCAACAGGGGTTGTATAACCCTTCTGTTACACTGAAAAAGCTCTTTGGGATCCTTCAGAATGAAAGGCCCTACTTAAGAAAAAATACTGCGGTGAATACAGAAGATGCAAATGTGAACGTTTTAATGGAACTACAGATCAAAATCCGAAGGTGACCACTCCTGTAACAGCCCTCTCTTTGCTACTCAAGTGCAAGCTTGTGCATCACTTGTTAGCGTGGCACTCATACCTTACATGGATTTCACAAGCTGCTTGGGCCTACCTGCCCACACAGAGTCAGAGTAATTCCATGAAGGATCAGGTCCACAGCATTTTAAGTAAGTTTTGAGGGAGATTCGGGGAAGATTAAATATAAACATTTCCTACTTCAAAAAAACCTTCTCAATTTTTGTGCATACGCATGGATCTCAACCAAACCACTCCTGCAAGATTAGAAATCCACCGCTCAATTATAAAGGTGGAGTAGCATTTATTTAGTTCAAATGAGTTATTGACTGTAGGATGCAAACTTTTAAAACAAATGAAATCAATGAAGCCATTAAAGAAACTCACCATAGTGATTGGTCCTATTGCCTGGGTCATGTTTTGGGCAGAACACTCTAAAATTTAAGTTCAATTTTAAGAAAAAGAAAAAAAGTATTAATAAATATGTAAACAGAGTTATGCTGACTGATTTTAACAGATATTTTCCCCTCTTTTCATTGAACGTAAACTGAAAGACGCTTTAAAAAAATTATCAGGATTTTTGTTCAGCATTACCCACCTAGGCAAGCACCTGCTGTAAAGTCACATACATGCACAAGCTTGTTTTTTGTACTTTTAGAGCCTCAGTGGGCTCTGAACACTGAAGCTCTGAATTATCAGTTCCATTACCCCACTCTGTTTGGACTTGCTCACTGTTCAAATCCTGAGTCAGACACATTTCATCTGGTGTGGCAATCACTGTGGCAGAGGTACTCTTATTGAAACGCCTTATTAAAATGAGATTAACACTGTCAAGACGAAACACCACAGTACTAACATTGCTCGATCGTAGCTACTGCCGTTCTACCCCCTTGCCCTGTACCACTCAGGCCAGGTCCAGAACCTCTTTAGACGTATGTGCTTACCAGTCAGCTTGACCTCATAAGCCCTGCATGATATGCTGGCATGGCCACATGGCACTGCACCACCACACACAGTACTGGTTACTTGCTTGGAGATCTCTATGCCCCTCCCTTTTCCCTGCCCAGTGCTGATGAGGTGGTCCCCAAATCCTGCAGAAGTAGGGCACCCTGATTGAGATCCAGTAGCTTAAAGCTGCTCGATCCATCTGCTCTTTAAAGACTTTAGTAATATGTGAGATGGGAATGTTTTCTCTGGTTCTAGGAAAGCAATGTGAACTCCTTGAGAGAGGCAAAATGCAACAAATACAGCTGGAAATATTCCTTATCTTCTGGATACAATAATGTGTATAGAATGTGAACCAGCTTCTATAATATGCCTTTCTTACAGAAGGATCCCAAATCACTTTTTAAGCAAAATTGCCTTGTAAAGAGTGTGCTTTAGCTCATCTCTTCATTACAAATCTATTTGCCAAGACTAATGCTCAAGTGTTTGGAAGCAATTTTTAAAGGGAGCTGCATTTACTAGGACATTTCCTAATTATTGTCATTCTTTCATTTTAACAAAACAGAAGCACTGACCTTAGAAATGCAGCCTGTTTCCTTAACGAGCCAGCTTTTTAACATGAAATTCATTTTGATGCACAAAAACCCCCAGATTTATGCACACCTAACAATTTAATCAGAAAGCTAAGTACTGGAGGCACCTTATTTACATCCCTGAATACCTAAGATTGCCCTTTGGAGGTTGTTTTTTTCCTCCCCTCCCTTTAATTTTATTCTTTCCTCAGTTAAAAACAACCTTCCTAAGTACATCTTACAAAGAAGAGACAATACCTTCTACTACTCAGGACACTTTATTTGGAAACACTTCCCTTCTATCATTTTTGCAGGATGGCAGTAGAAATTACACTTATTTCCCCACTTCTACTCTTACTCACCACTTCCATAGCACTGTATGCCTTCTTTTTTTTGTTCTGCTCTATTTGTTTTGGTAATCACTGCTCATCATCACAACGATGGCAACTCAGAATTTAAACACACCAGCTTGCTCTCTCTTGAGTGAATTCTTTCTTTTGATATGCTTTTCAGCATGTTATATATCACCATGAAGAAGTGCAGGGGGCTGTCAATCCATGCCCACTGTTTTTCAAGTCTTGTTCCTCTTCTCTTCAATAATTTCAGGCTAGCTACAAATTTTGTGCTTTATTTATGCCACTGATACTATGCAAAAGTCTTTGGGTTGAAATCCCTGAAACCTGCCTCACCATCTTTCTCTAATCCAGTCCTTTTTCATGTCTTCAATATTTCTAGTCTCACACAGTGACTTAATACAAGGCATTTTTAAAGGTCCCTCTTCCAAACCTCCAAGGTCACCAGCTCAGAAAACCACTAAATCAAACTATATATTCAGAACAGGTATCCTGTCTAAGGCTATACGAGAGCCATTTATTCTGTGGTCATGAAAAGTTTCCATCTTTCCAGCTACACTCTTTCACAAGCTTTGCAGAACGCTGAAGACTTTATAAGCGTAAACAAAATATATCATCTTCCCTACACAGCTGGGCTTACAGCCTTGCAGAAACATGTATTTATTTTTGACTGAGAGCCCTAGTGAAGCAGCCAGGAGTGCTAATGTTTTGACACAAAAGGACACATCTTCCACTACTACTAAGGACTGCACTAGTCCACCTCCTGTAGCGACTAGATGGTCTACCAAATTAATCTAAGACTAACGTGGTCTGTGATCTTGCTAGCCTTGGACAGAAATGGACATTGGGGGTTTTATGCACCTCAGACTTTACGATAACTTCAACACTCCAAAAGGTCCCTAAAGTCCCAATTTCTCAACCCCTTCATCTCCATCCTCCAAACAACTCATTCCATCTAATGGCAACACAGGCAGTTTGAAGGCAACGGACGCCAGGACTAGCATGATCAGGACAGAAAATTTACTTAAAGTCTGTTTAATTGTGTTAATGCTAGCAACGTACTTGAAATATAAGGTGGTCTTTGGTGGGAATACAAAGTTCTCAGCTAGCATATGGAGGGAAAATTAGCAGAATTTGCCTAACATGAACAGATCCAGGAGTGCTATAGCCTGCTCTGTGCTCAGACCACATTTACTGAAGCTTCTGAACCAACAGAAATTGAGAATTTGAATGACATTAACAAAAATATTGGTCCTTGAAGACTAGCTAGATAGCCAGTAAGGACTGACTTCCTCAGTTTTAGCCTAGTGATCTTTCAAGTGTGTTGCAGGCTCAAACACTGAATAGATTCCTTCCCACCGCTGTGATGTTTTCCTGTGAAAGGAAAACATTTCCCCCATTGCTTGTGAACCAAGGGAGATGAGAACATATTTCCTTTTTAAAAAACTTTAAAAACCACACAATTTTTAAGTCTCTCTTCCTGACACCACCACCAAAGCCTTGACAATAATTAGTTAGAAAATACTTGGTTCAATACCGGTAGACTCCATTTACTTCATCTGTTTCTATTGCTGCATCATCACACAGTGCACAGAAGTAGTGATAACTTCTGCGACAGGCTCTTTCCTCGCATCCCACAGTGGCTCCTTTCTTGCGACAGAAGTTGCACACCTAGAAGAGGATGAGCTTTAGCAGGTAAACGTTACAGGCAGCTACTGAAAATCTTGCTGTATGAGGCAAATATTATCCTGTGTGGGAAAATCAAATCTTTCATAGCACATCACCTCTGTATAACTCATCAGGCAAGATCATTCCTGCAAACTCCTACCGCAGTCATGATTTTTGCTACCTTACCTCTGTTTCATACTGATGAATTTGTAAAATGATGCAAAGAGCCATGTGAGGGCGCTGGGCAACTTCCCCCCCTCCCCTAAGTCTTGCCCAAGTTATTTCAATACCTATTGGTCTCAGTGCTTGCATTAACATTTTCTAGGCTAACTTTGTACTGAAAAGAGTTCCACACAAGGCATAAGGGAAGAGGACAGCTGAGGACAAAGCCAATAAGAAAACCTCATATAAATAAGCTTCCATCTGCTAAAACCAGAAGGTGTTTCCCTTTACACTTATGGATTGCATGATTTTGTTTCAGGCACTGGCTTAGTCCTTTACCAAAGTCTCTTAGGAAACTTTAGTCTAAGGACTTACAGGATGGAAAAACCAACATATTTTAATACAAAATTAACTAAATTTCACCAAATATAACGTCAAAGCAATGTTTCTAACTCTAAATCTGTAATTTCCCTAATCTTAGTAGATCAGAAGGACCAAGTACTTTTCTGCATTTTTTTTTCAAGCATAAAACAGGACAGACAACCTTCAGTACTACGAGATAGGACTAAGTGTAAAATTCAGAGACTCCTTACCAGCCGCTTTCCTCTCTTGAGTTCTTTCAACACTGATGTCACATCAAACCTTATATCCAGATTATCTGGGTTATACTCTTCAGATTCCACAAATCCTGAGGAAAATAACTGAAGACAAAAGAGACAATATTAAGAATTAATAGAGGGACTCAGTCACCAGTGCATTGCAGAGAAAAGAGGGGAAGGGTATACCTTTTCGTCTTGCATCTGCCCTACCTAAGAAAAGCTGATTTTTCTCTGTGTTTTTAAGAGGTTTCACCTAGACTGAACAAGGAGCTGCGCTTAAACCTTTTCCCAGTCAAAAACTCCTCTGTCTATATAGGAGATTTCACATGACCTGAAGGTGAACTAAGAAAAGATAACAAGGTGAGAAAGTGAACTTAGTAAGAAGTGTGAATGAAGAGTCTGGAATTCCAGGCTGTGAAGGGTAAGGGCGAGAAACTCTTTGGCTGACAGACCTCCACACCTTGAACATCTTATCTGTCCAGTTGTTCAGGCTTACCGCTGGATGCAACATTTCTCTGTAATAAAATTTCCATACAGTCCAATGCTGACGACAGTTGACTGCATGAGAAACACAGGAACATCATACAAAGCCTGGGAGAAACCCACAAAAAAACCACATATATGGCACATTTGGGTCACTTTAATTCCCACAGAAGTGCTGAGCCATGAGAATAAGTGAGGAAGGGGAAGTTATCAGCAACTTTTTTCTAATCATTATATATAGCTAATTCCAAACAACAGTAAGCTACCCTTACGTCAACCGGCAGGCACAGTCTGTGTGCTCAGAAGGTGATAGCTAACTGCAAAAAAGCCAAACACACAGAGAAATTAGTAGTTATTGTTAAAAAAAGAAAAAGAGAGAAGGAAAAAGTTTCAACACTGAAGCGACATTATAGCCCTAATAAAACCTGTTTCAAACAAAACATCCAAGTAACATTGTAAAATAGGTATCAGAAACATTCTGCTAAAAAAAAAAAAGTAGTAGAAAAATAAAGATGTAAACATAAACCCTGTGAGAATAAGAAGGCTGGAACAGTGAAAGCCAGAAAGCTGTTTCAGCAGCAGACGCATCTCCTGCACTAGGCGACCCTCACCAAAGGGAGAATATGGCATGTGTAACTGATCCCGCACACCAAGAACCAGCTCCACTAAGATCCCAGAACGAAAGGGAGGCATTTTGACAGCAAGAGTAAATGCATTCTAGAATCACAGCACACTTCGAGCTTCACAGGTATTTTTATATAATTAACTTCTGATATTTTTATTCCTTATTTTACACAAGGCACAGACTGGAAAGTTTTTTACCTTGATAATATATCAAGTGATGTGAATATTTTCCTGCAAAGGTTTAAGCAAGTACACAACTTTCTGTGGCCTCAGAAGCCTCATTCAATTTAGTGTCTTGAGAAGACCTGTTCCTACTGCTAGACTCTATGTGTGTCCAGATCCATTGATGAGGAACAGATGTGCATGAAAACACCACAAATCAATGTGTCCAGCTGTGAAGCTGTGTCCTCCCCCTTTCCAAAATTCCAGCCAAGCCCTGTTGCTTTTCATAGCTTTTCAATCTAAGCTTGGTGGTTTGGGCAACCAACCTTTTAATTCAGACACCCTTGTAGAGTCAAAAAAAGAAAAGCAATGGAAACTTCCCCTTTAGCCCATCTTCTCCATTCCTCTTAGGTACTGACCAACTAAAAGCCACTCACCAGACAATCCTGATGAGCTGCAATATTTCGCTCTTTGGCAATATACATTACAGAACCAGACTCCCCTTCTGGACAAAACGCACACGTTCTTCTCACCATCTTCGCCATTATCCGGAAAACACCTAAAGGAGGAAAACTGGGACAAAACACAAAGCAATTGATGCAACTGTCATATGCCCAGAAGGATGAACAGAGGTAAGCAAAGCTTGCTAGCACTTGCCCTCTAACTGCTCCTTCACCTACACCCCCTGAACCTTGGTGCTTTGCTCCTTCAGTAGCAACTACTAGTAGCCTGCTCTTGGGACAGCAGTGGGATGGAAACCAGCTCCCAGGAGCTCCAGCAGATAGAGCAGGAGGAAAACTAATTTATTTCCTCTTGGAAAGTCACTAACAAGTCACAGAGGGGAGACAGAAAAGCTTTCAAGCTTCCATGGCAATACCTGCTCCAAAAGGCACAAGAGCAGGCCACCAAGTCATGCCCTAGATGTGAATCCCCTTTTATTCGGAGGAGGTCAATCATTCACAGTAGTGCTTTCCTTAAGCTAATTCAGCCACATGTGGGTCTGCAAGTCAACTGAGGAGAGAAAAACAGCTGTCCCCAAACTTCTCCTGTGCCTTCCAGGAGTTCACAGAAAACAAGGAAGAAACCCCAATTCCTTACTGTAAAAAGGATGTAGCAAAGAAGCGTGGAGAGGCTTGCAAGTGAAAGGGGGCAGATGACAGAGTCAGAAATGAGAGACTTAAACATTCTCTCTGAATGAGGTGGAGCGCTAACATGAGCGACAATTTTCTCTGTACCCTGGGATTTGCCTCATGGACATCTGTCCTCTTTTTCTGGCCATATCCACTCTAGTCTTAACTGTTCTTCTTCACACAGTCTCTCTTTTCTCCCAGCAGCTGCAAAATTTTAAGGCCAGCTACTTATTTCACAAAACATTCTAAATGCTTCTGGATAAGCCTTTAACCACATCCCGCACCAGCGGTTTAAAGCATCACGCCACATATCGGTAGCAGAAGTTTTACTTTGTCTGTGGTTTCTGTGCAAGTCCACCGCAGAAATCTTCAACAATTTCCCACTCCTACTAGGTGTGATACTCCAAACTGCCCTTTGCTGGAGATGTCACCTCTGACAGCACAAACTCCTGTAGGATAAGAGTAAGAAAAGTCTGCTTTTACTTTTAAGAAATAAGAAGACTTGAAGTTAAATTATTCTAGTGAGAGAGAGGCAGTAAAGTTCAAGTACAAAACAGGCAGGAAATCTCCCAGTCCAGCAAATCTTGCACACCTTTCTATGCGCCAGGGCCAACAGTCAACCTCTGATTTCGTTTGTTCCCCTCTCCCTTCCATAAAGTGCAGGGCGTAGTCTTAAGTGAGAAGAACATCAGAGAAGAAGGGGATTTTTTTTTTTTCTCATTCCTCTTGCTCTGCCACTAAGCATTTACTTAATCACAGCAAGTCACTTCAACACATCTGGGGTTTTTTCCTCCCATCCTTCTATCGCTTATAAGCAAGGTAGGGTAGGGACTGATTTCCAGTATCATTCTATACAGTGACCATCACATCAGTCTCCGAACCTAAACATTAAATAAATAGAAACAAATAGAAATGTATAGAAATAGAAATATTAGAATCATAGAACCATTTTGGTTGGAAAAGACCTTTAAGATCATCAAGTCCAACCGTTAACCTAGCACTGCCAAGTCCACCATTAAACCATGTCCCTAAGCACCACATCTATGCATCTTTTAAATACCTCCAGGGACAGTGACTCAACCACTTCCCTGGGCAGCCTGTTCCAATGATTGACAACCTTTTCAGTGAATAAATTTTTCCTGCTATCCAATCTAAATCTCCCCTGGCGAGACTTGAGGGCATTTCCTCTTGTCCTGTCACTTGTTACTTGGGAGAAGAGACCAACACCCACCTCACTACGACCTCCTTTCAGGTAGTTGTAGAGAGCAATAAGGTCCCTTCAGCCTCCTTTTCTACAGACTAAACAAGCCCAGTTCCCTCAGCTGCTCCTCATCAGACTTGTGCTCTAGACCCTTCATCAGCTTCATTGCCCTTCTCTGGACACGCTCCAGCACCTCAATGTCCTTCTTGTAGTGAGGGGCCCAAAACTGAACACAGTGCTTGAGGTGTGGCCAAAATAAAAAACAAACAGAAAAAGACAGAAAGAAATTAAAAAGCAGAACAAGCTAGAGTTTGAACGGTCTAGAACTCAGGGATAAGTTCTCTGCAACAAGCTAATACCTGGAATCGATGCAGATACATAGGCCCTGCTCAGGCCCAGTCAGAGGATCCAGCTCCAGGGGCTCTGGGAATTTTGTGAGGAAGAGGCTAAAGGTGGAGTCTACAGTCCCTGGTGTTCTTACAGACTCAGGAGAAAACCTGGTGCTGCAGGAGAACAGAGGACACTCAGTCAAGGTCAGCCATTGGGTTACTCCAGTGCCTTTGCAGGAACCCTAAAGTGGTGGAAGGACAGGTCTTGGCCATTCCCCACCGCAGAAGCAGCCAGCCGGATCTGCTGTCCCATTGAACTCAGTATCCTGTTCCCCACAGGAGCGTTGCTTTGGCCTGGTGCTCTTCTCTAACTTTCTGCTACAGACCACTGCCAGGGAGGTACTGAGCTAAACGAGGCAATGGATCTGGCTGGGTGCTCTCAAGCGAGAAGGGAGAGGCTAAGGGCATGGTTCCAGTTCCATAGTTTAATTACATTTCACGTAAACAATGCCTTGACTTTGCAGCCCTTAAGCCTGCTGCTCATGGATTCCACTGACACACCATGATCTGCGTGAAGAGGCAAGAAATCTTTGTTCCTTACTCAGCTCCTCCAGTAACACCCGTGACAGCATAGATCTGTTACTCTTTCTCCTACTGTCTCTTTTTCAAGTTGAAGAATCTGAAACTATGTAGTTGTTCCTTGTACAGAAGCTGTTCCACATCTTTGATCAGCCCTGTCACTTCTCAATCCCTTCTCTACTCCCGCTACATTCCAAGAGCAAACGACCTCCAAAAGAGTGGGCTACCATTTACAATACAAAGTCACAATGGCGCTCCACATTTTTCTCTTTTTTTTCCTTAATTCTTAATATTTCAATCACATTTTGGACTGCTTCTGAGCACAGACCTGACACTTTCACAGAACTACATATTATAGTCCCCTTGACCTCTTTCCTAAGTAGTATCAGTATGGAGGGCATCAGCACTGTGATCGTTGCTCTGACATGCATCATTTTCCACATATTTTAGATTTTCATCTGCTATGTTATAGTCAAATCACTCACTGTCACAAAGTCCTTCTGCAACTCTTCACTGCTGGCTTTCACTTTCATTGCCACAGAACTGAACTTTGGGAACCTAAGGCGACTAATTCATCTGTAAGAGTTAGAAGCCCTTCCACCGCCCTCCAGTAATGACAGAGCAAATGAAGCTGCAAATCAGAAAACAGTGGAGAAGCAGCTGAGGGAAAGAAACAGTCACATGCCTCTGGTGGCTCCTGTGGTACTTGTGCTGTTTCCTACAAGCAGGTTTCAGTTTTGTTTTCGCAACAGTGACAAAATGGAAGAAAAGAAGAAACAAAACAGAAAGTAAAAAGGGATCGTTGGCAAGCGCACAGGGACCGTGCCACTTCCAATACACCTTGCTGGAACATTACTAGTTTGTCTAAGTATTTTCTCTCCAGAACCAATTCTGACAGCATCCTTGCATGTAAATATATGCATTTTACACAGCAGGAAAATGAGGCACAGGATGTCACACAGCATATCTGTAGGGGAGTAAAGAGAAGAACCCAAGTTCCCTGACTTCCAGTGTGCCACCTAAACCCACTGCCCTACGTCCTACTCTGCTCTCCTCTTCACCTCAGTATAGCGAGGGAGTTGATTTATTGAAGTAGACAGAAGGAAGGAAATTATGTGCCTATTACCCTACATTCACTGCATCTTCCATTTGCATTTTGTGGGGCAAGACGCACTGCTGGTCATATATTAGCTGGGCATGACCCGCACAAGCATCTCTCCGTTCTTCACCAAGTCATTAGCAGCATGAACAGGTCCAGCCTTTGCAAAGCTTTCAAAACAAAAACAATAAAGAAATATATCTTTCTGATCACCTTTTACCTGCTACTGGGGAAGTATTTTTAAAGAACTAAAAAAATATTTACTTTAGAAAGTATATGTTAACATATCTGATTCAAGTGATGGGGGTGACTGTAGGGTTCCTCATCAGAGCTAAACTCTCACCTATTTGCAAGATCACAGAATGGTTTGGGTTGGAAGGGACCGTTGAAGATCACCTAGTCCACCCCCCCACCATAGGCAGGGACGTCTTTTACTTGGGGTTGCCCAAAGCCTTACCTGAACACTTCCAGTGATGGGGCATCCACAATTTCTCTAGGCAACCTGTGCCAGTTTCTGTCTTCATAAAAAAAAGTCTTCCTTATGTCCAATCTTAACCTATCCTCTTTCAGTTTAAAACCATCGCCCCTTGTCCTGTCCTACAGGCCTTGGTAAAAAGTCTCCATCTTTCTTATAAGCCTCCGTCAGGTACTGGAAGGCTGCCATAAGGTCTCCCTGGAGCCTTCTCTTCTCCAGGCTGAACGACCCCAACTCTCTCAGCCTGTCCTTATAGGAGAGGTGCTCCAGCTCTCTGACCATTCTCACGTACCTCTTCTGGATGTGCTCAATCAGGTCCATGCCTTTCTTGTGCTGGGAACCTCACAGCTGGGTGGGAGACATTTGGACTTCTGTTGCTAAGAGGTCCTCAATTGCTCCCTGAGGCACTTCAGACAGTAACACCTCACCCTCTACTGACAGCACCGCTTCCAGCATTTTAAACGCAGCAGTGACACTTGTAAAAGACTAACAGTTACCACCTTGCTACGACTGTTAAGTACCACACGGCAAAACTTGAGGAAGAAGGACGCGGATCCACTCTCCACCAATTATGACACCTGGACGCTGAGGCAGGGCTGGGGCCTGCTGGGGTGATGTCTTTCCCTCATCCCCCAGTGCTTCGAGGCCTAGCGGGGTGAGTTGTCGTCTGGCTGGGCCTGCCTCGGCCCTGAGGCTCCCGAGGCAGGCCCGGTCTCGGAGGTGCCTCCAAGACAACAGCCACCGCCGCTGAGGGAAACCCAGGGTGGCCCTCACAGCCCGAGCCGAGCCCATTCACTGAGCCTCCGGGAAGGGACTAGGTACTGAGGGAACGCCGAACACCGAGTGTCCCCAGTTTCCTTCCCCGTCCTCTCCCGTTTCCGCAGTGAGACTTACCGCGGGGCGGTGGGAACCATCCACCCCCGTCCTCACAGACCGACCCGCATCAACAACCACTTCCGCGCTCGCCGCTCTGCCCTCCGCCCCCTCTCCCTCCTCCCAACTCTCCCGCGCGGAAGTGGGCGTGCCCAGCCGCGGCACGGAGCATGCTCAGTGAGCAACCGCCGCTGCCTCTGCGGAGGGGCTCCGCGTAGTGCGCTCTCCCCACACCCGGCGTTGATTGGCTGCGGCTCCGACGTGGAGAGGAGGGGTGGGGAGGGGGTAGAGGCGTGCCGGCACTCCGCCGGTCACGTGGTGAGGGAACGGCGCTCGGCCCATCCCCCGCGCCTTTGGGCGTGTCGGGGCCCGAGACCCGCAGGTTCGATACCCGCACCCGGCGCTCCCGGTGGCCGCCGTCGGGCAGCCGTTTTCCGAGGGATTTCCCCATGGGGAAGGGGACATCCTGCATTCTCCCATTCTCTCCTCCCGTTCACTTTTGCACGTCCCTCAAGCAGGGCAGGGGGGCAGCAGATGAGGGGCACAATGTGATGGGGAGGTCATGCTGAGTGCCCAGTGTGGGGCTGGCAGGGTGACATCTAACCAAACAGCCAATTCAAGAGATGGGCAGGAAAGGCCAGGACAAGGTGGCATGCCTCCCACAGCCATCCCATGACACCCTTCATTCAGTCAATCCCTCCACAGTGGAGGAAGAAGTGGCTGTGGTGCGCTGGCTTCATACCCAGCCATCATGGCGCTCACCAGAGGACCAGAGCATCCCAGCGCTGCTGGTCAGCACTTCCCTTGGTCAGGCTCATCCTCAGGTGACCAGGGATATCAGACTTCCTACCATGTCAGCTCCTTGCTGTGGGACTTTGCTGGTGCTTCCTCGCTTGTAAGCCTGACAGTTCATACGTAGCCTGATCCCCTCCCGCTGCCCTTGTAAAGAGCTGAGGAGCGCACACCAACTAACGGCAAAGCGTGAGCAATCCTGGGAGAAGCTGGTGGCTCTGCAGGTCTCAACACAACACACACCACCGAGAGATTTCCTCTTCTTGCTTCAGAGAACTGCGGTGTTTCCGCAAGCTCTTCGAATGTCGGTGTCTCAAGGTCTGAGGCAAAATTGTGCCAGCAAGAGCAAGGTTTAGGCCTACGTAAAGTTCTGCATTGTGTGGGATAACTAAACAAATCCTGTATTTCCACCCCCATACTGCTCACCATCCACAACGTAACAGGCGTGTTCTGGCCCACTGGGACACCACACTGAACACAACAGGGAGTATTTTTCGATCTGTTCCCTTTACCAGCTAGAGAAGCTTTGGCTTTTCAGCACTGCTGGCGTTATTCCAGCTGGTTTCCCAAATCCCTTTGCGCCTGCCCAGATACAGCACTTCAAAGCTAAGGTCAGCCCCTCTGTCCAGGCTTGCAATTACATCATAGCAATTAGCCAGATGCTGCAATGCAACACCAATTCCCGAATCTATTATCTAGATGGTACTTGAACGAGTCAACTGGCTTCAAGCACCCTCACAGGTGCGTAAGTCTTAAACTAGGAAAATTTTCCTAACACAAGGCTGCTCTTCAACACAGAAAAAATAATTATCTGCGGAGCAAAACCAACCGCAAATGCCTTGAGATCTCTTCTTCCACACCACTGCTCTACAGAGCCATATAGTTCTGCTGAAATAGGTGGAGCTGGAATTAGTGCTCAGTAATTTTTTTAGCAAAAAAAAAAAATCATCAGTGTAACACACTCCAGTCCAATTTCTTGTATACCTATGCCACAGGTGATCCTTCAGCTACCTTTGCGTTTGTATACTCACCTTGGGTACGAATATATATATTTCCCTGTAGGTCATGGAGCCCTTATACGTCCTCACATCCCTGCTGACCCTCCATTGGGACAGTCTTGCTCACCGTCCTGCTCACTGTAAGAGTCAGCAATCTCCACACTGCATGGCTGGACGACACCATTTCACAGGAACAAGCTACCACCCTGAAAAAGCCTCAGTTGGTTTCAGAACTCCCCTCTGCTGGTCCTCCATCAGTGTTGTAAAACCTACGCTCCCCTGCAGGTCAACAGAAACAGTGATTTTAGGGCATCTCCAGAGCTCTGTTTCACATCTCAATGCAACTAATTCCTATCAGGCACTCTTCTTCTGATACCCCTGACAGGCTGATGAGAAATCCTGAATGTGTCATTCCGCAGGTGATTTTGAGTGTTTCTCTTGGAACATTTTCACCTATTCTTCTGTCGGTGCTTGTGCTCGGTGCTTTTACATGAAATTCTGCTAAAGCATGGGTGGCATAAGGGGCTACGTTCAGAAATATGCCCATCTCTGAGCTGTGTCAGGGCAAGCAGGGGAACAAGTAGCTGAGCAGAGAACAAGTTCAGATGAGCACTCTCACAATGCCTATTGAACTGGCACAGCCATTATCTGCAGAGGGTATTTGCCAGACACCTTCAGCAGAACCCATTCTAATAAAATTACAAAAGCAGGTGGAAAACATACCCTGTAAGTTTTCAAGAGGATAGGTTATGAGTGCTGGTCTGCTACGATGGATTCACAAGCAGTGAAAGCATCAGACTGTGAGGGGACTGGGAAGAAGCTGGGTTACAACCCCTGTATCTGGTGTATCCTCATGTGGAGAGGAAAGTGAAGAAGCACCAGCTTGAAGACAGACCTGATAAACACAGGTAGCCAAAAAGCCCCATCTCATTCACATACATACTGTAAAATCCACGCTGACAGCAGGCTTTTGGATAGTTGCAGACCATGCAGAGCAAGCGCTTTATCTTTTGAAACATCAGGTCTGTTTTCTGCAGCAAGAAACAGAGCTTTTCCTCACCAGCTCAGTACTGTAATTCCTACCACAGATCTGGGAAATATAATCAACAGCAGTAAAATATACTTTTTTTTCCCCTTGGCGCTTTAATGTCATTCCCATCTGCTTTTCCACATTCAAGTTGAGCTTGGAGACAGATATTTTCCACATCCTCTCTTGTTTAAAAGGGTTACACCGGTGTTGGGTTATCAGTGGGCTTGCCACGCCATTCCGTATGCCTCTGGAGGTTTTTACATCACACAACATTATCCTGAGGCATATTCCCTCTGAGTAGAGGCAGATCTTCAATGAGGCAAAAAGCAACTGAGCTGAATGCTGGCTGCTGCTAACATGGTGGTGCTCCTCAGTGATGGAAGGGGACTGATCTGGACAAGAGTGGATGGCTCTGACCCGCTCAAGGGGTACTGCACCAACACTGGGGGTAACCCTGCTCTTCTGCCTTTAGCCCTGAAGATGCATGATGAAACCACACACAAGCCCATAGTGTGACAACTCGGACAAAAGCTGAAGAAGGGTTTGCTTGATGGATATGCCAAGCTCTCAAACAGGACCATGGCAGAGAAGAGCTGAGGTTTCATTGTGAGCAGAACGGTTCACAAGTCTGATATCTCTGTTAAAGGTCCATGTTTAACAGGCTTAAACTCCTCATGCATGCCGAGACTGTTGAGAAATTTGAGTGTCGTGTGTTGCAGCACAACCCGGTATTTTTTAAGCTTGAAGCATCCAAAACAAACTAAAAAACCAGCTTAGGGTCACAGGTACCATGTCTGTCCACAGCTACACAATAGATCTGCAACCCAATTAAAGAGGACTAACCCTAAGCCATGTGGACATCAGCCATCTGTTGCCTCTTGGCCTCAGGGCTGAGAACTGGTTCCTGCTTCTCTTTCATTTTGCAGTGTAGCTGTAGGCTTGAAAGCTCTGTTCCATGGCCATGGCAGTCTCTCATAGGCATGTTTCATTCCCATATAAAATTGCCTAAATCATCACTAACTCTTGCAAATAGTACTTCTCTCTGCTCTGTAAAACAGGAAATCCAATGACAAAATAAGCTAACGGCCAGGCAAATACCAACAGACGATTCTGCATGATCTGTCATGCATGGCTTCCCACAAATTCAGAAAGTATGAATTCAGTAAGGTGAACTCCAGGACCAGCTTTAAATCCACCTGTGACAGATACGCTCGGCTCCTTGGCCAAACTTGTGGTAGTTTGGTTCAGTCTCCAAAGGAAACAAAGGCCTTGGCCATAACTGGGCCCAGAACTTCTCTAGTTCCAACCTATTCTCTGAAACCCCCCACAGGAACAGGGTGACATGGTGAGCATTGATGCGTATGGGCTTGGAAACTGAACACTGACCATGCAATTAACACATGAATAGCGGGTGGTTCTTCCAAGACTCATTTATCGAGGAACAAAGCAAGCTGTGGGTACAAGGAGTCTCATGCTTACCTTTTCTAGCACATGTAATTTGACTATGCGCCAACCGCTTTATTCCATAAAAATGACAGGCTGAGTGAGCTGCCTTTGAGGTCTCCCTGCTAAGCAGCTGGCTGTGCAGCAGTGATCTCCCCTTGAGCCGGGACACCTCTCAAGGTTACTCCTTGAGACTGAGAGACCCCATGCCAACTGCAGATCTTTGGTAAGTGATCAGTATCGCACATAACCTTGTATTATAGTGCACTAAGATTTTTGTATTGGTAACTTTGGATCGTTATTATATCCTCTGCAGCAAGTAACAGTGAGCCTTGCCACGAAACTTTGTTAAGCCTCACTACTACATCTTACTTCAATAAAACTACTTTTGCTGATACCTTTGGCAGCGGTTCTTCAAGCGGTCTAAATCACCCGTCTACACACCACCTTCTTTGTGCAAGGCTCCAACGCATTCAAGGCCACACACCTGCACACCCCCCCCTTGCTCCATTTCAGAGCAACCTCCTGCATTTCCACTCACGTGTCACCTAATGTAGCTCGTTTCTCTCTTACCAACAAACCACATGGCAAGGACTCCTGTGGCCCACCTGTCCCACACTGCACAACACAGCACTGAAATGAGGCACAGTGAATTTCTCAAGGATTTCTCTGTGTGTCACAAAGACAGAGATGCAACTCAACAAAAACCAGCCATTTCTCTCCTGCAGCAGCAGGACTCGCCCAGCTCGCTTTATAGCATGAACACAGCTCTGCAAAACTGTTCTGATTAATCTCATCTCCATTGAAGACTATCATCTGTCCCACTGGATCCATCTGGCTTAGGTGTATTTTAATAATTTGTAGCCCCCAAACAGGCAGACTTGCATTCGTAACAAGTTTCAGAAAACCCAGTTTTGCTAACTCAGCATCGTGGAAGGGCACAGAAAACATCAACTAACTGCTGCTCTGCATCAGTCATATCTCTGCTGCAGATGGCACAGAAGCACAAGTTCTGCCAGTGCGCTGTGAACTTTGCTTGTGAATGAAAAGAGGGCGAAAGACTTGGAGCACAGAAATTACCTAGGAAAAATCTGACGCCTGTTCTTATGACAAATAGTTCTTATTCTGTAAACTACAAAAGTGACATTAATATGTAAATTCAAAAAATGATCAGGGGAAAGGCATTTCAGTTGAATGTAACTAGCACCACAGACTGAAGTGTACTGTTTGCTGTGTAGTAGTTCCTTCCAGCATATAAATCTCCAGGTACGTGATATGTTGACAGTAGGAAAGCTTTGCCTATAAGGTTTTTTTCCTGCACTTCTGAACTCCACAGTGACAGGAAATCTCTGTCTCTGGCATGCTTCCAGCTTCATAACCATAATCCCACGTGAGTTCGGTTCCAGCTTTCACATGTCTACGAAATAAAACACTTGGTCAATTTGTTTGAACTAAGTGAAACATTACCATGCTTACAATTTGTCACCAACGACTCACATGCAAACCCCAAAATCGTAGGGGCCAGGGAGCATCACACAGGCAGCTTGTTGGGAAAGAACCAAGAGATATAAGGAGTCTCTGGCACACGCATGCTGCTTTGCCTACCAGAGCTATGGAGAGTACAAATACCCACAGCTAGGAGAAAAGAATTTATTCAAGAAGTGCGATAATGGTCAGAGTCTAAACAACCTGCTCTAACTTCGGGGCAAATTTTGGGAAACAAAAATAAAACAAAAAAAGAAGGCAAAAACACATAAGTGAATACATCTAAATGAGAACACAGATGGTTTTGTTATTTTTACTATGTACAGTGCATCACTCAGGTTTGAACAGATCTCTAGATACACTGGTGATGAAGACCATCATCTTTGCTCTGACGACCTATGTTGCTTGTTAATGCAACTGCACTATCTATATGCACAAAGCCTAAAACTCAGAATTAAAAACACACGCTCCTCATGAACCAGTCATTCTGACAGTACATGAAAGAGAAGAAATTTCTAAGGTAGGAAATTCATTGCCCAAAATGAATACCAAATTAAATACCTGAGACTAAGATGCTGAGGGACAACTGAGGGAAAATACAATAAAATATCAGTATTACAAAGAAGAGAGTAATTCTCTGATATTTCTCACTGGGTATGACACCAGGCACATCCAGTAAATTACCAGGCAGCAGGCTGAGAACAAACAATGAGGACTTTTCAAACAGCACATAATTGCAACCTGGGACTTTCTGCCTTAGGTTGTTCTACAAATAAAACAAATAAAAAGGTGACTGGGCAAGTTTATAGAAGATACACAATTAAGCTCAATGATCCAGATGCAGTCCCTAATGTAGAAAAGCTGTTAAAAGGGTGATTGCCAGAAAGCAGGAGGGCAAGCCAGGGGAACTTTCCTTCAACGATCCTCTTCCCTAAGTGTCTTGTGCTGACCACCACCACCTCAGTCCCCACTTTATCAGTGCTCCCTGGGGTTGGTTTATCTGGAACGAATCTTCTCCTCTGTATCATAAGTTTTCGCCTAGCACTCCCGCTGTCTCGTGCATCAGCTTAATTCATACCATAATCTCTCCCCTGCTGGGTTTAACTGCTGGTGCCTTGTGTCTCGCTGGTGCCAGCTCTCTGTATCTCCCTTTCTGTCATCCACTAAGGGAAGACCCACATCTTTTGCTTTCAGAGGAGGTTTTCACCTCTGAGTATCCTACTGCCACCTCCTCAGGACATGTTGGGCTACACAAAGTCCTGCTTCTCTTGGTAGCTGTGAAGAGAAGACCTGGAGCCAGCTAGTTGGGCCCACAAAGTGTCTCAGCCTTAAGACCCTGTAAGGTCCAATCCTGCCCTCTGGGACCCAGATCTGCTGCCTGTTCCTTGAGACAGAATACTGGGATCAATGAATCTTGGCTTTCAAAATGCTGAGTTAAACCTATTTTTCCACTGAAGAAGATTATCACTGAAATGGACACATCAAAATTAAGCTTCCCCACTTTACATTTCAGTGCAAAACTGAAGAAAAACTCATTAGTGATAATCAACAGCTGTATTTCTTCAGTCTTTAGTGCACAATAAGTCACGAATAAGAAGGTAGTTTTATGGTGATCTAAGCATCTGCCCTCCCCAGCATAATTATTTCCTAATAACTAAGCACTGCTTTTTCCCCTAATGCCTTGAATGAACAACATCAAACTTCAAAAAATTCACCTGTTTGTGAAGAACGCCACCCATGGGAAACTTCTGTTGTGAGTCTCTACAAACACACTCTGTGCAAAGAGATTTGGGCAGCAGCTGTGCTGTAAAACAGAATATTTGAATTCGAAACAGTGAAACACCTCATCATTGGCTGAAGAGCCTATTTTGTGTCAGATATCTGTCCCTAGTAAAGGTAGTTTCTTCCTTACCTTCTCCAACCCACACAGAATCTCTAGTACTCAATGTCATTGCCAGTTATTTTTGCAGTAACTATGTCTCTTTAAAGTATTTCCATCGTATTATGAAAGTACTTTTGCCTAGGAAAAACAAGTTCTTTTATCAAGCTGTCCTCCAGAAACTTATGGTGAGAATTCATCTTAGATTCAGAATGCACCACAAATAATCAGTATGTGACAGATGTATCTCGCTGTCAGCCAGGGGAGCAAGTGCTAGGTAGCAAGCAATAGATTGAATGATTCCATATGTTGGCAAAGAGATACGAGACGTGAAATGTCATTCATGTGCACGTAGGAAACATGTAAGCTCATGGATGCAGAAGAAAGGTTTCAGTAAGATGCACTACTAATCTTAACACTATATCACCTCTGCAATGAAGAGCAGCTTAAACATATGCAAGGATTTTGCTGTAAGACACATTCATGCCAATGCAGAGAAACAAGTTACTTGCAGAGTACGTATAGACACATCTATGAACCATTCGTCTTAGTTGAAGGCACATGATAATCCATTACTATTTCTTGGCAAGTCAGAATTGAGAGACATATAAAGCAGATATGTACACAGGACGATAGACCACTTTCTGAACCTATGATTGAATGGTAGAAAATTTCCTACAATATCACAACACTTATCCTACATCAGCACAAAGGGGAATTTATAATGGTTGGGGAACAAAAAACAAGGCTGGGAGAAAGCTTGTGGTTCAACAAAATGTGTCATTTTCTCTCTGGATGCCCCGCAAAAACCTGTTAAAAAATTCAGGAGAAAGATGTCTCATAATGCGAATATTTCACTCAGGAACCTAGTGGTGCCAAAAACTACAGCTAGTACATAGCACACATCATCTTATGGAGGCACTAACAGCCGGTGTGACCCAATCTGCTGTTGTGTCACTTGAGTGCAGGGAGCGCCACATAGCCTGCCTTGTCATGCACCTACCACATATATGGTTTACACGCAAAAGCCTTGTAGTTTATTTAAAATAAATAAATGATGTATTTGCATAAGACAACTAAGAGAACACATGCAACTTTTTACTTACGTTAAGAAAACGACCCACATTTCCTTCTTTTGTGGCATCCAGTACATAAATATTTTCTTCATTAGCATTCTTCAGAAGCGTCCTGTCACCATCAGCCTCCTCACAAAATGCATCTTGTTTTGACTGCCTGTGATTTTCCTCTTTGCAGTCAGCTTTTAGTGGTACGTTTTTGGGCGGCCTCACCACACACGTGTCATCCAGCACACTTGACTTGCCACAACCAACACTCTGCAGAGACAGACTCTTTCTTTTGCATTCTGCACCATCCACTTCAGCGGACTCAGTCCGTCCAATTTCCCTTGGATGTTCTTCCTTCTGCTGCTGAGTCGATTCTGTCAATGGACACCTGAGTTATTTTTCAACACTAGTTTAAGGCCAAAGCCTTTCCCTTGTTTGGCCCTGAACTCCTTTCCACCCACCCTTCGTTCTCCAAAATGTACTCAGCTTCCTTGCTATTTACATATTTACAAGTCTGTAACACAGCTTCCCTTTTCCATTAATCCTCCCACAAATGACTGTTTCCTGCTGTGGTGCCTAAAGCACTTGCTCAAGTTTCCTCTGAGTGACCTAGTCTCTTGTTCTTCTCAAATCCCACTCCAGACTGATTTCTTCCACAAAGCATGATATCATCATTCTCCACCTTAATTCCTGAAAGAATCACAAACTCTACTTAAGACAAAAGCAAGATGTGCATGCAAATAGCATCAGTTTCACGCTGCCTCTCAAGCTTGAGCCCACCCACCCCCCATTATATCCTGTTCAATTTTTGTTGACTGGAACATGTATTGGGTGTGATACGATCAGACTTGCAAGACTGACTTTCCCACAATTGCACTGTATTTGAGAAGCTGCTGTCAGGACTGTTCGACATATCCCAAGATCAACTTTGCAGGCAAAAGGTTGCCCTGTACTATAACATGCTACAATATGCAAGGCAGCAATCATTTCTGTACCGCTGAGCTCTCTTAAGACAGCCTAAGCCTATGGGGACAACATCGTTCTACTCTGAGAATAGGCCTGCCCACATCCAAAGATCACTTTCTACATATTCACCTGATAGGGCACAAGCGTACTAAGAGTGCAGTATTTATAGCTCTGCAAACCTACTTTCTTTTCCTTTCTTTGTTCCACTGGTTAGTTTTGTTTCGCTTGACTGATGAATCTGAGAACTATTATCTTCATCTGAGCTGGCACTGTGCACCAGTGTATCAATTTCCTTTAAACAGAATAAAAGATAATGAAAAGGCTGTGATGTATTGGTGCTGTATGTAACTCTGGGTCAACACAGGATAGCAAGTGGCTTTTAGGACTCTAGGGTTGAAGTTTCAAACCTACTGTAATGCATGGCTACGGCTGAGTTTCAAAAGTTCATACATTTACTGCAATGCAACATTTATCTTGATTTCAAATTATCCTTCAGAATAACCTGGAAGGAGCTCCCCACTCAGTAAAACATTTAAATAAATGCTTAAGTCCCAACAATTTCACCAGAATTTAAACATGTTTGTCTAAGCTGCTGAACCAAAGCCCAAACATGCTTTTTACGTGGTTTCAATAAAACAAACAGATGTGGCAGGATTTCTCCTCTCCCACCACAAAAAGGCAATTAGTTATGGAAGCTCCAGAATGGACAGCACTGCCAAATGTTAACATGAAAATCCCACGTGCATTTCTTAAGTGCAATGAAACCAGTGAAACCTAGAGAGTAAGTTTACCCCAGTTTTCCTCCTTTGCACGTATTTGCAGGCAACACTTCACACCCAGGTCAGATCAAATTCTCCCAACTGTGCCACTGCATGAGAAAACTGCGTCCAGCTCCTGAGATTTTCTTCCTTCCCTGCTATGTCATTCTTTGGGGAGACATCACAAAAATATTATCACTCTGACCCCCTAACCCTGCAGTTAGTTACAACAGGGGGTGGAGGGGCAGAATGATTTCCTGAGACTCTCAAGGCTGCAGTGTAAGTGAAGGGTGGAGAAAGGAAGGCTGTGAGAGCAGTCAGTGCTGGTCTCAGGGAACATGTTGAAAGACTGGTAATGGAGAAGGGGCATAGCTTCCAGCATGCCAGCTTAGCTCGCAGTGTGACACAATCTCATAAAGAAAGATCATTAGAACTATTTAAATGTATAAGGTGAAAAGGTCAAAATTAGCATACATATTCAGCACAGTGAAAAATGAATCTGTTAAAGCCTATTATTATTACCGTTTTTAGCTGGTGATTACGAAAAACAACAGTTCTAGTTCCAGGCCTTCTCGTGGTTGCAATACTTAAATTTCTTGGATGAACCCTGTACAGAAAGGTCAAAAAGAAAATATAAAAGACAAAAAGACCCATAAGTAACTCTCACAACTCACATTTCTCTAACAGTCTCTAGTTCATATAGAACAGACTACACTAGAGCCTGCAGTCTGGCCTTGCCCCAAGTTCTGCAACTATTTTGCCTTTAAGGCTAGGTTAGGTTCTCAATAGTATTTGTAAAAAAACCCAGTTCATACTTTTTTGAGAGATTAGCTGCTGCTTTTACATCCTTTCCCAGTTCACCTGCTGAGAACCAAACTCTCTGTTGTTTTACTATTATTATTATAATCTCAAAATACAGCACCTACAGACAGAGTTTTGCCTTTTTCCTGCTACCACTTTCAACAGTTTTGACAGTGCAGCTTTCAAACAGGAAAGCGAAGATGTTGCGGGGAAAAGGGATAGAGAGGGAGGCAGAGGGGGAGACAGGCAATATATGGCAGATAGAGAAAATACTCTCCCACAAAAGAATCTCACTCCTTCACATCAGGAGAAGCTTGTGGAAGGATGGGAAGTGGTATTTGGCATACACATTTAAAACATCTAAAATCACATTCATTTGGATTACGTTCAGAGTGCAGTAGAGAACGCCAGTTTCAAAACTAATCTTAATATCTGCACAATGCCTAGCAATAAGTAACAGCTCTTATTCAAGAAAACTTTCACCGTAAAACATTTCTATGTGTTTTCTTGCCACAGAAAAACCTCAAGGCACTTCTTTGGGCTACTGATAATAGCAAAAAATGCTACTCTTCAAGGGTTTCTTAAGATTTAAACCTCTTTGTAAATTTAAAAGGTGCAGTAGCCACAAGTAGTTGTGACATTATTACATGATTACATTGTTTGTCCTTTTAAAGGCAATCTGTTTGGGTAAATGATATGTAAGCTTAGCGCACTCATGCGCTCTCAAAGGTTTCCCAGTTCAGCTGGATTGTCATTTCTTAAGAGGCAGAATAACAAAGGTTTTTTTGTCTTTTTTTTTTTTTTTAACACAGTCCATATACAAAACATTCTCATTTATGAGATTTAGGGTAGCAGTGCAGTAAACATAGCTTTAAAACTCTGCTTCCCCGCAATTTTTAGTAATGGCACTTAGCAGAAGTAAAATCTAGCTGATTGCTGTTAATTATGTAATTTACAAAACTATGAATTCAATAGGTTTCCAAGATACTGAAATGAAAGTAAGAATATACTGGCAGGTATTTTAAAAAGTTTGCATTTGCAATTTCACGATGCTTCTCAAAGAGCCACAATAATTTTCTACTATGAAATGAGCAAGAATTTGCAATCATTTATGAGTAGTACAAAGAAAATGTTTACAAAGTAGTGCCACAGACCAAGGAATAAAGTTTAAGAAAACAAGCTCCTGACTTTCTTCTGGAAAGTCTACAGCATGCTATTGATAAAGTTACAGGGTTATTTCACACCAATTTTATTTTAGGAATCCTGACAGGCTATGAGACCTTGACTGTAAAATGAAAACTTTTGCATAATTCACTGCAAAAGTGAGGTGTTGTCAGACTCCTAATGGGAAAGGTTAAGACTCCTAGCAAGAAAGGTTATGTTACAAAGAACAAGAGGTTTAGAGACTGGGAGCAAAGGACAGGACAGTTAGTGGCTAATTTGTTATCAAACCCTTCAGTGTCATCAACTATCTTTAAATCATTTATCTCAAGTATCTTTTATTAATTCTTTCAAATTAGCATGATGATTAATGCCCTGAACAGATCAAGTGCACGCAGGAAATGAATTGGATTTCTAGAAAATGCCAAGTGGTACGCACAGTAAGTAAAATTAATATAGAGGAAAAACTTTGTCCCAGTAGAAGAAATAATCAGGAAATAACAAAAAAGTTGAGAAAGAAAAAAAAACCCCATCCTCAGCTGAGGACATTCAGCTCCACTCTAAGTTTTACAAAGGACTTTCTAGAATAGCAGAGTATTAGTTTTGCTATGCTTAAACTTACACTGTTGATTTTTTTTCATTATCCACAGTCTGAGACAAAGATTCCTGCTTCTCAAGAATGTCATTTTTGCCAGCCTGCACTAGTTCAATCACAGAGTCTGAACAATCAGTGTCAAGTTTTCTTTTTTTGGAAAAAAAGCCATGGTTTCTGTCATTCGCAGCACTCTTCTCTTTCAGCTCTTGACCAGCATCTCCCAATATTTCATCAGCTCTGCTCATTAATCTGCCTGGAAGAAAAAGAAAAGATTTTTTTTTTTTTAAATTGTTTGTTTGTTAAGATAGGTCACGCTCACTATCACAGCTCAAACTTACATTAAGAAATACAAGAACATTATTTGGGAAAGCAAAATATGAATACATTTATACTGAAGGAAAACAAGCCCTGGCACAGGATGCACAGACTTGTGAGGCAAAAATCCACAGTCTGAGATAAGCTTTGCTCCAGAATGTTTTCATTGTTTGTCTGGCCCCATCGCAATGCAGACTTCTTCAGTGTTCTTCTGTCCGTTGATCAATCCTGCAAGTTAAGGTTATATCAACTCACTTCTCTTCCAACCTCTTATTTCCCTGTTTAGTTCTCAAAAAAATTCCAGGGCACAGGCCACAGAAGAGGGAGAATTATGCTATACATCTTCCACAGGTGACCTTCTGTTACCTGAGTAAGTACAAACAAATGTCCCCTTGTCGATATCATCTAGGCAGCGGACACCCCAGCCTTTCTTCTCTGTGTTGAACACCTGCAACCTGACTTGAATGCCATGTTGTACAACTCTGTTCTGACACATCATCTTGTCACACCTGCACAACACACTACACTCATAAATTCTGTTGAGAGGAAGCAAAACAAAACACAATATAAAAGAATGCATTACCAAAACAAGTCACTATTACTAATTTCCCTCCTGAGCATTAATAAGGCAGGTGACTGCAAAGATAAAAACTGACTGTATGCCAGTGCTCAAGAAAGCTCAAGACTTTCTTGATTGCCAATTCATCAATTTTAAGAGTCTGCCAGCCAGATTTTTGTATAAGTAGTCAAGAAAAAAATAAACGCTACCTTTTTATTTCATAGGAGTAAATTGCACAGAAGCAGAAAACCCTATGAAGCACCTCATTCTCTGCTGGAACAGATTTTAGCAAAGACAATCTGTCTGCCTGGACCTCACTGTAGCTGTCATGAATTTTAGGATTTAACCAAATATTTCTAAAAGAATTCATAATTGTGGGTTGGTTTTTTTTTTTTGCATTTGTTTCTGGGTTCACTGGCAGCTTTAATTCTGCACACCAACCATGACCTAACATCACACAGCAACAAAGGACTGAAAGGGGCTCCTTAAGCCTGTGGGTTCAGCCCTTGGCTATTGCCATAAGCTACCTTGCAAAATTCCTCTCCTAAACACCTGAGGTTACTGGCACCTTCCCCAGGCCACGTATTAATCCACAGGAGCTGAGTAAGAGAAAGGGCGAACACTTGCAGTACTCGAACGGCTTTGGAGACTCTTGGAAGAGCCACACATTACCAAGTCTGGCAACAGCAGCTGGCTGATATTTCTTTAGGATTCTGGTCCTACAGAGCAAATGGGTGGACAAAATACAAGGCAAAACCCAAGGCTGACTACTGCTTCCCACTTCTTTGGCTGATAAATACTGTGGACAGTCTTGTGATAGGCCTCTTCCCCCTGTGACAGGTTTCTTTCTCCTCACCCTCCTCCCCTTGGCATGCCTGAATGAACGAGCACATGGGCCAGATATGGCCTGAGCTCCTGGACCAGCAAATACTATGTTACTCTTCATGCTCTTCTTGGACCTTGAACTAAGCTGTGAACATTGTAGTATCTGCAGTACAAAAGTGGTTTTTTCCTCCTATTACTCAAGTCACATTAATTATTTTTTATCATCCTGATCTCAGTAAAATTGTGACAAAACCAGAAGGTTTCAGTAATCCAGAAACTGCAGTTATTTTAGTCCTGTAGCACTTACACTACAGGAGTAAAATAAGAGCTACAAATAAAGTAATAGTTCGGTTTTTCTTACCCACTAGGAACAGGTCCCTCTAGTCTTTTGTAACTGTATCCACGGGATGTTTTACTACTTGGAGATAGAGAAATTTTACTACAGCCTCTTGCAGTTAGCTGTAGGCATGCACATTTTGACCTAAAAAACAACAGTAAAACATCTCAGAATGTATTTGGGGCAGCGTAAATCAAACATAAATCTAGATAATTTAAAATGTACTTGCCTATACACACACACATTTTATATACACCTATATTTCCCCACACACATTTTTAGTCCACAAGGCCATTTCAGGCACTCTACCCTTGTCTTTGTCTCTTGCCTGGTTATGCGTGCTTTACAATAACCACATTCTCTCCAAGCCAACCCCATTCTTCTGCCAAGATCTGTAAAAGGCACATGCAAACAGCTGAAGTACAACAGAAATTTATTATAAATGGGACACTGCCAAATGGATTGAATGAATGAATGAAAATCACCTGTTCTGGCAGAGCATCCCGGCCTGTTAGCCACGACTTTATTACCTTCCTCCCACCCTAGCCCCCAAGAAGCGAAGAATTTCACACTGCAGAGTGGAGAACTCAAGCAATAATGCTGGTCTTCACCATCTTCTATCATGACAACTCCAAAGACTCACAGCGTTTGTGCAAACAGCAACGAACAAAATCCTGAACTCCAAAACTGCACATCAAAAGCATCTGAAATCTTGGGGGAGTTCAGTGGAAAGAAGCAGCATGCTATGTGCTTGCTGTTCCCCACTGCTCAGCTGAAACTAAATAACTTTAATTACTGAAGTCTCATTATGCTAGGCTGTGATTTCAAGCTCTTGTTGGGTCACAGGCAATTACACTGCACACCAGCACACGGAACTGCCCTAGCTATCAATAACACAAAATGGGTTCAAAACCAACTAACACCTACAGGCAGAGATCAGGTCACAGACAAACACCCAAGAAAGCAGACAAAATTATCACCAAACTCGCATATGTTAACTGTGGCAGGTTCCCACAGAGTAATATGTAGCCCAGAGTTACTAGGCTTTAGAAGAAGACAGCAATGAGCAACATCATTTGAACTGCTCCGAACATAAATGTGTTCTGTGACCACAGGGTTTCATAGTTTCTGTTTAGACAAGGGGAAGGACAGGATGTAGAGGTTGTGAACAGGCGTGTTTCTTCCTTTGCCCTCAGAAACCTTCTAAGTTCCAAACGATCTGATCTCTCCGGGCTGTCCCGACCCATCCCATCTCTAGGACACCATCCCACAGCAGGAGCTGCAGCAGTTGTCATGCAGGATCCTTCCCTGCCTGCCAGGAAAACGAGCCTTCCTCTGCTGGCACAAGACTCTCCTTTCCCCACCCCTTTCCCAAAGTCGAAAGACCTGCTTGCCAGCTCCACCTGGAGGAGAAGCACTGCCAATTTGGGAAGAAAGGGAAAGGCACACAATAATCCACCTGTTGATAGCTTCCTTCCCTACAACAGAGGCTGGACGGGTAGGAGCACCCAAGTTCTGGAGAAGACAAAGACACAGTGGTGTCAGTCAACACAGAGCATGGCACAAGACAACTCCCACAGAAATTCCAGCAGCACTGGTCCTTCGTTATTTGGCACTGTTTGGTACCGCGTGCCTTCACACTTACGCCACCACCCTACTACTGAGGCATCATGCATCTCTTGTCTGGGATTAGATTTTTCTACCTACCTATCAATGCAGCCATCTGTGCAGTCACATGAATCAACAAACATGCTGGAGAAATTGTTGAGATAATATCCACGCGGCCACGACGCCCTCCGATATTTGAAATAAGGTAATCTTGCACGGTCAAGATCATTACAGAAGGAAACGGGCACAGACTCGGCTCCATTGCTAATATCAAAATCAAACACGAGGGGTTCGGGATTTATGGTGTTCCTGCCCAACAGTACGTATGTGTTGAAGGAGAAATGATCAACAAATAAGAAATTGCACTCTGTTTCAAACAAATAATTTTGCACGTCTTGAAAGCTTCTCAGACTTCGACCACAAGGAGCTTTATAATTCACATCCAGCGATTTTGAAAGGCAGTCTGCTTTTGCATGGCGTCTTTGAAAGTGAAACAGGATCGGTATCTTTAGAGGATTTTCACCCCTGTAGAAGCCCGCTGCTCTGTTGGTCAGACATGCACTAGAGCACTTGTGGTTCTGATACTGCAGGTTTAAAGGTAAATCTTGAATTTTACTAGATGCTTCTTTAATCCCTGGACCTGTTTTTTCCATCTCCTCTTTTTTGCTATTTGGAATTAAAAAAAAGAAAAAAAGAGCAGCATCTCAGACAACCAGTAAAACGCTCAGATTTTTAGTGGTTCAATATTAATAGTGCAGGAGAGAAACAGCCCATTGCTAGAAGTGCAAAGGTTTCACTGAATCACTGTATTGTATTACTATCCTAACATCATATGAAGACATGTTCAGTGGCATTCGAAAAAAAACCAGAAAAAGAAAAGAAAAAGAAAAGAAAAAAGAAAAAGAAAAAAAAGAAAAAAGAAAAAGAAAAAAAAGAAAAAAGAAAAAGAAAAAAGAAAAAAGAAAAAGAAAAAAAAGAAAAAAGAAAAAGAAAAAGAAAGAAAAAGAAAAGAAAAAAATAAAGAAAAAGAAAAAAGAAAAAAAGACAACAGCTTCTTCCCAGAAAGAACTTACATACTAAAATCACAGAAAGGACATTAAAAAAAAAAAAAGAAAGAAAAAGAAAGGAACTATATCTTTACCCCCACCTTCCAAATCAGTACCCGAGGCTAAATACAGAGAGACTAAGTCATGTGCCTGACAATCTGCACAGTTTGTGAAAGCCTGAGAACTGAATTAAAAACTTGTTAAGTCCTAACCCTGATATTCCTATCAGGGATAATACTCATGGATCTTTATTCACAACCTAATGACCTGTTTTATTCTGCAATGTTCTCCCATGGTAAATTAGACAAGTCTACCCAAAACCTCAGGTTTTCCATGTTGGTCAAGTTAAAAATATTTTCACTTTGAAAACTGGCAGGATTCAAAACTGGGTTTAAAACGTTGAATTTAGAAATACAAGAGAGAGATTAAAATCTCTCTCAAATGCACTAAAGAATATGTTAAATAAGGAACTGGAATAAGCTATTAAATACACTGACCTGTGAGAACCTTCTACAGAGTTTGCAGTGTTGTGATCTGTAGGAAGATGCTGCAATTTGGGTTTGGCTTCCTGTATGCCATCTCCACCAAACTCATCACTTACTGAAAAAATTTGAATGCAAGCAAAAACTTCAGCAATCTACATTTCAATTTATAATCAAACTTAATTTAGTTACTAAAGAGATAATTGCCAAAATACCTTAAAAACAATGCATTGCTATGAACTACAGCTAACAAAGAGCATGCTAGCAAGTGCCCTACTGAAAAAAGCTGCTGCTTTTTATAATTTATACAAAAGTCATGTGTTTGCATATAGGTGTGCAAGACAGCAACTAGCTGACACACAACACACACTCTCACACTTTCTTTTCTGCTCTTCCTCTCCTTCCCTTTCCCCAAAGGGGAAAAGCTTAGGTGTGCATTGACAAACTTGAAGCATAAATGCATCATGAAGATTGACCCTTTTTCACAGACCACCAGGTGATTTGCACATTAAAATCTTCCATGTAGTTTTCAAAGTGCATGGAGACATATGAAACATGTATACAGATTTCTCTTCACTATTTGAGGTAAAAGGATGCCAGGGTATTACAGCAAGTGGAGCCATGCACAAGATGACTCTGCTTGCAGCCAGCTCGGGTTCATCTGGGCTTACTAGTTCAAACTCTCTTCACTTGGTAGAAGCCATATACACATTCACATAAACCACAAAAGTACAAACCCAGGTGAGAGTCCATAATCCAGTACCTGAGGAAACTAATAATTATAGTTTTTCCCTTGTAATGCTTCTCAGATCTATTTTATTGATTTCAGCAAAGAGAAATAAGATCCTGGAGAGTAAAACAAGACAAATTAAATCCATATACCAAATAAATACAACTGAGATGCACATACCATTTGTCAAGGTTAAGAGATCACCTAGATTAGCTTCATTCACCAGTGCCCAAGCCTGCCAGCATTCTATGCAAAAACCAAAACAAAACAGATATGAAATGTAATTTAAGTAATGATAATAGGGACAACGATAACAGGGAAAACAAGGTCTAAGTCCTCCAGAGACACTTGTTTCCTCACTATGCTAATGTATCGCAAGACATACTATTAGAAACCTTTTCCACCACAGTCCATGATAGGCACATCTATAAAATACAATAAAATCACAGCTCATACTCATAGAATCATAGAATCATAGAATGGTTTGGGTTGGAAGGGACCTCAAAGACCATCTAGTTCCAACTCCCCTGCTGTGGGCAGGGACACCCTCCACTACACCACGTTGCCCAAAGCCTCATCCAACCTGGCCTTGAACACTTCCAGGGAGGGGGCATCCACAACCTCTCTGGGCAACATGTTCCAGTGCCTCACCACCCTCACAGTACAGAATTTCTTTCTAACATCTCATCTAAATCAACCCTCCTTCAGCTTAAACCCATTACCCCTTGTCCTGTCACTACACTCCCTCATAAACAGTCCCTCTCCAGCTTTCCTGTAGGCCCCCTTTCAGGTACTGGAAAGCAGCAATTAGATCTCCCCAGAGCCTTCTCTTCTCCAGGCTGAACAACCCCAACTCTCTCAGCCTGTCCTCATAGGAGAGGTGCTCCAGCCCTCTGATCAGCTTCGTGGCCCTCCTCTGGACTCGTTCCAACAGCTCCATGTCTCTCCTGTACTGGGGCCCCCAGAGCTGGATGCAGTACTCCAGGTGGGGTCTCACAAGAGCAGAGTAGAGGGGCAGGATCACCTCCCTCGACCTGCTGGTCACGCTGCTTTTGATGCAGCCCAGGACACGGTTGGCTTTCTGGGCTGCGAGCGCACACTGCCGGCTCATGTTGAGCTTCTCATCAATCAATACCCCCAAGTCCTTCTCCTCAGGGCTGCTTTCAATCCATTCCTTGCCCAGCCTATAGTCGTGCTTGGGATTGCGCCGACCCACGTGCAGGACCTTGCACTTGGCCTTGTTGAACTTCATGCGGTTCACACAGGCCCACCTCTCCAGCCTGTCAAGGTCCCTCTGGATGGCATCCCTTCCCTCCAGCGTGTTGACCACACCACACAGCTTGGTGTCGTCGGTAAACTTGCTGAGGGTGCACTCGATCCCACTGTGCATGTCACCGACAAAGATGTTGAATGGTGCCAGTCCCAGTACCGACCCCTGAGGAACGCCACTCGTCACTGTCCTCCACTTGGACATTGAGCCGTTGACCACAAGTCTCTGAGTGCGACCATCCAGCCAATTCCTTATCTACCGAGTGGTCCATCCATCAAATCCATGTCTCTCCAATTTAGAGACAAGGATGTCATGCGGGAACGTATCAAATGCCTTGCACAAGTCCAGGTAGATGACGTCAGCTGCCCTTCCCTTATCCACCAACGCTGTAACCCCATCGTAGAAGGCCACCAAGTTTGTCCGGCACGATTTGCCCTTAGTGAAGCCATGTTGGCTGTCACCAGTCACCTCCTTATTTTCCATGTGCCTGAGCATAGTCTCCAGGAGGGTCTGCTCCATGATCTTGCCAGGCACGGAGGTGAGACTGCCCGGCCTGTAGTTCCCTGGGTCTTCCTTTTTACCCTTCTTAAAAATGGGGGTTAAGTTTCCCCTCTTCCAGTTGGTGGGAACTTTACTGGACTGCCAGGACTTCTCAAATATGATGGAGAGTGGCCTGGCCACTTCATCCGCCAGTTCCCTCAAGACCCGCGGATGCATCTCATCAGGTCCCGTGGACGCATCTCATCAGGTCCCGTGGACTTGTGCACCTTCAGGTTCTTTAGATATTCTTGAACCTGATCTTCTCCTACAGTGGGCGGTTCTGCATTCTCCCAGTCCCTGCCTTTGCCTTCTGTGACCTGGGCAGTGTGGCTCAAGCATTTGCCAGTGAAGACTGAGGCAAAGAAGTCATTGAGTACCTCAGCCTTCTCCATATCCTGGGTAACCAGGTCGCCCGTTTCATTCTGGAGGGGACCCACATTTTCCCTCGTCCTCCTTTTATCACTAACATACTTATAGAAGCTTTTCTTGTTGTCCTTGACATCCCTGGCCAGACTAATTTCTGTCAGGGCTTTGGCTTTCCTAACCTGCTCCCTGGCTGCTCGGACAGTTTCTCTGTATTCTTCCCAGGCTACCTGCCCTTACTTCCACCCTCTGTGGGCTTCCTTTTTTTGTTTGACTTTGCCCAGTTGCAAATCAATACTGAATATCCTCTGGCTTTTGGAAAGCTGCTGGAGTGTTTCCGAACACACATATACACAAACCGGTAGCCTCCAGTGGCAGTAATATACATACACACAATTCAGTGTAAGTTTCTCTCTTTACTTTGTCATCAGACTAGTCATCTTCCTGCTAAGAAGGGTTGGATCTTGGCAGAGCAAATGAATGCTACTCCTAAATTGGTGGAAATGGCCTTCAGATAGTAAGAACACTAAGAAGAGATCAGTTCTGTCTCAAACTCTTACCCCATGCAATAAATATTGCAAGGTGGCAGACAAATGTCAGCAAAAAACAGGTTAATATTTTAGTTTGAAATCTTTACAGAACAAAGCATAGAAAAATTTAAATTTAACTATGTCACAGATTCATTGTGTCATCTGGGGATTCAAGTTCAATTTTTATCTATGCACCACTGTAATATTCTGTCATAAAAACCAAGATGTGGGAGCCCCAGTACATAAAAAAGTGCACTACCAATTTAGAGCAAGTAGTACAATGTAGAGCGTGTGGATATGCCAGTTTAAAAGCATCTTACACTACTGTACATTTTCATGCACAAAAAAAGCAGTAAGATCCATAGATTACATTTACGTGGGTGACTTAATAAAAAAAAATATTTTTTCTGAATTAAATAAACCAGTAAAAAGAAACCTGTGTACTGTTCCAAGCTTATCAGACTTCTGATTTTGATGTAGACAAAGGAAACTTATTTCCATGAAAATCAGGAACAATCTTAAATACATTACTGTCACATTTTTCTGTTAATGTTTCAAGTTATAATGGTGTCTCCAACATGAAATAATACTTATATGATTACAATCCCACCCCAAAACCCTCCAGTTCACTGAGATCAGCTTGAAAGGCTAAAACTTCTGATGATAAACAAAACACAAGGCACTGCAAGTATTTCATTACTTCTCAAGAATAAGCATTTCAGTTCCATGTGCTTAACAGCCACGCATTGTTTGAAAAAGTATACAGGCAAAATGAGAAAATGGCAAAATGCACCTGAAATGATTAGGCTCCTTTTAAAAAGCAGATATATATTTTAAAGTGCTTAAAACCACCAACTACTAACTCATTTAAATTCAGAGATATCTGAATTGTGGCAGATATCACACAGCCCGACACAAAGCAGGGCACAGCTCCCCTGCAGTCCAGCTTAACCGTTACAAGGATTTCAAACCTTGGTTAGTGGCAGTTCCATTCTTGATCTTTTGCTTTAGCAACAGCAGCACATTTTGCACTTGCTCAAATATGACGTCCACTCTTCTACCTCCCAATTGTGTCCAAAACGTCTTCAAATCACCTGAAATGCAAATTTCCATTTACAAATCTGTACAGCTCCCAAGAAGTCTGAAAACACAAGTAGCTCCTAATGGGCTCTTCAAAGGCTCCCACTCATTTCCTTGGGAGGCACTTCTGAAAAACCAGCCAGGACAGCTCTCATCTTCTGCAGGCTTAAACCTTCAGAAGTCTATTCCTGAACCTAATCATTAAAGTGAAACAAGTCAAGTGACGCACTGGAGTGGCCACGATGCTCCTTCAAGTAACTTTCCAGGCATGGCTACAAAGGGTTCTGTAGAGGCTCCAAACACCAGCAAATTAGTTCCACTACAAATTAATCACCACTGAAACTCACAGAAGTGACACAGGAGAATATTTTCAACTGAATGAACTGAACATATTATTAAACAAAAGACATTTGGAAAATTTTTTATAGCTGTAACCTCCCTTAGCTACACAAGCTAACTATCCTGTCACATCAATACTTTTGGTACGTTTTCTTGGGAAAAAATGTTCAAAATATTTTCCGATAAAAGCAGTTTGATAAGTTTTGTTCACCAAGTGGTATCAGTTGCAATAATTAATACACCCTTTATATTGTGCCTCCTTCTTCCACTAGAAATATTTATAAAGAACATTTTATTTAAAGAAATGTTTTATAAGCTACTAGCTCAGAACCTCTTCTCTTCCAAGTGTATGTACCTTTGAGGTACTAAGCCCATTCATGAAAGCTTTTATTGAGACATTAGCAGTGCATCTTTGGGAAGGACTCTGAAAAGGGAATATGGTTCAGCGTGTCAACAGATGATGCCAGAAAAGAGAACAGGCTCTCTCTCGTGGTTAATGTTTCTCTTCTTCAATGATCAAGCACAAAGGAGTAAGTAAACCTGTTTTCCTAGTCCATTTACAGAAGTAGAGTCCACTGTCACCATACCAGTTTCACATTCCACTTTCAGACAGCAAATCTCGGTTGGCAAATGTGCTAGGGTGACACCTGCATGAAATACTGCATTCTTGTAAGGCTAGTAAAAAAGTATTTCCTTAATTTTTCACTTAGCAGAGAATGACTTCTGTTGTCCAAGACACCACAACCTAAGTAATGCTATGGCAGTACAGAGTCTATGGTTCCTTTCAAAAGCATCCTGACAGCAGTGAAGAAAGTAACAATCTTTTGTCACCACAACCTCAGCTGCTTATGTCTCCAGCAGCTAAGGGCATAATATCTAATGTCAACAGGAAATGTTGAAAGTACTTTAACTTGTAAAACAACTGATTTGGCACTAACTCTTATCATAATTTCATGAGCTTTTGTAGTCACAGAAATTAAAAAAGTGGAAAGTCAAAGTCCTGTTACAAAAAAATGGCCACAACACTTTTTGGAAACCTACACTACTGCTCCAAGAGAGAACATCTGCCCTGTGCCATATCCATCCTTTTGCTGTGCATGACAGTATCACAAATTTAACATATGAAGAAATAAGTATATTTAATACTGGTGTTTAAAAACACGCATTTGGAAATTCTACTAAGAATTTCCATCACTGCAGATTTAAACTGCTGTCCTTATTTCTTATCTGTTTTCATATATTTCAATACATTTACTAAGTCTGGATAGTACTGATGGATAGATTACTTCAGAGGATGGGTGACAGAACACAGTTTTTCATTTCTAGTTCATCAGTTATAATCCTATGTAGGCCAAAAGGATACAAAACATATGCTACTACATGTAGTGCTCAAAACACTCACTCACATTGGAAATGCTTCCCCAGTTCTCATGCTGGAGTGCCCCGAAACTTTAGCAGCAAAAACTTGGGTTTTGCATGGAGAAGCAAAGATTGCATATGAAGTTCATAGTATAATTTTCATTTCAAACAAGACAGGTGTACACATCACTAATCTCTCTGTTGTTAATGCTGCTATTGTCAACCCCAGCCAGGAGGACAGGGAACGAAGAGACACAGGATGCATCTACCTTGTCAGCATTCAAAATGATCTTACCAGCTGATGACTCAGCATGTCGACTGTCATCCGGTGGCAATAGTTCCAAACCTGGCTGAGGCCATTTCCTCTGAAAGGATTTTCTTTTCCCCCTATAGGATCCTTGTGGCCATATCTCCCTTTTTTCAGCACTGTGTAGGGGAATGACTCTAGAGCAAGAAACAAGCAGCCAAGGCCAGGGCTACTTACACTACCTACCAGAAAAAAATACTTGGGCGAGTGTTTCCTATGAAGGATCTGTAGTGCTGCTGACTAACAGCTTCTACATACACCATAAAAGGCAAAACTATTGTCTTCTGGTTATCATTTTCACACCGTAAGTGGTGCCAAATATATACTACTTTCCCCTTTCCCTCCATAAATCCAAATTGTACTACCTTCAGTCCTCTCCTCCCTGGAACTGGTAAGGTTCTCCACTTCAAAGCAGTCGCACAGCACTGCAAGAGATGCAGAATGGACATGTAAGAGAGCAGGTAAGAAATTAAAATGGTTGTAGCTACTTTTTAAAAATTTATACAAGTAAATACTACAGCAGCTATCAGTGGGAGCACTGTGTGAGAAAGTGTTGTGGTGAAATAGTCATCCCACTTTCAAATAGTCATCCCACGTCTTGTCAAGATCTAGCTGAAGAACACTCAAATGAAACAAGCTGTGTGAGGAATTTTTTTTTTTTTTACATAGGTCATTTCTTATCATCCCTCAAGCATGAAACTGTCACGAGATGACCCATACTTTCCGGCATATTCAGCTGAGCCTACATAATCCCCACTTCCTATTAGCTCACATTTCTCTCTTTTTTTAAAAATGAATGCTGTCAGTACAGCAGTACCACAACTAAACTAATTTATTTAGGAAAAAATAAGGCCTTTTAGGTAAAAAAAAAAAAAAAGAATCTGTTTCTCAACAGATGCAAGATAAAGCAATATATCTCCACTGTAGTAACACTGAGAAGTAAGGCATCACTCTTCAACAACATCGAAGATACCAAATTTCCGACTATCACCACTCATGACGCAGGATAAAATGTACCTTATAAGTTAGCTACTTAATCTTTTCTATGCTATAGCTGAAAAGACATTTCCATTCATTCTGGCACAGAGATTTCATTTGGTTGACTGGGAAAAGAGGTTAAATGAAGACTTGATTCCTAAAAAAGTTTCTCACGATATCTGCCTAATGACTGCTCAAAACAGGTATATTTTTTAAGGCTTACTTCTTTGCTCTTCCATCTTCCAGGGAGGCTGCATGGAGGACTGTTACACTCGTTGGGGTATGGCCAACGCTGAGCCCAGCTCAGGTAGGAGAGCTGTGCGTTGATCTTGCTATCCTCCACCACCGCTGTAGGGTCAGCACAAGGGGCCTGTGGACAGGAGAGGGGCTGCCTGTCAGGCTGGGAGCTGCGCCAGGCCTTGCCACCAGCTGTCATGGGGTGAACCTGTGGCGAGGACAAACCTGTGGAGGGGGGAGAACCTCTGGTGGGGGCGAGTCTCTGGTCAGGGGCCACCCTGGGACACTCACGGACCACTCGGGGCCTTGCCCCAGCACCTTCCACCCTCCTCTGGCCAACGTCTCTCAGCTCGTCTGGGGATTAAGGAGAGAAAAGGATTAAAGTCGTGCGGCGTTGACAGGACACACTGCCACGCTGAGGCGCGGAGGTTCCCGGACCCCCTTGCTCCTTCAGGCACGCGTTCCCCGAGGTGTGGGGAGCAACGGGCTGCGGCCCGGGGAAGACCGGGCCGATCCCCGCCCCGCCGGGTGACAGGTCCCACAGGGCTCTTCCTGGAGTACCCGGCGATATTTACCGCCGCCGCGGCTCTCGCAGGGACAGGCCCCCCGGGACTTTGCTGAGGGACGGCGCGGCCCCGGCAGAGCCACGGGCCAGGTCCCGGCCAACCGCCCTCCTCCTCGTTCGCCACCGCCCTCAAGCCGGCCCCCGCTTAACAGTACCTGCGGGCGGCGCACGGCCGCGCCGAGCCGCGCTCCCCCCGACCTGAGCACTCTCTGCGCCCGGAGCGCGCGCTGCACCGGCGCCGCCCGCCACCAGGGGGCGCC
Organism: Grus americana; assembly: GCF_028858705.1. NCBI lineage: Eukaryota > Metazoa > Chordata > Aves > Gruiformes > Gruidae > Grus > Grus americana. The sequence goes on along the minus strand of NC_072852.1, from coordinate 188,794,225 downwards.
GCCCCACCAGGGAGGCCCCACCACCACCCCCTCCACCTGCGAAGCCATCGCCCCGCCCCCACGGCGGGTACTGCGCGTGCGCACTAACGCCACACCGCCCCGCTCTCCTCCGGGCTGGGGCGAGAACGCATGCGCGAGTCCATAGCGCCCACATCCCCCCTCCCCGTGCGGCTCAGGGTGGAGTAGGCAAGTCCTTGATGATTGGACGCCGAGCCTTCCGGGTTATGGCTTTGCGCCAGCGTTTCGTCGCTACTACGCATGCGCAAGGCGGGGCCGGACCGCACGAGCGAATGGCTGCGCGCAGGGGGTGGGCCGTTACGGTAGGACGCGCACCTTTCTTTGTTGCTATTGGCTGCGGCGGGGGCGCAGGTGCGCGTGGCACTGGCCAATGTGGCCGCGGAGAGGCAGCGGAGGCGGGGAGAGAACCGAGAGATAGGCGGTGCGTCCGCCATCTTGGGGCGGAGCGGTGCTGTAACCTCTTGCTGGCGTTGGCGAGTCGAGCCGGGCCTGGTGGGAGCGCCGCCATCTTGGCACAGCACCGCCCGGCCCGAGAGGGCGAAAGTGGGAGGGGTCAGGTCAGGTCAGGCCAGGCCAGGCAGCTTATCTGTTCGAGCGTTGGGCTGCAGGGATGGCCCCGGCCGTTGTTTTGGGCCTGATGGGGCCTGCCTGGTCTGAGGTACTGCGGGGTGCGGTGTCTCTCAGCGTGCAGTGAGGCGGCCTGCTGTGCCTTCCTACCCGTCTGCGGGGCTTCCTACAGCTGGCGTGGAGTCGCTAGGCCGCGGTGGGAAGTTATTTTGGCCAAAGGGGTCCTGGCAGCTGGCTGAGCTCGGCGGGGCTGCAGGCATATGGGTGGGGAGCAGGGGAAAATAAAAGCAAGTTACTGAGGGGTGTTTGGGCATTCCAGCCCACCAAATTAAGCTATTTGGTAAGTGAATGAGTTGCTTTATTTCACTGCTGGCTCCTTGCCTTTGCTGGTTGCAGCTGTACCCTATGATGTGCAAAGTTATTACTGCTTTTTTGATTCAAAGTGTGAAAATAAAGTTTACATTGCCCTTAAAAGTTTCAGCAGCGTTACTTTACAAGTGTTTGTGTTGTGACTGTGTAAAGGCAAAAATGAACCCACTCTTAAAAGGTGGGGAGGGTGGGTTGTCATAATTTTTTTTGTCACTTCTTTTTTTTACCACCACCTTAAACTGTAGAGATAAACATAATACGTACAAATAATTGTCAGAGCATTTCTAATCTTGTGGATATTATTAAAAGTATTTCTTTAGTTGGGAGGGAGGTGGAAGTTTAATTTGTGGGGAATGCTATGTTTACATGACTTGGAGCTCTGGTGAGACCCAGGATCCTCCAGAAGATTTTAACTTCCAGTATCTGCCTTGTACTTTTATAAAACCTTTTAAATGTTTACATAGGCATGCCTACATCTGTGCCTGTGTTTGAAGCTCACTGATTAGCCCATGAGCACTGCCTAACTCTACAGAGAAATGAGACAACTTAAAATAACATTGTTGGGATCAGGGTGGCTCAGCGTTATTGATGTGCTGACAAATCTCCCAATAAAAATAGTAGTTTATGTTTTAAAAAAGATTTTGCCCTTCTAATTGTTTATTTTAAAATGAAGTACAAGCTTTTCTTGTTCTTGGAATATACTGTGTTATGAGATGATTGCAGATTAAGTAATTTCATTTTACTGAATTTTTAAGATACGTGCACGTGCAAGTGAATACTGAGTGTTATGAAACACTTGTGGCGTTACAAATTGTATATGAGGAACATGCCAAATACTGAGAAGATGGAGCCAAGCATCATAATGATTGTATTAGTTAGAAGTTATTTTAAAAGATTATTTACTCATAAAGTTTTCCTTCCTCAAATGCCTCCTAAATGGCCTCCTGTGTTTGCCCTCATGCTTTGAAACTATGTGGTAAGCATTAATCGGCAATATGGAGATGATATAGCAATCTCATAAAGAGTAAGTTGTTAAATAATCATTTTTATGGTTGGATAATGGGATTGTATATGTCTGGTTGCCTGACAGTTAGGAAATGATTGGGTTTTTGTGATGATAAGGTTGCCATGTGCTTCATGGTCATGAGCAGCAAATGAGCTCGAGCCTTTTTCCAGCAATAATTCATTGAAATGTAAGTATTGGGAATCTGACCACCACGACGGTTTTACTTGGAAGCAGTCAGCGGCTTTACTCTGCAGCAGTGAGGAAAGCAGCCCCTTTGCTCTGAGCAACTTGCGGGAGCTTATTCCATCTGCCGTAGCGGGGTCTTTCACCTGACGTTTGTCAGTGAATGCGCAGTGCGCTGGTCACGCACTGTGAAGCCTGGCTCCAGAAAAGAGAGTGGGGAAGTGCCGAGGCTGACCCTGGAGCCTGATGCAAGGAACTTACTAAAATGCAATTTAAGAATGATTGAAATCAGACTTTTGCATTATTCACGCATATATAAATGTGTTTTATGTCAGTGAGATTGGAAATGCAGTTTTCTGTATTTTGGGAAGTGAATGCAGAGGATGTGTAGTGAAGAGGTAGCGCTGGTGTAACTTGTGTTATTCCCTATAAACTGTTAGTAGCACTCAAAACCTTTCACTAGCAACCGGGAGTGATGGAGGAAGCTGGAAGCACATGACCACACACCTCAGACAAAACAGAAATTAGTAATATAATTTGCTTGTTATTTGAAGCAAACGGAATGGGAAATACATATTTGGTAAAGCAAAGATTAATGACTCTGGGTCAGTTTTGAAACATACCTGAGTTTCCTTGGGTTTGCTCTTACCTAGAACTGTAAGATAGGCTCTCTGCAACGTAGCAGCAAATTCTGCCAGTGAGGCAGTAAGCTCAGTTCTTCCCAAACTTGTTAGGTGGCAGAAGCTCACAAGCGATGCTGATCTGACATCGCAGTACCCTGCCCACAGCACTCTTCCAGCAGCAGTATCAGCTTCTTGGGCTCTCCCACTAGCTTCTGCAGTGTAGACCTGGACTGAGTAACTGCACCTAGAGGTGAGGACAGCCCGTTCTACTTGCTTACATATTTGCTAGCACCTTTGTTTGGGTGGTGATGAAAGGGCTGACTGTCCTGGTGAACAGTGCTGTTGGTTGAGTTGCTGAATGACGCTTTTGTGTTACATAGCTCTGGTCGTATTTAGAGACTTCAGATGAACAATTGCATAAACAGGGAGACCGCAAATGGCTCCTTTGAGTGGGAGGAGACAAAGCTGGTCCAAAAGGAACTACCTCATCCAGTTCTCTTCTCTGGGGATGTTTTTATGATCTTGAATGCGGCGGGGATTTGGGGGTATCCTTGTATGGGCAGATAGGCTTGGGTGAGGTACAGAGGCATTGGTCGGACTCCAGAAAATAGCAAAGCAGTCAAAGCCATGGGCATTCGGAAAATGTTTTATAATTCTCATTTACCTTTTTGTCCTTTTCTGACTGGGTTGGCTCTTTGTTTTATTGACTCTTTTCTTCTTGAAGTATGAGTATTTTTACCTGCTCCTTCTCTGTTGCATGCTCTCTGGTATCCTTGGTGATTTAACTTGATACCTTATAGATAAGTGTCTATACCTCATTATATCAAAATGCAAGTTTAACATAATATTTTTTTACATTTATTAGTTTAAGTATAGCTTGTAAGTAGTGCCTTGTTTTTCACCCATCTCATCTATCTTAACTAAGATAACAGATCGGAGATCAGGTAATTTTAGACAGATCATTGCTTCTTTACATAACTTGTTCAGTGGGGCATCCTCTGGCTTATCATAGAAGTTTTACTGTAACCCATCATTACTTATGAAGATACATACTAATATTTATTCCCTGTAGGTATGTTGCTTACTAATTGGACTTGTCACAGACTATTTACAGGCCCTCAGTGCTGTGTGTTGTAATTCTGTTGCTATAGTAGATATGTTGGGGTTTAGGTATTATTAAGTTATTTGTATACTGATTTTTCCAGCTATTAAAGAAAAGGGAGATTTGGGATTTCTGAGAAGCCACTCGGCCTGTAAAATGATTTTGTTCTACCTGTGATGTAAGCATGTTTGCATTCCTGGCAACTCAAAGTCAAACAAATGGTCTGTTTGAGAAGTGGAGCTTCTAAAATCATACACTGTTATGGTCCTAAGGGAATCTTAAAACACAAGCAGAGACTGGCTATGAAAGGGAAAGGAAAAATTTGTGTCACTGTTTAAACAATAGACTTCTTTCATGTGGAGGACCTAGATGTCTGTTAATTACCAACTGGCTTGAGGGTTTTGGAGCCTGGCCCAATATGCTGAAACTCTTAACCGTCCACTAGCTGGCATATCCTTCAAGGTCTGCATTTGGAGGCTGGTAATGTAATGGATTTCATCTTTATAGACTATTTATGTAGTAGAAACATTTTCATTTTTAGCTGGATTTGTCTTACGGTCTGAGTATTCATTGCCAAATAGATTCCAGACAGTTGCATGAATGCAGAAAGGACTGGTTTAAGCATTGGATAACGCAGGACTAGGTCGAGCAGCACGCATTGTCTTTGCTGTGCCATAGCCCCACCACAATACACTGATCAAGACCTAAAACTGTGTCCTCTAATTTTGGGTGACTCAGATGAATTAACAAGATCTGAAAGCCTGTGATTGCAGTTGCACTTGAAAGGGCCTGAGATCTCTGGAAACCAGGCAGTACATGTATGTGATGAAAGGAACCCAAAATAAATGGATGCCTAAACCCCTTTTTATCTTCATTTCTCCATGTGAATATAACTATATATTTATCTGAAATAAATTTTCACTGGTATTTTCTGAAGTAAAGCTAGTGGTTCTAAAGTATTCTGACTCTTGATGGGCTCTGTGGGTTTGCATGCAGATTAAAGTACATGCACAAAGTATTTTTATTAAATGAAGACATAGCAGACAAAAATTTCTAAAAATCTTCAAGATTTAGTGAATTTGCGACATTCCCACTGCTAAGTGTTGTTCTGTGGGGTGCTCCACGACTTCTTTTTGCTTTGCCTTTTATTTTTTAAATCAAAGCATAAAGGAAGCTGTCCTTGTGATGCCAGCTGATCGGTTAGTGCTGGTCTTGTACAAAGGCAAAGGAATGAGGGCCTGGCATAGAATTGGACTTGACCTAATAAAAGCCATCAAAAGGAGGCATATGGTAAAAACTTGAAGTCATTATTGTGTGTAGATGAAATAAGCACTTTCAAACAAAACCGAAACCTGTAAGGTTTCAAATATACTAAGAGGAATTTGACTACAACCATAGAAAACAGGGTAAATACGTGTTGCGGTGTAGAGGCTCAACAATAGGCCTCTCAAAAAGAACATTCTGGACTAAATAGTCCCACTTTTCTGTGGGAAAACTGATTTAGCTGAAGAAAATACTATTTTTTTTAGTCAATCATGTTTCCTGATCCAGTTCGCTGTGCTGCATCAGCAGTTGGTTTGGCCTAACTTTGTAGAGGTGTGGAAACTGGCAGTATAGTGTGGAGAATAGGAGGAGCAAGGATGGGAAGCAGTGTTGTCCTCTTAATATTTATTGCATTTGGTTTTGTTAATGAGCATTATGAAGGGTCAGGGAAGCCACAGTCCTCTGAACATTTTAAAATGGCACTGGCAAAGAAAGAAACAGTTTTGTTCTCCCTGTGCTTCTCAGCCCTCCCCTGTTCATTTGGGTCATTGCTCAGGGAACTGGTTGGGGTTTTTTTTAAAAAGTTACTTATTTGACTCAGCTAATTCTATTTTAATAACTTTCCCCATCTAATTTGCTGTGCAGCCACTTGATATTTCTGCTTCTCTCAGGGAACTGGTGGTGGCTTAGGGGCAAAATGAGCGTCTCGAGATGGATGTATTGCTTCCTAATTTTATTGTTGGTGTCATTTATCCCAGTTTAAAATGTTTATGCAACTACTTCTTTAGTATGAGCAAAGTGGTGGGATGGGCAGAACACTTATTGTGTCCAGGTTATTGCGGATGGTCTTCATTGCACAGCAGAGCTGTCCTAAGCCTGGACTTCTCTATGTTGTCAGTTGTGCTAGACCAAAAACTCCTCCTGCTTTTTACAGACAGTGGCGATGAATGGGTTTGTTTTGGGGGCAACTGAAATTAACTTCTTGATTATTTTTTTTCTGTAAAATTCTTGAATGACTGGAACCAAAGAAGCTATGTTGATAATGTGTGAGATGTCTTTTCAGCAGCACTGAATAAACGAAGTGAACTGTGGGCCCAAACCTTTGCAACCCTTTTTCTTAAGAAATGTTACTTAAGTGACTCTAATGTATGAATTTGGCACTCCTTTCACAGAAGTGACTAGATATGTCATTTATCATAGAATCATAGAATCACAGAATGGTTTGGGTTGGAAGGGACCTCAAAGCCCATCTAGTTCCAACTCCCCCTGCTGCAGGCAGGGACACCCTCCACTAGACCACGTTGCCCAAAGCCTCATCCAACCTGGCCTTGAACACTTCCAGGGAGGGGGCAGCCACGACCTCTCTGGGCAACCTGTTCCAGTACCTCGCTGCTCTAACAGTACAGAATTTCTTTCTAACATCTCATCTAAATCAACCCTCCTTCAGCTTAAACCCATTACCCCTTGTCCTGTCACTACACTCCCTCATAAACAGTCCCTCTCCAGCTTTCCTGTAGGCCCCCTTCAGGTACTGGAAAGCTGCAATTAGATCTCCCCAGAGCCTTCTCCTCTCCAGGCTGAACAACCCCAACTCTCTCAGCCTGTCCTCATAGGAGAGGTGCTCCAGCCCTCTGATCAGCTTCGTGGCCCTCCTCTGGACTCGTTCCAACAGCTCCATGTCTCTCCTGTACTGGGGCCCCCAGAGCTGGATGCAGTACTCCAGGTGGGGTCTCACAAGAGCGGAGTAGAGGGGCAGGATCACCTCCCTCGACCTGCTGGTCACGCTGCTTTTGATGCAGCCCAGGACACGGTTGGCTTTCTGGGCTGCGAGCGCACACTGCCGGCTCATGTTGAGCTTCTCATCAATCAATACCCCCAAGTCCTTCTCCTCAGAGCTGCTTTCAATCCATTCCTCGCCCAGCCTATAGTCATGCTTGGGATTGCGCCGACCCACGTGCAGGACCTTGCACTTGGCCTTGTTGAACTTCATGCGGTTCACACAGGCCCACCTCTCCAGCCTGTCAAGGTCCCTCTGGATGGCATCCCTTCCCTCCAGCGTGTTGACCACACCACACAGCTTGGTGTCGTCGGTAAACTTGCTGAGGGTGCACTCGATCCCACTGTCCATGTCACCGACAAAGATGTTGAATGGTGCCGGTCCCAGTACCGAGCCCTGAGGAACGCCACTCGTCACTGTTCTCCACTTGGACATTGTGCTGTTGACTACAACTCTTTGAGTGCGACCATCCAGCCAATTCCTTATCCACCCAGTGGTCCATCCATCAAATCCACGTCTCTCCAATTTAGAGACAAGGATGTCATGCGGGAACGTATCAAATGCCTTGCACAAGTCCAGGTAGATGACGTCAGCTGCCCTTCCCTTATCCACCAACGCTGTAACCCCATCATAGAAGGCCACCAAGTTTGTCCGGCACGATTTGCCCTTAGTGAAGCCATGTTGGCTGTCACCAGTCACCTCCTTATTTTCCATGTGCCTGAGCATAGTCTCCAGGAGGGTCTGCTCCATGATCTTGCCAGGCACGGAGGTGAGACTGCCCGGCCTGTAGTTCCCTGGGTCTTCCTTTTTACCCTTCTTAAAGATGGGGGTTAAGTTTCCCCTCTTCCAGTTGGTGGGAACTTTACTGGACTGCCAGGACTTCTCAAATATGATGGAGAGTGGCCTGGCCACTTCATCCGCCAGTTCCCTCAAGACCCGCGGATACATCTCATCAGGTCCCGTGGACTTGTGCACCTTCAGGTTCTTTAGATATTCTCGAACCTGATCTTCTCCTACAGTGGGCGGTTCTGCATTCTCCCAGTCCCTGCCTTCTGCGACCTGGGCAGTGTGGCTTAAGCATTTGCCAGTGAAGACTGAGGCAAAGAAGTCATTGAGTACCTCAGCCTTCTCCATATCCTGGGTAACCAGGTCACCCATTTCATTCTGGAGGGGACCCACATTTTCCCTCATCCTCCTTTTCTCACTAACATACCTATAGCAGCTTGTTTGTTACAAAGAAGCTTATTTGTTACAAAGTAATACCAAAACCTATTCAAATTGCATGCAGACTGACATCTTAAAAAAAAAAAATCAACAACAAAACCAAAAAAACCACAGCTTAATAAGGTCGAGGGCTTCTAGACAAATAGATTTCATGTGTAGCTGCCAAAAGAAAAAAAAAGTCCACCAAATTCTGCTGGTTAGCTTGGTTTAGTGTGCAGATATGGGTTCTGTCAAGTTCGTGATGAACCAGTTAAGTGAGTTGTGGTTTGGTAGTGTGACTTTTAAGTGAAGGATTATTTTTAAGATGAATTGACTTTGTTAACGAATTCATAGCAAGGTGCTACAACCTTTGCATTAGCGGATCAAGATGTGTGGTTTCAGCCTGGTACAGGAATGAGGAAGAAAGGACAGGATCTTTTCTGGGTTTTTTTAAACTGTTTTTGCCACCACGTATTGTAGAAATATTTTAAAATTGGACCTCCCCGACCCCACCAAAAAAAGCATTCATGGGTGCATGGATTCTTTTTTTTTTTTTTCTTTTTTCCATGTTTCATTTTTCTTTTTTCTCTTTCCTCTTTTCTTCTTTCCTTTTCCCTTTTCTCTCTTTTTTCTTCCCCCCTTTTTCTCCTTTTCTCTTTTTTCTTTCTTTTTTCTTTCTTTTTTCTCCTTTTTCTTTCTCTTTTTTCTTTGTCTTTTTTCTTCTTTTTTTCCTTTTCTCCCTAGATTGTCCATTTCAGAAACAACCGATAAAGGTAGTTCCAAAAATTTCAAATTACATGTAGTAAGTCCCTCCACAGTTCGTCTAACTTCTCCAAAAGTTGCATTTTTAAGGGAAGTAAGAGGGGTTTGATTTTTTTCCAGCTGTTACATTTTCAGGGTGCCCAGCAGGCTGATCTGTCTCCCTCTGCAGTTGTGCCATTCCTAGAACTGGTGCAAGGGAGGTGATGGCAGGCAGGGCACGACTTCCCGTTGTGGCAGCAACGTAATCTTAGAGCAACTTAATTGTGAAACAACATCTTTAAATTATTTTACAGCATGAGTTTAAAAAAAAACCTTACAATATCTCAGTAATGGTTGTGCCTTGTGTTTTCTGTTGCAACAGGCAATAAATTAAGACGGAAGAAAGTGCTGCTGCATAACTGGACTTTGAAATGTGGGGATGGATGAGTGACAACTAATTGGATTGGATGATCTTTGTTAAAGACCCCATGCAATCTAGCACAAAGGCACTTGTACAGATTTATACTTACAAATTTCCTGCAGCAAAGAATACAGTTCACTTGCTCTTAAGTGTTGGCAGGAAGTTGTGCGGAGCTTTTTAAGTAAGGGCACTGGAGATTACTGAATACGGAGAGATTAAAATAATGCGGAAAGAGAGTTCACTCCGAGCATCTGTAGCAATCCTAGCAACACATAGCATTCAGCTCTTTGTTACGCCTTTTTTTTAATATGTCAGCAGGGAGGCACGGCTGTATCAACTTTCCCTCCTCAGGTGTACCTTTTAATTGTGTACTTTCACTTTCAGCAGTCATTGGCAGTCAAGCAGCTGTCTTTCACTTCTGCAAATAAGCAAAAGACTACCAATTCATGGTGGTCGTTTACTACTTGTTGGTTTTGAATGCAGGAAAAGCTGTCTGCAGCAGAGGATTTATTGTTACAACTAAGGCACCTGAAGTTTATAGGGCGAGGGCAAGATTGCAGGGTGGTTGTAGTCATCTGTTAAGGTAAATATCATGTATATTGTGTAATCAGTCTCTGGGAAAAGCGTGGGTTTGGATTTTTTGTTAATTTTTGGTTGGGGGTTTTGTTGGTTTTGTTTGGGTTGAGGGTTTTTTTGACAAATTTGTTAATGTATCTTAGCAAATGAGCTAAGTAAGGCTGAACCTTCTGAATGCAAGTTTATTACATACATATTATGTTGACCTTTGGTCCTACTCCTTCTCATCTGCAAGCTGTTAATAGGTCTTGTCTTTTACATTACAATCCATGTTTAGGTCTTAACTGCCCGCAGCATCTGTACTCCTCTATTGCAAGCATCACACGCAGCCTTGGGCAAAATACAAAAGTGAAAGACAAAGTGCTTTTGATTAAAGGCAGTTTGAATGAAGGCAGGTTTGAATGAACTCTGAGGTCAGATTGGCTTGGTAGTCTTTAGGATATGTGCTGTTTAGAAAAGGTTTTTCCCTTCAAAAAACCCAAAATTAATGTAAGAAAATACATACCCCTGCAATTCATCTGTGTTCCACCTTCTTTTGTCAGGGAAAGGAAGATGTTGCTAGAGGATTTCCCGAGATATCCTCATGCTATTCTAGTTTCTTGGGCAGCAGTTAAATGCTAAGAAAATATGCACAGAGTTGTTGCCCGTTGTTTTTCCTCTCTCTCGCTGAACTCTCTCTACCCTGTAAACTGAGTACCTCCTCATTGCAGTTCATAAGGTCATGGGAAAAGGTGGCTGCAAAAGTATGTGACATTCCTGTCTTTGAGGATGGAAAGCGTGGGGGACTAAGAAAATCTTCAGTTCTGCATGATGGGACATGCTGTTACATCACTAATATATTTCTAACATCGTTTACAAAAGTCTCTCTTAAAGTTGGGGGGGGGAAAGGGCTGAGAACATGTGGCTATCTATCTAGAATGTGCAGAGCCAAATAATAAAGATAGTTTAAGCAAAGGAGGAGTCCCATCTTGATTTAGAAGTGGTTCAAGCGCAGTAGACAATATACAGGAATACATATAAGCATTTTTTTATAAAGGTGATTAAAGAAAACCCTTCAGATTTTCTTTAGAATCTAGGGCTAATGAGAAGTTCTAAAAATATAAGGAACAAAAGAACAGCAACATATGTCTGATGGCTGCACTGAAGTTGTCAACAATGATGCTGAAAAGACAGAACTGTCATATATATCTGTAGTGAGAACGAAGCTGGATATTACAAATAATCATGTAACGGTGAACAAATCCATCGTATTACAGCAATAAATAAAGACTGAAAGAACACTTTTGACAATTTGTGTTACAAATTTGTGGAGACCGAGGAATATATATTTTTTTAAATGTCTAAAGTCAAACTGTCCAAAATCTTAAGGGCTGACATGTAGCAAGTACTATTCAATATGATTAATCGAAAACAAGTATTATAAAATATCTAGTATATGTTAGATTAAGGGTTTGATCTTGTCTATCTAAGAAACTGACTCCTGAAAATGTTGCGCTCAATGAAGAATCATTGAATTAAGATAAAATTTCCTGATGTTCAGTTATTGGATGTTTGCAAAAACAACCCCCAAAACCCAAAAAGCAACCCAAATGAACACACAGTTGGAAGATAATTCAAAATCCTTCCCGATAGTTTTATCTAGGCCACGTAGAGTAGAAAAATGACAAACGATGGCATGGCCTCATGTATTTGATAGAATTAAAGAGCACATTAACTGACTCTTTTGAAAGATGGACTCAAACTTTTGGTAAGTTAATCACCATGAAAGAAGGCTGGATGTACCTTAAGGATGAGGAACGCTGTCAAGGTATCAAGGCTCACGGGCAACAGTCAGTGGACAAGGCACTCCCTATAGATAAGCAGCAGCCAAGAGCTGATAGTAGTTGAATACACTGAACGCAGAATGGCAGATTTCCTTTCTGCTGTTACTGTCCTCACTTCTGGAATATAATCAGGTTTTATGAATTCACTTAAGACATACATTTAAATCAAAGTCAGTACTGGTTGTAGGTGTTAGAAAAATGTATCTATATACTGAATGTAGATAGTGGCAAAGAAGTAAATTCTGAGTTTGTTGAAGTGATTTGATCATGTACCTATCCATGAACAAAACTGAGAGTCTTCAAAGAGCATACGTTTGCAAATACAGGAGTCACAGCGGCAAGAAGCAGTAAGTAAAAGAGAATATGAATTTGCATAAAATGAAAAAAAAATTATTTTAAGTGACCACTAGCTAACTATTACACCAGCTTATTGATGGACTTCATAGATTCTTCAACACTTGAAATAAATGTCAATTCCAAGATCTTTTAAAGAACTGCTCTTGTTCAGGAAGTTGTTGAGTTACGTCAGACAATAATTCATGCTTTGTGACAACCGAAGTAGAGCTTTGCAATTTTTAAATTCCTTTGTTGGTAGTAATACCATTCATTTCTTGTTTTGAGAAGAGGAAAAAAATCTGTTTCATACTTTTTTTTCCAAATAAGGTCTTATTTTGTAAGTCTATAGGAAGTATTGGACCTCTCTGCAATTTAAGTTCTGTGTAGATTGTCACAGGTCCTCATTATGTATTACTTTTGAACTTCCTTACCAAGTCATCTGTATTATTTCTAAATAGAAAAAAATGTAAAACCATGTAGTGTGGTGGTTGGGTTAAATGACAAGGTATTAAATAGCTTAGGTTTACGTCTTTAGTTACTTGGCTAACACGCAGCTGTTTGGATATGGGCCTTTGTGTGCTGAAATCTTTCAGTGGAAGTTCTTATGCTTGTGAAAGTAATTTCATCCTGTGATGACAGCTAGTAGGTCTTACTGTGGTCATGGAAAGTTAAACTGGTGTGGTTCTCACTAGGTGACCTTCTCACAGGATTCTGCCTGCTCTCAGAAAACAAGCCATTTCTTTTCCCTGGTATTTGGGTGGAAACTCCAAAATCGGCAATAATGCCAGACATAATGTTATGTCCTTATGAACACTGCTGTTTTGAAAGAAACGTTTTTGGGACTTTTCTCTCTCAATTCCGCTATCAGGCCTACAGTTCTGACTCCTTGGTTTTGGGAATCTCTGCTCGATTTAGTAGATATGAAATTTTATCTCCTCGTGATGTTAGGCTTGGACATGACATTGAGGAATGTCATATGAAAGAGAGAACTGAAATCTTGAATGTGTATTTGATATCAGAAAATGTGTTCTGCCAGTGTTCTGACTCAGATAGCTTCTGACTATGATACAAGCATTATTTTTTTGCAAAGATATTGGATAACTTCTCATGTCTCGGTTGATACAGGTTGAGACTCCTTTTTCATTTGTGAGGGGGTACTCTTTACCTTCAGTGCTAATCGTGACTTTTTTTTTTTTTTGTATTGGACAGTAGCAGTCTTTTACCCTTCAGAAGTGTAGATTTTGATGGCAGATATTTTGTGAGTGTACACTGCAAAAAAACACACACAGAGGAGAAAAATTATCAGTTGCTTCCATAGGAAGAGAGCAGGTATGTAAACTACCATTATATGAGAAAACTATCACTTCTTAAACTATTTCCAGAGGGTGTGACAGTGCTTGTAAGTACAGATCTGTGTGCTGTGTAATAAAGGAGCTGTCAGATTTCGTTGAGAGGTGTGTAAAGGAGTGATGTTTGCTAAGAAGATTTCTATCAGTATATTTGACTTGGTATAGCCTATGTATCTAGAGCTTGCTGTTTATGTCATGTGGCAAGTTATTTAATTCCAGGTATCCAGAGCCTGTCGGGGATCTTCACTGTCAAGGCTGCCCAGGAGCAGCGTTGAATCAAAGCAAACCCAGGTGCCTCAGCTGCTCTCCCTCCAAAACAGAGATCAACCTGAAGACAAACGCACTTGCTGCATGTTGGTCCTTGTTCAGGACAGTCTTCCTGTGCTAAAAAATGCCAGCCTGCAGCCTCCCTGCTGCCGTTGAAGGAATTCAAGGAATGACCCTGGTTTAGTAATTAACACAAAAGGAACTCAGCCCTTAATTGGACACTTTGTGGTTGTATGTGTCTGACAATAATTACTTTGTAATGCCGGTTGTTGGGCAACACAGATGGGCAGAACAGTGGATGGCTTGTTAGTAAGGTGGGAATGTGCGTGGTTAGGTTTCCCCCATTGGGGAGTAACATTATTGGACTTCATAGAATATCATACAGGGTAATTGGCTCAATATAGTCAACTTTTGGCCAGGGTGGACTACATAGCTCTTTAGGGAGGCACTGGAGACTCCATCCAGGGACCAGAAGAATATGTGACTAAAATCTGTGACAGGGGGATTCATGACAACAGAGAGCATTCATCACCTAACAGGTAGGATGATCATGTTAAAGTCATGTTGTGATCCTTATCGTGGGACAGAAAGTGCAAGCATCCAGCGTTGCATTGACTGACCATGTATCTGTCACGTGAAGGCAAATATATTTGCAATCTGAGAAGTGATGAGTATACTTAATTGCTTGTCAGGAGGAATGACTTTGGGTACTTGTGAAGACCATGTCTCCGTGTGCAACTTGAGTTCAATGAATTCTCAAGGTTCCCTATCCTGATCCAATATGTTAAACCAACATTGTTGTAGGACAAAAACTGGTAAAGAGCAAACCGTGAGAAGACCTGGGTTCTCTTTCTCCAGGGGAACAGTATTGACTGCTGGAGATTTTCTTGTGTGACTTTGGGCAAGTCAGTTTAGATCAAAAGTTGCTTAAAAATAACAGCCATTTTTCATGAATTATAATAATGCTTAGGTTTCATTGTTTGACACTGGAAAAAAAATAATTCTTCATCTGAAAGCAGCAGTTGAGACTTTTAGCCTAATATTATTCAGGTTTTGGTTCAACTGTTCTGCTTTAGTAGGATTCTTAACTTGCATGAGAAGAGACTGAGAAGTTTGTTCTGTCTGTGAGTATGGTTTCTGGAGACGTACATCACACAAATTGCAAGATTGTTATCCCAGTATGCAAGAAAACGATGCAGCAAGCTGGGTACTGCCTAGTATGTTTGGTTGGGTTCCATCACTATGGTGTCAAAGCACCTTATGGTCTTGAACGCATTCCTTTTCCCATGGGGAGACAAACTGGCTTTTCCAAGATGACATAGAAACATGTGACAGAAATAAGAATTGACTCTTGGTTTCTTCGGTCTGAAGTCATTTCTTCATCGGTACAACACCTTACTTCTGTATGAGACTTTCTGGTAGTAGTTGTTCTCTTGTTTGAGGCAATCACTTGAGAAGTACTGTTCTGTGGGTAAATCCTGGCCTTTGCTGCCCTGAAAAAGTAACTAACTGGGATGCAGTAAATCATTGATGGTGCTGATTTCTTGTTTGATCTCTCACCAAGAGAGAATAGCAGTCTCTGAGCTCTCTTGACTGTTCAGTCTTCAGAATCAGAAGCAATGTGAAGTATCTAAGTTATATCTAAGTACTGCAGACATGATTTCAAAGTCTCGCAAGAAAAGGAATAGTTGCTCTTTTAGGATCTTTAAAGCGAATGTGTGTGGAGCCATTTGTAGCTATTTAGCATGGTGATTTTGGATGACACTTCAGCAAACCTCTAAGGTGCTGGTTGCCAGAAGCTGGAAGAGTAGAGCGCTCCTCCTTCTGATATATATATTTATTTTATACTTTGCACTTGGTGTCAGCTATGCTTGGAGATGGGATTTGATGGAGCTTTGTCTGATCCAGAATGATGGTTCCTATCTACTGCCATTCCTATGTACTGCATAGAGTGCACATCTTTGTGTGTTTGCTTGGTGCCACCTCAGTTTCCTCATACTAAAGTGGGTGTTATGGTGAGGGCCTCACAGGAGTGTTTAACTTGTGTTTCAAATTAAGCTTAATTTTGTTTGTTTGCAAGTCATCTTGAGAGCATCTGATGAAAAATGCCTTCGGCTTCTATTGCAGTGGTCAACAGAGGAAAAGTCATAGTCCATTGGGTTTTATTTTCCCAAACTGTCTTCTCCCTTCTCAAAAACAGAGCCACACACTAGGTATAAAGAATTATTGTCATCAAAATTTGATCTGCCTGGTATTTTCATTGCACATCATCATTAGTGAGAAGAATGTCCGCTAAGACAGCTTTCAGCTTCAAGCACTATCAGGCAGTTTAGAGTTCTGGTTAGGGATGCTCTGTTGTCTTTCACCACCAGGGAAGTTGTAGGGAACACAGATAGGTTTTTTTGCATACGCGAGCATGTTGGAAGAAGGTATCTTCTGACTTGCAATACCCCACGCTGTCTTACTAACCCATGCCTAACATTAGGAAAATTGCTTGCTGAACTTATGTGGAAACCAGCAGCTACATTCAGTATTTGCAAGAAGACTAAACAGTATTAATATTGTTTGGATATTTCAGAAATGGGAGATGGCAGATAAATGCTTTTAGACACACGGAAGGATTTTGCAATCTAATGAAGAAAAATGCTAGCAGTGATGCAAGGACTATCTTCTAGCATATTAGACAGCAAGGGCTTACTTGGCTGTGCATATCTTTTATTTGTTGCTACTGTAAAAATTTTTTTTTAGTGTGCTGCTATATGAACTGTAAGGTTGGGCCTCTCATGGTACACTTGTGATGAGAGGTTAAATTTTAGATCTTCAGCAAAGCTCTTGTTCCTTCTGAAAAGAGCTTTCCTTTTTACATTTTTAATTCTATGAAGAGACCTTAAACAAACATGTCCACTGAAGTGGTTCACTATACAGACCTGGGATAGAAGCAGTTTGAAGAGGTGAAGGCTTTAATTATATTAAAGTACCTGCTGAGCTCTTCAGGGAGTTACTGATTTTGGAGGACTACTTTCTGTTTGCATACGTCCGCAGGTAAAAAGCACAATGTTGTCATGAGTTCACTGTTCCTCCACTTGTGAAAGTGGGAGTGCAGGTATGGTTCCTAATTTTGTTTTATGTTGGGACACAGTAGGTAAGGGATGTGATTAACATTTTATAAGTGACCCTTTAGAGCACGCATAAAATTTTAATCTGTTTTATTTTTCAGCTGTTGGGCTTGAGTAACTTCCTGATTAGATGTAATTCCTGTTTGGGGTGGGAACAGGTAAGGAAAGGGACTCATTTTAGCTGACTTTCTCTAAGGATGGAGCTGATGGATGCCTTTAAAATGAGTAACATTTTAAATATGCTGGCCTGTACATAAAATATTTAATAAATAAAGGTTTCTGGAAGAAAGACCAGTGTCAGTGCATGATTGCTGGAGTGATGTACATGTGAATAACGTGTTCAGAAAAAACTCCTGAGCAGTTTATAAGAATTGGTGCATCTCTTTGAAATATACATAGAGAGAATTTTAGCAACTGTTTATATTTGCATTAAATAAAACAGGAAGGAAAAGGCAGTATGTGCTTAAAAGCACTAGAGGGAGCCAGGAGGAAGAAGAGGGGAAAACCATTGAAGACCTGTTTGCATTTTTAGGGACAGCTTATACAAAGCATCCATTTAAATCCTCCCGCTTGCTTCAGCTAAAACGCAGCTACAGGTCGGCCGCTGCCTCTGGCTGCTCTCTGTTCCCCCACGCTTCACTGAAGAAAAGTCAATTTTCTAGTACTGAGGAGAGGCCAGAAGCTTTGCTACTTTTTAAATGGCCATAGGGAAAACCACCTGCCCCTCCGTAGAGCGTACGTCCCTTTTGGGTTTTTTTTTGTTTTTTTTTTTTGCCTTGCTTTGTATTTGGATAAGCAGCCAAATGTTAATTTGCTTTTCGGTGCTGGTGGCTGTTTGGGGGGGATTGGTGTATAGGCTCAGTTCTGAGCTTCTCTCCCTCTGAGATTATGTGGGGGAGAAAGAGATAAAGTGGGGGTGTTGGTGTATGTCTGTATTGGGGACTGATTAGATGAAGAAGAGTTTTAATGGCATTAATTTGGGGTGGTCACATTGCTCTTGAAGGGGATCTGAGGAAAATGGGTATCTGTGAGCTCGTAGAATAGCATACGAGCATGAAGTTACTGTAAAGTCTCTCCTCTTATTTTATGAGGTTTTAGAAGTATTGTGGGGCACACTTTTTATATTGCTTTGTCATAAAGCTAAATGCCTTGAGTTAAAGTGTAACAGCTTTACAATGTAGATAATATAAATAATTTGGTTTTAGTTCCTCCCACCCCAATAAATTGCCACAATATTGCTCTCTTGGGATCTGTAAGAGTAGGACAAAATCCTGTGTGTGTGAGTTCTTTAATTTCTAGGGTTTGGGTTTGTTTTTTTTTTTTTTTTGAGGAGGGGATATCTTTTTAGCATTCTAAAGTTTCTCTTCTTAATAATCCAGTATTACACAACTAAACCTGTCGCTGAGGAGAATTGAGTTTTGATGGCCTGGGGCCTTGGCATTGAGCAGTTTTTGGGGAAAAGAAGGAAAATTTTTGTTGTTATTATCTGAGGCTGCTTAGGGCTTTGGGATGGTGGAAGTCATCTTGGAAGAGATAGACAGACTGGAAGTGGGTGATTAAATGAGCAGAATTAAAATATATATATATATATATGTACTGTGTGCTTATCATCTGCCTCTGTAATTTATTGCTACCACACTCATTGTTCAAGCTCCCTAATTTCTCTTTTCCACTTTAGAAAATAAATGGAAAGGGCAGGAATAATGGACTGGGGTTTTCTTCCTTTGGCCTTTATTAGATGACATGATTTTAAGTTATGAAAACAAGAACAAACATTTCTCAAAAGTGCTTTAACCGTGCTTTAGCCTGAGGACTCTGCTTACTTTAAAGGAAACAAATATAATGGAATTTAAATATGTGGAGGCTGGAGTCCTTCAGCAGTGCACAGAGATTTTTTTTTTTAGTGTACTTTGAGACTATAAAGAATTGTTGGCTGTTCATAATTATGTCATTCCAGATCTGAGATGGCTACAAATTATGAATTGAAGCAAACATTTCTTTTGAAATATTTAATAACCTCTTGGCAACAAAAAAAATAACAGGTAAGAGCACTAAGTAATTACAGCTTAATTCCTGTTGGATGGTTCAAAGCCTTTTCCTGTCATCTGAGAATTAACTGCACTGAAGATGAAACAGAGTATTAGAAAAGCAGGATTTTTTTTTTTCCCTGCCCCTGTAGCTACTCTGCTTTGCACTGCTTCTCCTGCTGCAATGCAGGGATGGGGGCAGGTGTGTTTCTTGCTCGCCCGGTGTGTAGACGGCTCCTATTAAAGTCCAAAAGTATTTCCTTAGGTAGAAGTCCAGTAGAGTTGAACTGTAAATTGAGTGCATATTACATTTACTCCTCAGAACCAGGGAAACAGGCATATTTAGTCTGAAACAGAGGATAGTAATTTTCTAGATAAAGGTTCTTATGCTTCCAAGGGGCTGCTTACTCAGAACGTGCTGTGAATACTTCAGAGAACTTGGTGATACACAGATTATCCAGTGGGGCCCCTTAATGTGCAACTAAACCGGCTTTTTTGTGATTATTCAATGTTTTTGGTGATTATTCAACTGCAGGGTAGCACCCACCAACGTTAAACTCTGCAGAGCGACAGAGGGGTGTCTTTTTACCCGCTGAAGTAGTGGTGGATGCACTATGGAAAAGATATAATTTCCCTTAGGAGAGGAAGAAAATAAGTTAATCTCCTAAAAGAACACAGTGCAAATTAATGACATAACATGCTTGGACTTTTGTGTTGCCTTAGGAAAAGCTGGTACCTTCAGTAGTAGCCCAAGGGCAGAGTTTTTATCGTTTAACTTTCTCTATGAGGTTTACCCAAAGGCTGCGGTATCCGATAAAAAAAGAAAGAGCCAACGCCAGGGAGGGTGTAAGGTGCTGGGACGCCGCACAATGCATCGCCCCGTCCCTCTCCCCACCGAGCTGGGGCAGAGCAAGGCACCCATGAATCAGTGCCCAGCACCGTGTTTTCCTCCCAGGTCCTTTGTGTCACAAAACATCGGCCTGCGCTGGTGGTCCACGTGCCTGCTAAGCTTCGTGGAGAAAGATGCCGCTTCGGAGGATGGCTCGTCCCACTCCGAGCTTGGTGTCCACAGTGTCCCTCACTGAGGTCTCTCTGGAGGTGGCCTAGAGAGGAAACCTGGCCCAGTTTTCTAATGTGAAGCCTTTAATTCTGTGCTGGAGGAATATCTCACTATGGGTTTGGAGCAGAAATTGCCACTTGGTGTCACTTGCTGCAGCGGGAGCAGCACTAGCGTCTGTTCCCAGTACTGTTCAGGGCAGTCCGAAAACATGGGGCTGAGGTATCTTCATGATCTGTTAGGTAAAGCGTAAGCACAAACGGCGGCACGCTTTACAGATAAGTCAGGAGCACAAATCTGCTGATCTGAGGTCAGCTCGGCACCTCCCATGCAAACGCAAGAGTGAATGTAGGGACGTGAAGGGAGCAGGGATGACTTCTGCTGCTCTGAGACCGGGAGGGACGGGGAGCGACGGAAGCTGGGCAGGCTGCTGATTCTTGGCTCTTCAGAGTGAGGATTTGGGTTACTCCTGTTTGCCTGGGTTGGCAGCTGGGATCACTAGCAAAGGATGTTAGCCCTTTAAAAGGTGGCTGTTAACATCTGTATTCCTCAGAAATGAGGTTTCTCATGCCTTTTTGGTTGCCTCTAACGTGGGTCTGTGAATAGCTACTGCAGGTGAGCCCTAAACTAAGATCTGATGCAACTGTAGTGCTGGTACGTGTCAGGGACTGAGATGAGCTCCCCAAGCAAGGGTAGTATATAGAATTATTTTTAATAACGTGGGACTTTGGCTGGGCTTTGCCCTGAGGAAGAGGGGACGGGAGGTGAAATTTCTCCCTGAGCTGGTGAGCTCGTCAGAAATACGTGCTGGGCTCTCATCCCTGTTGGGTCTCAGCCGAGATCCAGGTGAGGATGGGATTTAAATCCCACCCTGCAGTGCCCACGATGGCTGGTAAAGCATCCTCCTTTTCCTGCTCTTAATGCCTGCTAGGCAGCCGGGGGGGTGGGAAAGGCACTCGCAGTTCCCTTTGGGAATATGTGGCGCTTGCTGAGCAATAGCTGCCAAGAGAGAAGAGTGAAGCATTAAAAATTCCTTTAATTGCATTTTGCTGTATTTGTGTGCTTGATAATAGCTGGTGGCACTTGTTTCAGAACATTTTAATTGTATGATTTTTTTTTCCCCACGTTAGACTTTGAAAAAATACTTTAGCCTAATGCGTTTCTTCAGTGGCATTTAAATTTTGCTTAGAGTATACTGCAGTAGTGTGTGTGTGTGTCCCCCGTATTATTGTGGAAAAGTATTATAATCTTTACATTATAACATGTAGTCAGGCAGGAAGCAGCTTAACTTTGGCTTCTCTGGGGAGGACTCTGCTGAAAGATGTGGTGCGTGAACATGTTGATTTTATTATTATTATCTTGTAGCAGCAACCCTCTGCTGGGCTCCCTTATTTGCATTCTCAGCAGGACGGCAAGGTGAATAATTTAATTCCAGCAGTCTCCGCCACGTGATGGTGTGAGGACCCGTCAGCGATGCCTCCCCTACACCGACAGACTTCGGAGGGGAATGGAAACTTACAGAAGTGATGCGAAATCGTCACATCTCCTCCCTTAACCCCGGAGAAATCTCTCGGCAGAGCAATCGCTTCTTCCTTTGCTTTTCCACGCGTTCCTCTGACGTGGAGTTTGGGGGTGTGTGAGCCTGCGAGCAAGACGAGCGAGGGAGTGGGAAGCGGGGAGGGCAGTGGGGAAAAATGCACACCCAGCCACTGAGCTAGTCAGAGCAGGAACGACGAGGAGCGAGGCCGGGAGTGGAAATTTACAGCTGCTTGTGAGCGCCTGTGCGTGTTCAAGTGATCCTTTCTGCTAACGCTTTTCCAGAGGCTGACGGTCGCTCGGCAGAAGAAGAGCGGGAGGTCAAGTCGCGGGATCCCTTGTCTTTGCCACGTGTCGATCATCAGCAGGGGGGGAATAAAGCGGAATTAAATGGAAGATAACTAAAGGCGGCTGCTGGCGGCGTGGGCTGCGGGGAGGTGGCAGAGCTGTCTTCAGCACCTGGCCATGGGGCTGCGCAGGGCTGCCTAGGAGCCCCCACCTTTCCGCACGCAGTAAGTGTCAGCCGAGATGATGTCCTCCCAGTGACGGAAAGTTAAGTGATTTAATAAAACTTTTCTTTTTCCAGTTAGCACCAGCCTTTTTGTAACAGACAGCTCGTCTGCTTGTTCTCGAGAGTTACGCCGTTAGCTTTTTATAGCTTTGTAAACCGTGTTACCAGGAGCGGCTTTTTAAAGCAGGCAACCCTAAACAATACTCCTCCTGTTACATAAGGCGCTGGCTCCTCCACCAAGCGCTCTGTGTCCATGGAATATCTCTGGAAATGGCTTTATTTACAGTGCGGTTTCCAAAAATAAAATATCTGCAATATATCATTTCTCTTGCTCCTCTCTGCTGACTGCCTGCAGCTGCAGACTGGCTCTTGAGATGCAGAGGAATGAGAGCGTAGCCACTTGCATAAGACAGCAGGAAATGGTTAGGAAGTGTGTGTGAAATGTCACACGAAACGGTGTGTGTAAACTAACCATCTTGTTATTTATAGTCGATAGGTCTTGTCAACCTGAAATGCTAATTCTGTGCAATGGGCTATTCCTGAAGTCGTTATCAGACAGAACTTTCATTGAGCTTAAGGGAAGTTTTTTTCTGAGCGAAGACTCTTTCTTGGGCTAATAGTAGTAGTAAAGTGAAATTACTGCTATAGCAAATTATTTTAATGTGTTATGAAGCTATTGAAAGTAACACAGCAGGCTTGCTACGGACATGGTCAAGTGAATGCTGTGTAGAGAGTAAGCTTTCAGTAATACTGAACAAAAAGCAAAAATAGTGTTCACGTTCCCCTCTAATGGGTTTAGAGGAAGTCCTATTCCCTCTTGGCTGCTGCCTATGTTATTTAAATTATATTACCAGTTTCCATTATTTCTACAGTTATTATTACTACTAGAAATGGAAATTTAACTTGGTTTCCCTTTTACTCAAGTAAGTGAAAAGCTGTTAAGAGCTGTTACCTTAGAATTGTGTGTACTTCAGAGACATTTATTAAGAGACCTCCTCCTGCATGACTGAGCTCGTGGGAGTTTTGCTATGTACTACAGTTAGGCATGGAATTGAATTCTTAATTTTTTTAGGTTTGAAAGACTTCCATGGTGACAAACGGAAATAAGGATCCCAAATATTCTTGACTCATCAGTCCTGCATATTTGGTGGCTGTAAAATCTGCTGGTTTCTTATCTTTGTAGTTTTATTCAACATAAAGTAATAACCTACTACTTCTATTTAGTTTGTTAGCATGAGTGGGAGCATCTCTGTATCACAGATGATCCTGTGATACAGAGATAATCGATGTAGATGTGAGTATGGTGCTACAGGATGCTGCTTCTGCATGGGTTTAGAATCTGAATGTTACCTGGCATTGCAGTATGCAAATATTATTTTATAATAAATATGTTAATAATAATAATAATAATAGAAGTGGTAGCACAGGACCTGCCGCAATAAAAAGGACACTAGGCAGCAGAGTCAAACACTCAAAAAGTTCTGAACCTTAATTCTGGCATTTATCTGTGCCAATGTAGTCTGTGCTCTGTACCTCGCTCAGGATACTTATATTAATTTTCAGTCTTATTCTGTATCACCACACGTTTATACCCCCTTTCCCATCATCGCTGCCTCATTCTGGCTGGCGAACACCCAAGCTGTAGCATCTGCTCCTGCAGCCCTGTCTCCCTCTTCTTCCATCGCCTTCTTCCCCTCTTGTGCTGGTACAGCTTTTTGTAAGACTGTGGGGAGAACTGGTCTAGAAACCTGTGTGCCCTTTTTTCCCCCACCGGGCTATTTTTTGTTAACCTGGGTTGGTTCCCTGACCTGGCTCACCCCGGGGTCCTGCAAACAGCTGTACCACTCCAACAGAAGCTGTAGAGATGTGAATAGATGTGGAGCAGGGTGGCACCATCATGGATCAAAGCATTTCTCAAACTGTGTCCTCCGTGACCATATAGCTATTTGGTGTTTCATTTTATCCTCTGTGTTTGCTGAGAGACTATATAGGCTTTTTGTTTTTTATTGAATGGGCATTCAAGCACTCAAAAATAGAATTATTAATTTCTTTGAGTGCTTCCATAGAGCTATGCCACAGCACTTGAGTGGACCATCACTATGAATGCCTTCAGTTTCATAACAGCATCAAACAACTACATTATATTATCGTTCTCATTCTGTAGAAGGGGTCAGATTAAGGGCTGAGCTGCCTACTTATTTTCCATGTCTGATCTTCAGGATGCTTGCCACTTGTTAAAAAAAGGTGTTTGTGGCAGTGGTAGGCATTACTGCAGTGTTTTGTATGTTCAGGTGAAGTTTCAGCCTTCGTTCCAGGTAATGCAACAAGTAGCCAACAGCAAGGTTTATGATGAATAAATTCTTGAGCTTTTGGAATAATTTTGTTGCCAAGCAGAGACAGCATTCATTCACCTTAACCATAAAGCCGTCCTCTCTCCTAGTAATCTCTTGTCTCCTTTGCAATGCACGTTCCAAAATCTGCAACTCGTTGTGGATTTGCAGATAAGTTTTTTGTTGTGTAGCCCTGATTCCTTCTGTGTACTGAGTGAAATATGGGTTTTGTGAGGGGACTGCATGGGGGAGGATGGATTGGACTTCTCCAGGAGATCAGATGGCTTCCATCCCCTGGTTTGAGTAGTGACTCTGTATTTGCAACAGCTTTCCCAACTATTGCAGGAGGGGTAAATGAGGGAATAAGGCATCTCTTGTATTATGAAGGCAAAATTACGAAGAAAATGTGCTCATTCAGGCCCAAAATATATGAGTCTTAGGCACACTGGGGTAAATGGAAAATGAAGGTCTTTTTTCCATTAAAGAAGCTCTCACCTAATATGAGTTACTGCAATTTTTTTATTCTGATCAGTTAGTAGATGAAGGTTAGGAACTAAGACAAGACAGATGTCTGATACTTGAAGGGAAGGAAATTTTTTCAGTCATTCATTTTTGAAGACCAAATGGCTTGTCTGGAGGAACGTCTGCAAAGAGGCCATGGATGGGCTCATGTGCCTTCGTGGGCAGGAGGAAGCGTTTGCTACTGAGCTGCTTAACTGAGTCACTTCATAGTGGGATGGGCTGGTGAGTACAGGGATGTTGCCATCTGCATTTTTCCTTCATCATGCTTATGAGCTCAGTTGCACTGTAATCTTTCAGTATATGATTAAGAGCAAAGAAATTGGAGAGATTGTCTATAAACAGAACTAGATCTCTTAGTGTACTTTAAAGTTGTATTAAAGAGTTCAAGTTACACTGGTTTGTTTGTTGGTTTTTTTTAGTGCATTCCCTTTATGAGCAGATACACTGGCAGAAGAGATGTTTTGAAGACTGATAAAGCATAGGCTTTGGTGTTGAATGATCTAGCTTTCGTTCCTGAAACAGCCACTGATTTTTTTTTTTTATATGGCCTTGGGCAAGTCTTCTCATCTTTCTGTGCTTCAGCTTCTCCCTTTACAGAGAGGGCAGAGGAACAGCAGGTATATAGGTATTTTTGGAAGTCTGTTTTCCATCTTGGTTAAATGTTTGCAGAGTTGGAGGCCTCTGAGGGAAGGCATCTCCTGAGTATGAAGGGATGTTATGGTACCTTTGACAAGCTACTGAATACCCTAAAACTCATGTCTTGTAAACCTCATCCACCTCTGGATTCAACTTGCTGCCTTAGTCTATGTGATTTTTTTTTTTTCATTTTCTTTTTTTCTGATTTGAACAGAAACAGCCAAACATTTAGAAAGTGGTGCTTTAAAATTGCCTTTTGGTGTTTCTGTCACTTACCTAAAATAAAATCAGTGTCACTTTTTTTCTCCCAAACAAACATGGAATTATATTCCCTGAAAGTATTTTTGTAAAAGTATGGCTTGTAAAATGTGCTAGACTCTCCAACTCTGGCAGCTGAAACATCCTGTTCATACTGATGGCAACAGCAGGCTTTGGAAACCACTGTTCCTCCTACAGCACTGCTGGGGCGTTCCCCCGTGACCGAGAGAGACAACCTCTGAGGCCGGGAGAGTCAGTCTGGTGAGGTACAGCTGTTTCTTTCCTCAGTCTCTTAAACTCCTCACAAGAGCACTGATGAAATAACATCATCACAACTAAATGTTTCAGAAGTTGGCTGATCCTCCATTACAAATTCAGGAGTGTCCACAATGTGTTTCTGATGTTATAAAAACATATGCTCTTGAATAACCATTAGATGGAAAAAGTTTTCCTAGAAAGTAGGAAAGAAAGGGGCTCATTCAGCCCTGTCCCTTGCTGCAAGACAGCGGTGTCAAAAATTTATGAACAGATGCTCTGTAGTGTGTCTGGTAGAGCAGGTCATTTCAAAATCTCAAAGCTCCAATGGTTGGAAACCTTTACATTTTCAGCTTAAGTATATTCATCAGCAGTTGCTTCTGCATAAATAAAGTGTTATTGTTATTAGAGCTGAAATAACTTGTATTTTTCTTCTAAGCTTGCCAAGGCGAGCACTTTTAGCTCCTAGAGATGCTGATCTTCCCATTTTTCTGGCCAGCCTAGGGTCCTTCTCTGCACCCGCTCTAATCTCTGTTGGTTTTACTTGACTGTGGATGTTCAGGATTGTGTACAATGCTCCATATGAAATTCCACCAAGACTTTGTACGAAGACATGTATACCTTTGTATTTCTACTGGTTACTTTCTTAATTCATCATGCATTTGTGTCTGTCTGTCTTCTGTCTGTAAAATACCAGTGTAGTCACTGGGTATCTGTCATTTCTCATGGTAAGTCCCCAGCTTGAAGCATATATTCATAGAATCGTAGAATGGTTTAGGTTGGAAGGTACCTTTAAAGGTCGTCTAGTCCAACCCCTGTGCAGTGAGCAGGGACACCTTCAACTAAATCAGGTTGCTCAGAGCCCCATCCAACCTGACCATGAATGTTTCCAAGGATGGGGCATTCACCACCTCTCTGTCTCTTCTCCCGTTCAGCATTATCTGATACCTGTTATTCTTCATTTTTACCCCATTTTTTTTATCTCAGTCCTTGAGGCCATCCAGTTTCTCAGGTAATGATATTCCAGTCCTCTTCTGCATTGATACTACCTTCCTATTTTGTGTCACCACAATTTTGGGGTAGGCTCTTACTTCCCATGCCTCTCTAAATAAGATCCCATCTCCAAATTGTTCTTACCTTCTCAGATGATAAGTCTCCCTCTACATGGTAATTTTTCCTCAACTAGTTTATTTTCCATTATATTCAATTTAGTGTACTTCCATGTCAGATGCGTGGGTTCTACAGTGTTTTTTCTATCTAAAAATATATTAATAAGGAATTTTAGTATGAACTACCTTTGCTAAGCCTGTGCTGCATTCTTTTCAGTTGTCATTCATCTTTGTTTTTCAGTTATTTTTAGACTGGTTTCTTGAGGAAACAAAGATTATGTGGTCATGCCGTCCGTCTCTCATGCTACTTCTCTTTGCGTGGTAACTGCTGAACTTACTGGCTGATTTCAAGCAACCTTGACAGAGGGCTAGACGCCTGGAAAATACTGAGTTCCAAAAAACGAACTGAAAATAGGTGATGAAAGGAACAGGGAATTTAAACCAAATTAGTGCCTCTGCCGAAGAGAAGACCTTCCAAGTAAAGCTTAGAGAGCAGAGAGCTAATATAAGGAGGAGGACAGGGAAGAAATGCCCCAGCTGTGTTAAAAGCTTTAGCAAGAGCTCATGCTTTCTTTGGTGCTAGAGAATCCAGTCGTGAGGAGCAAAATTGGAGGAGAGGAATCCTTGTTTTGCCGTGTGCCTTATGGAATAGTCAACCATAAGACTAAGGAATACAAGTCCCAGATCTCAGCAAAGTGACTTTACCCCCATTTGCTTCTACCTGTAATTGTGAATAGCACGTGCCCCCTAGGAGATTCCTGCATGGAGAAGCAAAAGGGACCGTAACCTGCAGCTGCCAGTATGTATTTTCTGAAGTGATGGATCATCTTTTTCCAGGTGCTGATGGGTTAAAAACTGTGTCCTGAAAAGGGGTAAATCCAAAAATGTTCTTCGATGCACATCTGGGGTTCTCCTCCTTTTTCTCTCTGTCTCCCTCCGCTTGCATACAGCAGATGCTTTGCTTTGTATGTAAGACTGATAAATGAAGTGAAGCAGAGACTTGGCTCTGTTCAGCAGAGGGATGAACAAAACAGGCTCTTGAGTCGCTTCCTGCCCTATTATCGGTGATTTTGCTGTTGCGATTAGTACACTGGTAGGGTGTGAAGAGAAATGGTATTTTATCACTGAGCAGTCACTGTGGTGACTTGGTGGTGAGAGTGGAACTATACAATGGAAAAACCTGGCTGTTGGAGTTATATGGCAAAATTAATGACTATTTAAATACAGACACCATACTCTAGACAGCTATGTAAGTTACTTTTTGGGAGGAAAATGTGTTTATAATTTATAGTCAACATTTCAGTTAGAAATGTAGTCTTAATTTTTTTAAATCTCAGAAGCTATTGTTCATGAGTATTTCAATTTAAAAATCAAATTATCTCCCCCTTTGCTTTTCCTTGTGTGGAGTCTTCTAAAAGGGGAAGATGAAGGGACAGCTTCAGCAGTCTGAATAAACTTACCCCACCTTGCATGAAAATATGTCTTTTCTGAAATGCAACGTGCTTGTTAAGCTCCTGCTCTCAGACTCTCTCTCTCTTGCATCTTCTCATCCTCATGCTGTGTCTTCACGGATAATAAAACATGCAGAATCAGGTCCTTCGCAAAGTGTGTTGCGAATTACTAATCTTCTAATTGTAGCACGTGCAAGATTATGGGGCTTGGCACTTGCTAGCAGCATTTATAGAGATTTATTTTATAATACTGGCATCCCAGTCTTTTCCAGTGCTTGTATATAGCTGAAGGTGCCCAAATGAGTTAGTCTTCAGTCTTGCATGTTGGCAAGTTGGGGCGCGACTTGGCTCTGTTGCTGGTTGGATGGTGCTGCCAAAGCTGGTGGTTGTGAGTTCCATGGGAGCAGGACTTCCCAGCTCAGAGCTCAGCCAAGTAGTGAAAGTTGCGTAGCCAAAACTGCGGAAATAAAAATGAGTTTGAACTGAACCATGAGGAGCTTGAAAATGGAAATCTGAAAGAGGTGAGCTTTGAAACATTTGGTAAAACTGACCTAGCAACAAATGAGAAGCTATATACAAATTCCCCTGCTCTGGATACTATGAAGAAACTTTTGGGTTAAATAAGACATATAAAATTATTTCCTACATGTCATAGAAACTGTTCTTGTAAAGATAATCTGCAAAAGTATTTTGAAATGTTTTTAGTAACATGCTAGAGCAGAGTCCTTCTAGATTTTTTTTTTTTTAATTTATTTTCTTTTAAGGACACCTCTATGGTTTGAATTTTATACTTGGCTGTTTTAGATGGTTGCTATTTATAGTTGTAATAGAATGTATATCTAATCTGGGTATTAATTCCATAAGATGTTTGGAGATTAGTAACACATGGATGTATGGCACAAATGGAGTCATACTTCATGGTGGACTCTGTAGCGTGTCGGTAGTAACCATGAAGCACGAGGGGAGTGGGTTCTTTGGGACAGCTGGGAAAACATTGCACTGTTCCGTTTTCTTCTTTATACTGTGTGCATTGTGCTTGTTTAATTCTCTCCTTTAAAATATCTTGTGTAAAGCTTTTTTTTTAAATTGTAAAAGTTGAAGAACAATAAGGAGATTGAAGAGGTTTGTGTATATATTTCCATTTTCACAACTAATCTTGCAAATGTCTGTGGGGAGGGATGGTGACGGTTGTCTTTTGTTGTGGAAAGAGATGAAAACGTGACATTATTTTGGTTTGGGTTTTTTACCTCTTCTTCATTACTGTACAAACTGGAATGCAGTCCAGAACAGCACTGTGGTCTCCTTGGAAAGTGATACTGCCATAACCAGAGCATGTTCCCATTGACTTTAGTAGATCTTTGTGTCAGACCCTCAGTAACACCCATAGGAATTCACAACTTGATGCTATGTAGGATCAGAAACTAAGCTATTTGGTTTCTTTCATGTATAAATACCGAGATGTGTTATTTGCCTTTCTAACTATATAGAGGAAGAATGTTTTAAATTAAACAAACCCCTTTTCGGGAAAATGCTCAGTCTTTCATTTAAATGTCATGAAAACATTTGTGTCGGTATTTAGGCCTGATCCTCTGTTCCTTATTTAATTCAGGCAATGTTTTACACAAGTGAGATCTGACCCACAGATTCTTGTAGTCTATCAGACTCGGGGCAGGGGGGTACCTTCACCTGCTGCTTCTCGAGAAGCTTTAGGCTGAAAAAGAAAAGCAGCCGAAGAAGGAGCGATGGTGGAGAAGCTGGGACCTTATCCTGTGATGCTCTAAACAAAGGACACTTTTGGTGTGCTGGCCTCTACAGTTAGTTATCTGCAACGTGATGAAGCTGGTGAAGTTTGGCAGAAACCTCTATCAGAAATCTAGTGGAGCCTGCCAGACATGCGATGTCCAAAACATGTTGGACATAGGCATAGACTCAGTGAAGCGCTGACCTGTAGGTCAGGGGCTTTAGGAAGCATCCAGTTCCTGCGCAGGTGCTGAGTAGTTGCTTTCCACGTGCTAATGGTGGCTTGTGACTGTATATCATAATCTCTTTGCGTATTTTTATTGCATTTTTGTATAAACATTAAAAGCTATTTTTGTTTCTTGTTTGATTTAAGGCAGTCCTCTTCTATCCTGAAGGAAGAAATCCAGGTGAAGAAAAACCATGCCTTTGTTTAGTAAATCACACAAAAATCCTGCTGAGATTGTGAAAATTCTGAAAGAAAACATGGCCATATTGGAAAAACAAGAAAAAAAGACAGACAAGGTATGAGGTAATGTTGTAGAAGACCAATAAGGTTTTTATGTCAGGGAAACAGTAGAATAAGCGGAATAAAATTGTGTTTTCTCACTGCTCTGATTCTGCAAGCACTTGCACATGCATGTAGTTTTGTGTTTGAACGGTCCGGCTGAAATCAGGGGGCTTTTGCATAAATCAAGTACAACAGATCTGGGGGTCAAACAGAAAATGTTGAGATTTAGGAGCCTCAGCCAAAATGAAGGGTGATCTCCTACTTCAAATGGTAACATATCTAGCAGAACAGCTTGGGAGGCTATTTGAAAACTATTGTACTGTTAATTTGTTTCGCAGGATAACAAATGAGACTGCGAATTAATGTGCAGGTACCCGCGGAACAAAACTTATTTCTCGTGAGCATTGTTTGCATAAACCAGGAAACCTGTAGGTATTCAAATGTATATAAAAGAGATCTCACTCTGCTAATCCTTTGCAATCTTCTGCATGCCAGTGCTTTCTAAATGAGCTGTGCTACTCATTTGTGCTAATACTATCGCTCTCCTCTAACTCGGTGACATAGACCTGCGTTACTTTTGCCACTCTTCCAGTGACCAGTTGAGAAGATACACCCCAGCATACAAAATACTCCCAGTTAGGAATTTGTGTTTACATAAAATCAAATTTTTTATTTTTTTTTTCATCTGAGACTGGCTCTCTATTACTGTAGCAGAAGTATATGATTTTAATTAACAACAATCTTTGTAGGTTAAAAGTGAATGTCAGTGGAAAGAGAAATGGCTGATAAAGTGACATTAACACAGTTTTTGTGCAGCTGATGTTTGTGTGTGCATGTTGTGCTTCCCCCACCCTGGGCAGAAATCTGTACTAGAACAAACCCAACCCAAAAGGTAAGCACGGAGCCCTTTGTGCCCTTAGTGAAACCCTCTTGAAACTTTTTGGTTCAAAGGAAGTAGCTCAGAGCGTGTTAATTACATAAGATCGGTCACAGGGATTTCAGGGAGGCCTCTGGTATTTGATGTCTCCTGCTGAAATACCTTCAGTTAACTGAAAAGCACTGAGAGACTTTGACTCTGAACTAAAACTTAAAATAAGTAACTGGATAAACCAACAGATCCTGCCCTCCCCTGCTGAATTCATGCTTTGGAGCCTGATTAAAGATGACATTCAAAGCAGAAGTTCTAGACTTGGGTTTCTTTTTGATTTGCTTTGCAGCATGACTCCTCTGGGTTGTGGTTTTGAGGATTTTTGAGCTGGTTTGTTTGTTTATTTGGGTGTCAGTGACAAACGACAAGAAATTCAGACTTCTTAGAAAATCGAGAACTCGATGTAAATTTTTCATAAAAGTCAGAACAGCTGGCGTGTGTTTTCCTCACAAAGCAAAAGATGCGGGAGCGTTCCCCCGGCATAGTAGGATGGAAACAGCTGGCGAATTTAATGACGAAGCTTATTTTACAGGAGGAGGTTGGTTTTTAGTATTTTCTGCTGTGCTTTATCACTACGGGATGGAGGATGTTCCTGGGGTGAATGTGGGTGATCGGGGGAGAGGAGGGCGGGGAGACGGGGCAGTCGCTTCATCGGCAAGGCAGAAAGTGAAGAAAGCAGCCTTTTTTTGGACAATATTTACACATATGCTTTACGTGGCTTGTTGACTCAGGACTTTGTGCTCCGATGTAGAAGCAGCACATAAGGCCTTTCTCCCTTCAGAAGGGAAGATGTGAGACTCCTCAGTAACGCTACCTTCCACCTAAAGTGTTGTGCTGAGCTGTCCTGAAATAAATACCTGTTAAAGAAAATAGCCAGATTCATAGTCCTGAGTTTAGGGAAGTAAATCATAGGGAATATCTTTAGTAGCGTGACAATGGCAAACTTTAAAAAATGGCAGAAAAAATAACTCTTGTGAAAACAAT
The DNA here is from genome assembly GCF_028858705.1 of Grus americana. Lineage (NCBI taxonomy): Eukaryota > Metazoa > Chordata > Aves > Gruiformes > Gruidae > Grus > Grus americana. The sequence continues at coordinate 188,761,633 of NC_072852.1, read as the reverse complement.
CACCTCATCACATCTCTTACTATCCATACAGGTTTGTGAGCTTAGTAAAACCATTTTAAAGAGTTGTTTGCATTTTGAATTGGAGAAGAAAAGATGATGGGGAGACTTTCAATGGCACACAGGTTTTCAAAACTTACTCAGTAATACTAATGAATAACATCTTGTCTTTTCGTGAGCATGATTAGAGAAATTTAACTGAAAACAAAAGCAAAGAAAAACAAAACACAGCGCTGCATTCTGTGCTCTTCAAAACCTGACAAGGTTTTAAAATTTACCTTTGGTTTGATGTCCAAATGGAGATGAAATGCGTCAGACTTTCATAAAAGGGCCCAGAGGTCTGGCTCCTGCGAGAGCTGGTTTTGAACCCTGTGGGTCTGTGAATGCAGAAATTTGGGAATCAGGACTCTTCGATTTTCACATTTTGGTCTCCTTGTCTGCTGCAAGAACTGGGGGGGTACTGTTGTGCCTCACCATAAAACCGAGGTTCCCAGGACTTCTGGGCTACAACCCCACAGCATCCCTGATGTTGCTCACGTGCAGAATAGCTTCCAACTAGGACTTGCATCAGATGTTTAAACAAGAAGATTTATCCTGTGACAATTGAGCTGTTATTGCAGTACAGCCAATGTGGTATGTGGGCTGAGACAGCTAAAAGCTGCTAATACAGCCGGAATTGGCAGAGAAGTGTGGCAAAGCCTAAATTAACTGCAGGGCTAGGGGAGAACCTCCTCGTTTCCTTTCCCAGTTGAGAAATCATAAGTATGAGGTGAAGATGCCCTGGGCAGCTGCGGGGGCGTGAGGTTGAACAGGGAGAGGCTTGATGCTTCTAACACAACTTTGTGCAACTTTCAGCAGGAACCATCTGTGCCTTGGAGGGGCTGTTTTTAAATAATGCAGAAACGATAATTCCTACCAAGCTATGCAGGACGCAGGTAGAGGGAGCCTTAATGGCAGATCAGTTAAGACTTCCTAAGTAATGGGGAGAGGGGGGAGAACACAACTTGATACACAGGATGCAGAGAAGCAATTATGCATCTTTTCTGAGACACATTTCCATGTACACATATAATATATACAGAAGTTTGCACTCTTTCTTAATAATGCTTTTGTAGTCACAGAATAGGGCCCAGTCAGACTTTGACTGAACTTTATTGAGTGGCTAGCATCTGTCGTCTTAGATAAGGACTGAATTTGACCCAGTTCCTCCATGTGTCTTATTTTTTTAAACCTATTAATGTGTGTAGTATTGCCATAATGCTTTTTAAACACTCTTAACTGAAAAATAGGCTAAGTTTTAATGTTTGGTTCTTACTTTTATTTTATGGGTGGGGTTTTTTGCTTGCTTGCTTGCACGGCTGCATGTATGCTTAAAATTTTGCCATTGTCTCAGCTACGTTCTGATGGTTGATAGACCACAGGTTGAGAAGTGCCACCACGTGTGGCTCCTCTTCCTCTGAAGTGCTCTTTCTAATACCTTCTTTTTTTTTTTTTTTAAGTAACATTTATTTTAAAGAAGGTATTGCAGCACTGGCAAATCAAATGTAACAATTGGGGGATTAAGTAGGATAACACAGAGCTGGAAAAGTGGACTAAAGCCTCCTTTATCAAGCATCCTCCTCTCTTCCAACATCTGAAATAAATAAGTTGTTCTTGTGACACGTACAATTGCTGACATCCTGTTCAGACTTTGATGTGGTGAAGAACAATTAATTACATTTTATTACAGAATTCTATAAATGCCATTAAAAGTTAATCTTGGTCATATAGAGGCAAACTGTGCTTGGATTTAATGAGAAATACTCATTCTGGAATTAACTAGAAAAGCAGGGAAATATTTAAATATCTAGGAAATTAAGCCTTTGGAGCTCAGACTCTCTTCCTTCTTTCTGGCACGAACTCGTGTAGTGTTCAGAGGATATATGTAAATATGGAGGAAGAGGGGAGAAACCCTGATATCAAAGTGGACAGATCTGTTGAACCTGAGGAAGAATGGCCAGCATGTGACATGCCGGCCATACTGCTTCATTTATTATTGATATGCTGGCATGTCTTTTGTTGATGGATGTTGTAAAAGAACATTAATAGAAAAAATACCTGACCTATCTCACAAAAAAAGCGGGGGGTGACCTCCTCCTTGACCACCTCAAAGTCTTGTGTTGAGCCACCGAGCCTGGTCAGCACAAAGCCATGCAGGTGGCATCCAGTACATCACTGAAGGATGTCCTTGAACACATCACCCTCTCGCCGCTAACCAAGCACCTTTGGGTGTGGTACCCGTGAGTCAGTGCCATCTGCAGTGCCTACAGGTTTGGTAACGTTTTCTGAACCTGTTCTGCAATAAAAGCCTTCAAAGCATCACAGGCTTTTAATTTAGAATAGCAAACGGATCTGGGGTCGGTTGAAACTTGGCCAGTCTTTGTGCTTGGCCTAGATGGGTTGAAAGATTTGCAGTTTCTGGTATGGCTGGTCTGAGACTTGGGTTTGTCGTGGAAGCTGAACCCAAGTGAGTTAGAACTGGTTCAGGGCGCCGTGCTGAGTGTTTTCTTGCAGGCAGAACCACAGGATGCAATGCCCTTAGTCAGTGTTCAGAAATATAGTAAAACTAGTTGTAAAATAACGTGAAGTGTCTAGCTTCTTCCCCTTTCACTTAAATAGATCTAACGAGACTGCTTGTTCGGGTAGGTCACTGTAATCTGTCCTCTGTTTTGTCTCCATGTACTGTAACAAATTTGGTACTGTTCAGAAGGGTCAGGAGAGCAGTCTTTAAATAAAGCTACAGTTAAAAGACTTTAAGATTTCCAGAACAAATATTTATATCAATAAATCCTGCTTTTTTACATAGCAACAATAAAGCCCTTATCAGCTCCTGTTCACCTTGCTCCTGCGCTGATAAAGCGGCTGGGGACTGGTGTGTGAGATGAGGTGCATGCAGAGGACGTGATGTGCATTTGCACGGAAGAACGGTTGCGTGACTACTGTGAACACGAATACCCACGGATGCGATTCTGCAGCTGCCAAAGTCAGTTGCAAAATTGTTTTTGACTTCATTACTGCACACTGAAACTGAGGGAATGAGATAAGAAGGGCTTGGCACCCCTTCATTCTAGCTCTGCATGTCCTGGGCTTTTGTGGAGTGTTTCATGTTTCAGCTTCCCCATTCTGCTAAGGCCTGATACTGCTCTAGAGATGGGAGAAATTCCAGATACTATCAGGTGCTGGTGCCAAGAGTTTAAAACCTGCCTCTTCTGGTTTCTTTTTTTTTTTTTTTTTTTTTTTTTTCATTTTTACGGACCTTACGACCTTTAGCTCTGTCTCAAGTGCAGGATTAACAGTGAGAAAGGAATTTATGTTCAGGTGGGGCAAACCTGTCTCTTCCATTTAATCGTGTGGCCTTTTAAAAGGCGTTTCCCTGTTGCGCCTGCTTGGCCAAATTGTCTTTGCCAGCTTCCTTGAGTACTAGGCCATAATATTTTATGAAATGACAGAGTTCATGCCTCCTGATCCAAAATGTCCACAATTTGTTCCTATACATACATTTAGCATAAAATTGTACCAAGAATAAGTCAGTTGTTGGGATGATCCTGAAACTACATAGATGCTGGATTCAGATTCTGCTAATGGCTCTTCTTGGGAGTCCTTACAGTTGCATGTAGAGTGAGTTGTGTTGGCACTATTCTTTTAGGAGAAAAAATGGTTTCTATCGCACTGTGCAAATACTTATAAGCAGGACTGTAAGCTAAAACAAGACAAAGCCAAACCAAGGAGCCTTATGGTCTTGGTTGTAATGTATAGCATTGAGTACTGGCAGTTTACTGAATCACACATTGGAGTATTTAACATCATGCTGGCAGGCATCTGTGTGTGTTACTGTCTGCTGCTGTGCAAGATAGCAACAGTTTAGAAAGATATTTTTGCCCTGGATATACACTAGGCACACAAACAGAAGCTGTACAATCCTATTCGCCATATTCTTATGAACAATTGAGGATTTCCTGATTGCTATGCAGGTGCCAGGCATCCTGTATTTTTCTTATGTATATTTGGTATCTGCATTTGGAAAGGTGGAAAAGTTCATGCAATCCATTTTTTCTTCACTATTGTGGTTGGTCATAAGTGTCATATTAAGTTCCTGGATGAATAAATGTAAGAATAAGCCCTTCCGACCTGTACCATATGTACATACATGTGAAACCTCTAACCTGTTGGTGAAACAGAGGTAAAATAGAGACAACCCACTGAAAGCTTTGAAAAGCTGCAGTTCAGGTGTAGGAGCTTGGGTTGTTGATTATTCAAGGCTTGATACTTTTCCCCTTATGGTTTTTGTAATCTTCCTTGGAGAGGAGTAAAAAGGTGCAATGAACCTACATTGCATAACAGGAGATCCATCTCTCTGTCTCTCTGGCAAGCATAATAGGTCTGGATCATGAGCACTTAATATTGACACTTTTAAGATAAATGTGCAATTGCTGTAAGTAGCTAAGGAGAGGGGAAGGGCAAGGCTTGTAAGTAGAGGTAACTTTTGTTAAGCCAGTTGGAATAGGTAGAAATTTAAATTGCTCAAGTTGGGGAATCTTGGTAAAGTATCTCTGTGGTGTGCTAATAGGGATTTTTCAAAAACTGCCTTTATAAAGTTTTGATTTCTGAAGCAGAAGATCTGCTTTGTTTAGTTTGCTATATCATGCACAAGCAGGGTTGGAGATGAAACAGCTTAGCCTTTGAGTATGGAAAGTCCCAACTCATGTAATTATGGAAATAAAAATTCAGTTTTCTGCGTAAACAACCTGCGTAAGACCTTTGTTTTAGCCTACCATGCTACTCTTTAAAATCTCTCTGGAAGATTTTAGAAGAACAGAAAAATTTTAAGACTTGGAGGATTTATTTGTAATCCCTTAATGAAAAAAAACCCCAAGAAACTCCTAATTGAACTGTCTTGTATAGTTGTGGAATACAGAGAAAAATGTAACTGTTTTGCAGCATTCCTTAATAAGGCTAAATTACTGCCCTAAGACCACTGTCATGTTCTTTGGCCCTCCTGTAGAGATCAGTCAAAAAAATAATAGATAAAACTCAGAAATTGTCTTCTCGACCTGGCAAAGCAAGTTAAACTGAAGAACCCAATATTAGCACTGTGGGAAAGGAAGATTAACACTGGAATACGGAAATATTTCAGTATAGGCATAGTAGTGTTACCCTTTCTTTAATAAAGACTGGATCTTTGCAACAAAGTCAGCTGGTCTTTACATGTGCGTTATGTTGTGGAGAAGAGAGTCTTGAGGTCTTTCAGAGAAGATTTTTTTTTTTTTTAATATAGAATTTCAGGGAATAATGTCTTCATAAGTTCCTTTCTTTGTGTCATGATCCCATTAAGTCAACAATGACAAGACTTTGATCTATGAGGAAAACAAGCTTGAGATCAAGTATCTTCATTCATAAAGTTTTCATCTCTCGTTGAAGCTGTTGGTAGGTTTGGAGAGATACATTAATGCTGACAAACTCCCAACTTTGTAAGCAGGAGTGATTGAGCACATTTATAATTTAACTTAGAGAAGTTTTATAAGCTTATCTATGCTGTCACTTCTCAAGCTCCAAGGCTATTGTATGTCATCTAGTTCAGTAGAGATAGCAAAGTAACCCAAGAATTGTTAGACTTCAACATTTACACAAAATGTTGTATTTCAAAATGGACCCATAAACCTCTTGTGGGTTGCCGGTCACTATAAACTATGCTCTGTGGATAAAGAGTTATTTCCTGTTGGCAATAACTTGCTAGTCTTGTATTGGGCAAAAGTAGAGAAGAAATGGCCATCACTGAAAAAACTGCCTTCACTGCACATGTCGGTACGGGTTGTGGTCTCCTTCACTCCCTTTACACAGCTATTGCAAATCAACCTTGTAACTCATTTGTGACTTACCCATGTACCCACCCTGAATTTTAGTGTTCTCTGGTGGAACAGGATCCTCCCAAGTTTGGACGTTGTGAACTGTAGCCCGTAGACTAGAAAAAAAGTTTCTTTAGGAGGCCAAGATCCTGACGTCTGTGCAGTGACAGCAACACAAGCGTTAAGTCGATGAGTGTGCTGGGAATCAGCTCGCATTTCATCTTCTGCTTTGTTGTCCCCGTCTGCAACTTTAATTGTCCAAAAAGTTCAGCGTATCCCACTTTTGACATTTGTATGCAATATATATAAGCTGTTCTGTTTAGGATTCTGTGTTCAGTTACCTCCTCTCCCTCTTTTTCCCCCCCTGCTCACACTGGCTTCTCTAAATATAATGGCATTAATTCAGTCACGATGTAAAGGACTCATAGCTAGAGCATAGAAGGAAAATCTTCTGGAAAGAAGATTGTGCTTAATTGCAAGAACAAGACAAATGGCTTAAAGTGCTTAGATATTTCATGAAACCTTTTCTTTTGCTCTATGACTTCTGCTGAAGTGAGAGTTGCAGCACTTTGCTATTGTTGCTGTTGCCACTGGTGGAGAATAAATAGTAGTATGGAAGCCATAATAGGATTTGGAGTTTCTATCAAATCTCTCTTTTTTTGTCACTGAAATTCTGTTTGTGGCACTGCTGGGGGGAAGGGTGCTGTGGTTCTTTTTCCTAAAGGGGGTCAAGACCAGTCTGGATTCTTCTGACAAGCTGTTCTGCAGCTATGTTTCTGTCATCTTGTATTTTCCATGTATTTGGGTGAATGTATTTGCTTCGTTGTTTATTTTGGACAGATACTGGGTCTTTGGATCTTGGAATGTCTTTTTTTTTTTTTTTCTCCTCTCTGAGTCTTGAGCAAGTTTCCATCCCAGAAACAGTGCTTATATTCTTATGGTATTATTCTACAAATGTTGTAAGATTAAGTGGAAATGTCAAAGTGGAGGCTAGAAGTGGCAGTTAATTTAAGAATCTGTGTTCGGTATCATCTTTTTCCTCCAGCTAGATTATCAGGGATAGGCACAGAAGAGCGGTCCTTAGATTTGACCGGGAATAGCTCTTGGCGGCAGGTTGAATGTCAAACCACAGACTATCCAGAGGATCTGAACAGGGAGGAAGTTAAACACAAAATGTAAATTGCATGTAGAAAAGCCGAGAAGATGAGCGGATGGGATGGCAGATGATTAGAGAAATACAGCTGTGGTGCCCAGTTGTGCCCATCAACACTGCAGTGTTCTGTAGTTTCTTTTTCTCTTGCAGCACTTTAGTTTTTGGCCTGCTTTTTGAGAATTAAACCTAAAGCTGTGTCTTGCAGATATTTTTCCACATATCAGAAAGGACTACTTATACTTGAAAGGAAAGGTTGGGTTTTTTTTAACCACAGAATGCCAGAGATATTCACACCCTGCCCAGAAGAATGGGTAAAAAGCCAAAAATGTATGAGTTTTTCCTTTGATATGAAAATACTTGCGCAATTCTTATAAAGATTTAGAGCTTTAGTTTCCAATATAGCACCCCTGTTGTTAATCCCATCTGTACTCTGTGGGATATCTCTAGTGACATACCACTAACGTTTGAGGTAAAAATAGGCTCTTTTGCTGAGCGACGGTAAGGAGCAACAAGAATTCTGCTGTGGTTGAAGTTATCACATAGTCATATTCATTTACATGCCCCTCATGTTGACCTAGCTCAACTAGCAGAAAACTGAGAGTAGGTACAGATTGGGGGGAACACTTCTTTATGCTGTGCAAAATCAAGGCTTGAAGCTTCCAGGTAGATGAATGTGAAAGTGGCTTTTTATTCTTTGTTTGTTTGGGGTTTTCTTTAGGATTTCTAGGCTTTTTCTAGGATTTTTATTCAGTAACGGGAATAAAATCTGTGATTTAAATCAGTATTAAAGTGTTGGGAGATCAGCAGCAGTTGAGAGATGGCCTCTCTGGAGCACTGTGGGGTTTTATGCAGATTGATGGGGTGGTATTTGAAAGCATGACATTTTTCCTTTCAGTTTATGTGAGAGATGTATTGAAAGTATTGATCTGGCTTTGAACATCCATTAATGTCCAGTTAGCTTTTACAAATGTCTCTTGGATTTTTTTGCGTGTGCCTTTATTATTTTTTTTCCCCATGCTAAGCCAATGAAACACTCATTTCAAAAAAATGTTTTTGCAATATAGATATGAAATGCTGTCCAATCTTCAGCATCTTTAACCATCTTGCCTGGCACTTTCCTGTCATTCTCAGCTTTGTTTTCAAACGTCTCCCTTACTTCCTTCCCACTGCCTGCCAAAAAATCCAACCAGCCTTGCTGCGGGTCATGCATGTATTAAATATACCCCGACCCAGAAAGAGCCACCGCCTCCACAGCCCTATGGCTAAAGCAGGTGGGATTTAAAGCACACACACACACATGGAAAAAATAAAGCCTTTGCTCCACAGAGTATTTATACGAAGTGGAGCAAACCTGGGAGGAGAGGGTGAGCCAGAGCTGCTGCGCTGTGGCCAGCAGTTGTTTCCCTTGGGAAGTGGGATGTTATCATTCACATCTGATTTAAACCTGCTGACTGCCACGAACGCCAAGCTATTACCTGTTTATACGCATTTCTCTTTCATTTTCCTGTTGTCAGCTTTCTGGTCAAGATATTTTTAAGGGAATTCCTGTTTTGTCCTCTACATTAGGTACCTGAAACATTGTATGGAATCAGTATACACTGGGTGGGAGCAAAAGATGAAAGGCTTATTTTAGTTTGCTTGGTGGCAGCTGTGGAGCTTTACTAAAGCAAATTGTTTAATTTAATTAATTTCCCAACCTGAGACTGAAGTGCCTGTGCACTCAGTAGGCAAATCTCTTGCGGAAGATGCTCAAACTGCACATCATGAGGAGAAATAGGTGGTGTCAATGCAAAGCTGGCAGGGGTACAAGGATTTATTTGGGTTACCAGTAGAGGAGCTGGGACAGTCCATCAGCAAGCAGTTGATGGGGAAGCAGCACAGCAACCATCCCGCTGGTGGGAGAAGCCGGCTGGTTTGGTACCTCCACCTGGTACCTCTCGCCCCACGTGTGTCGATGGACCCCACTGGGGAAGACCGGGGGAGCAATGGTGAAAGTGCTGCTGCTTCTGTGGGGCAGCGTCTGTCTCCAGATCTGTGAAGGGTCTTGCTGATTCTGCTTGGTAATTGCACTCCTGCCCCTATTTTATGCCCATGGTCTGTAAGTGATGGCATGCTGGGTTTAAATTGAATATATCTGTGTGCTTATGTAGGACCTGCAGGATCCAGTGTGGATGTCCCAGCCTCAGTGATTACAGAAAATTATTAAACCATTTTAGAACAGATAATGATCATTGTCAGTATGGTTAGAAGCTTTTGTTTTGAATTGTTTTTCTTAAATAAAACACTCTTTCTTTTCTTTTTTTTTTTTTAAACAAAACCCTTATCTGCTGGCGAACAGGCATCGGAGGAAGTGTCAAAATCACTGCAAGCAATGAAGGAAATTCTGTGTGGGACCACAGACAAGGAGCCACCTACAGAAATTGTGGCTCAGTTGGCACAAGAGCTATACAACAGTGGCCTTCTAGTGACGCTTATTGCCAACCTGCAGCTGATAGATTTTGAGGTAGGTCAGCATCCATAAACCTTTTCATCTTGGTCTCAGTGCGGTCAATGAGTATAGTTGTATTTTTCTGAAGTTTAAATAATTTTATTGTGTTCAAAACTGGTTTTTGCATGCTGAAGAAGGTAGCTGCTGTAGGTTGGTCAGTGTCCTGATAGATGTGCTCATATACTGGAAGTAAATGCAATGCATTGGATTTAAATCTCTTGATTTTCTTAAAACCAAGAAAGAAATATTGCCATGTATATCCAAACAAGATAGGAAATGAGATGCTGAGAATGCTGTCTATGACCGACCTTGTAAGCTGCAATGATTAATCTCTTACTTTGGGATAGTACAACTAGAGTCAGCCACTGTCTCTGTGTGTGTCTGATTTAGAAGGGGTCCAGGGACATGGAATAAAAATAACTGGAAGCATGGGAAAATCTCCTGTGAAAAAGACTGAAAAAAATTTGGGATGGTTTATTTGAGGGGAAAGGAGTTGAAAAAGGTGTTAAAAACTGACAGCTGGTGGCAAGGTAAATTGGGTCACCCCCACTTAGTTCTTTGGATTAAAAGAAGAAAGGAATATAACTTTTTCGGCCAGCAGAAAGATTAATATGGGGGGGGAGGGGAAGTATATATAAAAATAATTATATATTCCATGGAACTCCTTGCCAGTTTTGTTGTTAAAGCCAAGAACTTAGTAGACAACTATTAAGACAACTGAACTTATAACTAAGGAGAGGAAGAGTTATGGTAGAAAAGATTGGAGTAATTCAGGATAAATATAAAACATTTTAATTGACCTTTGACTGGCAGGAACTGGGAATAAACTTCATCACTGTCAGGTCATTATAGTATTCCTGTGGTCTGCGGTCAGCCGGGATAGCGGTCTCCAGGGATTGCTGTTATGAGTCCTGAGATTTCTATGGCTCCTGGGCGCTGGTGAATCATCACAAGTGTTTGAGCATCTCCGAGCAGTGGGAAATCCCCAGCTCCCAGGAACCAAACCTCTGCCGCTGCGGTCTGAAGCAGGGGCAGTACCCAATGGGTAGGGCAGGGCAACCGCTGTATTTAAAAATCAGTTCCCTGGAGAGATCGGCTGATGCTCTCAGAGCCACCTTTTGTGGGAGCTACTCTCTTGTGGAAGATTTTTCAAGATACTGAAGTCATTTGTTGTTACTTTACTTTTCTTTCCATTTTGTAAATGAATGAAAGGGAGGAATGATGGGAGATATATGTTTTCTTTTTCCCCTTCTTCCCCCCACCCCCAGTTAAGCCAGGATTCAAGGGACTGATTTATTTATTTGGTATTAATTTTTGAAAATGTTAGTGGAGTTTTCTCACTCTTCCTCAGGTCTTAAGTTCAGGAGATTTTTTTTTTAATGCTAGAATTTCTTCAGATCCTTTCATTTGTCTTTTCCCTGCCACCCCTGGTTACTGTTAAATGTCTTTACAAAAAAACCCAAACAACAACACAAACACCTAAGAATCCAGTAATTTATTTGTTTTTAAGAAAAAAGAAAAGAAAGGAGGAAAAGATACTGTTAGCAAATACACCACAGAAGGGAAACTACTGCATTATTTTAGTTGCCTGACAGTCTGTTTTGCTTTTGTCAGACAAAAAATTCTGACTGGACATATAGAACGCAGTCTTCAAATGCAAGCACTGAATGAAATATCAAATCTGTTGCTGAATTACTGTTATTACAAATAATTCTAATTTTTTTTTTTTTCAAAATAGATTTTTCCATGATAAAACCTTTTAAATCATTTAGCAAAACTATTATGTATACTCTTTTTAGGAAGACAGTAGAAAGGAAATTTCATTGAACAAGAGGATAGTAACAGCATGTGCTGTGTTGTCTTCATATTCCCATTGACTTTCTTAGTTCATCTGCTTTTTTGCTTCTATTTTGTTATATTGGTGTCCACAGATGGCATTTAGGTTTCTTTGAACAAGCAATTTCACCACTTTGACATGCAAATTAATTTTTTGATCCGTGTGTAATGGTAGAAAGCAAAATCATAAATTACTTGAAAATCTGATTTATGAAGGGAATAATGCTTATGTAGGTTACTTTGTTTTGTCCTGACTCCCTGTCTCCTCCTCACCAACCCTGCTGCCCACTTTGATCCCAATTTTGCACAACTGTACTTAACTTTTGAAGATGTGTTTTCAAAGACTTCATGAAACTTGATGGCTGTTTAGAAGAATGAGACTAGAGCTAATGCCTGCATCAAGAAAAAGGCAGAAGCAGAAACTCAAGTACACTTACGGCACGTTTGGCTGGGGGCGGGCATGTGTGTAGGGGAGACTGTCATGTCCTTGCATATGTCCATCACACATCTATAGAAAACTCTCTGCCACTCGAGAAACAAGATATAATTTTGGTGATGATATTGTTATGAAGCACTGAAGTTGGGTTTGGGCAGGAGCCCAGAATCAAGATCAGACTGGATTTTTGGAAATTTAAAATCTGAAATTTATTGTTGAACTTTGAAGAACTGAAGACAGTGCACATAGAGGAAAAGTTAATCAAAATAAATGATGTTACTAAGTGTGTGTAAGCCTGAAGGTTCACAAATGGTAAAGACACTCAAAGAGGCAGTAACTAGCTACAAGCCCAGGACCAATGACGTTAGAAACTTTCCCTTACTTTGTCTTGAAATAGGAACTAAATTATTGTATGGGTATCATGCAATTTGTTATTTATATAAGGGCATCCTTTCAGCTTTTTTGTTCTTGTCTAGCCGCTTTCTCTCTGTGCTGCCTTATCTTGTGCTTCAGTGGCCATATGTATTTCATTATAAGGCAAAAATGAATCGCAGATCCAAGTGAGAAGTGTTGCAAAAATATTCTTACAATTTTTATAGATGTCTGGTGGTGAGGGAACTCTGCCTTGGTTCCCTGCTATCTGCCTCCATTCCCTGAGGAGAAGCCAGAGAGACCAACTTCTTTGGCTTTCACCATTGCTGGTCTCTAGAAAATTGGATATAATTGCACATATATATATTTCCTCTCTGCTATTGGATATAATGCTGCAGCGCACCTAATATTAAGTAACTCGTAAAATTTGGCATAGCAGAGAGGATCGCTTAATTTTTGGCCATTTTCACCTCACCCTTTCAACAGCTCTTCTCTGTCTGGATTGTTTTTGTCTTGGAGTAACTGCTGAAGCCGCTGGGGATCACAGGATTCCAGACATACATTACAGGTGTTGTAAAGACAGAGGAGAATGGGATGACTTTATAAAGAATTGGCCTAATTAAGAGAGAGTCCAAGGGTCAAAAGTGTTGCAGACAAAGGCAGATGGACTGGCCTGCTCTGATTTGATTCTCCTATTTAATTCCCCAAGTTCCCGAGTCTCCAAGCCAGCTGGGTTAGAATGAGTAGGAAAGCAGAATATTTTGTGTTTCTCAGCAGTGATTTATTTGTAGAGGTGAAACCAGGGAATTTCCCTCTGTGTGAAACTATCTGCTCCTTGGCTTCAAATGTTCAATAAATTCTCCGCCAAGGAATGTTTGTCCTCTCGAGACAGATCAATGAGCATGTACAGATTATACGTAACCTTTTGCTTTAGCTTGCCCTGTGCATAGTGACCCACTGTTGACTCAGTGGCTTGGTGACTGGTCATTAGTGCAGCACTGTCGCTCCTCCATTAATTTCAGAAATCAATTTGTCTCCTGTACCCAGGGGAGGAAGAGGACTTCTAATACAAGAAGTATTGGCAAACTCTGTGGCTGAATAGAACATACTTTGGAAGGGCCTTCTGAAAAGCTGTTTGCACGGGGAAGCATTCAAAGACAAAACGTGATTGTGCAGATGTGTGTATTTAAGAGAAAATTAGGATACAATGAAGGATCTTAGCTGTGTCTGAAGCAGACATGTATGTGATGTAGCCTTTCTGTCAGTAGCAATTATTTCATTTTTCATGGTGAAATAATGGGTGCAGTTTTAAATTTGACCCTGATTTTTAAAAATCACACTTGGCGTTGATTGTATTTGAATAATGAAAAGCATTAGCTTTGTAAGTCTAAGCTGTGAGGCCTTGGTACTTGGTATTAGCTTGACAACTTCAACTGGGAGGCTGAGAGCGCAATAGTACACGCTGCAAAAACGCATTTCGCTCAGGGTACTGGCTTGGTTTTTTGGTACTTTAATGTTGCAATTTAAGATACCTAGGGACTTGCTTGACAGAATAAGGGGGATGCACATCTTCCTTTAGAAAGAGAGAGGTGTAAATGGGAGTGGGGAGCCACCCGATGGAGAAAGCCTTCTTTCGTTGTTGAAGAAACAGCAAGTATGAAGTGGTGGGACTGTGGAGAGCCCAAAAAAAAAGACTGACTTTTGTTTTCAATTTAATTTCTGCTTTGAATAGAGATTATAGTAAATGGTCATTTGTTCATGTTTTTCCAGTTGAAGATATATTTTGCTTCTTTAACAGGGCAAAAAGGACGTTTCCCAGATATTTAACAACATCTTGAGAAGACAAATTGGCACACGCAGCCCTACTGTGGAATACATTAGTGCCCATCCACATATCCTATTCATGCTTCTAAAAGGGTGGGTGCTTTAATTTGATTTTCATTAAAGAGCATTGCCTGAAACATGCTGGCATTGCAGTTGATCTACTTTCTCACTTTTAGGTTAAAAAAAAAAAAAGATTTTCAGGTTTTGTTCGAGATTTCTTATTTTGTTTCTTTCATATTGACTTCCTTTCTACTTAACTGTATACTTTTTAATGACTGGAGTATTTTCTTTGGCTGCTATATCTTCACCAAACTTCATGCTGGAATAATTACATGCTGATTGTTTTTGACTTGCCCCCATGTGATGTGTACTTCAATTCTTGGGTAGCATTGTTGATGACTGCTGAGTTTCATTTAGACCTTTTTACATTGAAGGAATGACTTATGGTGTCTGTAAATAAAGAAATGGAGTTAAATGCTGGATGACCATGTGGTAGAACAGTGAGAAGGAAAAATGCATAAAAATAATAGTTGTGTCTGTGGGACAGACTTCTCCAGCACTTGTAGCCACATGTGAACTTCAGCTTTAAATTAATTCAGTAATGAACTCCACAACTTTCAGTATTAATTTTTTTTTTTATTAATCTTTTAACCTTTGAGAGAGTCAGTGTTCAGCTGTGACCTGGTGGTTCCCAAGGTAAGCTGGCCAAGGAGGGGGGGCAGACTGCCATGTGGACAGGACATCAGCCTTAGTTGCATTCAGGAGTGCGCAAGTGTTGGCCTAAAACTCTTGAGGTTTCTATCCCCTTCACTTTTGGCCAAAAGCACCTTCCACTCAGCGAGAACCTTTGCTTTTCCCACCCTTGAAGTTGACTGTTTTCTGCTCAGTTTTCCATGGTTTTCTAAACCAAAGAGGTCAAAACTAATTTTTTTTTTTTTTTAAATTTTTTCCTAAGGAAAGGAGCATATATGTGATTGGGATTAAAGAACTGATGTAGAAATAAATGCATTTATTAGCTGATCAGTATGAAACAATGTGGACTCTCATATTAGTTGTATGGTCACACTAGCAACAGTCATTCAAAAACATGACATAAGCCCTTTAAACTAATGTTTCTTAAGATAATGATTTTTTAAAAATGTCTTTCTTGCTCTTGAAGCTTAAGATTTGCTTTTTAACCGTTTGCTCCACAGCCAGAATTAGGAAGATACTTAAGCACCATCTGAGGTTTGTGTATGACAAGGCTGCAGTCCCAAGGGTAAAATTCCCTTCAGCCTTCCCCCTCTCCCAGGAGCAGACCCAAGCCAGGAGACAGATAGGCACAGGAGTCCTCCAAAATAGTTATTTCCTTCAAAGCTGGCCACATTCCAGCACAGCTGAGCAAGGGAAAAAAGTAACCGAGAGAACTAGTCAGTACCAGGGATTTCGAGAACTGTGAGCTTGTGGTTGAACGTGGTGGCAAAGCTCTTGGTTGCTACAACAGGAGGAGGTCTGGACCCGCTGCCTTCCTTGCAGGCAGGGTGGTGGGGAGCCCGGGCAGGTGGTTGGGCTTAGCTACTTCTTGCTCTTACAAGTATAGTGATTTGTTGTGATTTAGCTTTCATTTCAAAACTCTTGATTTGTTTTGTGTTACTAAATGCCAGCTTTCTCAGAAAAGAAACTAGTAAGCTAGCTAAATGGATTTTGGTTCCATTTGTGTGTTAAAAACCACCATTTCTACAAACCTCAAACTAGTCGTTTCAGGACAGTGATGATAATTCTCTCAGTTGTCATTAAGTACAACAATTTTCAATTTCATGTATAGATACAATCATTTTCTTCCCTTTTCTCTGTCTTGCTTTTTTGATTTTTCACTCACTTTGTTTTCGCACGTTGCACATGTATTACTACCATATGCCTGGGCTTTATTTAAAGCTAAAAAATATTTTTGGATCATGTCCCAGATATTCTTTGGCATCTGTAACAACCAAGAATATTAAGATGATATTAAAGATTTTATGTTATGCATATATACTGCTGACAGACATTTTACTGTAGGTGACCTGAGCCTGTCGATGGAATTAAATGGCATCACTTAGGTGCTTTTTGGAGACTATTGCTGGGTGCAGCAGCATGACTTTGTTAGTTTGGGCCTCTGGCTCCTTGTTCTTGATTTCTTGGCTATCTCTCCACAGCACTGCACTGTATCAGAATTGCCGTTTCTGGAGTTTCTGGTTAGAAAGTGCTGTTGGATTCATCAGGAGTAGCCCAGAAGACAGTCCTATCCAGCCCTGACGGTATCTGAACGGTTGCTGCAGGACAGTGTAATGATGTCAAACGCAATTCTGTTTTACCTGCCAATGTTCTGCTGCCAGGGCTTGCTAAAAAAAGTACTTAAAATATGTGCCTAAAGCAAGGGTAGGACCCCGACATCGCGGTTTGCTGTGAGTGGGCAGCGTGCGGTGCTTGTGACTATGAGACTGGGAAACATGCGCTTCATGTTAGACACCACCACTTGAAAACGTCACTTGAGGATGAGGTTAAATTAAATATATGGCATCAAAATCCACTTAATGCAAAGGAAAATAGATTTGGCTGGCTTGTGCCATTCACTGTTTGTTATATGACATTATTTGGAGAGAAAAAAAAAAGAAAAATATTTAACCATGACTATAAAAGAGACAGCCCGGGACTATTGTGAAGGCTTGTCGTTGTTTTACTTGTATTGGATGCAAAATTTCCTCTGCCCCCTGACAGTCAGTTCCCAAAAGCATCAACAAAAGGTTGCTTTTTTGTTGCATAATGTGAGCTCTGGTGAGTGGGAAGGATCCTGAATCAGCGCTCCCGCCCAGTGTTTCCTGCCTAATACTCCAGCGGCACTGCCAGCTTGAGATAACTGTTCTTACCTTTTAGGCTTCGTTTTACTTGTTGGCTACTTCCTTCCAGCTTCTCAGCTTCAGAAAAACATAACAGCACAGAGCTCACTACTTTTTTTTTTGTTTTTTACTTTTTTTTTGTAGGTTAATTGACCTTCCTGCTGCATGAGGACTTGCTTTAATAGTATCTTATTTTCTGTGTGTATGAGGCTTTGTGTATGGGTAGGATTTCAGATGAATACAATGTTTGGTGTATATAGAGTACCGTATATATTTCGGCCAAATTTTTTCAGCATATTGCATTAGCCCAGAAATACCTTTGGTCCTTTGTAATTTACAAAATTTTCCCTCTAGTACCATGACCGTAGAGGACTTGAAGTTTGTGGCACTTGCATTGTTTCTCACAAGTGACAAGTTTATAAGCTCCTTTGTGAATATATATCATGCCACAGGCGATCTAATGTACTCAGTCACTGCCCCAATTTGTTTTGTGATGATCTCTTCATATCACAGTGCAGTTAAAGCTTTAATGGTATATTGGCTAAAGTTGCAGAATTCACCTTGAGTTTATCCAAGGATAAACTCCTCATCCAAGGATAAACTCAAGCTATAGAAGTTAGTGTAAAATCCGATCAGAATATAGCTGTTTGTCAAGACCTTGTGTCTCCCAGGCTCGATGCCTTCCTAATCTCCTGCCTATGCTCCTTACCTTGTACTGTCTGCTGCACTAGCCACACAAGTAGGATTTCCTTTGTGCTTTCCTTTGCTCTCAGTCTTGCCTCTTTCAGCTTCCACAATAAGAATTATGAAATAGTTCAAGTCCATTATTTCCTTCTCTGCTTGCCCCCAGTAGTCAGTATGTGGAGATTTCTTTAGGTTGTAAGTTCATCCAAACAGCGAACTCCTCAATATTCTCTTCTGCTGTGGGAGTATGTTGGCATAGAGCACTAATTGCCCATTGGAAGTGATTTTGAAACACATCTCTATCACTCCTGCCTGGTGGCTTTGCATGTAAGTGTGGGTGCAGAGAACATGCCAATTATGACTGGGCAGCCTGTAAACTTCTTCCAGGCATATTCCAGGAGCCAAACCCAACTTCCCTCACTTATGTGAACAGCCAAAGGTCCATAGCCCATTCCCAGATAATGGAGCATTTGACTAAGAATGATTTTGTTGATACTTATGTTTTAAAAAGTTATTGTGCTGGAAACAATGTAATTTGCTTTTATTCCAACCAAAATATTCCTTAGCCAACTATTAAATATTTTCCTGGCTGCGCTCCTAGCAGCAACTCCGCCTCTTTTTGCTTGAAAATTAATATTCCTGTTAATGGAGTTGAGGAGAGGTACGCCTCAACGGAAAACATCAGCGAATCTCCATTGTCTAAACACTTATAAATTCACATTTGCAAATGTTTCCCAAAAGGAAACAAATAGGGGCTTGAGTGCCTGCATTTCCTTGAGGGTGGGAAGTTTCATTTGCCTGTTTGGAATAGTAGTTCATTTTTCATTAAGCCAACTATTGTTGACATCAGGTTGAAGTATGCAGCTCTGGTATGCTCGCAAAACACTACCATTCTTTTAAATTGCAAGCTGGTGGTAAATTTGAAGGCCCACTCATTTACAGCACAGATGGCATTTTGTGTTTTTCTTCTTCTTCTTTTTTTTTTTTTTTTTTGGCCTAGTGATAGGAATTAATTGCGCAAATGAAAAATGATGCTGATAAGCTCTGGGTGATAATACACAGTTCTGATATAGTATAACCAGCTTATTGAAACAGAGTGTGCTTTCTGTCCCCTTGGACTTCATCACTTTCACATGACTGAATATTGCTGGAAGAAGTTCATTTCAAGTCCTTCCTGACTGTTGGATTTCATCCTTCTTTTTTTTTTAAATTGCGTTTCTAACAGTTTTGTTTCAGACGAATTTCAGCTTTAAAGAAATCAAGACTTTCTAGAAATAGAAGATGATCTGAATAGCCTCCCCTCTCCCTCCCTTTCCAAGGTTGAGAAGTGTGCTGGCCCCTGGCTATCGCAATGCTTGTGCCATAACAGGATTGTAACTTGAGGAACAAATACTTGTCTCCTGAACAAAGTCATAGCTTCTGCAGAGGAGGAATTGAGCAGAATTCCTCCTAAACTGCAAAACAGTTGTTCACGGCTACGGAAAGCTTAATCCCGTGTAGACTGCCTGGATAGATTCTTCCTACCTTCCTTAGTAGGCATTAATATTCTCGAGCGACGTTCTCTAGAAGGAGAGTGGGAGGTGATGGATGGTCATGAGGTGTTATAATTTTCTTGGATAAACTGAGGAGCTCAGAATTAAATCTGAAAAGGGAGATTGTTATATTGTATGGGCTTTGCTTTCTCATCAATTCAAAAGGATGAGGGGTCTCTGAAACGTTACGTGCTCCCTGCAGTCTTTCTGCAGAGAGGAGAGATAACACGCATTTACATTGAGATGTGTTTTGGCTCGCGAAGGCAGAGGTTTGCGCTGGAAAACGCTGGCAGCCTTATCTGTGCGTCTGCTCCTTCGCTTTGGGCTGAGGTCCTGAAGCTGGGTACAGTGCTGTGGCTGGGAGCTGCCACCTGCCCGTGGTGTCCCCTCTGGCACGCGTGTTCCCTGCGCTACAAAGTTCCCCGTTGCTAGAACAGGGCTCTTTGTTCTGCTAGGTTTTGAGCTTTTCTGTATCTTTTCATTTTTCAGATATGAATCCCCAAATATTGCCTTACGCTGTGGAATTATGCTGAGAGAGTGTATCCGGCATGAACCCTTGGCCAAAATCATACTTTTTTCGGAACAGTTTAGAGACTTTTTTAAATACGTGGAAATGTCAACATTTGATATAGCTTCTGATGCCTTTGCTACATTCAAGGTAAATTATTCAAACCTGCATCATAGTGTTGTGTCAAAAATGACATTCCATTTGTAGTCATCACTGAATGTTGTGTTGCCTTTAAACTGGGTGACTTTTTATTGTTCAGTAAAGGATATAATTAATCCTTCGTCTGTCTATAACAGTATTCACAACAGTGATCACGTCTGCAAAAGATCTTTAATTCAACACAGATTTACATTTCACTCATGTTCTTCATCATGATAACCCATGGTCTTTTATGCAACCATTTAAAATTCAAATTAATCATGTATTATGTACAGTTCTTGTAAAATGCATAACCTTTTTCTCTCTCTATCTTCTCCTGGAGACAGAACCACTACCCATCACGACCACAACCAGTAAATAGAAAGAATAATTTAAAATTCACTTTTAAAATCCTCTAATTGAAGTTGGGTGAAACTTGCCAAATTTCTTGGAGTTTGTATGTGACCATCATCTTTTCTGCAAGGTGCTGGTTTAATCTTTGAGAAAATGTGGTATGAGCTTAATGTACAGGAAAGATTTATTTCTGAAAAATAATTTAAGAAAGCTGAGGAAAATTCTTTTCAGGTAAAGACTTCTCTAAATATAGACATAACTCCTTTTTTCTTCTATCATTGAGTTCCTTGCTGTCATAGAAACAAGTTGTTCATTCTTTCCTCTCAAAGCTAATTAGAAACATGATTAGATAGACCTTAGGAATAACTGTAAGGGATGTTAGATAGAGTTCAGCTCAGCTATTCAACACATACTGGAAACCCAGCCTCAGTTTTTACTCCCCTAATGAATGGGGAGTGTGTGGTTGGTGATGGGCAGTCTTCACCCCAGCCAGGAGGCACGATGGGGACAAGGGTCAGTCAAGCTGCAGCAAGGACCACAGGCTGCTGCGACCCTCCCAGAAAAAGAGGGATTGATGTCGTTCAGGGATCTACAGCTGTGAAACTTACTTCTGTCCCCTGTGAACCAAGTGTGTTTTTAGCAGGATTTAAAAATAGAATTCTACATCCTCACGTGCACTGGAAAGACAGGAGTATGAGGGCAGTTCATCCTCAGAGATAGGGCAGAAATCAATTTTTAAATTGCCTCTTATTTTAAATTGCCTGGCCTGATACTTGGTCAGTTCTGGAAATAAACCAGCTGTTCACCTCATCTCCTATTTTTCTGTTACTCTGAATAGCTGGAACAGCAAGAAGTGATGTGGAAGCGATTGAATCATGAAATATGGAGCTACTTCATTTCTAACACCGTAAAATAAGTGCTATGATTGCTCGCTGGCTGGATTACTGAACTTATGTTTTTGGTTCTGTTTCCCCCGTGTTGGGTTCGTAGTGTTGCCACCGGGGTGTCTGGTTCAGAGCTGAAAGCCTTGGATAGTCTATGCACCAGAGGAGGGCTTAATTAAATGTGCATTAAAGTCTGAGGATATTTATAGCAGGGAAGTATTGGAATTTTTTATGATCTGGAGATGTACTTCTTAATTAAATTCAGCCAGGTGCACTGCAGAGAGGAAAAAGAGCTGCTGAAAATGCAGAGGAAAGCAGCTTGTATTTAGAGATACAGTTGGCTGTAGAGGGTACGAGCAGTGATTGGAAAGAGTGGTGGTTGAATACTGCTGCTCCCTGCTCTCTCATGATTTCCTATGAAAAACTCATTTTGGATTATATTCCATTTGTGCCCCCTATTGAAAAATGTTGTACCTGCCCTGCATAAGAGCCTGTGAATCATGTTTGTTGCACTCAGCCTTTTAAACTGCTATCATTGCAGTCCTGCTAAATAAAGGAATGTACTAAAAACATGTACTGGATTTTATAGCACTCTGCTTTCCTCTTACAACTGATGGTAAAAATAAATTAAAGGATTAGTATATAAAGGGTTTCTTTTATTTGTGATGCTGTAGAGGATGTGTCTGTGCATCTGCTTCAGCTACTCATCAGCTTCAGTCTCTGACTGGGTCAGGGAACCAAGGAAAACGTGATGAAAAAGACAGCAACTGATTCACCAAAAAAATATCAACTTGAATGGACTTCATCTGGCATTTATGGTGATCAGTGTTACATTTTAAAGGAGGCAATAAGATAAAAAATAAACTTAAATGCCTCAAACTGGCCACTTTGTTTCATAACTATTCATCCAGTAAAGAGACTTGATTTCTTCTGGAGCTGAATATTTGCATCTCTGTCGCTGCAAACCAGCATTCCCATTCTGTGGGAGAGGTTGCTTTAATTTAAATTTGAGTTAGTTGACCTTTTAGCATGGGAGGCATCCCATCCAGCTGTTTAAAAGGTCTGCTACTGCTTGTGTCAGTAAGCCCACCTTGGGCAGAAAAAGAACTGCAGGAGGGATTCATCCCATCTGCCTGAGACCCCTTTCTGGGCAGAAAAAGAACTGCAGGAGGGATTCATCCCACCTGCCTGAGACCCCTTTCTGGGAAGAGAGTGGCTGTGGAGGGAGCCTGGATGGCTAGCTTAGATTGGTGCCTAACTTTTAGGCTTTAAATAAATAAAAGTATATTACGGTGGCTGAATTTGGGTCTGCCTTGTGGTATTCATTGGAGATGAGCAAGAAAAGTTGATCAAACTTAACATAATCTTCCAGCTGTGGGGTAGCATGTAGATCGCTTTTGGCTTTGGGGCTATAGTTGATCCCTCCATAAAGAGTTAATTTACCTTCTTCCTGTCCTCCACCCCAGTTTACTGTAAGTACTGTGCACAATGACCGTAACAAAAGGAATATAAAGAAAGTGTCAGAATAGTTTTATATTGATTCTGTTAGCATTAACTGAGTTCTCCTTAAAATCCTGGTAAACACACAATGCAGTTTTGTTTTTATATGCTTTCTGTCTATAGAATCATGTTGCAAATGCCTTCTAAAAGATGACCTGGTAAAAAATGCTAAAATACATTTGAGAATCAAGGGACAGTCAAATGAGCACGCTCTCTCAGGTAACCTTTCTCTGTTCTTCCCCAGGACCTGTTAACGCGACACAAATTGTTGGTAGCAGAATTTCTGGAACAAAATTATGATGCGGTAAGTGTAAATGATAGAATATTTTTTAAAAAAAAAAAGTTTGTGGTTAGCTGGAAAAAGTGTGCTTTCAATAGCGGAGGGTTTCATGCTCCACATAAAATAGTCACATAGGACTGCAAAACTAAACATTGCTTTTACTAAAGCAGAATCCTCACGTGGCATTTGAAATACAGGTACCCCCTCGGCACACACATGGGAACACGTGCCAAGGTTTCAGGAGAACTCACAGTTTAAAAGCAAGTTTTATTCCTCTCTGCATGCATCTTATCTCCTCATATGTGAATGGAGCTGTCAACTTTGTATGTAAATAGACCGAGAAAAAAGCATGCACATTTTTAAAGAATTTTGTGATATTCCAGCACTGATATTTATAATATTTTGGGAGAGAGGAGAAGAGTTACTGGAGGAAGTTTTAGCATTGATGGAAATTACACGCACGTAACTGGGGGACTGAGGCATGAGTATTCCTCTTACCATCCTAAGGCAATTAGTCCCTTGGTTTACTGCCATTTTTCACTTTGATTTTTTGGCTCGGTTTTGAACGAAATGTGGGTCAGAAAAATTCCATTGCAATCAACTAAAAGTGGACTGATAAGGATCATGGAATTAGACTACAGGTTATGTTCTCATGGTACCTGAGGTATTCTTTATTTCATTGCCAAAGTGAAAAGGCCGAAGACTATTTCTTTCATTCTAGAGTTACCAAGAAGCTTAAATAAAGATCAGGGTTATTATTGCTGAGTCACAAATGCAGCTTAACTAGAGCAAAATTAGTGTCTCTGCTAATCTTTTCTCTTAGTACTGAAGAACTGGCATTGGAACAGTCCCTGTTCTACCTTTATTTAACATTTAAAATTTGAAGTATAAATTGTGGCAGTGAGCATTTTTTTAGATTATTCTTGGACAGCAGTGTTGGGGTTTTTGCTTATTCGGTAGGTGGTTTGAACATACTGGAGCCCTCTCACTCAGTCTTCTTGACCACAAGATTCCCTTGGCCCGATACGACAAAAGCCAGCACGTGCTTGGGCCTACAGGAAAGCTGGAGAGGGACTGTTTACAAGGGCAAGTAGTGACAGGACAAGGGCTAATGGCTTTAAACTGAAAGAGGATAGATTTAGATTAGATATTAGGAAGAAATTCTTTACTGTTAGAGCAGTGAGGTACTGGAACAGGTTGCCCAGAGAAGCTGTGGCTGCCCCCTCCCTGGAAGTGTTCAAGACCAGGTTGGATGAGGCTTTGGGCAACCTGGTCTAGTGGAGGGTGTCCCTGCCCATGGCAGGGGGAGTTGGAACTAGATGGGCTTTGAGGTCCCTTCCAACCCAAACCATTCTGTGATTCTATGACTCCTAGTTACCCTTGCAGATAAACAGCTTTAACAAATGAGGGTGCTGAAGGCAGGTGGCACCTCACAAAAGGAACTTTTGACATACGCCAGTATGGCATGCACCATCACCGGTTTGGGGTATTGCGTTAAATCACAAAGCAAGTCATGATGACAATATGAGTGGGTGGATGTTATGTGCTGGACCTGTGTGTCCTGACAGCAGGTTCGCCCTCTTGGAAGAGATGGCTGTACAGGCACTGGCTTACTTCTGCCCTAGTTGGCTCGCACCAGCTCCCGTTACATCCAGTCCATATGTGGTATCCCTCTCTGCAGTATTTGGAAGAGGAGTGTTCCTGGGCATTAATTCACTGTGTGATAACCGGCCAAGAAAAAAGACCATGAGAGGTGGGCCTGGCATTGCAGTGAAGTGTTAGAGGGTGGCACTGCTGCGGCCTCTGCTGCTCCTCTGGGGTGGGAAGGACCGGGAGGAGGAAGGATGGACGTGAATCAGATGCATTTGTGTTTTCTTGTTATAGATCTTTGAGGATTATGAAAAACTCCTTAATTCTGAGAATTATGTAACAAAGAGACAATCTTTGAAGGTAAAGTAAGGTTTCTCAGCATTTTCCTTCTAAATTTGAACTCCACGTTATGCAGAATACCAAGATGCTTGTATGGCAACGGAGCAGCCTCATACTTTCTAATGAAAAAGAAATGAGTACTCGGGGATGCTGCTCTTACAATGCACAAGAGCTCGCCGGGACTTTTATTTCCTTGCTCTCTGGTGAAGCATCAGGCTGTTTCTATGGAACAAGCACTATCATTTTTCCTCTGACCTCAAATCTGCACTTAGGTTCAGAGCGTAGGTTAAAATGAACTTGAGGGTAATGTGATAGTTTCTGTTTGTCTGGTGCTGTTTGCTGCTACAGCACCAAGTCTGACATGACCTGCAGATGGGACCAGATAGGCGTGTTAATATAACATCCCAATGAAATGAAAGTGTCTTTGTGGGACAGCTGCAGTACACTTGTTTCTGTCCTAGCTGGCTCACACCAGCTCCTTTTACACCCAGCCCATATGTGGGATCCCTCTCTGTAGTATTTAGAGAGTACTACTGGGCATTAACTAACTTACTGCATGATAAGAAGTCTAGCTACTTCTTTTTTTAAAGGTAGTGACACTGAAACCTCCTAGACAAGAATTAAAATATGTTGCTGCTTTCTTTGCATTCAAAAATAATGCGGTGAACTGAAAAAAAACCCTGGGTTTTTTTGTAATTGTGTCTATAGCTGCTGGGTGAATTGATTCTGGACCGACACAACTTTGCCATCATGACAAAATACATCAGCAAACCAGAAAACCTGAAGCTGATGATGAACTTGCTGCGAGATAAAAGCCCGAACATCCAGTTTGAAGCATTCCATGTGTTCAAGGTGAGGTAGTATTTGCTGTAGAGGTGGCAGACATTCTCTTTTCCTCATAGAAGTGTCTTTCAAGGTGGGCAAGAGAAAGCACAGAAAATTAAGGCAAAGGCTGGGGTTTACAGTCACTTCCAGCATTTGAGAATGTCATAATTGAAAACCTTTCTATTACTCAGCCTCTGATTTCTGTTTGCCTTCCTGTTGTGGTTTAACCCAGCAGGCAGCTAAACACCACACAGCCATTCGCTCGCTCCCCCCACTTCCCCCAGTGGAATGGGGGAGAGAATCGAGGGGGCAAAAAAAAAGTAAAACTCGTGGGTTGAGATAAAGACAGTTTAATAGGACAGCAAAGGAAGAGAAAACAATAATAACAGAATATACAAAACAGGTGAAGCACAATGCAATGGCTCACCACCCACTGACCAATCATCCCCGAGCTGCAAACCCCAGCCTGGCCGATTCCCCCCAGTTATATATTGACCATGACGTCATATGGTATGGAATGTCCCTTTGGCCAGTCTGGGTCAGCTGTCCTGGCTGTGCCCCCCTGCCCCAGCTTCTTGTGCATCTCCAGCCTTTTCGCTAGCAGGGCATGAGAAGCTGAAAAGTCCTTGACTCGGTATAAGCACTGCTTAGCAACAACTAAAACATCAGTGTGTTATCAACATTATTCTCATACTAAATTCAAAACACAGCACTATACCAGCTACTAGGAAGAAAATTAACTCTATCCCAGCCAAAACCAGGAGATTTACTTCAGGTGAGATCTAAAGAAACATCACTTTGGTTTGGGCTGAGGGTTGTCACTCAAGTAGTGAAGAGGTGGATGCTACAGGTAACAAAATACACAGCTGCTAGGTAGTATCCAGGGTACCTTCCCCCAACTCTTAGGTCATTTTACTATGTGATTCTGGGTAAATATTTAAAAAAAAAAAAAGTCTTAAAACTCTGCATTAATTCTAAAAATAGATGGTGATGGTGCTGTGCATTAGTGCGGACACAATTTGCTTTTAAAGGTATTAAAAAGATTTGGTAAATCTGAGCTTGAAATGAGTTTAATCCTTCCGTCCTTTTGCAGTGATCATTAATGCAGTCTTAAACAATTACCAGACTCAACCAGTGTCCCCTTTTTCATGATGATTAATAAGTGAAAAGTTTACCATTTTCCTATCAAAAAAGTTCACTGCTCTGGGACAGAGTGTGAGTTGGATTGTTATATGCAAACCTACCTTTAATTTGGAATGAACACATTAATTTCAAGCTATGTAAATAGAGTTAATGATTTTCAGAAGAGTAATATTGAACCTGTACGGATATCCTTCCCCAAGATGGTTAAGAAAGATACCAGATCACAGCAAAAGGCACGCATGCTATTGCAAAAAGGTTACACCAGCCTCCACAAATTCAGGGTAACTTGTTGAGTTTTGTACTTCAGCCATTTCCGATTTGGAAAAAAGCTTTCAGATCTTCAGTGTGGAGGCTTAGAGGATGTGCAGCTTCTCCAAAAAGTTTTTCGTTTAAAAAAAAAAAAAAAAAAAAAAAAGCTTTAAGGAGGATTAAAAAAAAAATTCCTTCCCTGAAATAAGCAAGCTGTTCCCTTGCTGACTTCCTTCATAGTCAACTGAACCACTGTGAGTAACTTCTACTCCTCCTCCTTATCAGGAGGTATGTAGCTCCAAGATAAGAGAGCAGTCAGGCTCAAACCACTTGCAGCCTTTGAGATGCCTATGGAGGGAAGGGATGAGAGGATTGGGCTCTCTTAGCCACTCTGTGAATAAATGCTAGGTTTTTATGTATGAAACGTATGAGTTGCTGTTCCTGAATTAATGATAGGCATGGCCCAGGCCTTGGGAAAAGCTGATTTTGCTTATTTTAAGAGGCATTTCAAAAGGATTTGGAATAACTTAAAAGGATTCCAGTGTGCAACCATGTCACGCATTGCTGTTTCTCCCATTCTGCCTTCCAATTCCTCCCTTCCTTTCCTTTTCCAGTATGCTGTGTCCCATTTCCAGTTAGAGTGGAGATATTGTAGGCTCAGCCTTGCTTGACCACTTGCAATTGCTACCATGTGGACATTGTTGTGGGGAAACTGCAGACTCAGAACAGAACCAGATCAGCTGGAAATTGCTTGTTTCTAACCACTGGCAGCACATTACAGTAACTCTAGAGGTGCAGCAGAGCTCCCCTTCTCAGGTCCTCACCGGGGATCTGGGTCAGCTGGATGTGGAAGCATTCAGCTTCTCCCTGGTGGGCAGGTAGAGGGTATCTTTTAGAACATGCATTGTCAATTAGCTTTGTGGAGCGGGTCAGAAAAGAGCATTTTCCTCTGATTTCACTTCTTAAATTGAATTCTAACTTCTTGCGAACTACTACCTTAAATGTTTTAGAGAATGGAGGAAAACACTTCTGGCTGGTTGTGCCCTGTTCTGCAGTGTCCCTGCCTCCTGTTTCCGGGTTAGTGTCCCTCAGCCTGTTTCTCTTGTCAGCTGTAATAATTCCATGCTAATGTAACTGGGAGAGGAATCTTGTCCTCAGCTTTTAATCTCATAAATTTTAAACTGTGCCTACATTTTTAAATTGTGCTTGCAAAATACCTGTGTAGTACTGGTTGAAATTACAGTAGACTAACCACAGTGATTTGAAATCACAGGTCTGCTGAGAAGTCGATACTTGCTTCTCTGTCTGAGCTGCCAAAAGATTTGGGTTTAAATTACCTGATTTAGATGTTTCACCAGTTAGACACATTTGAAATGAAAAAGTGCTTGTTTTGTAAGCATCCAGATTTCAACACTCCCATGCCCCAGCTGACCCAAAAAAAGGCATATGACTCTTACCTCTCTGAGGCAATTTCTAATTATTGAAGATTCAAACCTGTTAGAGATTAAAACAATGAACACCTCTAGTGCAAAAATATTTTGTAGGAGCGTGAGTTCCATCTCAATATAAGGAAAAACTTCTTAACTATGAGGGTGACCGAGCACTGGGACAGGCTGCCCAGAGAGGTTGCGGAGTCTCCTTCTCTGGAGATATTCAAAACCCGCCTGGACGTGATCCTGTGCAACCTGCTCTAGGTGATCCTGCTTTAGCAGGGGGGTTGGACTAGGTGATCTCCTGAGGTGCCTTCCAACCTCTACCAATCTGTGACTCTGTGACCACATGTTGGGCAGGGCTATCCAGCTCCTGTGATGGATTTGTGAGAGTTATTAGTGGAGGCTGCTTTGAGTTTGCCTGTAGGGGAGAGCAAAGCTTTCAGACATACGTGAACATGGTGCAGGTATTCCTTTGACCTTATGCATTTACAAATAAAGGCCAATAACAAGCTTTCTTGGCTTTCACATAAACAATTAGATTATTTGGAAGAAAACACCCTGTAGCAGTGAATTGGGATTATGCAACTTTCTTGTTCTTAGGCAGACATTTAGCAAGATATATTTTACTGTTTAAATCTAAAAATAGAATGGGTACACTGTGTTTTGTGACCTTAGTTTCATTTTTCCATTCTCTTTCATGCACATTACAGAGCTACCTCCTGCAGCTTGCTCTCCAAATGATCGCACATAATTTGACCGTACTGACAGTTTCTTCTTGGTACAAAGCTGAAACCATGTCTGTGGGGATGTGTCCTCTCTTGTGTCTTAGCTGGAGAGTTTATAGGGCAAGAAGGGTTTATATGAAGCCCTACGCTATAAGCAACATGAACTGTAAGGCACTTCTGTGTGCATTTTCCTGACACAGTAAGATTGTGCGTGACCCCTGAGTAAGTCTTAAAATACCCAATCCAGGGTATCCAACTTCCGTAATCGTTTTTGCTCTGCCGTAGCCCCTGTGATGCCTGGTTGTTAGTTGTAAGGAAACAAGGTCAGATTCTCTAATCAAGTGCTTTTGGTATTTCGTTTGAAGAAATTCAGTGTATGAGTTTTAATGGAGAAGAGAGCAACAGTTCCACTTTGGACAACTTCTGAAGCTTCAGAGTTGATTTTCCTTCCAGGCCTTTTGCAAATATTCACAAAACGGAACTGTGCTGAAACAACTATTTTTAGAGTTGGAATTTTAATATGAGTACTGTCTTTATTTTGGTCTCTGTCTCAGATATCTGAATTAAGTGCTCTAGAACACACAGCCTTTCATAATAAAACAATAGGTGAAACAAAGTTCTCTCTGAAGTGTTTTAGCTTCAGTTACATTTCATTTCAGAAGAAATGTTTCAGATAGCATTAATAATAATTTCTGTTTTCAGGGATTTATCTCCTCCTCTGTAATGACACAGAGTTCTGAATGTGGGGGGCTCTTTTAAAAGTAAAATCTCATGGTGGTCCTAATCCTGGGCTTTGTGAAGCTGATTAGTTGATACTGGCAGAATTGATTCTGTTTGCTTAGCCAAAGTATTGAATAACATTTCAGGAATTTTTTGGTCCTTTAACATTCTCTCTTTATGAGTCCCTGTTGACACTGAGCAAGACTGGCAGTCAAGATGATCTTTGTTTGAATGTTCAGTTTGACGGTTTTTCAAGGGGAAGATTATAATCTATAAATAATCGAGCAGGAAGATAAACAGGATGTGATGTCTTCTTTAAACTAAGTTCTTTTATTATTTGCTATGGTAATACTAGTTGTAGGACCAATATGAAATGCTGGTATTTACTGGTTTCCAGTTCTGTTTACAGACCACGTAGCTTTTACAAGAAGAATGATTTAGATTTCTTCATTTTGAGAGTCAGCCTCCAGTTATCTGTATAAGGAGGCCTAACAGTCATTGAAGGAAGATTTTCGGCACTTCAGGGTCAGGCTGTAATCAGATTATTTCTGAAAATGTGGGTCCTGTCAATGTCAGTGTACTTGCTTGGTTTCTTCTCCTGATCACAAAGAGCAAACTGAACTCCAAAATGTAAAACTTTTAATGAAGATCTGTAACAGTTACTCTCCTCATCCCTGCCTGTAAGCTTACATACTGCTTTTTTCAAAGCTTGTCCAGATGACCTGGGACTTATCACAGTGCGAATTGTGGAACTATCAAGCCTCCATCAGCGTGGTGACCTGGAGTAGGTCAGCACGTGGGGAGCTGCACCGTGGGACTACTGGAACTGAGAGCAGGAACTGCTGCAGTCTCAGCCTGAGCCAAACATTCGTACCCACGAGATTTCAGGATTCATGTTCCCTAGATAAGGCACAGACTGGAAAGCTGTAGAGTACATTCAGTAGTGATTTACATCCCCCAAACCTTTATTTCTCATATGGGGAACCGATGCATCAATAGCAGCATATCAAAGTTATTTGCAAGGGAAGGGATATTTCTTTCAAATGTTGCAGGCAGCGACAGAACAATTGGCTATGGAGAGTCCATTAAGAGTAGTGAGAGCTGTGAACTGGCTGTCCGACGCGCTGACAGATGTGTCTGTGGTAAGACATTGCACTTTGAGTGCTTGGAGCATCGTGCAGGAAAGCTGTTATTTTCGGGTGGCTGCTCTGAAGGGATCCTTGGGAGTTGGGGCTGTTGGTGCTACTCTTAAGAAGTTTTAGGTGGCAAGTAGGCATAAAAATAAATTATTTGAGATTATAGCTCAGAGTAATCAGAGAAAGGCGATGTGGAGGCCTGTGCAAAGAGGGTGTGAATAACTGGAGATAATATACTGTCACAGGGACCACCATCTGGCCACTAGATCAAGGAAAACTTTGTAAAAGACTTTGGGCATGGGCTAGAGAGTGTTCAGCCAGCATGGCAGAGGTTGCAGCTCTTTTCCCAGAGTAGAGGGAAAAGTACCTTGAAGCAGGGACTCCTAGGAGCCATCTGAGGAGGAGGGATCCACAGGAGACAAAAGCACAGGCAGGGATTAGGGCTCTTATGGCATCAGGATGCCAGGGTTTAAGAGTAGATGCTTTGCCTCACCTTTACTGAATAATAAAAAAATTAGTTTTACTTCTCTGTCTGGGCAGAAGTACTTTGTGTGGCACTGTTAGTGTGTGCTGAGGCCCATTCCTTCCCCACATTTCCCTTGCATGGCATTTTCCACACCACTTGTATAAAATCCCCTGATTGGGGGGGGTGGTACGAAGCCCAATGATGGGTCCAGTCTAAATCCTCTCCCAGGCTTTACCAGGTGTTATTTCTGGGGGCAAGGGACAACACAGCACCTCCCTGCGCAGCTGGATGTGGCCAAGGTTTTCGTGTGGGCACAATCTCAGCAGAGATAAATGAACCTGCAGAAGAGCCCCAGGTCTGGAGCCAGCAGCTCCGGGGCTAGGCAAGTGGTGGTGCCGCCTGCGCTCAGCCGGACAACGTGCCATTCTGTACTGTCAGCAGATGTTTGTTTTCATTCTGGTTTGAACAGGCTTGGAGGGAAACTGGACCTTTTCCAGTCCTGTCCATCCTTAATTTCTTCTCGTCGGGTAGAGAATAACTTGTGTTATTTATGTTGTTGCACAAGCGCTCAGGCAGTGTTTTGTTGACCAGCCATGGTAACCTCCGTGCGAGCCAGACGTGGGAGCTCCTCCCGGGGCGACCGGGGGTGTGCTGCTCTTGTGTTCCCGCTGCCAGCCCCCCGCCCTGTCTGCTCCCCATGACTGACGTCCGCAGGGCCCGCATCTCCACGGCATCCTAAGGACCCTGGGAAGAACTTGTCACCGCTTGCCTTTACAACCGGCTTTAAGTTTCCTGTCCTCAGTCACCGCGTAAGGCAGAGAAAATGTTAAAGAAACAGTGTCGTGGTGTAGGGGGTTGTGTTCAGAGCTGGAAAACTCTGTGGCTTTAGGCATTACAGGGGGAAAAATCAGAGCACAGCTAGGTTTATCCTTAAAAACTATTATTTGAGAAGAGCAGTAAGCCCACAGCGCTGGGCTGGCTGTGCCAGGTAAGTATCTGTGTCTCCCGTCACCTCCCTGCATTGCCACCCTCCTCTGCTCGGCGAGGGCAGCCAAGGTGCCGGGCGCACCACGGCGTTCCTGCTCCTGCTGCTGGAAATTTCCACGCTCCCATGAATGGATTAGGCAGAGGGAAGTGGAGCCTCTGACATATTTTTGCAAACCAAACCAAAGCTGGCAAGTCTAATTTTAGGCCTGGTTTAGTATGGAAATGATATCAATACTGACACAAAGCTTTTCCGTTCTGATAATTAATTTATGTGTATTTAAGTCTTGCATGTGGAAGAGGCTGAGAATTGATAGCCCGCTCTCAACAGCTGGGTTTACAATCAAACGTTTTATCAACAAAGAGCAAAAATTAAAGGGAAGCGATACCACACACAGGCATAGCTTTGCTTCAGTTTGCTGTCGAACCAATACATTTGTAACTCCTCTTTTTCTGCCTCGGGACAAGGGGTGTAGCGGCGGAGTATCTGCCTGCCAGCCTTCGGCTGACTTGTTAGAAAATACGTTACGGCGATATTGTGACTGATGTTCCTCTCTCTCTCTCCCTCTCTCTCTCTCTCTCTCACTGTGCCTGGTTTTGTTTGCATGTTAGGTTTTTGTGGCCAGTCCAAACAAAACACAGCCTATTGTGGAGATCCTGTTGAAAAACCAACCCAAGCTAATTGAGTTTCTGAGCAATTTCCAGAAAGAGAGGACGGATGACGAACAATTCACTGATGAGAAGAACTACCTGATTAAGCAGATCCGAGACTTGAAAAAGCCAACGGCATGAAGAAGTCCTCTCGTTTTCCACTGTAGGCATTAATCTCATTTGTTAAGTTCCTCTGTGTCCCTTAAACACCACAATAGTGCTTGAGAAGGCACAGCAAGTGCCTGGTTTTTATTTTGTCTTTGTTCCTAGATGTCAAGAGTATAGGGGTTTTACATGAAAACTAAAAAAAAAACAACCTAGAATAATATATTATTTTTAATCAAAACTATAATTATTTATGTCAGTTTAGAATCTCTCTGTAATAGAAGCTGGTTTGACAGATTTTCATTTATGCTTAAGAAGAAGGAACCTCTTTGCTTAACTTCATCAACAAACTCAAGCTGTTGGTGAGTGCACAGAGTAGGTCTTCTGAGGACTGTAACATTGTTCCTTTGCACCTGTAGTTGTGACTTCGTTCTAGTGCTGCACACACACAAGACTGTGAAAGAGTACATTTGTCTCTGGAGTTAGCTGCACCTAGAGATTGGGTTTCTTAGTCAAAACAGTGGGAGATGAAAAAGCAGTAAAGGTCACGTTTTTGCTTTATTTTTGTGTTCTTTCATCTTTAAGTTTTCTTTTTCCCCTAGATCAGAGGTTTTCTATTAAATGCTAGGGAATGGATGAAGACATCAGCCAGATGAGCTGTTTCTACCTGCCTCCCCTTTTCCTGTACATGATCGTCGTGGTTTAACCCGACAGGCAGCTAAAACAACCACATAGCTGTTTGCTCACTCCCCCCCCCACAGTGGGATGGAGGAGAGAATAGAAAAGAAAAAGGTTGAGATAAAGACAGTTTAATAGGACAGAAAAAGGAAGAGAATAATAATAATAATAATGATAAAAGAATATACAAAACAAGTGATGCACGGCACAATTGCTCACCACCTGGAACCAATTGCTCGGCTACTTCCTGAGCTGTGCGCCTCATGGCCAGCTCCCCCCAGTTATATACTAAGCATGACATCATATGGTATGGAATATCCCTGTAGCCAGTTTGGGTCAGCTGTCCTCGCTGCGTCCCCTCCCAGCTTCTTGGGCCCCCCTGCCTTCCCGTTGGCAGGGCAGTGTGAGAAGCTGAAAAGTCCTTGACTGCTTGGCAACAACTGAAATATCAGTGTGTTATCAACATTATTCTCATCCTAAATCCAAACCACAGCATTATACCAGCTGCTAGGAAGAAAATTAACTCTATCCCAGCCAAAACCAGGACAGTGATCTACCTTATGCTAGAGCACCAGCTATTCGCACCAGCTATTCCCACCAGCTCCCAAACAGACCGATGAGGAGCAGCCCCAGGTACACGGTGCCCATGTACCCCGCAATGGGAAGAAGGCAAGAGCAACCCCCCTCCATCAAGATCTATGCTAATAAAGTCATCCTGCACCTACTAAAATCGGCAAGGAGCCTGTCCCCAGTTTTAGTGGGAATAATTTTGGGTGGTGGCCAGAGCTACGTGGCTGAATCACGCCAAGCGCTGAGCCCCAGCACCCAGCGAGAGGATGGAGCTCAGCAACTTCCCATCTGGATTTAAATCCCAGCTGTGTGAGGTGGGGTTGAGCCAAATTCAGCAAGGGGATGCTGAAACGGCCTCAGCCTCAACTGCCGAGTGCCCTGGGGTCCCCGAGTCTGCAGGTGCTCTCAAAGCTGAGAGCATTAATTGGATTCTTAAATCAAGGGTGGGAGGCCATTTAGCAGCCCCAGGCACCAAAGGCAACATGTAGTCTGGCATTTTCTATCCTTGTTCATCCTGTGTGAATTCAGGTTCTGCGTTGAAGTTGTCGAAGGGGAAATCATTGCACTGTTTATGTTTTAAAGTTTAATAAGCTCTGTGGTCCAAACAGTGTTTCCCAGGTGTGTTTGAAGAATTTTTGGGGTCTTTTGTTTTCTAGCAGGAAATGAAAAGGTAATTCTGATGCTTTGTTAGGAAGTGGAGTTTGAGAGCAGGGAATGGAAAATTCTTGAATTTTTCTGGACAGCCTAAGTTCTGGGTTTTTCCTATTTGTTGTAAGACAGTTATCTAGCTAAAACTCTAGTTAATGCTTCAGATAAAAAGGTGACACTGAACTGTAAAACCAGAACATTTTCCTTCATAAAACTGTTGTATATCGGGGTGACTGATACTTTAATTTATGTGCTTTAGAAAAGGGATGAAATGGAACAGATTGTGGACTCATGTTTTTTTCAGATGCCAGATATACACAACAAATGTACATCTTAGTTGCCTGGAATTAAAAAAAAAATATTTACAAGCTATTAAAGGCATGATTACTGATCACCCTTTATTTATATCTCTGGTTTTTTTCTTCTTGCCTTTCTGGATAGCCAGACTCCATACAGTGCTAAATTCTTTTTCTCCTTTGCCAACCAGTTTCAGCAGATGGAGAGAGAGAGAGAGAGAGAGAAGTGAGCACTTTCTCCAGAGCTAATGCACTCTGCAAGCAGCACATCTGCAGCCCTGGCTGGCAGGGGGCCT
The DNA here is from genome assembly GCF_028858705.1 of Grus americana. NCBI lineage: Eukaryota > Metazoa > Chordata > Aves > Gruiformes > Gruidae > Grus > Grus americana. Next base: position 188,726,056 of record NC_072852.1, on the reverse strand, counting down.
GGCAACCCCGGCTGCAGTCCAGCTGAGCCTGACTGCGATGCTCTCCCCCAGCCTCGTGGGTAGTGCTCACTATCGGTGGTAGCTTGCGGGTCGATAAAGGACCGTCCCCAGAACCGCAGTCCTCTGAGCTAGTCATTTAAGTCTGATCCTCTGAGATTTGGAGCCTGAAACCGAAGGGTGCTTGGCTGTGCTCTGAGCTCCCGGGGTGGGGCTGTCTCCAGGGCTGGATTAACACAGAGACACGTGTCCATTGCCTCAGCCTCTGGAGTCACATGAGAACATCGGGCTTCCAGCCTGTGCTCGGAAAAAGTGTCTAATGGTGTATTGCTGGGGAATGCCTGGCCTTGACAGCATGAGGGTAACCCATGCGGAGGTGCCCAGTGCATCTGTGAGGGTGGTCAACACTGTGAGATGCTCTTGTCTGCGTGGTCTGGGCACAGAAGAGCACTTTGAAGACATCAGAAACTGGCTGTAGTACAAGGAGCAAAATTACACCCACACCCCCGGTGTTTGTGTAGGCGGAGATGTGGCAGGCCAACGGGGAACCGAGCGATGGGCCCCATCCCCGCAAAGCCAGCCTTTTCCAGTGCAAGCTGTCAGCAGACCACGCGAGTAAGTGGTAAGGAGGGCTTGTGAAAAAGGAATCTGCAAGAGAAAGGGGGAAAAAAGAGTGGGTTTACAGTAAAATGACATGTGCCAGGCCCCTTGCAGCTTATCATACAAGAAGCTGGTCCTGAAGTAGATATTGCCAACACGCCTCAAAAGAATTAAGTCTTCCCCAAGCTCAACTCGCTTAGCACTTTGAAAGGAGAAAAAGCAAAAGAAATGGTGAAGATGAAATTAAGCACCATAATAATATTTCACAGCAGGTGGGAACACATCCCTAATTAAATGAAAAATGAGATCTTTTCTAATGCAACTTTGAAATAACCATAGAACTCCCAATTTCCTTTGGTGCATTCAATCAAGGTGGTTCTTCTGCCTAAGCAACTGCTCCCACCAGGAACTCACAATTTCTCTGAAATTAATATCTGGGGGAGCTGTGTGATTGCAGGACACAGTCCATCAGAGTGAGGACAGGGAAGAAGATTGTAGTCTGGAGAGAGAAAGAAGCTGGAGGATGCTCAGGCTGCAGCCTCTCAATTCCAGTCCCCATCCAGCATTCAGGGGGGTTTGGATCGTACAAATGAATCTCTGCCAAGATGTGATGTATGATCCTGCACATAAAACCTTATTTGATACAGCAGAGTGCCAGGAATCTTTGAACCAGAAGCTTCTGTCCTGGGATTTGGGCAGCTTGTGCTACTAAGAGAAATCTGGTTAGAAGTGGCAACAGCCTCCCCTGCCTGTAATGGCACGTACGCCGGCAGGTGTGAACCCAGGGGGAGGATGCAGGACTCTGGCCTTCAAGAAACATGGGTGTTAAGACCACTTGAGCCTCTTAATCTATATGCTCTAGGGACAAGATCAGATGAGAAGGAAAGAATGACTTGGACCTTGTAATCTAATGATAAAAGCACTTGCATGAGGGACAGGAGATAGGGATCCCATTTGTTCTCTTAATGCGTGATTTGCTCTTGTCTATGAAATTGGAGCTAAGAGAACCCAGGCCTCTTTCCAAAGGGTGCAATGATGTTTGGTCAGTAGAGAGGCTTTTTCTGTGGGCCAACAAATGCTTCATTTTTCTGTTTGAAGTAGAAGCACTTCAACATTTTGGCTGGAAGCACCTTCCTGCAGAACATCTTATGTCTGGGGATGCAGGCTGTTGTAAGACAGAGGGGAATACGGGTTTTGGTCTCTATGACATGAAAGAGAATTGTACCTAGCTCTCCTCCTTCTTGTCTAAGCATTCTTGCATAAAAATATAGGTTTCCATGGCCTTCCACCATTTTTGGACTTTCATTTTGGCACCTGCCACTTTCCGTGTGTGGAGCTCGCTCTGCATTTGCCTGGAGCATCACCCACTGGACTTGTACACACAACCTGCAGCTGAAGAGCATCAAGCAGCAAAGGACTATATAGACAATAAGGATTCGTTGCATTTACTGCCAAGCAATGAAAGCCCGTTTCATAGCTCTTATGCTGACGGACCTAAGTGACCGGTGGCTTTTCTGTCAGAGCAGATGGATAGGTGGCAGAAGTTCTGCCGGGCTGCGGTGCTCCTGGGGTCTGAGAGGAGACACCCAGCACTCTCTGATGGCCGATGACGAATGCAGGCTCCTAAAGGCCCTCACTGCTGGAGCCTAAGTCCTGGGGCTGCTGGTTTACACCAGTTTTTGGTGTAAATGCAGGCCCAGTCTCAGGAACTGATGTGGTCCTCCAGCCAGCCCCTTAACAGAGAGCTCAGCCAGCCTTTTTACCTGTTTAGGGCAAATCCAGGGCTCTGCTCCCACTGAGCGACAAACCCAGTGAGCTATGGAGTTACCCACTCAGGCTCACTACACATTTATTCCATACACACGCACTAAATGGAGCAGCACAAGCTGTTAAGACTGGGCGTGAGGTGTCCCAGAGCCTCTAGCAGGAGGTCCAACCCCACAGCGAGAGAGGCAGTCCCGCTGGTGAGAGCTGCTGTGGCCTGGGCAAGAGAAAGAGTTCAAGTCCCTGCCACCCCAGCCCCTGCTGAAGGGGAGCCTTGCCTCTGGCAAAGGCTGGAGTCCCTCAGCCTGCGGTGCGTGAGGCCACGAGGCAGCAGCCGTCAAGGCAGCTCTGAGCATGGTTGGCGCTGGGCAGGCAACGTGGGAGGAGGCTAAGGGAAAACCCAGGACAAGGGTAGCGGTTTTGGCTGTGTTGTTCAGCTGTAAGCCAAGCATCTCGCAGGGCTGTGGCTTGGCCCGGCTTCCCTGAGAGCCCCGGGGAGAGGCAGGCGGCGAGCGCAGCCCCTCTGACTGATGGTCCTGCACCACGGCGCCTGCCTGGCGCTGGCCTCTTTTTCCAGGAGTGGGAAAGGAGGAAAAACAATCAAACAAGCAACCCCTCTCCTATGGCATCGGTTGTGAGTGGCTTTGCAAAGCCACAGTAAAAGTAACCTTTTCCACCCCAGGCTGTGTCGTCACGAGTGGCAGCATGGGGCAAGCTTGTGCCAACGGTGCAGCGCCAGCTCGGCTCTGGCCAAGCCATGGCCATGCCCAGCCATGCCACAGTGGGGAGGCGGCTCCTCGGGCCCCCAACACCCACACTTATGGGGCTTAGTATTGACTGGGGTACTAGGGACAAGGGGGTGTCCTAGCACATGCTGTGAAACAGTGTTCTGCTTTGCATCATGCAGCTGAACACTGTAATTCGCCATTGCTAGAAGAGCCCCATCATCACCGGATAGCACTGGCAACAGCTGGGAGGGCTTTGCTACTGAGCCTTAGCTCCAGGAAAGCATCGCGCTGCGCTGGTCATCTGTGAGACTGCAGATACCTGCTGCAGTGCAGCACGTGAGGTACAGCCCAGTGTGTGTCCCCCATGCCACCTCAACCTCTTCCCTCCCTTGGTGTGCCTGTTTTGCTCCTTGGTAGTGCTGCTTGTAGGGCTGTGGGATGGCATGTGCTTTTCTTCACATCCTCTCCCCAGGTGTGGCAATGAAGCCTCATTGTCCATGGCCAAATGTGTAACCTATATGTTTTAACTATCACACTGTGCCAGCAGGCACCTCCAGCATGTTGAGGCTTTATGAGTAGTTGGACACAAGAAGCACCTGAACACCAAGGTGACGGGTAGAAACAAAGTCTTTTGGCTGCATGACAGGCACCAGCCCAGTCACGGCACCACAGCCCAGATCCTCATAGTTAAAGAAATAAAAACCAGCCAACTCCCCAGTGCAGCTCTCCTGGGGAGACCCACCAGTCTGGTAATGAATGGAGTTATTTCTTCTGAGGGCACAGAGAAGACAGGACCATGTCTTTGGGGCCATGAAGTGCTTTGCTCAACTCTTAAGAATAGAGGCCCTTTTTTTCCAAATTGCTGGGTACGTTACCTCTACTAATGCATGGCTTTGGCAATGCCCTTCAACTCGCTTGCAGAACAGCTGGCTTGACAAGGGTTTGGAGCGGATTTAAAAATACCCCTGTCAAAGCAGAGCCCATTGCATCTGTTCAGAGATTTGTGCAAACATGCAGTCAGGGTTAGCTTTTCAGCAGGCGGCACACCCAGACACAGCCCTGCCCCGGCAGCTAGCGGGGAGCAAACAAACCCGTCATTTGCTCAGGCAGATGGTCAGATGCCCAACGGGCTCTTGTGTGCGTAGGACAAGCAGGAGCCTGCAGGGAGCAGGTCTCACGAACTCCCATGAGGGAAGTGGAGAAAGGCACCTCCTCCCCACTTTAAAACTGGGTGTGTGTGGGGGAAAAATGATATTCACAGACAGACTCGCCTTGTGCCCCGAGGAGTGTCAAGGGCAGAGCCACAATTAGCTCATGGGATAGAGCAGGTTCTCGCTGTGGGCTGACAGCAATGCCTCACGCTTCCTGTCAAAGGCTTAAAGGAAAGCGACACTGGGGACAAGCCTACTGGCAAGCAAGAAAGCAGCATGTCCCAGGGGACAGCAGGCATTGCAGAGGGAGGAGAGACATATGTTCATTCCAACAAAAGACCCAGCTCTCCTGCTAATAAATACCACTTCTAGCCATACAGCTAAGCTCCCCTGCTTCCACTAGTTTTTGTTTTCTCTAGCTAAATTTGTCTTGCCCCACAATGGGAATGGAAGAGTAACTGCAGGTGAATGCCCTGGCATTCATACTATCTTACATACATCTTTCAGGTATTTCTGAAAGGACACTGGGGCTTGGGAGTGGAATGTGTCAATGCTGGCATTTGTATGACATGTGCCTAAGGCCCAGCTCTTGCTTAAGTTATTGCTCCAATGCTTCATGATTTCCCCAGGCTTCTTCAACCCCTTATTTTTCCTCCAAGTTAGAAATTTAGCTGCCCTGGGGGAAAAATTTACTGGCAAAGTGGTGAGGTGACCTCACCAGAGCCAAAGTAGAGATAGTTGAGCAATGAAGGCGAAAGAGGACAAAAAAATGCAGGCAGACTGCAAAGGCTTCGTTGTTGTTAATATACCTCTCTAGTGCCAGTGATTAACATGTTGCAGAAGTACTATCTGCATTAAAACTGGAGCAGACCCCATCCCTTCAGCAGTGGTGGGAATAACGCACAGTGGTCCTGTAGCTTCAGGTAGACGCCCAGTGCTGAGGCAGAGCCTGGCTCCTCGGAAAAGCGAAGTGGAAAATTTCAGGTACAAACAGATGATACTTGGAGCGCAGAAGATAAGTGTCACACTGCAAAACACCCCAGGGAAAAGCCGTGCGCAGTGCTTTGCATGCCCGCTCCCAGCCCAAACACGGTTCAGCCCGTGCTGTTGCGAGTCAAGCAATGCCCGTTCCTACGCGGCAGTCGCGCCAGCCCCATTTTCCCCCCTCTTCTTATTTACGAGTTTTGAGCCGTCTCAAGTGTTCTGGCATTTACAGCGAGCATCAGCACACCTTTATCTTGTGCTGCCCGCAGCAGCAGCAGGGTATTCCGCATGCCTCTTGCGGTGTGTGGTAAAACACCTCCCCGCTGCGGCACACGAACCGACCCCCCCCCCGCCGCCACCCCCCGCGCAGGGAGCCGGGACCCGAGCGGGGCCCATTCCCCTCCTCACAGCGCCCCCTGACGGCCACGCTGCAGCGCCGCAGCCTCCCTCAGTCCTGCCCGTAAGGAGCAGGAGCCGCAGCGAAGGCAAAATAGTTCCAGTTTAGAGCTGGGAACCAAACTGGGGAGGCTTGGCTGGCTCGGGTTCGTTAAGCCCGCCGCGGAATCAGCGCAGCAGCTCTTTGCCTGTTCTGTCCCTGCACCGAAGACTTCGCTGCCCTTCGCCTTCTCACCCAGGGCTGTAGGACTAGTCTCTGACTGCGACCAGCACATTGGTGATTGGAATTTCAAGGGAGTGTTTTGGCATGTCGTGAAGGTAAGGACCCCTGTCTTGGCTCTACTTGTATCCATCACATTATCAGAAGGAGGTGGGTTCCAGTGAAAGATACCTCATTCCCTCAAAAAGGGAGCAAAACTGCAAAACACGGAGCAGCACATTCTGCCCAGTACCTGAAAATGCTTGAGCCCAGATGTTACCTGTGTATACGTATGCAATGTACAAAACCGGTGTGTTAGCAGATAGTTGTGCAGGCCTCAGAAAACAGAAGGATCCCAAGGAAGATCGGCAAGTGTTTGACAACAATTCCCTGCTATTCTCTTTCTGTGCACAATGGAGTTTGGCTTTGCACATGTGGCACTGTGACCATCTTCATTAATGATATGGTAATCCAGATCTATTAGAAATTGGCACGCACCATCTGCCTTCTTTGCTTTTCTAGTCCCCAAGCAATGTCGCTTACTGGATTTAGCAAATTAAAGCCAAACAGATATTTGAAGTCTGGTTCGCAGGCAGAATGGCTGAAACAAAAAAATCTATTATTTAGTCTGCAAAGCTTTTCAGAGTAGTCCTTGCATTAAACGTGGCTTTGGGAAGGCTGTCCCATTGCTAGATGGCTGACCGTGCCCCACTGACTGCTCACTGTGTGTCTACAATGATATTTCAGTTCAAGAGCCCTTCTGAAACACATCTCTCATCTGTCCCCGCTTACTGCATGCGGCTCTGTGACACAAGCCAGTCTTGGAGTGCATTGAGTGGATTCCTTTCAGATGAAGTTAAACAGGAAAACGAACTGTAGGAACAGCCCTGAGGCACTCCACCAGCTAACAGGCCTTCAGTCCACATGCCCATGCTAGAACTAGGTGGATGTAAAACCCTTGGTGGGTCAAGCCTTTGGCATCACCTGCTTCATGCTACAGACTCACTCCCTTCAGCCACACTGCTGACTGGTGTAGCCGCCAGCCCCGATCACCGCAGTGATCCCCCTCTGTGGTGACTATGAATCAAGACGCCTGCATATGCCCACGCGGGCAACCCAAGGCAGCAAGGCAGGAGGCACAGCAGGGACCAATTTTACTTCTAGATGGTCAAAGCTTCACCCAATTCCATCTCTTCCAACCAAGAAACAAGCTGCAGAGGTGGCAGCTCAATGCAATGCTCCCTGCAGCAGTTCTTACTCTCCTGAGGAGGGAATTAATGCTGATTGATGCTCGCAAGTCTGAGGGAGGGGACCCTAGCCCTTCCCCCGGGCTGACAGGAGGCACAGGCTCATGTCAAAACAAATTTTTCAGGCAGAGCAGAGTGAGGTGACGCAGCTCAGCAAACAGCCAGGAGTGCAGGAGCAAGGATAGCACTGGGCTGGTAAAGGGTGTGAGCATTTCAAAGCACTCTGTAATGATTCTAATAACCCAAAGCACTTAAAAATACACTTTAGTACTTACTGTTTGATTAATTTATTAGCAGAAAACATGTTTTGCTGTAAGGCAGACAATTATCAGAGAATTTCTGTAATTCTCAGTCGAGGCCAAATTATTACTAATAGTCAACACCTGCAATTAAAATGATTGCTCTGAAATGAATGGTAAATACCCAAAATGCATATGGAAATTTCATACAATATATAAAATATATAACTTTTACATTTCTTAATTTTAAATACATTGCTCTTTTTATGTAAGAAACAAACATCCTAGAGTTCATTTGCAAGATAAGCGCTGCAGGAGATGTCCAATGTTCCAGGGCTCTCCCTGGTAAGCAGATGACATGCACAGCAGTGCCTATGGAGTCCATGAGTTGAGAGAGAAATCCCATTCATGTTGTTCCTGTTGGCCAGGGTATAAACCCTACTTTGTAATCCCGGTAAGAATTAAAGAAGTAGGGTTTTACTGATAATCAGAGCCTATAGAAATTTGTGAGCCTCTGGAGGAATCTGTAGAAATACAGCAAGACAGAAATAAAGCCAGACTTCCAAGCCTTCAGCCCTACAAGCGATTCCAAATTTCATGGAAAGTTTTGTACAAAAATCCTCTTTTTAAAAACCGATAAAAAGTAAAGTCTTAACTCCTCATGAAGTACAGGTTACCAGCAGCATTCACTGCAGAGTAGTTATTTAATGTGTGTGATATTTGACTTGTATGTTGATTTATCTCCCAGTGTACCTAGGCCACCCATGATGTTTCAGGGACTTTTCAATTTCAGCTGTTCCTATACAGACTTCTTTACCGATTTGATACCAGTTGACTGATCAGTATAAAACTTGCAGAGGCCTTAAACCTACCCATTTTTTCCCCCTGCTTCTACCTCAAGTAGGAAAGCATTGCCAATGGATTATGGAAATAAGAAGGTTTCAGTAGGTGGGGAGGGGTGGACTTTTTACTCTAATCTGGACAGTGTTCTTCTGACTTGTAGAAAAAAACAAGAGTAATTACTCTAACGCAAGATGCTTACAAGAAGTGTGTGTGTGGGAGGAACATGCCAAAGTAAAATATTTATGATTTAAAAACAGATTATAATCTTGCTTATGAAACACCAACATTTGACTTCAACCTCATATGGAAGTTGCAAACAATGAAACTATATAATTCTTGATGAGAGGGAAAAACTGTCTTTCTGAGGTTTGTATAACATCCAGACCAATAACTTAATCCCCAGGCCCTGGACTCTGAATCTGACACTGAGGCACAGAGCTCTTGCAGCTGGATCTGCTCGTCCTAAGTTCAGGACCTGGGTTCCTCCACACCAGATGACAAGACCTGGTGAAAAGGTGGTTCAGCTATTTCCTCATGAGTTACTGTGAAAAAGCACTCTTTTGTGGTGTGACACAAAAAGGGATTTCACCATCCTTCCCTTACTTGACAAACAAGGTCAGATTTTTCTCCTTCACTCACTACCTGGTCCTGGGAAATGAAGGTGTATGTACCCTGCTTAGCAAGACTGTGGTGGTGCAGGAGGTCAGCCAGCTGCCTGGTGACATTTCTGCTGCTAACTCTGCACGTACCGCACTCAACCAGCAGCCCTTGAGTAGCCTTCAGTCTACCTAGACTCAGAGAAACATCAGCTTCTCCAGCTCCAATAAGAGTGAATTCTCATGGTGGTAAGAGAATATAAGCATTCCCCAGTTCTAAAGTCCCAGTAGTCAAGAATGAAGTCATACTACGAGGCATGAGGGAGGAATCACAGCTCCTTGCTGCAGCTGCAAGCATCAAGAACTGTACCTGAAGTTGCAGGACCAGTAGCCAAACTGGGTGAGAACAGACTCCATGTAATTAATGCCACATTAAGGATGCTTTGCACACTATCCAATCCCAGCTTTGCTATCTAGGTCCAACCTTTCCCAAAGCCTAAAAGAAACAAACAGAACCTACAGCAGCATCTTAAGACATGATTCCTCTTCCAGGACTTTAAGGAGGGCAGCAATGACAAGACGCATGAAAGAACTGGGAAAAGGCCGTTTATATATCCTACCAGCAGCAGCAGAAAAAGGTTTAAGGTGCTTGCACTTGAGAGCTGAGCAGAGGAGTGAACATAAAGTCTTCGAACATTTGCTAAAACAAACAGCTAAAGGTCCTATTCAAAGAAGCAAACAGATAGGAATAAGGAGAGTGACCTCTCAAGAGATGCTGGGTACAACTGTCCATTCTGGTTACCCGTTACCTACCCAGCACCCCCTCAAAACTACCAACAACATTAGACTGCAGTTTCAGTGGCTGTTTTAAAGTCACCCTTGCTCCACATGTAGTCATCCAAGAGATTGGCACCTGAAAAGATTCAGGCTATTCCACTGGTTCCATCCTATCTAAGAAATAACAGGACATCTGGTACTTGATTAGCTTCTGTAGTCCTAGAAGCCCATTCATGAAGATGAACAAAACCCAAACACTAGCAATCTTCACATAGTACATAGGGGCCAGGGAGACAGATGCGCACAGACAAATTCTTTTAGGCCTGCATCCAGAGGCTGCGAAAAAGCAAAGCTACTCTTTGTCTACGTTAATTCAGATGGGACGCACTTGAGGAAGCACACAGAGCAGCAATGCAAGCACCACAAGACAAAATAGCTCTGCTGCTATGGTAGTTGGAAGAGGGTATGTATGAGAGACAAGCTTGATCTCCAAATCACGTACCTAGCAACGATTGCCACCCTAATGGCTTTGTCGCCTTTATACAAGCAGACTATGCAAAAGCCACTTTCAGGAATAGGTATAATTGCTAGTGATTGTTTATCTACCATTTCCTAGAAGATTCCCTTGATGTTTGTACTTGAAGAACTAGGGTGTATTTCTGCATTCTGCTAGCCCAGAACTTTGAAATCCATTCCCTCAGTACACCAAGCAAAAAAGACACCATTTTATTACTACTGTGATCTACCAGCAATAAACTTTCAGTATTTTTTTAATGTGTTAATTAGCCACCCAGTTACTTTCACAGAAAATACAAGCAGCATTTTTCCCCAGGAACTTCTAAATTAAAAAGACCTTCAGATAATTCTGTAAAACATTTAAGACATCATAAATAAACTTATTCTAAAAATCACTTTCCAAACAATAAATAAAACTCTTCCTTATTTGAAAGTGCAAACAGGCTGCATTATAAAAAGTACAGAGCAAGACTGCAGAAGTGCTTAATTATTCAATAGTGACCAAGACACAGTTTCTTGTTTTGGTGCTGCTGGTCATCTAGTGATTTTGTTTTCTGGACCCCATCTAAAGAAAAAAATATGTGTGAAACATTAATACAATAGTAAGCATAGTCTAAATACTCAACACGTACAGGCACACTGGAATAACAGTGGGTGGGGGGTGAAAGGGGGAGCTTGTCTTCTTCCCCATATAGATGAACACACAATAATCATAGTAAAAGAAACATACTAAGGAAAAATAGCAACTTAAAACAGTTCTGTGTTGAAATACAAGCATACCATCTCGAAGAAAACATTGTTAGAAAAATGAGCCCTGTTAAAGGTTGTCAAACAAAGTACCCCAGGATGAATCTTTCTCCAGCTGGGTCTAAAAACCATTAGCAGAGAGAGGGACAAACAAGCCCTAACATTTTGCAGTGATTACTAATGCCATAAACACTACTCTGAGCACTTCCCTCCCCCTTTCGCCCCCGACTCATAAGGAAATAGCTAACAAAGAGACTTCTCCACTCATCTAGCTCACTACATGTTAGGAATTAGCTTGTAGTACGTGGGTATTTATGTGCTACAAAAACCACCTTCAGGTTTTTTTATGCTCCTAGCATGGTGCTCAATGCTTTGAATAACTGCCAACTCCCTATCTTTACGCTCCATATCTTCATGCTTGAGGCACAAAAATGATTTATCTTCTTTTTCCACATTATTTTGCCTGTGGATAAGAAGTGTTTTAAGGACTGGTAGCTGACAGTAGATGCCAATGGTGGGTCCCTTTTGAAGCACAAAAAGGCTTCATCTAAACCCTGTTTTCAGAAGATGATGGCTCCTTTGCTACAGGGGTGCAGACTGACAAGGATTTTGTGGCCTTAATATTATATATGTGTATATAAACACACAAAAATAAATGTTGATTGAAAAGCACTGTCATAGATTCTACTTCATAAAAGAAACACTGAAATGTTCTGCAGAACATATTTAAATGACTTGGAGGAGTCCAATTTCTCCTGAAAAAGAATGGCACTCTTTATAGAATACAATATAAAAAGTCTTTATACAACAAAATTTAAAGCATGATAAAGTAGTCTGTAATGACTATGTGCAAAACAGCATATTGTCGACCTTGATAACAGCATTACTAGATTTTGTAATGTGTGTGCCAATGCCAAGCATTTGTTAAAACAAGCTTGTTTTTGACTTACCATTAGTTCATCTATTCAAAAAGCTCAGAGAAGTTTTCATAGCAAAATTTAACTAATTGAAATCAAGATTAATTAAGACTAATCAATCCCAGAGGGATTCAGGTACACTTAAAACTTGATCTCACTTATTGGCTTCAGTCATAAAATGAATTAATGAAAAAAAACTTACTTTCTCTGGTTGTGGGGTCGTGGAATTCAAGGGCATTAGTGTGCAATGGATTTGGTTGCCACTGTTAAAAGAAGAAGAAAAGGTTTACTTATTCCAGAAGACAGAAGAAAGAGCAAAAGGAAAAAGTACCCTACAGTCCTTCACTGTAAGGCATGACTAGGGATGAGGCAGGAAATGAAGAGCTCCCCCTCCAACACACACTTGCTTTGAGCATAAAAAGCTATTAAGGGGTTTGTGGGCCATTTACTCCCTTGAGAAGGGGAAATGAGCCTGCTCAAACCAACAGCAACTGCAGTTTGTCATGGTGAGCACCTCAAGCGCAGGAGCATGTGGCCACCTTCAAAACCCACCACAGCTCTTTCAGGAGCTGCTGGAAGGGCCTACAGAATCACACAGTGATCTCCCACATCAGCTGCCGTGCTATGACAGGGAGGCTTGGAGAGAACTTCAGAGTGTGAAGAGACCACCTCAAACGCAGCAACAATTAGAGGGAAATCTGCAAGGAAATTACATCGCAGAAAACAGGCACACTCGGCTCCCCCATCTGGCATATGGCACAGCACTTGTCCCCAGTGTTGTGACAGAGCAACCTCTCAGTTCCACTCACTTGACTGAACAGCACAAGAAAACGCTCTTCGATGCTGGCTGCAGGTGACTGCTCACTCCAACCTCCCCCCAGTGCTGCCCGGAGTTTTTAGAATATAGTACATTTAGACACGTACTGTAAATTTGCTTACACCCTCAAGTTCACCAAACTTCATATAGGATATGTCTGCTTTCTTTTTTCCAGCATCAACATCTCCCGCATAGATCTGCTTGATACCAGCCCCTTTGATTAAAGGGACACATTCATCACATGGACATTTCGTCACAAATATCATGCTTCTCTCATCTGGCTTGATTTCTCGACACCTACAAGCAGTCAGAAAATAGAATTTCAGAGTTTCTATCTTGATAGTTTTGAATGGTGACAAACTTGATACCTCACAAGAGAAAACAAAGACATGTTGTGTTATCTACTCTCAGAAGCAACTTATTCCTACTCAAGTGCACTAGCACACGACAATATCTGGTTTGGTTTTATTACCTGTGAACAACACATCCATCCCACCTTCCCACACATGTCATGGTTGGAAGCCTCGATAATTGCCACACTTCCATATTTCAAGTTATAGCATGGTCCCAGCAGGAAGCAGAGGCAGTGGCTTGTATCTGAAGGATAGCTGCCATGCATTGGAGTGCATATCTTTTAAAAACCAGGTTCACTTAAGAAGTCTGAGGAAACCTCAGAGTTGACTGTGTCCATGCACATCCAAATTCTGCATCACAGGCATAAACAAGACCACAATTGCAATCCACACTTCATCACAGTGACATCAGGCATTTGTCATGGAATTGTTTTTGAACTCTCTCATTCTTTTCTGTGGTAAAAATAAACCCATTACCTGAATGTCAAGGCATTCTGCTCCGCATGTATAATGTATCTGAATTTTCTGATTTCCCGATCCTTTTGTTTATCATCCATGTGTGGAAAATCAGCATATTCAGATCCAACGGGAAAGGCATTGTAACCACAGCCTACAAAATACATTGCTCCTGTTCCATCACAGCTTCTCTGCAACAGTAAGCAAAGCATCAAATTTAAACTAAGTCTAGTGATGTGCAGTGTATAGTTTCACATTATCACTTCATGCCAAGGTACAGCAGTTAAGAGAGAACTCAGTTCTTGCTAACTGCTCCATGCCTGTATGGAGCTTTTCCATTAAGCTCCATAGGAGCCGCACAGGCAAACTGTACCACCACAGACAACACATTGCACTAGGCTTTAGAGGCTTTCCTTTTAGCAAGTAATACTGATAGCAGGAACAAAACGTCTGAATGATTTAGTCCTTAAGCCTTTCTGCAATGTACAAAATTAAAGACAGCTGGAGTTAGTCTGTGGTGTGCCAGAGACTGTGTTTCACCTGTCTCTCAACAGGCCCAGTGACCAGTGGGCTGACAAAGTAGCAATTGGCAATTGAAATCAGAATAAGAAACGAAACAGCAATAAGCAGTTGATGACTGAAGTGCTAAAAACAAATGAAGAGTATGTTGCAGCTGCATAAAGAATGAGGCTTCCTGGGATTGGTAACATGCATAATCAGAGACATAAAGAAATAAAAACTTTATGTTTGGATGGGAAAAAGCACAGTAACAATATTTGTAGAAAAATATTGCTGTGATCCAAAAAGGAATGTGCTAAAGCCAGTACAGCATTTCAACTGCAACAAAAAACCTCAAGAGATTGTCAGGCTATGATTGCACTGAGACCTCTCCAAAAAAGCTGCAAAGAGGGACCACGCAGAGTAGGCATGTGCTGCCTGATCAGCAGCTGTGGCAAAACTCTGTAGCCAGGACACCTGGAATAACTGACAATGACTAGGGAAGCAAGCACACAGAAAAGCTAGGCAGAGACTCGTTTATACTTCCCCTTGATCTTGACAGCGTAACAATGAACCAGTCATCAACTTAGTTACTAAAGAATGAGAAGTGCAAGCTTTCTATAGCGCTGTCCGTGTGTAGGAAAAACTCACGTATATAAGCTTAAAGCAAAGTAACAAGCTCAAAGCAGATACATGTGTATGAATTGTGAGTGCAAGGAAAAGTAACTTTTTCAATACTTACTGATTTTTCTTCTGCCCAAATAATAGCTCCAACTCCCGTCTTATGATCCTCTAAAATACATAACATTTTAGCAGTAAATAACAACGGCCCCCCATCAAAACTCCAGCATCTTTGCAAAGAATATATAATATATAAAATACATATTCAGATATATAATCACTTTCACTAATAAGATTGGAACTAGGAAACTTAATATAACTGTACTTAATGCCCTACTGGAAGGGTATTATTTCACTGCTCTTTTCTGAAGAAGTGTACATAATATGCTTAAAATATTGGCATTTACTTGATAACAGAAACATCTTGTGAAACCTTCATATAAAAGACCCTCAGAGCAGCTTGGAGAATTTAAATGTCGTTGTATTCTATTTTCAGATAGGTGTTGGACACATTGGCAGGGCAGGCTTTGCTAGCACTGTATGTGAAATACCTGCCCTGATTTTCTTCTTGGAAAGCTCAGTGCTTTCACACATAATACTATGTACCCCAGTGGAATTTTTACTACTACTGCTGCTCCTGTTTCACAGATGTAGGAGCGGAATTCAGCAGCTTGCTCAAGGAAGTATTTGGAAGAAGACTGAAATCAGGAACTTGCTCTACTCATGAGACCCATTCTTCCTCCACTACTGTAACAACTCACCTGTCCGGTATGCAAGTAGTCTGGCCTGTATCATACAATGCCTTGCAATTTCTTGGGGCAAACTCTGATGGTCTGTTTCATTTGTTCGCCATGATTCACTGTTGTAAAATCCAAAGCCTCCAAAGACAGGGACACTGGCAGCCACTGTTGCCAAGACCAACACAAGATCTTTCATATTTTGCCTAAGGTTGCTGAAGTATGGATTTTCACAGAGGTTCTCCAGTCCTATTGTCATCAATATTTGCTTGTGCGTTTCCTCATTTGAAATTAGGAATAAACTTTCATACTCTTTTATTCTCTCTTGTCTACACGCAGTATAAAAGTCAGTATTCGAGTTAGCCTCAGATTTTGCTATTTTTTGAATAAAATCAAACTTGGTGGAAGTTTCTTCAATAAATTGCATCATATAGCACACCAAGGGCTGAAGCAACACACACACACGAGCACGACTATTTGACTTCAGTCTTTCTACTGCTTTGGCATCTAGCTTTGCATCATCAGTAGTCATGGGATTGGATGCCTCATTCTGCAAGCTGATTTCAGGATCTGCAGGCCAGTAAGAAATCCTGTTCACACCAGCTGGAAGAGAAGATAATGCAGCAAAAGGAACCATGCAAGCACAGTGGAACATACACCTCATTTTCAATACACTATTCCCTAACCCTGGTTTTACTCCTTTACGGTCATGAGTGCTGTTTCAATGGCATCTGGATAACAAAAATGCTAGCATATATGAGTATCAAGAGCTTATCAGACTTGATAATCAGACTATAGGCAAAAATTGGTATTTCCTATGTTCTAAGATCTTTGTGGTAGCCTAATTTTGCATCTTACCCACGACAGATACATTAACACCACACAAAAAAGTTAGCACTAATAGAAGTTGCTGCTGAGATTAAAAAACAATACTTGCAGAAGGGCTGTACCAGCAGATGCCATTTCAGGAAGTGAATAATCTGACTTGTCTTCATCTCTTTTGGGAAAACAAAACCATAAAGTACTCCCTGTGATTTCTGCATAAAAAACCCCCTTCCTCTGGTGCCACTGACAAGCAATGGGAGAGCAAGAAAAAATGTAACAATCTAGGCCTACTCATCAGGCTTAGGGTTGCTCTGGCAAAGTGCAGCAGGCATGTCAGAATCTCAGCCGTGCATCCCAACCAAGAGACAAGCATCACCAACAATAATAGTTGCACAGAGAAATAGGGTCTCAGTAGCAAACCCTAGTTTCTTGGTCATCAGCTCCAGAAAATGCGTATTCAATACTGTTTTCAGCCTTGTGGAAAGTATCAGTGCTGGCGACACAAGTTAGGGATTGGCATTACAACTGGGAGAGTCCAAAGAGAAAACAGGCTTTCTGATACCACCAATCACAAGCATAACATTTACTCCTACTCCACTACAGTCATTGCTTACCGTTTACAATCATTTTTAAACAAGTCGAACATGGTTTTCTGGAAAAATAAAGATCACAGTTTTTAAGTCTTGATCCGTGTTTAATGAGTGCAATCTGGCCAGCATGCAAGTCTGTACTGGAACAATGAAGACCAATAATCTTCATGTTTTTCACCACAACTAGACCACTCTTCTTTACCTACAGAAAAATGCATTACTATTATTATTTTACTTTTTCTCAACATCAAGTCCATAGAGATCTTATGGCTCTTCCTTGGGTAACAGTAATCAGCCAGGATGAGAGCACATAGCTTTTCAATACAAATTGTGATATGAATCATTAAATAATCTGTTACACTTCCTCTAAGCAGTATTTTTTTGGTGGTTTCTACACGTGCCTGTTAATATCAGAGTGCTGTGGCCCTGTCAAACTTCGGGTAGGGCCTTGTCGCAAATTCCTGATTTTTCTGGTCATTGCTTTACCCATAACAAAACCCAGCAGCACCATAGAAAATTCTGTCCATTATAGCTGAAAACCTCTCTGAATCATTCAGCATCTGGAAACACTCTTGAATTTAATTTCTGCCTTAAGTTTGACCATCCTGGGAGCCAATAGCTTCTCTAGCTTAATTTCTGTCTCTTCATTTATAGAAATGAATCCTGGTTCTAAAGAATCTTCCATGGAAAAAGTCTGCATACCACAGACAAGAGCTCTGACATCTGGATTCCCATGTATTGTTAGGAAACTGGATACAGGCTAGTTTGATGAAGCTGGTGAAACAGATCTCATTATGCAATCCAGCTGCTACCAGAACACTGGTGCCTTAGATCTGTACGTTATTCAATTTCTTTGTGGTTATAGAAATGAGGCTGTACTAAAACCCTACATATAACCCAAGTGCCATTCCTAACTGAATTACTAAATTTGAAACTGCTTTTGAAGTCTGTATGGCACTGCTCAGCTATCCCTCTTTCAGATCTAGTCTGGGACATACCAAGCTCTGAAAATTAGGCCTAATTGTCACTCAAATTACTTTCCTATCTTTTCTTGCCCTGGCTGATACATGTGCTATGGATCTTAGCACATGAGTATGCTCTGCACAAACTAGTAATCATTTTAAAGAGCACAAGAAGAACTCTGATCACAAAAGGAAACGCCCTGTTCCAGAACACTCTGAATATCCCCCTCTACTTCAACGTGTAACTGGCAGTTATTTAGAAGACCCATTCTCAAGGATGGTTTCTTTTCATTGTCAGTAAGGTAGTTATTTACAAGTTCTTCATCAACAAACATTTCAAGTATTTCTGTGCACCTCCACTGTACAAGAGAAGTCTTCTACAATAATGAACATCGACATTTTAAAGAGTATCTCCACACCATCAACAACACTGATTTTAAAGTTATAATTAGTATATACTAAGAAGTGCGTGGTATACACCATGCCTCCTTTGTTATGCTCTTCACAATACCCACCAGCATTTTTTACTGTTTGCTTCACCTGTCGGGGGTATACTTTGCCTTTCAAAGTTTTTCAGAAATAGCATGCTATTTAACCATTTTGCTATTTTTCTCCCACCAGTGGATTTTTTTCTACCTCTAAGAAATATTTGAAAAATGGTTATGAACTTTTTTTTTACTTTTTTTTTTCCCCCCTCTGGACTATCTGTCATGTAAAGAGCAGTTAGGTTAAATTCACTGCAGGAGCTATTAGCATATGTTCAGAAAGACCAATTAACAGTAAATGCAGACATTTTACCTGTGATTTTTTCTGTTGCTCAGCTGAGGGAAAGAGCTCCATCCAGAGACTGAACAAAGTAAAAAGATTGACCTTAGAAAGTCTTGGCACTTGACCTGTCATTAGAAGAAAAAAAAGACATATTTATTAAACAATATTTATAAAGAAACCCCACATTGTTGAACAATATTCTCCTAGTCTTCTACATCAGTGCTGCTACAGAAGCTGGTTCATCAACTACTTCTGCTATTACAGCAGCCAAATCCACACTGTCCTCTTCAGGGCAGTAGTTGTCAACTTGGAATGCTCACATCTGGGTGCAGAGATCAGATTTGTGCAACAAGAGAAAGTGGTGAAACTTTCACAGAAATTCAATGAGTTAATTCTACTCAGAGGTGAAAAGCAGAAATCACAGATCAGATCCCACATAACTTACGTGCTCAAATGATTCACTGATGCTTACAAAAATTTGAGACATAGCTTGTGATTCAGCTTCAGACTCACCACAGAAGACAACAAAAATATCTAGGCACGCATCATTATCTTACACTGACACTCGCAGCAAGAGTGGATGAGCCATTGTGAAACCTTCCAGTTACATAAGTTCTGGGAAAATCTGCTTCTGTTTTTTTTACAGTCTGCTTAAATTTTGGTTAGACTTCGACAAAAATTCAAACCTGTTGCTCAGGTTGTCCCTTCTGACTAAATAAGCAAAGAGGTAGCAAAGAATCTCTTCTCAGACCATCCCCTTGTGCCGTGTTGTGCTTCTACTCAAAATCTGGACATCATCCTGTGAGGGCCAGCGCTCAGCATTACCAAGTATCCCACAAATGAAAAAGAAGGAAGTGCTGCATTGTTCACTAATGCTTGTACCATTCCAGATGTAAAGCCGTCTTGCCCCTCACACTTGGCAAGAAGTTAATTAAGTCTTCCAAAAAGCTCCAGTCCCTATTTCTCAGGGGTGCTTACAGAGAGCTGTAATGAACACATGCTCCTCTGCAGGTCTCACGTGTGCTGTCTGACAATAGTATTATTGCTGGTTTTATCCCCTACCGCAAATGTTAAAGTTTTTGCAAAAGAGGAAAGGGTAGAGGCAAGAATAGAACAGAGAAAAACATTTCTTTAAGTAGTTCCAGCAGTTTGGAAGAGATATAATCAGATACTAAGAATCCTTTGGTGGGGGAGAGGGTTAGTTTACTGACGTGTCTGTGAACCCCAACAATTAGGACAGCAGATAAACATGCAATCCATGACTGGAATATAATTTTCAGACAGTATTTAAGCAGCTTTTTTCACACAGAAGTGAGAGCAAAATTACTAGGGATTCTGGAAAGCAACTACAGATCTCTCAGCAGCATCATCTCCTGCCACACTGTCCACTACTCCTTAGGCTGCCCAGCTATGCTATCCCACTGCATGCAAGCACCACAAGGAGCACCTGGTTAGCACAATCAGACACATGTGCTAGAAATGTCCACGGCAAATAGCACATGTGAAAATTTGTCATCACTTGTACTAAAACCAAACTGTAAAAGTAAGTCCACAAGCCACATCTAAACAAGTAGAATTTGTTTTCTTAAATGGGCATTTGAATTCATTCTCATTACCACCCCTGTTCACTCCTGTTGTAGTACACGCATGTACAGTTCCCAAATAGCAAGCTAAAATAAACAGTGCAATTTATACCAACTCACACATATACCATCATGTTTTCTAAAATGGATTACAATTTGACGTACAGTCCATTTCTTGGACCTAATCTGAGTGTGACCTGTCAAACACACGGGAAACAAACTGAAGAACGTATCAATTCACAACCCTGTTGTGAATTGACATGAATTTATAATGAGAAGCAGAAGAATGTTATGATGAAAAAGGAAAGACCTGTGGTCACAGTCATCCTATCAATGTATCCGCATCTTTATTCACTTATGTAGTTCAATGTTCCCTTAAGTTCAACAGAGTGAAGAGAACACTGACTGAAATGGGAAAAAAGGTAGAAGACATCTTACAGAATTTAAAGCAACTACAGAAGATTGGGTAAGAAAAAGAATCAGGCTCTTTGCTGCTGAGAGCAAAACCATATATGAAAGGAGCGCTCTTTTCAGGTGCATCAAGTCCTCACGGCTTCCCTACTTGACACAGCTCCCTAATTCACACAAAGGTACGATTTTATTCATCCAGGTTATGGATTTCGCTCCAGTGAGGCAAAGCATCCTCCAGGGAAAGCATGCTGTGAAGGCCAGTGTCAAAAACCTTGCTGCCTCCACACCTGCAAGCAAAAAGGAGCAGGGCACTGCCCATCCGGATGTGGCTGAGATACAGGATTATGCCATGGCTGCAATGTAGGAGTCCCTAGTTCAAAGTCTGAAAGGCTTGTAAGAAGTCATCTTACAAGTAATGTGCTCTGACATCACCCACGGAGGAGGAAATCAATGACATGACTCTCCTGCCTGGGAAAAGGAAACTAGAAACTATTTTCAGACCTCATCTTCCTTGCTCGCTTGGAAGCAGGATTTTCATAAAACTAGAAGGATACAAACCCCATTTACCCATCAAGGAGACGTGGCAGCACTGTTGTGGTCCTCAGTCTGAGAGCTATATATACAGCTCGTGGTTGATCTGTATGCACACACCGCTCCCCTGGGACTGCAGCGATGGGATATATGAAATCTATCAAAATAATCCGCTTTGTCTGGGAATCCCCAGCTTTGTGAGAAAGTTGCTCTCTATTAATTTTGTACATGGGCCCTGCTGTAGGGGTTAGTAAGAACACCCCTCAAAAGAAAAGCATTTTTATGCACATCACATTTTATACACATTAAATATACATGGTATAGGACTGGAAAAAGAAATTATTTTGACGGGGGATGGAAATGCAAAATACAAGCATATGTTATCAAAAAGCCTTATGAATAAGAGCGCGGGCAAGCAGAGGGCAGAGAGCGGGGAATACTTTATTGCATCGTCTGTAACGGGCAGGAGCTCTCTATGAAACAGCAGTTGAGGAGGGGGAAGCAGGAGCTCTCTGAACAGCCCCGCGGAGGCAAAAGCCTTACAAGTGCCCTGGCGAGAGGACAAACCGGACGGTTCCGGGCATTTCGTTAAACACCTCGAAGCAGCCGGTGGGCGAGAAGATACCCGCGAAAGGCCGGTCAGGACACACCCCCACCTCCCTCCCCTCCCCGCCCGCCGTTATGCCCGCTCCCCACCGCGGCGGGGCCGCGGCTCCCTCACAACCGGTGAAGGCCCCAGGCCCAGCCCGCCCCCCGCCACCAGGCCCCCCATGGCGGGCACAGGGCGGCGCTCACCGGCCATGCTGTCGGTCTGTGTGCTTGCCGCGCTCACCCGCGGCGCCCCCGCCGCCACCGTCTCCTCTGCACCATGCATGGGTATCGGTATCGGTATCGATGCCGGTGCCGGTGCCCGTGCCGGTGCCGGTGCCCTCTCCCTCACCCGCCCCGCCCCCATGACAGCCCCGCTCCTCCCTCAGGGCGTCGCCGCGGCGGGGGCGTCCGCATGGCAACCGCTACTGACGGGCGGGCGCCTCGGCCAATAGGAAGCGGGAGTGGAAGGAGAGGGTGGGGCTTGATGGGACAGGGCCAGCCGGCGGCTGAGGCGCGGTGGCAGTTCCTGGTGAGAGGCAGGTTCCGTCCTGCGTAGCGGGATTTGAACGTTTAAATGTACCCCACCGCCCCGCTCCCCTCAGCGCGGTTTCACCCCTCTGGGGGTCGGGGTGCCTCGGCGGTGGCTGTCTCGCTGGCCTCTCCCCGCCGAGGTGCGGCGTCAGGGGGAGCGTTGGCCTCCTGCACCGCAGCACCGGCCCAGGCCCTCAGCCCCGGCCGGGCCTGTGGTGGCCTCCCGGGGAAGAGTCAAGCCCTCAGAAAAAAGGGATACCCTGGCCGGGACCGGTTCAGGTGTGCTCCACAACACAGAAGTTGCTCCTGTAGCCAGCTTCCAAACAGGTTGCTTGTAGCATGAGGTTTTCTGTTTGCTGGGATCGTTTCTCTTGTGCCTTACTAGATGTCTTGCTAATTTAACTACCTTAGTTAAGCGTGTGGAAAAAACTGTGTTCCTTTCTATCATTGCTGCAGCACAACCAGTCTTCAAGAGAGATGTTACGCTGGCAAAACCCATCCTTTCAATCCATGCTGTGTGCTTCCTCTGGGGAACAAGAACAGAGCTTCCCCAGGTGGGGTGGTTTGTTAGTGGAAACTCGGTCTTTCCAGTGCAGATTTATTACTTGGTGATTACATCTGTGTAGGAAGATGAGCAAGGCCACCTCAGTATAGAATGAGCTATGAAAATGGATTTTTTTTTTTTCCATGTTTTAACATAGGTGTTGACTAGACCAAAACTCTTCATCATGTACGAATTGATGTTTAGACTCAGGAAGACTGGCTCTGGGATTCCTAATTTGACTATCCAAGGCCATGGTGAGAAAAAGGTTGGAAGAGAGCAGAAAAAGGTTGGGATTTTTTTCTGGGTTTTTGTTGTTGTTGTTTCTGTGTTTGGTTTTGTGTTTTTTGTTGTTTTGGGGGTTTTTAAAACAATTTTTGCCTTGATTTGAGTCAATAATTAAGGGTATATTTGCTTCTTGAATATAAAGGCATTAGGCTCCTGAAGGATGAGCTGGTTTGATGGTATTTGACTGCCTCTGTTCATGGGCTAACAGGTTAATGGAAGTTAAATTAGAATATACCCAGACTTCATAATTATTGTCTTTTCTTCTATGAAGAGTATGACTTATGATTAACTGAATAATTCTTATTGATTACAAAAGGGGCTGTAGTATGCAATTGCTTCAAGATTTTGAAATTTAATACAAGGTAATTACTTCATTCCAAAACTGTGTACATTTATAATGAAACAATTAATGGCTTGTGGAGGGAATGTGATGCATCCCTGAAAGTGGTTGAGGTGTTAGTTAAAAGTACATGAAATCTTATGGTCCCAGAAGGGCTGTGGACAAAGACTGGAGTAAAGAAAAAGAGGAGGAGAATCACTTGTATGTTGCAGTCATTAAAAAATAAATACCCAAATCCTTTTCCAGGAAATAATTCTCAAAGAGCAGGCTTTCAGAAGGAACCCAGTGCCCACAGAAGGACACTCAGACTTTTTGCCTTGTTTTGTGGATTGAATCTCTTGACAATGCTGTGGAGAGATGAAGAACAGCCAAGGTACTGCCAGGCAAATCTGCTGCACAGCTGAGGTGAGGTTAACATCCCCTAATTAGTTTGCCACCTGGGTTTCCCCTTCTATTTTCTCTGGCAAGAGACTATTTTCCTGAAGCGATGTATGTGGGATTCAAGGGCAGATGGCTTTTTTCCTCCCTGGGAACTCTGTTAAAAATAATGACTGTCAAGAGGGAGATTTGAAAATGCAGCTGAAGTTGCCCTTGTGACGTTTCCAGGAATGTTACATTGAGATGCATTTGATGGCTGGTGCTCCTGAAGTAGCTGGGCCTCAACAGAGAGGCAGTATCACACTGTCTCAGAAGTGCTGGCCCCAAAGTTTGGACCTTTTGCCAGGGAAACAGTGCAGAAAAAATATGTTTGTGAAAGTCATCTCCCCCTGAAAGTTATGTTTGTGGGTCTTTGTGCAAGTGCCATGCTTAATACACTTTAATTTCTTCTTAACAGATATGGCTTAATTGTACGTGGTATTTTACCCTCTGAAGAGAATTCAATATTTGTGTACTGCTATGGAAGTGTAAGAGAAGCAGGAAGAAGCCCAAGACTGACATACCACTTCATGCTTATGCAAAATTAACTATCTGTCTGCTGTCTCATCTCCCCACTCCCAGGAACTACTGTAAAACTGTGATGTTTGGGTCGTGTTGGTGCTCTGAACAACTGTGGTTAACTGGGACACAATTTTGGCTGTCTCATGTAGTGGCCAAGAATACAGTTTCAGAGTTCAGAGGTGTTTACCTTTGCAGGAGACTACAGCTACCTGCCTGGAGGGGTCAGCCAGACTGGAAGGGAGTGCCAGGAAGTTATTTTCCACAACAGGCATCTCAGCTGCAAATGGTGCAGCTGGAGCAAGAACTAGAGCCTCTGCTACTATCCTTTACTTTCTGGTGTTATGAGGGATTTGGGGTTGTGCTCTGGTGGTTTATTCAGCTTTCGCTGTAGGCGTCTAGAGGGATCAGACTTCATTAGTAAGTTCTGCTGGGCTTCATGCTCTGTATAAACCAAGGCATCTACCGATGACCTATGGGCATTTTGACCAGAGCCTCTGTGGTGGAGTGTTTAATGTCTCTGCCACTTTTTCTAAATATCAGGATATGTAAAAGCTTCTCTGTGGTTAAGTTTTTTGGAGATATATATGATAGTAGTTTATGGATTTAAAAAACCCCAAAATAAGTATTCAGAGCCAGTGACTAAAAATTCCATCTTGAAGAGTTTCAGAAGTGAGTCAATAGTCCTTTTAGTCTAGATAGTCTAGGACTAAGAGGACTAAAAATGACTAAAAGGATTCCTGAGTATGTGACCTAAAGCAATACAGAATATTTTGTGAGTCTCAAATGAAGTCAATATAAGCCTAGAAACTGGATGAGAGCATGAATTAGGTAATGAATTGCTTCTCTTTGATGATCCTTTTGTTTCCTGTAACGCCTAAAATATATTCCTTTGCTGTGCAAGTTACTGCTTATTGCATGACTATTAAAGATGAACTTTTTTTCCCATTTGGAAAAATTCCTTTCTAGGCCCCGTCTTTGTGAAGGACTACAAAATGACGTGCGCATTTCCACTTACCGGTTTCCCAAATGTGTCTGGGCCATTGCTGAAAGGAGAGGAGAGACATTTTCTATTAAAATAGATCTGCAGCAAGCTAAATCTGGTGGGTAATACCTTTCAGTATGATCATCTCCTGGTATCCCGAAACCAAACCAATAAAGTCTCCCTGCTTTGTTAAATTTTATGGTGTTTATTCCACTGGGTTGGAAAAACAGCTTTTCTCACCAGTAGCTTGTTGATTCAGGCCACTGTTTTTCGACTTGTGTGCTTAAGTGCTTCTATTCACAGCTGGGCATGGAGGTGGGGTTTTCAGAGGTCAACAAGCCCAAAGTAAGTGGAAATCAATTTCACAGCAACAGTCACCTGTATATTGCAATTAGTTCATCATGCTAACTGTCTTCTTCATAAGTAGTCCTCTTCAGAAGCGAGGAGACAGCGTGATTTACAGATATGCCTCATTCTACGCTGGTTTTTTTTCATCTAATTCTCATCTTGAACTTAAAAGGTCTCAATGGACTGGGACTAAAGGATTTGCTGTTCCTCTTTGCTTGCCACCAAAAGCTGCAGTTAAAAGCTATAGAGGGCAGCTGATGACAGCATCTCTGCACTCATTCACTCCCAGACCAAGAAGGACCATGTCATTCCCTAAAAATCTGTCTAATGTAAAATCTGTCTAGTGCAGAAAGCATCCCTGCCCAGGGACTAAGTGTAGAGGAACATAATGAGGAAAATGGGTTCTTAGCCTTGCTGTCCCTTTTATATACAATTCAAGGCAATTCAGCCTTTCTAGTTAACCAGCATGTTAGCCTCTGAACTGCCATTTTGAGTATGTCATTTTACAAGTTGGCAAAAATTTCTGGATGGGCCTTTTCTGCTTGAATCAGACCTGCTGGAAAAACCTACTGCTGCTCTCAACAGCTGCAGTTTGTTCCTGCATCTATGTCTTAAAAACCCAATTCATTCAAGTGATTGATTGCTTAACACCCCTCTCCCCCTGCCCCCCCACCTTCTTCTTTACTTAGCAGACCCATTTGCTAGGATTTCTCATTCTAAGTGCCCTGGAAGGCTCTCATCTCTGAATTATTATGTTTTGATCTAGTAGATGAGAGAAATCCCATTCTTAAAGCTCGCTCTGCCAAAATGTCCTTTGGAAGTTGTCATGTCAAATTGTCATGTTGTTTGTGTTCCCAGACCTCTGACCTGTTTCCATTTATGAAGGTACCCTGTGATACCTTCAGTGCCAGGAAGCTGTGTGATTATCTTGGCTGGTGAGCTTAAGGATTTTATCCTCTTGAATAATTTAATAGCCATTTAATGTGACAGTGTTTACTTAGAATTTACTGAGCTGTTTTGCTGGGTTTTTCTGGTGGTGCTTGTATCACTGTTGGTATATTTTTGCACCCTCGTCTTGATGATATCTGTGGACTGGGAATCTCATTGCTCATAGAATCATAGAATGGTTTGGGTTGGAAGGGACCTCAAAGATCATCTAGTTCCACCCTCCCTGCCATGGACAGGGACACCCTCCACTAGACCAGGTTGCCCAAAGCCTTCCAGGCAGGGGGCCTCCATGACCTCTCGTCACGGCTTCTTTTGGGGTTGATTTGCTGAGAAAACTTACTTCTGCTTGGCAGTTACCTGATTTGCAGTGTCTTTCTGCATCTGTGCACCACAGGTTTTAGATCCTGAAACATGGTTTCCTGCACTACTAATCACCCTCTTAATGCAGATGACTTTACACCTACCTCAGAGTCTTAGCTGGAGTATAACGATATACAGTGAAGCTGATAATCTGTTTCAAAACTAGTAGGAAGAGCTCACTGTGCTTAATTCCTGGGGTTTTGGATCTTTATTCATGTCTAATAGTTTTACTCTGACCCTTGGTTTGCCTTCTGGATTTTAAAAAACCCCAACCCTCCTCATAGAGAGTTTTATCAGTGAGCTGTTAAACATCACTGTAGAAGCTAGACCCATCAGTTCATATAGGAGATATCTGCTATTTGTACCGTGCAAATACAGCAAGCTTCTTTTTATGTCTGCAAGCTGTGTTTAAGGAGTTTCTGCTGGTGATACATTTTTTGACAACTCATTAGAAGAAAGCTTTTGCACTGCTGTTGGACAAAACCAGATACATCCTTCAGCTTCATCAGTCTGTTAGGTTAACAGATACTTTTTTCATACTTAATAATTGCAATGACATCAAGCAAGCAAACAACCAGGAGTTAATTACATTAATTAAAACAATTAAGAGGAAAATTAATCAATTTATAAGCAAGATGGCAATTTCTTCCTTCCAGTGCATTGCATTAAAAAGGAGTTGCATGTACTGTCCCCCTGTTGGAGGGCAGGCTTTCACCTAGGGACAGAGGCATCTGCTGCACATCAGCTCAGTGCTCCGATGGGACATAAACATGGGAGCTCTGACACTCCAGACTTAGTTGAGTTTGCTCCGGCTCTGTTCTCTGCAGCTGCTGTGTTTCCCCTCTGTGATGGATGCGCTTGACTCCTTGATGAAACTTGTGGTAGTTTGGTTCAGCCTCCAGAGGAAGCAAAGGCCTCGGCCATAACTGGGCCCAGAACTTCTCTAGTTCCAACCTGTTCTCTGAAACCCCCCACAGGAACAGGGTGACATGGTGAGCATCAATGCATATGGGCATGGCAACTCAAACACTGACCATGCAATTAACACATGAATAGCAGGTGGTTCTTCCAAGACTCATTTATCGAGGAACAAAGCAAGCTGTGGGTACAAGGAGTCTCATGCTTACCTTTTCCAGCACATGTAATTTGACTACGCGCCAACCGCTTTATTCCATAAAAATGACAGCCTGAGTGAGCTGCCTTTGAGGTCTCCCTGCGAAGCAGCTGGCTGTGCAGCAGTGATCTCCCCTTGAGCCGGGACACCTCTCAAGGTTACTCCTTGAGACTGAGAGACCCCATGCCAACTGCAGATCTTTGGTAAGTGACCAGTATCGCACATAACCTTGTATTATAGTGCACTAAGATTTTTGTATTGGTAACTTTGGATCGTTATTATATCCTCTGCAGCAAGTAACAGTGAG
The DNA here is from genome assembly GCF_028858705.1 of Grus americana. Lineage (NCBI taxonomy): Eukaryota > Metazoa > Chordata > Aves > Gruiformes > Gruidae > Grus > Grus americana. Next base: position 188,697,914 of record NC_072852.1, on the reverse strand, counting down.
CCTTGCCACGAAACTTTGTTAAGCCTCACTACTACAACATCTTACTTCAATAAAACTACTTTTGCTGATACCTTTGGCAGCGGTTCTTCAAGCAATATATGGACCACCACCACACACCCCCCTCGCAAGAACCTCCAATGTGTCTACTTTCCTGTGAAGCCATCCATGTTCCTAGTTTTTATCTGTTAGAAGCAGCAGAGGGTTGATGTTCCTATATAGTGAAGGTGTCTTTATTTCGACACAGTAAAGACATGGCACTGCTCTGGTATCAGAAAGGCAGTCAGGTTTGGGTTGTGAAAGGTTTGGGTTATGAAAGATTGCAGAATGAGAGGCTAATCCTTTGTCTATGCCCATGCACTGGTCATCCGGAGTAGCTGCAGATTTAGATGTCCTGAATGTATATATTCAGCAGCTGAGTAATGAACTGTTGTTTCACTGAGCCATACTAACTGACTGCATATTATGCATTTAATCTGCAGTGCTGTCTAATATTCCTTCAGGTACTTACATGTGCATACACACATCTTTGTAGATATGACAGGAACACAAGAAGTTATTGAGGCATTGCTACTGTGCTTTGAATCTATGATGTTAATTAACACAAATTAACTTTTTAATTGCCAACAAACAATCAGTGGTGTCCTCTTGATCAAAATGTTAAGACACTACTTTGTGTTACAAACTGTGGCTTGGGAAAAGATAAAAATACACCTTTCAGAAGTGGCTGGGATAAATGGCAAACATTTTCCACATGTTTAAATTCTTTTAAGAAACTGTTTGTATAACTGACACAGGTAACAACCTGGATATCACACAAACAAAACCTGTATAAATGAACTTGGAACAGACGGCAGAGTGCTTGCTTTATAAAGCAGCTTAATGAAGTATGTGCAGTGGAAAGGGAAATATTTAGAGCGTGTGGTGGCAGGGGCGTGATTTGTGACAGCAGAGATGTTGTGCAGGGAAACCTGCCCTGAGCAGGAGCCCCTCTGACCCTGATCTCATGGGCCACAACCCCCATGTTGGCTATGCCTAGACTGCAGTATAAGAGCGATCTTTCAGGTGGCTGTAAGAAGAGGGCTTCACTTTTTTCTCAGTTTCCATCTATGTAGCTCCTATAGAGTCTTTGCAGGTAGGCATGCTGAGGGTACTGGCCTGGTGGTTGTTGCTGACACCTGAGCTCCAAGGTGCTGTGCAAGCCATGCCTGCTACAGGGGTTTAATACAGAGTCTGGTGCTGAGCGTGGCTGGCTGTGACACAGCACAGAGCCTGGGCATCTTCCTGCCTGCTCTCCTACCACAGGTCACCCGGCCTGGTTTCCATGCTTTGCCCTGCTGCAAGCGGAGACCAAAGTAGCACTGAGGTGGGAGATCCAGGCCCAAGGGCTCAGCTCCTGGGGGTGCTTTTTGGCCCCTGGTATTTCAGTTTTGGAAATGCTTCGCCAGGAGAAGGTGAGGCACTTCTCTTGTGGCTTGTCCTGCTGGGCAAGCTGCAGGGAGGGTAAAAAGGAGGGAGATGAACCAGAGACCTCCAAAAGCTTGGGCTTTTAAGCTTCCGTGTCACACTCTAGCACTCACTGTCTTTTTCATTGCTTTGAAAAAGAGCAAGATTAGGAACCGTGGAAGAGTCAGTTTGATGGCAATGAAGACGGCATCTGTCAACTCCACAAAATGGGGGCAGCAAAAATGGCTGTGCAAACCCTCCACCTCTTTCCTGCTGTAGAAATCGTAGGCTCTATAGTCCTTCCCTTGTGGGAGGGGAGTTCAGCGTCCTGCTGTGCTGGTGGGATGCAGCACTGCTGGTAACTGGGTTATGAGCAGCTCTTTCCATGCTGGTCATTGAAAGCAGCTAGTGATCCCTCTTTCTTCCTCCTAACAGGGCCATGTTCATGCTGACAGCCTGGAAACAATCGCTTTTGCAGTTACCTACAGATACTTGGAGGGCAATGCTCGCCTGGTTATGCTTTCTAGTAAACAACAACCACTATGGCATGGCGGACACATCCTGCAAGGTGGTCAGCATCCCTTGGCTGTCTTAGAGTTCCTCCTGAATGGTGCTGAGCACTAGCGGGGTCCCCTGGATGCACAGCGACCACCCTGAGTTTGCTCCACTGGCTTCAACATGAGCATAAGGTTTTGGGGGCATTCCACACCACCCTGCCCTGTGGGTCTGCAACCCAAATTCATTCACAGTTCAACTCCCCTGAGCTCGGGCATGGGATTTTGTCCCCTGTCACTCGTGTGATAAAGGTCACAATTCCGTTGTGCAGATATCCGAAAGGCTGCCCAGCACAAAACCAGCACCCCGTCTGCTCTTCCAGTAGCAGAGAGAGAGACCAGCAGAGACAATTTCTTCTAAGGTTGTCTTTTTTGGGCATCGGTTATAATGCAGTGATGTGTGCTGTTAAACAGTCTGACTTGAATTTTTCTCCCAATCCGTAACAGAGATTACCTGTCAATTTTTTTTTTAATGTTACGTGTTTCTTTTGATGGTTCTGTCCCATGTTTTGGTGACAAGGAAGCAAGAAGTCAATGTTGTTTCCCTATTTAGAAATAAATGCAGTGATCTTAGAGCCCAGACTAAAATGAAATACACTTGATATTTCCACATGGAAAGGTGTCCTGGAGCCAGATTGCTCCTCGCACACACATGCACTTTACAAAGCAAGAAGTGTCTGAAAAGAAGGAAGCAAAATGAAAATGAAGACTCTGGCTATTACAAGCTCCTGACAAGAGCTGTTGTTTCTCACCAACAGCTGCAGAATGGACTTTGGAGACCAAATCAGTTAGCGAAGAGAAAATACATAAGGAGGGAATAGACCGTACAAGTAAGAAATGGAGCTGGGTGGGTCTCTTCTGTGTAGAAGGGGGGTCTGCTCCATGGGACCACCTCCTGCTGCTCTTCTGCATTTTCCTATACCTTTCTAGGCTTGTCTCAGCCAGGGCTGTTTTCAGGAAACTCCATCCTCCCCTGCTTCCTTCCCGTTACCAGGCTCTTCAGGAGGGATCTCCCTTCACAACAAGTGACATGGAAAGGAGCAAACATTACCATGTTCTGAGTCTGTTCCTTCCTCATCTTTATGGTAACTTCCCAGAGGCAGGAAAAACGTGCCACTGCTCCACGTGGGAGCAGCTCGCCTTATCTCAGCTCCCTTTTAGCCTAGCTTCTCGGTGCAAGGGCTAGGTCTGAGGGCAGGGATCCTGCAGACCTGTGATAGTGCAATAGCTGCTGAACAGGGATCACGTGTTTCCATCTGGGCATGCAGAGAACTCGTTTTTATGAAGGTCTCGCTGAGAGAAAGAGCCAGTGTAAGGAAAGGGCTGAAGGCCCCTCCATCTTCCTCAATGGCTGAAGGCAGCAGCCTGCCCTCCTGCCCTGACCCGGCAGGGCCAGTCCCTCACGCTATGGTCAGCACACAGGCTTGCTCCAGGGGAGCGGGATGCTGGGGGTAAGTGAATGAGACAGATACGGCTTGTCCAGGTCAGCCCAGCAGGCTCTGCTGAACTCTGTTGAAATGAAGCACTGTGAAGAGGTAATGCCTACAAGCCTCAAATAACTTCCAGGGCTGAGAAGGAGAGAAGACTGAGAGGGGATCTTATCAACACTTATAAATATCTAAAGGGCGGATGTCTAGAGGATGGGGCCAGACTCTTTTCAGTGGTGCCCAGTGAGAGGACGAGCGGCAACAGGCACAAACTGGAACACAGGAAGTTCCATCTGAACATGAGGGAAAACTTCTTCACTTGGAGGGTGACCGAGCACTGGAACAGGCTGCCCAGAAAGGTTGTGGAATGTCCTTCTCTGGAGGTATTCAGAATCCACCTCGACACGATTCTGTGCAACCTGATGTAGGTGATCCTGCTTTAGGAGGGAGGTTGGACTAGATGATCTCCAGAGGTCCCTTCCAACTTCTACCAACCTGTGAATGCTGTGTGGCTTGGTGTCAGCAGAATGGAAACCGTGGACTAAGGAAATATTCCTTATGCTGTGCTCAGCTGCTGCAGGAAAGAGGGACGCACAGCCTCTCTCCAGATTCCTCTTCTGTGGTTATGGACAACATCCACTTTCACAGGGTCAAAACACAGCTTTCCTGGGGCATATTTGCACAGCACAGACAAAGAGCAGACCTAAATTCAAACTGGGGAACTGATTTCCTTGTTAAGGTGGGCAAAATTTGTTGCACAGTAGCTATGCGTTTGTTGGGCCTTATGCTTCCCTTCATAATCAGTTTAGCTGCAGGCCGGTCCGTGCTGGTATCCTTGATTTACAGCAGAAGCCAGGCCATTTTTCTGTTGCTTTCAAAGACTTCCTGGAATTGCTTTCCAACCTCTGCAGAGCTTCAGAGCATGGAAACATTGCAGTGTCCTGCAGTGCATGGGTACCGCTGATAGAACAGCAGGCAGGTACTGAGTCTTGTGGAGCTGTCGTGGGCTTTATGACACTGAGCAGGAACATAAGCATTTGTAGTCGTCTGACATCATAGCTGAGTTTCTGAGAGTACTGATGTAGAGGTGATTCGCTTTTGCTGTGGCAACTATAAGACCCATTAGTGGCTGCTGCTTGGGAGGGCAGGGTGCGAGGGCATTTGGGATCCCACCATCCTTTGTGTTCTGCTGTGCTGCTCCTTGTCATGCAGGATATCTTAAATAGGTTCTGGAAAAAAAGTTAGTTTTATCCTTTTGCTGCCTTTTATCTCCTACTCTGGCCAGGGTGGCTGTCATCTCTGATACAGCGATTGCACCACCCTCCAGAGGGATCCGAGTGCCTCATACAGCATCCATCCACTGGTGGTGGTTCTCCTTCCATTCCAGGTGAATATACAATCTCATCTTGCTTGCATTTCTGCCACTCCACGCTGGTTTCAGTGATTTCTGGGTGATGCCTCTCAGGCCGGTTCACTGTGCTGAATTTGGGCTCTTTGTCACTAACTGCAGGGGGAGTTGGTGAAGTCCCAGGTTTAGGACACGTTACATCTGGTACAGTACATCTGACTAGTACCCAGCTGTGGCTTTCGTTTGGAGACTTCTCAGTAAGCACCACGAGAAAGGTGAGCTCTTAGGAGAGATTTGAGGGATGACATTGATTAGCTTTGAGGGTGTTTCAGGGGAGACTTCTTCCCAACCATGCAAGTGGGCTGGGGCACCGACACTTTTGTCTGGGAACTCCCTCCTCCCCCTCGCAGCAAATGTGGAAATAGAGGTGGGCATCGCAGGATGCTTGGCAGCAGCATCAGCCTCTGGATAGCGAAGGGAGGTGACTGACAAGGAGAGGGTGAAGCTGTGAAGTGCCCCAAAGGTGAAGAACAACTTGGTTTAGAGCTGACCTATTTATGTCACATCTTGTGCTTTTTAAATTATTTTTTATTTATATTTTTGTTTACTTTTATTTAGTGTTTGTATTTTAAGTCCTCAGGCCCCACCAACTTTGCTAGGGATGGAGCATGACTCTGTCCTGCTTCCATGTCTGCCAGGGTCACCAAATTTCTTGGGTTTAATGTTCACTGCACTTTAGGGGGCTCAGGTTTGCCCATTTAATTGAGGTGTAGCTATTACTTTTTGACTTCCTGACAGTCATATAAATGACCTATTGCACTTAATCACATCAAGAACTCCTTGCATCTTCGCGGTGCTCGGGACATTTCATCTTGCTGGGGCTTGAGGGTGGCAACGTTTTGCAGAGATTCCCCTGCAGCCTGTGGAGAAGACCATGGTGAGGCAGGCTGTCCCCCTGCAGCCCATGGAGGATGATGATGGAGCAGATATCCACCTGCAGCCTGTGGAGGACCCCACGCCGGAACAGGTGGATGCCCGAAGGAGGTTGTGACCCCATGGGAAGCCCTTGCTGCAGCAGGCTCCTGGCAGGACTTGTGATCCTGTGGAGAGAGGAGCCCACACTGGAGCAGGTTTGCTGGCAGGACTTGTGACCCCATGGCGGACCCATGCTGGAGCAGTCTGGTCCTGAAGGACTGCACCCCGTGGAAGGGACCCACACTGGAGCAGCTGGTGAAGAACTGCAGCCTGTGGGAAGGACTCACGTTGGAGAAGTTGGTGGAGGACTGTCTCCTGTGGGAGGGACCCCAGGCTGGAGCAGGGGCAGAGTGTGAGGAGTCCTCCCCCTGAGGAGGAAGGAGCGGCAGAGACGACGTGTGATGAACTGACCACAACCCCCATTCCCCGTCCCCCTGTGCTGCTGTGTGAGGGGAGGAGGGAGAGAAATTGGGAGTGAAGTTGAGCCTGGGAAGAAGGGAGGGGTGGGGGGAGGTGTTCTAAGATTTGGGTTTTATTTTCTCATTACCCTACTCTGATTTGATGGGTAATAAATTAAACTAAACTAATTTCCCCGAGCTGAGTCAGTTTTGCCCGTGACGGTAACTGGTGAGTGATCTCTCCCTGTCCTTATCTCGACCCACGAGCCTTTTGTCACATTTTCTGTCCCCTGCCCAGCTGAGGAGGGCAGTGACAGAGCAGCTTTGGGGGGGTGCCTGGCCTCCAGCCATGGCCAGCCCACCACAGCAGTGCCCCAAACCTGAAGGCACATAAAGCGAGGGCTTCCTTCTCTGTGTCTTGGGGAAACAAAAAATCTGCCCAGCCCTTCCTAAGGGTTAATCTTTTCTAACACCAACTCACACGGGTTGGTGTTAAAAACTTTAAACAACTTTAACACAAGCTCATACAGGCTCGTGGCTGGTGGGGATGGGCTGTGGTCCAGGTGTCTGGCTCAGCACCAGTCCCTGCAGCCCGGATGAGACCCTTGGCAGAGAGATTTGTCACAGACAGCTGCTGAAAGGGCAGTAAAAGAATCCTCCTGGTGAGTGCTGGCTGGAAGGAGGGAAGGGAAAAGGAGGGAAGGCAGATGGGGTTATCCATACTCTGCAGCAAGGGGAGGAAGATGCCGGATGGAATCCAAAGGTGGAGACAGAAGTAGTGGGGACTCACCTCAGAAGGCAGGGTGATCCGAGGGGAAGATGAAGTGGGAGGCAGGACAGAGCTGTCAGTCCCACCACCCTGTCTTCTCCCTGGGTATATGCCACCCCCACCCCCTGTATGTACCATTGGACTTCTGCTGCCCAAGGGGGCCTGGGAGCCCCTGGCCACTCCAAAAGGGACTGAGAGGAGCTCTGCCCTGGCTGTGGGGGGCTGAGGACGGGAACTCTTGGATGTGCCCACCCCCAGGCCGAACGGAGCAGTCGGTGCTGCTGCTCAGACCTGCTGCAGGAGGAGATTCGGATCTCATCTCTGTTAGGTACTTCCCAACCCAGACAGCTGTTTCCTGATCCAGGGTTGGCTTTTCTAAATGCTCTGGAAGTCACCAGCTTAGGTAGCGTGCTGTGAGATTTGTGTGGCCTGTGGAAGCGCTGGGTGGCATCAGCCTTGACATTTGGGGTCACCAGAGACTTCCTTCAGTAGGGACACTGAGCAGAAGACAGCATTGCTTCTGCTCCCAGTGGTTTGGGGCTCATCCAAGACCCTGAGTCTGCATCAGCATTAAATGTACAACAACTGGGCTTGAGCCTGCAGCACAGTGGAGATGCTGTTCTTTGCCCAGTGAGAAAATGTTTTAAGATCCACTGGTACAAAGTGCCTGTGAGATTTAATTTCATATCTGCCTCCCCAGATGCAACCTCACCCACAGCCACAGTGTTTTCCCCCAGTTTTCTTCTGAGTTCCAGGAAACCCACACCAAAGCTCCAGCACAGCATCATAGGTGCCCAGGACCATACAGGAAAAGTAAATCAATTTGTAAATAGTTCCCGAAAGTGTAAATATACCTGTGGATACTAATTTTAACATAAAAGTGGCTTCTTTTGGTGAAGGTAAGCCTGTTCCTAGGTCAAATAGGAGGTGGCGCTTTATACCCAGCTCTTTTTTTCTGCTTACTTTTCGTTTGAATTGCAGAGATGGCCTTAGGCTTTGTGTTTCCCGTGGGAGTGGTGCAGCAGGTGCCCAGTGGGATTGTAAGGGGATGGCTGTTGGGAGACAAGACACGTCCCTGCACCTCCAGGTTTTGCCGGGCCAGCTGCAAATCGCCTTTGGAGGTGGCATCATTTTGGCAAGTGAAAGAGCAGCTTTGAACTCGGAAGGTCTTCGTTCACCAAAAGGTCAATTGCCTTGAGGTACCTCTGGCTAGGTGTCTTTCTTATTTTTTTATTTCTATTTTTATTCTAATTCTTTTTTTTAAATTTTATTTCTAATTGATACATTAAAGAGGAAAAAGAGACAGCAAAAGCCTTTTTTATTTACAGACCCAGGCCAGTGCCAGCCGAGGGGAGAGCCTGCCATGCGAGAGGGCAGGTGACACAGGGGAAGGAGGTGGCAGTCTCCTCGCCTTGCCCCGGTGATACCAGAATTCCAAAATACCAAAATTGAGAGCGGCAAGCAGGGAAGGAGTTTCCCGTGGGATGCCTGGCGCCACTCTGCGCAGCCCCAAGGGGGTCATCTTTGCAGCACTGTGCTTTTTCCCTGGAAGGATCCCGCAAAGCTGGTGCTGCTATCCGGTTTCTGGCAACTACTTTTTGGAATGGCGGCATTTAGAAACTGATGTTTAAAGGTTTTAATTCCTTGCAGGAGATGCCCTTGTGAGAAATCTTGTTTGCTTGTTTCACACAACTTCCAAAGAGACGGAGGAAAGGAAAACAGGATTTGTTTGTCTTTGTGTAATAAAGTGCTGTAAAATTCTTTGTAAATTGTAAAACAATTGGTAAAAAAACAAATGCAGAAATGCTCCACAAAGACCAGAAGAACCGTTTGTTTCCAATCCAGCAAGAGCTTCAGTTAAACGTGAGTACCTCAGACCTACGGATATATTTTGCTGAGTGGGAAATAAGCAATAAACCTCGAAGTGTCAAAAGTGTTTTGACTCCCTCACGAGCATGTGTTGATCACACGCAGATCAGGCTATATCTGATTAAATAGAGGAGCAAAATATTGGTTGTTACAGGAAGAAAGTACTAGTTTTCCACATTTAGAATAGAAATCCCATTTTTAGGACAGATTTCTAATAGCTATTGTCCAATTTAGATAGACTGATACATATTTAATTTAGAGTCATGTTAAGTGAAATGGTGACGTAGTGTTAGCATGCTGCAAATGCAAATGAAGTTGTGTTAGAGCCAGGGAATATCATACCCCATATTTATTGTGGAGCTGTATCTACCACATACAGCTGTTTAATGAATATGGAAATTAGATAGAAACCAGGAAGATTGCCGCGGAGTGACTTTCTGCTGCTTGCCCCAGCGTTGCTGGTTGCAGTGACTGCTGCTTTCCCTGTTCCTGATACACCGGGATCCAAAGTATGAGAAAACGTGACTGTTGTTAGAATGAATCTGGGTCTTAGCAGCAGGAATACTTAACTGAAGTTAACGGAATAGGCAAACGTTTTCCCAATAACTTTAGCAGCTTTGTTTATGGCAGCTCAACGGGACAGCCTAACAGATGTGACAAACTACTGACTTAAAAGCAGGTATCAATAAATGTATTAAGCTGTCACAACGGCTGTCACAGAGGGCTCGCAGGAGGCTTGGACGGGCAAGCAGCCACGGGTAGATCTCATCATACTAATGATCTGTTAATCAGAGACCATCACTCTTTCTCTGTCACAACTGTTTAGACTGTAAAGCTTTCACGAGCTTTATGTGTCTGCATCAAACTGGTAAGATTTTGCAGATGTAGCCTCCCCTCCAGAGAAGGGTTTCCATGGATTTTTCCGGGTGTCTTTTCTCAACTTGCCCTTGAGCTACCAGCTCTTGTTCTTTCTTTTCTTTTTAGCTTTATCGTAATGCCTGGCAGTCAGTGGTGGGTGCCCGGCAGCTTTGCAAGCATGGGGCAGGGGGTCAGTGAGCACTGCCTGAGGCTGCAGGTCCTCAGACAGCAGGAGAGGCTGGCCCTGTGCAACCGAAGCTGGCGGGACCTGGTGAGCATCCCCCCTGCATCACCCCGCTGCCGGGGGCCGAGCTGCCGCTTCAGGCTACGGTCCACGGGAGGACTTTCTTCCTGCTCTGTTCAGAAAAATCCATTCACGTGTTTAAACATGGATGGTTGTAGATCCTTTTCAAACTTCAGGTGGTTAATTTTCATTTCATGCCTTCCTAAGTACGATCATGCTCTGTAACAAGGCTCCGGGGTCCTTCATGGGCTACGTAAAAACCACTGTTTCTCCTTCCTGTGCATTTCACTGTAACTGTTTTCTTAAGATGTGTGAGAAGCAGAGTACTTTGACACACTTTCATCATCCATTCTTTGTGCTTTTCTTTTACATCCCCTCATTTTCTCTTTTTAAATTTATCATCATAATTTCTTTCTCTCTGCCTGGCAAAGTTGCTCTGCACCTCTAACCCTTTTTCCCTTCTATTTTATAGCCTGTATGGAAACCACCTCTGAAATATTTCTTTTAAAGATAGCCCGGCCACACTTGAATGCAGAGTTCTTGGGAATAAATATGACAGCGCTATTTTTTTATTTACAACATCCCTCCTTACACAATCCAGTGCTGACTGCCTGAGACAGCAGTGCCAGGCCTGGTTAATTCTGAGGAAACTCCCCAAACTCATTTATTTCCTAAGCGTTTGTTCTGGTGGAGAGAGAGCATTAACAAAAACCACTGTAAGCTCACGAATGCCATTTGCTACGTGTGTTATTCTACTAAGTGTGCAAAAGGGATATTTATAACAGGGATACAAATGCCTTTCCCAGAAAACCAGACCAATTCCACGGTGCCTGCCACCAGAGCAGAAGCCTTCTGCTGCGGCGTCTGAGGCTAAGCAGGAGCAGCCCGAGCCTGAAGCTCCCGGCAGAAACAGCCACCTCCCGAGAGGTGAGACGGGGTCCCAGCTGCAAGGGACTCGTGCGGGGCCCTGCTCTGGACACCCAGCCTGCTTAGAGAGCAGAGGTGTGCCAGGGCTCTCTGTGGGAGGCAGCGCACCCTGGAAAAAGGGGGGTTCAATGCAGCATCCTGCTAGGGCATTTCCCTGCCTCCTCCCGCTCACACCTCCCACTTGTGGTACCTATGTGATTGTTTCTGGGGAAATTTCAGCTGGGGAAGTGTTTACCTCCCAGTGCCATTTAGTAGCCAGTGATAAAGCAAAAGCCTTTACCATCAGAGCACAGGCATGCAGAAGAGGCTCCATGGCCACACATCAATGTGACAAAGCTTTTTTTTCTTTTTTCCCCTCAGTCTACATGCACTTACAAAGATTACTGTTAAAAATAACTTGTCCAAACAAACACCAAATACCAGCTGTTCTTTTATTATAATATAATATTTTAATAACACATTCCTTTCAGCAAAAGCAACCCATCCTAGCCCTGCTGACAACTGCTCTCCCCAATACGAAGCTGACAGAAGAAGAAAGCTTAACGTGTGTGCACGGAGCTAGAGTGTTTTTTCTGTCTTTAGATTTATTTATTCAGTGACTCAGAGCTATGGATTGTTAAATGGAGAAGTGGTCATATTTTTAAAACCTGGAGATGGCTCGGGTTCAGCTCCACTGTCTTGAGATCTCCAAGCTGGATGTTGAATTCTGCCTTCACGTGGCAGCAAACACCGTCGCAGTAAACCCTGGTGTAAACACCACCACTACTTTTTTTGAACCACAGACATGTTAATTAACAAGGGCAAAGGTGGACATACCACCAGTAATGCTCCTGTAAGCGCAGTCCCACTTCATCAATTCTGGTCCAGATTTCTATCACTATAGCCAGGAAGGTGTCAGGTAAAATGCATAGGTGCGACGGCCCTCTGGAGAAACTGGTACTGCAACTCCTAGCTGTTCCTCACAACGAGCCTCTTTCCTAGCAAAATTAGTTAGTTGGCTTTTGATGTGCAGTCACGTAGCAGTTAGTCCTGGGCGCAGTCCAGCATGTTTGGTGATGGGTCTCATTTGTGACGAGACGGGTTATCTTGGCGTATCATTTGCAGTCACAGTACATAACGTGACGCAGTCGAGACATACCACTAACGTTTACCAAACTCTACAGGTCTATAACAAGGAAGTGATCAGGAATATCTAAACTCTTACAGATATAGGGGATTGGTTGCTAGTATATAAATAAGAGACCTTATTTGATCGCATGGGTCAGACCAAAAGGGTTAAGCCCAGGAGCTGCTGTGCAGAGAAGACGCTTGCCTAAGGAAAGAGTCAGTGAAACTGTCCAGGAAACTCCATATTCATAAGACCAGGTACTAAAAATATATGCCCCCTTCTTCCAAGGATGTTCAGGGTGGTGGGCGATTTCTTTCACGTCCATGTCCTTGTAAGACTGTGTTTTGTAAATTCTCGTTTATAAGAAAACAATTTTAAAATGGCAAAGGCTGTCTGGGAGTTTTACCCATTACTGCACCCAAACAGAACTGCTACCTCAAACTCCCTCCTCCTTTGTGGTCCTTGATGTTAGGATTTTTAGAAAATACTAGAAATTGCCGAGAACACATGCAATGAACAACATGTAATAAATCGAAACCATGGGTTTACTGGTAATTTACTCCAGCTTTTCCTACTGAGTTACCTTTCATGAGTTGCACATCATTCTCACTACTTTATAGTCCCTGCTTGCTCTGTTAACAAAAATACAAGTATTTCAGAATACAAATGGTTACAAAATACCACACGGCCTGACAAATGTCTATCCTTTTGCGACTCTCCTGTGAAAAGGAACTCCCTTCCTTTACAGAGAACGTCTCGAAAAGCGCTGGCTGCAGTCTCAGAAGCTGGTGGCGTACTCGTGTCTTGTGCTAGCACTGGTGTCTGTGTAGCCACCAGCGTCTTTCGTTACTGTGAAAGCCCTTCCTGCAGCTCGGTGTGGCAAGAGCAGCTTGTAGGCTGCTGCCCTGTACTTCTTCGAAATGAGGTTATAAAGGATAGGGTTGATGGATGCGCTCAGGTAGAAAAGCTGCAGAGCGAATATATTAAAGTACTGGGAGAACAGCATCATCCTGGTGTCCTGGGTGTTTATAAATATGATCCTGCCAATGTGGAAAGGCAACCAGCAAATTACAAAGGCCAGAACCACCACAGCTATAAGACAAAATAACACATGAGATAGATAGTTAAGAAGGGAGTTAACTTTTCAACCATCCAGAAGACTAAATTTTATGTGACCAATTTTGCAGGTTCTTCTAACTGGTACAAATGATACATAGAAATAATGGCATGAAATTGTTGGAAAATCATGAAAATGGGAATAGCATCAAGGTTGGATTAAAATGCAACTGGTAAAATCTTCAGCTAAACTCTGAGATGAGTTTGTTCAGAAAAATGTAAACAACTAACAGCGGTGTAACATCCATATAATAACATCAGGCACAACAAAGATTCCCCTCGGCAACATCTGTACTGCCATGTGTGTGATATGAAAATGAAAGCCAGAATAAGAAGAGGTGGTTTTGTGTAAGCACACAGCAGCTCCATTCCCCACAAAGCCGACTCTTTAATATGTCTACGTTACTGAAAAAGAGCATAGCGTAAGGGCTGAACCTCAGTCGCCCAAGCTCCCACTGAATTCGCACTACTGTAATGGGACGGTTGCTAACGTAAAGACTTACAGTGTAGTTGGGCTATTGATTTTTTTTTCCACTGAAGCTCCTACACGAATCCCCAGACAATTACTGCTGGAGACAGATATTTGACTAGAGGGATCTCTAGCCTGAGTCACTCCAGCTGTTCTCGTGGCACAACACAAATAAATACAAACACTCTTGCAATGGCAACATAGCAGGAGCAGATGAGGGACAATTAAATAAGCATATTACTGTATCCATATTTTTAATTATTTTTGTTTACAAATGCACATAAGTAAAACAAATAATAATTTATGGAGCATCCTTCTTGTTTCTAAGAGCTTAAAAAAAGGCATATAGCCAAAGCAAGTTTATGCCTGAAACACATCGCAGGCGTAGTGCTACTGGCTGTTTGAGATAAAGGGGAATTCGTCAGGTTCAGTGGGTTCTGAGGAGATCAGGGACATGGGTGTTTCTGTCAGAAAACCTTGTGCCTACTCCAACATAAATACCTTCCTCAAATAAGTTAGCAAAATGTATTCTCTCGGGCTTAATACTTTCTTCCCTTTGTGCTACGCTATTTCCATCCAGCCGATTACACCCTTGGTAAAAGAAGTCTCCCATGTAGCATGTAAAACCTTTGCTAAAGGTAGAAAAAAAATAACCAGGGCATTTTGGTTTATGCTCATTAATCAATAGTTAGATTTCTTTTTTCCTTTCCTTTTTTTTTTCCTTCAGATCGGTCACTATTTACAAACTTTAAAGCCTCAAGGGAAGACTGCGCTCTCTAACTTTGCGGAGCCTGACGCTAGGTTAATGAATGTATGACTAAGAAAATGAACTAAAAATTAATGGCATCCTACATCAGCAGGAAATGCTTTGCTATTATCTGATTTGTCTGCAAATGGCTCGTAAGGGTTAAGCTGCTGTTTTTCAGCCTGCTTGGGCAAACAGTGGATTTACTCCTAGGAGAGCTACGCAAGACCGCTAAGAAAATCAAACTTCTTTTTCAGAAGCAGAAATTTACTACCCAGAGGTGTTGCTACCCACTGGAAGAGACTACTGATGTTACCACAGTTTTTCTGAAGTTGCAGACTACCTTGTACTCAGCTCTGCCTGGTAAAATTGAGCAAAAGGGTATTTCTATAGAAGGCAGTCATGCTGCTGGATGTGCAATGCTACACCAGGTGAAGCCTCAGCTGGGAGGGAGCGAAATCCCTGCCGTGGCGGTCCCCGGGAGCACTGGAGGGCTCAGCAGCATGGCTGGGATGGTCCCCTGGCTATCCCTACCCTGTTTGGGAGCCCCAGTCCTAGCCCCAGCCATGGCCCTGCAGCCCCGTTCCTAGCCCCAGCCATAGCCTGAGGGGGGACAGAGGAGGGACTCACCCAAGATCTTGACGGTCTGGCGGTGCCCCTTCTCCCGGAGGACTGTGTTGGGGCCCCGCAGGCGGGCGTTGCTCCGCCACAGCTCCCGGCCGATGAAGCCATAGAGGACGTTGAGGCAGATGACAGGCAGGACAAAGTAGGACGTGGTGACCCAGAACATGGTGGCCAGGAGGCCGGACTCCACAGCCTGTGGGGTGGGTTTGCACTCACGGCTGAAGTCAGTGTGGTTGTCAGGCTGCTCCACACCGACCAGGAAGAAGAAGGGGCTGGCAGAGAGGAAGGCAAAAGCCCAGAGGATGCCAATGACGGCCTTCACTCGGCGCTTGGTGACGACCACCTTGGCCTTGAGGGGGAAGCAGATGGCAAGGTAGCGCTCCACGGTGAGGGCAGTGATGTGGAGGATGGTGCAGTATGTGCAGCCCTCGCTGAGGTAGTGGGAGAGGCGGCACAGCAGCTGCCCAAAAATCCAGGGCCGGGAGCGCCAGAGGCGGTAGAGGTCGAAGGGCAGCCCCAGGAGGATGAGCAGGTCCGAGACAGCCATGCTGCCCAGGTAGAGGTTGGTGGTGGTCTTCATGTCTCGGTAGCCACGGATGACCAGCACCGTCAGGACGTTTCCCACCACACCGACCACGAAGAGCCCCAGGCAGATGGCCGTAACGGGGACGAGCGCCCGCACCGGCAGCGCCAAACACAGCCTCTCGTCGCAGGGCGGCCACGGCCAGGGCTCTCCCTCGCTGCCGTTCCCGCCGCCGCCCCACATGCCGCCGGGGGACGCCGCCGCCTCAGCCCCCCTCCGCCGCTGCTGCCAGGCGGGACGCGCCCTGCCGGGGGGGCAGCGCCGCTCCTCCGGCCTCGTCCCCGCCCCGCGGCGGGGGGCGCCGGTGGTGGGTGGTGTTTCTGTGTGTGTGTGCGTGTGTGGGGGGCCTGCCCGGCGCCCGCCGCCCCTCAGGTAACGCGCGCCTCCGCTCCGCCCCGCCGCCACCTGAGGGAAGCGGCCGCCGCTCGGGAGCCGCCCTGAGGGGAGCGGGGCACCCGCCGTGCCCCCGCCGAACGGCACCGCCACCGGCCTCGGGAGGGGGAAAGCGCCTCGGCGGCGGCGGCATACAAACGGGACGGACCAAGTAAAGGGGGGGGGGGGGGGGGGGGGGGGGGGGGGGAGAAAAAAGAACGATACTTTTATTTTCCACAGATTTTTTTTTTTAAAGATACTTTGCTACATAGTTTATGTATTTTCTATCAGACTATACAGGTTCGTCTTCATGGAGCCCGACGTTGTACAATTGTAAAGTGATATGTTTGGTAGTGTATCTATAATGTTTTAAAAAGTTTAGAGTTTTTCTTTTTTTCCTTTTTTATTTATTTTTGGAATGTACAGTATATGAGGTAAAATTAAGATTACATTAAAAACTGTCTTCAATGCAGTAATACGCACTGAGGCTCAAATGGCAAATACACTATTAAATGACTATCAAAAATAGGAGCTCATTTGAATTTTACTATGAAAAACATAAGTCACTGCAGATTAACTGTAGTAACAAATCTTACCGTTTTAGACATTCAACCGTAAGAAATCTCTGGGCTGTTACACGCAACCTCATTTGCACTGCCAAACATGGCACTTTTAAGAAGGTTCTAGAAAACATCAGTTATCGCGGTATCCTGCGGGAAGGTATCAGCCTATACGTACAAATGACAAATTCGAAATAAAATGTAAACATACAGTACATTTTAAAGACAGATCGTTCTCACCATGTGGAGGCCAAGTTCTTTGCCATTTCTTTTTTTTTTTTTTAAAAAAACAAAACTCAGCAACATTATTCTACAGCACATATCATTGGACGTATAAACAATTACAATACATGCCCGTTCTAATATAAGAGAAATTCTTCAGAGATCTTCAAAGCACAAGACAGAGGTTCCTTTTTTATTATTATTAAGACTGACAGAAGTGTTTAATACCATTAAAAATGCTAAACTGAACACAACTAGAAGTCATTAATGATCCACTATCTCATAACTCAAATAAATTAAAAATAGCTAATTACAAAGTGTATAACAAATAACATAAGTGTGATGAGACAAGGAATTTTTTTTTTTTTAAGATAGTTTCACTACAAGCTTTGTGTCACTGGCAATCATTGACATCTAGCAAGATGTTCAATGGGATACTTGATAAAATTCAGTCTGGTCATTCAAGAACTCACGAATGCAAGCTCACAAAACATTGATGAGTTATGCAATTGCAAAGTGCTCTAATGCAACATTAACTACATGCAATCAACAATTTGGTACAGTATCCAAAGAGACATTACATTAAACATTAGGATCTCAAGAAAAAAGCAGCTTTAAGTTTTCTGGTGCAAATTACTACACTTCGTCTTCTGATTTGGTGCCCCAAAGAAAGAAAGACAGAAAGAAAATGGAAAAAAAGGCAGTGCTTGATTCTGGTGGATATGGCAAGTGAATGTTGGGTAAACAGCAAAAATTCAGTAATGAATTTTATCTCAAAAATCTATTAACTAGCCAAAATCAGAGGGCACAGACATCTGTATAAACTGCATCCAATCAAAGGTCAACTTCGGAAATGTGTTTTTCAATTTAAATAATAAGTCTAAGAAGTTCTCTCACACTCTCCCTTCTATATTCATAAGAAGAGGCATTTTTGTAAGTAAACATCAAATCCTGGGGGTAAGATAAACCACTTGTGCCATCCCATTGTAGTCTTTCAAAAACATCTACTTGCAGTGAAGAACTCCACATTTATCAGAGAAGAAGCTTCCTTCATGCACACTCTTCCATCCAGTTTATTATTTGCTGCCTGAGAAAAGCCCCTTCCGTTTTTCAGCATAAATCCTGCTTCCCAAATAATTAAGACAAATGAGGAGGTAGAAATACAGCGCTAAATTGCTTTCACAGCATCAGATTAATATTGTATACAGCACAAGTTTGTTAGTGTAAGTTTTAAATGCGATCTACACATTCTTCCCTGTTATGGTAGCAACCCTTAAAAGTGTGGGCCAGGAAACCATTTTTGCACTCGCGTTTACTGGTCAAACCCTTTTCGTTAAACACTGCTTGCCTGCCCCGTATAGAGTCTGTACTGCAAGAAGGCATATTAAAGAAAAGATTGTATTTCTGTGGCTTGCGTTCTAATAACATGTGTCAGCCTAGACCTACCAGTAAGCATTTTAAAGTGGCTGAAAAGGTTTGCATCAGTCCCAATGCCGGTGCTAAATGCCTGGTTTTGTAAAAGCAAGAGAACAGAATTACTTTTAGATTATGAGAAAGTAAAATGTAATGGGCAGTGTTCTAAAATAAATCTCTCTTTCTTCACTTTATTACGAAGTACTGAATGATAACAGCGATCAGAATGGAAAAGATAGCAAAAAGTGCAAGGATGACAGCAGCGCACACTTGGTCGCTCTGTGACCATTGTGTCCTTGTGGTTTGCACAGCGTCCTTGTTGGTGCTCGCCGGTGGTTCAGTCCTCTGAGAGATGAATAGCACTGGTGCACTGTAGGGGCCTACCAGGTCCTGATGACCTACTGTCTCTTGGCACTGTCGAATGGCACACACACGGAAACGGTATTCACAGTTCAGCTGGAGGCCTGTGTATCGGAATGACCAGTCCGGACCCTTATAAACCTGGGAATAAAGGAAAAAAACCCCAATACATCAAGTAAAAACGCCCTACGTACACATATATATCTTGGTACAGTTTTGTTTATGGTGAAGGTTAACTGTAAAAAGTATGACTCCTCACTAATGTTTTCACCCATGCAAAATAAAAAAAAAAAAAGACAAAAAGCTCACAAATGGCATTTAAATGCCAGATAAAGTCTCCAGTCCTTTTGGTGAAACACAGGAAAGGAACTACAAGTGCTTTTATGGCATGATGAGTACACGCCAAATAAACTCTGTCAGAAGCCCTAGTGTTAAGGTGTTTTTAGTGACCACTTACAATGTAAATACTATACCACAGGATGTAATATACAGTATTGTATCACAAGATTTTAAGTAATTAATTCTGTATTAATTTTGAAGCTACTTCACTAAGTCTAACTCAATTCAACATACTTTGTTGTAGTTAAGATATGGTGTGTTTATGATATTATAATTTATCCAAGGATAAACTGTATCAGGAAAGCCACAAGGAGTCATCTCTGTGATTCTTAATTTCATCAGATCCCAAGACACAGATTACTTTTATTAGGATGCTCTCCATGGGCCTCTCAGTTGGCTGGTTAACACAAGGAGACTCTCAAGTCCAGTTCACAGCTCTCTGGCATGGAGTGCCTAATTCAGTGAAATCTAAATGCTGGTTTCTCAAATTAATTAATTTGCAGCTACATAAAGGTCCTGTAAAAGCCAACGAAATCCCACATGGGCGCAATTTTCTGTTTATAGGTATATCAATAGGTACTGAGCTATTACATGGGTAAGACAGGACAATTTGATTTCTTTAAATCCCTTCACTACCCCCCTCCATTATCTGGATTTGCTTGATTTAATTGGTAGCAGGATACAGAAATATCCTATCATGCAGAAGTCTTCCCTACAGTTATAATACTGTTAGATGGTACTTCACAACTTGCAAACTACAACCATTCAATGAGAGAAGCACGCAATCTCTTCCGAATTTGAAGAGCTGTCACTGTGCTTGCGGCTACTCATGGACTCACAAAGTCCTCTGACAACCAGGCAGCTGAGCCATACTGGAATCTACAACCTGGAGACTTTGTTCTCTCAAGAACTTGTTCCCACACCAAGACAGGGCAGGTCATCGGAAGTGCAGCTTCCTCAAAATTCTGATAATTTGTATCGTGCATTTGGTAGCGAACAAACAGGCCACAGACACACATCCCACTCTAGCTGCAGCTACACCAGCTGGCAGAGGTTGCTGTCCTCAGCTGCTCGTCCCCAGTGCCTTGCCAGAAGTTGCCTTCCCCTGAGAAGCGTTAGCTGGGGTATTTATATGGTTGCTTCCTAACCCCTTTAAGAGCTTGACTGATGTACATAGCTCAAATGGCACAGGACTAACTTATTTTGTCTGAAGCATGTAGGAAGCAACGACATGAGCAATTTGGCTGATGGATCAGGGAGGAGGAGGAGGAGAGGAGAGTGAAGTTTTGGCAGGGAAATGGTAGTAAACAGCTTGGAGTGGATTTCCAGGCAGTTTATTTTTTGTCCGTGTCAAAGAAAATAGTCACCATCATGTCTAAGTATCTTAAATGCTGTTTCCACCGTGCTTACTTCTCGACTGTTCCAATTTTAATTTTTGCAAACTAATCTTCTCATTTTCTTTTAATTTACTGTGCTAAACTGTTCTGGAGAGGCAAAAGGAATCATGCACCTCAGTCTGCTTTGTTATTTCCAGGCTCAAAGCGTAACCTTTATTTTCTTGTCCAGCTCATTTGGCAATGCACATTGCTAATCAAAGTGTGATTTGACTCCGTGTCTACAATCAACACTGACCACGCTTCACTTACACACTTAATGTTCCATTTACAATTTTAAAGTTACAAAAAAGAATATTCACATGGCAAGATAACAAACACCTTGGATTATGGTTCATCTTCTACTGAAAAATTTTACAAACAAACATAACAAACATAGCACTACACTAAAAGTTATGAATTACAAAAATACTAAGGCCTATAATCTACCAAAGCACAGACAAAACTTATTTAATATTGAACTATAATAAAATTATAATATACCAGAATTAATTGTGTTTCCTTTCTGGAAGGAAACCTGCTTGCTTAATAGTGTGAAACAGAGTCTCCAAGCCTAATTTCATGTCAATTATCAGGCAGTTTATAGGGAAGCAAAATTAGCACTGCACATCCTCTTTTAAATGCAGAGTAATTTGTAGCTTGGTGTTTCAAACTGCATCTTTGGATAATCAAACCTGAAACTGAAACACACTCTCAACTGCTCCACTCTTGTAGTTACAGCATGCCCTACTACTGATATGGTTCTGTGACAAAAAAAATCACTGAATGATATTAAAAAAAGTTTCCCTACACTTGAATGTCTACATTGCATAAGTAGAAGGTCCTTCCTATCTGCAGTTCTCTGTACAGAAGTATGACTTTGGCAACATCAAAGCTTTTATAATATTGTTTACTGCCTTCAAACAGCTTTTGGTGCAAAGAGAACCCTTTGTTCTTTTTCTCGTAAGTCTCAATTCTGTAACATTGGGTGGACGTTTTCTTTTTGTCAGTTCTTCCCATTGATTTCCTCACCACTTAAGGTGTCAAGTTGTATTTAGCAAACATCAGTGTAACCCAAAGAGGCTGCAACTCACTGTAGTGTTTATATCACTTAAATCTCTTTTCTCTATGACAATGGTTTTAGGAGATATTACCTCATATTATTTAGTAACAAAAAGTGAGCACGGTGACTATAAACATATTAGAACACAATAATCTTTAATCTAAACTAGTCATCACAAATATTAATTGAAGAAAAATACAATAACTTAAACACACCATACCTGTTTGAATTCCGAGTCTTTTCCCACCATGACCTGAAGACAGTAGATAACTGGATCACCCTTCATGGGCTGCAGAACCTCCCACGTGATGTCACAAGTGTGATCGTTTATTCTCTCTATCCTTGGTGCTGAAGGGAGAAAACACAAAAGCAACAGCTAGCACTGCTTTCCCCATCACTTAACACTATATTCTAACGACTTGTAAAATTCTATATTCTAGCTGCTATTGTTGCCTCAGAGAAACAGAAGATTCAGATTCAAATGTATTCTTCTGACAATGTTTTCTGGAACAACAACATATGTCTCTTGACAATTTAGTTATCATCTAAGAGAAAGCAAGTAGAATTTGGTGACTGCAAGTGTGTATCATATGCAAAAAGAAAAGAGCTGCTACGCTTAAAATTATTCTAAACATGCTAGGAAGAATTTTCACCTCAAATTACTATAACAACCTGGTCACTCTCTCCTGGTTGGTAAGTAAGGATTCTAAGTACAAGCCTTCTATTGTCAAAGAATGCATAAATCCCAAGTCTGTCATTTTTGAAGTGAGTATTTTAGGCTTTAGGCAATTATATGACAGGAGCATTCCCTTACTATCTCTATGTACACTTGGAAAAGGGCTGAGCATTCTAGATACCCCAAATACAACACAATACCAAAACCAACTTGCCATCCCCCTAAATGAAAAAAGAAGCACCTTTACCTTTCAAGGCAGCTGGAACAGATTTGGGAGTAGTGAAAACATATTCTTGAGAAAGGGGACCTTCACCAGCTTCATTACATGCCTGAATACAAAATTTGTATGATGTTGACTCACTGAGTCTTTGTACTTTGTATGTATGACACGGTCCTCTGTATAAGGATACAAACCTGAAAAAGAGTAGCTTATTTTAAACACAGAAAACGTCTTCCGAAATAGCTACAGTATTGGCTTGAAATCTACTCCCATAATTTCCCAGAATCTAATGAGAAGCCCAGAAATATTTATTTCAGAGTTAAACAGTGTGCTGGCATTACTATAAAACAATAAGCTCATTTGATGGGGCCAAGTTTTTATTTCTCATGTCTTTCAAATAAAAATCTCCTTTATACTAAGAGTACTACAGAGTGTCTCTTGGCAAAAATGATCCTAAGCATTTTCAGAAACCATTCTGCACTTGAAACAATGAGAAAGGATAGCAGTTCTCTCTCTCAATGAGCTGTATACACTGCTTTTTCTTTTTTTTTTTTTTTTTTTTTTTTTTCCCAATCTACTCCCTCAATATCTTTAGCTTTTCAAAATTAGGTAACAAGATTTTAGCTTTTTGCTCCTCTGCAACTCTCCCTTACTACGTCTAAGGGTCATGGATCCAACTGCTCTGGTACATTGTTATCACAGATGAGTAACTGATGAAGCTCACTCAGACCTGCACAGGAGGCCAGAGTCACACTTGTAGCGCATACCAACTCCCATTCTGAGAGCTTTGTAGACTGGCCACTCTCCTTCATGTTTTAATTCTTACATAGACTGATCTTGGCAGCTCTCATTTGATTTTCAATTTTGGTATCCCTAGGACACAGCACAAGTTTATATCTTTCTGCAGGGGTTATCACCTTCTTCAACTTTTTCTTTTCTTTTCAATTTAAAACAGACGGTACCTGCACATGACCTAGTCTTTGGTAATGAATGGCAATGAATTTCTTTCCAGTTAAGAGTCTAATTCTTTTCCTCCTTACAGAAAAGCAATTTCACCTAGCAGATCTATTTTGTCTCACTGTCAAGCTAAATCTATTCAGAGATTCAGACACAGTACATAGTGTAGCAGTACTGTTATTTTACCATTTAGGCAAGGGTACTTGCTGTACCATCTCAGCTTACATTCCGATTTAACACAAGAGAAGAGATCCCTTAAAATAATAATTTGTACTATATGAGTTTATTTTCCACTAAATTTTTTTTTATAATTGCATATAAAGACAACAGAGAGTAAAGAATTCAACCTGTCCAATATCAAGTATATAAAATCCACAAGACTGATTAGACAAAATACTTAACCAAATGTGAGAGAAAGTGTGCTGGTATGAAACATTTCATTAAACTCTTCAGTTTAAAAAGTTTCAATAAAAAACTATGAGATTTCTAATCTTGTACTTCCCAGCACGGAACACTAGAGCCCTTCTTGCCTTGCCAGATGAAATGACCTCCTACGTCTGTTGTAAATTCAGCAAAGCACACGGAATTTTGACCTTTGCTGCCATCAGACCACAGTGGTACAGGGCAGATTAAAGCGATGCCAAAACCAACCTTCCGTTCTTATCCTCCATCTGAAGGTGGTACTGAATGGAGTCAGTTAGTGCTTTTGCAGTTCCCTCTCCCCACTTCAGCTTGAGAGTCTGAGAACTGTATGCAGCACATTCCAGGCGAGGTGGATCCGGGGGGAGAGGTTTCGTTTTCAGTTTTATGGTGTGGCTGAAAGGACCCGCTCCAAGACTGTTTAGGGCTTGAATTCGTACTCTAGTATTTGAAAAAAAGAGAGGATAAATTAACTTGAAATTAGATTCTAAAAAATAACTGGTCATTTCCACCATTCACGTTCAAGAGAGAATAATGGTACCAAATAGACAGTACTTTCTACAAGGAAGACTTTTATCAATATTACACTTTGATAAACTGTCGTGAATATGCAGGAGTGTCACTTTCCTTGCCACATTTTAAGGAGCTGGACTGATTCAAAATAAAAATATGTTAGCATATTTGCAACATTCACATTAGTGAAAAGATGCCAAAGCTCTATCAGCTACTTCAAGAATGGTCCATCTTCCTGACCCTGCAGGCCTTGTACCAGATTTTTTGATAGCCACATTGGAGAGATGAGGGAAGGTAAAAAAAACCCACCCCAAAAAGAGGTGAATCCGTATCTTTGACTATTATATCAGGTGAGTTCAGGAAAGTTTTATGGGCTTTTTGGAATAGATCTGATTCATGTGAAAATAAAGCGATGGTGACCAGGCACCTCTCTTGCTGTTTTCACTGGTAACAACACATCCCTGGGTACCTGCAAACACAAGCCATCTTGGGTATTCTTGGAACAGGAGAGGGGGAAACTAGAAGTCGTCAAAGGACACATGGCTGAGGGGGTTGTAGATTGAAATTCAGGGATAATTTTTTTTTTTCTTTGGATACTCCATGAAAAACAATGCTGGCATTAGGTTTACAAGTAAGAATTAAAATAAGTAGCCAAGAAATTTATTTCTAAAAAGGAAAAAGCAGAAACCAGAGAAATCTGAGGCTCTCTTCATATCTCACAGATAGCCATAGAGAGCAAAGTGTGTCTAATCTCATTTTGCAGACTAACATTTTCTTGTCTAAAATAGTATCTAGGTAACTGGAAAAAAGTAATCATTATAATTAAATTCTGAAACAATCAACCACACAGTTTCAAAATACTGAAACACAAATGTGTGTGCAGGCTTATGAATAAATATTTCTCCTTTACTGCAGTAATATTTAACACTAATTTATTATAGCACAGAAATAAGGTTAACAAATGCAATTTTTTATTTGCACAAAGAGTTGACAGTGTATTCTATAAGCACATTTTTGTGGGTAGAAGTACTGAAGTATCTGCAATAAAAGCTGCTCTCTTTTCAGTCTGTTGACACAGAGAGAAACGGCTCTTCAAATTGCCAGCATTATTCTTAAATACTTACTTATAAGGCACATAGAAAGAAACATTGTAGTCTTACACATAGCATTAAAAAAGTAAAATCAAATCTTTAAGGATTCAGAAAACTGCATAGCCAGATGATGTCCTGACTATACTGAAATCGGTGTGGGCTTAAATTCTGACTTCAGTGGGACTGACATTCGCCTTTGAGTTTTAACACTGAGGACATGTTTTTGTAACAGGTATGTAGAGCGCCTTCAGGCAGAATTATTGATTTCTACATTTATATTTTTCAGTAACCAAATGTAAGGGATGATTTTAGCAACTAAAATTCTTGAAAAGAGATTTAAAATTGATTGATAGATTTTCAAACTGACATTCTTCATGCTGACTGCCACCCAAATACTCTGTATTTCTACAGAAAAGGCACTGCAAGTTGTGATGAGCTGCCATTAGATCAGACAATCCAGTCAGTAAAGACTGGACGTGGTCCCTCCTTGGATGGATTTTATCTTGCCTAACAGATTAGAGGCCATCTATCTATGAAGCAACCAGTCCAAAAACCAGTTATGAATCTGAATTTGTAATCTGAATTCAGTTAAGCTGAGACATTAACCAGACAGATACAACAGATCTACAGCAATAAGCACACTAAAATAAATAGTTCTTGAAAGAAAATAAAAACAGCACAGCTTATCTACTTATGAAGATCATTGTTACAAAGCTTCCTTTTCCTCCATGGCTATGCACTAATACTTCTCTGACAGTCATGTACAGAATAAAAAAACTATAAGGAAACAAACAAACGAATCTGCTCTTGTGGAAGAAAGAGCAGGATGTCCAGTAGCTTTGCATGGCATACCTGTAGGTAGTATCCGGCTGTAAGCCATCTATAAAATAGCTCAGAACCTTCCCAACAGTTATTGGCTGCTTATCTCCAAAGTCTATGCTGTAGCCAAGGATTTCAGATCCATGGTCACAAGGTTTTTCCCAGCTTATAGCAAGGCATGTGGAAGAAGAATAGTGTGGACTTTCAACTTCATCTTCACCTAGTCCCCGAAGACAAGTCACAACTGCAGGTACAGAGGCTGGAGTCATACATGCCACTACTTCACTGAAAGGGCCCGCACCTGCAACATTCACTGCCTGCAAATGTAAAGCAGACCATGGTTACTTTTACAGCAGGGTCAATTCCCGTTACCAGCTTTCATTAACAACAGTTTTACATCTTTACCTGAACCCTGCAATAGTATATAGTGGCAGGCAAAAGCCCTTTCATTTCACAGTTGAGCCCGGGCCCACAATAGGAGATCTGCATGCATCCTTCCACACCACCCCACTCCAGTCGATACTCTGTGACGTCAGCTCCATTACTCACTGGAACCTTTGAAATGGATACAAATAGTTGGAAGTTAAATTCATTACTTGAAAATAATTCAACCAAACTCACCACATTTACAGTTACCTTCCCGTTTCTTTGCTGATTTTCAATTTAGTGCAATACAAATAAATCAGAATGCATTACTGGCCCTGGGTGACCTACAGTTTAAAAATGCTGTTTACTGTTGCAGAGATTACTCTATACAAAGTAATTCTGATTTCAGTTGCTTAAATACAGAGATCATTTAGCCTTTTTTTCCATACCATTCTGTAACTCAGATACTTCACTCCATCTCAAGGCACTGAAAAGCTGTGTTTAAACAGTATTCCCAGACAGAATCTTCCTTTTTACAAGCTTAATTTTTACCTATTGCATTTTTTAAGTCAGATATCTAAATACTATGGGTTTGTAGGAAGTCTGTGAGGCTTTTGCTACATTATTACTGATGTGATTATATAAAATTAAATCAGCTTATAAAACTAGCAAATGCACAATAATCTATTGTATTATGTAGATATATTCGCTCTGAGGAAAGATAACTACATTAAAGAAAAATTTCAAGAAGAGCCTGCATCACTCAGAAATGCAATGCAGCAGTTGTGGCAAAACTGTTAAACCAAAGAACAAAGATCTCAAACACTTGCGGGCTGCCAACTCACAGCTGTCATATAATGGTATGATGAATGAATTTAAGGTTCTACCTACCAAGTACTGGATAATCAGGTAAGTATGTTTAAAAATGTGATTAAAATGCAGTCTTAAGCTTTTAAAGTTGAACTTAAAAACGTGGAAGACAGTCATGTTAAGATAGGTGTAACATGGCATTCTTACCTCCCACGACACCTGAGCACATGCAGAAGATCGGCATGCCACTTGGGGGGGCTTGCACTGATCTGGTGGTCCAGGTGCTGTAGTTATTTCACATTTTTCTGAATAAGGTCCAAACTATTAAAAAGGGATTTAGTTAGTTGATAGAACTAATTTGTAAAAATAAAATTACTACTTTTTAAATAACAGTTTACCATAGTAGGGACATATAACAGCAGACTGAAACTTTATATTACTTATAAAATAAATGTTTGTGAACTGTACATTCAGGATTTATTTTGGTATCCAACTATTCTCCAGGATAGCTGCAAGACTCTTCTTCTCTATAGCAAATGCAATCAGAATAAATTTGACACTTCAAACTCTCAGGCAAAACAGGAAAGTGCTATCAAAATCCTTATTTTGAAGCTACATGATGGCTGCACTGTAACATTACACAATTTGTAACTGCCTATTTATATCTATCTAAAAGAAATAAAGAATTCAAAAAAAGATAAAAAGTTAGGTCAGTGCTTTAAAGTCTTAAGCTGCAGACCTCTCCACAAACAGTGTCAACTGGTCCTTATAGTTTTATGAAGAGAACGTTACTGAACAAATGCAAGCAGCCCTGCCTCTGTGTCTTTAAATCAGGACTTTGGATACATAATTAAATAAAACTTGTTCTACAGCAACAATTGATTTAAACACATTTAATACTCCAAATAGAGAAAATATTCTTGTATCTGATAGAAAGTCTACTGAGAAGTTAAACTAAATACAAAAACAAGAGAGTTAGGAAACACTAATTATTATGTTCTAGAACGCCAACAGCTGTAAAAATAAAGGTCACTCAATTCACAAAGCTGTATACAGAAAATAATTTACTACCTTACTTCACATAAGATTATTAAAGTTGCCACAATGCTTTGATAAAGTACTTAACATTTCCGAACCACTTCCCAATGCTATTATTCCGATATAAGACATAATTAGCTATTTTCCCTTCATCCCTTCATATTTCATTCCTTCCCTTCGTATTTCCCCCTGTATTATAAACTGATGTTTAACTGTCTCTTCCCACACAACAATAAGCTATGTGAATCAAATGACTCTACATTAGGAAATCCTCATTTTGAAACTGCTGTTAAATGTTTCTTAAAAGAGAAGATCCTTAATAGTGATTGCAGTCTCTGGAACTAATTTCACTTCAGACTGCCTTCTTACCCCAGCCTTGTTAGCTGCTCGCAGTCTGAAGTTGTACATCCTCCCTGGAAGAAGGCTGCCTACTGTGCATTCAACATCAGAGCCTTGGTACACCTCTCTATGTTCATCGGTTTCCGTATGAAACATTTCCAGACCGTAAGACGTAATGGGTGAACCACCGTCTACCTGAGGTGGTCCTGAAAATAACAAAGAAAGAAAAGCTTATTAAATTTTACCACATAACACATTCGGATCCCTTATACTCACTAATATTTGTAATAGAATTACCCCAGCGCAGCTGAATTTCTCTTGCTCTTGGTCTACCCTGTAGCCTTGGAGGTTGGCATGGACCAGGAACCACTGCTGGTGTCTGCACCAGTAAAGAATCAGATGCCTACAAAGGAAAGATGGATTAATGAAGTCATCTAGGCCAAAACAAGCACTATCAATTATGCCTTAAGACAAATACTTGAGTTAGAAAACAAGATCTTCCCTTTTTTTGACCTAGATCTTCAAATACATGAAGATGCTTAAGTGATCTGGGATGTATTTCTCATAATACCTACATAAAACATGCTACAGTAATCACACAATATGCAAAATTAACTTTTGCTTTTGTGCTTTGCTACACATGCAAGGGGTAGAATTAAAAACAGAAGTATCAATACAAACCTGGTATGGATGCTTGAAATATGACTTGTTCAATGTAAACTCATTCTCTTTTCCATCAAACTGCAGTTTAATGATTTCTAAAACCTTACTCTAAGGGTTGTA
Source organism: Grus americana (assembly GCF_028858705.1). NCBI lineage: Eukaryota > Metazoa > Chordata > Aves > Gruiformes > Gruidae > Grus > Grus americana. The sequence goes on along the minus strand of NC_072852.1, from coordinate 188,668,723 downwards.
TGTTTTCTGTGCAAGATCCTCTCAAAAACCGAAAGTGGGCAGAAAGGTCAATCAGAAGAGATTAAAAAACATTGAGATTTCAACTTTTTCATTGCTTAATAATACTTAATATGCAACAAACTTCCACCTCTGATTTGAAGTGTGTGCAAAAATAGATAGCATAACAACACGCAGCAGATGGCATTGACTATTCTGGATGCAGACAGAAATGAGTCAGAGACAATGCGGGGTTATTAGCTTCAGTGCGATACAGAACAAATGCAAAGTTGGTAAGCCTTTTAGTTTACAAGAGAGATGCATCTTAGAGTCTCATTTCACAACTGCTTTCTACATATGTTCCAGAAAGAGTAGATTGGAAGCTCTGCTGCTTTTGAGTTCCTTTGAAATGTATTGTTGCATTGAACAACAGATGCCATTTAAAGAGCAGAATGCTTCTCAGGAGGCGTATGTCCATGATGAGCTACAGAAAAGTTTTATTACATCTTTCCTTACTATTCTTCTGTTGATTTCTGACATCTTCAGAAAGTACCAGGACTTTCTGAAAGTTACTTTCTCTTTGGTACTCAAATAACATTTATTCTAAACTAATGGAGTTGGGTTGTAGGGAAGGAGGTTGGCAGAGCAGAAGCCTCCAAAGACATACATGCACTTGTGGTTAGGTGACTGGGAAGTACACTTGCCTTCCCCCTTCCCTGGACAACAGCAAGCTGAGCTATGGCAAGAGGGAACGCGTTCCAGCTCAGCCAGCACTGAAGGAGTCCAGATTTATTCTTAAGACAAGGTGGCTGTGGGCAAGGCTATCTTTGCAGGAGCCTTCTATGCAGAGGAAGAACATCTGAGTTCCATATAGTAAAGGGGGGCTGGGGAAGAAATGCAAACTCCAAGAATGCAAGGCTTTAGGATTTTCCAGGAGATCAGCTTGACAGCAAAGCCCTGCCGGAAATCTGTAGAAAGCCAGGGCTGGCTTTGTAACACCTGCTGCCGGGAGGAAGGGAGAAGACTACAGCATAGCATTTTAGCTCTGGAGGCTGAACTACACCACAGAAGTGACAGTGCAAGAGTGTGCGTATGTAATGTGTATATATGAGGGAGCATAGTACAGCATATCGAATTCTTTGGGAATATGGAAAAGCAGGGCAATGTAAACATTTTTATTGTGGCTGAGACAGTGTGGGAAGACACTATGGAGCGCAACCCTGTAAAGCCTGAGGAAACACTCTGTTCCTCCTTGCCTGCTGGGCTGACTCGGCTTACTCCACTGACCACGTGGGAAACATTAAATTTACACTGCTGTCTTGTGTTAGGCCTTAAAACAAGACATTCTATCAACATATCACACAGGAAAAGACATAGTATCTGTTTCTGTAAATAAGAAAAATCACTTTAAACAAAATAAAGTATCAGAAAAAAATATTCACATTTATTTCTCTAAGAAATGGGCAGACACTTGAAACACTGTGCATCAATACTGGAACTTTTTTGAAATATAAATTATGGCTATTTTGTTAGGCACTTCTGTACAGTATTTGCTATTAACTACTGGACCGGATATTTTATTTAATAAAAATATTAGCTCATATTACCGTGCTTTGTCCTCCTTCCCCAACGCAATATACACGTAAGCGATAGGAACAGCCAGGATTTAGTCGGTCGCACACATGTTCCCTAGCAGCTCCGCTGTATATCGTGTCCCATTTGTTTCCTGAAAGGTCAGGAGTAAGCGTGCAATGAACCAAGGGTGTAATTTGCCACTCTTCAGTACCAGCCACAGCAAGTATCCTAGCTTCTCTAAATAAGTGTGTGCCTGATGTTATCAACAAAATTTAAGGCTTGCTTTGAGTTTCCTGGAAAGAGATCGAATCATTTCACAAAGACAGTTTCCTAGGTAAATTTGTGTAGATCTGCTGAAGTGAAATATCTTCCTTAGTTGGTATTCACATTAACCAGGAGAGAATTTACTTCTAATGAAGTAGTTATTATTGGGCCAGCAAGCACATTCAAACATTATAACCAAATAAATAGGAAGGGTACAATAGCAAAATTTTCCATGGAAATGAAACATTAATTTTGCAAACTGTAACTATAGTTCACAATCGAATAGGCTTGTTCCTGTATTCCTGAATGGCCCAGCATCATCTGAAATACTGATTTCATTCTTTGCTATTCAGTCAGATTCTTAAATCAGAAACTCTTTAGCATTCTCACTCTCTCTTTTTAAGAGATTAAGCAGGGAACCTGGGGACTTTTAATTAGATCTCCAACAACTCAATACATCACAGAATTTAGAGGACTGGGAATGAAACATAATGCACAGCTCACTAAATCTGCATGAAAGGCTTGGGTAAATCATTCCAAAAGTGACTTAATGTGGAGATGTGATGGAATAAGGAAAGCAATAGACTAAAGTATCAGAAGAACTGCAGGTGAGACCCCGGCAGCACTGCCATTACAATCTGGGGAGAGGGTGCTGTCTTAATCTGATACAGCACTGGAGAAGTATAAACTTTCATTCTCAGTGTGACTGTGTTTCTGAATTTAATAAGGTTACTTAAGAGATCTAGATTTTTAAGTCATTTAGCTGGATAGCTTTATGTCCAGTTCAGAAATATTGTTAACTTCCCTTCTGTCTGAAAGGACAGAAAAGCAAATAACAGAAACAGTTATCCCAAGTGCATCACTGTTCTCCTTTAATAGTGATAAATGGAGCACTAGTTTTTCTTTCATCTGTCACACATCCAACAAAGCTACATGGCCCTGTCTTCTTGCCCTAAAACATCTGAAATGTGTCATTTCACTTCCAAAAGAGAACACACCTAATTAGTAAGTTAAACATGGAGCATCTCTTTCAGCATAGAGTTTTGTGGCATCTTCTTTCTAAGCCAGAGGAGAACCTTTTGTTTACAAGCATCAACATTCCTATTTTTTAATGGCAGTCCCTTGCAATAACTTTCCCTAGCATAATACACATTTTACTCTTCCCACAGGTGCACACATGCAGAAGAAAGAACACAGCTGAATGCCAACATATGCTCCTAATACTTACCATTTAAGCCTTCAGACATTTCCACAACATAGGTATTTATTGCTGCTCCTCCGTTGTCTTTTGGGGGATCTATAAAAAACAGCAATATTCCAACTAAGCGAGGTAAATCAAATGGTTTTGTGGCTTTTGGGGAGAATTTACAAAAGGCAAAATCAACAGCAGACTGGAGATGGGCGCTTATTTAGACAGACAGCATCCTAGTTAGCCATAGCATCCTAGTTCAGGACAGCCGCAAATCACTCAAATTCTCCACTATGCGAAGCTGCCGGCTCACAACCCTGCATAATACTCTACAGATGAAGAGTGACGAGTGAATCAGGCACCTGGGAGATGCCACAGCAAACATTTCAGTCTGAATTGCTGTGGAAGACTGCCCAATTATTGTTTCAGGGACACAGATCCTAATGGTCCTGTAATTTGGACTGCAGATAGGAAAAGATTACCACACTAATTTGTACAGAAGACTATTTCAAAATGATTTAAGACCGCATTTCAAAAACATAAATATTTTGGGAGAGAGAAGTCAGGATTTCTATACCAAAAACTTAATCTCTTAAATTTTTAATACATCACTAGAAATTGAGTGCACTATCATCCCTGGTACAATATTCATGTACAAGACACAAACCTACAGACTTATCTTTGATCTTTCTCAGAGCTGACTTAGAGAATAGCAGAATTAAAATAATGTGGAAACCCCAACATTCTGGACAAATACAAAGATAGCACGATACTTCACCACAGAAGGGCACTGCTGCCATCACACGACATTATGTATGTGCTGGATGAAGTAGTGTTGGCTCTTAGGCAAGAGTTACATATCATATCACACCTGCTAAATATTTCTAATATGTTTTGAGACTTATTATATGGCACATAGCACTTTTTTGGTTGGAAGGTTTGGTTTGGTTCATTGCTCCACATGAAAAATAAAACTACCACATTAATTATCACTTATTTAAAAAAAGAGAGCATTACTGTTCAAAATTATGACTATTAAAGGTTTTATATATAGATATTTTAGATAGTTTTCAATTTACAAATTAGGTATTTTTAACAACTTCATACATTATATATCATCCATAAAAGATCAAGTATCAGGCCCTGATGTAGCAAAGCAGTAGCAAAGCACCCTCGAAAGATGCAAGACTAGACTTGCTGAGTACTACTTACACTCTACAAGTAACTTTCTTATTATTAATGCAAAAGAATTAAACACACTATTAAGGAGAAATAGGTAAGAAGTTTAATTACCTGTGACGATAAATAAAACCTTTAACTGTTTGATTTTCTCCATCACACAGCACTGTTTCACCTTCTCCCACTTCACAGCATAAGGCTAAAAAACCCTGAGCTTAAGGAAAAGTTTCTGAAGATCCTTAGTGAATAAAAACATTTACTTATCAAAACCAAGCACTTTGAAGAGATAGGTTGAACTTGGATCCGCTCTTGATATAACTCCTGAATTTTGTGGTATCTACTTTTTGTGCCAGAGAAACAGAACTTCTTAGTACACAAATTAACACTACTATTTTTTTATTATTGTAGTCCCCTGCAATAACACTCCCTATTACGATTTGTATATTATTCTTCCCACATAATTACACTATTATACCACAACCCTAAGTATTTTGAATCAGTATCTTCCTCTATAAAAAATACGAAGGACATACTCTAAACAGAGCTGGACAACAATCTTACCCCAGGTTATTTTAAAACTCTGTGCGTGAATTTTTCCTTTCACTGTTGGTCTTGAAGGTACTCCAGGCTTGTCTGGACAAGTAATGTATTCTACTGTCTCACTTGGACTGCTTTTCCCTTCTGAGTTATAGGCAATGACCTGCAAATATATAAAAAAATATTATAAACAGAACAAACAGACTGGCTACAGTATGCTACTCACTGTTAATGGTAAGGTTAAATTAATTTATATGTATGCTTAGATAGCTACATAATAAATAACTAAAGCTACTATATACCTTCATTTTACATTTTCATTAGACCCATAGTTAGACAATCACTATACTGAAATTAAAAATTCCTACAAATTGCCAGCAAAAAAAAAAAGCCTTAAAAACCCCCTCAGAAACCTAGTAATTGTGAAGCTGAAAAAAAAAAAATTTCACAAATCAAATAACCTTCCATATCCCCCAAATGTCAAATGTTGGTGCCTAAAGTTAGGCCTCTACTTAGGACACTTAAGAGGTGCCTGACTGTAAAAGGTAATCAGGACACGCAAATCTTGGTGACATTAATGGAATCTGTGGATGCTCAATATAGCAGAAGCCACTTTATTTCAAGTCAAGGATCTGAAAACTTGTTTCTTTTTAAAACCATCTAAGATACTCAGAAATTAGATAGGTCTAAGAATAACTCTTTTTTAATCAGAGTTGCAGAATTTATTGATAACTAAATATATGCATGAGAAAAAACCTTTATAAAAGCACAGAAACAAAAGGTGATGAAAAAGACATACTGCAAAGAGGCCACTTTTCAACTTTCACTGAAGGAACTTGGAAGTATTAAAATTTTAATTGCAATTCCCTTCCCACTGAGGTAAAAATATTTTCATGTTATTAAGTAAAGAGCAAAAAGTGATGCTTTACTAACTGCTGCAGAAACCTGAATAATTGGGATGAATTAGAGGTCTCATGCTACTATAGCACCTTCTTTTAAGGAAATACATTCAGAGATAAAAAACTGTTTATATGGGTAAATTGTATTAACAACAGGAAAGGTGATACAAACTCTTCAGTCCCAGGGAAAATTAGGGCAAAGGTTGTCATGGAAGTTATTTGCAGGCACATGAAGGACAAGAAGGTAATTAGATTTATCAAAGGTAAATCATGTTTGACCAACCTGAGTGCCTTCTATGATGAAACAGCTTGCTCAATAGATGAGGGGAGAGCTGCGGACATCATCTACCCTGATTTTAGTTTGACATGGTCTCCCACTACATCCATGTAGACAAGCTGGTAAGATATAGACAGAATAGATGGACTACAAGAGGGGTGTGGAAAACCTGAGAGAATGCCAGGCTCAAAGGGAGGTGGTTAATGGTTCAAAGGCAAATTAGCAGCTGCTCATGAGTGGATTTCCTCAGCAGTCAACACAATGTCAGATACTATTCAATGTCTTTAGAAGCGATCTGGATGACAGGAGTGAATGCACACACGCACACCACCGCCCCAGGTTTGCATATGACACCAAACTAGGAGGAGAGAGAGAGATGCTGGAAGGAAGAGCCACCATACAGACTCTGACAGGCTGGAAGAGTGCATCAACAAGAACTGCATGAGCTTTGACAAAGATAAAGTCTTGTACCTGGGATGGAAATAACCCCAGCAGCAGTACAGTCTGGAGTCTGACTGGCTAGTAAGCTTTTCTTTTTTCAGCTCTGCTGAGAAGGACCTTGGTATTCTAGTAGAGAGCAAGCCAAACAAATCAGCAAAGCATCCTGGCAGTAGCAAAGACAAATTGTTTCATGGGCTGCATCAGCAAGAACTGAGCCGGCAGAACAAGGGATGTGATTACGCCACTTTACTCAGCACTTTTTAAGCCACGCCTGGAATACCGTGTCCAGTTTTGGTCCTCCCAGTTCAAGAGAGGCACTGGAAAACTGGAGAGAGTCCAGAAGATGGCCAGCCAGCATGATGATTAGAGGGCTGGAGAACCTGACACAGCAAGAAAGGTTGAAGAACTTGGGTTTATTCTGCCTAAGAAAAAAAGTTTCATTGGTGGCATCTAATCACAGCCTTCTAATACCTAAAGCATAGTTACAGAAGAGATGAAGATGAAGGTACTGTCTTCACAAGGATCTGTGATGACAGGACAAGAGACAGTAGGCACAAAGTGTGTTAGGGAAAATTCCAGCTGCATATAAGAAAAGAAATTAATCACCATGAGAACAGGCTGCCCAGAGAAGTGGTAGAATCTCCCTTGCTGGAAATACCGAAGTCTCAGCTCAACACGGCTAGGACAGAGATGAATTGCCTAACCTAAGGCCCTGCTTCCTACACAAGTTTGACCCAGATGATCCCCAAAACTCCCTTCCAAGAGTCCAACCTCGACTCTTCTGTAATTCTAGGAAGTCAAATCGCTGCTATTTACTTTCTAGTTCTGTCTGCAGTTAGTTTACTACGTATTTGCATTTGTTCCTAGCAAAAAAGCTAAACGACCTAAAAAGAGGTTTTTTGGCTTTTACATTTGTTTTAAAAATGAGCAGAATCAAAACAACAGCAGTAATGTTAGTACAGATTGAGAAAAGGAAATGTGAGCTAACATGTCTCTCAGACATTAAGTCTCCCGATACAGTTTACAAGATTAACAATCATCTGGTTGTCTTTGTGCCCTTACAAATGAAGTTAAACAGGCACAGTTAGCATTTACGTATTATAATAAGGTTTCCAATGGTTATAAAGCTTCTTTCAAAAGCCTTAAGGAATATTACTACTAATTAAGTCTTTCCCCTGTATAATAAAAATTAAAGACCTGATTAACACAACATTTGTTTCTCCTTTATGCCCTGTGAATGAGTGAACAGAGACTTCTGTTTACTGTTTTGTTAAGAAAAACAGGGTATAAACATTGATTTTTTATTTTAATGAGAAATTTAGGATGTTTAAGTTAACTATATATTTACTAGTAATGCATATGATTAACATGTAGGATTACTTTCAAAGGAAGACTGTGATCAAGTCCTGCAAAAGCTAGTGTCAAGGTAATTAGCCGTTCTTTAACTTCATGTGTGGCTGTAACAGTCCTATCTTGGTACAGTCCTTGGAATACACAGTATATTTTAAATTATTTAAATATGAAGTTATGTAAAAAACCCCAAGTACTGGCACTGTAAGATTAATCCCCATCATAACCTTTTCTGCTTAAGAAAGTAATCATATTCAGAAGTGCTCCTAGTTTATACTGGCCTCCTTGGTTATTTCGACCCAGGTGCAGGACTTTACGCTTGTCTTTGTTAAACTTCATACTGTTCTTGCTAGCCCACTCTTCCAGCCTGTCCAGGTCTCTCTGTAAGATTCTGATGTGTTCACCTCACCACTCAGCTTGGTGTCACCAGCAAAGTTGGTGAGGGTGCTTTCAATCCCGTTGTCTAGATCATTTGTGAAGATGAACAGTGTGGGGCTCCATATCAATCCCTAGGGGATCCTACTTCTGACAGGCTGCCAGCCTGAGTAAAAGCTATTGATCACCAGCTTCTGAGTGTGGCCTGTAAACTACTTTTCTACTCATCTTGCAGACCATCAATGCAGTCTGTATCTTGCCAGCTTGTCCAGGAGAAGGCTGTGGAAAAGAGTGTTGAATGTTTTGCTTAAGTCCAGGTAAACAACATCCACTGCTCTCCCCATGCAAACTGAAAGTGTTACTTTGATATAGAAGGTGATCAGGCTAGTCAGGTATGATTTGTCTCTGGTGTAGGTTTTTCCCAATCACCTGCTTCATTTGGCTTGTAGTATTTTCTTTAGAGGATTCTTCCATTACTTTCCCAGGGACTGAAGTAAGACTAATGGGCCAGTAGTCCCCTGGGTCCTCTTTTGGGCCCTTCTTCTAGATGGGTATGACATTTGCCTTCTTCTAGTCATCAGGGATACCCTGATCTTCATCACCTTTGAAATACTATAGATAGTGGCCTTGCAACAATGTCAGCCACTTCTCTTAACATCCTGGAGTGGATTCTGTCCTGGCCCATAGACTGATGTGGGTTGAGCCCTTGCAAGAGGCCACAGCCCAGCCCTTCCTCCACCACTGGTGGGTTGACACATGCCTTGTCATAGCTACTTGATCCTGTGATCTGAGGTCCAACTATGCTGGTAAAGACAGAGGCAAAGAAGCTAGTGAGAACCTCTGCCTTATTGGCATTAGTAGTAACTTGCTTCCCTGCCCTGTGTAGCAATGGGCCTATGTATGTCTTCCCTGTGCTTCTGCTTACTGCTCATGTATCTGAAGAACTCTTGTTGTTCTTGACATCTTTGGCCAATTTCAGTTCTAGCTGATCCTCAGCCTTCCTGACTGCATCTCTGCATGTCCTAGAAAGGTTCTTGTAGTCCTCCATGGCTATCTGGCTGCCCTTCCATAGCTGGTATGCTTTTTTGCTTTTAACCACACCCAAAAGCTCATTGTTAAGCCATTGTTAAGCCAGACTTCATCCTGAGCTAACAAGTTCAGCCCTCAAGACTTATTAGAATGGGCTCAGCACCACGGTACTATGAATGATTTACTAACTTAGGCTCAGTGCTATGCTAGCACTGACAACTGGTTTTTTGATCAAAGTTGCTCCTTACCTCAACATTTTCAGATATGTTTAGAGTCTATTAGAGGACCCCATAGTTACACTAAGTAATGTTACCTGGTTATATGCAGCACAGAACCCAAATAAAAACCCTCAACTCTTAAGAACATTGATTTATGACTTGGAATTTCAAGATACCCACAACTGTGTTACACCCTTGCAGAGGTTCTTATTCCTTCAGCAGAGACAATTAATGCAGCAGGTGTTCAGCTGATAGGTAGTTTTAAGAGATTAAAATTGTAAGAAACTGGCATCAAATTTAGTTTTCCTTAAAAAAGGCCCTCCCCACTTCTGAGTCAATCTCAAGCTACTCTGGTGAAAAAAAACCAAAACAAATATATGAAAAAATCTTACCCTAAATTTGTATTTTGTACTACGCCTCAAATTCTTCACTGTGTAGGTAAGATCATCACCATCATATTTTGGCTTGAAACCATATCCCTGCAGAATTAAACAGGATTACTTGAAACATTGTATTTGCCATGTAACATACTTCATACAACTAAATTACCATTTCAGACTGTAACTGTTATGCTCCCCTGACAAAGTAATAAGTGCACCTTCATTGTGTAAACATAAGATTTTTTTTTGCAGAGGGGGAAATTAATTCACTATTTTCCAATCAGAAGAGGAGAAAAAAACAGTAAAGAAAATCATATACAGTGTCAACAGAAATTATACCTAACACTTTCAAAGGGTAGAATAGGACTCATTTTAAAACAAAGGTGGTTAGGCCAAAATGACATCTAGAGGGACCACACTTCATGATGCAATTACTTTGATCCTGCTCTTGTAAGGCTTAACATTCACATGCAAATTCACAAATTAAAAGCAATTTAAAAGTCTTTGCAGGATTGGGGTTTAATAACACTAATAACGATTACTGTCACAATGAAAAGGAGAAAGCAATGTGGCTGTATGGAAAATACAGTTCCTTGTAGAATATTCTAGCAAAAGTAATAGTTGTTACACTTAATACAATAACGTATCAAACACACATTATAGTCTCTTTTCTTATTAAGAATAAGTATTCTAAACTTACTGAGTTCTCATCCTCCATCTCTAATATATACGAGATTCCTTCATCTGATGGTGTTCCTGAGGGTTTTGTCCACTGTAGGGATAACCAAGTAACTCCAGCATTAATCAGCAAAGGACTTGCTGGTGTGGTCGGGGCAGTGCCTGAGGTATGATACAGGACTTCTTCACTAAAACCACTGTTTAAAACAGAGAGTATGTAAACTAAGTAGACACAATAATTAATATCCAGAAAAACGTAATTCTTACTAAACACAGCTATGACAGTTTCTTAGACATGTGCACAACTGGAAATTGCAAGCTGGTACATGCAGACGACTTAACTTGCCCATGAGCCTGTCAGTAACAAGACATCTGAAAAACCTTAACACGTTCATAATTGAAAGATTCCTTTGTATGATATAATTACAATGTTTTGCTAACCAAAATGTTTTGCTTTTCCATATTAAGTTATTATTCTAAAACAGTAGAGCTCTATATGCAATAGTGTACTAATACCACAGTGTCCTTCCTATTCAAAATGAAAACATGAAGACATAAAAGCATATATGGGAAGACCTCAAAAAAAATGTCACTTCCCAGGCAGCAATTATGTGCTTCAAGTATACTGTTTCTCTAGTGATTCAGAAAATAATAGAATAATAGCCTCATTCAATGTTACTTCAAGAGTTCCAATATGAAAGTCTAATTGCAGACTAAATGAAGTAGAGTGTACACCAGTGAATCTCCTAGCACAACTGTTAACCTTATCTGATGATGCTTAAGAAACTCCTTGAAGTGAAAATACAAATAAGTTACATAAAAAGACCTATTTTGAAACAGAGGGATGCAAAAGTCAGTAAACAAGTACTATGCTTGCACAGGTGGTCCGACATGTATCCAGCTAGACTAAAAAAACCCCACCTGTTCTCAGCTGGCATTTGCTGCTTCTACATCAGATCTGAAGAAACACTTAGAGGCTTAAGAGCTAATCTATTTTTTTTAACCATATGAAACTAACGTCAAAGATGTAATTTTAATCTAAAAGCTGGGCATTACCTCAGTGAGCATCAGTAAGCCCTGAAAACAAAATTCTCCATATGGCTTGAACAACAGTACCAGTTAAAGATCTCATGTGTTGGAGCCTGACTGTTCTGAAAAATCCCAATATAAAGATACCTCAACTTCACTTTCTCTCTTACACAATCTACATTATAATAATGCACGAGTTGTAAATTTTGGTCTGCTCTAGAGTCTTTTTGCCATTAAAAATCGTAACAATAACAATAAATCTTACAGACAATGCATTATCAAGAGGGTTGACAGGACCCAAAGCAGACATACAGTCTGTGCAGATGTGCAGACTGTGAAATAGATTCTGAAGCAACAAGTGAAAAAGTGCAAAAACAGAGAAAACTTCTTAAATTTTGGGGGGATAAGAACTTTTTCTTGCAAAAAGTCACAGGAAAATCTCTGAAATGAAGACGATGTGACACATACATTATATCTATTAAAAAAATTTTCCAGCATTATATAGGGAGGCTAGAGAAAGCATGATGAGAGGCTAGACAAATACTAAGCCTATCTCTATTCATGACAAACTATTGAAGAAATCACCTTACAAACAGATATAAGATAAAAAACCCACACCTTAAAAATTTATTCTCTTTACTTGATTGAACCACTCCAAAATACACTGAAATTAAAAGACTTCCAGTGATACCCACATTTGAATGACTCTTAAACAATTCTCTTAGAAGTACAATAATGCTATCTATCTTTTAAATAGATTTTATTTTTCCAGTTTTCATTAGCTACTGTTTCATGTGCAGTTAGAATTAAATTTAAAAATATATGAGGAACTCAAAGATAAAATGTCTGTTCTTGTCGGTAAAATCATTCGGACAGAATTCTGTTTCCAGATGCCTAAGGTTCTCAACATTCTTCATAAAGAATTATCAGGCACTCTACCCTAGTATCTATTATTTCAAGAGACTTCTTAATTACATAATACCATAAAGACAATAAAGTGCATCTTTACCAGGCTATGAAATATTGATTTAAAAACCTATTCGGCGTGATTAGTTTAAGAAGGGTACTTAACTGATCAGTGTCTTCTACCAGCTTACGCTGCAGGAATCTGTAACATGTGCAGGTATTCCTAGAGGGTACATTTACACTGAGACATAAAAGGGCAACAGGAAGACAGCCTGAGCACTCGACCCTGCTGAACTGCCAGCTCACTCTCTGTCTTTATTTTTTTGAACAGTTCCAACTAAATCTCATCAAGACAAAGTCCAGGAGCAACTCAGAGAATAATTCATTCCAGAAACATTATCCAGAAGGCAGTAATGTAATAAAGACTGTGTTGGAGCACACCAAAAGTCATTCTAGCAAACTATAGTGTCCTCTGACAGTGGCCCAAAGTAGGAGCCTAAGGAAAGACAGGAACAAACACTATACGCTGCAACACATTCCCTGAGTACTCTCCAAAACCTTGCAACACATGCCCCAGATCTCTTGACCCAGCTCTGGTTTTCACATACTTAATAGTATGAAGAAGATTTCTTCTGCCCAGCATGAATTACAATCCCATGTCTGGCTCCCTGTTCTCTATGCTGTACAAGGAGGCATCATTCCCTCAAGCACCTGCTTGTGCCAACTGAAGGATGCACAACACACATACTCTATTTCACGCTATTAAAATACCACTCCAGTGAGCTGCAGCACAATGCTCATAATATTTCAAACACTGAATTTAAAAAAAAAACCCGAATGCAAAATAGCAATTTTAGGCTGATGGCTAGAGAAGCCTTGTTTTTATGCCACATAGGACCTTAAAGTCCAAGTGCTACTAGATAGTGGGGACAGTGGCAGTCTGCTCTAGAGATGATGAGCCCTGGTAGTGTGACTGTTAGCTAGGTTTATTCGCTTTGCCTGAAGACCAAGAAGCATTCCCAAGAACTAACGCACCCAGTAATGCAAGCATAGCTTGAGAAACCAGTAATTTTGTGGGGTTCCCCCCCGCCAAGTTCCTATATTTTCTACTGAAGTCAGATGTCATTCATTCAAAAATAAAAAAAAAAAATTGGTGCTCTATAACTTCTGAAAAGTAGCAATTAAAAGTAAGAATGACATCCTAAGCATTCATAGTAAGTTCTAGAACTTCAAAAGAAGTCAGTGATAAAGTAATGTCATATTCTATCCATTTCCCAGGGTAACAGGAGACTAACGGACACCTTAGATAAAGGGACATACCCAAGTAACAGGACATGGCAAAGAGCCCAATACATAGACACCTACAGGTGGCAGCGGGGGTTCTGCCAGACTTCCTGCTCCAGCAGAGTTACTGACACCTCTTTATATTGTCATCACTAAAGCTCTAAATTTAAGGAGGGCTGATAAATCCTGGAAAATTGATACACCAGCTTCAGGAACTACCTTAGATCAAGCACCATGTCAAACCTCCCTGGAACCAAAAGCAACAGAAAGCATGGTAGGAGGTACCCTCTGGTCAGCACAGCAGCAGCACAAGCACTGCAGCATTTAAACTATTTAATTATAACCATTTGGTTGAGTCACTTATCTTTTAGTGTGATCCTCAGAATTTTAGTAAAGTGTTTATTACATCAGACACAAAAGCCACAAATTGTATTGAACGTATGAGTCTCTACAATGTAGTGCTTAGCCAAAAATTCGATTACAAGTACATGCAGTAGGAAACACTTCTAAGGTAGCAACTTCAGTGGTCAGCGTAGTCTACAAAGACTGAAGCTAAAAACCAGCATGGCCTGAGCTGATTTCATGGGAGAGCAGTCAGGTTGTTTGTGCCATGCTCGTGGTCCCCATTCTAGGGGCACTGTGTACAAATATCTGAGCAGGCTGTTCAGGAAATGAGGCTAAGTCTGGCAGAAGTAGCTGTGCTATCCACTTCTAAGAGGGGCTGATATTTGTAGCATATATGGCAAGTATGCACATAACGTAGTGGTTGTAGTATGTAGCCATACCATGCCTGGACAAAACGCATTATGCTGGGAATTGCAGGCTAGCAGAGGTTGGAAGGTATCTCTGGAGACCATCTTGTCCAACCTCCCCTGCTGAAGCAGGATCAAGTGGTTCCTAGTATACAGGTAATCTACACGCTGAATAATCCCATCACATACCGTGAATTAACTATGTGTTGGACTAGATGATCATTGTAGGTCCATTCCAGCTGACACTATTTCATCCCCGTTGGACAAAAGACCTGTTTCTTTAAATGTAATCGTATGTTTTTTCCTAACTAAGCACACATATGCATTCCATATTTATGTATATTACAGTAATATTTACCTCATTCCCACGTCATTTTTGGCTGCTAGTCTAAAGGTGTATCCCATTGCTGGTGATAGTTTAGTAATCCTATACTGCTTTTGTTGGCCATAATAACACTGGCAAAACTCTCCATTTCCTTTTCCCTAAAAAAGGAATAAGTTAATCACATTATTCACTCTATTATATATGCATCCATCAATTAAAATAACACACAAATGTGAAGTAAACTATTTCTTTAAAATGAAACATAACTCAAAAATCTCCCATATAGTGAGGCAGTAGTATGTTAAACTTTGTGTATATAATGAATTAGAGGCTTTTTTTCCTTCCTTTCCATTTCCCAGCTCTATAGGGTTGGAAGGAAAAAGCTATGAAGCTTCTGCAGCTCTGCCATCTCAGGATTGCTGTCCAGGTAGGGACTGAAAGATGCTTGCGGGGGATAATAGATCCACTCCCTTTGTATAAAAGAAAGACTGTTAAAGGAAAATGACCCTTCAGTGTCAGCTCTTGAAAGAAGTATTAGACTACAAGTGAAAAAGCCATTTATAAAAGTGGCAGAATCATTTAATAAGATCTTATTATATTTCCCAAGAAAAAAATTGGCAATAACCATATATTCATAACTGCTTCAGGAATTACATGTTTGTAACATGCCTCTAGACAGAAGTCATATTTTTCACACAACTTGATGTGCATAGTCACATACAACTACTTTTTAAATAACTACAAAATTAAAAATAAAATAACTTGCTTACTTCATCCCATTCTAGAAGGTAACTGTGGATTTTAGAACCATTATCATAAGATGCCTGCAACAGGAAAAGAAGAAAATTAGAGCTCTAACTGGATACAAGACCACTTAAGGGCAAATGATGTTCCCCTTATATGATTATTTCACTTGCCAAGACAGCCCCAGTTCAGTCTCCATACGATGAATGCTTATATCATGTTTATGGTTTTGTTTTTTCTTTTAGACCTTGAAAAAAGTATTCTGGCAGCAGTGCAAAATGCTACTGTATTTTTCTGAGCAGCTAGATTGCAAATCTTTCCAGACCACTTCATTTGCTTTGCACAGACAAGCCTATGTTCAATAACAGAGGAAGGAATTGGTTCCACAGTACAGTAGGGGACTGGAACTCAAACCACTATCTCTCATTTGAACTCAGTAACTATCTATGAAGGCTCCTTGCTTTTCTGGGAATCCTTCTCTTTTTACTAAAGTCCACGTTTAACCCAGTATATGTATTTCCAGTCACAGAACTGTGACTGAAGTTAGTATGTTTGACAAAAATTTTCTGTCTCAATGAACGGGCATTTTACTGACAAATCCAAAACAATTCTGAAGAGCTTAAAATATTTATTTTAAACGTTTTTAAACAATTCTTACCTTCCACTGCAGAGTAAGAGAATTTTTGGTCCGATTAGTTATCCTGGGCAGATTTGGAGTATCAGGTTCACAACTTACTGTGGTAAAACTCTCTGCTTCTGAAGGGCTCCCCTTTACACAGTTACATTCTACTTGGACTCTAAAGTGGAAAAGAACCAATAACATTTTGCTTCAAAATCTGTATATACAGTTTGCAAAGAAAACTGAGTATTCAGAATTAATTTACTGCCTTGCTACCTCATTATTAAAATATCTCTTTTATAAATAACTGGTAGAAGCACCTTGGTCAAAAGAAGTAATGCAAAAGAAGAGAGTCCTTTACTTTGGATGTACATCATTATGATCAGTCAGCTTTAGTCTCACAATTACATTTGAAATCTGTCTGTTACTTGCTGTACTTTGGTTGGGAAATAATGGTAACATCTTGCAGGCTCATTATCTGTTGTAGACATACTAATTGATATTATGAATAATTCTTCTTCTGCAAATGCTTTCATCAGATGAGCACAATACCTTCTGCACTCCTTTAAGACCTTGCTGAGTCTGTTCACCCTGTCCTTTCCTTTAGGAATTAAGTTTCCACATACGTCAGAAGAGTGAATTTTTGCTTCTGTCTCCAAGAGAAAGGGTTTATTTTTCCTAATAGCTTTTCTCCAAAATTAAATACAGGATTATTATCTGTCCTCCCCCTGTGCTCTCCCCGCCTCACCTGTGTAGCTATGCCTTGTCTCCTCCTTGGGTGATACTGCACATTACCTTCTTCTGATTCACCTGTTCCTTTGAAAGAAAAAACATGCCTCCCCAAAAACGTTTACTCTGATCACTGGTATAAGACCTGTGTTGCCTGCTTATGAAGATGCAAAAGTCTTATATATTCTTGTTGCATGAACAGCAAGTCACAGGAAATTTGGCTTTGTAGATTCCATCAACAGGGAGAGGGAGACATTTGAACAGTGGCTAACGCTGCACACAAAGATATTTGTGCTGGCACACGCTTGCAAATGTGTAATTTGTCAGTTATCTTCATAGTCCTGTCTTTCTGGTCTTCACTGATTTTGGGCAGTGTTTGCAGTGGTAGAATTCTGATTAACTCCTAGTTCAGGAAGAGCTTAGATGGCTAAGTCATCTATTCCCATGTATTTTCTTCAACGACCAGAATTGAGCATGAAAGAATCTGAACATAGCCTGATAAGAAAGGGCTCATACAGGAAAAAGAATTCCTAGGCTCTGACCCTTATGCTCCATGCATTTTCAACTTAAACATCATTGGGTAAAGTGCATAAGCACTACCAAAACCAGGAACCAAACCACAGGAAAAACACTTGCTTATGAAGAGCTTTGAGTCAATTTGTTATTCATCCTTCTCCTGAACCTGTGCTGCAGGCCATGTAGTGGCCCAAATGAAATGAGGTGTGTGATGAAGGACAGACCAACCCTCTTTTGCTTCTGGTTTGGCAACCGGGACAATACCTTGGAAAACAGTACTAAGACGTACAGAACCCCTCACACCGAGGACCAGGAATGTAGCTCTCCCATTTGAGCAAATGCTGAAAGACTTACACAACAGAAATCTTCCTCCTCCCTACTGCTGATGTTCTAAAGCTCATGTGGAAAGAGGCACAACATTTTTGACTTGGATCACACTCTCCACTTGCAATTATTTCTTGAAAAGACAGTACTTTTAAGGTGGCCTTCAGTTCTGCCTTCACAATGTTATGTATTTATAAACCGCTGTATTCAAACTTTTTTTAAAGTCAAGAAGTAAGACAACCCTCCAACATGTAAAAAAGAAGGGAAGAAGAACACCCAACTATGTCTTTCCAATCCTATGCTATTTCTTCAGTAGGGCATAGCAAAGCAGCAAATTCTGCTAGAAGAGTAGAATTACATTGAGCTAGAGGCACATTTAGTAATGCGTATGGGGTCAGATTCACTGGTCTGCTGGAGCAAAGCGAAAGCAGGGTAACCTGACCTTCAGGTGGCCAGCAGTGAGCACGTTCCTGTGCAGGGTACCTCCCTCTGCTGCCCCTGGGAAACAGAGAAAGCAAGCAGCATCTCTGCCTGGCTCAAAGGACAGAAAAACGTCACTGTTCTGTCATGACATGAGACATAATGAGCATGGATGCTGGGTGAGGGTGCAACAATGTTCTTCTGTTCTTCAAAATGGACTGAGTGGCCAGCTAAGCCAAAAAAGTTGATTTGTGACTCAAAGGAAGGCAAGATGTGGTAAACAATCTCTGAAGATTTATGCAAATACACAGATCCAATGAAACTTTTAAAACATTTCCAATGAATTTAATGAATACAGAAGGAGATACTCACTTTGCATGGTAATCAGTTGCTGGCTTGAGATCATTTACAGTAACTTTATTTTCTTCTCCACTGGAAAGAGACATGATTTGGTTTATGAGACTGTTTCAGAATCCCATACATTTATAAAAAGATGCATATCATATAAGACATCCACCTAACACTCCTAAGAAATATATTTGCTAACAGTTTGTTTCTGTTGCTAAATATAGTAAAATGAAAATGCATTTAGCTTTGAATTTTAGAGGATTCCTATTCTTTTGCCCTGGTGGTTTGTTGTTGTTGAGGGGTTTTTTTGTCCTGTTTGTTTGGTTTTTTCTTTTTAAGAATAATTATTTTCCTCTTTACTCAGTAAGATCAGCTGCATGAGTACACATGTATTTTATTACACAAAAAACGCTGAAGTACTGGCGCCTTTAGAAGCTCAGTTCAGCCTTGCAAAACCAATTATCTAAAACTGTAAATGACTGCATATACCTACTTGTTAGAGCCCAGTAAACAGAAAAGGCACCTCGGTGACATCTATTAGTCTGCTTTTACAGACATCAGCTTATGTCAGCAAAGCTCATTTCTTTTCCTCTGAGCTTCTAGGACAGGGATATTCAACTGGCGATTCACGTACTGCTTCTAAGAAATCCATGGAAGGAGACTAAGATAAACTAGCCAAATACAAGGATTTATATTACAGAGCTCTACAGCCTTAAGGGTAAATTTTCTGTTATATTTCTCCAAGTTGCGAAAAACTGATTGAAAACCATTGTATTAGGAATGAAACAATTGAAGAGTTTTGTTTGTTTTGCTGCTGCTAGAGTTGTGTTCTGTGTGACTCTACTTACTTTATTTCACATCTCAAGACTGTCTCTTACCAAGAGCATTTTCAGGGAAGGGAGGGATAACCTTACTGGGAGCAGAAGCATGGGCTGAAGTAAATAACTACAAATACAATTTGTATTTCTCACTATTTGTATATCTCACTAATTGAGAACCCACAGTTTCTAGTGCAGCTGGCTGAAATACAGCTAAGTGATATTAAAACTTGCTTCCAACATGTAAGAACTAAGTTTTTAAATTCTAACTGATGACAGAGACTTCAGTAATAAACCAGAACCAATTCTACTGAAAAAAAAGTAGTTTGTCTCAAAAAAGAAGTTGCACAGAACTACTAATTACTTAAATCTCTGGACAACAGGCAGATTTTTAATGAGGTTTTAAACCACATAAGTCAATGCAACAGCAATTAAATAAAAACAATGAACACCTACATGTATACAGTTTTGTACTTTCCATCTTTTCCGGTATTTGAAATCATTACTTCGTAAGTATAAACATCTGGTATGTCATTCTTGTCAGCATCTTCTCTGGTATCACTGGATGGAGGGGACCACATAAGCAGTGCTGTTCTTGCCTGAATGTCTGATACCTGTAGAAACACAACTTTGAGACCTCTGCCTTTTAAATGTTATTGTATAGAAATGCTGCTTTGCCACGTAGGACAAAATAAAAGAGAAGAAAATCATATAGTATTGTCATATCAGAGAATTTACACTGATCTAATAGCTACTAATTAGTTTTTACAGATGAAATCAAGCTGGAAAGCTAAGAAATGTCATGAGAAAACTGCAATCTTAGGGCCAAGGGCTGAGTGCAAACAAACTTTTAAGTAACAAATGCCACCTAGTGGGCTACGCAAAAATGACAGTATCATTTATGAAGCACAAGAGATTGCAAGCATGTATTGTGAATCAGTCGTTTTATTAAATGACAATGTTTCAGACTTTTTTTTTACATGACTAGTACTACGATTTTTTTTAAATACCTTCTTGCTGACTTGGTTTTCATGTTAAATATGTAGAAGCTCAGGAATTTCTCCAAAATGACTGGCATTACTGTAGCAGGTACATAAAGAAACTCTGCTTTGGGCATTTAATTATGACTGTAACAAGTAGACTCTCCCATTAGATTAGAATCTATTTGGTTAACTACCCCAGCAAACTGTTTTTCATCGGGATATTAATAGGGATACAACTACCTGAGACTCTAATCTAGTAGTCTGTTAGTGAACAGAATGTTACAACATAAAACATACTTTGAGCTCGGGTGCTTGCAATGAAGGCATGCTCATGAGGTCCATATACATATATATTTATGTATCTCTCGCTATTATAGGCAACATCCTAAAGAATTCCTGTGGTGGTGCTTGCCTGCACAGCCCACCCTTTGCAGAAAGGCCTGGATAACAACAGTTGGTGGGATAGAAATATGAGCATAAACAGTGTGTGTGAATGTGACACCTCCGACTGTCTGAGAAGCATTTGCCCCAACAGACTCATTGTGCTAAAGGTGGTGACCCTTGGGTGGATTACGTGGTAACCAGGGAATCAGAGACAGACTTCAGGAATGAAGAAGGAATCAGCTTCAGAAGTACAAAACCAGCGTGAAAATTTGTACCAGGGATAAAAGATGCTGGAGTGGAACAAAGCAATGATCAAAACCTGGCCTGACAGTGCGAGAAATTGCCCTGCCACCATTGCCACCTCTATCCAGGCCTGATGGATGCCATGAGTAGCCGCACCCCAGCCAGAGCGACAGCAGTTTGGGGTGCAGCAGGCAGGGACCCACAGCTCGGGTGGGCGCATGTGACCTGGTGGAGAGCTTTCTTGATGGCCTGTGGATTAGCAGATTGTAGGGAGCAACAGATTTTAGGGAATAACGCAGTTACATGCAAAGCTAAAGCACCCACATCTCCCAAAGGAGACGTGCAGTTAGGGGCACCCACACTCCCAGAAGAGCGGGTGCTGCTTGAAACCCACACATGCTGCAAAGGGCTGGGGATGTTCGTATTTCTGTAGGTGAGTGCACAGGTATGTACATGTGACTATGAATTTTTAAGATCTCTTACAGAAAGAAGTCTAGAAATTTGTGGGTGTTTATTAATATCGCATATGTCTGCTATTGTGGTTTATTATGTTGCACCCACCTACTATTTCCAGTCATTTCATAAGAGAATTGAAAACACATTTCATTGTATGAAATGACTAGTTTTACAATATGACTGTAATATATATCTATTTTGGGAATAATTGCTTTTGGAAATCTATTACCAGAGTATCAGAATCAAAATGCTATCTTCACAACTGCTGCTCTTAAATTGCTATAATCTACTGAACTAAAAACCTGTACAGGCCAACTTCAAGAATGAAGCAGAGAGGAGATGACTTACTGATAACAGACAAACAGAAAGGAGGAAAAATCAAAGATGATGAGCCTCAATGTCTTGGAAATAATGTCACTAAGCCTTTATATACTAACAGGACTATACATCACATTCTGAAAGGGATCAAATGCTAGTAAGATTACCCACTGAAGATCCTGGAAACACAATTCACAGTTTGGTAAGAGAAACTCCACTATAATCTTGATGAAGTTACAAACTACACTAACTACAACCACCTCAGTACATTTCTGGAAGTCTTTGGAGTTGTAAGAAGCACCTGAGGTGGTAAAATCTCCCTCTCAGAGAATCTTAATCCCTCCCTCCTGGGTTGCAGAAGGCAGCAGTGGACACTGAAGGAAACAAGCGTAGGTTCCTGGAGGACCTACTATGCTCCAGGAGTACTAGGTCCACTGTAAGATGATCTATTCCTATATTTAGCTACCTTAACAGTTGAAAAATTTTTCCTAATGCCCAGGCAGTATCTTTCTTAGTACCTGCTAAGCCTACTAGTCCTAGCCACAATGGAGTCAAACACTTCATCTTCTCTTCCTTTCTGCAGTTGTTTCTTATGCATTTGAAGACTGTTAGCATTTGTCTCCCCTCACTTATCTAAATTTCTCATCATTCTCACTGTTCTCCTTATCTCCTGCTGTTTCATTACCTTAGTGCTTTGCCCAGAACTGCACGTAACATCCCACCTAACATTTTACTAATGCCAAACAGTGTTATACACTTGACAGATGACATTTCTCTTCCTACATCTTAGTCTGTCTATCTTCTTTTACAGCGGAGAAGTAATGTGATTGGTATGAGTGAAAGGTGGCATTACATCTTATTGGAACATCAAAAGATTAGAGGTTTCAACTGTTCAGTACAAGAGAGAGCAGAAAGAGTGGGAGGGAGATCAAAGACAACATTACAGACTACAGTGTAACAGACAACTCACAGGACTTTTGACTAGTAAAACTAAACCCAGAGTATTAGTGTAAATTGTTATATACCAACAATTGTCAACAGAGAACAGAGTGAAATGGTTTTTAAGTTTCTAACTGGATGAAAAATTGTTATTCTGAGTTAATCCCCAAGGGCAACGTTTGTTGGTCAACTCACGTAAACCTTACATAAGGCTTCTAAAATAACAGATGATAAGTGTTAACACAGTAACACAAACACAATGAAGCTGTATTATGTACCAAGCTAAAAACCAGTGACTATGTAGGTTGTTCTGGTTGTTTTACTTTGTGTAAAGAGTATGTGACTAAAGAATATTATGAAGAGCTGAAGCTTTGCTGTGGCCAATTTGCCAAAGCTTAAAAGCAACAGTCAGTGGAACTGAACATGATCAGAAATGCAAAATGAAAAGTATTCACAGAAGCTGGGAATCAAGGACATCCTAATGGTGCATAAAAACCTGCAGTGTACAAAAATGGTATAAATTCTCTATACATACACATGCACAAATACCCATATGGGGAAAAGAAATATGTTAGCCAATAAGCTACAATTTAACAGAATTTACAAGCTAAAAGATTCAATGGAACAAAACCAACTAACAAGATTAAGGACAAAAGATATAACCCCCCCCCAAAACCAAAAAACAAACCAAAAAACCCCCCAAAAGAAAGAAAATTTATCAGGAAAGATCCAAGTCAGGCACTGCTCTGTTATTGGTGGATGTAGTTACAGTTAAAACTGTAAAACATTATTTCCGTCCTGCACTTGCAATGCAGCAGAAATCTGTATCCATCTTATGTAGCCCTGCTGCGGGACTAGAAAATTTACAACCTATGTTAAAGGCTCATGGGCCCAGTAGATGGTGCCCAGTGAAACTGCCATAAACCAGGTGGTCAAATCCGATTAAACCACTGGTTCCCTGTTAGTGATGTACACTCACATTAAACCAAGAAGTTGCAAGAAGCCAAGACTAAATTAGTAAGCCCTGCTAAGGAGCATGGGCGGGTGAACTGCTTATGGAATAAGAGGGAGATACCTGAGGGCCAAGGAGAAGGGGCTTGCGGGCAGAACAACAGAACAAAAGGTAAAACACTACCTTTTTGGCAGGGATAATTATTGGAAATAATTTCCAGCCCTGTCCCTCATACACCTGAATCCCACTGAAGGTGCTACGTTCTTCCTTTCTGCAACCCCAGAGAATGGGGGTGGGGGACTGTGGGGTCCCCAGAAATACAGCTCAGGCATGAGGGGTCAGTAATCAAAGAGAGGCAGTAGGAGTGGGACTGAGTAATATCAAGGTTTTTCTTCTGGACCTACACTCTATATGATGTTACATATTTCATAAGTTCTGGAGCTTTTCAGTAAATTCACATACAGGTGTATGAGTATTTTCAACCACTCAATTGCTAGAAAAAAAACATAAAAAAAAAATCACACCTGCAAGCACTGACAAGAGAGAATCAGAAAATGTAATTTCAGTCCTTTTCAACTCATAAAACATTTGGTACTGCTTTTCAGATTCAGCTTCCAGCTAAGAGAATGATTCTTAAAGACAAGTCTAAGTTCAGCTATATTCTTCCTTTCAAGACTATTAATAAGGGACAAAAGTATTAAAAGATTAAGAACTGCTAAAATGAAGATTTCTTACAAAAAACTTCTATCATGTACAGGCACTATGGCAGTCTTAGATTACATCAGCATATACTATTTTAACACAAAACTCCAACTTCACATGATGCAAGCATATGACAGTAATTACTAATTTCTTCACTAAGAAGCAATTATTCAATATTGTCTTTTATCCTGGATGTTGAATAATGTCCCAATACTTGACTTTTTGAACACTAGACAGAGCTCTATTATGGAAAAGAATTACTAAAATTTCAGGAATTCCTGTCAGTTCTCAAGCACAAAACACTAGCATATTTTCCAAAAATCTCTGCAATACAAGGAGGAAAGAAGTATTTTTGAAGAATAAAGATTAAGATCAGAAGAATCCACTATTCTTAGGTGACCTGAGACACTCTGGAGTGGCTTTTTCAGAAAACTTGGCATTACTTATTACTTTGTGTGCTTATTCAAGCAGCTGCAATTGATTTTGACTGCAGCTATGACCACTGTGTGCTTCTGCAAAGCAGAGTATGATACTTGAGTCAGGTCCTAGCACTGAGGAAACTAAGAGGTGGGCACGTCTTCATTAGCAATCCATCTTGTAAAAGTCAATTTCCTCATTAGTTATACTACATATGCCATTTGGATCAAACAAAAGAGCAGTTTTAGCACATGCAAACTGGATTGCATTCACAGTGACAAAAGGTACTTAACTGGTGAGTGAGATGCATCATGCTCTAAAAGCCCACAAGCATACTCAGAACATGCATGAACCACAAAACACGATGCCTTCCCAAGGGATTTACATGCTATATAACCAACCCTCAACTTCTGAGTTCCTGTTGCCTCTCCCTATTAAATACTCAGCCTTCTGCTCCATTCTTTATTTTGCTTTTGCCTTTTCAGGTCCTCTTGTCTTCTCTTCTGCTTGCTTTGTTATTTCGTTAACAGACATGACAGCTGGTGGAGACCCTGCTCAAATGCTGAGGACTCAGCATGGTGCAATCTGCAAAACCACTCCAACTTAAATCTGGGTATAGAGAGTTCAAGACCTCTCTAAGTAGAAGGGTCATCTGGTGGCAGTACCACGTTACCAACTTGACTAACATTGCCGTGTATGAAAGGATGTGGGATCCATACAGGGAAAAGTTTAAAAAAATGCAAAGATGTTCATAAAAACACCTAATGGGAATCTGGAGACAGCTAAGCTGATGTGCCCCATACTGCACAGAACTGAAAGAGATATGTGAATGAAAGCACACCATGGAGCCCACCACCTGATTTAGATGTGCATGCCCTCGACCTGAGCATTAAGACATGGGACAGTCCAGGACAGGTCATAGCTTCAGCACTGCTCTGGGCTTTCTGGAGCAAGATATGGTGCAATGGACACTGTACTGGACAGCACCCATATGATCACCTGACCATACAACCACCACCACCACAGCCAGTATCCAGTATTGCCTGTGCCAGCACTGAAGTTCAACCAGGGATTAGGGTGTTGACGATCCATCAAGAGCAGCATCAATTGTGGCACAATCCCCACAGTGAGTGCTTCAAGCAAAACATTAATCAAAAACTTGCAGATATATTTCTGATGAGAACTACAAACAGAAGGTGTGAAAAAGCACTAATCTCCTGGTTCACTTGTGGGAGGGTGAGGAAAATGTTTCCTTGGAGAAACCGTGGGAGGGTTGCTTCTAATCCTGCAAGGCCTAAGTAGGTAACACAACCTCCCTTTCTCTTATCATGTCACACTCCCCCACGCTGCAACATCAGCTAGTCTTCCACCCACCCACAGCCCTGACAGTCCCTTGCCATTGCAAAGCATAAGCCTCTCCAAGTGTTGGAAGTTTGGCTTTCTGCCTTGTGTACACTGACTGGTCTGTAGCAGACTACTACTGCCTGAGCCTGTGATGTTTTCTGAGGTCTGCAAGGAGATCACTCGTAGGCACACAGCTACATGCAACGACATTTGAGTAAGGACATACAGGGGAGGGGAAATAGCGTGCTTACATAAAAGGCATGGATGGTTGAGTGTTGAGGGTGGAAGGAAGTGAAAGAAAACAAGACAGTACTGGCACTCCATTGCTTTTTCACATGTCATTAGCAAGATACCACCTGTTGATCAAACTTCTCACAGTCTCACTCTAACCACCCCAGGAAGCTCAGAATTCTCACTCCCCTTGGCAATACAGCCACTGACAACACCCCAGACTTGGATGGCATCCTGTATGCCCTGAGCACTGGCAGGGGTCTGTGCACACATCTAGAGAACCGATCCCCCTACTTCCAGTCAGGATAGAAAGGATCCTCACAAAGTTCAGAAGCGCATAGCATGAGATGTGGGAAAGCTGGACTACATTCCAGGTTCTGGATAAAAAATAATGCTATTAAATGTAGACTTACATTCATTTCTTAAATCCATAACCTCTTCCAACCCTTTTTCTCCGGCTTCTCAAAGTCTGGTCCTAATCAACCGTTCTTCATTCCAGTCTCTACTCCTTGTTTACTCCACACCAGACTTCAGCCCTTTAGTCTCTCAAACTTCTGGTATCCTTGTCTCATCAATCTTCATCTTTCTCAGGCAGTTTAAGTCTCTTGCTACTACTGCCCTCTATCCCCACTGCTCTCAGCCTTACTAACAAGAGATTCAGACTACCATCGCCCTTTTGTTATCAGCCTGCTTGTAAAAATAACAAACAGAAAAGCTATTTGCTCTCTGTCTTGTTCTTCCAATAGTTCACACCTACTATTCTGTTTGTTCCTGGTCTCATTTTCTCATCTTAGACTCTTCATCTGTTTTAGGATCTGTCCTGGTTCTGGCTAGGATAGAGTTAATTTCACAAGGAGCCAGGACAGGTGAGCCAAGCTGGCCGGGGGCTATTGCATACCATGTGATGTCATGCTCACCATAAAAGGGGGCTAGTCGGGCAGGGGTGGGTTCGGCGTGGCTCCGGGACAGGTTGAGTGTCCGGTCGGTCAGTCAGTTGGTCCTCGGATCCGGATCAGTAAACTGTTCTCTGTTATCACCCATTGTGAATATCTGTTATCAGTACTGTTGTTGATTGTTTCCTTCTCCCTTGCTGTCCCAGTAACCTGCCCTTATCCCAACCCTCGAGGCTTTGCTGTTGTTTTTCCGTTGTTCTCCTCCCCAGCCTGCCAGGGGAGGGGTGAGTGAGCGGCGCGTGGCACTCAGCTGCCAGCTGGGCCTAAACCACGTCAGGATCCCTCAAGTCTTGATTGTCCTTTGGACCCGTGCTCCTTGTCAGAGCTGTCTCTTCTCCTCTTGCTTCCTTTCTCCTACACACCCTAATGTCCCTAAGCTTTCTTTTCAGTCCCAGCTTCTTCTCCAAATATCATTTTTATCACCCCTCCCCTAGCTCCAATCACCAAGGTCATCCCGTTAAGTGCTACTGAACTTGATTATCCCAGCAACCATCTACACCACAGCGACAGCTAGGATCAGCTAGCTCCTCTCCATTTCTTCATCTCAGCTCTCTCAATCCTTTCTCATAGGATTTGATTCAGACAGCTTCCACCTCCATGCTGCTTAGCCACCAAAGACATGGGCACTGAAGACATGTAAACCCATTCTGATGCTGGGACACAGCAGGATGTCTCTATAATTACAATCCTGGCTCAGCCCTTGGAGCACCATAGAATCACAGAATGGTTGAGGTTGGAAGGGACCCCTGGGGGTCATCTGGTCCAACCCCCTTGCTCAAGCAGGATCACCTAAAACCAGCTGTCCAGAAACATGTCCAGACAACTTTTCAGTATCTCCAAAGAGGGAGTCTCCACAAACTCTCTGGCCCAGCTATGCCAGTGCTCAGTCATCCTCACAGTAAAAAAGTGTTTCCTGATGTTCAGAGTGAACCTCCTGTGTTTCAGTTTGTGCCCATTGCCTCTGGTTCTGACGCTGGGCACACTGCAAACCGCCTGCCTCCATCCTCTTTGCAATTGCCCTGCAGATATATATAGACATTGATAAGATCCCCCTCAGCCTTCTCTTCTCCAGGCTAAATTGTCCCAGCTCTCTCAGTCTCTCCTCACCAGGCTGTAAAGCAACATATGAAATAAGAATCAAGACCAGGCACTAAAACCAGGGACAGGCTGTCTGGGATGTGAAGGGGAGAAGGTATGTAGCTGATGAATGGCAATGTTGGAAGTCCAATGATCATTCCATCTGACTTTTTTCCTTCTTCACCTTCTTTTCTCTGTATGTCCTTCCTTCCAAAAAAATTTTCTCTTCTTTATTACTTATGGGAGGGGCATGTGTGTGTGTGTACGTGCGCGTGCACATATGTGGCGTGGTAAGCTGAGGACTGACAAAGGATGAAAAGCAGGGTGCCTGATTATGGAGGAAGTAGCTGACTGACTGGACAAACTTATGGCAAGCTCTTCCTGGAGTTTCAGTTGCATGGACTTTTTATAGGTTACAACAGGGAACACAGACTGGTTTTACTCAGGCAAGCTGGTGGATTGAGGATTGAGGTGCAGATTTTTGGAAAAGCTGTGTAGACCCCCACAGAAAAGTTAGGACCAGGAAAGGTCCAGATCATGAAAGAAAAGAACACAGGCCTGTTCTAAAATGCAAGAAACTGCTGAATTTGGCAATAGTTCTTTAAAGAGTCTCTACACAGAGGTTATGAATTACAGTTTTTACAAACCGAAAAGAAATTGGTTAAGTCAGAAGCCCACTGCTGACAGTCACCTTCCTTGGTGAATTTTGTGTCTCTTCCCTGGAGGTGCCAGATACCTTAAAGAGAAATCTGCCATAGCTTTTCTTTACTTTTCACATAAGATTTTCCAAAACTTCACCAGGTATCTCTCATGCATAGAGATACCTGGTGTGTGAAATTGTTTCCTGAACAGTTAAAACTAAACAATGCTACAGGAAATTGAGAACAGATTTTACAGTAAGATGACGTTAAGCATCATCATTATGTTACTGGCAATGTTACAAGCTCTTTCTATATATATTTTTTATGATTCTGTTAATACCGAGATTTCACAGAGTGGCCAAGAAGAATAATTCCACATAGTAAGTATCAAGACAATTTTAGCTTCATAAATGTTAATATACTAAAAATAACATTGGTCATTTACATTTCAGCGACCAGAAGTTAAACGAGTTTTCTTTAGTGCGGGAAGTTAAAGACCCTTTAAACTTGGAGAGAGAAAAGGAGGTGTAACTGTATAATAGCAACAGATACATTCTGATTTTATGGAAAGCTTTACTTACCACTGGCTTGGCTATATTAGAAAGAAGTGCTTCAAGTGCTTTTGTTTCTTCATCCTTTTCTTAAAAATCAAAATCAAAACAAACAAAAAGTACCCATGAATATTGTTCAGTGACTTTACAGTGAAATAGCTCTTAAAATTCAACAACTGCACCTAAACTAAAACATGTATAAAATAGAACATCTTGCCAACTTGCATTCATCTAGAGCAACATAAAACCAAAAAAGCTCCCAAATAAGTTGTTCATATAAAACTATTTCTAAATCTGTTCTATGATTTAATGGAATACAGAAAGCCTGGTTATCTTTTATTAATGTATAACTTTAAACAAACTACTGCTCTAGAGAACTTAAGCTCTTGGCTGAGATATTTCCTATACATTTCTCTTTGGATGTAGTCAAGTTACAGTACTTTAAATAAATTATTGCACATCATGCAGAGGACTAATGGTAACACTGGTAATACTTCTAAGGAACCGTTAACATAATTTTCACAACATATGTAAGTAACAGTACATTTTATCACCTGTGCCTTGGTAAAGTTAGCTCACAGATAAGCACCAGCTAAAAGAAAGTAAACTGAAGCCAAGACAAATGCCACTCTGGAACTAGGGACAAGTATTCATTCAAGTTTGGAGCAACAGTTCCCAACTTCTGAATTCAGGTTGTATCTCAAAGGCGTCCCTTGGTACTAAGCTTTCACAATGTATCACCTACACATGTTTTTAAACAGCTCTTTTAGGTTGAGATTTCCTGGTCTTAGTTAGACATACTTTCTTCACATTCTTTTTGGTTTACAGCAATCTAATATACATTGGCACAAAATCATCACCTCAAAGCAAACTTCAATGAGTTGAGAAAATCATGGTTTGTTTCCCTCAGCATCATTAATTGCATCTCTCTAATCTTAGAAAATTGTACTTGGCTGATGACAAGTCTTTGACGTTGTGTTCTGAATCTGAAGTGCTAGGCCAGGGACCTGAAAGCTGCATAGTGACACATTGTCAGATCCAACAATGACTGTATGACCAAGACTGAGGGAATTCAGTCCATTTATGAGATCACAAGCTTTCCAGTAAAATAAAGGTATTTAAATAATAAACACACTACGTATGGTAGTGTCTTAGAAAACATGAACTCACACAGACTAGCATGAGGACCGGTCAATGACAAAGGACCTTTCAACGATGAGTTGGTAGGGACAGGCATTATATGAGTTTTATATAACAACAGTATCTCTTTTACAAAATAATGTTCTTTAACAAGTTCAATGTAGGTTTCCTGTATCAGACACCTGGTTCTTTCTGTGTTTTCTGCAATATCAAGCAGGCCATCAATATTCAGTGATTCCTTAAAATAACTCTGAATGAAGCAGAGATTTTTCTTGAAACAGTGTTATAAAGTATGACTAATAAGATTTGCTCAAATCTATGTGGAGACTTGCATGTCAGTAGTTTTGTTCTCTTAGGCCCATCATTCCAATGTGAGGGGCATGTTGATTGCCCTTAACTCCATTGTTATGTAAGTCAGGGCAGTTATAGGCTACTACTCAACTTCAAGATTGTCAAAGTGTGGTGTTCTATCTACAAATCTATACTCAGCCAGACATTGGACTTGCATAATTAATACATACATAGATATATGTATTATTTTTGTTAACACTTACCTTCTACTTCTGTGTCTGTCTGAGAATTGCTTTTTCCTTTACCCAAAGACTTGTTTTTGGTAGAACCTGGGCTTATACCAGCTGCATCCTGTCCTTTTGTAAGTCCATTATGTTCACTTGTAGGAGAAGGACATTTCTGAGGAGATGATGGAGGGCTATTTAACTTATCCTTCTGAGTTCCATGTCGATCTTTTAATTTTTTTTGTAACCTTTCATATGTTTTACTAGACCTTTCATCTCTAAAGTTGGATCTTCCATGAGCAGGCAGAGTATCTAAATGAAAGTAAAGAAAAATAATTAAAAATAACCACTAAGAACAGAATGTAATTAAAAATCTATTTAAAAATGCTATGTGTGTTGTGTGTGCTTGCGTGCAAAATTACAGCTCTGTTCCTACTGGAAAACTGAAGTGTCCAGCAGGTAAACTAATATACACTAATTGGACATTAACAACATTTTAGGGAAGAAAGTGTAATCTTTCCTTCCCACATCTTTTTTTCTAATTCTTAAAATGTTTCTTTAATCTTCCTTGAGCTATAAGGCACAGGATGAAGTCAACACAGAAAAAAAGGTGTTACTTTATTAACATGGGAGGAGGTTTGCTCTAATGCTGAATAAAAACCACAAAAGTTTTAAGATTTGGAATGCGACTAGAGCTCTTATTACTTTAATGGTGCTTCAGCAGAAATTGACAGGGAAAAAGCCCACAAAAGCACAGGGCGACTGAAAGACACTGAAAGACTGAAGATAGTATGGCTACATCTTGTAAGTATACTACACCTGTACACAGTAACCCAAGGCACTGCTGCAGTATCACCAAAGTCCCATTTCTAAGTCAGAACGTGGCTTTGGGAAAAAAGTCAGTACCAGACTAATGAAAAAAATTAAATTGCAGATTGGTGAACTTTTCTGTCCGATTCTAACACTTTTATTCATTGCACCTGTATGCTTAGAAACAGCTTACTGACTCAAGACTTTAAAAAAGTGTACCACATGGCACCAACTCTTTCTTCAGTGTATCCCTACCTATGATAAGTGATGAAAACTTTAAAAAAAATACATCCTTCAAAATGAGCATAGAATGTGTCCATTTTCAGGTAAGTTGGATCACTTGGTCTAAAGAATGAAGTTCATTATTTGTTATTCCTTAAGTGCTAGGAAGTATAGAAAACATGATCAAATAAAAATGTCCTTGCAAGAAGGACAGAAATAGCAAAACTAGAGAACTTTTCAGTTTCTGGTTCTTTAGGTCAGCTTAATTCCCAGAAAAATTGACAGAGGACTACTATCGAAGCTGTGACTATTTAGAAATTTGATTTTCAATACCATTAGAGAGTTAGGAGCTTTTGTTAGAGAACTACCACGCTCTAAGTGCTTCTGGGTTTTTTCTTCCCCCTTAAATTCAGATTTCTCATATAGCAGCCTAACTGTGGACTTTGAGTTCTGAAAGCCATAGCCAAAGCCAGGGGCCCAAAATTAAATATGAAATCTGTAGCAAATATGTAACAAATTAAAGCATCCCTAGTCCTGTCATTCCCTAAATCCAAGGGCATCTTACATGTATATTTAAAACAAAGCAAAACCAAAGAATCTTGCTTTATCAGTTTTTATTTCTACATTAGTAGTTTAACAAATTATCACTGAATTCATATTTAAAGGGATATAACCTAGCAGCAGAAATCTAAAAATATTATTCCATTAAGAAGTATCCTTTATCTTTTATGCATTTAATTATCATACTCCAATCTCTTAATTTAGCAAACTAAAAGCCAACAACTGCCATCTACAGGGAACCAAGAAATTAATAAAACTATAAATAAGCACCCAAAGAGCATCTAATAATGTACTGTTATCAAAGCAGTGCAAGGAAGAAATAAAGTACAGCTTAAGAATACAGAAACACTACGAATTCCAGGATGATCAAGACGTCAGTATATTCTTATCTGACGGCTTTGTACATCAAGACTATTTAAGCACAGTGACTATATGGAGAACATTTTTAGATGATTTTAGTAGTATCACAGAACACTGAGAATCTATGCATCTCCAGTGACACGACATAGCTGTGTTTAGTCCACCCTTCCACAGCTTCTAGCTTCTTTCTCTAAAAACAGCAACCTGGCATTGCTTTCTGAAAGTCTTTCAAGGTCGGCACCTGCTTTATAGCAGAAGCTTATCTAAAGAAAAGCAAGTCTACCAAAAATGTAAATATTAATCTAACAACTCAACCCCTGAGTTAGTACACACATACACTTTGCCACTAAATAGTATTAAAGTCAGCAGCATTACCAAAGACAGCTTCAACTACAGTACTAAGTTGAGGTCGGTGGCACCTGATTATTCAAGTTGGATTTCAATATAGACATGACTAAATGCATACAGTTTTATGAAAAATAGCAATCTTTTTTCATAATCAATACTAAGAACTCCTGTTTCATGCTTCAAATAGGATACTTGCAAGACATGATATCTCAGAACAGTGCTTAAGTATGGATTTAAATGCTGAATCTCAGGGGAAGACATCAGCTGAATCACTACAAACACCTCCTTCATTGCTTTCCTGGGCAAATCTATAACTGATACACATAAGAAATAATCTGTATGTTTAACGGATCACTGAATAGACAAATCAAATTAATTAAAAGAACTTCTGGAATAATAAGCTTCAGTAAAAACAAGACTAGTATCCTCATAAAACTTTTGTGTATAGCTCCCATTCAAGCTGTAAGGCTTGCTTGACAAAGCCCATATGTCAGCCTAACAGATGCTAGAAATGAGTAGAGCATCATTTTCTTTGATAGAACTTGCAATATTCAATAAGTTACTTACCCAGATCCCCATATACTTGTGAGGTGTGATACTGTGGAATGTACTGTGTTGCCATGTCACCAGCTCCAGTCACAGGTGAGTATATATGACGTGGTGGAGGGGGTATCATGGCTGGAAGAGGAAGAAAACCAGGCAGTGGGGGATGCGGAGGCCTGTGTATCACTGCATGACCACCAGGATGAAATTCTGGAGCCTGGGGAACCACCACAACCCTCCGAACACCGTTATCCTCAATAACCTGTATAGTGAGAGATACCACACACCAAAAGAGAAGTGACAGTCTGAAAGGTACGCTTCTATAGATACTTAACCAAAACTAGGAATAGTAACACCCTCAAATTTGAGAAAAGGAAAAGAGAAGAGCATAACGAAAAAGAGATAGGACAATTAAAGGGCTATCTATGTTAAGTGTATTAACTGCAATAATGTCATTGATTTCTCAATGTGATGGGGAAAAAACTGTTTAGAAAAACCTGACTGTAACAACATCTTATAAACAACCAGGTATATTTATGGCATGAGCCTAGCTTCTCCCCAGGGGTCCTGTTTCCACTCTCATTCACATTGCTTCTATGTCACACTGCTAGGATTTGTTCTGAACTTCTAGATTGCTCCCTAGAAGTGATCTGGCGGGTGGACAGACCTCACTCTGCCTAAATGGCAAGAAAAAAGGCACAAGAGTCTGGTGTTTGTGCCCAACCCAGTCCACCAGCACTAATCCAGGAGGCACTTGCCCCACTGCACCGTCGTCTACATCGAGCTGTGAAAGCAAAAACACCTAGCAGGATGGTAGTCAGCCCTCTCAAGAATCCTTCACAACTTCAGGTAATTTTTAAAAATAATTCCCCCTTCCCACCGCCAAAATGTCTCGCACCCTGAAGGAAGCCACATGCTACTCAGAAAATATAATCATAGAATAGTTTGGATTGGAAGGGACCCTAAAGATCATCTAGTTCCAACCCCCCTGCCATGGGTAGGGACACCCTCCACTAGACCAGGCTGCCCATCCAACCTGGCCTTGAACACTTCCAGGGAGAGGGCATCCACAGCTTCTCTGGGGAACCTGCTCCAGTGCCTCACCACCTTCACAGTGAAGATATATCTATATAGATATATCCTTATATCTAATCTAAATCTACCCTTGTGCATAAAGGCATAAAGCCATTATGCCTTGTCCTGTCACTACAAATAGGGGCCTTTGTGGTAGCCTCTGCCAGACTGGTGTGCA
Source organism: Grus americana (assembly GCF_028858705.1). NCBI lineage: Eukaryota > Metazoa > Chordata > Aves > Gruiformes > Gruidae > Grus > Grus americana. The sequence continues at coordinate 188,633,600 of NC_072852.1, read as the reverse complement.
AAGAGGCTTGTTGTGCAAAAATGGCAAACGGGAGATGTGACAGGACAGCCTTCTGCTGAGGGACCAGAGTGCAGCCCTTAGCAATGTTGCTAGAAGCTCAAAGAAACAAAAGTAGCATACGCAAGCCCATGATGAGAATAAGTGTGGTCACGTAAGATGCATGGAGCTGAGGTGTGCTGTGCATGGTACGCATAGCACATCTGGGGTCTGTAGCATGCAGGGGTCTGGTGGCGAGCAGGCACAAAAGCACATATCATAGAAGTACTGAAGCAAAAAATGCTCTTCGCTAAACGAGGGTCAGTCATCAACTGGACCAGAAAAAGGGGTCCCTCCCTGAAGCACATCACAGACACGGAAGACTGCCATCATGATCCTCTCTAGATGTTTGTATCGCTACTGGTTAATTCACAAAAATACGCAACTGTTGGTAATATCTAGCGATGACCTTGGCATAATTTGACTTAGATGTATCATGGTGTCAATAACTTCAGTGTCCGGAATGCCAATGAACAAATTGTTCTCCACTTCCTAGTAAAATGCTGTAAAATAATGCCACAGCAGGAACTATAATGTAAGTTTTTGGATGAAACACTTATCTCATAAAGGAGGAGAAGAAAGGAATCTGGAATATCATGACTACATTGAAAAGAAGGGGACAAGGTAACCCTATGACATAAGTTCACTGACATTTCAAATGAGGTGGGGATGTGTACATGTACACCAATGAGTAAGCTTGTGCAACCAGAGCAGATCAATAGATTAAAGCACTTAGTGCCAAGCTCCTTTCAACTCCACTGTTAAAGCTTAAGGGTATTATGCTTTGCTAGACTTAGTCCTGTGCCCTGGTGTGAACATTTCTACCAAGTCCATGACAGAAAGCTGCTTGGAGAATCAATCACTGTTTTTACCATGTCTCCATTAGGGGTTGGTGTGCATCTGGTACATCTGGAATGGAGCTTCTGCTTTTGTTTTCTCTGACAGCAATCTAATTTGCATAACCCATATCCTGCTAGCTGAATCAGTGCAAGGTAAATGAGGTTGGTCTAGGAAATTGTTTCAAAACTTCACTACTGTACTGAGACAGTTATGTAGACACAGCTGTATGCTTCTGGTGTAGTGGTAGAATGACGCCCTCTATGCATATGCAGTAACATTCAGAAGACATAAAAGTATGTACGCAACGGAGCTGATCCCACCTCACTTACATAGAGAGCTGGGAATTATTATAAATGACCTAAGTGATCACAGCTTTAAAATACATACATAGCATGTGACTTTAAAAAATAGGCTGACTATTTTCAGTATATAGAAATTGTCCCTTACTGGGAAAGTAATTTCACTCTTCCTATATGTGCCTCCATTGCTGCATGGTATCTAAAGGCAGGATATATTAACAGCAGTAAATACAACTAGAACTTCTGCTGTCCAATGAAATTCTTTAAACACTGAAACATCATTTTAATTATTTAAGTCCTTTTTGCTTACACAAAAAAATTGCAATTTATCATGATTTATGAGCAGATTCAGATTACGCAGGAAGCAGCTTCCATAAAAAACCAGGCTACTTAGTTTACAATTCATTTGTTTTCTAGGGTCTGCTAAGAGCCTAAGTAACTCAAATAGATACTCAATTCATAGCAGCAGGGACCTTAAGTTTAATAGCGTGAAATGAAGAGTTTGACAAGTCTGTAACTGCACCTCTAAATCAAACATCAACTCAACAGTAGGCCTCTACCAGGCAACTACACAGATAAAACCCCTCCAAAAAGCAGTAAGCACATCATGTCAAGTATATCATCTTAAGTTAAAAAAATAAACAAGTTATCTACTATCCTAATTGTGCTAGCAAAACACATAGTTCTGGCACAGCCCTGCTTGGTTGAGTGAATCAAGCAAACATCACTGGAAAACTCACTACAGACAGTGAATACAAACAGCTTGGAGAGGATGAATAAAGATGTGCTTTCTTTCAGAGTTTTCAAACTACAGTTCCAAAAGGAGAGGAAGGGAGAAGTAAATCAACTTATGAATTGCTTTTTATGTCATATAAGAAAAAGAAATATGCTTTATTCTGTAGTTATCCTCAACCTCCAACAGAGGACAGTATGCTGTATCGCTGCCAAACAGGGACTGAAGCAAGCAGAGGCATAACAAGAACTAAATGAAAATGGATAGACAAAATATGGTTATGCTGAAGTTGTTCTTCCAGGCTGATGGCTTTAGACATTTAGCTGGTTTCCAATTTCTCTCAAAACATATCTGCAGTTACTGACATTTAAAAATATACTATGGCTGAAGAAACCATGTAAGTTACTTTGCTGGGACTGCATTAAGTCTGGGATAACTCTTAGCTCAACAGTGTTCGACTTTCCTGTTTGCAAGACTACTAGCAAATCTTCTGGCTTGTAACAGGAACTTCCATCATAAACCACAACGGCTGGCATGTTTTGTCAGCAGTAAATACTTCAGAAGCTTTATAAACTACACGTTTTCCTAGACTATGATACTTCTACTCAGATGAAAACAGCAGACATGAGCTCATTCCACCTGTACTCCGAGCTGGATAGATGTGAGACACCTTCAGTTCAAAAGTCAGAGCTGTGTTAGCACAATACTCGCACTAACGAGCTCCAATGAAAGGCTGACAAGCACGCCCCAGCAAGGCCCAGTCCTTCAGCCTGCCTGCTGCAAGCTGTCCTCAAAGGAAGGATAAATTAATTTCATAAAGATTATTAACACTGTCACAGGTTACACAACTTTTTAAACATTAAGTACTTTATCAGCTGAAATTAAGTACTCAAGAAATATGGTAAAATTCAGAATTTTACTTATCTCAAAAATTCTTTTGGTTCTTTAAAAAATAATTCTAAATAGGAATCAAGACGTTTTTACTATGACGTAAAGGTAAATGGGCTTTCATGATTATTTTTAATTAACTTTTCTTCTGCCTGTTTGGGAACTCAACTATGAAGGACGCATGAATCAACTTATTGGCCAGCTTTCAACAGATGAAAGGTAAAACCACGGAGCATTAGCCTGCATAACTTAACAGCCTTTTCCTTTGCTAGAGGACAATTTTTTTTAATGCAGTTCAGGTAATTTGTGTAACATCTGCTGGACGCCGTGGGGTTTTTGGTTGCATTTTACGCGTTGTAGTCTCTTCTCTGTGTACACCATGAGGTGCATGCTGAGTCACTGGTTACTACAACAGAACATCACGAGAAAGACTTACATTATGGAGAGTGGTATTCATCTGCTCTAACTTCCAGGTCTGACCTACTAACTCCTAGGCTCATTCTGCAGTTGAGGGAAATAAAGAGACACTATCTAGAAGGCCACACATCTCATTATAGTACATGTGTCAAAAATAGCCAACAGGAATCATCCTTTTAATCTACTTCAAAGGATGTCCAGGTTATCTAGCTCACTTTTAATTTTCAGGCATCTAGATGAGGAATTGTACAGCACAGAAAATCAGAGCCCCATTTTAAGATAAGCTGTGGAAGCACGTATTATACAATAATTTATCCCCAATGGGCAGCAGCCATTTTTTCCATATTTTTACTACACTTTTTCTAACTGATCTGTTTTACTCCTTGTCTACAGGGAACTTCCTAGACATGAACTATGTATGTATATAGAATTATATTGGTGCCAGAAGAAAACATCCACTAACCCAGAATTCAGTACAGGTCCTAGACAATGAACTATTTGGATCATGACTGTAGTTTATGTTCAGAGGGTATCAAGTACATTAGGACCCTGAACTCCACAAGGAACTGTGCTTGTTACTGTCACGTAAATAGTTTATATATACCTAAACAAGCACATATACAGCATGAGAAGTCTTCCATCACAGAGATACTACAGGACATCTCCCCTTATTCACTTGCTTGACCATGGTGGCTCTGAAACTAGAGTCTGAATTAGCTATTTTGGTTCTACTCCCATAATTTGCATGAAAAGAAATACAATAAGAATCAAATGAAGGGACATACCTGTGGGGCATATCCAGGAGGCACATAAATAGTAGGCACTGAACCATTTGGGGACATCATTGGAACCTGAGCAGGACCTAAATGGGTTACAGAAATATTCAGTACAGCACCAATTAATAATTTGACAAAGTTCAAAGAACATACTGAATGGCAAAATCTCTGTGAAAAATATACAAGATAACGTGAATAAACAAAGGCAATGAAATGTACAGATAAAATCATAACAAAGGGCACTCTTGGAAATCTAAGAAACAGTTAGAAAAAAAACACCAGAAACTAAATTTAAAAAAAAATCACCAGCAGATACTTCCCCCTTCTCTGTCAGTAAGCTCACAAAAGAGCTTATGTCAAAACTTCTTAACAGGTGACAAGTCAAAAGAGGTATCCCAAGATGAAAAGACAATAGAAAAGACTTTAAAACAGAAACACCACCACCCCTCCATATTTGAAACAAATTACTGAAATCAGATAGTATTCAGTTAAGAGTTGTAAAGAAAATTACTTATAAAATTGCTGGTTTGTTTCTGTGGTCTTATTACCTAAAGAGGTCTTAGTACCAGAGGAGCGGGAGGTGACAAACAGGACACTAACTTAACATCCCAGGGGAAAGCCAATGTATTACAAACCAGTAAGTCTACTCCTACTAATGGAAAAAGTTATGATACCATGATGATCCTTGTACCATACAAACGGGAAAGAACAGAGTTTTCAGATGCTTAGATAAATATAACACAATGGGGATATGTTAAGGTGGCATTTGTAGATAAAGTAGTGCCTGAAAAATCTGATACCTTCAAAGAGCACAGGGATGCTATCACATACTTGGATTTTCAAAAAGCTTTTGACAATCTTTCTCAAAGACTCTTAAAGAAGTAATGCTGCCTTTGGTTAAAAAGGGAAAAGGGCTTCTCACAAATAACTAACTGGCTTGAGAACAGGAAATAAGAGAAGTAAATGATCAGCTTTCAAAGTGCCTAGAGGGACTGAAGGAGTCCCAGAGGCATGCAAAGATTAATGTGTTCAATGTATTAATGAAATTTCTGGAAAAGAAAATGAACAGCGAGGTAACAAATCTTTAGTATGCTCTCAGAGAGCTGGCAAAGGATCTCACAGTACTCAATGACCAGGTAATAAAAAAACAAAAGAAATAGTGCTGACAAGTACTGAGTAATGCACCTGGACAAAACCAACAGTGATAAGCCATAAGTTAGCTGCAAATAAGCTACTATGGAGTTACTACGCATATTTCTAAGGAAATACCAGCAAAGCATTGTTCAGTGACACTTGAAGTAAGAAAGACAACATTAAAAATCATTACTAACACAACAGAGAACAAGCAGAAAGCATTATTATGCTGCACTGTAAATCCACACTGTACCTCAATACCTTGAGCGCTATGTACAGTGCTTGTCTCCACCTTCCAAAAATAACATACAGAACTAGAAAAGGACAAAAAAAAAAAAAGAAAAAGAAAAAAGAGAAGCTTACAGTGGCTTTCCACCTGGTTATCAGGAGAGATTAAAGAGATCAGGATTCTTCCACCTGAAGATGGCTGAAATGTAAAAGGGCTGGCAGCAGAGAAATAGTAAAAGACCTATAAAAAAAGCACCCACAAACTGCCTGAAAATGGGAAGATAGATAATTTACAGCTTCTTATGTGGTATTAAATTAGATAAAGTGGTAAAAGGTTTAAAAGAGATAAAGCAATTTCTCATGAAATGCACAACCAAATTGTGTAACTCCTTGCTTTAAGAACATTGTGGAAAGTAAAGGTTAGGTTCAGAAGTTGTTAAGCAAATTGAGAGAAGTAATCCATTAAGAGTTGTAAAAAACACAAGTATTACTTTTGCTTCAGCAAGCTAGAAACAAGAAAGTTATTTCTATGTGCCTGCCCCATCCTTATGCTCTCCCCTTTACTATTTGATACTGGCTTCTATAAGAGCAAGCACATTGGCACAGGCTTCAAGACGGACTGACCACAGATGCCCTTACATTCTTGTGTTTAAAATACACAAGTCAACAATCGCTGAAGTTTAGTAATTAAAGAAAAACTGAAACACAATATAATCTGACCAGGTTTTGCAGCAGGTGCATAAGGTTGGGATTCAGACACTCCAGGCTGCATTTTCCAAATTTCCAATTCAGTGTAGTGAAGCTACCAAGAGCACCAATCCAACTCTTAGTGAAGATTCGATACTGCTTCTCAAAGGCCGTTCACAGTTCCACATTAATGTTTTATAAACTGAGTTAAGATCTGTAAGTGGAAAGTACTAAGTAAATACAAAGTACAGTATATAAGATTAGCGTACCTCCTTCTGATAAGTATGAACTTGACAGAAAAATAAAGATAACTATGTTTGAATGCTAAGAGCAGGGAAAAAGGACCAAAAAGTATTCTTTAAAAAAGCAGCATGTAATCCAACTTGATTACACATACTATAGGGACTTCTTTAGAATAAGATATAGAACTTTTGAAATGTATTACCTAAAAAGAATCACAGTTTTTTTCTCAATGAAGTGTTAACCCACAACTGGGCAAAGAGACTTTTTGAGAACAAGGTCTTAATTGAAAGACTCATTGAACTGTCTGAACTGCGTAACAGCAAAGAATATAAGGGCTACAGTAAGCTATAAATTGAGAGGTGAACCTTCTCTGGGTCTTTTTGTTCAGGTGAAACTCAAAAATATTTCAGTGAAAGTTTCTCCTGAGTATGAAGTGCTAAGTGAAGTGAAAAGTAGCAAAAGAGAGGCTGAGGAAGTGCTATAAAGCATTAGCTTAAAAAAATTCAAAAAGGTCAACAGTAATGGAAGCATATTTATCATAAGTTGCCATTCAACCAAATAATGGTTTAAATTCTTATGCAAGAAGGTGGATTTTACACAGCTTGTATCTTGTATTGCTTACTTGCAGTTTTTCCATAATGAATACAAACAACTGACACTTATATTAAATTCACAATTTTAAACTATGTAAGTTTCAGGTAAATGGAGAATTAAGACCATAGTTACTTGAACTTTTTACAGCAAACTCAGTGTCCTCGGGGGATGAAGGAACTCAAACATGAACAGCCTGTTTCTTTGTGAACTGGCAGGTATCTCTGTGTTTGGCTTTTTTGTTTTGTTTTGCTTTAAATGTCTAAAGCATATTGTTTAACAATCTTTTTAAAGCTTATTTATTTAGCGCTTTAATCTCTCCGACAAACAAAAAAAAGCGGTTATCTCCAATCCAGTACAAAGGTTGATCCACAAAGCCATTTTCAGTATACCTATAACCTAGCACTCACAAAAACAGACATAAAGGCAATGTACAAACCTGAAAAATTATTGCAGAGTTGGAATAGAGTCAAATTGGTAGTTTGAAAACTTGCATCCCCTCTTTAGCACTTTCAGGCTCCAAAATTAATGAAAATAATTTTTTAATATTCCAGATGTGAGAGTGAACTCTAATTTACATCTGATTAGATTTCCACATGGCTGTGGAATGAAGTTAGATTGCAGAGGAACATTCAAGAAAATGGAAAGCATGAAAGAAAAGTTAGCAGACTTCATTTTAATGAAGGTCTTTACAGTGAATAATTGATTTCTTGACAGAAAGCATATTATACCTGCAAAAATTAAAAAGAGCTTTCCTGTATCTAAAGATAAAATGCTAAGATGCTATAAAACCAGGGTCTGGTTTTCTTTTTTTCCTTTTAAACACAACTAATGTGAAGATCTTGTCTCTACATCAGTGAAATACACTGCAAGAAGAATGTTCATGCTTTTAAGTATTGGTTGGACTGGTGTATGACAAAGCCAGAAGGTTTTACCATGAGGTGAGAATGATTATAAAGTACCAGCAAACAGCAGCATCAGGAATTCGTGTTAAGCAAACATCTAATTTTCTATATTGCACATAAATGGAATTGACTTCATTCAAATCACTATATTATTAATGGTGATGACTTGACCGTTGTAAAAGGAGGTCTCGAATCTTCTATATACTTTCAAGTATACAAGTTTGCTTATATAAGAAGTGGAAAAGAAGCATTGTGAGAGACAAAGCCAAACACATAGCTGTGGTTTGTACTTTATTCCTGAAAAATGACTCATCAGACGCAGTAAAGGTTTATTTAACTCAACTGAACCCAAGAAACAGATGTTTCACCACACTTTCAGTTTATTATTGTCCTGAAATTTGCTGTTTCACTACTATGAAAGGGTAAACTTGTAAAGTCTCTATGTCTAAGACTTTGTCCTAAGTTTAAAAACAAAACATCAAGGTGCCTATCGAAGATTACATAAAACTTGGGATATGTGACCTGAAACAGAAAAGACATAAAAAAAAATGCCAACAACGGAAGGAATCTCTCCCCCCAGCAATAGCAGGTGAAGTTATCCAACATGTCTGAGCAGACTGTAAAAACCTCATTATGCTCATTACAGCCACCACAAACGTGTAGCAAAATCAACAGCGCTGCACAGTCGCTGGGATCTAAACATAGCAACTCCTGAAAATTTGAGGACATCGCCACCGCTTGCCTGACAGATATACCATTTCTGTTTATTTTAACCATTTAGCATCGCTCCATTTCAGGTCGCTTCTAAAAGCGTCTGGCAAAGGTGAACACCGTGGGTTTCCAGCTCAAAAGCTGCACTTGCTCACCGCCTGCGTGAGCGAATACTCTTCCGGGGCAGTAACCGCCCATAGCCCTGCTCTTATAAAACCCGGGCTCGTAATGGCCTCCCAGCGCACAGCCTTCCTGCTCCCTTAAGGCTCTCGGGGCCACCACAGCCCCCCAGGCCCAGCCAGCCACCCCCCTCCAGAGCCCGCGCATCACCGAGAGAGGGGTTTCGCAGCGCCCGGATTCCCCACGTCTTTTTTTTTTTTTTTTTTTTTTCCTCCAGCCGCCACAGCTTTTCCCCCATCGGCCAGTGCCGCACCAGCCGCAGGGGCTGCCTGCAGCGCCGCGCCCTGCTTTTGTGTCTTACCGCGGCGGCCGAACCGGGCAGCCGGGAGACCTTACCGCTCATTTCGGGTTGGGCAGCGGGCGGACCGGGGCCGGGCCGGGGCCGGGCGGGCGGGCGGCTGCTCCCCGGCGCGCCACGGCAGGCGGGGCGGCGGCGGCGGGCGGGGCAGCTCGGCTCACTCAGGTGCGCGGTTGCCCGCTCCGCCCCGCGGCCCGCTCCGCCCTGCCCGGGCCGCGCCGGGACCCGGGCCAGCAGCCCCTCGGCACAAGCGGTGACGCGGCCCTGGGCTTCAAGGAGCGGGCGCGGAGGCTTTTCGGAGGGCAGCATCCCCACCGAGGAGGGGTTCCTTAGCCATCCTGCAGGACTACTGCTCTGGTTTTTACTGTAGCCTACCAATTGTCATTGGCTGCTGTGAGCCAAGTTCTTTAGCTGAAAGCTTCTATGTTAATTAGCATAATTAAGTTATAAAGGATTACTTCAGCCCAGTCCTTCCACAGGATTTACCTTTAGCTGAACTGCTAATCAGTTTACACCTAAGAAAGGAGGTGCACAAACAGATCTGGTTGCAAAGAAACACTTTCTGGAATCGTGTTCAGAAAGCTGCAATGACTTTGATACTAATCTATGTGGATACTGTGGCTCATGAACACTGCTATACTTAGCATTAGTCTAATGTGAACAGTGATGAATCACTGTTATCCCCAGGAGGAAATAGCATTCAGGATTTACTGCAGCACATTAGGTTAACTATGGCTCTATAACCGAACACCCACACTTTGACATCACACAGGCGATGATATGCATCACTGACGCAAGCACTGACAGGATCAAACACAAAGGCCACAGCAGCTGAAACAATAGAGCGCACAGCTGACGTAGCAGCACACCCCTCTCACACTGATGGGCTGCAGTAAATCAATAGACCCAGATACCACAAATAGTTGCACCACTCCATCTTTTACATAATGGCTAAGACTTCAAAGTTTTATTTTGGGCACCCAGCAGCTACAATTAATTACAAAAACCAGTAACAACAACCACCACCAATTGGTCTACATTTGTCTTGTAAGCTGTGCCTGGAAAATACTTCCAAATTAATACTTTAGGTTAACAGGCACTGAAAAATTGTCAGATAGCATCAGCAGCTTTAAATTTACTAGGTGTGATGTAATCAAGGTGAGTAATAACAAAAAAAGAAAGGCGAACACAGAACTTACTGTTAGGCCTGAACTGGGGAAGAAGCACAAGAAGGAACTGTGGACACTGCAAGGACACAGGCAATCAGAAGACTTCAGTTTGTGATGCTGTCAATTTAACATATTCCTTATGTTCTGAATTCGTCCTGACAAAACAATCCCTTCCCCCATCCATCTGTCTACTTCTGCCATCAAGGCTGGGGAACGGCAGCTGACAAAGCAGCAACATCAATTTAAATACATTAATTGGCTACAAAAATCTATCAGTAGACTGCTGGCTGGCAAATGCAAGGAAAAACTGAAGCTAAAATTGTTCACATAGTTCCTTTCAAAAGCAGGGGAAAAAAGCATCAGTTTGATCCGCAGACACTTTGGAATAGTGGGTAAAAGAAAGCTATGAAGCCTAACTACAGTATTTCTTTCCCATGAAACCATATGTACATATTCAGAAAAAAAAAAAAGATATGAAATCCCTTCTACAGGCAAAGTGCAGAGATGACAGGTTCCTATAGCGCTTTATCTTTAATACAGCTGTTGGTTTTCTTTTATAATGGCCTTATGTATATTCAAAGGAAAAAGGTGACAATGGTTTCTATGTTGAAATGTTAAATGTACTTTCATTTCACCTGTTTCTAAACAATGACCACTGCACAGTTTTGTGATTAAAAAAGACTGTGAGTCCATGCTTCTGAATGGCGCAACTTCACAACCTGAAGTTCAACTTGGGAGCTTGCAGAAGGATGATTTTAGTCTTTTGAGATACTCCAACAAGTATTTTGTTTTTATACTTTCTTTCTGAAGCGATTGTGTGGCACAGTGATCAATTCTATCCTACTTTGTTAACAAAAAGTACCAATGAATCAAAGACGTTAATGTGGAAATACAACACAGACTTTGTATGGTGCAGCCTAGATTGTTAAATTACTCTATTTGATTTGCTGTTTTAGGTTTAGACTTAGGTAATTATTTAGTAACTACATGGAAGAGTTATGTGAAAAAATTACGCTCTCTCTCCCTCATAGTCTTCCAATTTAAGTATCAGGTGAAACAAATTATTGCATTTCAAAGGGAGTAAAATGTGATAGACCATTCCTAACACAAGAGCAGCTTTGATGAAAATGGTTTTCTTCTTAGCAGGAAAAAATAATCTGCACTTGTTCTAATCTAACTGCCTCGCATATTTGCTTAGCTATTTCCTCAAGGACAGCCTGATTTCCTAGCACTTACGCTGAGCGGTACTGATCTGCAACTTTTTCAGACTAATATTTAATATTTGTGCATACTGCTTAATCATGTTCCATTTGATTCACAACATTAAGGGTAAACTACAATTTAATCATCTAACAGTTATTACCACTAGAATTTGTTTTTTTCTAATCAGGTGATTTTTTTTTTTTTGTGCCATATAGCACTGCAGACCAGAAAGTAAAAATGTTAAACACTACTACTGATAGTTAGCTATGGTTAAGAAGTGAACAGCACAAGTGAGTCTCAGCAGCTGGCAGTTCTTGGTGTGTAGATGGTGCCTTCTACAAAAGAGCACGTTGATTCAGAGAAGAGAGATCTTGGAAGGAACAAGCATTAACTCCCCACCTCAGCTGTGCCAAAAATGACGTAGTATAATTACTTCTAAAGGCCTTTTTGGCATCATTATATTGAACTTATTACACTAATGAGTTATTTTTTCTGTGCATACTTACCTGGCTACACCAATTTGAAACGGGAGTGCAAAATTAGCTGGCATGTTCTGCTATCTCAGAGCTGGCATTCAGAAGTCCCCCCCTCCTTTGTGCAAATGTCTTAATATTCCCTCCCCAAATTATTATACACATACATATGTGTGCGTATATATGTATCTACATACAGATTATGACTTGAATGACTTATACAAATATGATGTATTAAGAAAATCAATATCATACATATAAATGCTGAAACAATTTTACCAAATTCTAGGATAGATTATTTTAAATCTATGTATGAAAATACACAGAAGAATCCGTGGATATAATAAAATTCTGTTTGCGCAAACTGTGATTGAGTATTACAACACATATAGTGTCAGAAACTTGAGCACGCAATTAATACCAAAAAAGGCGGCCACGAGAAAATTCAGTGCCCAACTCAAATTTTTATTTCTATCCAAGGCAGACACCTCTAAAGATGTAATTACTCTGAGTCCCTGGAATCTACTAATAACATGTACTTTCATTTGAAAACTGGAAGACATAAAACTAAAGTTAGCAGGATGTGAGGTGTCACAGTTTTCCACGAATCCCATTGTCCTGGTTCTGGCTAGGATAGAGTTAATTTCACAAGGAGCCAGGACAGGTGAGCCAAGCTGGCCAGGGGGCTATTCCATACCATGTGACATCATGCTCACCATAAAAGGGGGCCAGTTGGGCAGGGGCGGGTTCGGCGTGGCTCCAGGACTGGCTGAGCATCCAGTCGGTTGGTCGTGGGATCGGTAAATTGCTTTCTGTTATCACCCATTGTGAATATCTGTTATCAGTACTGTTGTTGATTGTTTCCCTCTCCCTCTCACATCACCCATAGTACAGGATTCTACATGATTTAGCAGAAAGAGGGAAAACTAGGTAAATCTAGAATGACTTTGGCTCCACAACTAGAGTTTTAGGGTGCAAAACCAGGACTAAATCTTGGTCTTAGTAAAAGGTTAAAGGTTAACAATAACTGCTGATTTAAAAAAAACCCTCACACCCAACAGCTCTGTCCCACTGAAATTTTACTCTCTTAGATGTAATTCTTGCATTAGGTGAGTGAGTTTGCTGCTCTGGTCGGATGAAATGGTGTTCTATAACAATACAGAGAAATGGAAAGAGAGTTCAGTCCTACAGGACTTCCTCTCTTCATACTCTCCACTTACAATTATTTTTATACCTACGTTAAAGGTGTTCACTTGAGTCCACCAACAAAGATTCTACCAACAATGCAGTTCCACAAACAAATTTTCAGATGTAGGCTTCTAAACTATGAAATAAATTTTGAAGTAACACATTATTACATAGTTTTGTTTCAAATCATGAGCAAAGAAAACAGTTCCTGAAGCTGACAATTCAAAAGGTGACATTTGGTAATGTGAAATCCTTCTGTCATGACACAAACTGTAGGGAAAAAGCCCCAAGCAAATTACGTAATCATCACACGACAAAAATGAGACATAAGACCAAACCGAAAACATCTGATGTTACACACTTTACACTTTGAAGCATCTAAAGCAAACACTTGGCTTCAGCAGGGTGATTCACTGGCTGCCTCCGGAGGACAAGTCTGTGCTTCTGCACATTTATCATACTGAATGACACAAATCATTAAGCACAGACAGTGCATCCTCAAGATATCTGGTTCAGCCCTGCTCTAGTCACTCTTCTCTCCAATTTCAGGAGAGTACATCAAGTTTTCTGAGAGTAGATTCCTACTGTCAGGAAAAGAAGGTCTTCCTGTTCAGTTAGTAGGTAGACTAAATTATGTGCTATGCTCAAACAGATTAACCCCACAGCTTGCTCCTGTCTAGGAGAGGGCTGTGAACATGAGATTATGGAATAAGTTGGGTCACCTCTGCTGAAGATGGGCCACTAGAAACTGAAATGCAACACACTAAGCTCCTGCCCATGCTAGAGATGCTTAACTCCTTTAATCCAAGAGCTTCTAAATGGAAAATACAGAGCCAGCCTTTAAAAGGGGAACCAGAACCCAGGACTTCACCTAAATCATACAGCAATTCCCATTACATCAATAGAAAAAGGCACATTGCCTTCCTGTGCAGTTTCCTTCTAGAATCTTATCTTTTTTTGAGATGAAGATGCCCATCTCCAAAAGATGACATGGAGAAAAGTCTAAACTCAAGAATATCCCAGACCTTCATGGCTAGGAGACTCTGCTGGAATTGGGAGCTACAGGTTCAGATTCTGTGGTACTTCGTAGAGCCAAAAACCTCAGATCTCCTCGATTCTGGGCACGTGCTTTAACCAATTTCCTGTGCTGATACGGTTTGCATTTGGGGATAAACTTAATATAGCCCAAGTATTTGTAGTCTTTCTTTTTGGAGAGAGAGAAAGGCAACATTTATGTACTGTCTCTACTTTGTCTCTGCTCCGGCATGTCTTTGATATCTGGCTTCTGGCTGTCCCCCTGCAGCCTCATGTTTTGTACAATTACAGGCATGTAGGGAAGTCCATGGTCAAAACAGGAGAAGCAATGGGTTAAATGTGCTTGCTAGGATTAGGTCATGATTCAGTGGCTGAGACCTGGGCTGCATCTGAGACTTCTGCAGCTAAGAGCTTCTTAAGTTAGAACCAAGGTGGAATCCAAATACCCTGAACAACAAGACTCCTTGTGATTACAGTTCATCACGCAGACATAGTTTTCTCTGTCTTTCCACCAATAACAAGACAAACCTATGAATTTAGCTAAAATAGGGGATGCTCTGAAGACAGTGGAAATACAAGTTTGACTGAAAAACTACTGATCTTGAAAATTCTCAATAACATTACACCTGACATGATAAATACTTAGAACATTTAGATTAAGACTTCTGATTCTGCTAATGCCTTAAGGTCGACACACAAGAATTTTCACGTTCAAAAAGCTTTGCAGAAATTTGATCCCAAATTAACTAACCCCAAATCAGAGTACACATTAAAAAGAACTGATGTTCTTATATCTAAGATGTCAGACTTAGCAACATAGAAAGGCACCACGCTTACGACAAACACCTGCAGCCTCTTCTGTAGTGAAATGTTTCTACTATCATACAGATCACTAAACACCTTCAACCAATTCCCACTGCAAACCTCACATTTTACTGTTGAAAGTGATTTGAAAGTTTTTTTCATGGTCTGGGTTAGGGTAAAAAAAAATCATCATCACAGGCTAAATAATAAAGTCTTTTAAAATTTTTATTCAAATCTTTTAAACTTGTTTTAGCATTTGAAATTTAAAATTAGGTCTTTTTTGTGTTTTATGTGACAAAGGCTCCTTGATTCTCCACAATGAACTCTTTACAGATCCCACACAGGGAAAGTATCTAAGCTCAAACATTAACAGCATCTATGACAAAGATTGTCATTGATAAAAAGCTTTCAACAATGTTAATAAATATGTATTATCAGAAAGAAAGTATCTGGTAAAGCAGTAAGCAGGGACCAGACACAAAGATAATTTGCTCTGTAACCAAATACATTTTAGAAAGTAACATACCCACTGCTTTGGCAGCCAAAATGAACTCAGAGCCAGAAAGAACTATGTAAGGAATCTACTTACCTGTGCCAAACAAGAGGCCAGGGATGAAACAACTAACTTGGTTCAGACTTGTGAAAGCTGTCATTCTAAACCAGAAGAAAGGGGAAAAGACACATTCATGCAGTGGAGCTCCTTACCATAAGTTATATATGGATCAATATAGCCCTCTACTAAGGAGCTGAGACAAGAAAATTTCTTAATAACTGGACAGGAAATGTGCCCTTTGTGCAGAAACCTTTTTATTGTTTCACTACTGTCTGGATGCAAAAGATCTAAATTTTCTGTTGCTGGACCGTCAGGGCTCAAGGACTGAAAAAGACTTAATGAATCAAGTCTATTCACCTGCAATTGCAGCTTCATTCCTCTCCCCCATTATCATACATCCAGATCTATCATAAATGGTTTCTATGTAAAAGCATCAAGAGCAATCTTAAAACAGTCACTTCTTTTACCCATACGTCTCCCACTGAAGTGCTGTTCTAGAGCACCACTCTCCTATGTAGCCAGGAGGTTTTTTGTAATTAGATAAAAGTTATTCACAGCCATTTGACATCCAACTGAGCTCTAAACCAGCTCTGGCATTAACTATTAAGTTTGGGTTTTTGGGGATTTTTTGTGGTGTGGTTTGTTTTTTTGGTGGGTTTTGTTTTTGTTTTTTTTTAAATCTTTGGTGTTTACTTACCTATTTCTGACAAAACTCATTTTTAGCCAAATCAGCCAAGCTCTTCTACTCTCCTTTCGTAAAACAGGCTCCTCATTCTCCTGAATATCCTACTAGCTCTTTTCTACAACACCTGGATTCAACTTCATTTCATCTTTTGTAAACATGAATTACCAAACCACAGATGAGGTCTCAGCAGAATCCTGTAAAATGCTAGTAAACATCCCAAGCTGTACTAGCAACTGCCCTGATGCATTTTATGATCACAGTAACCTTTACAGATACATTACACTGGAGATAATACCTATCTTGTGAGTCAAATAGCTTGCCTGCTTCCTCCTCCTCCTTATCAAGTTTCAAGTGAGGAGATCCCCATTTATAATTTGTTAATCTTATGCATGACCTTGCATAGCATATAACTGCATTTCACTCAGTTCAGAGGTACCATTCAAACAACGCTCCTTTAGACAGTTAATGCATGTTCTTGTTGATCTTTTACCACTTCTGGAATACAGATTTCCTGTGCCATTGGGGTTGTATGGATGAAAATGCCAAGTACTTCTAGAACATCTTGACAGCTGAAAGATACCTGAGTGCATTGGTTTCTGAGTGATTAAGAAGGGATATATTTACAGGGATATATTCTAGGCTAGCTGTGCATCATGCTTTAGCATTCAATGCTTTCCTATTTCATCCACAATTTAAAACCTTATAAAAAAACCCAAAACAGTAAGGTTATATTGAATCTGCTGGAGCTTTTTAGAGATAGAGATCAAAAAACATTCTGTACTATGCTTTGAATTTTGCAGCATAGAGAAAGGCAACATGCAGGTATCTGGCCTCAAGACTCCACTGCATACCTGCAATTCTTTACACCTGCATTCTCTAGTATGTCTATTTACTTCCCACCAGCCTTCATATCTCCCAAAGCCATATCCTATATATATATATAACCTGATATTCAGCCTCTTTTTCTAGGTGGCATGTTCCCAGGCACTTCAGACCTCCATCCAGCTCTCTGAAGCTGCACAGAAATGTTTACCTGTGAATGTATTACTTGTCCAGACTGAGCAGCACAACACCACCATATGAGATGGCCTAGCAACATACATTTATGTGCTTCTGAAAAGAACCCCAAACCCAACACCCTTCTATTTAACTACTGTTACTAAGACTAGATTCTTTCCCATCAAAAACAATGGATCTATTTTTCAGATGAGAGAATGAGGCTCAGTAACTGAAAAAACCAAACCAACACACTGAAATTCTATGAACCTAATGCACAGTTGGAAGGCTATTATGGGCAAATCGGTGCTCTGGATGGTAAAGACCTGTCAGAGGATGAACTAGGGAAACAACCTACAGATAAAGCTGTGTGGGCGCATAAATAAGATTCCTAGTCTAGCATGTGTCATATCTTTGCTGGAAAGGAATGCAAGGAAACTTGAAAGTGTATATAGCTGCAATTAAGAGAGAAGATAGGGTATTTCCAAGGTACTTTTTCCTCCTTTTTATGCAATCTTTGTGTAAAAATTAGAAGGGTGTAGGAAGCATAAAACCACACCTTTTACAAATATTTTATTGAGAAGGCTACATACACAACATGTCAGATTTACAACCTGTGTAGAAAAGTACTGTTCTAACACACATGGACCTGAAGTCCACAGTAAAAAGTGATCAAACCATCAACAACCAATCTCAAAACCTCACGCTTGCCAGTCCTCTTGTATCCATTTGCAGTACAAGTCAGGGAAATGAGTGGAAGTTAGGCTCACACTAGCCAGTCTTTCACACCTCTGTTCAGCATTTGCCGATATTCACTTTTATTTTTCGGCTCTCTTAGCAGGTGATTTTTAAAACTCATTCGTGGTAGAAGAACTTTAACTGGTTCCAGTTGCTCAGCCTGCCCTTGTAACTTACTAAATATTTTCACTCATTGGTGGATTGCTTAGTCACCAGATGCTCCCCAAAATTGCACTGCCAGTAGTGTCACACGAAATCAGAGGTAGTCACTCTGCTTTTGACCCCCTACTATCCAATTCAGAAAAAAACCCCCACCTTTTTAAGAAAAAAAAAATAGTTTAGCTTTCAAATTCCCAAACTCATCTTGGGCTTTAAGCACTCCAAGGATCTGCCTGCAAGACAGCTTTATTTGTACATACTATCTTTTGAAAAATAAGAATAAAAAGTCAGATGAGATTTCAGATTTAACTGAATTTAAAAGCTAGGTAAGATTAAACTTAGTTATGTTTGTTTTTTAACCTGAACAAAACAGTTCTGTGCCTGATCACAAAAAGAAAAACAAAATATATGGAAAGCACAACAAAAAGTAGGAATAAATGAAACTTAAGTATGTTTCATATAATTTTCTAAATCTACCTGCTACTTCACAGTTTTACTGAGATGTCTCTTGGCTGCATAAACCCTAAGAGCTAACTCTGCCAGGAGAACGGTGCCTTTCAGAGCACAACCTCTTCAAGGCTAAAGCAGCTGAAGATGTAACACAGAAGGACTTAAATGCTGTCTTTCAAGAGACTATCTTAAACTTGTGGGGAAAACAGAAAAAGAGAAAAGCTGACCAGTCTCTGTAGACACATCATTCTTTTATCTGTCACCTTCAGCTTTCATTCTGATTATTAGAAGAGAAGGCTGCAGTATCATTAAGTTACAGCTCCTGGACCTAACAGTTCTTTCCCTGCCCTCTTCCTGGGAATTTGATTGTTTTCACCCACTTTAGTTGTTTGGTTTGTTTTTGGAACTGGCTTGCTAAAGCTATGTGTTTTGAGTAAGGCTTTTTGTACTTCGGGACTTTATCTCAGCCCATGGTCCTGTTGTGGTCTTTGTCCTACTTTAAATAACCTCTCTGCATTTCATAAGATTTTTCTAGGGTTGTTGCAATGCTTCACTATGAAGAGGTCATCATGAAGAACACCCACTATCCTACTCACAGTAACTTACATCTTATTGAAATTATAATTCCATATTAACCATTTTAAGAATTATTAATGAAGCAATAATATAGACTATTGGTTTGGCATTCATAGTTCTCATTGCAGCTCTTTCTTCAGTTGCCTTTGAAGGCACATCCATTCTACCTTTGAATACAACTGTCAAGATCATCCAAAGGAAGCACAATATCCATGGTATTTATGAAGATGACCCATATGTAGAGCACCAAAGGGAAAGGATGAATGAAACTGCTGGAGAATGGCCTTCTGGAAAAAAACCTGAGAACAGGCACAGGAGATAAACCATATGCTCATAGAATAGCTGATTAATCAAAAGGGAAGGAAGGTGTAGCCAGCTTCTCTAGTAGCTCTAATACCATTACCTTGAGACTCATCTACAAGTTATTAAGTGCTGTACAGTCACTTGAAAAAATCTGAGGCCGTTTGGATGGTGTCCTCGGGCACCTGCTCCAGACAACTGCATTTGCTGAAGGACAGCTGGAAAGCCCTTTGTAGTGTGAGAAGGAGCTTCTCTTTGGCAAAAAGAAAACAAGAACAGCACTGGGCATAGTTGTATTTACTACCAGTGAATTCAGTCCTTCCAACTTTGAAACCTTATGTAATTACACTGTTTCTTAATGGCTTTAAGTGGCTGAACTTACATGCTTCTAATTGGTTTCTAACTCACATTACACAGTAGCTGTTTATATTTGTGCACAGCTAGCCTATATGTTTGTAATGACCTTGTTATCTTTCTCCTCTTCTTCCTTTCCCTCATTTGGATAATAAACTGCTTTAGATGTAAAACATATTGCTGCATGTCTGCAGAAGGAAGAGAGGGAAAGGAAGTTATATTACCAGGATTTTAATGAAGTAGAAAAGTGTCATGATCATGTAACTCATGTAAGCTGACAAAACCTCAGTCGTTTAACAGACAGTCAAAAAAAGACAACTATAATCATTTACTATTAATAACACATGCACAGCCATATCTACCAAGCCATACGCTGCTGATTCATCCATTAGAAAAAAGCAAAACTAAGAACAAATTCCTGGATTCAAAGTTGCAACATTCAGTTAGATATGACATTCTGGCAAGAAAAGCGTACCTGGACCCGTGCAGACAACACAGTAGCCTTGCACAGGTGAAAATGAAGGAAAAGGAGTCTAACCGCCTGGTCTCTTTCTGTTGCTACCTTGGCCCTCTGTCTACGCAACAACTTTTAGAATCGAAGGAGAAAGCATGGAGGCAGAGCAATGTCAGGCCCTATAAGCTGCTGGCATGGCCGTGGCAGCCTGGGCGTGCGTGGGGAGCTTGCGGTCTTGAGGAACTCTGGAAGAATAATGGCTGGGAGAGCTGCTCCACAACCATGAATACTTTGGTTTCCTTCCCAGTCCCAGCCCCCCTTCACAACTACCACGTGCCTGACAGCGGTCCGCAAGATAAGGCAGCCTGACTACTTTTTGGAGTACAAATAGAACAAGAGTAAATCAAAATTAATCTGAAGCTATTTCTTTGTTAATAGAAGTCTGAATACTCTCACATTTACAGCTATACATCAAGGATGTAGCAATACAACTTGAATCTCACAGGGTAGAAACATAAAGAAACTGTCATCTAACTATCTGTAGCATTTTCCAGCTGATGACACACCAGCCTGTATTCATATGGTACATGTGGTGAAAAAGGATTTAACAGAAGTCGTCCTTGATGCACAAAGTTCTAGTCTTTCCATTTTTATGAAACCCAGTACGAAGTCAACTTAAAACCATTAAGTTTGAGCTTCTGAAAATAAAAGCACCATTTGTTTTTAAAGAATTAATCAGATAATAAAATTGAGAAACTTTTTTCTCTATTAAGTTAGCAATTTTCATGAAACTTTATTATTTCCATCAACCAGATTGCATCCAATTAAGATACAGAAAATGCTATCAGCCTAAGTTATTCTAAATGATAGGGCATTAAGTGAAAATACTAAGTAAAAATCTTTTTGAGACTCCTCTGCCTGCATCTCTGATCTTTGATTTAGGTCAAACTGCTAACTACTTACATTAGACAAACTTTCTACTTACATTAAAAACCAAGAAGAGATCCAACATAAATTTTCCCCTCTTTTTGCCCTATAAAGCAAGTAGTACGGGTTTATTTCTTTCCCATCAACAGCATAGTCAGGGAATAAAACAGATGAACCGACTGCAATGCCAGGGGCTATTATAATATTGCCAGATGCAACCTGACAAGCTTAATATGCTTCATACAAGACTCATCCAGCTGACTCCAGACACTCAGCCCACAGTAGCACCTGAATCTCAGCAGGCTGAGTTCATACTTCACAGCCTTGTGGGCTAGACATGACTGATGACAGTCATGGAAACCAAGTTTTAGGGGCATTCTCTAGCTGCAACTAAGGGCTGTAACTCCATTCCCAACATGCACATATAAGTACTAGTACCATCTTTGCAAAATGGGAGACGTTAGATGCTCATGGAAATGGAGAGTTCAAAGAGTTCAAATGCGTGAGGACAAAAGACATTCACTGTGGGTACAACTGTGAAACAACACACTCAAACGAGATGTTTTCAGGATGCAGCCTTACTTATTTCAGCTTGTAATAGCCAGGCTTTAGCTTGAGAACAGAGACATCTCATTTAGGTATCTAAAATTATATGTATGCATGGAAGTTAGGACTTTAAACTACCATTATAGCAAGTGGAGATCTAGTCAGTGGAGCCTGGAGAGCTATTAAGTGCAAACTGATGTCAGCTGAAAAGCAGTGACTGTACTACAGCTAGTGACTACATCTTCACTAGTTATAATGGGAGTTTAGATCCAAGGCCACATATAGAAACACACATGTAGACACCTAAAATTAGATGTCTCGGTATGCAGCTGAAGCACTGATATTTCAAACAAATGTCTCCAGAACCTTCCTATAAGTCAGGCTGGGTTTGCAGTGTAGAGCTTGCAGTGTAGTGAAGAGATGGAACAAAGGGAAGACACAAGGGAAGATTAACTGATCAGAATATACAAGAAAATGAGACGTGACTGAACACCTTATAATGAATATAGTAAATTATGAACTCATTTACATCTCAAAATGTGTGAAATAAGTCAAGATAGAATAAAAGTTAGAAAAAAATCTAACAGAAGGAGAAAATAACAAAGACAAAAATGTTATAGACATGTCTGTTTTGTCCATATAAAGATATTAGATTTAACACATTTTAAACAGAAATCAGTGACAGAAAAAAATAGATTTTCCCTAAAATACTCTACAACCAGCATTGTAAAAGAGATCTGAATGCATTTGCCTTTTAACCTGCTTTTTAATTTGCTGCTGCAGAAGGTGACAAAACAGGTGTAGGTTGCTTTTTAATAAAACCTTTGCCAAGTTTCATTTATTCTGGGAATAGCATGTTTTAGAAATCTCATATTTATAATCCTAACAAAATGGGCACAACAGTAATGCAAGCTGCTCTGGCAGAAAAGCAGCATGATAAAGTAAGCTTTTCCAGCAACAGCTTCTTGTAGTTTCCCTGACTGCCTCTTTAAGGGCTGGAAGAGACTGGGACCACCAAGACCTGGTCAGTTATCAGACTGAATGGAGGAGAAGGTCAGGCAGTTCCCAGAGAAGGCTGAGGGAGCTCTGTTACGAGGTTGGTTCTCATGGCTGCTCGCAAAGCAGAAAGAGCCGGATCTAAACAACATGCTTTTGGATTGTTACGGTTTATTTTGGTCAGGGGAATGACCTGGTCTTGCACTACTCTGCAAGTTTTATTGAGTTAATAAAACAAATTTGAAAGATGGTCCTGAAAAGACTGAAGACTGCCTCTGTCCTATTGCAAAAGGGACTACAGAACCAAGTAGACGTAACCTGAGCTACCTTTAATTCAGCACAGCACTAGTAGCAGTATTAGAAAAGCTGCAGGAGCAGGGCTTCGGGCAAGTTTTCCTTGCCAATAGTACTTGAATTATGGACTAGATTTCTCCTATGTGTCAAAGCCAATACATGAGCATCCTATATGCAGTACAGTGAGCGCTTAAATCCATCACTATTTCTTTACCTTATCAGAAGGGTATTTGTTATGTCTCCATCCAACTTTTATGTAGCCTACCTGTAAAAGGCAGGAGGGTAAGTCTGTTCTACAAAATTTGCAAGGGCACTCATGCACTCTGTTTATCACTCTAAGCTATAAAACGAATAGCTCCTACCTATAATTGTTCTGGAATGAGACAGCTCCAAATCAAGCTGCTACAATCATGCTTCATGGTCACTTCCTCTCCTTATCATCTTGTTGCAACACAGAAGAGAATCAAGTCTCCTCTGCAATCATACTCCTCCATAGCTGACCAAATCCCATGTTCCTATTATTTTTAGTTTGACTGCAGGTACCTGGAAATACAAACATCTATGAAACAATTTCTAAAATGTGCATATTGAAGGTAATTTCCAAACAGAGATGCTTTAAAGCTAAGCTACTCCTAGACTCAGCTCTGAAACTCCACATGGACATCCTCAACCAAGAGCTAAGTGGCTTTAAGTCACTGTAGCTTGCTGTGACTTCATACTTTCAGTTGACTTGTCTCAGCTTTCCTTAATGCCTTTTATGAAGGCCCTCTACATACTACTGACAGAGATCCTAAAATTAATGTGTAGAAGAGGATGTTTAAGTATCTATATCCAGTTTCAGCCTTGCATATCATGTTTAGTCTTCTACAGCACTCACACAGAAGGAATAGATAAGACAACTGAAATCACCATTTAGGGTGGTTTTGGGGTTATCATAATCATAGAACGGTTTGGGTTGGAAGGGACCTTGCAGATCATCTAGTTCCATCCTCCCTGCCATGGGCAAGGACACCCTCCATTAGACCACTAGGTTGTGGGGTTTTTTTTTGTTTTGTTTTTTTTTAAATGAACTGATGTAAAACCCCTTATATCTGTGTCTTCAGAAGGCTACAATGGAGAAAAGTTGTAAAACATCTTTGAAGACAAAAAGGAAAGCAAATAAATTTACCCATGTCATCATGTACATTTCAGTATTTAGAAATGAGAAACAGGTAAATGGAAACAAGGATGAAGAATTATTTTCTTCTTGGGCTACAGAAAGAAAAGATCACCCAGATCGGTTTCCCTGGTGGCTCCAGCAAGCTGTTCTTAATGGGAGCAGGAAAACTAGAGCACTAAAAACTTTGTAATACACATCTGGGTTTACTTGTAAGGGCTCATCATCCAGGCTCTTAAGCCACATAGAAGCCTAGAGATGCTCAGGAAGAGAATTCTTGTTAACAGTGCTATATCGGTTTTGCTAGTTTGTTCGATTACTGCACATCTATGTATTTAAATAACTATTCTTTTAATCCCAAACTTTTCTAAAGTATATACAGAGTAATTTAACAAACAAGATACAGTATTTCTAGAGATTATGTCACTACTGCAGTGCCAGGTACCCCAGTACATTCTAAAATCACCACAGAATGACGGCACACACTTCCTCCACTTAACACAGTTTAGGATTTGATAATAAGCTGTGGTCATCTTGTGAAAGAAGCATCTTCCAATGACCATTAGCAACTAGCAAAGTCCCTTCTGAAAGGCTTGTAGCAACTTGTACAGAATTTATGACTGGTCCTTAACCACCTCCAATATTAATAAATTTGTCTGAAATAAAACTCAACACCAAAGCACCAGATTATACTGAGAACAAAATAAACCTAGGTTGTGATTTTTGGGTTTTTTTTTGTTCAAATGTACTCAAATAGCAGTTACATTTAGATTTTAAAATGTTCTGCTTGGTTGCTCTAACATTATCTGAAAACAACCACAACCACATGAGACCTGGCAGCAGGTAACAACAGATAATAGATTGAGAGCAGCCCTGCAGAGGACTTGGGGATACTGGTGGATGAAAAACTAGCCATGAGCCAGCAATGCGCACTTGCAGCCCAGAAAGCCAACCGTGTCCTGGGCTGCATCAAAAGAGGCACGACCAGCAGGTTGAGGGAGGTGATTCTGCCCCTCTACTCCGCTCTTGTGAGACCCCACCTGGAGTACTGCATCCAGCTCTGGGGGCCCCCAGTAAAGAAAGACATGGAGCTGGTGGAGCGAGTCCAGAGGAGGGCCACGAAGCTGATCAGAGGGCTGGAGCACCTTTGCCATGAAGACAGGCTGAGAGAGTTCAGGTTGTTCAGCCTGGAGAAGAGAAGGCTCTGGGGAGACCTTATAGCAGCCTTCCAGTACCTGAAGGGGGCCTAGAAGAAAGCTGGAGAGGGACTGTTTACCCTTAAGGGCATGGAGTAATAGGACAAGAGGTAATGGCTTTAAACTGAAAGAGGGTAGATTTAGACTGGACGTAAGAGAATTTTTTTATGATAAGGGTGGTGAGACACTGGGAACAGGTTGCCCAGA
This sequence comes from Grus americana, assembly GCF_028858705.1. NCBI lineage: Eukaryota > Metazoa > Chordata > Aves > Gruiformes > Gruidae > Grus > Grus americana. The sequence continues at coordinate 188,608,175 of NC_072852.1, read as the reverse complement.
GAGGTGGTAGATGCCCCATCCCTGGAAATAGTCAAAGTCAGGTTGGATGGGGCTTTGAGCAACTTGATCTAGTAAAAGATGTCCCTGGTCACGGCAGGGGGTTGCACTAGATGATCTCTGAAGGTCTCTTCCAACCCAAACCATTCTGTGATTCTGTACCAGCTTTATTCACACAATATTCTGGGTAATGGGCAGGTTTGGTGTTGCAAAGCTGAAGTTAATCTTAGAATGAACTAAAGTTTGTGTTTCACTACTGTAGTCTCAGAATTGATATGATCTTCTTTTCCTCTTGAATTTCTTGAAAACACTTTTCAGAAGTATTTTATTCCTTATTTTAAAGAGAAAAAATGAGGTTAAAATTGCTTAACTTTTATCCCAGAGACTAACCTTAATACTGATACTTTATTTCATTTCAAAGCATGAAGTATTTACGACTCATTCTAATTTACATAAATTTTCTTATTTTATTATGAAAATGGCATTTTTCCTTTGCAGAGACATATAGAACATGGTCTCTCTTATTATGTCAAGTAACATTTAAAAGCCCTTAGCTGTAACTTGGGACTGTTATAAAATGTGCTCAAGATGAGTCATCTTCATTCATTTATTCTGCAATAGGAAGAATTCATGAATGAGTGATCTGCAGTAATTCACTTCCACAAAGACAGCCCATTCATACATTTCAAACCTGGTTTTCTGAATCACTGCAGTGTAGCTGATTATTTCACTTTAACAGAAGAAAATTTTGGCTTAAGGAAAGTTTCCACAGAAGTCTGAGTATTTCTAGTATGTCAGAATATTTTCAGAAAAGCTCTTTTAAATCTATGAAACTAAACATTTTGGTCTACCACATGGATACACAGATATCTTCCTATCTATCTAGCAAGAAAAGCACAGTATCTTTGGAAAGTAAGAGACTGACAAATGGTTTAAATTGAAGTTGCGTCAAGGAGGAGCAGAAGTTATCGCTATCAGACAAACCACTAGGCAGCCAAAGAAAATATTTTATAAAATCAGAAAAATGGTCATTGGCACACAGACGTGCTCATTTGAAGCTGTGTTTAAGTCAAAATACGTGCAACAGAAAAACAACTAAGATCCAAGATTGCTAACTACAGAACTATAAAGCAACCATGCTGCTTATTTTACAGAAATATAAATGTAAGACACCAAGAATAAAATACACAAATTATTTTAAGTCATCAAGACTCCACCAAAATAAAGGAATGGGATTCGCCAAGGAGAAAAGGTCCCTTTACCACCACTGCTCTTTTGCCAACCTTAAGAGATTTCAAACTAGGAAAAAAATGTTAGGAGCCTTTTTACCCAATCTTAACTGCCATGGAAGAGGCCCACATTAAGAAGCCACTTCTCACTTATCATAGTTCCAAAACAGTCAAAAGCTTTACAGATCATCATGAGTTATACCAGCAAACAGACAGTAAGTCAGTACACAGACCTGGGTATAAATGCAGCATTTTCTTCAGAAGCTTAGCTCACAAGAAAAAGCATGTGTGCTTCTCCATTACTTGGTGCTTTAAGTTTTCATTACTTCATTGATTCAAGAACAGCTCTAAAATAGTCATTTTATTCACACCTCTCTTCTGGAGAAACATTGACTCTCCTTATTTTCAGGCTGAGAATTTTTACCCTATGTGTACGCTATCTAAAGTAAGGATAGTTCTCTTTACAAATAAAATAACTGACAAGAGCAGCACAAAGACTGATGGAGCATCTTAACATTTCCAACAGACAGCGATATGCTGCAGGAAAATACAATTAACATTATGGTTAGTTTTAGAAACAATCCACATGGACTTCAGTAGACAGTGCAATCTTGAGGTGAATTGACCAGCAATAAAGCCTAAGAGAGATGTAGAATTATCCAAGGAACAGTGACTTACCACATCACCCAAACTACTGTATCTGGGTATCTGCACTTTTACTGGGGATCCATCCAGAAGCAGGTTGCTACCTCTCAACTTCCATTCTTTCATTCTAGTACAATACTTACATAATTTCAATTTAAACATATGATCATGCAAATTGCCTTGTAAAAACCTGAATTTACATTTTATTGTTTTCATCTTTGGTCAATGTGTAACATTCCAAATTCTTTCTGTCCTTTGTAACCTCAAATTATTTCTCTTTTTCCTTGGATATCTCTTAGTAAGACTTTATTCCAAAGAGACAATGTATTTGTTAGCCACCATTTTGCTAAGTATAAATTAGAATACAGACTTAGAAAAATAGTACTTGAAAATTTTCTGTTCCTTAAAAAAAAACGTACTATGTTCAATATTGAACTGAAGCCCTTGTTATTTGTAGAATATTGAACATCCCACAAAATATGAAGTAAATGAAGTTCTCAGAACCATTTTGAAAAGGATAAGAGAACACTTGTAACAAAGTACTAAGTGTCATGAAAAATCTGCCTGTACTAATGCTTTTCCTTCAGGTGGATTCTGAGTGTGATACAAGACAAGAACATATTAATTGCAATATGCAATATATTTGTTGAACATAATTTCAATTTTTCTTTGGGCAATACGTGCTGTGGTTTTGAAAAGTAGTATACAGATACACATTTTTAACGTATGTATTACTACCTCTTTTTACATAGTACATCACAGAAAAAGCTGAATATGCATTCTTTGCAGAGACTTTTAAGTCAATACAGTCAGAAAAGAGTATAAAGATGGGTAAATATTTACAGGAAAAACTGAGACTGGAAAAAAGTATTAAGAAACATTATAATGACTAAATTAACTTCCCACTGACTGCATCTCCAGTAAATTTCAGTCATCTTTGCTTTCTATGTGCTTTTTTTTTTTAAAAAAAAAAGAATCTCTGCATGTTTATAATGTTTCTTCCAAACCATACTCATTATGTATTTCTGCATCTTTAACTTTGATTTGACCTAATAACTGAGTCCATACAGTGAAGAAAAGAACAGGGAACTGATGTAAGCTTTATTTCTTTAGAGTCAATGCAATAGTCTCCTGTGGCTGTAACCCATTTTGCAGACTTGTCATCCACTTTGTAGTCAAGTCAACTATGTTTGAGAAGTTCTGGCAGAGCAAAAAGGACCACCAGTACCAAATTACTTTCTACAGTCTACACCATCTGTAATTGTTTACTTTATACAAATCTCTACACAGAAAACAGGAAAGTAGATATTTCTCACTAGTTGCAATACATACAATGACAGAGGTACAGCATCAATTACTAAGGGAATTTCTTCTTTAAGCCAGACAGACCCAACAAACCCAAGGTAGAAAGATCCATCAGCATAGCACTCATAAAACACAAAAATGTCTCAGGAATGGCAAGTATAGCCCAGAAAAGCACCATTCATAAGATCATGTGCAATTCAGATTGTGTTCTAAGATTAGTGAATGCACGGATATGAAAAACCTCTATGCCCTCTGTTTTACTACCAACTATAAGTTGTATTTTCATCTCCTGGGAAAGGGAAGAACAAGGAGAATGTCTATTATGACAGGACGTTTGTAAAAGCTGTGAAACTGATTGGGGATGTAGGTTCCTAGATTGCCAGTGCCACTTTTCTGAAAAGTTGTAAAGACTGTACCTGAGCTTACACTTAGTGAGACCCAGGAACGATTGTCTAATAACTGCTCACACTTGCTTTCATATTTAAAGCTCACAATAGTGAGCTGCCTACTTGGAAAATAAGAGGGACCAGGCAAGGATAAAAGCTGTACCATGAAAGGTTAGAACCGTATCTATAAAGATATGATCTCAATATTTTTGCAGTTCATCGCACACACTTCCTGCTTTCAAGATGATCATGCAAGGATAGGGTCAATGCATTCCCCCTGCCAGCCCACCTGATAAATCAAAATTAAAACAAAAAACGCAATGCATTCCGCTCTCCTCAGTATTTTGTGCAATAGAAGTAAAATATATCTTATCTGTTCTTTAACTTAAATTGCAAGACAAAAAAAAATCACTATGTTCCCCTCAGATATCACGAAGTAATTATTATACAACTATATTTCAAATAAGCCTCATAGAACTGTGAACAGCAACACTGATCCATTTGTGGCTCAAAAGAAGCAACAATACTATGCAACCAGCACAGAGTTTTGAAAAATGGTGCTAATGGACATGGAAACTCTATCAATTGTCGATATACACTTAATTACAATCCAAGGTCTCCCTTTAATCAGTTATTTTGTAGCCAAAGGACCTGCCTGTAAGACTGGACACCAGACCTTCTGTCTCAGCCTGGAGAGAGGGAGGAAAGGAGCTAGAAAATACTTGCTTCAACTTCCCAGAACAGTATCTGTTGAAGCTGGGCCAACATCCAGGAAAAAAAAGAAGGCAGGATTCATTAGCCCAGCAGATAACAAGGAAAAAAGCAACCCCATAGCTGAATCTGTGGATAACTCTCTTCTAACACAGTGAAGTGGTATTCTAAACAGCAGCAATACATGACTCCTCATTTCTCGCAGCTGTAGATAGGTTTAACTGGTAGTTATTTTCATTCAGAATAGAAAACAACATCCAAACTGACCATTGCAGACAGGGATGCTATGCTTAGATGAAGCATTTGTATTTTGAAGCTGCCACTTGCTGGAACTCAGAAAGAACACAATTTGGCCCCAAGAGATAATCAAAAACTAGTAGTGGGATAACAGAGAGCTACTGCTGGGACAGCCAAACAACGCCACATGACAGCAAAGAATAAAAAAAGTAAACCAAATTAACAACTGCAGCTTTTAATTTGAGGTCTGTGTAATAAATGAGGTTAGTCAAAAAGTTGCTACAACAGCACTTCACTGCTTGCTTTGCAAACTGAAAATGTTCCCCCTTTCCCCTCCCCAAGAAATTTAATTTCATCTAATATAAGAAAAAGTATTTATGGTAGTGAAATCTAAATCCAATGATCCTTAGCACCTAATCTTTTAGGTCTTTAAACTGCTCTTGTATTTAAAATAATTTCTGTCAGTCTTTTACTTTCAACACCACAAATTGCCTTTTATTTATCCTGATGCAGACTCAGGAAATATAAAAATAAATTTATCAGCTTTACCTGTAATGCACTGAAACTGTCCATCTTCTCTTCTTATTGTAAATGCTTCCCCTGGATTAACTTGCACAAGAATAACCTTAAAAATAAAAGAGTGTTTACAACCATTACACAGGAATAGGTTACAGAAGTCTGGTACATGCAAAAAAGACAACAGTTTTACTGGAAAAAAAGCAATTTTTTTTCTGATTAGGAAATACATTATTTTTTTACTTCATACTGCTTGCTGCCTTCTTTCCACAGGAAAAAAAGAGATAAGAACAAGTACAGGTGTTTTTAAACAAACATTTTTCAAAGAACCAAGGAGAGAAGAACAACTGACTAAAACAGTACTTGTACAAATTTTATTTTCTTGACTGCTTAGTATAATTAAAAAGCTCTTTATACAGCTTAAATTATTATTTCAACAAATTACATTAACTTCAACATTAATCAAACCATTACATAAGGTTTCAGAAGTCTAGAATTCCCAGTGTTTGAATTTTCATCATAACCACTTGGCAAACAGTTTTCAACATAAGGGAAATATTGTGTCATCTCCTTCTTTACATGATCCAAGCATGTTTGCACATTCATTAATGATAAAACATTATTAGAAGTCATGACAAAGTAAGTACACCGGATGCACAGCATGAAACAATATGTATAGTTTTATTTGTGGAAAGCTGTTTACCCTAATTTTGTAAACCCAAGCAATGCAGAATTGATAGCAAAGCATACTTATCAGCCAAAATAAACAGAGGAAGTCTGACATGTACCAAAGCAGAAGCCTGTTACCATTTTAGACTTCTGTATTCTTATTTGAAACCTGCCTTTCTGTAAGAGAAAAAGTTTATAACCATGAAGAACCGAGCTAAAATTATGAATAAAAAAAACCCAAACTACCAACCCCTCAAAAAAACCAACAGAAGGGTAGGTGCATTTCATCATTTCCTTTCTGGACACATCATTCTTCAGTCTTGCTTGCACGTGTCTAAATAGGGTGTATGTCCTCCTCCAGATGTGAATTAAAGATCTTTATATACGCAACTCTTCAATATTATGGCCAAAAATTTACTCTGTTAAATTGCTAACAGAAAATAAAATTGGTCTTGTTTACAAAAAAGAAAACAGGAAACTTCAGTGTTATTCATTTTAAGAATACCGGAGAGAAAGGAAAGGGTGAGGAAAAGGTAGAAATCATACAAATTCCTCCCCCTCTAGTAGAGCGATGTTATGAATTAATGCAAAGATGGCAAATTCTACCCTAACATAGCTGCAACTTTGATGAGATTTGATGGATATTCACATTTTCAAAAGTTAAGCCACATGATTCAATACTGATTTAGCTCTGTTTTGAGCATGCACTTTAAAATGTGGTACAGTGCTGCTACTCGAGAAAGATGTCTCCAGAAGCTTTAGGCTCTTTGAGAAAAGACCAACGAATTATATCACTATTTACATTTTATCATGCTAATAAATTTTCCAGATCTTCTAAAGTGTGTCTGAATATAAAATTCAGTAAGAGTTAGCTTTCCTAACATAACCTAGACTTAGAAACAAGAAGATTTTAGACATGAACTTCAAGTAAGACTGACAGGTCTTCAGAAAATATTGTATTGCCAGAGTTTATTGTAAGTATTTGAAGGCGGCATTTTAACAACTGGGTATCACCTTCAGAACATGATGAAGGAGAAAAATATGACTGGATTGAGTTCTTATAATTTCTTTTTCAGACTCCACAAGCAGGCATAACTTTTTGAAGACATATTTAATTGATTTACGTTCTCCTCTCCGCTATAATTGAAAGCTTTAACTTGAAGCTTAGACTGGAATAGAAGTATGTAAAAACTTCACAAGAATACACGAGAACATCTTTCCATCTCTTATGTTGGGTTGGATAACCACATTTGCCTAAGTCTTTTGGCCGATTTAGTATGCCCTAAGTCCTGGGAGAAGCCCTTCTGGCTGCAGCTGACATGTCAATCTGTACAATTTTCAGCTCAATATTCTTGGTCTACACCGTATAAATGATGAGAAGTAGAAAAGCTGCAAAGCCCTCAAAGTTTTAGGGCAATGGATGGTATAATTCCCTTGATTCCTACTCTTAAAGTAACATGGAATGGGGGATGACTGGTATTCCTGTAGTGTTTCCATTTTTTCTGTGTCAGGGCCTGAGGTTCATAACCTGGGTATTAACGTTGCCTTGGGAACCTGCTTGTTTTCCTCCTCCAGACCTCTGCTGCAGGAAATCCAAAACGGAGGCTCCAGCTAGCAGAGTGGATCCAAGTGTGGGAATACACATACTTACCCGATTGCAGCAAGTGGGCCCTCTGCCTCCTGATTTTCTTTTGTAGTGGTTTCTCCTGTGTGAGAATCTTTGTTCCTCACTTCACAGCTACTCTGAGAAGGTAAAGGCTCAGCAGGCCAACCACGGTGTAACATGGTGAGAGGGGACACTGTTCAGCAGTGGCTGTGCCATGAGGCAACAGGTCTCCTGATGGAATCCAGTACCACTCTGACACTCAGGATGTCATCAGATTTTCACATCTTGAGGACATCTGACTTCCATTCGAAAGGGTAGGGAGACTCCCTGACTTAATGCAGTTTAATTAGATACTCAGTTCCCAAGAACAGGAAATTGAGCGTTTTTGTCAATGGACTATTAGTCTACTTGATGCCTGACTGCATATTTATTTCACTGGGTCCCACTTTCAGCCTTGTTTTTGTGTTGTGCATTCACATTTGTATTTTACAACTGTTCCAAGAGAGGCTGTATTTGTTGTCAAGTGTGCCAAAAGAGTCTGAATCAGGGCTGAAGTAATTGCAGAAGTTTCAAGAACTGCTGGCTTCAAAAGCCTTTGTCTTGGGGTAATGTGTCAACGTGACCAGCACTGGTTGCTGTACCAGCCTTATCACTGCTGAACCCCACAGAGTAATCACTGCTTCAAGAAGGACAGTTTTGACACTTACCACTTCAGTAGATGCAATGTGAAATAAGAAAAATTAAAGCTCTGCACAGAGAGAGAGAGAAACCGATACCTTTCTGGTCAGAAGAGATATTACCAAAAGACAGACAATCACTCACAGGGATTCCCTCTTATCTAATAAAAATCTGCCGCACATAATCAACAATGCAAGAAAATGTCTCTAAAGGAAAAGGTAACATGGATCTTTCATGGCATCATGTGTCAGGCAAATAAAATTTACAGGTTGCTTAGTAGTTATAGCTCTTTCATCTCATTCTAGGTGGCTTTGCTCAGGCTTGCACATCTCATTGTCCAACAGGCTGCTTTATGAACCCTGACATCAGTACTTACGAAAATCAAGGTCCTCATCTTTCACACTGAATATTCTAGTCCTCGATCTTCTTCCTCTTCTGGGCAAAGCATTCACATTGGCTGGAACTAAGTGAATAGCTTTGGGAAAATCTGATGGTTCAGTCTCTCTTATGCCTCAATCTTTTTGTGACAAATCCTGTTGCTTTACTCCCAGTGTCTAAAGCTCTGCTATCCGAAGGCAAACACGCATTATTCTAACCAGATTTCCATTGCCTGCTCCTCTAAGGTAATTATGATAATCTGAAAAAAAACCTCATTTGTGATGTGTCAGTCTCAGTGGGAGGTACATTTAACACAGCCACTTTTCAAATACCATTTCTCTTTCTAAATCAACATAACACTAATTAAGGACCTCACAAGCTTAAGAAAATAATGGGAAGTTAAGACACTGAGGACTTAATACAAACTCTAGAATCCTACAAGCACTTTTAAAGTATGACCAACTATAACAGAATCTAATAAAATTTAGAAGTGTAGTTTCTCAATGCTAACACAACTTTGACTCAAGATATTTTTTGTCTCAAGTTCAAAATATGTTAAGGCATTGCTATTAAGAAATGGGAGTATTAAGGTCAACAACTAATTTTGTGTAATTTCCACTGGGACTATAAATTGCTTCCTATAAACAGTAATTTAATGGTGATCCCCATGACCTCAATACAGTTCCTGATGAAAAACAGTACAGAATCTCTTTCTAGAGAATAGCATACAAGTTGACAAGACTGCAGCTATACAATTATCCTAAAAAACAGTTCTTACATAAATAAAACAAAATTACCAGCTCATATGACTAAAGTTTGAAATACCCGAAACATAGCTGCCAAAGACTGCCAGAGTATTAACAGTGAAATTTCATACTTTTCAATGGTACTTAATTTATTCTACAAGAGATATTTTTGAAGATAAACCCAGATCAAATGAACAACATACTAAGCTTTGTAGTAGTTTAATTAAATATGTAGGGATTATAGAGGTTTCTTCTTAGCATAATATTAAAAGCAAAATCCATTCTAAAATCATAGAAAGGCATTGCAAAAAGGAATAGCATTCGTTAAACCTCCTTCTTAGCATGGAATACTTGACTTTTTTCCTGATTTTAAAACATTTACTTTGCTGCCCATCCACTGTCAATTCAAGATATGCAGCCTGGATTAGCAAAGACCAGCTTCCTAACAAAACCGAATCATGCCACATATTGGAAAGCTCAAAAGGTTTTTCCTGAAATTGCTGTTTAAAGTCAGGCAGCTGCTCAAGCCAAATAAGAACATAAGAAATGTGCTCATGGTCTGGGTCAGCAGTCCATCTAGCCCAGTACTTTGTCTCTATCAATTAGAGATGCTATTTAGGGACAGGAAGTGAGCCAGGCCACTTTCTGCAGTCCATCTCTCATTGTCCATGAGTTTGTCTAAAGTCAGTTTGCTTACACTTTGAATTGCCTCCACAACCTCCTACGGCAGCAAGTTCCTGAAGCTCACCTTTTAGCCATTATCAAACAAACAATCTCCTGCTAGTTAAATGCCCCTAGATCCTGTGCTATGGGATTTGCTGAACAACAGTTCTGAGTAAATTTCATCCACCTCCATTTTTTTTCAAGCCTTAGTGTTTTCCCCCTCTTTGTCCCCAGTCTCTGCAAACTGAGGAGTCCTAATGTTTCTAATCTCTCCTAGGAGAGCCACTTCATCCCCTTGACCACATCAGTGGTCCCTAAAACCACATCTGTATTAGCAAAGTAACCAGCGCTTGGGAACATCACTTGGGATGATGAACAACATTATAGCAGTCCTGAGCACAACACGGGCCAATGCCAATGAGCAGTCTTCTCCCAGGGAATATTGGAAACTATTCCGGAGACCACTCTTACCAGGCAGTCTACACAGACACTCTTTCTAGAGGAAAAGATAGTTTACCAGAACAGACTTGTTCCATGACCCTTAGCCTCAGTCTCTAGGAACATTCTTGAGCACACTTAAATTACTAATCTATAAACACTGCCCAACAGTAGTCTCAAGAAGCATTACAACATTTTGCCTTTTTTGAAGGACTAGTTAAGAGACACCCTCTTAATTAGCTTTGAAAAAACCCTGTTCTTCACCTTAATCATAATTTGAGCTGGTCTTATATGATAAATACACTCTTAAAATACAACAATCCTATATAAAACTATTTTATAGTATTTCTCTCCCCAAAGAATTTAAAATTAATATATAATTTTATTGTAACTCAAGTAGTATGATCACGTCCAACAGAGACATGCAATATCAAACAATATCAATAGATATAATGATGATTTCACAAGAATTTCATTTGAAGAACTTGTATATGATTTTGCTTTACTATATCAGTGTAAGTAGGATGAGAAAGTATTCTGATTTTGCATCTAAAGAATCAAAGGCAGTATGAACATTCGAAGAGAAGAATGCTCAATGTTTCTTATTTTTATTCAGTAAACTATCTGCAAGAGAAACTACAGGATGCTTCTGCAGACTGAACCAGGAAAGCAGTTGAATGTTTTTTCAAGCTCTGTAGCTTATTTCTAACACTGACAAAATGAATTTGATAAAAATGGCTGGAGTCAGAAAAAATGTTATAAGACTAAGGATACAAACAACAGAGCGGAAGGGAAATCTGTGCAAGACAGAGCTACAGCCACCTTGACTCAGAGGGCTGCTCCAAAAAAGGAAAAACTTAGGGCCAAATGTTAACACTCACCTCCAGAAAAGTCTAGAAGTAACTTTTATCAGCATGAAGCACAGGCTGCAAAAGCCAAAATAAGATTCTCAGAGGTACTTTGCTCCACCAATATGGTCACAGCAATGTCTTTTAAAGGCAGAATGGAAATGATACAAACATAGCTGATTTATATCTTACTAATCCTTATCTTTACAGATACAGAATACTTTCTTAAGCAGCCTAATGTTTTTCTTCCACCAGACAAATACGTAAGTTAAGGTATTTCTTCACTGGAGCACAGTGAGGGACAAAACGGAATTTAAAACACAGAGCTGGCTAATCCTGCTTTGAATATGTTTGTTTGCACACTAATTAAGGCCAAAAAGCGCATTAACTCCACTGAAATAACAGTTACAAACGACCCCTCATTCTGTCAGTAAGATCCACACTTCTACAAGCATCTCTACTTCCACTTCCACCCTACTAGCAGAAGTGATATATGAGCAGATTGCCAGGTTTCAAGATAATTTCAGCTAGCTGATGGGAAAGAAAAGCATCATCAAATTCATGGCATCACAAATACCTATTTACAGTACAACATGTAGGGAGAAGTTTTCCCAATGCTCTCAGTCACCAAAAAAACTATAAATAGGCTTGCACAATTAATGACTCTTCTCCATCAGGTGGTTAGTAAGCAAGACTGAAATAAAACCTATGGATATTATTGTGAAGCACCAATACCAAAATTGGCTTCCATCCTGATAAGGGCCCTAGGTGAGGTGAAAGACTTGCAGAGCAGTCTAACAAAAAAGCTTAGGACTAATCCACAAGCATGCTATTTCACTGCTTTAAGGCAACATCTTTCCATAGCAGAAACTGTAAATACGATTAGAACTCCAAACTATTTCTGTCTCCATGGAGGGGAAAAAAGCCACTAAGTAAAACCCAAAATAAGCCAATGAGCTCTAAAAACTAACTGAGTAAGAAATTTATCATAGCAAGTTTATCACATTTTTCTCCTTTAGCTCACTGTTATACATGTGTAAAAACAGCTTGCTGAATAAAACTCTAAGGCTGAGGAACAAGGCTCCCTCCTCAAATACACACACACTGGACAGTACAGTCAGCCAAAAAACAGTGCCTCAAAAATATTATGCATACTTCTATCAAATACATATATGCAGTGGATCTATAAGGCAAAAGAGATTTTATTGGAAAAAACTACGTATGCAAAATATTATTGCTAATATATATATAGAGATAATATTTTTAATTTATTGTTTAGGTTCTGGAAGTTTAAACTTAGTCTGAAGTAAAAAAAACCCATCCAAACAACAAATGATTGTGTCTAGATGTATACTAGATGATCTTTCACACAGGCACAAATGAAAACAAACCCAGAATTAAGACAGTTGCTAACCTTCTCCACCCTGCTCCATAAAGGTATGAAGACCTACCCAATTTGGGGAAATTTTTGCAGATCGGATTTGAATAAGGCTTATGGAAGAGAGTCTAGCATATCACTACCACATAAGGATGATCTAAGTATTACACATTTAAAGCCACAGTTCAAGTAATACCTGTATTTCTAAAAGTACAGGACTGGCTGAAATACAGTTTCTAACTCTTCTAAGCCAGCACAAACATCAAGAGATTCAATTCTGATACAGTAAAATTTTGTTTACAAGTTTGGTAATCACAGCCACATTTTCAAATCTTTTGTAGCAGGTAACAAATTGTGTTGCCCAAATAAATGCCTTTATACCTAAAAGCTTCTCTCTCTGTAGAAAAAGTTATTAGCTACTAAATATACAACATAATTTAAAAATATTTAGTTTTCCTAATACCTATGCGGTCAGCAAAGTCTTAGCTGAAAGACTGAAACTATAATTTTAGTTGCTGGGATAGAAGAGAAATATTTTTGTATTTGCATTAAAGAAAAGTCTACATACACCGAGTTCTGTCTATACAAAATATCTTAGCTCTCAAACACATCCTTCAGTATCAAGGACTATCAGCCTTCTGAAGGGGGAAAGTAAAAGTTTAAGTTTTTAAATCCTGATTGAGGCTAATGAAACCAAAATACATTAAATACTTTGTGTCATGTGTGAAGTTGCGGTATAAGCCCACTTGAGAACTGGCACTCTGCTCTTTTTGCAGGCTAGCACTGTCTATCACCACGAAGGCAAGAAAACCAAAGGAACCAGACTGAATTGCAGTGTAAAGGGATATTTGGAACCCTTCCCTCTCCCCAGCTGCCCCCACCTCCCACTGACAAGGAAAGGAACTGAATGAGTTACTTGATGTCTTCCTCTAAAAGAAGTTAGTTACGCTTTGTGAATTTACATATTTTTCCAGAATAAGTGAAATCTGGGACAAATTTTCCAAGTGAGTTAAAAGCCTCTGAATATACGTAACAAAAATGCTAATAGATCTACCACTAAATATACCATTAACAAAAAAAAAAAAGCATCCCTTAGCAGCAAAGCCAATTCATAGTCTGGCATGCATATTTAAAATACTGAAAAATGTGGGGAAGTAAGAAGGCAAGGAGAAAGTGGGAGGAAAAAGCTAGGACATGTTATGTTCATTTTATCCATTGCTAAAATCATATATAATATGAAGGAATATGAGAATGTTATATTATAACTGTGGTTAAAGTATATTTAAATGAAAGAACAAAGTAAGAGACCGTTACTGTACAACAAAAGATTACAAATTGGAGCAAAACAGTACTACTGAAAAGCACATTTCTGTTTTTCTCTCATTCTGGAGTGGTTTTGGGGGGGATGTGTGTGGTTTTTGGAGTTGTAGGGCATTTTGGCTTTTTCCTCCAAACAAACTTCCAAGAAACCAAGAGGATAAAGTGTTCCAAAACATTTCCCTGGACCTCTGAAACCATAATTTAAAGAGAATCAAATCAAAATCTATTTCTATACTATCAGAAACAATGTTCTTTTCTGAGATGTTTTACTAGGAAAGAGACAAAAGCTTCAGGGTTGGGTTTTTTCATTTTTTTTCTTATTAATCTGAAAACATCTATATTTAGCATTATATGGTCATAGGTGCTGAGTCAGTAGCAAATGATTGTCAGCAAAAATCTCAAATAATGAAAAGACTTTACCAAAAATCTTATTTCTAAATGCACTAGTAATATACATCAACATAAAAAAAAAAAAAAGACAGCAGTGGTTTGTCTAAAAACACTGCAACTGAAATTAACTCAGCAGTGCTGATGAGAAGTATTTTAGCCAAAAGGACAAAGGTAAATTCGTTTCTGAACATTTTAAAAATTTAGGAAAACACTGTAGCTAATGCTTTTAGTCATTCTGACTTCGAAATTTTTTAAAAACACTCAACTAAACCTGTTAAGAGGGGGGTACAGCCAAGCCCTTTGTAAGATGAATACTGTATCTTTAACAGTCTGTCTGCAACAAGATTAAAAAAAGGTGTATTTCTGGAAAACGGTGAATAGAGTACAACAACACAACTTCCAGGCAGAGCCACATTTATGCTCTGTCATTAGGGCACATATTCAGAACAATTACATTTTTTCTCCACTAATAGCTCCAATCAAGATGTTAATTAGTGGCATGCTTTATCTCGTAACCCATTTCAAAAGCCTTAGCACTTTGACTTACTGTTGCTCGCATCCTTTTATTTCTCTCATTCAACTGGTGCTACCACAGTGACAAAGGATGAAGGAAGATTCAGCAGTCACCACTCCGGCTGCTCCAATCTGTTCCATTCACTTAATACTGAGGTAATCTTCGGTGCAGTGATGAGCACTGCCTCCCCCTTCATTTAACAGGGCACCTTAACCTAAACGCCACGCCGGAGTATCTCCCTTTACCTTCCTCTGTAGCTGTGCACCCACAAAGCATGTGGAGGCAGGATGTGAAAGGTAGGATCAATTAACAATATAGTCAGCAATACCTACCTCAAGCCTTCCTTCCTATCAAATTAGCCAACGTACAGTGAGCTTCCTGCTATACACGAATGTATCATGTCACCATAGCAACTAAATCAACAAATAGCTGCTGCAGCATCTGCTTCTGGATCATCTAACGTCAGTCAACAGAAGGTTCGGGTTTAAGAGAACAAAGCTTCCAAATATATGCCATTTTATAACTGCATTTTTAATTTAGCCTCCTGATTCCCAGATAGGATACGCTAGCTCGGAATGAACCAACTTCTGACTTTATACTTGAATCTATGATGCAGCTCATGACTTCAGTTTGCAAATAAGCCAGAAAGGAGGGAAGGAACCCCCCCACACTTTGTAAGAGAATAAAAAGATACAGCAAAGAAATAATCAACTGGATTCTACTGCACTTTTTCTTAAATATTGTGCATTAACACTCTATACTGTGCATTTATTAGGTACATTAAGAGGCATGAAAAGAAAGAAGTATTTCCCAATTTTGCTTTATAATTTACATACATCTGTCCTAAATAATACTATAAACAGAAATACCTTTTATTAGATATTAATATTTAAGACATTTCAGATGGCTAACAAAGATGGTTTCCCCTCTATCAGTCTCCACTAAACAGCTGAACTGAAAACATCCAATATTAGTTTCTTGCACTCTCACATCTGCAGTCTTCAATCCCAACAATAACAGGCACCCGCTGGCATACCTGCACCTGTGGAAAGATGGCTACGTAGGGCAAAACACGCATCCTGCCCTTCTCGGGAGAAACGACTTCAACTACCACGTACGCATCAATTTGGTTCAACTCCTAACCCATACGTGGACAAGATATATGAAACTACTTTGTAACAACTTGGTATCTGGAATGCGACAACGTGAGATTACTGATTAAATGTTGCCTGAGGTATAAAAAAAAATTACTTGGATAGTAATGTCTTCAAAGATAATAAGCAAGTGTACACACACATACACACTTTTACGTTAAAGGACTCAAACTTACAGCCCTTACAATAAAACTTATAACAAAAAAGTAACTTTCTGCTATTTTAACTTCCAGTCATATTCCTAATGTTTGATCAGCACAAAATTCTTTACCAAGTAAAAGCTTTCTAGGCTCAAGGTATCAGTTATTCATATCCAGTATAATTTTATTATTGAAAACATTTACTTTTAGTTTTCAAAGCCATTGTTGTTTTCATCTATGTACAGTCTTTTGCTACAAAATAAATCATTACATCAGGGTTGGCTGCACAGTGTGTGATCCAGTGAACAGGGAAAACTGGACACAGACTCAAGATGCTCTATCTCTGTTGCAACTCTGACACAGACTTACTGTGATCTGTGGGTTTGTCACCTCACCTATGCCAGAGTTTCCCTGTTTCTAGGACTAGTACAACAGCATTTGTATGTCCCTAAAACCTACTGATCAAAGAACGCTGCAAGACTTGAGCATATTCATTAGCAGCACAGGAATTGCCAAATGGAATCACATCTATGGTCCAGCTAAGGTGATGTCAGTTACAAATGCAGCACAAGTCATTTTTCCATTGACTGTGTGTTGTAAATCTGCTGTTCATATCATAGCGATGCTCATGAGAACTACTCTTTTCTACAATCAAACCCACTAACATTCAGAAAACAGATTAAAGAGGAAAATGCAAAAGATCTATGTAACAGGTATCACAGACAGCGTAAGATTATTAAATAGGAACAGCTGACACATCAGTAATAAAAGCTAAATTAAAACAGGGTCTTAAGCCTTTGGCAATTTAAAACAATTTAAGGATTTCATGGTTGTGAAGAATATTACTTCCAACTAATTCTTTCTTAAAGTCATCATAAAGATTTTTCTATCTCCATCTTCTTTCAGACTTCCTAAAGACTTCCTCCCTCCCCATTTATGTTGGCTAGTAACCAATAAAGACTTCTGAAAACTTTCAGTTGAGCACTGCACAGTACCATACCAATTCATAGCAGACTAAGCACACAACATTTCTGTGGTATGTATAAGAAAAAGTAATGTTAGAATTCTCTTTTTTGCCTTAAATTATCTTCTGTGTTTTAGTATGAATGACAGAGGAAAACAGGCTTCTCATCATTATTTATGTGTCCTATAGATATTGATCTTTGTCCAAGTAACACAATGCAACACTCTCAACACTAAAGTTCTAAAATAATCTATTTTCTCCCAAATCTATTTGAGCAAATTCCAATTTACAGGTTTCCCACAAGTACACAATTTTCTATCCTAGCATCTGCTAATACTGACTGATAATCTAGAGGGATCTAACTCCAAATATGGAAAATAACACTTTCCTAATGAAGAAGAGAAAAGGCCTGGGTAGTAAAGGCCATTAACTAATCTTTGTTTTCAGGACTAGGGAGCAAATCCATACAGAATTAAGTTAATGTTATATAATATGTTGCAGTAACAATTTACATGTTTAGGATTTTGAAAAAAACAAACACAACCCAAACTATTTCAGCTTAAACAAGTAGTAGCAGCATGTCCTGAAGAAAGCGAGAGAAAGAAGCCATCTTTTCAGTGACGTGCTCCTAAGGCTTATGTACATTTTCAGAGAAAAGAGCAAGCAACTCTGCGTCATTTTTCTAAAAGGCAGCTGACAGATAATAAAAATCGGCAAACATTTCATCTTTAACCACTGCTACAAGATACTGTCAGCAACAGTGAATGCACTAAGGTGACAGAATATCCTTAGAAGCAACTGGAAACAGGGAGGTTGGAAAGATGACTAGACTGTTCAGTGGCACTGACATTCAAAAACCATAGATTTCAACAAGCTTTCACTGCTTTTTGTAGAAAGGCAGGTTGGAAAAATCTGAGAATTAGTGATTTTTTTTTATTCTAGCAGATAAATTGATTTTATTTAGACTAGGTTTTTTAAATTCTTACTGTACTCCTAAGTTTCCTCCCCTTCTCTCTATGTGAAAGATGATCAGCAGAAAGCTGATTGCTGAGGAGGGAAGGGGAAGGAAAAAAAAAAAGATGGTTTGGAGCCTCGTTTTCTGAGAAGAACCAGTAAGAGAGAAACATAAAAATCTGCATCTAATGTCACCGGTAAGTGTTCAAGACTTGTCAGTGTCCACGTGTAACAGTGTCAATCAGCGTATGTTGCCTAAGTGTGTCAGTCTCATTCTTTATTGTTGAGAAATACTTACATTTTTTTAGCTACTTGTTCCTGCTTTGTCTTGTCTCTTCTGCATTCCCAGTTCTCACGGCTTGGCTAAGCAAAGTTTTATTTCTCTCACAGCAAATCCAATCTGTTTCATTAGCATTGACACAGCCTGTGGTTAGCAGATAGTGCACAGAAAATTTGCTACTTAAATAATCACACTATTGTATCTTTAAATCAGTAAAAGTATAAACATAAGGGTAACAGAAGTGTTTCAAAGAATCTTGATCATGCGACAGACAAACATTTGTGCTTCCAAGTTTCAAGCCAATCCTTGTTTACAGGGAATTAGAAGGAAGCAATGTTAGGGACAGTCACTGAACTCTGGAACTTTCTGAGGCATCTGGTCCTGGCCAGTGGTTAGACACATCAACCTCTATAAATAAAAACTGGAAGACTTCAACCAGCTTATGCTTATTTCACAACGATTTGTTGTTTGAAATCCACAGGCCTTTAGCTTTACAACACTAAGCAAAACTGGATGAGGGATACAGCTTGTACTGCATAGCAAAGCAGTAACAAGGGCCAAGCTTTCAGCTAAGACTTTGCAGGGGCTAGTCCCCTCAGTAGGCCCTTTCCCTGATCAAGCTGTGTATTTGCAACAGTCCAAAACAGAATCAGGGAGTAAACTTTCATTTAAGTTATATCTAGATGCACTGAAACGTAGAAGACTGCCAATTTAATTTTGGAAAACTAAGTTATTTAACTAAGACTGTCTGAAATGAAAATTACAACTAAAAAACACCCCAAAGCCCTAGTTGCTTAAGATGCTACTAAATGTTCAGAGAATCAAAAACTTCATTTCTAAAAAGAAAAAAAAAATTTTTTTTTAAAAGTGCTGTAAAGTGCTACAGGTGGCATTGTTCAAAGCAAGCCAGGCACTTTGAAGATTTTTGATCTGATTTGCAACAGTTTTTTTAGATATTATATTTAAAATAAATAAAACCCCATAACCATCTCTTCCTGTAATAACACTGTCTTCTTCACAACACTTGCAGAATCAAAACACCCTTGCAATTATGTCAATTGAGCATCAAAACTGAAGACACTTTTCAGCTGTACTTCAATTGTATGTACTTCGCAATTCCTGTGCTTTGACTGCAGGCTATACCAGCAGTTGCCACAAAGTACTCTATGTCAAACAGGTATTATTTGGTGTTTCCCTATGCAAAAAAACCACTTCTAAAGACAGCCTACCTCCAGCCTCTCTGAATCTGTTGTGAAGATCTTAATGCTGAGGAAAGCAGAAGAATTAGTTTGCTGGTTAGCACACATTTGAAACAAGCTAAACAGTTGTGCCATTGTTAGTTTTGCCAGTATTTTCCTACCATATAATAACTAGTGATAAATAAAAAAAAAAAGAATCTTTCAAACATTATGAAAGCCAGCCAGGATGAACAAAGCGAGGTGGACAGTTAACAGATTTGCTAATGATGATGCAAGTCAATGGCACTTTACTTACTCAAAAGAATTTGTTTGTCGGTAATATCTGGACATGTCTGAAAGTGTGCGCAACCAGTTAGGCATTCACCATGAAACAATATCCAACATTATAAGGCAGTCATGATCAACCTTTGGCCTAACAGCTGAATGCATTATTTCAAAAAGGTCATAAAGCTACAGTTGAATCTCCCTCTGTAGACTGAGGCAGAGCCCTTTCAGTCCTTGTCCTGACTTCCTTCACCCTTCTGAAGTACAAAGGGAGGACTCGGCAAGCAGGGTAGACACTTTATGTGCCTCCCCTACAACCACTAAGTGCCATGAACAGCAGGTTACTGATGGAGATCTTCACCCAGCAGGCAGCAGCTGAGCTCACTCTGGCTGTGCAGTATTCTCTAATTTATGTAGTTGTTTCAAGGGCTGAAGTGATAGGTGGGAGAAGAAGGTACCACCTTCTTCTTTTTCAAAGGACTCTGCTGAACAGCTCAAATCAAAATTTGTAATAAATATCCTTTAAAAACAATCCCCTCCTGCAATGCAAGTGTAACAATTAGGAGAAAAATACAAATAAGCAAGCTGAAATTGAATTTGGACATTCAGTTTCTGAAGAGTTTAGAAGATTTAAGAAACATACAAGCTGTTGGTTTAGAAAGTATATGGATGTTGTGGTTTAACCCAGCAGGCAGCTAAACACCACACAGCTGTTCACTCACACCACACCACTTCCCCTAGTGGGATGGGGGGGAGAGAATTGGGAAAAAAAAAGAAGTAAAATTTGTGGGTTGAGATAAAGATGGTTTAATAGGACAGAAAATGTAGGGAAATAATAATTATGATGATGACGATGAAAGAATATACAAAACAAGTGATGTACAATGCAATAGCTCACCACCTGCTGACCAATGCCCAGCAAGTTCCCAAGCAGTAGCCTCCCCGGCAAACTAGCTCTCTAGTTTACATAGTGAGCATGATGCCATATGGTATGGAATATCCCTTTGGGCACTTGGGGTCAGCTGTCCCAACTCTGTCCCCTCCCAACCTCCTCACTGGCAGGGCAGAATGAGAAGCTGAAAAGCCCTTGACTTAGTGTAAGCACTGCTTAGCAACAACTAAAACATCAGTGTGTTATCAACATTATTCTCATCCTAAATCCAAAACACAGCACTATACCAGCTACTAGGAAGAAAATGAACTCTGTCTCAGCTGAAACCAGGACAATGGACTAGTAAAGAATTTTATATTTCCCAACATTGTTTCTGACAACTCAGATTCCTGTTTGGTGATATAGCAAGTTAAAAAGTCCATAATATTTAAGACTGATGGATGTGTCTAACATTTCTACCTTAAATAGAGCACAGAAGAAAGTGCCAAAGGAAGAACTGTTTTCTCTAGTTATTCAAAATAACATTTCATTAAAAAAAAAAAAAAGAATGCTAGGAGTTTCAATAGCACTTCTAAAGTACCCTTTTTTCCCCTGATAAAGTTCCCTATACACTCAGCTCTGTGCAAATCCAGGTATCACTGTATATCAAAACACTGTGTGACAACACAAACTGGAGCTGGAAGAGAAATTAAAGGCTATGTCCTCAATTTGATCAGGCTGGGAAGGCTCAGTCAGTACTGAACCAAGGGCTTGGTAGGAGACATCTCTACAAGCCCAATCCTCTCCCATATATTTTCTCCTCTACTTCCGAAAAGAAAGGGAGAAAAATTAGAGCCAAGGGCAATTTTTGCTGCAATGTGTAAACCCGAGTCTATCTCTTCCTGAAGAATGTCATTCTGGCTGCTCTATAAAGTGTATAACACTAATACACAGAAGGTTAGGTGGACTTTGCCCAGTTATAAATAAAGAAACCTCTTAATCACCAAGGGGGGAAAAAAACCAAACCAAAACAGGCTTCAGCTAGCAGGGGATATACTTCAGATTACTTGTTTGCAAAGCGTGTAATTCTCACATATTAAAAGTGGAGTTTCTGTAGTTAAAAATATGACTTTGCAAAGCGGCTACAGAGAGATTACAATAGCTGTCTTCTGAGGAAATGTACGTAAGCAATAAGGGTGATTTCATAGGTCTTGGACTCTGGCACTCAGGTCCTGGCTTACTCGGCATTAAGTGTCCCATGGCACAAAGAAGGGGAGAGAAGGGGACAAAGGAACATGCCTCAGTCCAGGACACTGCTTAGACATAACGGTACCCTTCCAAATCTTACTGAGAGATGATCATGCAGACTCAGGAACTGGGCCCACTTGCAACAGACTGCAGAGAGGAACTGGGCTACCTGCACCTCCTCACCTCATAAAAAAGAAGAAAAACACCCCAACAAAAAAACCACACAGATCTTTAGTCACCTTCCTAAAACATGAAGGATATCATCTTCCAGACATGCTTATTTCTCCCAATGCACTATGTTAGCAATGCACTATGTTAGCAACCCACAGTGACTAACTGACTTCAAATCCAATTTTCACATGTCATCCAATTCTCCCAAATGTCAGTTTCTGAAGAGATTCATTCAACAGGGGAAAACTTGCCTAAGTATCTTGGGAGGAATCTACTGTATCAGAAACCAAAATTAATCTAGGATTCTCATCATGCAAATGAAAACACATTTTAGAGAGAAAGAGGAGGGTTACTCAGAGAAGGTTTGGAAGGATACTTCGTTCCATGAATTTTCATACTGAATACAAGTAGGAAAGGCTATGAACTACACAGCTTTTACTCTTGTTTCTATACTTATTTTCAGACAACTAATATTAAAATATATTTGGATGCTACTATAAATTGTGCAATAAATATGATGCTGCTTTCTGATAACCAAAAGCAGCATAGCATTCACATAAAACTATACACCAAAGAATTTTGAATCCTTACTTTCTGCTGAGGATGATGGCTGCTTCTAGGAAATTTAAAGCAAGTTTTTAATGCATCTGCAATCAAGGATACAGTTTAAATACTTAAGAGAAAATTCTGATCTCAAAGGCAATTTACACTTAACTAAGACAAAACTTCACTCTTCCTGACTAAAAATACGATTAACTCAGGTACAGAAAGGATCTAATAACCCTGAGGCATCAAAATTCACATCCTCAAAGTTTGGTGGGGTTTTTTGTGTGCTGTTATGTTTTAAAAATCAAAGCCATCAATCAGTTAAAAACTTTTACAGAAAAGATTTTTTGTATACAGAATGTCCCATGTAAGTTTGATTATGCATTTTCCAGTGATGGTTGCTACACAAAAGTACCAATCAATCCTGGAAAAAATACAGCTTGATAATCAGCTTCCATAATTCAGCATTACATGCAGAAGAGTTCCAATGATTCCAGTGAACACAGTTCTGGTGCGCTTCAGTGCTATGAAGTCAATGAAGGATGGAAGAATAATTATCAACTAAAAAAAACTAATGAATCTCCAAAAGGAAAAATTAGACATATCTGCTAATTCAATAGAGCCAAAGGGAAAGTTAAAAAACGAAACCAAAATAAAAAACATCCTCCCCTAAATTAAAAAAAAAAGCAGCCATGCATGTACTCTGTACTCTATAAAACCAAAACACAGATAAAGGAAAGGAAAACAGCACAATATGGAAAGCACTGAGAACAGTTATAACAGTATATGTTGTTAAACAGCTTCAGACGGATTTTTTTTTATTGTAGAGGAAAAGATCATGAAACACATGCAGTTCTAGGCTTGATTTTCAGCAGCAAGGCAAAAACAATGCAAGCTGGAACTTGATAATGTACCATATGCTTTTCAGAAATAGAAGCGTCAGAACTAAAACTGAGGAAAAGCATTTAGTAATCCAGTTTACATCTTCACCATTATATTTCTGCTGTGACTCCACATATGAAAACAATCTGAAAGCCAAAAAATGGGATTCTCAAAATTATTTAATTTGTTTTTATAGCCATCTATTACTCTGCTGACTGAAGATTTCCTCCTATGATAACAGGTTAATAACAACTTTAAGATTAGACGTTTTAATATTTAAAGGAGATATTAGTTTTAGAAATACTAACTTGCAGATTTGATACTAAATATCTATTTCAATTCAAAGAATTTGCATTTACACACAGTATATACACACAACCCCATGTTATGTATATACACACACAGAGAGACATACTACATATATATACACACACACAGAGCAGGACTTTTCTAAGTCCCACTAAGCATCTAAACTTCTGAATAAAGTTTAGAGGATAAGCAACCAGCTTCCCAAGCTAGAAGTATTTACTTTATCACTATACCTTGCTGACAAGTAAAGCTAACTAAAAGGTCAAACACTATGTGTCCCCATTCCCCAAAGAAAAGGAAACAGTTAACAGGTATCGGGCTACTTTGAGACTGCTATCTAACTTTTTGGTACTAAAGGACACCAAGACTATAGAGGGATGCCTCACTCTGCAACTGTTAGCTTTAGTGGGAAGGTGCTGAGAGGGTCCAGAACGCCAGGGTTGCTGCAAACTTGTGTCAGCAATTTACTGATTAGTCTTGGAATAGCACTGCTATAGAAACTTTCCAAAACAATTTAACATCAGTCTAATATCAGGAAAACAAAGTATCTGTTAAAGAAAGTAGTTTGAACTCTTGCCTCCTCATTTTCCTCTCAATCATGAATTTACCTCCCCTGACCAAATCAGGACTCACATAATCAAACACATCCTTCCTTTCCAGCCTCAGCAATAGTCACTAGAGCCTCACTGCAGTAGCTACTCTTACATGAAAAACTCTCAAGCACTTTTGTCCTCATACCATGTTTCCTCAGTGTCACTTGGTTTCTATCAGCTCCTGCGGATCTTCTCCACACTTCATCCACAGGCTTACTCACCACAAAGATATGAGGAATACACGACCCACGCATACTGAACACAGTGATGAGAAGGTGCAAAAGCAGTACTTTTGTGCTTAATAGAGAGGGAGGAGCTAATCAGCTTGGTCTTTGCTTTTAATTTTCCCCGGTTTTGTCCTACGAAACTAACAGCAGTCCCTTGTTCTGTGGGACACAGAAAGAAGCACTGAGTAGCATATGAACATCCACACGGTTTTCTGCCTGAACACATGCGTTCCTCTTTGTGGATTGTTTTGTTTTAAAATATGGTGGAAAGTTACAGCTTTAACCTGATCAGACACTTCCACTATTTGAAGCATATGACCTTTCATCTTAACATGTTCAAATATTTGTATTGCTATTTCACATTTAAACTGCTAGCAGAACTTCAAGTATTTGAAATAGATTATCTTGAAGATATGAACTGTTCTAGAAAAGTACTGAATGATCTATATCCATTTGGTAACTCAGTTACGCAGTATATACAACTTAAATTACAGCAATTATCATAGTTAATTCTAGTAAGATGCAAGGAGGGGGGAACTGATTTAAAAAACCTCTTGGATGTTTCACAACCGAACAAAAACTTGCAAGTTCCAGGATACGGTTAACTAGTCTAACATAGGAAATACCAAAATATAAACAACATTATTTAAATAAAGAGTTTTATACTAGATTTTTCAATCCTTTTTCAGTCAGGACTGGCTAAAACTAATTAGAATAGCTACAGTCCAACCTACACACCATGAAGACAGAAGAAGATACACATTTATTTACATGGCTAAAACAGCTCTGAATTTTGATTGTGAGTACACAATTAAGTTCTGCCAGCATTACAGATTATGTTACAGATTATGCAATCCAACACCACCATGCTGTTACAAAAGAAACTGAAGGAGTAGGTTTTGTATTTTAAGGAAGTAACCCCTACAAAATGTATGCATTGCAGCTAAGCAAATAGGAGACTTTCAGAAAAAAAGAGCAACTCCATCACGAAGGCAAAAGTCTTCACACTTCTCGTAGCTTCAAAGTCACAAAAAAAAGGAATACAGTGAAGTAATATTCTGGTTAAAATATTTTTCAAAAAATATGAAAAAACTCAGAATTATAGTGTGTTGCATTTGAATACATCACACTTCATTTGAAAGTATATACCACTTTCATTAGTGTACCATATAAAACAAACATAGCAAATAATTTTAAGACCCTTATAAATAAATAATGGCCTGCCTCACCCTTCTGTGGCCTAAGCCTTAATTGGGTAACTTTGACAGAGTAAACAGTACCTGCAATTCTGGATTTCCTATATTTCAGATATACAAAATATTTTCTGCTTAGTGGTGCTTTTAAATCACTGTATGCAAAAAAGGTTTCCAGTAAACTTTTCTGCCACTGAACAAATACATTTGCAGATTCTTCAGGAGTCATGCATCAGATGTGAAGGAAGGACAGAAAACCGAAGTCCTGACTTTCACTAGACATTGTGGAACACAGCACAGTAGACAACATTGTGGTATAACTGCTAGTTATCATAAAATGAAGAAATAAATTGACTTTATTGGTTACTAAGAATCTGTTCAGTACTTTCTGAAGATCCTCTTTTTTCTTTTTTAAAATAAACACAACCCCTATCAGTTCCACTTTAGACAGTATTCTTATTGACCAGCTTTTTTTTAAATTAAAAAAGGACACTAACAGCTTATATGATATTTTTCCCTTAAGAAGATTAACAGAAGGCCCCACAAATTCATTTCTTTGATGAAATTTCTTGCTTGTTTTCCAGTTTTAATCTTGCTTGGCAGGAGAAAAAGAGACAACATTTTAATGAAAAAGTATCCTCAAAAGAACATTTAAGCTCATATCTGACTCAAAATTTTGCACCATTACAGAGTAAGCTTCCCAGAACAGCCTGATAGTCTTATTTTTGGGGAAAGCAGAACAAGTAACTCAGTCTTAACTATCTCTGAAAGGTCAGGGTGATTAGGGGAGGTTACCAAGTACTGGAAGAAAGCAAATGTCACTGCAATCTTCAAAAAAAGGGCAAGGAGGAAGATCCAGGGAGCTACAGGCCAGTCAACATCACCTTCAGCTCTGGGAAGATAAGTGAGCAAATCTTCCTAGAAGCCATTTCCAAACACCTTAAAGGTAAAAAGGTGATTTGGAGTAGTCAGTATGCATTCACAAAGGGGAAATCATGCCTGATAAACCTGGATGGCCTTCTACAATGAAATTGCTAGCTTGGTGAATGAGAGGAGAGCAGTAGATGCTGTTTATCATGACTTTAGCAAGGTTTTTGACACTGTGTCGAATAACATCCTCACATAGAAACTGATGAAGTACAGACCGAACACAGGCACTGCGGTGGACTGAAAACTGACTGAACTGCCAGTCTCAAAGGGTTTTGATCAGCAGTGCAAAGTCCAGCAGGAGGTAATTCACTACCAACCTCAGTGGTTGATACTGGGGCAGATAATGTTTACTATCTTCTTTAAAAACCTAGGTGACAGGACAGAGCGCACTATCAACAAGTTTGTAAATGATACAAAGTTGGGAGGAGTGGTTGATGCAGTAGATGGCTGCGCTGCCATTCAGAGGGACTACCGACCAAGCAGAAGAAATGGGCCAGTAGGAATCTCATGAAGTTCAACACAAGGAAATGCAAAGTCCTGTACCTGAGGAAGAATAATCCCATGCACCAGTACACACTGGGGACTGGCTGGAAAGTAGCTTTTCAGAAAATGCATGGCAGACAAGTTGAGTCAGCAAGGCACCCTTGAGTCAAAAAAGGCCAACAGCATCCTGGGTTGCATTAGGAAGAGCATTGCCAGCAGGTCAAGGGAGGTGATCCTTCCACCTGTCCAGCACTGGTGAGATATCTGGAGTTCTGGGACCAGTCCTGGGGTCCCCAGTACAAGAATATGGGCTTACTGGAGAGAGTCCAGCAAAGGGCCACAAAGATGATGAAGGGACTGGAGCATCTGACGTGTGAGGAGAGGCTGAGAGAGTTGGGACTGTTCAGACTGGAGAAGCGATGTACCAGGGGTCATCTTATTATCAGTGGGCACGAATACCTAAAGGTGGAGGGAATAATCAAACCAAGCCAGATTCCTCTCAGCGGTACCCAGTAAAAGGGCCAAAGGCCACAGGCACAAATTGAAATAGAGAAATTCCACTAAAGTGTAAGTAATTATCTCATTGTGAGGGTGGGTTGAATATTGGGGAACAGATTGCCAGGGAGTTTGTGGAGTCCCGTATCCTTGGAGATACACAAAACCCAACTGGACATGGTTCTGGGTGACCTGCTGTAGTTGACCCTGCTTTGAGTGGGGGAAAGCTAGACTGCATCATCTCCAGAAGTCCCTTCCAACCTCAAGGGTTCTGTAATATATCTATAAGAATTTTTAAACAATAGTAAAAAGAAAGAATATTCACATTTAGGTAAAGGAAACAGTGGTGGTATGTTTAACTTTGTGTAGATGTGCTCTATTCTTCTTTGTTTGCAAGGCTTTAAAATTGATCTTTTTAGGGCAGAACATGTAAGGGAACAGTAACAGTTGTCCTCTCACATGTTACAGATTAATACTTCTAAATGTCAGTATTTGAAAGAATAATTGGAAGAGAAAGCAAGTTTGGATATTGTTTTTCCTTTTTTCTGGAATGTTCTATCCATAAATTCATTAATAAAAGATTTATCAGCTCCTTCTCCGTATTTAAGCTTCCCCTACATTGTGAAGATCTCACTGCAGCCCAAACCTTATCTCATGAACTGTTGCAATCCATTCTCCACTCTCATTTTAAAGGTCTTTTCTGTGTTTTTACCCTACAAATTAATTCCTCTTTATGATAAATAATTATTTCTTCTGCACAAAGATCAGGCATGGGAATGGCAGACTATGAGGGACTTCCCTAGATGATCAAGTCCAGTCTCTTGCTATCACAGGCAGTGATCTCTCAATCCATTTGGATACCTTAAGCCACTTATTTTTCACTCCTTTTCTCCCATTGGAAGCATCTCCAGAACTGTGCTTATCTGGGGCTTAAAATATTCTTCCCAGGTTAAAGATATGGAGAATGCATACATTTTTGCCAACACTCCTTCCTCACTGGAGCTGACCTTTCTCAAGGTTCTGAAACCATAATTATGAAGTTTTTCTATCACCTTGACTGGGTTTGTCTTAAAAAAAATAAAAAATAAATAAATTGGAGAAGTGTCCAGGTAGACACTAACATACAAAAGCAAGTCCCACCATTCAAGATACCCAGTTGCAAGCAAGTGTCAGTCTAGAGGCCACAGAGTTGTTAGTACATGTTGTGCCTTAGCTAGTAAGCTCTACCATAGGGGAAGCTTTATTAACTTTAACAAAGTCACGTGGTAATGTAAATAGATAGCTTCCAAATTAAGACTCAAGCATAGCTAGACAGCTTGGCAGCTGTTTGGTTCTATCCTTCTATGAAGATGTTCTTTCACAAGACAGATTTTCTGCTTTATATTTCTTACAAATCTCTTCTCTGCACCAGTTCCACCTTCACCTCACTCTCTAAAACACATACGTGACCAAAGCTGCACAAAAATATTCCAGATGAAAGCTTACTATCTTTTACAATGTCAATATGTCAATAATGCTGTTGGAAGAACTAAAAAAAAAAAAAAAAAAACAACTGAAGTTTCCTTACCTGTTGGGCTCCATCCCCGCTAACAATAGGGGAAGTTAGAAGAGGGATTTCACTACTTATAATCGAAGTGGTATCCAGTAACGGTGGATGTTCTGCCATCATTGATAGTACACTAATTCACAAGATCACCTGCAAAGAAAAGTTACTCAAATGGTTAAACTATATAAATATTTCTGAATAATTACCCTTAAAAAAAAGAGCCTCACTTCAAAAAAATTATTATGAAATTAAACACCTTTAGAAAGTATACTTCCACAATATTCCAGCAATCATGTAAACTTGAAGATGTGTTTTGTGAGCTAGTGTAAGCCTTATACAGAGGGTAGGTCTAGACCCCCTCTACCGGCTGAACCTTAGAAGAAGATACATCACAGCCTTGGAGCTAAAAAACCTGAATCTTTTAACGTTGATTATAAACCAAGATTTTGTGCGCTGCTGACAAAATGCCTACTGGGGAATAAAAAAGAAAGCACAGTTGCCTTAGAACTTACATATATAGTGCTCCTGTTTATATGAAACTGGTAAAACCCTGAAATCTACAAATCGGGACACAGATTCTTTTTTTCTTTTGTGGTGGTTTGTTTTTTGGTGGGTTGTTGTTTTTTGTTGGTTTTTTTTTGTTTTCAGGGGTTTTTTTTCAGTCACCAACCCACTTTTTCTACT
Organism: Grus americana; assembly: GCF_028858705.1. Taxonomy (NCBI): domain Eukaryota; kingdom Metazoa; phylum Chordata; class Aves; order Gruiformes; family Gruidae; genus Grus; species Grus americana. Next base: position 188,578,388 of record NC_072852.1, on the reverse strand, counting down.
ATTATAACAAATGAGACACTTATTTTAGGAATAACTAGTTACTAGGAAATGTTCAAGTGAGACACAAATTAATATTTTCTGCACAATCTGACAATTCTTTACTATTAAAATGTATTAGACCCAGAATTAAAGCTGTGTCATTTTGACAACCAGTAGCCCTTTAATAGCTTTACCAGCAGCTAAAAGTTGGGGGAAGGAGGAAGAGGTAATGTCTACACACAAAATTATAATCCTCAAACCTATACTACAAAAAAGACCTCTCTAGTAGACACTGTAAAGTTACATGAAATCCAATGACAGGATAAAAAGTCACCCAGGCAAGAGGCCCATGAAAGCAGCGATCCACTTCAACTCTGATGAGTGCAAGTAACAGCATAACAGAAAGCAAGATTCAGCTGAGCATTCCTTTCAATGACACTAACAAGTCATAACTAATGCATTTTCTGATATTTTTGTGTGTTAGTGCTATATGAAGACTGGATGGAAGAATTATGACCAGAAAAGCTGAAGATTACCATTTTTCCATGCTGGAAATATGTATTGTAAGTCTAATAAGCTACTTTTTTATGGGGAAAGAAAAAAAAAAAAAAGAAAATCACTAAGTTATACTGGTTTAGTGTACTGGTCTTAACTCCATCCCAGACAGACTCAGTACACTTAGCTTTTAGGGGGGAAAAAAAAAGAAAAAAAAAAAGAATTAGATCAACAAGAATTGAGAAATTTATATTTCTTAACAAAACAAAGAGATGGAAAGAATTCACTAACGGTGAATGGTACATTGAGAATTCCCACAAGTTAATCACATTTTGCATCTGAAAACAGCACTTAACATCAAACATAGACATAAAGATTAAGCTGAGAATAAGCTTGCACAGTATTTCTAAAGCAGAACTGCCTGCCTTAGCCAGTATTTACAGTAGCCTGGTGAAAATAAGTAGGTACAATTTTAAAGTTACGCAGCCTGACAGTCAGTAATGTTACAGGTTTTTAAAGTTTTGCCTTGATATCATCTGGCTAATGAAACTCTCCACAAACACTTCTAAACTTCTAACACAGATATACTGTCTGCTCATAAACAGAGACGCTTACTGGTTACAGCATATAAAACTTACTTTAAATGAAGAGATACCTGATAAAATTCAAGGAGTGATAAAGTCAGCTTAATGACACTGACTTTGGTACCAAGTTCTAGAGATGACATTTGGTTAACTTAGAGCTGCTGTTACAGCTTACTACTCAGAAGTGTTCTCTAAAACTATCTCCATCCCACCCAATTTGACTGCTTTTGCTTATTTGCCCCTTTAAGGCAGATGTTGTGCATCTGCTGTGGGTTGAAATTTGTAACACAGTGCTGTCAGTACAAGAAGACTCACACAGAACAAGGACTTCACATTTCCTAGAAAATGCATTAACAAAGCACTATAAGCCTCTCATTACATATACAGTATGATTTAGCTATTCCCGTACTGAAGGTTGTCCTACTATAAAACAATGAACTTGGAAAAAAATATTCTGAAATTATTTTAGAGGTTTCATTTACTTTCTTGGTATATTCTGCAAAGATTAAAGTTGAGAAAAAAAATCCCTCTAGGTTAAAAGACTTTGAAACCTAACATCATCACTTATGCCAAGTCATTTATACCCGATTAGCCAGACTAATTAGTCTCCCAAGCAATGAGGACAAAGTTTTATATTCCTGCCTTACTTTAAAAGCTTTCCTACTCATCAAAAAAATCCTCCAGGCTACAGTCAGTCCCCACCACTTCTGCGGGTGGCAAAGGGCTGATGAAAGTTACTTGGATCACCTTTCAAGCTAGCAAGTTTGATGGTAAGCTTCCCAGGGTATTGTCCAATGACTATTCAATGTAAAATGAATGCACAGCCTGGAAGCATGGGTTAGAATCAAGGCATTCCTCCTCCTCCCACGATAGCTACAATCTGGCTTACTCTTGTGCCATTTCTTGATCTTACAGCTCCAAATATTTTGTGCTCCTATCTACAGCGTCACAAACAGAAAGGTAATTCCAATTCTCCAAGCTATAACACAACACACTCCCAGATTAAGCTGGCTTGAACTTCCCCAGGGTTAAGTTGAATCCAGCTCATTATTCCCAAGCCACCATGCTAATGACTAGCCTCTTATATAAAGGAGAACACTAACTTCCTTTATCATACACAATGACTTCTGACTGAATTCATAACTTATGATGCACTCAGTACTATCACCATTTATTAGGCATAAATCAAAACACGTCTATCAAATTGGATACACACATAACCCAAACTGAATCAAATATGACTGTCACAACAATGTGTTCAGCCCTTCGAAGACAGAGGCAGCTCTGGACACATGTAACATTTGGTCTCAGGTTCATTCCTTCTCTTGCACAGGTGTTTAATGATTTGATTTGTACAAAAATTAGGTTCCCGCAGGCATCTGAGTGCTTAGGTGGGTAGTCCACCTTTGGCACACAGCCTTCAGTGCCTTAACTGGGACACAGCTAAATTCCATGTCTGGATCCAAGCATTAGATTTATTCTGGAAATGAAGCACAGTGCTCATCAATAAACCCTGCCAGGAGGTACTAGGTATAGTGTTATTCTTGACACCTTCTACAACAATAATAAAAGTGCTACCTGTCAGACTGTGTAATCAATCTAGGGAAAAAATAAATCAATGCTTTCTTGACAATACAGTATTAGATTTCTCTGCAATGCCACTGAACTAGTCTTGAAGACTAAAGGTTTAAACTTCACACCAAATGTGGGTCTATGCTACACATATCATCAAAAGTCTTTTCCCTATCAGTAGCCAAGGGGCAGCAATCTGTACAAGTTGGTGTGCATAATCTGATCAGACAGTAAGACGTGGTACATCCACCAGCTGCAGGTGCCTTTTCTTGTTAGCTATGAGGACAAATTAAGACAGATAGGGATTTCAAAAAGAGAAAGCACTGTGTGGCAGAAGGAAGAGCAGTCAGATAAAATGCACAAAAGCTTGTCATCAAAATAAGCAGAAGTGCTCAATAAACATATCTTGGAAATAAATAGCATTATCAAGGATATCAAATGGGCATAGGTAGAGCTTTCAAATCAGCAAACCCAGATATCTTGCATTCAAGACTTATAGAAGAGATCTACCTAGATCTTTGAAAAAGACTTGCAAATAACTTGAGTCCTGGGAAAGTCTCAGAGGTCTTGAAGAAAACTAGAAATCTTGAATTCAATACTCTATTGTAAAAGGGCAAATGTGACAATTAAGGCCTGTTAGCAAACAGAGATCTGAGACCAAATAGAAGTTAATAGTTGACACTGGATGTTATTTGTAAAGAATTAAAAGACAAGTATGATTGATGGGAAAAGCACTTATGCAATTAACTTGATGAGAATCTTCTGGTGACAGGTACTGCTGATAAAGGTACTATTAAAAGAACTGGAAAAACAATCTTAAACCTTATTTGGCATTACACAACATTTCTCTTTAACAAAAACACAGAACAGATATTACATGGATTAAAACTGGACAGACAGACCTTAAATATTAACAGTAAATACAGAGTTGCTGAGCATGTGCTGCAGTTTAGCCCCAGCTGACAGCTAAGCACCATCCTGTGGGATGGGGAGGAGAATCAGAAGAAAAAGGTAAAACTCATGGGTTGGGATAAGGACAGTTTAATAGGAAAGCAAAGGAAGAGGAAAATAACAACAATACTAATAAAAGAATATACAAAACGGGTGACAGACAATGTAATTTGCTCACCACTTGGAACCCAATGCCCATCCCATCCCTGAGCAGCGATCCCTCCTCCCCAGTCAGTTTTCCCCATCTTATATGATGAGCATGACATCATATGGTATGGAATATCCCTTTGGCTAGTTTGGGTCAGCTATCCCAGCTGTGTCTCCTCTCAGTTTCTTGTGAAAATTAACTCTATCCCAGCTGAAAACTAGGACATTATCCACCCCTTATTTATACCATCTATGTCATGCCCAGATCCTACACTTTCCAATTAATCACCACCACCCCTCCTGCCTTTGAGATATATATATTCATACGCAGATACACACAAAGGTATCATTCCCTTAGTCTATGGGCCATCCCTCTAAAATGTCCATTGAGTTTGTTTAATCCATGACTTTGGGCTCCATCTGTCATAACAGTCTCTCAGGGTAGGAACAATGGTGTGTGCTGTTGAATTATTGCATGCTGCATCCAGAGCTCATGGCTGGTGTATCTGGTGTGGTCCATGCTCATGGTCTGCAGGTTGAAGATGTCAATTTCAAGGAAGTTGCTGGGTGCCATTTGCTGAGGCCAGTTTTAGTTCTATCATTGCTGCACTTTGCTTGGTTTCAAAGTTCATCCTTCATTAATTTGGGTGATTCTTACTGTAATACCATCAATACAGCACATAGCTATTGTAGTAGTGATGACATACAATGGCACGGTTATTTAGCAATTAGCATAATACAATTTAACTTATTGGCTACTCTCACCCACAATCAAATCCCCTTGAAGTACACGTCGGACTTCCTCATCCTGCCGCATCACCCACCAAGTACACCCAGGTCCTTGAGCAAAAGCAATTCCATGGATGGGTTTGCCTTTGCCTGAAGAAGGGATAACACAGACTGTCTTCCCCAACATATTCTACATGTGCACTATGCGGACTTTATCCCCTTCTACAGTACATGGAAGTTTTGATTGGGCAGGGCCAGCTTGATTAGTAGATCTCGGTGTTAAGTAACCAGATGGCCTTTACTAAATATGTATCCCAATGTTTGAGGGTCCCACCACCCATTGCTCTTAGTGTACTCTTTAGCAGTCTATTGTATCATTCGATTTTCCTGGAAGCTGGTGCGTGATAGGGGATGTGATATACCCACTCAATGCCATGGTCTTTGGCTCAGGTGTCTATGAGGTTGTTTTGGAAATGAGTCTTGTTGTCTGATTCAATTCTTTCTGGGGTGCCATATCGCCATAGCACTTGTTTTTCAAGGCTCAGGATAGTGTTCCAGGCAGTGGCATGGGATATGTTTCTGGCCACCCAGTGGCTGCTTCTGCCATTTTAAGTACATAGCGTATACCTTGGCAGATTTGTGGGAGTGTGACTTAATCTGCCAGGCCTCCATACCACAGAGGCTTTAAGCGCAGCACGTTTCACATGCATGGATAACCCATGCGATACTATCCATGGTCAAGCCCACCCCTCGATCACAAGCCCATCTATATGTTGCATCTCTTCCTTGATGGCCTGAGGTGTCATGGGCCCATCAAGCTATAAATAATTCACCCTTATGTTGCCAGTTCAAATCCACTTGAGCCACTTCAATCTTAGCAGTTTGATCCACCTCCTGGCTGTTTTGATGTTCTTCAGTGATCCGACTCTTGGGTATGTGGGCATCTACGTAATGTACTTTTACAACCAGCTTCTCTAACTGGGCAGCGATACTTTGCCACAATGGGGCAGCCCAGATGGGTTTACCTCTGCGCTGCTAGTTGCTCTGCTTCCATTGCTGTAACCACCCCCACAGGGCATTGGCCACCATCCATGAGTCAGTATGGAGGTAGAGCATTGGCGGCTTTTCTCATTCAGCAATGTCTAAAGCTAGCTAGATGGCTTTCACCTCTGCAAACTGGCTTGATTCATGTTCTTCAACAGTTTCTACTACTTGCCATATAGGACTCCATACAGCAGCCTTCCACCTCTGATGCTTTCCCACAATGCGACAGGACCCATCAGTGAACAGGGCATATTGCTTCTCATTTTCTGGCAGTTTATTATACAGCAGGGCCTCTTCAGCACATGTCACCTCCTCCTCTGGTGACATTCCGAAATCTTTGCCTTCTAGCCAGTCCATGATCACTTCCAGAATTCCTGGGTGACCAGGGTTTCCTATTCAAGCCCACTGTGTGATCAGTGTGACCCACTTACTCCACGTAGCATCAGTTGCATGACGTGTAGAGGAGACCCTCCCTTTGAACACCCAGCCCAGCACCAGCAGTCGGGGTGCCAGGAGGAGCTGTGCTTCAGCACCAATCACTTCTGAAGCAGCTCAAACCCCTTCATATGCTGCTAATATCTCTTTTTCAGTTGGAGTGTAGCAGGCCTCAGATCCTCTGTATCCCTGACTCTAAAACCCCAGGGGTCGGCCTCGAGTCTCCCCTGGTGCTTTCTGCCAGAGACACCAGGTAGGGCCATTCTCCCCGGTTGCAGCGTAGAGCACATTTTTCACATCTGGTCCTGCCCAGACTGGCCCAAGGGCTACTGCATGAACTATTTCCTGTTTAATTTGTTCAAAGGCTTGTCGTTGCTCAGGGTCCCATTTGAAATCGTTCTTCTTCTGGGCCACCTGATAGAGAGAGCTTATAATCAGACTGCAATTTGGAATATGCATCCTCCAAAAACCCACAACACCTAAGAAAGCCTGTGTTTCCTTTTTGCTAATTGGTGGAGACATAGCTGCTATTTTGGTGATCACATCCATTGGGATCTGACAACACCCATCTTGTCATTTTATTCCTAAAAACTGGATCTCCTGTGCAGGTCCCTTGACCTTACTTTGTTTTACGGTGAAACCAGCTTTCAGAAGGATTTGAAATATTTTCTTCTGTTTCTCAGAGATGACTTCTGCTGTGTTGCCCCACATGATGATGTCATCAATGTATTGCAGGTCTTCTGGAGCTCCACCCCATTCCAGTGCAGTCTGGATCAGCCCACGGCAAATGGTGAGGCTGTGTTTCCACCCCTGGGGCAGTCGGTTCCAGGTGTACTGGATGCCCCTCCAAGTGAAAGCAAACTGCGGTCTGCGCTCTGCCACCAAAGGGATTGAGAAAAATGCATTAGCAATATCAATTGTGGCGTACCACTTGGCTGCCTTTGACTCCAGCTCATATTGAAGTTCCAGCATGTCTGGTACAGCAGCACTCAGCAGCAGTGTGACTTCATTCAGGCCACAATAGTCTACTGTAAGTCTCCACTCTCCTTTAGACTTCCACTCTGGCCATATGGGACTGTTAAACGGCGAGCAGGTTCTGCTGATCACTCCCTGACTCTCCAGTGGACGAATCAGCTTATGGATGGAAACCAGGGAGTCTCGGTGCAATATTGCCACTGGTGCACCACTGTGGTAGCAATCAGCATCTGTTGTTCTTTAAGCCTCAGCAACCCCACAACAGAAGGGTCCTCCAAGAGAGCAGGCAAGGCAGACAGCTCTTCAATTTCCTCTGTCTCCAAGGCAGCTATGCCAAAAGCCCACCCTTTTGGGTACTTGAAATACCCTCTCTGGAAATAGTCTATGCCCAGGATGCACGGAGCCTCTGGGCCAGTCACAATGCGGTGCACTTTTGCCATTCCTTCCCAGTTAGACTCACTTCAGCCTCCAGTACAGTCAACTGTTGGGATCCTCTTGTCACTCCAGAAATGCAGATGGGTTCTGCCCCTTTATAGCTGGATGGCACTAGGGTACAGTGTGTGCCGGCGTCTACTACAGCCTTATACTCCTGGGGGTTTGACGTGCCAGGCCATTGTATCCACACAGTCCAGTAAACCTGGTTGTCCCTTTCCTCCACCTGGCTGCAGGCAGGGCCTCTCTAATCCTGATCACTGCATAATAACTTAGAAGTCCCTTCAAGGGGATCATAAGTAAGATAAGGCCTTTCACTTGGTCTGCAGAACTGCCTGCTGGAAACTGGAGCAGCATTTTTCCCAGAAGAACCCCCTTTTGTGATTGTTTTTCCTTGTAATTCATGTTCCTGTGCCTCTAGGGTCAAGGTAGGTTTTTATCCCACTTCCTCATGTCTTCTCCATGGTCACGCAAGTAAAACCACAGGGTGCCTTATAGTGTACACCCTCTATATCCTCTCTTTTGAGCAGCGGAACACTTACTCCTCCATTACCATCTGAGATACTGCTCCATACAGGTGGGGAATAGGACATATCCTCTTTGAGTTGCCAGACCTTCCAGGACAGTTTCTCTACAGCAGGGATGAGGGAGGAAGAGAGACCTTCTTCATATTGCCCGAGTCAGCCAGCCACTTCATCCATCGTTGGTGCCTCTTTGTCTTCCCAGTCCATTACTGCCAATGAGTTGGCATATGACAATAGTGTGCTCATACAAACTTCCGCCACACGGGTCGTGTGCATTGGGCTTCGTCAGGATCTGTGGGTAACTGTGCGTTGTCCAGGTCATAATAAACTGTCTCCTGCATGGCTAAGCATTATACTGAGCACAATGTCATATGGTACCAAATATCCCTTTGGCTAGTTTGGGTCAGCTATCCTGGCCATATCTCCTCCCAGGTTTTTGTGAAAATTAACTCTATCCCAGCCAAAAAACCAGGACAGTATGTGAGTTTCCAACAGGAAGGGAAGGTATCTGTTCTTGCCTTCTCATTACAGAACATGTTTTTAACTCAGCTCTCAGGAAAAAAAAAAGGGGGGGGGGGGGATGGGATTGAAGGGAAGTCAGAAGGAAGTCTGGAAATGACAAACCATGACAGTGATAAGAGACCAAGTCATTTTACTCCACTGAAATGTCATGAATAGTTTAAAAAGCTAGGCAAAACAAAAGGTTTTAATACATAAAGGTAAAGCTATTCTTTCTAAAACAAAAAAAGAAAGAACTCAATCATCTGAAGGGTTGATTCTGAAAAGGGTAGGATAATAGAAGTGGACAGCCAAACACAAGCTCCCCAAAAGGCTGTATCAGTTATATCAACAGGTGTACCTCACATTGTAACAAGGAGGATACTTTCCCTGTCTCTGGCTGCAAATAACTGCAATCTCTACTGTAATAACATAACAAGCTTTGTCTCCAATTTGCTGACTTAAAATTGAGTGACTACATCTTCTTGAAAATACTGTTCCATATTGAAAACACTGAAATCAAAGTATGTGCATACCATAATTTCAGCCTTACTCCACATAAAACTGTTCTGGATTACATAACTGTCTTCCAACCCCAGCTACTTTCCCAATATACTCAGGATTTAGCGAAGTCTTGAAAAGGACACAAGAAAAGCAGCTTGCATTTGGACAACAGCTAAGGCTCAGCCTGCAGAGCCACTACAAACAATTCACTAGCCTATTGTCAGATTTCCTGCACCACTGAAACCTAATGGATGCAGCAGCCCTTAGAAGGAGTAAAATAACATGTGGGATAAATCTAAGGATTTATTTAAGGCCAAGTCACTACACCATTGTTGTGGACATATTAAAAGGGACCAGACAAGGAAGATAACACATTAGATGAAGAGATAGGTAAATACACTGTTGCTAAGCACAGAAGCAGCTGAGAAGTAATTTTCTACTAGTGGTGCATTAAAGGCATGGTTATTTAGAAATCTATACTGACTCATGCACAGCAACAACTGCTGCATGAACAGCTATTTCATTTCTTGTCTTGCTACTGAATATACTGAACTAGTAGTAGACATTTAAAGTCTAATTCAGGATTGCTAATTCAGCTGACACTGTTCTTTCAGAGTCTGCACTGAGTCTGTCCTAGGATGCAAGGAAAGTACAAGGTCTCCTGAGATTTCAGCCAAGTTGAGTAAGTTAATGCTTTGTACGAGACTCGGGCAGCAAACTACCCATTCCCCGCTACCCCCAACTGAACCTGCTATTCATTTTCCTTATCATATGAATTTGAAAAGACTTTGAAAGATTTTTCTGAAGGCTATCAAAGCTGAAACAAAGGGAAGGCATCTAAATTTACTGGACATGATTTGTTTAGAGACTCCAGACTTATGTCTGAGGAACCATTAAGGAATGGATTACATTAACAAGCCAAAAGGCTAAATGATGTTAAGGCTCAAAGACTGAGCTCCACTCAACAGTTCAGTAAGTAAGCTTGCCTTCCTGAACTATAATGACCATTTAACTCAATCCTTAAATGCCTTCAGATTTGGTCCTTTAATGTTTCTGTGGCATTACTCTCACATTCTAAAGACACATACAACTCTGGTTTTTACTCATTCAATTGTTCATTAAGGAATATTGTAAGGCTGAGATCATTGGGCAGTCCATTTCCTCTGCACATGCAAAGGATCAGCATTTCTATCTCCAAGAGACTAGCAGCTGATCTTAATGACAGTCTCTGAAAAAACACATCAGCATTAAATCAGCTGGATCACCAAGGTAAAACAACATGAGTCAGCAGCACACGTCCTCATAGCAACAAAGGCTAACAGCATACTGGGCTGTATTAACAGAGAAGCAGCGCCGATGGGCTGAGGGAGGTGATTTTACCCCACTACTCAGCATTTATAAGGTGACATCTTGAATACCTCGTCAAATTTTGCTCTTCCCAGCCACCTCCTTCTCCCCAGTAAAAGAGAGATGCCACAAAGACTGTTATTGGGCTTAGGCCCATGAAAGACAAGGAGAAGCTAAGAGGACCAGAGTAACCAGGAGGTCTCCTACTGGCTGGATCCCACTACCTGAAGAATGCTTGTTGAGAGCCTTAAATCAAACTCTTCTTGGAGGCATGCAGCAGAAGTACAAGAAGTGATGGACACATGCTGCACCAATAGAAATTCCATCTGGCCGTAAGGGGGGAAAAATCCCAAAACACCTTCAGAATGAGAGTGGTGTAGCACTGGCATAAGTTGCCCTGAGAGGCTGCAAAAATCTCAATCTTGTAGACTGGTGGTCTCTAAAGTGGGGTGCACAAGACAATCCCTTGGGGTGTGGGATGAAAAATATTTTTTGGCATTGATAAATAAAAAAATATTTTTAAATATTGTTTTTCATCTTTCTCATCCTTTGTGTACTGTTTATTGTGTATATACTGTGTTAGTAGAGTAGCATATGCATATAATTAAAAAATGTACATATATTGGAAGTGCAGGCTCAAAACATCTTTACTGATGGGGTGCATGATCAAAAAAGTTTGGAGACCACTGCTGTAGAAAGTCAAAACCTGACCATGTAAGGTCTTAACAAAGGGCTGAAGAAGGCAATCTCCAAAGGTCCCTTCTGAGCGGAATTCTTCTATGAATTCCAGATCTGGCTTTCAGTAGATTGGAATCCAGAAAGGGGACAGTAGTTTGTGTCCCAAGCTCTTAAAAGCTGTCAGATTCTCAGTTCAGAATTTCAAAGCAACAATGACAGCACTAATCAAAACTCAGACTCTCAGACTTAAGGTTCAAACTGTGGAAGGCATACCCATAAGTGCTGTCCATAACAGAATTGCTTTATACTCTGGCCTTTCTCCTAAGAAAAGGAGGAAAGCTGCATTAAAAGATAATTATGAATTAAAAAGTTATACTTATGGATTAAGCACACCACACAAACAGGCTTTCCATTTCAGTTGGGCTGTAGGCACTACTATGATAAATGCAGTGATAGCTAATACCAATGCTGTGTACAAAAAAAAAAACCAAACAAAAACTCCCACCAAAAAACCCCCAAACCAAACAAAAACCCCCACAAAACTAAGGACGACTCCTTTCCTAGAGATTCATGGCTTCTGGTTATTGAGTTTGATACAAGATCTAATGAATTGGGTTTTTTTCCCCCACAACTGGAGGGCTTATAAGGCCACATTCCTCAGTGGTATCTCTGGTGCCTACTGAAGGAGAAATTTGCATTGATGCTTTTTCCTCAGTTTTTGTGATTTAGAGAGTGCTTCTTCTCTACCTACCTACTTATTATCACAACATTTACAGCAACTTAATACTCTTTCACACCCTAATTCTGTCAAATCTGGCGACCAACAAACAGATTTATTATTACAGAGGGCTGTTCACAAGAGCCTTGATTTTATACAAGGACGGAAGTTTAAGCAGGGATGAGACAGAAGCGCCTAACACAGAAAGGCGTAGCAGAAGGAACAGGCTCAATGATATCAATACTAAATGTTTCCAAACTGCATGTCACTATTACATGAGAAGTGACAAAACCAGGGCTATCCGTGATTTCTTTGTCAGTAGTGCAGTTTCATACATGCTTCAGCCTGTACACATTACAGCTGACAATCTGAGGTTGCCATAAGGTGTGTTTTTTCCAGACAGCAGAGCAGGTGTGCATTCCTCCTTCACCCAGGTCCTCCTGCAGCTACGCTCCCCCAGGAACCACAGGCAAGGCTCATCCTCAGGTCCAGACAAAAACTTCTCTGAACAGGAGACAGCACTTGCTAAATTTTGCCAAAGACCAAGGAATGAACTTACAGAACCAAAAAGACCATAAAACCATCACCCGATCCTAATGCATGAAATGCTTTGATTTTGCCTTCTCCAACATGCAGACAGCAGGTGCACTTTAAAAATAAATATCTTGTAAACAGATGAAGTAATAAAGCCCCATTTTATTTAGATTAGGGCCCCACATCTCAGTGACTCTTCCTTTCAAGAGGACACAAGCTACTATTTAAACTTTTCCTGTGACTGAGGTGCTTATAAGTACTCACCATGTCCATTCTTTAGTGCCTACTGTGACATAAATTTATTCTTCATTATTTCCTACAGTCCTTCAAAGACATACTCTGCCTGCCAATTTGAGACTTGTAAAAATTACTACCACGATTCCTTCCCATCTGTCAAATTGGCCATCCAGTTCAGAAGTCATCAGATAAAAGTAGACAAATACAAGTGCTTAAGACATACAAATATGCTAAAATGAGGAAAATTCTAGAAACAAAATACAGCTATGCATCCCTAGGGTGAAAAGGACAGAAGAAAGCATATGCAACAGATGTTAATCATGTCGCTTAATGCACTACTGGAAAAAGCTCAAATACATTTCTACATCAGCTACATCACTGTATTAGAATAGAATTACCCAGAGATCCATAAGGTTGTAGCTGAGCTATTAAAGTTATGAAGCACGCTGAAGAATTTTGTGTTTGTTTTTAAGAATCAGAGTTGAGTAGAATGATTTACCATATTTTCTAGTTGCATAGTTTCAGATGTGGCAATTACAGCATACTGGCATTTCTTTTCCAGTTCTGAGCTAATTATTTCAATTAATATGCAATTTATTTAAAAGATGTGCTTTGTTCTTCAGAAAGTATTCTTCCTGTTTTAGAAAAGCGTTTCCTAGAAAACTTGATGAAACATTTTCCAACAGAACAGAAAATGTTATTTTTTCTTAGAAGAAAGGTGTTCTGTGGAACATTTCCAATTCACTAATTTGACAATCTCCTTTTAAGTAAAGTGAAACTGAAATGGCTATTCCTTTCAGTCCTGTTGTTCACAATCCTAAAGTTGCAGACAGGCAATACAGGAAAATTATATATAAAAAAGTATAGTTTCATAAAGTAAATCAACAAAGTCAGAGTCTGACACTCACTAGAAACTGTAAATCAAAATAGTTAAAAATGAAGATACACAAAATGTTTTAATAAGCACTGGAACTCCCTACAGGAAAAAAGAATTCCATTTCCATAAATATGGAAATATTTCAACTGTAGCTCTCAAGTGGTGTCGCAGACACCCACTGAACAGAATTCTCAAAGAAGTCTGAGAAACGTGATACACATCTCTGTTCATACTATGGCACCACTGGAAGGCAAACACTACAAGTTATAAAATGAATGCAATACTGTTATGAAGAAAACACTGATTGATGAGCAAATGCAAGTTGCACTTCAGCAGCCAAAATGGTTACTGGATGTAACTCACTCCCAATAGTTACTGCCTGTTCTTCTCAAAGCAAGAATGGTCAAGCCACACAACAGTAAACCTTAGCATTGCAGCAGTTAAGTGTATTATAGTAAATCAATACTTAGTTTAGGTTACCTTCGTGCTCCAGGTTGTGAACTGCAATGATTTAGGAGCAGTTTCAAATGCAGTTCATGCATTCATGTCATGGGTACTATAACCTATAGGAGAATGCATAGTGGATAATTGGAAACACTCCAGCTGTTCAAGTTTAATGCATTTGTATTTATGAGCCAGCAGTTTTTGAATCTGAGCCAAAGAGGCTAAGCTCTTACAGTAGCTGATGTAGAAAAACAAACTTTTGAAGGTGAAGACTACATAGAGAAGAACTAGACACTGATAAACCAGTCATCCAGAAAGGCACAATATGTTCATGGACACTTAGCACCTCATCTTGTCCAGCATGACTGTTAAATGCTTGACTGCAAATAACAAGACCATTGCAATAGAGGCTACCTGAAAACACCACATTCTGGTTTTAAATGTTGTTATTACTATTAGATTCTTTAAAAAAATCCACAGTCCTTATCTGGATGACGTACATATACCTTGAAGTTGTTGCGTAAGAAGAATTCAGTACCTTCCAACTATTTGCCCCTCCCTCTTCTCCTTCAAAGAAAAGCCTAAACTGGTTCTGTAACTTTTAGGAAGCGATAAGTGCAACCATATCACAAATCAAAATTAATCTGTTTTTTTTTTACTCAGAAGTAATTTGATAGTGTGCATTTTAAAAACAATGAGTAAATTGTCAGCACCTGGGTGCAAACTTATGCCTAGTCTTTAGCAGGTTCATTGATCTGATCCACTGTCACACACTGTTTGGGAACTATAGTGTGGCCTCCTTTGTCTTACAGGAACAACTTCCTTTTAGACACTCTTGGGAATCATCCTCGAAAAGGAGTGAGGAGATTGAACTGCATAGTGTATTTTTTTTGCACCACTTAAAGACCTCCAATGCAATTCCACTTTATTTATGCTACGCTGATCTAAACTATGGGGCTCTTTTGTTTTACACTCTCGTTGCTCTCAAGAACTTCCTTAAACCCTCCTAGTTTTACTTTTATACCAGCTAAATTAGGTTCTTCTCAGCTTCTGCCAGGACTGGATTTCCTTCTGTTTATTTTCTGAAAAATCACATGGGTTCAAAAACAACTTGGCCTTTCCCAGTTAACTATTACACTTGCCTTCATTTCTGTTTAAGAACATCGTTGTTTTTTGAGAAAACAAGCAAATTCAATGCCAAGAATCAAGCTACTTCCTCATTTGTTATTGACTCCCCCTTTCAGTAGCTATGAGTAGCAAGGACAAATTTTCAAAATAGTTTTTCATATGATTCCTTTAAGGCAAACTAAAACCATGGATATGTTTTTATTAATGTGATGTAACTGGTCAGTGAGATAAATTTATTGCACAGACAGCTGCCGGTGTTGGAGCTACAAAGAGTGCATGATTCAAGCAGAACGAGCAGCTTTTAAAGAACTCTTATGAAACAGCTTTTTCCTGCTCATTCTGAAAAACAAAAACCATGCTATCCAAATGCATGATGACATAGGATCAATGAGGCTAGAACTCTAACAGATTTTAAAATTTCTCTCCACTAATTCTTTTTGGAAAACCTGCTTCCATAAGGAACAGGATAATAGCACAGAATATGACACGTCAAGACAGGCATATGGAAACTACTTCCCAAGAGTAAAAATCCACCAAAAAAGAAAGTGTTTCAAGGCCCAACAAATACATTTGAAAGATGTTCTTTTATCAAGAATTTAAACTACTCTAAGTCAGTTCTGCTAAATTGTACTGGCAGCTCACACTTGCACAACTGCAAACAACTGGTCAACAACACAGTGAATTAAACTAGAGGACTTATGTAGTTTAAAATAAAACTGACTGATTTTTGTAACATTAAACATAAAACAGTTGCCTGATCCACTTCACTTATGCAAATACACAAATGAATGCCAAGCACAGGAATAAGCAGAGAGCAACTGCTTCTTCCAGTGTCAATGCATAGCATTCATGAAGCTACAGACCATGGTAGTAAAACAGGTCAAGAGGCAGTCACCCTGGCAGGTGCTTCACTTCCCTAATATTAAACTTAGTCACAATGGTACTGAAGCAGTTACTTGCATGCCATATAGAAAAAAATTCAAGTGGGGTAAGATGAGCCGTATCTCAAGCTGAATGCAACTCTTGAAAAATAAAGGAGGAGTCTCTGCAACTACAGAAGGGGAAGAGAGCAAAACAAGAGTAGGTTTCTCAGATGATACCAGCACTCCATTGAATTCCACCCCATCCTCCAAGAAAAGTTTTAGTCAGTTAAAACACCATGAGACCAACTAGTTTGATTGCCCAATCGAGTCAAGAGGACAGAGCTGCTCTCAGCTTCCTATGTTACGTATGAAGTTGCAACACTGAATAGTTGTCAATTCATTAACAAAAATAAAGCCACAAAATTAGAAATTAATCTGGAGCTGTATTGACATGATGTACATAATTAAATCTACTGGAGTACTTTTAAGAAGTATTACTTGAATTACGGTCATTTATCCTCACCATTGAAAGGCCATCATTGAATGGAATATGCATATATACAAATTTTGTTATATGTGGGCAGTCAAGTTATTAGCAAGCCTGAAGAAATTAAAACAAATTATATTTCAGCTGCATCTAAGACTGATCATTGTCAACAGTCACTACACACTTCCACAGCTGCTTTCAGTCTTCATTTCTTAGTACTTTGTTTCAACATCTTAAATCTACCTTCATACTAGACTAAATGGGTAAAGAAATAGTTTTCTTAACATATGGTCTTCCCATTTATAATTTTAATAGATTCTAGAGGATTTGCAGAGGTATAACAACTCTTGTGGCTTACTTTTACTGTAAGAGTCCCCTAACACCCTACCAATAGATATATTGAAATATTAGTGAATAGTTACAGTCATGGTTCTTTCTCATTGCCAAGACATTGCAAGTCAAAGTTTTTGCGTTGGACCTTCTTATGCATTCAATTTTTGCTTACAGATTAGTTCTCAGCTACATGGATGCTTTTTCTGGATCTTTACCACTTGATTTGCTACCACCATCTAAAACATGTTCCTCTGCCCCAAAGTAAACTAGTCCACTTGATATTTTGTTGCTTATATCTCAGTTGCCTTCTGTCAAGCCATCTAGTAGACGCAGTTCTTCCAGTTAAAAGAACAACAAAATCCTAAACAACAAAATCCTGCAGTCTGGAAACTGGAAGTTAGATAAGAAGGATTTATTTTGTAATTAAAGGAGTAACAGTTTACTATGTTAGCGAGGGGAAAAGAGACAGCAGCTTGGCAGTAGCTCATGCTTGTAGGACCTTGTATGAGTAGAGCTTGGGCTTTGTTTACCACAGATATTGGATTTGTACATTGGGGAAACTCAATAGGATCTACAAGGAAGTATATACACATGTGAACTATAGTGGTTTTTCCTTTATACTGCAGGTAACAGTAAAGTTCTAGGTTTGTTAAGTTCATTTTCACCTCAAGTTATTCAAAACCAAAAGACATTAAGAACCAAGCTTCACAGATTTAAATGCAACCAATGCACAAAAAACTCAAAGCAAATTCAAAAAGAACTGTCATGCAGAAGATAAAGTTAACATTTGTGCACCACATATTCATTTTCACTCCCAGTTACTGAATAAAGTTACCATCTATCCACACCTGTCACAGTACAAATCCTTTCAGACCTTGTCGCTTTCCCTACAGACAATTTTCCAAACTTTGAGAAACAGTTTTTTCAAATCATGGAGTACATTAGTTCAATTTTGTAAATTTTCATAGCTGTGAAACAGTTTTTTGACACTATATTATAGAAGACCGTATGTTGCCAGGAAGTAGAAGGACTTGTTCCAGTGATTCTGGAAAGCAGAAGACATTTATCACATCTTAGAAAGTACTGTGCTTCTCTTACTAATGGATTATAAAAGTGAGGTCTACTGTTTAAACTGGGATTGAAAACTTGTAGATATTTTCATTTTTGACAACTCTTTATGGTCAAAGTAATTAAATATATAATAAGGTACATTTTCCATTGCCTATAAATGAAGATGCTTTTAACTGTCCTAAATACTTTGGAACAATTCTGGAAGTAAAGCCGGGGGGGGGAGGAGGGGGGCAGAGATACACTATAGGCATATTCAGTACTCCTATTTAACTTCTGCAAAGTGCTGTTGGGATGGTGTTTGGCACCCAAGATACTAAACTGAAAGAGAGGGTACCAATGCTAACCTAGGTGATGTTTTGACTGTGGAAGAGTATGACCAGAAGAGGGTCCAGGCATCCTGAAAAAGCAAAAGCTTACAGGAAGACAAAAATATAAATTCGGTTAAGCGAACAGGTAGATACACAGGTAGGTCTGGTGAGACTGAGACCAACAAATGTGCTTGTGTAGACATAAATAGTGAAAGTTTATTTGGAGCCATGAACACAAAGAGGACAAAGTATAACTCAATTTGAGAGGTGCTGTGAAGACACCACCAATGAACATGGTTGTTAAAGTTTTAATAAAGGGTTTGGAAAATGCAAGGGTATTCCACTCTGGAGGTACTACAACTGTAAACAGAAAACCAATACATCCAAAAAGAGTAGTAACACAGTCCTCTACACAGCTGTGCCATCAAAATGCAGACCAACAGTTTCTGCAGCACATATTCTAACCAAAACAGATTATTAATAATAAAAAAAAGGGTGCATGACCTAGCAGGTGAGTATAAAAAGACTTCTCATTATACAGGGGAGTCCAGCATAAAAACAAGAGCTAAAAATTCTATTTATCTATTGACAAAAGGGCATAGCAAATTCTATTTCCATTTACATTTTGTTAAAGTCACCTATGACAGCTTAGCAAAAAACTCTGAAGCTTTTTCACTGGTTACAGGCTCAAGAGTATGTGAACAGCTGGAACAGGACCAGATCTCTGGGGAGCGGACAGAACAACAATGACTTCAAAAATATTTGTTCCACCTAAAACTAAATGTAAATTAATTGGAACAATTAAAGATAACAACCTGCAAGAAACATGTAATATTATTAAAGTGTTACAGACACTTCCTAAACATCCTTCTACCCCATCAGCCCTACAAAATACAGACCCCAGGATGACAATCCAAAATATTACTGGACATAAACCCACTAAACTTTATGGACAGACAAGTTTAAGAAAGAGGCTAATAGCGTTTTTCTACTAGCATTAAGCGAACATCAGCATTAAGGAAGCTCAAAGTTTACTGTATATGGCAAAGAACGAGCAAAAAAATGGTCACTTCTGTAGCTCAGGAAACATTGGCCCCAGGAGCAAAATAAACATTGTTTGTGTTTGCTGAACAGAAAAAGCAGCAATGTACTCATTCTGAACTATTATTGCTTTCCTGAGATACAGACAGTATCTTTTAGTTAAGCTAAAGAGTTGACAGTCCAAGTCCAATCTATTTTACTAGATCTGGTCCTACAGGAAAAGCAATGGCTCACAATTCAACTCGTGCACTATAAACCGCAGCCAAGTTGAATTTTGCTACAAATTGCCTGGGAATATTCCCAAGCCAACAGTCTTAAAGAAATGGATGATAAAATATAGAAGGGTTATTGACAGATATAACAGAGAGAATCCAATTCACACTTTAGATCACACAAACGCACCGATGAAACATGACATGTTACCTGTAGACATTTTAGCAGAGATTCAACTAGAAATCCCGTAACAATTACAAGCTGGAGGTCAAAAAATGGTACAGAGTTGCTGGAGGAAGATAAGAATTCCTCAGGTTCCAGGGGGCACTGACAACGAACATCAATGGCTGCAGCCAACAATGCTGCCTGGGAAGTGGGCCGGCAGCCTCACAAAAACAGTCTTCTCTAGTATCTGTCTGTCTGGGAATGAACAAGACTGTATCTTTGCCAGTTCCCGCCACCCATGCAAAAAGGGGGACTGGGCTAGGTTATAGAATTTGCCACGTTGACAGAGATATCAATAGACAATCAGAACACCAGCACTTAACACCTTCCATGCATTGAATATTTCTAGAGCGCAACGCATTTACAATAGAATACAGTATCTCAAAAGTGACCTGCCAGCAAGGTAAATTAGCATGTTGAATAAAAGCATTTAGAAGTTAAAACCATTTAAGAAAAAGTATTGGCAAAGATGAAAAATTGTACCTTTCCTGAAGTCAAGCTTTAACGGTTTTGCTTCCCAGTAAGTCCTAAGACAGAACACTGCAGAAGCATGTTCAAGTAGTTAAAGTTGCAATAACAATTACAAAGGATCTCTTTGAGATATCTTGAGCCAAAATGTTCATCAGCATAACACTGAGTTAGCTGATGTAGGCCCAAATTCAAGTAAAATTAAATGGCCACAAAGCAAAGAATAACAAACAAAAGCATCCCCAAGATCTGCAGGACTCACAACCCAAAGCAAATGAGTTATTAGTCTGAATCATAATTCAAGTTTCTGCAATTCCATTACATTATTGCCTATAAAAATCAAATGCTTTTGAGTTTTAAGTTCACAAGCCAGTAGAAACTCCAACTTGAAAAAGGTAGAAATGCCACTAATGGACTGAAATCAGGTAATTTAAGCATTGTGTGTAATGACTTGAGTCTCACGTAACTCATACACCTGGAGTTTGTCACACAGCAAAGTCTCAGAAGACCTCTATCTGCCCTGAAAACAAACAAGACACTCATCTAATTCTCTTTTAACATTATCATCTACAGTAGTCAGCCTGTGATTCTGCTCAAAGCAGATTGCTCTCATCCTGACCAAATGACCTAAGCGAGCGATCACCAAGTCCTGGCCTTTCTGAGGCCAACAATCTGCATGTCTCTTAACCAAAGCTTCATCTGTCAAAATCAGCATCCAATGCCCCAATGTAACTGATTCATGTCAATCCTCCCCCCTAAAGTCACCAGAAAAACCATTCTGCTGTACTTTGCCAAAACAAGTCCCAGATTCAATCCATATGCACCAAGATAACTTGTGTACACTCTGTATATACAGAATGAATCTAGAACTGGATGCCGTGTTTCCAAACTTGCTTAGCACCCTTCCTGCTCCCCCATGCTTAGTATGAACACCAGCTATTAAGAACTCTATCCAATTTGCAACATTGAGTACTAAAGATACTCAGCTCTTTCCAACTTTCACATATGCGCACAGCCCTCTCCCTACCTGAAAGCCTGCTACTTCTCCATTTATCATGTGATTAAATTTCATAATTGAGACCATTTCCTTTAAAAAAAAAAGGCAGAAAAAATTTAGTTGATTGTACTTTCTGAATTTAAGGACTGCTGAGTTGCTGTGATTCATACTATTTCATGACACAGAATATAAACATATCTATGGATGCAGATTCACATCATGGCTACAGTTAAATCTCTATGCTGTGTAAAGCAGAAAGTTACACATTGCCATACCAACAAAATAGCTCCCTTTAAGCTCAAAGCTTAGCAGGACTGGGACCTACAGCTTCTAAGACAGAAGCTACCAAGTACTTAGCAGAAAAAAATTAAGAGATTTGAAGTCTTGATGATAATTTAAAACCTTTATAACCAGATATGTATTTGATCAAACACAGACTTAAATTCTAAAAACAAATAACATTTCACAGAAATTATTTGATGACGTGAGATGTTCTGGAATAACACTTGACATCCAAGGCAGCTAATAAATTGCCTTTGACAAGGTTAAACAAATTACTAACATGTCTCAAGATGTCACTCATACAGCACAATTTGCTCCTTCCTAACATATTTTCCCTTGTTTCTACTGCTTATTTTCTTTACTTCGCAGCTGAAAAGTTTCATTTTTGCTTTTAGTTGGTTTCACTTTCTAGTTGTCTGGAAGAAACAAAAAAGTTTCTGCTTAGATTAAAACCAATCTTTGGTAATACTCAGGAAAGGAGGAATCGGGCATGAACCTAGCTGAAAGAATGCCTCCGCTAGCACTCAGCAAAACGATTATGGTGTTTTCGGGAATATATTTTTATCTACATACAGAAACACACGCTCGATCCCTTTAGCTCAGAGGGCCGAGGGAACCTTTACGGCTTAGCAGAACAACAACAACAACAAGAAAGAGGTGTTTAAAACCACCACTTCCTTCTCCCCGTCTGCCACAGCCGGCTCAGCTGTTCTGGTCACTTCGCATCTGCTTCTCCTTCCCGAACAACCTCCCTCCTTCCGCGGCAGCCGCGCAGCAGCCCTGCCCCGGGGAGCCCCGCTGCCCGGCGCTGACAGGACGAGGATCTCCCCGCCCGGGCCGGGAGAGGCATCTCCGAGCAGCGGAGAAGCCCGGGATGGAAGACAGAAAGTTTCTTCAGCGGGGCTCCGGCCGGAGACGCCGACTCCCCGGCCCTCCTCGGGCAGGCAGGGAGAAAAGCACAGTCAACGCCGTCTCCTCAGGGGCTGGACTACCCCCGCCGCGCCCGGCACCCGGGGCAGGTAGAGGCGCTGCCCCCGTCCCCTCACACCCCTCTCCCCGCCCTGCTGATGGGAAGGGGGCGGTTTGCCAGCCGCCTCAGGGCGGCGAGCGCGCCTACTCACCGCCATGGCCCCGCCGGCTCTCCCGGCTAACGGTTCGGTCTCCGCCACCGGCGGGCAGCGGCACCAGGGCGGGGAGCGGAGGGGAGTTCCCAATGGCGCAGCTCGGGCAGGGGCGGTGCCCCGCCGGCCGCTTCCCCCACCCCCTTACCCGCCCACTCGAGGTACCTGCGCTTCGGCCGCCGCCGCTCCCCCGCCTTTTCCTCCCCGCACCTGTCACTGTCTCCCGCGGCCGGCGCTGCGGCGGCTGCCACTGCTACTGCTACTACTCCTACTACTACTGCCGCCACCTTCGCCTCGCCGCCTCAGCACTCCCCTCCGTCTCGCCCGCCGACGCGCGGCCGCCATCTTTGTACAGGGCTGGGAGGGGCCGCGAGGGGGCAGTTGACTCCGGCGCGTAGCGCGCCTGCGCGGAAGGCTCCCTTTCGGTCGGGGGCGGGGTCAGATCTATGGGCGGGGTTGACGGGGTCCAGAGAGGCGGGGTCTGGGGGTAGGGCGGGGCCTAAGGGGGCGGGGCAGGAGCTGCAGGAGGGCGGAGTCTGCGGAGAGTGTGGGAAGGTGGGACAGAGGTGTGGGGCTGCGGTCGGGGCCTGGCCTTGGCGTTGGCCGTGGGCTTGACCTGGGCCCTGGGGCCTGGGCTTAGCCCAGGCTGGGCCCCTGCTGGGCAGAGTGAAGGGTAGGAAGGGCTGCACTTTCACTGAGGCAGCCATTAACACAGCAAAAGTTGAAGGACTTTCAGCCCACCTGCCCTGAGGCCAAGCAGAGCCTCGGTGTCTGTGAGCACCAGAGGTGTTCCCTGTCAGGTGCCCAGGCACGTAGCATCCAGCATCTGAGAGGAAAGGGGAAGAAACGTGCCTTTCTTCACTTACGCAGGGAGGAACTATCTTCCCTCAACACCTGCAATGTTCAGCTGATGTCCTGAATGCTAATTTGTGATTATCCTTTGCTTAATGTTTGTCCTTTCAACTGTTATGGATCAAAATGGTTTTACTACAGTGTTTGGCTTAATGACCGTCTGCAGCAGTGGACTGAACAGAATGAGATGTTTTATAAAGTGATTTTGTTAATTTGCCTTTAAAGTTCTCTGTTATTAAGTTAATAAGTTGCTATTTCTCTCACATTTCAGCAGTGTTTACATCATTTTTATAGCTTAACGGCAGACTCCTATCGACAAAGGATGCACCGACTGATGTTTTGCCATCCTGGTTGCTCACTATAGGCCCCCTTTCCAAAACTCCTAACTTCACTGGTGAATAGCATGCTAGATTATGGTATGTCAGATCTCAAAAACTAGAGAGACTTGGGCCTGATCAATATTTGGATGAGCTACCTCATTAGGTACTGCGGAAAGTGCTGGTGGTGATTCATTCAGTGGCATTCATCTGTCTATGAGTCAGGGCTGAACAAATGCCACTGCACAGCATTTGTGGGTTGTACCATCCAGGGGCATAAAACTAGAGATCTTTGCCAATTGCAGCTGTTAGGAGAGTACTGATTTTCCTACCTTACTCCAGTTTCAGTATGGGTTTCCAGAATTAGCCGGCAGTTTCAGTGGACTATAGCAAAGGGTTTCCGCAGTTGCTTTTGTCAGGCACCGCTCGGTGGTGGTGGTGCAGCCAGGAACAGCAGTGTCAGTGGTGGCCATGGGCATCACCATAGTCAGCCCCAGATCCTGGCTTTGTGTCAGACCATATGGTTTTGAATTGGTGCATGCAGCACCGATTGTACGTGCCTCACTGCCTGAGAGCCCTGGGAGAGGGTGTCCCTCGCACTTTCTCCTGGCTTCCCAGGGGTGCTGCTCTCTCATGTCCCTTGCAGGTGCAATTAAGAAATCTATGCAATGTTTTGAGTGTATGGGTGCAGACATACAGCTGGGACAGGGAACAGCTGGGAGTGTTTTGGATTCTTCCCCCTGTCCAAACCTGGTCCTGGTAATGTGTAAGTTTGCATTGCATGACCCAGTCATTCATCTGCTTCCTTCCTTTTTAGGTCATAGATATATAAATAGGTGTATATAAAATTCCATTTTCTGCTGGAAGACCAGTTAAAGTAACCTGAAAATCATTCTGAGTAATATTAAAAATGGGGGTGAGGCATGGGGGAACCAATATAGTGACCTCTTTATCTCTTTTTAGGGACTCGTGCATAAATGGATTTTTCTAAAACAAAACTAAATTAGATTGGGATTATTTACCAGTCTAAATTGTCCATACAGATCTCAGCTACTTCTAGATGATTGACCAAATGCTCTTGATCTCATTCATTGCAGAATGTCCCAGGAGGACCTATGGAGACAGAGTTTCTTTACAGTATCATACCAGATATACATCCAAGTGCTAATGATGAACATTTATGAAATTGATGTTGTAGCTAAAGCCAATAGCTAAAGCCAATAGAGGAGAGAATATACATCCATCAGGGGAATGTTTTCAAGAGTACCCTCTTAAGATACAGTCTTGATTGTATAGTAATGACCCCCTTCTGTGGCTCTCATTTCTTCAGTCAAATAAAGGCACTGTCTCCAGAGAACTGTGAAGAATTGGTGTTATAACAGTCATTATTTCATGTTTGCATTAAGTTGTATTTAGTCAGCAAAATATGTAGCGATGTAGGACCTGGGATCAGAATTGGGCAACTCACGCTAATTTTAAAATCTACATCACTTGATCCAGTTCTCCAATTCTCTCCATCCTTGTAGGAAAGGGGGAGAACCTCCACTTCTAAAGTTAAAATAACGTGTCTTAAATTGGAGGGTTCAGCAAGTCTGTCATGCACAGCACCCCCCTCCATAGTGAGTGACCTGTCTTTACACCTCCAGCCAAATTTGTAGGTCACCTGTAGTACCTGTGCCAGAAGGGAGAACGGTGCCCACTCTTGATAGTGGCAGCTCTGCTGTTGTCACACGGAGCTCCCCCAGCCTGTAAAGGCAGTGGTTGCCAAATGCAGATCAGCAGACCCTCAGTCAAACTTTACTCTGTCTTGTGTACCACCAACAAACAGGTTTATCATCCAAACTTCAGCTGAAAACTCTAGTAGGAACATTTACCATGGTCTCATGGACCACAAGGGCAGCCAGTTGGACTATGGACTATGAAAGCCATGAGGTCAGTAGCACTGCTGTCTTCTACCAGACAAGTAGTGTGTGTGTAATACAAAACAATTAAAGAAGTACAGCCAGTGTTTATTTTCTAAACCAGGTAACTACTGCATGAATATAGCTCCCGTAAAAGAAACAAGATGTAAGATGGTAGCATCTTTATGAAATGAGTGAAGTTGAATTTTGATGTATTGGTAAAAAATTGCAGAAAACTTAATTATCACAAAACCGAGTTACTGATTCCTCTATGTCATCTTAGGTACACTGCATCATCAACTGAGCTGCATAACACTCATTGTATTTGTCCAGATGGCTTCCAAAGAGGCTGCCAATCAGTATAAATTATTTGCTGGTTTCTGATTTGTATGAAAGGATTTGAACTGTAAAAATCCCACTTTAATATCAGAATGATGTATCAAAATCAAAGTTTGATGAGAACTGTTTAATGCTAGGCATGATTCATTTCAATGGTAAAATAAGTGTTTGTGGGGAAAAAGGAGTCTGAGATTTAATTGATATGATCAGCTGTGTTTTTACATAATTTGGCAAACTAGTAGAATTCAAAACACATTGAGCAATGGCATATAATAAAATGTTTATCTTGTCTATAACAGTTTTTTGACACTTGTTAAAGAATAAATATTGTGTGATGTATTTTACCATACTATTCTCTAAATGCTGATGGACACCTTAAAAAGACACAAATCCACAGCTCTTTGGCTTCTTTACGTGCTTTTCAGGACATGGATGATGAAGTAAATCATTCTCTGACAGGATTAAACCAGCTGAAATTTTAGAATGATGGTACCAAAATGAATGAGAGGATTAAATGGATAAAAATGCTAATCCAGTCAGAGACAACAAAATTCAACCATTCAACTCCTGCATTACAGAAGTAACTCTAACACAGTACCAAGAATTTGGGGGAAATTGGAGTTTGTTAAATTTAGAGGATAGTTGGAATCAGCCATATCCCCACTTAGTGATTTGTCGCATTTTCTGGAAGAAATTCCACCAATTTCAATAGGATTATTTACTGAATTGTATATTGCTTAACAGCAACAGGCATGGCAGATTGTTCGCTTAAGATGTTCAGGTGCTAAATCAAACTAAACTCTATTAGAAAAAATTAATTAGTCCAAAATTTTCAAACCTGGTTCCAAGCTTTAGACTTAGAAAACATTAGCTGGAGCCTGGCTGACAGAGCAGTCTAATTGTATGGCATTTAATTTCTGATGTTTATTTGCCAACTGGAAAGTCAGGGATTACATGCACAGGAAGAGGAACTACACAGTTGAGACCCCAAGTTAATTTATCTCACTTTAATAAAGTGGAAAAAAATATATATGGCACAAAACTACTCATTATAATATTACTTTTTAAACTCAAGTCAAAAACCCCACATACAAATGGTGGAAAATTCCAGACGATGTTCACCTTGGCATTCTTGAAACTGATAATTTTGTACCTTGCAAATCCTTATTTGTGGAAATCAGCTACTAGTGGAACAGTGATTTCCCCATCATGAATTAAAGCTGTGATTTCATATTATCTACTGCCTTGAAATGATACTTAAAGCAGTGGTTGTAGACACCAACAAAGCAGTAGTTATTGGCTTCATCACTTTTAAAAAACACTGATATTTGTTTTGGCTTTGTGAGCTAAGATATTTCTGAACTGTCTTTGGTGATCTTCTAGTTAACAGTTGGCTTGTGATAGATAAAGCTGAATAATCGCCCTGGTTGAAATCAAAATGTTTACCAGAAGCATACTTTGAATATGTGCTTCTGCTTGGAGTTTGTCTGAAATAATTTTGTAGCCTTCCTTTTCAAACCATGGTGAAAAGTTCGACATTAAAAGATCAATTGTGTGAAAATGGAAAGAGTTACAAAATTCATGTGTGGAATTGTAAGTGGCTAGGTTACGGGTCCATATTTATTCAGAATCTTTTTCCTTCTTGAATATTCAGGAATTTCATACCCAAGTTTAGATTTTTCCAGATTTGCTCTCAGGATGATAGCTTTCATCTGATGAATCACTTGAGTGTCAAGTGTGAATTTTCTGGAAGACTGGCTTTCTTTTGGTGAAAGAGCTGTACCTGGCAGAGTTTAGGATGGGCTAACCATGTTTAGGACTTTTTGACTGAGTTGAGTAGCAAGAAAGTTACCTTTCCCATTTGAGCAGCTCTGCCTCTAACTTGAGGAGTTTTGAGACACACAAGATTTCCATTATCTCACCCTGAAATGCTGGGTTTGGGGTTTCTGCTGTGACTCTTTTTTTTCCAGTCCTTTGAAATACCAGGGTCATGTTGTGCTTGCAAACAAAGAAGTTGAAGAAAGTTTTCATCAGCCTCTTCACATAAGGGTGTATTTCAAGCTTGTTCAGTAAAAAGGCCTCGCAGTGCAAGTCCTTGTCTGGCAAGATAACAGCCTGAGTTCAATGTGCTCATGGAATACTAATTAGTTTCTTCATTCAGATTTTCCTGTTTTCTTTTTTTTTTTTTCCAAGAAGACCGAATATATAGTATGTCGCCAACATTCTCTGTGGTTTTCTGGAAGAATTTAACTGCTTCATGGTGGCTTGGAGAAAGCTGGTTCCTCTCATATTTATTTCAAGTGTTTTTCTTCCAAATGAAGTATCCAGACGGTGTGAAAGCAGCATCTGTGTGTTTAGACAAATACTGTTTGCACCCAACAACTCCGTGACAGTGGAAATCAAGTATACTTCACTAGCTTCAGAATAATGGAGCCATTGAAAACACTTCGAACCAGGATGAGCACAAAGAACAGTCTTGTTTTCTGAAGTTCTGTGCAGGAAAAAGCTCAAGTCATGGCTGATGAGGTGTCTCAGAAATGTTAACAGTGTCAAGCAACTGGCAATTGGTTCCTGTGGCAGGAAATAGCAAAGGCAGCTCAGTGCTACAAGCAGTAGAAGCTGGCCTTATTGTTGTTGGAATTGTAGTTTCCTCCTTTTTAATCATCATGTGTTGTAAGTGAATTTGTTTTAGCCCCTGGAGAATACATGTTTTGCTTTTGTGTGGTCACTGCTCATTTGGTAAGAATGGTACTGGCTAACGTACACACAACTCTTGGGCAAACTGAAATATTTAGCTGGTCACTTGGTTTATGCAGTTGAATTTGTTGCAGAAAAGTTTGGAACATGGCAGGATGAAGAAGGGGAGTAGCCTATACCATGGAGGGCTATTAAAAACAAAGACACCACCTCTGGTTTAGGAGTCTCTGAGCCACAAATTGCTAACGGCTGGGAAAATATTGGGGAGAAGTATTACTGTGCAGCTGCCCATTGCATTGCTGTTGGCCATTGTTGGAGACAGGACGCCGGGCCTTTACAAAGAACTGCTCTTTGGTCTGATCCACTATGCCTGCTTTCATCTACATCTGCATTTGTATTTTGTCTGTGAAAAAAAAAAAAAGTAACAAAGAATAGGCTATAAAGAAATTAAATTATGTTGTGTTAGTCTGTAAGGAAAAACTACCCCTTTGAAATCAAAGGCCCCAGCCAAGGTTTTGTCCAGTTCTGTATGTTGATATAGTTGTTGGTGAATATTAGTATATGTGAGGCATGAGCAGAAAACATAAGTAGCTGCTACGGTCTTAGATTCTTGCCAGGAAAAATTGCTCAATGAAGTAAAATCCTTTCGTTTTCCTTGAAGCATCTCTTTGGTTCTAGCTGATTCAATTTTAACACAGAAAACTGTTTAATTCTGCTTTAATTTTCTCCCAAGTAACCTGTAATCTTTCCACGCACTTCAAGCAGAGACAGTAGGTAGTTAAACCTTTTGCGTGGCTGATTCTGAATACTGCTGCAGATACTTCCGTGCAACCCAGGAGACTGCACTGACTGTAGAAGTGAGCAGCTTCTGTTTATTTTTGCATGTTCCTACAAACAAATATACAACTGGCAAGTGCTCCCTAATAAAGTATTAAAAATAAGAAACAAAAAGGCATAAAAATAAACAGTCTGAACTTCTATAAGATATTTTTTAACTCAAGCGTTCTTTGAATCCAAGCAATGAGTATGTTCAGTGATCATACCTCAAGCAGATTTCTTGTACACTGACCTCCCAAATGATATCAGCCTTGCATTTCTTGGAAGGACTTATCTTTGGAAACAAGGGTCACATAGCTTGAAATGTTGCTGATGGTGTACAAAGAGAAAATAGTATTTCTTCTGCATGGTCTTTGGTTTTCTAGGAATTACACCCCATTTGTTCCAGAGTAGATGAGCACCAGTCCAAAGGCCCCAGCAAGTGAGAAGAGTCCAGGGACACAATCTACGTGGTCAGCATGACTGTCTTGCCACAGTAGACAGCTCTTAAGCTCTATGTCACGGTGGGAAGTTCTACCACTGTCTCACCCTGGATTGTACAAGAAATACCTGTCCATGTTTGCAGATCAGATTATTTGTAAAGATGGAACCCGGAATGTAGCGGAGCTCTCTGTGATCAAAGCTATGATTCGAAACTTTTGACTGAGAAATAGGCATCAAATGCACAAGAAACCGTGATTATCTTTTACACATTTTCTTCATGAGTGTTTTCTTTCTATGGTAATTACTTCAATGTTCTGACCATTTATTAAAATATGGACATAGGAACTTCAAAAATATAGGAACTTCATCATTATTATAATGCCTCTTAAGTAATTCTCTCCCTCTCCCTCTGATTTTCATCATCTTCTAAGTTTAAGGTTTAAGGTTTAAGTGTAAGTCTGTGTTCTTCATACCAGTAACTGATGTGGAGCATTAATGTCACACTTAAAATGAAAAAAAGATAGTTTGCTTCAGACCTCTTTTCATGTAGTGTTTTGGGTTTTAATCTTGCTGAGAGTATTAAAGCATGGTCCTTACTATGGAACATTATTCTGGAGTGAGCAATTTGTTTCATGCAAAATTCGAGATGTCTGGAGAAATGTTAATTTTGGGTTTCCTGGTAGAAGGCGTGAGATTTATGTGTTTTTTCCCCATTTCAGATTCTAGTCACAGTGTGGCCTGTCATCGAAGACTCGGTTAACTCTTTCTCCTCTTTTCCTCCAGGATATTGGGTCTTCAGTCTTAGATCAGTCACAGATCCTTCAATTTTGGTATCTTTTTTGTACGTTTGGTTTAGACATTATTCTTATGTTTTATTTTCAGTGCGGTGCAGCCCACCTCATTTTTTTTTCCCTATTCCATGTTTTCTTCTTCCCTCTGACTTCAAATGAGAATGGATAGACCAAGTCTGCCCAAGTTGGCTAGTGTCAGACATAAAAATCTCTTACAATCTTTCTTTCCGCTGGCACTTGCTGACTGAAAATATAGAATGATGCAATGTCTAAATCTTTTTTTGTTGCCTTCTGTATATCTGTAGGGATTCAGCTCCTCTGGAACTTTTACTTGTTCCACTCTTCAACTTAAGATTATTTTCTTTAATTTCTTTCTGCTGCTGGCACAATGGCATGTTCATTAATCACTCTAACCCAAGGTGCTTGAAAGAAATTGTCTTTATCTGGTGACACATTCCCAACAGTTTTTGCCTAACAGAACATGTGCTTTTACAGAGCTCCTCCCCTGGATATTTTTGTGTGTCTGGACAGAGAGCCCACTGAAAGGTATAACTGACTGCTACAGGGAGAACAGTTTGGCTGTAAGATAAGGAAAGCAGTCTAGACAGATCTGTCTCAGCACACAGGATAAGATTATTTTGCCTATCTAAAGTTCCGTTCCAATCGTTTAGTGCATGTTTATATTTTTAGAGATGACATCCTATTCCTTCAAGGATTTTTATGAGAAGCAATCAGACTCCTCTAGCCTTAACCTCCTACAAATCATTGTTTGTTTGGGATTTTAGGTCTTGTGCTCTGGGCTGTTGGCCTCATTAAAGACATTTTCTTTCGGTCAAGGAAGAATTTCCATATTCCTACTGAAGAATTTTAATGTGCAATAGCTGAAGAATTTATGTTTATTCTAGTATCAGGTGTTTTGACATTTCAGGCTGCAGGGGCATTTGATGCAAGGTGTGTGTCAAAAAGATGTCGGGCTACGTCAGGAATGCTAAAGGCTAATGTGAACCATGTTGTGATACTACGTTGTTGCAGAATCAATCGGTGCCTCTCTTGGGATAAATTTGTGCATACCATGAGAGTAAACCCCAAATACCCACAAGACTAGCCTTGTGGGCTGTTAGAGAACCTGTAATATAGTCTTACACACACCTTTTAGATGACTTTTTCACTTTCCCAGGCACGTTTTTGTTGCCTGCAGACAGTCTGCCAAGGACTCTTGTGTTAGTGGAAGGGAAGACTATGTCCAGCAGCATTTTAGAAAACCTTGTTGGACAGTGATATAGCTGGAGTCACTACGTTGAACTCTGATCCTCTCTGAAATAAGAATACAGCAGCAAAAGGTTGAGAGGAAGCACTAAAAATAGGCAGAGACAGAAAGGTCAGGCTATTAGATGCTGTGAAGAAACAAACAGGGGATGATACAGTAGGTACATGCAAAATTTTCCTTAGGTTCTGCAAAAGCATGAGCTCAGGGGAGTTCCCAGTGAGGTTAAAATGGCAATACACCTCAAACTGATTAAATGTGTCTCTCCAAAAAGGACACAGACTTTTAGAACTCTTTACTCAGGCAAAAGTTGTAGGAGTTGAATAAGAATTTCTGCTGCTACTTTAAATAGCAAATAACATGGAAGAGGTTATAAAACTTCATGTTCTAGGATGAAAGTCAGCCACTTCCTATTTAGGGTCAGGAGGACACTTCCCCTGGAGGTACACTATTAAGGATTGTCCATTACAGGATTTTAGGGCTTTATATCTCAGTCCAAATACTGTCAGTGACAGTGTTTCGCTAGATGAACTGCTGTTTGGTAACTGCTGATCTACTCTGTTCTAAATTTAACCCCCCTTTTCAAATGTCTCAGACCATGCTACCCTAAAACTATTATTTTTTGTCTTTGTTATACACAGGCATAAGAAAGAAGAGGAAATAATTTCCCTGTTGATCTGAATACATATCTACTAACTTGTTTAATTACAGTTGTGTGTGTAGAGGAGACAGTTTTCTAATAGTTTCTTTTCCCTAAAATACTGTAGGCTAAATTCTGTCCACCCTGGGTAACAAAAGCCAAATTGAACCAATGGTCCCTAATTTAGTACCAGTGTGTTTGTACATCATTTGAGAGCAATAAAACACTCCTATGTTTTTGCTATGGTACTTATCATGAGTGAGCAAGCTGCTAGTTAATGGCATTACTGACTCACCTTCCTGTCTGCCCTGACTTGGGGAGATAGAAAGTGGATGGGACATTGTCAGAATGGACAACTGCAAGCGAACACCTCCTGATAACCCACTAATGGAATATCGAGAAGTCATCAGTGCAGAAAGCAGAAAAACACAATTAATCCTCTAAATATGAGAAAATCTGCTGTCATTTTCCACAAAACCTCAATTGACTGAAAATTGCTTCAGCCAGTTTTTTAAGTGGTAAAATATTAAGTGCAGTCTTTCAGAGATACTAATTTCTGATCTGACATATGAAGGCTATGTTGTGCACCCTCTCTGAAATACTTGGAAGGAAGAGTCTTGTTCACGAGGAAAGCATCCTCTTTTCCTTGATCCTCTACACCAGCTGATCTCTATTTACCATCACTATGTTAGCAATGGCACACACATTTTGGGCTGTATGGCAAAGCTCGAGTCATGGAAGTTGAGGTATATGGTATAGAAAAAGGCTTTGGTACACCAATAAAGCTGTATCTCTGGGTGGTAAAATTATATGGGATTTTATCTCTTATTTTATTAGGTAGATTAATTACAGAGTTGTAGCTATCACCCCACAGTTAAATCACAGGAGACTGACTTATTTTTCACTCTCTTGTTCAGTCCTCTCCATACTTAAATCTCTCGGTGAATTTATTTTCCATGTGGAACATTAAAATGAACTCTCCTGAACCATTATGCTACTCGGAGAAATAGCATCTATTTAAAAATATAGATATATTCCTATGGGTTTATGCAGTCAATAACTCAAAATAGCTTGTGTTTACCACAGCACAGCTATCGTGGACTTAGTCATTGCCACAGAGGGTCTTTGTTATGTTTGAAAAATACCGATTTTGAAATCAAAGGATCTGGTTCTTATTTACACAACTGTGCCAAGAGGCCTTATAGTGGTTGCAAATGACATTGCACAGACCTCCTGGTCTCAAGTGCTGAGGCATGAGACTTTCACAGCATCAGCCTGCTCAGACTTCCCACAGCGTATGACCGTTCTTCTGGCCCGAGCACAGCAGAGCCCTGTGGTCCATTCCCCGGGGTGCCGTGAGGAGCCCACCCATGGTCTATGGGCCCTTTTATGAAATATTTCAGCTAGTTTCTCCTGATAGGACCATGTGAAATTCTTTACATTCTTAATATTGTCTCACCTCCTTGTTTCTATCTGATTGACTTTTTTTTTGCTGTCTCTGGCTTTGTCATGATTTCACATGTATATGTGCATTTATATTACTTCATCACTCAAAATGCTGAATAAAGTTACCTTTTTTCACACTCAGAGAGGAAGTTGCCTACCCGGTTTCAATGCGTTGTGTTCCCACTTATTTCCAAGCAATGTTTCTTCAGTGTGGAGCAGCACTTCTCCAAAAAGTGTTGAGCCAGGTTGTTAGCTGTAACAGCAATTTTCATTTCTCAGTGGGGATGTTCATTGCTCCAGCCATAACTTATGAGTAGAGATGCCTCTAATCTGCAGAAGTTTTCACCCTTTACCTGTGATACCTACTTAGGACTACTTGAGATCAGTAAGTTCTGAGAAGAGCATAGATATCATTAATAAACATGTTTAGGTCATTTGCCCGCATGTTAACATGACATTTGTTGTGGAGTGCTGCCTGCTTGTATCTCAGCGTTTGCCACCAGACTGCTGGTATATCAAGATACACCTAAAAAATGCCTGTTTTCTCACTGACTTTAAAGGGGACTTAAAACAACTGGCTGATTTGTAGAACAGCGGTCAGATGATTTGCAGTCAGACAAATTACAATTGAAGTGGCAACAGGTACATACCTGGACCCTGTGAAGGATCCACACAGGGACACCAAGGCCTGCCTGCACTTGGTGGTCTTCTTCCTCTTCTTTGGAGGGTGTAAGCATGCACAAATATTGCTGGAGACCGAAAGAAAACTTTTGGTTTCTTGTATTAGGTAATCTTTGTTATAAAAAATAAATAAATAAATACATTTCATAAGATAAATGATTTAATCTGGTTTTCAGCTTAATATCTGTTTATATGGTGACAATTTCCATCCCTACTATACGATTTTTCAGCTGTAATATTTTCTTCGCTTTGCAGCCAACTTACTGAAGTCATTTGCCACAGAAGGTTTTGAAACATATTATTTATGGCTCCAGTCTGTCACCCTCAGACAATATTCTGAGATGATGTAATACAGCTGTACATAGTATTTCTATATTTTTCTATGCTTTGTTAGTTTTTTCTATACTTTACCCTTTAAAAACTATAAAAGATAATATTTATTTTATCTTGTGCTAGAATTCTGTAAGAAGACAAGTAAAAGCTAACGGAAATTATCTTCTCTGTTCCATTTTTGAAGTTTTTAGATTAATTCCTATAGTGCGAAAGGGCTAAATAAATTCTGATCAATTCAGTTGAGTGTATAAGCAAGCTCCATACTTCTTTGTCTTTGTTATATCTGGATTTGGGATTTCAAAGTGCTTTTGAGACTATTTTCATTGTTAGGAAGGGAACTGACATTTTTTTAGAATTCTTCAATGAATGAGTTCACAGTTAGCATGACATATGAGACTCATTTCCTCATTTGT
This sequence comes from Grus americana, assembly GCF_028858705.1. Lineage (NCBI taxonomy): Eukaryota > Metazoa > Chordata > Aves > Gruiformes > Gruidae > Grus > Grus americana. Next base: position 188,543,213 of record NC_072852.1, on the reverse strand, counting down.
TACTATTTTAAATGTATACTTATCCTCCCACTGTCCCTGAAAAAGTTCTGTTTCTTGTAGATTCTCCACCCAAAAAAAAACCCCTATAAAAACTACTGGAGCTCCTTAACATGGCAGACACTGAGCAGTCCCTTTGAATAATGAATAGGAATGGTTGATGCTTGTGAAGGTGATGTCTCCACAGCATTTTGACAGAGTCCCTTTGGCAATGCTGTGCATGTTCTATGTACCATCCAGGCATTTGTATATGTAAAAACTCTTACCCTGGGTTTAGTCATTCTTATAAAACTGTGAGCAGTCACAGTATATGAAGAATAAGAAGTAATGAAGAATAAGAATACTGATTTGCAGAGTGCTGTTTACTGCAAACTTGCCAAGTGTATCTTTTTCTAGAGATTTAATGAAGACCAAAGTTGTTTGTGATGACCATGTAATTAAAAGGAAAATGTTCTCTTCTCTTATGGTCACTGATGTATTGATATGGTCGGTTGTGGCAAATTAAGTTGCATCTGAAATTTTGTTTCCTTCATCATGTTTGCTAGGAGACCAGCATAGAGTGTTTTAAAAGGGTTCCCTCATTTTAACTTTAACTGACTACCTTTGATTTCTATTACTTGTGGTTTGTAAAATCATTCTGCTTATGGTTTTTTATTTGCTTTGAATCTCTGATATACTCCCAACCTGAATTAAATTCACAGCATTTTATTCATCTTACTTTATATGTAAATCATTGTTTTCTCCAATTGTCCTTTTAGGAAAGCATCAGGAAAATAATGCTTAACCTCTGTAGAAAACTATCTTCTAAACAGAGAACTATTTTCTGTCTTGCAGACAAAATACCTGCTCTACAGTTGCTTTAGAGCAAATGTAGTTATACAGTCCTTCCAGCAATTTTTTTGCTGACAGAATCATAGGTAAAATGGTGGGGTTTGTTCCCAGGAATTTCTAAAATGGGACAGTGATATTTTTCTTTCTCTTTCATAGCTTTTATGGAGGAAAATTTCTCTCGGCAGGAAAAAAAAATAAATTTTATGCCCCCCCATACTTTTTCAAGCAATGTTTCCGCTCACAGTCTCCCATATTGATTTTACAGTCCAGACTCTCTCAGTGGTAAATATACTTGATAGAATTATTTGGTTAGAATATAGCAATTAACAGGCAAGATAGTGTTCTTAAGATTTAGCAACTGGTTTATTAAATACATCTGTCCACTAGCTAAGTCATACATGATTTTTCTATAAACTCTGTTTTTTCTAATTTGCCTTTTCCTTGTTCTATCTGAATGTTTAATTAAAGCAGTCTGTTTTGGGTATAAATGGGAGATACAGACAAATTGCAGACATAGGCTGTGGATGTTGTCTGCCTGGACTTTAGTAAAGCCTTTGACACCATTTCCCACAGCATCCTCCTGGAGAAAATGGCTGCTCATGGCTTGGATGGGTGTACTCTTTGCTGGGTAAAAAACTGGCTGGATGGTTGGGCCCAAAGAGTTGTGGTGAACGAAGTTACATCTAGTTGGTGGCTGGTCACAAGTGGTGTTCCCCCGGGCTTGGTACTGGGGCCAGTGCTCTTTAATATTTCTATCAATGATCTGGACGAGGGGATCGAGTGCACCCTCACTAAGTTTGCAGACCACACCAAGCTGGGTATGAGTGTTGATCTGCTGGAGGGTAGGAAGGCTCTACGGAGGGATCTGAACAGGCGGGATTGATGGGCCAAGGCCAACTGTACGAGGTTCAACAAGGCTCAGGGCTGGGTCCTGCAGTTGGGTCACAACAACCCCATGCAACGCTACAGGCTTGGGGAAGAGTGGCTGGAAAGCTGCCTGGTGGAAAAGGACCTGGGGGTGTTGTTTGACAGCCAGCTGCATATGAGCCAGCAGTGTGCCCAGGTGGCCAAGGCGGCCAACAGCATCCTGGCTTGTATCAGAAATCATGTGGCCAGCAGGACTAGGAAAATGATCATCCCCCTGTACTTGGCACTGGTGAGGCCGCACCTCGAGTACTGTGTTCAGTTTTGGGCCCCTCACCACAAGAAGGACATTGAGGTACTGGAGCGTGTCCAGAGAAGGGCAATGAAGCTGGTGAAGGGTCTAGAGCACAAGTCTGATGAGGAACGGCTGAGGGAACTGGGGTTGTTTAGCCTGGAGAAAAGGAGGCTGAGGGGAGACCTTATTGCTCTCTACAACTACCTGAAAGGAGGTTGTAGCCAGGTGAGTGTTGGTCTCTTCTCCCAAGTAACAAGTGATAGGACGAGAGGAAATGGACTCACATTGTGCCAGGGGAGGTTTAGGTTGGATATTAGGAAAAATTTCTTCACTGAAAGGGTGGTCAGACATTGGAAGAGGCTGCCCAGGGAAGTGGTTGAGTCACCATCCCTGGAGGTATTTAAAAGACACGTAAATGTGGTGCTTAGGAACATGGTTAAGTGGTGGACTTGACACTGCTAGGTTAACGGTTGGACTTGATGATCTTAAAGGTCTTTTCCAACCAAAACAATTCTATCATTCTGAGGAGTGCATGAGTCCAAGCTGAGCTCAGCTGCATCATGTTGATTGCATAGAGCATGGTTGAGGCTCCCTGATCATTCTATCTTACTGCAGAGAGAAAGGTTTGGGGATTTTTCAGACCTCATGCTTTGCTGGTCTGCAGGAGAGCTGCTAAAGGTGTGAACAGAAACATCAATACTGACAACGGTTTTGGCTTTGACTGTAAAATAGTCTTGCCTCTTTAAAATTATTTTTCAGCACTGGTGGTTTAGAGCAGTCAGGTTGTCAGGTTATTGGTGTTGCAGAGACTTCCACAGATAAAAAATTAGAAGCAGAGGGAAGAGAGGTACAGAACTTAAGTGTGGACATCTGAACAAGAGTTTCATCTTCCAATACAGTTAATGGAGGAGAACACACCTGAGTACAAGTTCCTTATTCTGAGTTGTCCTTGGGAGTGACTTTCCCTTTTCCATTGATTGCCAAGGGAGCTAGGGAGGCTGGTTTTCTAATTTAGACACCTAAGTCAGGTACTGAAAATTGGTAAGACAGGAATGGTTACACAGTAATGGGTTTTTTCTTGTGAATTTGCCTGTGAGATGTGCTGGCCAGTAAACACTTACTGACAGTGGTGTTGATGAGGAATCATCAAGCTTCGAGCAAGAAATTAGAGCTGACATCTCTGTGCCGCCGAACTCTTGGATACTGAATTCACTGGAAGTGGTATTTCACCCCTATGGGTGAAATGCAGTAAGATATATACCCATCCCATCCCAGCCTTCTGGACCAGGTGCTCTCTGCCAGCACTTTGGGCCATGTAGGGAAAAGATGGTCCGATCTGCAATTTCAGTTTACCCAACTCACACAGAGGGAATTCAATTATCTCCATTATTGCGGGGAAACACGGGTGGATAGAAGACGTTACTAAGAAATGAACATGGAAAGCAATTTGTCGTTTTCATGTCCAAATCTGTATGACAGTGATACTCTTTTAATTGAAAGCTGTGTTTTCCTGCAAAAGAAAAAGAAAGTCTGTCTTTTCTACCCTGCAAAGTTCATTGTGGTTGCTAGAGAAAACAGTCTTTGAAGATACTTTAATGAATATTAAAAATCTCTTTTACTGAGAGTTCCCCTGAATCTCTCACAATATAATTAAATGGTAGTCTGTGTAACTGATTACTATTAGCTATTACTGCACATATCCTGATATTTTCCTGAAGATCAGAGGTCATACACATGGGTTTACCAGAATTTTCAACTCAGAGGAAGAGAACTTGAGAAGGGGTTTGGATATGTCTGAGGGCATGTCTGGGCTGCGAATGGTGTTAAAAATCCCTGTCTTTCTTAGGTCTGTGTAGCTGGATCAGTGCACAATGACCAGTGTGATGCCAAGGGGAGACGCTAGCTTGAGTCTCAGAAGCAGAGCACTTGCAGTGCTACCTCCAAGGTGTCTTCTCCGTCTTCTGGAAGCAATGTTGAAAGTGCAGCTACCCTTTTCCTGGCTCCAGATGTGGTGTTTTCAGGATTGATTTGGTGATCCCAGCACCAGAATCACAGAATCACAGAATCACAGAATGGTAGGGATTGGAAGGGTCCTCTGGAGATCATCTAGTCCAACCCCCCTGCTAAAGCAGGATCACCTAGAGCAGGTTGCACAGGATCATGTCCAGGCAGGTTTTGAATATCTCCAGAGAAGGAGACTCCACAACCTCTCTGGGCAGCCTGTGCCAGTGCTTGGTCACCCTCAAAGTGAAGAAGTTTTTCCTCATGTTCAGATGGAACTTCCTGTGTTCCAGTTTGTGCCCATTTCCCCTTGTCCTGTCACTGGACATGACTGAAAAGAGTCTGGCCCCATCCTCTTGACACCTGCCCTTTAGATATTTATAAGTACTGATGAGATCCCCTCTCAATCTTCTCTTCTCCAGGCTAAACAAACCCAGCTGTCTCAGCCTTTCCTCATACAAGAGATGCTCCAGTCCCCTAATCATCCTTTTAGCCCTCCACTGTACTCTCTCCAGTAGTTCTTTGTCTTTCTTGAACTGGGGACCCCAGAACTGGACACAATATTCCAGATGTATCCTCCCCAGGGCAGAGTAGAGGGGGAGGATAACCTCCCTTGACATGCTGGCCATGCTCTTCTTAATGCACCCCAGGATACCACTGGCCTTACTGGCCACAAGGGCACACTGCTGGCTCATGGAGAGCTTGTTGTCCACCAGGACTGCCAGGTCCTTCTCTGCAGTGCTGCCTCCCAGCAAGTCAACCCCTGACCTGTACTGGTGCATGGGGTTATTCCTCTGTAGGTGCAGGACCCAACACTTGCCCTTGTTGAATTTCATTCCTCTCCACCCAACTCTCTAGTCTGTGAAGATCTCACTGAATGGCAGCACAGCCTTCTGCTATATCGGCCGCTCCTCCCAGTTTTGTATCATCAGCAAACTTGCTGAGGGTACACTCTGCCCCCTTGTCCAGGTCACTGATGAATATGTTGAATAAGACCGGACCCAGTACTGACCCTTGGGGCACACCACTAGCTACAGGCCTCCAACTAGACTCTGCACCACTTATCACAACCCTCTGGGCTCTGCCATCCAGCCAGTTCTCAACCCACCTCACTGTCCACTCATCTAACCCACACTTCCTAAGCTTGCCTGTGAGGATGTTATGGGATATGGTGTCAAAAGCATTGCTGAAGTCAAGGTAATCGAGGTAGAATCCTCTGTGCACATACCCCCATTGCACACAAATACTATCCCTGGGTTTTTAATGTAAAACCATTGGGTAGGAGCTATCAGAAAGGGGCTTATCAGGTTCAAAGTGATGCTTTGTTCTTTAAGAGGTAGAAACAAATTTTAACAGAATTATCCAGCAACTTAAATATTCGTACTTGGTGTAAGGGAACTTGCTCCCAGATCCTGCCAGAGTGGATAAAGAAAGAAAAAGACAGCTGGCATAAAAAGGTACACAGCAGATGGTCTACAAACTCCCCTGAACCTTTCCTCCTGAGTCACCCTCTAATCCTACTGCAGCCACTGAACCCTGACTGCTGTGTTAAAACAAATACACCTGAGGAAGAGGGATCAGCTACTGAGCAAGGCTTTCTTTCCCTAATTCTGCATTTGTACCTTCCAGTGCTGTTTTCGCTGTCCTAGCAAGGTGAGATCAAAGAAGCACCTTCCCTATATCCACGGGAGATTAGTTGCTGGGGGTTGTGCTGTTTTAAAGTAATTTTTTTCCCCTGAAGTTGACTTGTATGAGTCAGCCAGACCCAGAAAAGGGAGAGTGCGTGGGTGTGAGAGGTTTGCACAAGATTATTACACTCTCTCAGTATTCTGTGTTTCTTGTCATCCGTCTGTAGTTTCAGAGAATCCAAAAATTAACCTTGGACGGGAAGCAAAGCACAGCTCTTAAATGCTTATTCTTCTGGTGTTTTTTTTTTCATGTTCTGAGGTGCTTTTCTGGAAATATACTTCAGTGACTGGCTACAAAAAACATTTGAGATGTGATTTTTATGGAGAGGATGGTTTGAGCCACTCCCCCGGAGCACTGTGCGCAGAAGAGCACGGTGTTTGGCTTGTCCTGCAGGGAAACAGAGGGATGGGTGTTTTCATTTTCTGTCTGGGGAAAACTCACCTCAAGGTGTTGTTGCTATATTACAGGGAGGGAGAACTGTGTGGTTTGCTCAGGAGTCTTTGGGAAGGCTTTAAATAACATGAATTATTATTTAAAGGTGACCACTGGGAACATGGTAAGCAGCAGCTTCTAAAAGGAGGAGACAGATGGAGATACCATCTTACTAGGTTATCTGGCAAGACCAGTGTAGGTAGAAGGAGAAAAATAAAGTTGGATTGGAGACACAGTGGAGTTCCCTGAAGGGGAAGGACCTCTGGGATGTCTTAGCAACTTCACTCAGAATTTGAAGAATAATGTCACATGGCCAATACCAAGGGACAAGGTTTTTCTTTGCACCCTTTTCCATGGAGGAGGAAAGAGGAAAAAGCTTCAAACTCTTGGCCAGTTATTTAGGGACATGGTGAATGCCAGGGAGAGTTAACTGGGAAGCGACAGTGGAGAAACAGCCTGGAATATGGAGTGATGGGGAAGCCACATGAAAGAAAAAAAGATTTAGAGCACAAAAGGAGACAGAAGACACAGGTGAGAAAATATGAGAGGATGGGGATGGTAGGAAGAGGGACTTAAGAGATATTTACTTTCAAAGAGGGAGAAGAGAAGAAAGAATAAGCGGAAATGGCAGCAGTGGAGAAAGAGGCTAAAATCAGAAAAAGAGTTAGAAAAAAAGGGATTTTTAAGAAAAGTAGGGTTAAAGAAATGTTCTTGGAGATCAAACAGTAAGTGAATTTAGTAAAGTATTAAAAAGAAAAATGGGAGAGTGAAAAAGAAAGCTGCAGAAGGAAGAATTAATAAATAAAGGACAGTAGATGAGAAAAGGTGAATAAAGTCAAGGGAGAGACGTTTTGTGCTCTGGAAAGCTTGACTCTGACCTATTTTGATATAAAATACCTTTAGTATATATTGGACAGACAGTACAAGGGTAACTCTGGGGGGACTGGCCAAACCAATCTACCTGACCCTGGAAGACAGTGGTGCTGGCTGAAGCTATGCAACAGGAAGGGGAGATGGTGGCTCTGAATTGGCAATCCCAGCAAGTGAGCTTTGCTGACCTTTGCAAACTTCTGTAGGGCCTTTTACCAGGCTGTCTCTGCCAACACAGAGGCCAGGTTTCCATTTTTAAGGTACAAAAACAGTGTCTCAAACCACACCTAGAAACCTGATGAAGTCAAATCACTGCCTGGAATATACATCCGTACATGCAAAAGTGCGATGAAGCCAATAGGCTTACCAGGATGGTAGGTACTGCCCACAGAGAAGGAAAAAGAAGGGGAAAAGGATATAATAATAAAATAATTTAAATAGAAAGGAGCCTCTGCACACCTCCAAAACACAACCAGTGCTCCAACTCCAGATACCTTGGTGATGCTCTGCAGGACTTGCTCCAGTATATCCATGTCTGTTTTGTAGTGGGGAGCCTGAAATCGTACGTAGTACTCCACATCAGGTTTTGCAGCAGAGGCACAGGCTTCAGGGCTTATGTGTGTAAAAGCAAGAAAAAACCCTTAAGGTTATGAAGACAGTGCAAACGTTCAAAAATCTCTGTAACTACTCTGTTATTAAACTTTCAAAATCTAGGCATTTCCATTTTGGCATAACTGCATCCAATGTTGTAATTCTGATCCAAGAAAAACACTTTTATAAGAGTCTAAAAGCATGCAGTTTAAAAATGATGCCCACTTAAGAAGTAATTTCTCTCATTTAATATTTAACTGCTTCATTTTTCTCAGATTCCAGAGGGCTGTTTGGAGGGAAAGGAAGTTTTGCCCAATCACATGGCTGATATTGTGGAGATTGAAAATAGCAAAGTACACCAGCCAAATTTAGCATTACCTTGCGCTAAGATATGCTGCTGCTTATCTACTCTTTTACTATGAAATAATACAGTTTAATGTCGTATATTTATGGTTCACCCACTTTTGATCAAACAAAACCCTCTTACTCGAGGCAAGAGAAAGGACTATTAAACAGAGACACAAACACCAGATGGCTCAGGATATTTGTCTTTTTCGAGGATAATGTTAGAGCGTGGAGCCAGAACTTAGTTCAGAGGCTGCCCTGAGGCCCCTTGGGGTTACATTTTTTTAAAAAGCAGCCAATAACCCTCGCCTCCAGTACGACAAAACTCATTTCACTGACTCATCTTTCCGATAACAGTCACATCATCATTTTGAAAACAAGCAAACCCAACGACCAAATCCAAACAATTTCCTTGAATGGAGTAGCAGCGAGAGGCTGAGCTTTTATTTTACCTACTAGTTCTATAGTGACAGTCAGATGTGCCTGGGAGGGCATCTCAGGGGGTGAAGGGAATGCACATGAAATAAAATTGTGGTAGGTAGCTACCTTATGGAACGAGTATCCCCGTACCCTTAAGCAAACCCTGCTGTTATCACAGGGAACTTTTGCACTGTATTACCCAATGCATACCATTTGCATTCCAAATATCCATTACATAAATATTTGTCATCCTCGCTTGTTTTGCTATGAGCTGCCTAAGCTCTTTAGGGCTGCACCTCGTGATCTGGAAGCCGGGTTCATTTAGTCATGTTTGGTTCCACTTCCCTATGACTTCTCCTGTGACTTTTGACCGTTACCAAAGTTTCTCTGTACTTCAGCTCACAACTCATAAAATAGGAGCCAGGGCCTTTGCTGGCCAAAGAAAAAGCCATTAACCCTTTTGAGGATCTAGCATACCCAGGTAGTGAGGCTGTATCCACAGGGACCACATGGGTCCTCCTAAACTTCCTAAACTTCCACAGGAAGTTCCATCTCAATATGAGGAAAAACTTCTTCACTTTGAGGGTGACCGAGCCCCGGCACAGGCTGCCCAGCGAGGTTGTGGAGTCTCCTTCTCTGGAGATATTCAAAACCCACCTGGATGTGATCCTGTGCAACCTGCTCTAGGTGATCCTGCTTTAGCAGGGGGGTTGAACTAGATGATCTCCAGAGGTCCCTTCCCACCCCTACCAATCTGTGATTCTGTGATTCTGTGACGATTAGATTAAAGAGCTGACATATTATGTAAGGTCAGACACAGCCCTCTCTGACTGGGGATGTCCCTTTCACCAGGGACATACATACCCACCAAGCAATGAGAAAAGGGGTCTTCAGTTTTTTCTTTATGAAAATAGTTACATGAATTTATCATGCTCTGTCAAAAAGCTGTAGAAATAGGCATTTTTCTCTGTCTCCTGCAGTCCAGTTAATACATTTCTAAACACTATAAAATGCTCACGATAGATATATGGCAAGGTAGATATAGGGTAAGATAGGTATGAGATTGCACACAATGTTTTGCATAGTCGAGTGTACCTAAAAGATCTTCTTTAATCAAAGAAAAAGGTCAAATTTACTACAGGCAGATCAGTAGATGTGCTGCTGGCGTACACCTAAGGATGAGCTGCTACATCACAGGAAAGATTTAAGACTCTCTGTAATCTGGTCATGTTAGTATGATTTGATCTTGGCCTTGTAGGAACTGAATAATAACCTGTCTTATAGATAGGATGCTGTGAAAATACACTGTTTTTTAACCACATTCACTAATGCATATAAAAGTTAAGATGATATCTTACACCGTCAGTGTAGCAGAAATCAATGAGCTTACATTTCTTCACTATGATATCGGCTAGCACCAAAACACAGGACACAATTGTTACCTTCTTCTTCTGAGTTGGCATCAGTGTGGCTGTTTTCAGAACGACATTCCTTGAGGAGCAGAGTGACGATTCTCAGGGTATTGAGGTCTTTGTCATCATTTTTCTTTTCTTACAGATTTTTCTTTGAATTTGGAGTTCACAAAGTGAGGGACAAGAAGCACCACTGACACATGGAGAGAGCAAAGGCATTACTTTTTCAGTCTCAGGGTCTTTCTCAAGATATTTTAAGAGCAAGATATTTTCAGTACATGGCAAAATAATTGGCAGTGACGTTTTTCCTTTTTAGAAATTTTCAATAGGGCCTGGCTATTTCCATAGTGCTTACTTTAGAACCGAGCTGGTTCCACACAGAAGGAAATCTTAAAGAAAAGTTTGTCTCTTTTCTCAGGGCCGATTCTTTTCTAGACTTCAGGAGGTGTTGCTTGGAACATAACGATTTTGCAGACAGCATGAGCATTATGTCAGTGTTGGCAACAAGATATGATAACGTTATTCCTTGGAAGGTGGTTTTTTTAGTCTGTTTGTGTTCCCTTGCGGTGCACCTTCAGTCCCCACCCACACCTGCTGCTGTGTCTGCTCTGAGGGATGGAAAGATTTATTTTGTCTAATTTTACCACCCACTCTGAAGTTGTTGGTTCATAACCTCTGCTGAGACTCTCCACGCCAGATTTTGCGAATGGCAAAGCTGCCTAAAAGCCAGCTTCTTAAATGTTGAGCCCCTTCTTTATAGAAAATTCCTTACAGAAAAGTAAACCGATCACCCTCTGAACTCACTATACATATGGTGGTGGCCTATATGGTTTATTTCATTTTCCTCTCTTTTTCTATCCCTACACACATGTTTGCACGCACGCACACACTCACATTTTGAGGACTAGCAGAGCAATTCAATGTTATAATTCTTCTCTCTCCTCTGAGCTGTGAAATTGTTAACTATGCTGACAATTAAATCAATATCACAGGTGTCTGACTGGGAACCCGCTGAAACTAAAACTCAAAACCTGTAGTTCCAGGTGCTTTGCAAATTCCAACTATTTCTGCATCAGGCATCCACATTTCATAATTTGAGGTTGTTTCAAAAAGAGATTTTGCTTTTTAGAAAAGAAACTAATACAAGAATTTTTTAAAAAAATATTAAGTTTATTTGCTAATGAAATAAAAAGTCAGGGGCTGGAGAATGTCTATAGGATTTATCTGCATCCAGGTTCTGTTCTGTTTCCTTCAGGAAATAGAGGTCCTGTTGTATTTCCCTAGAGGCATGCTCCACGCTGCGCAAAATAGCATTTCAGCCTGGTAGGAACCTGGTTGTGCATCTGTGCAGCCTAGAGAGATTGACAACTGCAGCACCCCTGCTCCCCGTGCCTTGGCTTGTAGGACTCCAGGGTAGGCTGCCTCTGGCTGCCCGCTGCCATCCTACTGACGGCACCGCAAGAAACCCCTCTCCACCAGTGTTTGGGAGCTGCCAGAACTAAATAACCCTATAACTGAACAAGAAGGGAACTGAACAAGAAGGGAACTGAACAAGAAGGGAACTGAACAAGTACTCAAGAGCTTTATGATGTGAGGGCTATTCAGGCTTGCCTTTCTCAAACTGAATTTGCTCGGTACCAGACAAGTTTGTTAGAAGTGTCACAGGATGTTTAAAGGGCAAGCATTAGTCACACTGGTGCAGAGCAGTGTGGTGAGACTAATATGAGGCTTGTTTCATAACCTGGATCAACAGAGGATACTTTTCCATGAGAAGGTAAAAGGGACAGGTCTAACACGAAAGAGTACGCAACACTTAACAACTGTTCCGTTCCTGCAAAGAAATCAAGTGGTGGTATATATGAAACTGAATTAAGATGACAGTGCCCATCATCATGTGAAAGAACATGTGGCTGGGTGTTGGCAGTTATCTCCATCACGGACTGAGTCTTCATACAGATATTTTCTGCCTTATGGAAATCTTAAAGCACGAGAAGTTGGGAAAGATGAATAAAAGGCTCTACAGCTCGATTTGCTTTGCAGAGGAAGAATTCATGCTAAAAATGCTGGCCTGAATGAGAGATGAAAAATAAAAATGGCTTGTTTCAAAGCTCTAGTGTGAAAAATGCAGCAGCTTTGCCCTGTGCTTTGACCAGTTCTACAATGAATGGTGACATTTGACTGGCTTCTTACTGTGAAGGGAAATTTAACGCAACTGTGCTGGTGTCTTAAAGGTCAACTGTCCCTCTCTGGCATTCCCTTCTTTAGTAAAAGAGCTGGCATCACTGCATATGGGAGCAGTCAGGGTCTTCTCGGGGTCTGCCCCTAAATAGCCCTCAGTATTGTGCACAGCTGCACGAGTCCATTAATACGTCCCTCTCAAATTCCCATCATTTTCATTTAAAGATCATTTAAAGATCAAGTATACTTTCATCCCATGCAAATCTGCATGCCCTCTCATTTTTAGTGTGGAAAACTCTTTGCATCAGAAATATACTGAGGTTGCAGGAAGAGCTCACAGGATCATAGAAATGTTCATTGCAAAGGGCTCTAGTCTGACCTCCCACTTGAAGCAGGAATATCACCAACACTGGGTCATATCAGACGTAGCTTCGTACAGCCAAGTGTTGAAAATCTTCAAGGCTGGAGATGTCTCTGGGTCCTTGTTCCAGCACTGCACTACCCTCCCAAGGAAGAAGGTCTTTATGCCAGAGACAAGAAGTCCCATAGCAATAGGAGTTTCCTGTGTTGATGGGATTTTTTCTTTGTCTCATGTCTAGAATCCTCCATTTGGGACACACTCAGCTGACTGGTATGAGTTGGTGTCACCTTTCAACAGTGTAAATTACATACCTGGTATGAACTTAGTTGGCAAATTTAAAGCCTGCAAGGATTTGTAGCAAACAAATTAGCTGTGCAATGACATCATTAAACCATAGAGAGAACTTCTGTTTGCTTTTCATTGCATAAAGAGGTGGGAGTCCTTGAAAGGAAGCACTGAATGACTCACGAAGTCACTTTGTGCAGTGTGGAAAGCTTAGGGCTGTTCCAGTTTCTGTTACAGGAGACAGAGAGGCATCTAACTCCCTGCCTCTTCCTCAGAACTTTCATTGGACCGCTGTTCCCCTGCAGAGCAGAAAGGTGGTTCTTCAAACAGGTATCTAACCAGGACCCTGAATCTAAGCTCCCTTGATGGTTTCATTAGTTACCGAGTATCAGCTGAGCTGACGTCATCTATATGCACGGCTATATGCATGATCTTGTCATCTTCAGCTGTGAGGTGATGTAACCTAGTTGTAGTTGATGCTAGGTGGCATTACTTGCCACGGGGGTAGGCTAGGAGCACACTGCGGTCTCACAGCTCTCCTGCTGCACACTGGTGTGGGGAGATGCTGGTGCTCTACTGGCGGATTTACGGAAGTGCGTTTCATTTTGTGTCCAAGGTGGTAGTGAAATATTGCTTGCGCTCTTGAGCAGCTGAAATGCAAGAGGGCTGCGTTTCAGTGGTAAGTGAAAGGATCTCTTTGTGCAGCTAATCTTGCAAGGCACTGTGGAGTTTGCCACGACGCATGACTGCTACCTAGTGCTGACCAGTCACTCAGCATAGTCCATGGGTGTTTAAATTCAAAAGTTCCATTAATATTTCACCTGGTCTGGGGGAAAAAAACAAAAGAAAGTGCATAAAACAATCTAATATCACTACACAAAATACAAATCTTCCCTGTTTGAGGTGAAAAAATCTCAGCAAACTTTATTTATTACTTGCTTGCATCTACCTAGTTGCTTCTGCTTCTCCATTACTGGAGGAAGTGCCAAACTGTTTCCTCAGCCTGGGACTGCCTGTGAGGTGTCTGCTGCACCTCTCTATGTAGGAAATGGTGCAAAATTCCTCTTCTTCTGAGATGTCAGACTTGGGGTTTTGCACACATAAGATCTGCAAGTCTTCCTGTTTGTAAAAAGCAGCGAGGCCTGTGATTATTTAGCCACTGTAGAGTTCAAACCTTTCCATTTTCCCTGTAGCTTGTGCTTTAGCACTCTGTTGATGGGCCATGCATGCTCCTGGAGCCATGTGTGCAATTCCTGTTGACTTTAATAAAAACTGTACAGGGTATTGAGACAGAAGTAATTTCATAATATTGTTTTCCTTTCTGCCCCATATTGCTGTATTCTGTAGCATCTGTTTAATAACCTTCTTTTTCCCACTGGAGATTCTCCTCAATCCACAGTGGACTGATGACTGCAAGCCAACTAACTTTTTCATTTGAAATGTTTTAGCTGAATATTTGGGTCACAAAGAGTGAGATCCCAGCCACGACTTTGCTTTATAGATACCCATCTGCCTCTGGTGAATTCTTCACAGGACCCAGCTTGTGGTGATCACCTGCAAAGCTCATGCGGTCTTTTTCCTTTTTATTTTTTAATGGCAAGAGACACAGTTAAATTTCATTTAAAGCTGAGCCTTAGACACCTCTGGGGCAAAAGCTGGTGATCAGACAAAATTCCTCCGTGGTCCACACCATGATTGTCAACGTGGGCTACAAACATGGGCTGTGTGGAAACCATCAGTTTGCTTCCCCCGGGGCATGAATTGGCATCACACAGCTGCAGGAGTTGCTGTGATGTAGAGCTGCTTGGAGATAGAAATGACAGCCCCTGTGCTGTGATCTCTGTGTTAGGCAGGGAGCAACGAGGGTGTTGAAATGGCAGGGGGCCCGTGGTCAGGTGGACATGCTTGATGGAGGTTAGTGCCTCATCACACTGTGCGGCCCCTGCTCTGCAGCCCTGTTTGGGTGGGGTTTGTGCCCGAGGTATGTAAGGAGCAATTATTCCAGTATTGAGTGGACAGCTGGCAAATACTTGTCAAGACTTCATCTGAAACTTTCTTGGTTTTTTTTTTTTTATTATTTCCTCTGTTTCTGAGCACAGTAGTGCAAATGTCCATTTTCAGTTATTCATCAACCTGGGCATCAAGGTTTAAGGGTGTTTGTTTGTGTGTTCAGGCTCGTTTGTGTTTCCCTTCAGTCACTGTCCTTGGGAATCCTGATGGGTTTTGCTGGGCTTCTTCTAGAGGAAACACATGCGTAAAATCATGGGGATATAACCACTCTTTGGGGATATAACAGCCTCCACTAGGTCAGCTGTCACTTCCCTCAGATGGCAGCTCTTTCTGGGTTAGTGTCAGGGAACTGAGCATTTCCTTCCCTTTTACCCCTCCCGTTGTTGTGGTTTAACGCAGCTGGCAGATAAAAGAACCACACATCCACAGAGGGATGGGGAAGAGAATCGAAAAGGGTAAAACTCGTGGGTTGAGATAAAGACAGTTTAATAGGACAGAAGGAAGAGGAGGAGGATGATGATGATGATAATAATAATAATAACAATGATGTACAAAACAAGCGATGCACAGCAAACTGCTCACCACCCAAAACTGATGCTCAGCAAGTTCCTGAGTTGCACTGCCTCCTGGCCAACCCCCCAGTTATATACAGAGCATGACGTCATATGGTAAGGCATATCACTTTGGCCGGTTTGGGTCAGCTGTCCTGGCTGCGTCCCCTCCCAGCTTCTTGGATCCCCCCACCTTCTTGTTGGTAGGGCAGCGTGAGAAGCTGAAAAGTCCTTGACTGCTTGGTAGCAACTAAAACCATCAGTGTGTTATCAACATTATTCTCATCCTAAATCCAAACCACATCACTATACCAGCTATTAGGATGAAAATTAACTCTATCCCAAGTGAAACCAGGACACCTGTGCAGACCCACTGGAAGCAGAAGATGACCACAAGGTATCAGAAGCCTTCTCAAAGACAGATGTTTGCTGCCCTGGGCATACAGCAGGTTGTTTTTCAGTGAAGGCTTCACCGATTCTCATGATGAACAAAAGTTCAGTTTGAAGGAGGCTTTCTTTCTTGTATAAGAAATCAATTGCTTTTTAAATTGAATTTATTTTGTATGGAAATGTCATTTCTAAGGGTGAGTGGCTGACGAAACCTTTTCAGCCTACATGACTAATCCAAACTCTGCCCACATCTGTTGTGACTGAACATTTTACCAAGCCATGATTGCTCAGTGACTTATGTTAAAAGAGCTTAGGTGATTCAGTTGAAATGCTGGCGACCTCATGGTGAAAGGTAATGCCATGGTTGGCCTCAATGAAGTGAATTACAACAGGGGTGGATGTGTCTTCTGGAGTGAGTCCTTCAAAAAAGGCTGCAGGTGGCCTGCCAGGGCAAGCCGAGGGAACTTTTACTGCTGATATTAACACCAGATCACCTGCGTGGTCCAGGAGATGGTGGTAATCCAGTGCCTTCTGTGCATGTTGCATTAAGGCAAAACGATGAGAAAAAAGAGCCACTTCGGAATGGCTTATGCTGGGCAGCGCAAAGCCAGGGATTGCACAGGGATAGATCTGTGTCCTGCTTCAGCCCTGTTCAGGCTTGAGGAGGTTGCTCATGCAGGCTGTTTGCACGCTTCCATCAGAGGTGTGGAGCTGTGGGAAACACAGACTTTTCTCAGCTTCTGTACCAACAGCGTGCCAGATAACTCAGAATACAGAAGGATTTATTTTGCTGTGTAAGTTTGGAGTTCGTCTTTGCTTAGAAAAATAATCAACTTCAAAATGATAGATTTTGCTTTAACCTATGCAACAGCTGAGATCTTGATCAAATGCTCCATGATTTGCTCTACTTTGTGATGGATGCTGGTTCAGGTGCTTCACAGAGGCTCTGTCCACAGCAAGTAGTTTCCAGAGCTTCATCTGGGCTTAACTCATCACCTTAACTCTCACAATGCTTCAGTGCTGAAAAGTATTACTCAGTAGTTCCCCTGGACCTCTTTCTTAAAAGTATTTCAGCCCTAGGATAGATTACCCTGGACCATTTATCTATTTTTGTTCTGCGTGCATAACAAAGGTGTGATCATGCAGCTGAGCATGTGTGACTGTGTGAATAAGCAGAGAAGGGAGTTAGGGTTTCCTGGGTTTTCTACACAGCAAGGAAAGGCAATCCCATGCATCAGGAGTGTCTGGAGCTGCTGGGATTACATGTGGAGTCTCCGTTCCTCTGTTGCACCATTTTTCTGCTGGTTTAAGTACTCTGGTACTCACATGTACACTTGTGCAGAGCTGTCCCAGGAAGAGTCAAAGGAGGCAGTAGCTCCTGTTCTAATCTGTGTCATCTTCTCTCTCTATGCCCAGTATTTTCCTCCAGGTTTCATACAGTATGAGGCAATTTTGATTCACAGTTTAAACTCACAGAGAATGGAGAAAACCTCTCCTGAACAATATACACAGAGTAATCCATATGTACCGAGGAAGCAGAACAACTTCCTAGCACCATTTAATCCCAAAGAGAGGGCAGGAGCCAGAGACAACCCACCAGGCTTCACTGTTGCTAGCAGTCTAGACAAAAATAAATGCTAACAGGGTCCTACTACAGAGGGGAGAAGGGAAGACGTGTTGCAGAAATGTTCTTGTGGTATATTGGCAGTTGAAATCAAAGTGAGGAGGAGGAGGAGGAGGATAGGAAGTACTACTGCATTGCCACCACCACTCATGACACAAAAAATAAAGTATGGGAGTCCCTGCCCTGGGAAACCCAGAATAACTGCATGCGCTGCTCAAGGTCAGTGTCTATGGACAGGACTGAACTGTGCCTCAGCCTAAAGAATTATCAATGCCCACATTCAACTCTGTAGATGACTGTGAGCATTTTGGAAGTTAATGGCATCTTTCTGTCGAGATCATCTGGCCTTAAGATCTAGGACAGTCCTAGCTACAGCCCTGTATTAGGGTGCTCATGGCAAGGGTGCATGGGGCTCTCTTACTGACCCATTCTCCCTAATGTGTTTGGTCATAATATTTAAGCAATGAAATAATGACTATAGGACTTTGCCTAAGATTTGATGTTGCTGCGGAACATGTTTATCTCATTGCCGTCAGGCGAGCTCTTGGTATGAAAGGGCAGTGGATTGAAACATGCCTCTGCTGGCATCCCAACTGTTTAGCTCTTACTCTGTTATTTTTAAAATTTATTTTGTAACCAAAGCAAAGCCATTGATTTTCTTAAATCATTTTCCTGACTAAGCAAGGGGCTCTGTTATCTCTGAGCCAGGGAAGCATTCAGTCCGTATTCATTCTGGATGGTGCAATGATTCATAGATGTTACAAAAAAGGAAAAAAGCTCAAAGTAAGCAAATTAAGTTAAATTCACAAGAATCAGGCTGAGCTAGCTGCTTCGGATCACTAAGATGTTGATGTGTTGTTCTGTGTTACTGAATTGATGGATCACAGCTTTAGACCTTCCACACACTCCTAATTTTGTTGTTCCTCCAAACCAGAACCACAGGTGCCTTCTTTGTTTCTGGTAGAGTTGCTGGGGAGGAGATGTTCAAAGTTTAGAACTGACTGTACAGCTCAATGCTGTGTTGAAGATCTTATTTTTTAATAAGCTGAACAGAAAATGGAGTCTGCAAACCCTAAAGGTTTGAAATCCACCTTAAAATAAATGTCTCAATTTTGTGGTTCAGGCTACTTCCTGACATGGTGATCTCAAGAATCGCTGTTTAGTAATTATATTGCATGAGTAGCATAATGGGGTTTCTTTATTATCATGAACATCTAGGGCCAGATGTGTTCCTCACGTTACTTGATTTTAATTGACTTCACATTAGGAATAGGTCTCATGTGAATTTGCCCCAGGCGCTCATAATCTAACTTGGGTGTCATCGCTATGACACTTAAAGGATGTGGCAGGAGCATAACATTGATTTACATGAGATGCTCCAGGGGAAAGAAGTGGAGGAGGTGAAGGAACACCTTCATGGCACCCAGCAGGGAAAGGCAGTGTCTTCATGTTATGTCATACCCCATGGGCAGCACAGAGTCCTCTCCTCAAGTCATCTCTGACCAGGTGCTGGCAGGATATGCTTACCAGCTTTTGCGGCAGAAATTAAGTCCCATGTTGCTTCGGATGAGCCAACTACAACTCCTCTCTCTGTCTTAGAGGTCACCAGGATGCTGAAAGCTGGCTATAATTCTCAGAGAAGTTCATGGCAGACTCAAGTCTTTGAATGCCCACTTGTTTCCTGCACATCCCTTGGTAGAGGCCGTATCCTGAGATCTGTATCCACTTAGGATGCCCACAGGCCGGGTGTCAAACCTCTGCCTCCCTCTGCGCCACCTCTACAGCTAAATCATTGCAGGGCATGTAGACAGAAGTTTGTGATAGGTCACAGCAGTAACCAGAGATTTCTTCCACTTCTAACATACTTGCTGTTTCATTTTAGGTAAACCAGGGATTTCAGCTTCCAGGGGGGCAGATATACAGTGATACACAGACTTTTCCTCCCATTTTCCAGGAGCAGCTTCAGCCGCAGATAGTCACAGGGCCATTCTCTGGAGCCCATCTAGAGTAAGGAGCCAGCCTGACCAGTAAAACAGGAAATCTTTGATCCAACTGAGCTGTTGCCCCCTTTCTTGGGGTCACAGGTTAAATATGTGTCCGTTTGCCAGACAGAACCTTGTATTCCGATGCCCCTGCACCCTGTCTAGTAATTGCAGAGAGGAGCATCTTTGAGTCTCCTTACCCTCCACGTGCACCTCATCATGACATGCCTTGCTTTGTATACAGTTCAGAGAATATCACAGCTTATCTGGAGAGCTGAGTATATGCAGTGCTTTTCAAGGTTAGTGGGCTTACAGTGTTGAGCATTTGAACAACCTGGCCTAGTGGAGGGTGTCCCTGCCCATGGCAAGGGGGTTGGAACTAGATGATCTTTAAGGTCCCTTCCAACCTAAACCATTCTGTGATTCTATGATTCTATGATTGCTGAGATGGTTGTTTAAAGCAGATTTAGAACTAACTTTAATTCTGGTATTTTACCATTGAATCCATATATTATTATTGTACTATTTGATGATAACAATTTAATTCACTATAGTTAGCTGAATAGTTTTTTTACACAGGAAGAAGCTCAGTAATGTAACTGAAAAATGTGGACAAAACTTGCCCAGCTTTGTGTAAGCCCAAAGGAGAATGAGTCCCCCCGTCAGGAGGAAGAGCCAAGCTGGGATGGACTTCCAGCAGCAGAGCCTTGGAGAGTTGGACTTGCTCTTCCTGCCGCCACCAGGCGTATAGGTGATGAGGTAGCAGTCATAGCTTTATAGGAGTCCCATCTTGCCTAGCAATAGCCACACATCCACACATGCATCTATGTCTCAAACTTCAGCAGCAGTGAGCCTGGGTTTCCAAAATTTTTCTAGTAATAGCAAAATGGGCAGCAGGATTGTGTCCTTTTGCTACTCCCTGCAGTCTGCTGTCCTGGACAACTGTTGTCTTGACTCTGCCAAAAGCTTCCTCTGACTATGGACCACCTCTGACCAATGCAGTAGGTATATTGATTATCATGGATTTACTTCTGATGTTTTTGCAGCTGGGACAGAAAAATCCATATGACTGTTCAAGCTGAGGGCTGACTGGCTAGATAGCAGCTCTTCAGAAGAGGACCTGGGGTTCTAGTGGACACCAAGTTGAACATGTCAGCCCGGTGCCCTCACAGGGATGGATGCATACTGGACTACATTTCAAGAGAAGACCATAGCCAGCAGACCAAGGGAAGACACTAATCCTCTCTACTTGGCACTGGTGAGATTGTGTATTGATTACTATATCCAGCTTAGGAACCCCAGTGAAAGAAAGGTATTGAAAAGCTGGAGCTTAGGGCTCCAGCTTAGGGCCCCTAACATAGCTAGGGGGGTTGGGATTAGACCGGAGAGGAGGAGACTAAGGGCTGTTTTCCTAACTTAAAAGGGAATTACACAGAAGATGGAGTCAGACAGTTCTCTGGGTACACATACAAAGATGAAAAATGAGTTGCAACAAAGGAAATCACAATTAGACATAAGGAAAAAAAATTCAGTGAGGGTGGTCAAACACCAAAGCAGGTTGCTCAAAAAGCCCACAAAATCTTTGTCTTTGGAGATATTCAAAACTTGACCAGACAAGGCCCTGAGCCAGCTGATCTTACTTTGAAGATAGGCCTGGGGGGTGAGGAGACAAGAGGTCAGCCTGAGTGACTCCCAGAGGCCACTTCTTGCATGATTCTATGTTTTTTTTTCTCTTTCCGATGTCCTGGACGCATTCGTGTGCACTGTGTTATGGAGCAATGTATATTTAGGCAAGCTGAGTGCAAACTCCTTGGAAAATAGCATTCCCACAGTGTAAGAGAGAAAGGGCCCCATTCATTTCTACAAGAAGCTCCTCAGTGTGCTGAGGAAGGGGGAGCTTATGTCATCCTCTTCCCCATCCTCTTCGCTGTAACTCTCTAGCACAGTCTAACACTTATATGCTGGGTTTAAAGGCAACGGGCAAACTTGTACTTATTTATTCTAGAAAGGTCACTTCAGACGTCGTATCTGGATTCTGGGAGGTCCAGCCATGACTCAATCTTCCAGCTTAGCTGATTTAAGTAGCAAGAAGCCAACTGCATTGCTCATGTTCACACATCCAGCATGAGTCAGTAGCTTGGCTTAAAGTTGTAACTGCAAGCCCCTGGCTGCCAGAGCTTTAGTCTGTCACCTGGTGCCTCCTTTTTGATTTGACTTGACCCCAGTCCTAGCTCGATGCTTTCAGAAACCAGCCATAGCAGTGTGACCTAATACCATAACCCTGTATGATCCCAGTGGCTGAAGAAACTACTGATCTGCAGCAGACTTCCCAGGCACACAGGTTTGACCAGGGCAGGGTGTCCATCCAGCGTGCACTGAAAGCCCATTCTCCATTGTCCCCTCAGCCCAGTGGCTAGCTTGCAGGGAGCAAGGGTGAGCCAGTGCCGCTCGCTGCGGGGATGCAGTAGGCACCCCTGGCATGGGACGGGGGTGATTGCTGCACCATCTGGGACCGTGTCCAGGCAGGTCTGGCAAGCTCAATCCCAGCTGCAAGTGCTGGCTGGAAGAGAGCAGTGACATCCTGAATGTGACTCCACTGAAATTTCCAGATAAAGAGTTTATTTGTTTGTCATTTACAGTCCTTGCACTGTGCTTCGTAACAGACCAAACACACCCTGAGCACAACCCTTCAAGACACGCTACTTGCTTGCACAGCCCTGCAGGATGACTTGGGCATGCTGCTTTGGGCCATTATCTGGGGGCATTTGTCTTCAGTTAGGAATAGTTTCAGGATGAATTAATGTTGGTATCTGTGAAACACAACCTATGTTTTCATCAAGGCAATCTGCACTTCTCCCAAAGTAGATAGTTGTGATTTCATTTGTCCAGCCTTGGAGCTTTTGAAAGCAGATTTTATACATTTAACATTTCTTAAAATGAACATTGTGTGCCCAAACTTTCCTATGTCCTTTTCTGTTTCTGTCTGAGTGCTCAGGAGGGATGGATTGCCCTGCAGTGCTAACTAGGGCTAAGTTCAGAGTTAGGTTTCTGGGGAAGCTGCCTGGGGAAGCATAGCTGCTACAAACCCACACTGGCGTGGATGAGGTTGAGAAGTCATTTGACTGGAATCATCCCTGTGTTTATCCACTGGTATTGCTCCATCCACAATAAGCAAATAAGATGATATGTAGTTAGGAAAGCCTTGCTTTAAGTTTTGTTTTACAATCCAAACCCACAACAACGGTCACATGCAGCTTCTATTTCTTCTAGATAAGCAAAGTGTTGGAAAACAAAAAGTTTGCAGGTTGGCACAATGAATATGAAACCAGCAGCTGTATTTTTCCTTTACAATTTTTCTTTTAAAAAAGACTGTCGGAAGAGATGACCTTCCACCACAGCTTCCAAATCTTCCATTTTCTAAGTTTGGTTGACTTTTAACCAGATCACGCTCTGTAACCCTCCCTTAAATCATCCTCTTTTTGCACACACTGCTGTCTCCTTCTCTTATGAATGGCTGGTCCCCCTGATGATTAAACAACAAATATAATTTTCTCATAGACTGTGTAATTGCTGTGCAGCAATGGAAAGAATAGAATAAAATGGAGCTATGACTCAGTGCTTGGCAGACTGTGGAGAAGAGGGGTGTACGAGAAGTGATGAATATGTTGGGGATTTCTGCACAGAAATTCAGTTTTTAAATACACACTTAGCTGATACAATTAATTAAAAGATAAAGTGCTTAAGTACTTGACTAATCTAACTGGGACAAGGGAATAAAGCAGTTTATATTTCTCTAACAGTTTGCAAGTCAAAATAGCAGTATCTACCACTATAGATAAATGCCTTGGCAGAATTCCTGTGATAACCCTGATTCTTAAGGCTTTCTAAGTCAGCTCTTTTCCCTTCTATAGCACATAGTCAGCTGATCCCTCTGATATTTTTAATCCAAAATCCATTTTTAATTAATTCCTCTCTCTTATTTCTAAGAACTACCATTCACATTTTTCCTCAGGTATATATGCATAATTCCTGCTGATTTAAATGGCAGCTGGCAATTATGGAACTAAGAACAATTTGGCCCTATTTATTTAAAAAAAAAAGAAAGAAGCTTTACTCTGAGAAGACTGTGTCTAGATGAGGCTTCCACAGAAGTGCTTTGTTCATGGAATTTCATTCTTAAAGTTAAAAACCTTCTTTTCTGAAATAAGGAGACAGCCACTGGCAGAAGCACTTAACTTACTGGCTGACTTTATTACTAAAGAAATGAGGACTTGTCTCAGAAACTTTTCCCAGCCTGCATAAAACAAAAATGCCTCCAAGGAAGCAGCTGTTGGTCGTTTTCCTTTCCGTAGGGCCACAACTAGAGTTAGTGCCTTTATAGCACTAGATGAGAGCTAAGCCAGTGATGGAGTCCCAGGGCAACAATAACCAAGAAGGTGAGGACAGTGGCTTCAAACCAAGAAAAAACGTGCTGCTGACAGAATGGTAGACTTCATTTGTTGTCTTAAAGTCATCCATCCATGAAAAACTACTTGCTGTTTGGGCAGCTGGAGCTCTGGGAGATGTCTTCCTCCTCTATTGTTCCCTGGGATGCTGTGAGCTTGAGCTTGGAAACTTTTCTGGGAGTGTCTGCTTGGTTCATTCAAATGCCTTACATGTACCCATACGCAGGTCCTTGTGTACCAAGCCAATGGTTTGCGGTATGGAGCTGAGCACATTGCCCTTCTGGCTTCACTGTGAACCCCAGGCTAAGCTTCATGCAGCCACAGAAGAGGAAGAAGATCTTCAGTGAAGAGCATGGAAGAGAAATCATTTCAAACAGCTCCTCTTCTGGGGTGAGGGACTTATCTGCCCTGGTGACTTTGTGTGTTGGATCTGCTCCTTCACCCTGGGGACAGGTGGGTGTACTAGGTCACCACTGTGGTGGTGACTGCAATCATACTAATTGACATAATCTGTATGCACTGCTCCTGAAGTCCCCATACACTAAATGTACTGCTCTCATATTCTTGTATTACATCACTTTCATATAGTATAGTAACTCTTGTGAGGACCCAATGCCCTGAATTACCCTTGGAGCACGTGGTCTCCCCAGGCAGTTTGAGAAACATCTGCAACTCATGTTTTCTGTGAGACTAAGAATGAAAGGGGGGCTCCCATGCCAAGCAGCTCCTGTTCTTCTACTGCTATGGTACTGGAATTAGAATGAGAAGCACAGTAAGTTACATGAAATGTAAATTGTCAGGAATGTAAGTAGAGAAATTTCAGCCACGTGTGGAAGTAGCA
Organism: Grus americana; assembly: GCF_028858705.1. NCBI lineage: Eukaryota > Metazoa > Chordata > Aves > Gruiformes > Gruidae > Grus > Grus americana. Next base: position 188,518,799 of record NC_072852.1, on the reverse strand, counting down.
GAGATGAAGCTTTGCATAAGGTGTGTGTGTTTGTGTAAGTTGCTGTGTGACATGGAGAGCAAAGACAAGATTATACTGGAGACCTCTCAGTTTCAGTCAGTCCAGAAAGATCATAGAATCATGGAATCATAGAATGGTTTGGGTTGGAAGGGACCTTTAAAGGTCATCTAGTCCAACCCCTTACCATGGGCAGGGATATCTTCAACTAGATCAGGTTGCTCAGATCCCCGTCCAACCTGACCTTGAATGTTTCCAGGGATGGCGCATCTACCACCTCTCTGGGCAACCTATTCCAGTGTTTCATCACCCTCATCATAAAAAATTCTTCCTTATGTCTAGTGTAAATCTACCCTCTTTCAATTTAAAATCACTACCCCTTGTCCTATTGCAACAGGCCCTGCTAAAAAGTTTGTCCACATCTTTCTTATAAGCCCCCTTTAAGTACTTGAAAGGCTGCTATAACGTCTCCCTGGAGTCTTCTCTTCTCAAGGCTGAACAACCCCAACTCTCTCAGCCTGTCTTCATATGAGAGGTGCTCCAGCACTCTGATTATTTTTGTGGCCCTCCTCTGGACCTACTCCAACAGGTTTATGTCTTTCCTGTACTGAGGACTCCAGACCTGGCTGCAATGCTCCAGGTGGGGTCTCATGAGAGCGGAGTAGATGGGCAGAATCACCTCCCTCAACCTGCTGGCCATGCTTCTTTTGATGCAGCACAAGATATGGGTGGCTTTCTGGGCTGCAAGTGCACATTGCTGACTCATGTCCAGCTTTCCATTCACCAGTAGCCCCAAGTCCTTCTCTGCAGGGCTGCTCTCAATCCCTTCATCCCCCAGCTTGTATTGAGACTGAATGTTCCCTGACCCATGTGCAGGACCTTGTTGAGGTTCACATGGACCCACTTCTCAATCTTGTCCAGGTCCCTCTGGATGGCACCCCATCCCTCAGGCATGTCAACCACACCACACAGCTTGGTGTCGTCGGCAAACTTGCTGAGGGGGCACATGATCCCACTGTCTATGTCACTGATGAAGATATTAAACAGTACTGGTCTCAATATAGACCCCTGACAGACATCACTTGTCACCAGTCTCCATCTGGACATTGAGCCATTGACCACTACCCTCTGGATGCAACCATCCAACCAATTCCTCATCCATCAAACAGTCCATCCATCAAATCCATATCTCTTCAATTTAGAGAGAAGGCTGTTGTGGGGGACCATGTCAAAGGCCTTACAGAAGTCCAGCTAGATGACTTCTGTAGCAATTCCACTGTCCACTGATGTAGTCACTCCATCATAGAAGGCCACTAGGTTGGTCAGGCAGGACTTGCCAGTGGTGAAACCATGCTGGCTGTCTCAAATCACCTCCCTGTCCTCCATGTGCCTTAGCATAGCTTGTAGGAGCATCTGTTCCATGATCCTCCCAGGCACAGGGGTGAAGCTGACAGGTCAGCAGTTCCCGGTCCTCTTTTCTACCCTTTTTTAAAATGGGTGCAATGTTTCCTTTTCCAGTCGCCAGGGACTTCACCTGAGTGCCATGACTTTTCAAGTATCATGGAGAGTGGTTTGGGAACTACATCAGCCAGTTCCCTCAGGACTCTGGGATACACCTCGTCAGGTCCCATAGACTTATGGTTACAGACCTGATCTTCTCTTACAGTGGGAGGGACTTTGCTCCCCCAGTCCCCATCTTGTGGTCCATCCACTCAAAAGGTGTGGGAAGAGAGATTACCATTGAAGACTGAGGCAAAAAAGTTGTTCAATACCTCAGCCTTCTCCTTGTCTGTTGTTACCAGTCTGCCTGTCTTGCTCATCAGGGGGGATCGCTTTCTTCAACCTTCCTTTTCTGGCTGACATACCTGTAGAAGCCCTTCTTATTATTCTTTGCATCCCTTGCAAAGTTCAGCTCCAGCTGTGCCTTGGCCTTCCTGACCCCATCCCTACACAACTGGGCAGTGTCCCTATACTCTTCCCAGGATACCAGTCCCTGCTTCTACTGCCTGTGCATTTCCTTCTTGCCCTTTAATTTGACCAGTAGGTCTCAATTCAGCTGTGCCAGTCTCTTGCCTTCCTTTCCTGATTTCTTACACCTGATGATTGAGAGCTCTTGTGTTCTATGGAAAGTGTCCTTAAAGATCTGCCAGCTCTGTTCTGCTCCCTTGCCTCTGAGGGCGGTTTTCCAGGGGGCCCTATTGACTAACGCCCCTAAAGCTGGAAGTTTGCTTTCTCAAAATTCAGGGTCCTGACTTTACCCTTTGCCTGACCCATATCCCTCAGGACTGCAAACTCTACCAGTGCATGATCACTGCAGTCCAGGCTGCCTCCAATCTTGACGTCACCAGTTAGGTCACTTGTGTTGGTTACCAACAGGTCCAGTATCGCATCTGGTAGGGCTGTCTATTAGCTGGCTTAAGAAGTTATCCTCAATGCATTCCAGGAGTCTCATGGATTGCCTACACTTTGCTGTGCTTTTGCAGCAGATGCCAAGGTGGTTGAAGTCCCCCAGCAGGACGAGAGCCTGTGAGTGCAATGCCTCCTGTCGCTGGAGTAAGATTTTGTCAATAGGCTCCCCTTGATTGGGCAACCTGTAGTAGACACCAACCACAAGGTTCCCTTTGTTGCCTTGGTCTCTAATTCCTACCCATAAGCTTTCGACCTGCTCGTGGCTATTCTTTAGAGACAGCTCTTCACACTCTATCCAGTTCTTTACATAGAGGGCAAGATGGCCCCTCCTTCCTTGCCTGTCCCTTCTGAACAGCCTGTAGCCATTGATAGCCCTGCTCCAGTCATGGGATTCCTCCCACCAAGTTTCAGTATTGGCAATTAGGTCATAGCTTTTAAAAGTAGCATGATGGCTTCAAACTCCTCGTTTGTTGCCCATGCTGTGTGCATTGGTGTAGAGGCACTTCATCTGGGCTGTCGGCCCTGTTTAGTGCTTGGGAAAGGCTTGGCATTGTGTTTGCCAACCACTGAATCTATTTGGAGGAGGCAGCCTTTATTAATCTTCCAGCTATGAGAACACTTCTGTAATCTTTTGGCACTGAGTTGGCATTGCTGTTGCTGTAGTATTTGCAAGCACTCTGAATAATATTGAAACACTGACAGAGCATATGCCCTCCATGTATTCATAGTGACTTCAGTGAGATGTTCTGCGTGCTGTATGTGTATTTGTCATGTGTCTCTCTTAGGCTGAGAACTGGGAGTGTGGCATGACGGAGGAAGGCATTTTAACTCTCTGATATTGAGAACAGCCTGCTACAGACCTTTGTCCTAGGTAACCAGTTAGAATGAAAGAGTTTTGGTTTAGGGGAATTATATCATTTATAGTCGTAGCTGTTTACTTTTTCTTTGCATAAGCCCTTGTGAGGTGCACTATAAAAAGCACAGGGAAAGTAAATTTTTACTGGAGAGTGTTTGGAACAGGGCTGCATGTGCGGAAGGAGTGGTTGCTAGCATCTGTATGGGCATTGCCAAAGTTTTCTAGGATGTTACAAATTGCCAGTCATTTCCATCTGGGAGAAAGGAATAGGAAGGGTGGGTGAGACTGAAATAGAATTGCTTCTTTTGACTACAAAGTCCCACCAAAACATGTGCTTAAGGAAGTGGTGAAGGCTGCACAGACATCAAAGGGGCTGGAGACTTTCCTTCTCTGTAGTTTTCAATGTTTCCACACTGGCTCATATAAGTGTTGGCAGGACTGCAGTCTTTGACAGTGCTACAGGTGGCATCTTTTATTTTTTCATTACAAGCATGAACATTACCAGTAAATATATAGTGAATGGAGAACATCTCAATATAGAAAGAGGTTTATCTGTCTTCTTACTGAAAAATGCACATTTATCTTTTATTTTCACTATAGCGCATTACGAACTACGTTTTAATGGTACTGATGTGCTGCTCAATCCAGATCAGACTCTATGGCAAGCTTTGTCTTCCTCATTACTTACTTGTTAGTCAGCACTTGGCTTAGTCACGATTTTTGCCAACAGTGATTTTAGATACCTCCAAATCACTGATAAAGATTCTGCAAAAATCTAGTCCCCTACTCCTTTGCACAGAAATGTGTATTTGCTCTCTCTCCAAGACTGTTTCTTTTCCATCTTTCCAGGGGAAGATCCTAAGAAGCTTTAAAATGGGTTAAAAATGTATTTATTAATCCTGGCCCTAAATTAATTTTCCAGGATCTGATTCTAAAAACATCAAAAGGAAATAGAGAAGCTTCATGTCATAGCCTAGAATTTTGCTCTAGGGACCTAGACAAATCAGTGTGGACATCTTTAAGTTCATACATTAGGAAAAAGGGAAAAGCCAAAAGCAGTGTTTTTCTTCCCCATGAAAGTGTTTGATCTCTGAGCTAATGTACAAGAAGGCCAATTCCAGTCCCGTTCTCAGGAGGCTCTCACAGAACATTTTCAAACCTCTGTGAGATGAAAAAAAATAAAAAAAGGTGAGAAACATAGCTATTAAAAATGAAAAGAAAATTATTTCCTAGGCTGATATCTTCTGAGATAATACAGGGAATGATACTTACTGATATTAACACCTACAATTTGGTAATTTCATTTGTTAATCTTGTTAACATGCTTTTTCCCCTCTATTTCAATTAATTAAAGAAGACAGATCTGACCTGATAATGGTCTCCATGGTGCTTGTAATCACACTTTCCTAAACCCTGACACACTGCTGTTTGTTATCACATTTTCTTGGGTTTCCCGTTGTTTTTCGAGCCATTTTTCACAATTGAATAAGAACTGATAGGTGATAACATGCCAAACAAGGTTGTGTGAGTCTTTGCTTTGAAAGCAACAGTAGTGAGAAAGCCATCATTTGGTAAGATTGCTGGGCAAGAGTTTCAGATAAGCATTTCACTGACAAAACATGGGCTGATGGAGAACTAAGCTGCCTGCAAATGTATAGAGCAAGCCAGAGCCGTCGTATCTTTCAGAAAGCGAGCAAAATCCTTCCACTGATCTTCTATTCCTTTAATCCAACATAGTAAGAAGTGACTTTCCAGTTTGCGTCCTGATGTATTTGCTTGCGTCACTGTTTATAAAACAAATCAAGCAAAAAGTAAGGGAGAAGACCTCTCTGTTAACCCTCACAGCCTTGCAGTTTTTCCTTGACTGATTACAAATTTTTTTCCAAACACTAATTAATCACATTAAAAGGCCACATATACTGATATTCTGTCAATTTTTAATGCCAAATATCTTCGCTGCCAACAGGCAAGAAGAAGTTAATGAATGGAAGAGATTACATACAGAAATAATTCAGCTGGTCAAATGATGAGCAAGGAAAAAATGAGACCCACTAAGTGGAGCTAGAAATAAATAAATAAATTATTATTTTGAGACGATGCCCAAAAGATTTCAGGTAGCATTATGGCTAAAGTACTTTTATTATACAATAAATACATCCCAAACCTGAAGCAAAATTAAACTTCAATGAACTAGTCAGAAGAAAGAAGAACTGGTTATTAGTGTTGTGGAAATTACCGGTGTAAAATTTCTTAAACTACACAGTGAAAGGCAACTTAACAGGGTGGCTTTGGCTCTTGATCAATATCTGAGATTTCCTGCAAACCCACAGAACTATTGTGCCATAGGAAAATTTGAGTTGGAAAGGGCCTCTGGAGGTCCTCTTGTCCAATCCCCCACTCAAAGCACATCCAGTTACAATATGTTGTTCAGGACCTTGTCTGGCTGAGTTTTGAACATCTCCAAAAATGGAGATGCCACTACCTCTCCAATACCTGCTCCAATATTTACTATCCTCATGGTGAAAAAAGGTTTCCTAAAATCTGATTGGAATTTCTGGTTTTGCATTTTGTGTCTATTGCCTCTTGTCCAATTGCTATACATCTCTGAGAAGAGTTTGTCTCTGTCTTCTCTGCATCATATCATTATGTACGCTCAGCAGTGAGATCCTTCAACCTTTCTCTTCTTCAGGTTGAACAAGTCCAACTCCCTCTCCTGCTCCTCATATATCCACATCTTCTGTATATCTGCTTTCTCGGTTGACTATAGCATAACTTGGACTCCTGAATTAGGTGTCTAAACACTAATGGAATAAATCTGGGTCAGCCGAGAAAGACGACAAAGTTGATGGTCTTTTACCATAATTTGAGACTTGTGATCAAAAACTGTTTCAGAAGCTCCAGGATAAAAGAAAGAATGACTGACCAAGAAGAATACTGTGTTTCATGGTGGCAACAGAAGAGACTCTAGATGAGCTGAAGGGACTTGTCCAAACTAGGTTTGTCTGGCAGTGAAGGCTTCTGCCTAATTAACAGAGTTCCCCACTCTTGGATGATTTTGTTGGCTCTGGATGGTTAAGGTGGCCAGCAGTGAAATGGTCAACTCAGAAACAGAAATTCTAACAAACAGACTTTGTGTTAATGGCATTAAGAGTTCATGACTTTTGAACAGCTGTTGCTTCTGTCTGTATGAAAATGTTGTATCCAGAAGGCTGCACCTACAGCCCTGAGGACTGGAACCTTTCTTTTTCAGTGACAGCACAAGCTCCTCAGACATTGGGGAAGTACAAAGCAGCTTTTGGTGGGAGGGACCACTAGGTATCTGCTCAATTGAAGATTAGCAGAATCAAAGGGAATTAAACTCAAATAACTTCTGAGAAAGCTGCATTAAAAATGTGTAATGGGAAGAATAGCACAGTAACTCCTTCTGATCTTGATAACTTTCTCATAACTAGAAAACAAACTGCAGAACTGAAACCAGTGGCTCACCTTACAGACATCTGCTCTAACAAATGACCATGTTACTTCTTCCCATTATGTGACCAGAGATCAGACTGGTCTTATGACATAGGAAGTGATCACTGTCCAAAATACCCTATGGTCATTGCAACAGAGCTGTGATCCAAAGAACAAGAGGCTGGTGATCAGCCTAGGGGTGAGGTAATGGGGTTAGGCAATAGCCATATCATGCAGTATATTTTTTTTCAAGTGACAACTAATATACAATCAGCACGATTTCTCCCTCTCCATCTTTCAGTCCCTGGAAAATGACTCATGTGATGCATCAAGTGATGAGACAGTGGGAACGTGACACCAAAGACAGATTTGCTTATGACTCCAAAGAGTTGCTCAGAGCTCTGCAGAGGGAACCTGGGTTCAGGCTTGTGGCCAGCAATCACTGAAGATGGGGATGTGCGTCCATCGTTCTCATGGAGATACCTGGTACAAATTAAAGTGCATCCTCTCAGCAGCAATTTTTTAAACTAAGCAGGGATTACTAGTCTGTAAAACCATACAGGACTGAGGTATTTCAAGGTCCACAATGAACTGAATTCAAACAATGCTCCCAAACAAATGATTGACTAAAATTTCCAAGATCCCAGACTCTGAGCTTTGCTGCACAGGAATATTCCATTGAGGACATTTGGGTGCAACGTGTTTAGAATTGCTGTGTCCTTGCTCTTCCAAGAACTTCAGAGGAGCTCAGCAAAGCAACTAGTTTATGTACATTTTCACTGCTTAAAATGGTTACCTGAGTTCACTTTAATGCATCATGACCTGTGCTTTTTTCAATCATGATGAGCATGACCATCCTTGTGCATGATGTTTTATCTGCGCTTGCATGGGGACGGCGGAAGGAAGTAACAAGGAAAGAGATTCTCCTTTTTTTTTGAAGTGGGTGAGATACAGCAATGGTGATTTAAAAGGAGAAAATCTGGCACAAAGGAAGAACTGCTTGTGCCTCCATTCTCGGTAGAGTTTTGAGTCATTCATGCAGTGCAGTAGCTAGGGAGCCTGAGTGACTCATACATTGCTAACTATGGAGAAAAAAATGTATTTTCTGAAATATTCAAGCATTACTCACATTTTCACTTAGTATCAGCTGATTCTAGTAGCCTTATTCCACCTTTTGGGATTTAGTACAATGGGTTATATAAAAGACAGATTGGGCTCAAGCTCCCTTTAAACTGATGTGCTAAATCTGGCATTGGGCACCTTGCCTAGATAATGAAGTATTTTGAGTGCCCCTCAGTTCAGTGTGGAAGTTATTATCTTTAGCAGAGAGGAGCTGGGAAAATTGCAAAACTCACATTATAGCTGACTTCAAAAGCTCTTGATAACTATCTTAACTTATATGTTGTGACTTTCATCCCAAAGGCTTCTCAAATGTTTGACCAACCAGTAAACAGAGCATATCCGGGAATTTATTACTTACTGCTGAACTGGTGCAATGTCTAGGGTCTTCAGTACTCACAATCATGGAACCATAGGAAAAAATTGAGTCCTTTCCAGGCTGAACAAGCCCAGCTCTCTCAGCCTCCCCTTGCGTACTGTGTGGTCCAGCTACCTGGCCTGCTTGGTGGCCGTCCACTGGGATTGCTCCACTATGCCCATGCCTTTCAGTATAGGGGAGCCCAAAATCAGACACAGCATGTGGTCCCACAAGTGCTGAGTAAAGGGCAATGATCACTCTCCTTGACCTGTGGACACTTGCTAACATAGCCCAGTGTTCACTCGGTCTTTGCCAAAAGGGGTCATGCTGCTTAAGAGTACTCAATAGTGACGTGACATGGGTTTGTGCAGATGCATATTACATCTGTGCAGTACAAAGATGGCTAGGAGACATGTTAGGAGATCTACATATGTTCACACTGTCCGTAATTTCATCTACTTTATGGAAGATTATGTAGGCAATTTGGTAGATCCCGGGAATAAGACCTGAATTCTGACATTAAGTTCCTGATTTATTAGGCAAGAATGAGTCATTTCAGTTTCAAAGAAAAGTGAAATTATGTAGACCCTTTTTGCAAACAGTTTTGAGGTCTATGGAAAAGTGTTGTGTAAGAGCTAGATGTCATTTTGCATTGGCTTTTTGTTAATGTTTGTGTGAGGTAGGTCCTTGCTACAAAATTCTACCCCAAAGCAAATGTCAACAATTGTGCTGCATTACTCTAGGAACTTTAATATATCACTGTGGCCAAGAGTTTAGTATGAATCAAAAGAAAACTGGGTATTTTTCTGGATAATGGAAATACACAGGTTTATTAGCAAGGATTACGAAATAAATAAAACCTCTATGAGTTCTGAAAAAGGTTGAGGAGGGTCCTCAGTACAAGGCATGTTTGTGCTCCAGATAAATGGGAGCAAAGGAGCCATTTCTGTTGAGAGAGTATTTCCACAACGGTCTGATGCGATTTCGTGCTTCTTCCTCTCAAGTCCCTGAAAGCCCTTCTCAGAGAGAGAACATTGACTTGGGAAGGTCCAAGATTTCCAGTGCTGAGAGACTGAAATAAATATTTCATCAAGAGCCTTCTAGTGCCTCCCCATGATGCTGTCTTCTACCCAGGAAGGCAAAAAGCATTTTACTGTGGTTGGACGGGGAAGAACCATAGACGCTCAACTGCTGAAGCCTAGAAAAACATGGATTTATCTCTTCTGATGGCCTCACAGAGCACACAAGGAAATACAAGCATGGATGCGGACACAGCAAGCTTGATCTGGCTCTGCAGTGTACTAGGATAAGTCAGATGTCAATCACCAAGGCTAACACTACAATTAAGCCTAATACCAACTCGTGATGCATTTGCTTAGATGTCACTCCTTTTCCTAAAGAATAACTAAATACATTTATTGAACTTAATTAATATTTTCTAATGGATTTGACTCCTTTTAAAGTCTGGCTAGCATTTATTGAAGCCAACAGGTGTCTGTGGGGTAGAATAGTGCTCCATCCTCAATGTGGCAATATCCAATCTTCAGGACTGTCACAGGGGAGACGTGGGCAACCCTGGAGCTTAGTCAGGCATGTTCTGAAGTGTGCATATCTCAGATAAAGACAGATGGTTGTTTGCTCACAAGAAATATGTAGGTTAATTCCCTAGAGGAATGTATGTATCTTTATCTGATTGCACTTCAGGGGAAATTTGAGTGGAAAAACTTCAATGGGATTTATGGGAAGCACTGAAAAGTCAGGTCATAGTTTCCCGTGGACTGAGATATTTAGTATTGGGCAATGTGGTTTGAAACTGTTAGCCAAGAGGTAATGCAGTATTATTGCAAAAGGACGTGAAGATTTTGTAAAGAAATTGTTAAGAAATGAATCAAGAATAGGGCAGAAAATGTCATTATGTTACTAAGTAATGAGTAGTGTAACTGTGAATGCAGGATGCAGTTCTGTTCCACCCCATCTCAGAGCTAGAAAATGTTCAGAGAAGGACAATCAGAGTATAAAATAGTTTCCTGACTAAAAGAAACAAAGTGGACCAGGAATCTCCACCTTGGGATACAGGCAGCTGAGGGTCTATAGAGACCTATGTATCCCGTATATGGTTCCAAAGCCATAAGCGAAGGTAAAGCTGGGTGTCTCTGCTGGGGGCAGAATTGGGAGCACTTCGATGTGAAAAGCTGGGGCAGCGTGGTGGTGTGCTGGAGCAAGGCAGAGCCTGCTGCTGGCTGGGTGATACCATGAGGCTGCTTGGGAGATGTCCATGCCCACCACGGGTGCAGCAGCACCCCAGGGCAGACATGGCATTGTGAGGAGTCCTGCGGGTGGTGGGATGTGCTAAAGGAAGGTCCACAGGGATCCAAGGCTCCTTAGGGCACTCTGGAGAGAGCCAGCCTTGCAGACGTGGAGGGAGACACCAGCCACCCACCCGTACTGACCTTCATCTCCCACTGCCCATAAAGGGAGTTCATATCTCTTTGCACGGCACAAGGGAAAATCAAATTATCTGCATCTGAGGACATTTGACATCCCATCTCTCTCAGGCTGCCAGCATTGGTGTAGTCAGTGGTGTCTCACCATGCAGCTCTCTGGCAGAGGAGACCAGTAGTGCCAGGACCCTCACTGGCCTCCCAGACTCACCTCTTCTGCAAAACCCACGTGGTGGCAATGATGCAAGGTGCATGCTGTTCCTGTGGGCATCCTGACCCTGTGGGCAGCTGTGCCATGCAGTGTGATGAGCACTTGTGCCCTAGCTGCCCCAGTGATGGGATGCTCCCTGGGCTCTCATAGCTGCATTGGGCAGAGCTGCCACCTTCAAAATGACATGTCTTACCTCTTTTTTCATCTTTTCCACCATCCTCCTGCCTCTGCCCTGCCTCATCCCACTGCTAAGCAGGGATGGACACAACCGCAGTGGGGACCTGGGAAGGAAGCTGTGTGACGGTCCAGGCTTTGCTTTGTCAAATGTCACCAGGTGTGCGGGGTCATGCAACAGGGGAAGGAGGGCATCCCCTTGTCGATCCCAGCCTCTCCAGCACATTAAACCTCTGCTTCAGAGTGGAAACTCTGGAGCACATACTGCCATTTCCTATTACTCTGTGCACGACTTGGCACAATAAGGCCCTCTGTGGTGGGTCTCCAGGAGCTGCTGTAGCTCTCTGTATGCACCCTATATGTTCAGGAGGAATCACTGGGGAATTAATACTGCTGGTTTCAGCCTGCCGCTTTGCTGCATGAATAATCACAGGAAGAAATTTGCATTCATTCAACAGTGTGTGGGAATGTTTAAATTATAAAAACCACTTTCATTTAATTAAGGGGGGAAAAAACAACAAAAAAATCATCATTCATCTTAGATAGTCTGAGTTCCTTAATTTGCTTTAAATGAAAAGGTTGCTGTCGGTTTAGGTTCAGTCTAGAAAGATGAATAATTTGTTTGATCACTTGAGAAACAGGAGATCATGTTGCCCAGTAGTTTGTTATTATATTTCAGCAATAGCGTCCTTCTCATCTGAGGTTAACTAGAGTTACAGAACTGACAAAGCACCATGCTGCTGTATCTCTGGCTTTATGTCCTTTGATAGTTACTGCTGAAGCAGAAGACATCCTCACAATGAGACACAAAAATACCCAGGAACCGTTAAGAAAAAAACTTTCTCTTGCACCTCTATAAATCCAATTTACATCTAAGTGAATCAACAGTATTTCTTATTAAAAAAAAGGAGAAACTTAGGAACTCACAGTGGCTAATTATTTTTTGAGATCACAGCATTTTGACCAAAGAAGGGCCTTCAGGGGGTATTTTCATTTTTCTATTCACAGAAGAACAGAATCTCTCTAATATGGAGACTGTTTCTTCCCCTTCCCTTACTGAACATTCCCATCCCTCAACTGGACCATCCCTTAATTAGAGGAAGATCCCAGGTGAAGGGTTTCTGGGTTCTTCAGATGTAAGGGTCTGCAGCGAAGCGATGGATGTGCAGGTCTGCGCTAGTCACGCACTCGTGGAGGAAGATGTGTTGGAGCTGTGGGATGTCAGTGGGGATGGCGCTGCAGGGGTGGATGGTGGTGGAGGATGCTAGCAGTGGATGTGGATGGGACCCACCTCTCTCCTTGCACCTACCCTGAGTAGGATTTGTCTGTCAGCTCCCTTTACATTAGGCATAAATGCAATTGCAGGCTGCAGGTTCTCTCCTCCTGAGGTAACCCAGTAAATGCATTTGGACCTGTTCCACCCCAAAAGCACTGCCTGACTCCCAAAAGAGCTGGGGGTGACCACCCCATGCCTTGTCTGCAAGCAGGGAGTCCAGGGAAGGTGCCCATTCCAGCTCGGCAGGTTGTGTACTGGGGGCAGATGCAACATGCCCTGATTTGGGGTGAAACAGCCTTTTCCCTGCATATTGCCTGTCCAGCTTGGCATTTACAGCTGGGAAGGGGCAACAATGTTAACGGGCTACAGGGCTACAAAATGTGGGTGAACCCAGACATTGACCTGCCCTTGCTAGCAAAGAACCTCATTGGCCTCTCCGAGAGCCCTTCATGCCCAGGGGATAATAAACCGACACTTCACCGTAGCCTCTCCCCATCTCCTCCATCCTGTCACACAAACAAAAGTCAGTCTGGGAAAGGTCACAGGTTTCTTGTGTTTCTCCCCAGGATCTGTGCTCAGCTGCTGCCTCCACCTCACCTCCTGTTGCTGGCGCTGCTGCCGCTGGTCCCCACACACATCCCACCAGGATATAGAAATGAAAAAGTATATCTGATGGGAACAACCGATTTCTAGGAAGCAGATGCAATGCTGTTCCTGATCACAAGCAGTCATTGTGGCTTGGGGAGGGACCTCTGCTTCAGTCCTGGGCACTTTATTAGTTAGGAGAGAATTTGTACGAAAACCTCAGACTCTGGGCAAATCTGGGTTTGTATCTGCTGCCAGATGATATAAAGGTGGCAGGTCCAGACTGGTGTTGTTGATGTGGACATGGGCTCAAGAGGCCCCTTCAGGGCTTCTTCCACCATGTTCTCCTTCATGGCACATCCTCTTCAGTCTCCTCAGGTGGCTCTGCTCCACAGCACCTACTTGTCATACCTAAACACTGGACCAGGAATTTGTCATGGGACCATGAAATCCTTTGTTTATACTTTTTTTTTTTTTTTAAATACTCCACCCCAAATCCCACAAGGCTGAAACAATCACACTGTGCCCTCAGCTAAAACGTTTGACTTCTCAGGTGCAATTCATCACACCTAATTCAGGCAGATGTCTGGTATCCCAAGCTTCTGTTAGAGCTGGCTGGTATCAACAGGCCCATCTAGAGAATGTTTCATGTGACATGTTGTATGTCATACCTTAGGATGTAAGGACCGCACACTGGAGGTATCTATTTCTCTTTCTCCAAATGCTTTAATTAGAGTAAATTAATCCTTCTGCTCCTACTCCTATACTGTCTTTTCACCATTTTCTTTTCATTGTATTTCATCCATCTCTGATGCCCTGACATGTTAACTGGTGAGCTTTTCACAGCACAGACTTTATTTGCATTTTTACAGCACCAGCTAGAGAAGTTCCTTCAACCTGACCCTTTCCTCTGGAGGCTGCTACAAAACAAACTGCTGTGGAGTGTAAGGGGGAAAGCAAGGGTCCAGCTGCTGCTATATGTGGCCCAAAGGTGCCTTACTTCATCCACACCAAAACACAGGCTGGTGCAGCTTGTGCATTCACCATACAGCATGCAAATGACATGCAGAACCAGCTGTTTTCTGACAGCCTGTAGTCCAGTCCTGGGGCTGTCTCCTCCGGACAGCGATGTCAGGACTGTTACGCAGCACTACCACATCAGCGCTGTTGTTGCTGTGGGTTTCAGGTGAGGTGGTGGCTGTTGCATGAAAAACTGCCTCTCTTCTCAAGGAGCCAAGCAAAGGCTGATGAGAAAAGTCACTGCACCAGCTAGTACTTCCTAGTGTATACAAAATGTTGTCTGGTTCTCTGCTTGCTGCTATTTCACCCTCCGCCTCACTTTTCATTTAAGTCATCTTGCAACAACCAAGAATTTTTGACCAGTGAAGTGGTCTTTCTCTTTATCTAACACCAGCACCATGCAGAATAGGACCTCGCTGCAGAGCATGGGGTTTGTGGGCTGTTACACTAGATGCAAAATCAGTACCAGGGATAATGAAAGGGTGCAAGCCCCTGACCCAATGTCTGTGAGACTGGACTTCAAAAACATAGGTGGTAGTCCAGCCTTGGCTTCCTGAGCACATTGTCCAAGAGGAGTTACACAAACACAAGGAAGCATCATCCATGCACATTCAGACCAACTGGCCTTTTGCACTCTTTGTTTCCCAAACATTAGTCTCGGCTCTTCTGTATCTGGCATCATTTGTCCTGACTTCATACTTTTCCTTTTAACTTAAAATTCATTGGGTGCAGTTTGAGTTCTTGTTTCAATGAAATTGTCCAAGAAAGTAACACAAATTCAGGCTGGAAGTTAGGAGGATGTGTTCAGTGACCAGGCAAATAAAGGGTAACTCAAGCTTTCCATTGAGTAGGTGGAATGAAAGAGCAAACCATCCTTGAGGATGGTGTATGAAAGGAATGACACAATGCAGTTGCCTGAGATAGCCCAGGCATCCTTTTAGGCCCTATGATTCACATGACATTTGTGTCATATTCTCAGTTTCTCAAACGTCTGTCTCCTAATGTTATTATTTTTAGCTTGGTTTAGCTAAAGAAACAAGGGTGATGTGATGAGGCTGCCCATCTGTCTGGCTGTCTATCAGTCCCATCTGTCCCTTCTCCCAAAACTCTGTGAACCTGCTGGCCTGTTTCAGCTGTTTTTGGCAGGATGGTGATCTCAGGGTGAATTATCCTACGTTTGCCATGAAAATTGGCTGCTGCTCAGCAAAGGACTAACACAGCTCTTGATGGAGGGAAGGGCAGGGAGAATCCAGCTGTTGGTACCCTATCTGTGGCAGCAGCCAGGCAGGTGGTGGACATGCATGTACTTGTTAGGCAATCGGGACACAGGACACTTGAAACCTCAAACATGTGCTGTCTCTTGCCTGCGGGACAATGTCCTAAAGGAGATGGGGTAGCTGGGCTATTGCCATGCAAAGGCAAAGAGATGAAGGACACGTTTCTCTGAATAAACCAGCCTTCCCCATGTCTGCAGCTCACCGAGCAGCACCTGCGTCTGTAACCCTGGGTAACTCTCCAGGTAAAGGATTCAGCTCTCAGTATGTGGTTGATTTTGTGTGTTAACTACCTCCTGATGTGAGCTACTTCAGACATGGATTTGATTTGACTCCTGAAGCTCTGCATGCCTGTATTTACATTGCACACCTACCCGAGAGTGAGAGGAGAGCAAGGCCCCTTTGGGGAGCTTTGCTGTCCTTGCAGGAGCAGAGTCATCAGTCCCAACCCTGGATTTTCAGAGATGGTGACTTGACCCATTGTCCATCTCCCCACACTGCCGAGGCAGCATTTAAGCACGCAAACAGATGCTGTAGTCTGGCAGGGAATATAACTACGTGCTTAGGTTTGTCTGCTGGGGCTGCTCAACCTCTAATGTTCACTGTGTGTCTTTGCAGGAATGAGATCGCTCTGTGCAATAGTCTCATGTCTCTGGAAGCTTTTGAGACTGTGCGTATGTTCTCCCTCTACCAGACTCTCTTACACTCTTCATTTTTTATAAGCTGAATAATCAGGACAAAGCTACATTTCCTTTCCTGCAGGGCATGTCCTTCATTCTCAGGTCCTTCCGTAGTGCATCATGCACGCCTCACCTTTTGCAGGTACGAAGGATGTAATCCCGCTCAGGTGCTCCCATGATCCCTCTGTGACTGGCAGCTGATGAAAGATCCTCTCTTTTCATTTTCATGCTTCCTTTCCTCAAAGTGACTCAACAGCCCCTGCAGATTCTCAGCTTCCCTCCCAAACGGAGTACATCTCCTTTCCATGCCCTTTTAAACTTACCAAATAAAGTCCACGCGTTTAACAAGGAAAGCAGTGCAGGGTTACATCCTGGCAAGGGTGCTAATGGCAAAAGCAGGGAGCTGCCAGAGGGGGACAGCTCGTGCCCCGTTCCTTTTTCGCCACTTCTATTAGGATCCCACTCTGAAAATGTCACGCTTAGTGTTTTGATGCCTAAATTTCAATTGCACCCACATGATCTGCTTCTCTATAAGCAAAAGACCTGCCGTGTTTCAGAATATGAATTACAGTCATGAATTCACCCTTGGCTAAATTGCATGTTTATTCCTAGTATCAAGCTATGAACTCTGCTCCTGCAGAGAGGAAATCATTACCCACGTCAATGCCCTGAAAAGGGGAGGGACTGGGGAGGGAGAAGCACAAACATCACAGAAAAAGCCTAACATGCTTGTTATGAATAAAATATCCAGCCCAGCCTTAATCATGGAACAGAATGGCTTGAAAGAGCATCAGAGGCCTGGTTTACGAGGCATAGGATTGATACTTCCCCCCTCCCCCGCCACTAGAATTTTATTTTAGGTGATAAAAACAAGGAGAAAACACTAAAAAGTCAGGAGAAAGTGGAAGGATCCTTTGCAGCACAAGTGTCAGGTTGCATCTGTGCAATGTGGAGGAAAAAAGCAGTTTTGCCATGGCCTGACCTCGCTAAAGCTTCGCTTCCATTCGCAAACACAGGCTTCGCTGGCTGTCAGAAATGAGCTGCTCGGAGGGGCCCAGAGAGCCTGCTGCGCTGAGGCGAGGGCAGGCGAGGGCTGTCTGGGGACAACCAAGTCCCTTCCCCTTGGGCGCTCCCTGCACAAAGCGGGGGAGGCATCAGAAGATGCCTGCCTGCCACGCAAGCCCAGGATTCCCCTCTGATGGGGAAATCTTCAGCTGTTTTCTTCCTGGCACTGCTCGAGGACATGTAGCTACCACGTCTGACATCCACGGGGACACTAAAGTCTCCTCCTTTACCTGAAAGGCTGAAGGGGAATGTGTAAGCTGTCAGGCAGCAGCCCAATACGGGCGACGCTGCCGCAGCTCCAAGCCCCCAGGTCCAGCTAGTAACACAGAGGAGCGCATGTTCCCCATAGGCGCACACACAAGCACACGTATACCACACACACATATACACAGCTGGACGCGCTGATCTGCACAGGCAGATGTGGCCAGCGCTCACCTAAACACAAGCAGCACCGGTGGCCTCATCCTGTTCCCCTCTCTGGCTGAACAGGATAACAGTCCATCAGTGGAAGTTATACATACACGTACGTAGGGTGTGAATCCCTGCAGCAGCCGGGCTCAGACGCTCAGCCTGCCCAGTGGCTGTCCCTGGATCCCAGTCTGCCCAGTGGCCAGCAACTAGGCGTGCGAGCCCCCGAGGGTGCAGTTCTGGTCTGTCCCGTGGTGGCACCCCAGGCAGACATCCCTCTGACCCTGCTCCTGCTCCAGCTGCTGCACTCAGACCCCACATACCCATGGACATGAAATGGGGTCCCTTGCCCAGGAGAAGTTAGAAATGGCATTTAATGAGACAGGACAGACTGCCCTGGGCAGGGCAGGGCCAGACGAGCAGTGATCAGCCCTGGCTTATCTCCTCATCTCTCTGTTTTCCCTCACTTGTTCCTCCTCAAGTGACCTTGATCCTTCCCTCTCCCACCTGTGGTCCCTCCTTGCCTCTGGGCTCCTCCAGCTGCCACAGTGCCTCCAGGTTCCCTGTGTGCGCAGAGACGGCCCTTCAAGGAGCTGATGGCTCCGGTGGTCAGCTTGGCAGGAGTGGGGCAGGGGGTGACTTGCCAGTAGTCACCTCAAATTACTGGGCTCTTGCAAGGAGCGTGTGTCCTGGCGCAACAATACTGGACATGAATTTTTTGTCCAATGCACGATCCTCAGGTTAATAAAAACTGCTGTGAACGTTATGGCTGACATAAGGGATACTGAAACCTCTCTTCCCTTTCCAAGGATCATTTTAATCTTGCTGGGAAAGGTTTTTAAAACACACCACAGCTGTCTGCTGCACACAAGCCTCTGTGCACCACTCTGAGCACTGTCCCAGCACCAAGCAGTACTTGTGCTCTGCTGCAGAGCTGTGCTATTTGTGGTGTCTCTTCCCAAAAGCAACCACATCTGGGTGATGGTGAAGGACTGGGGCACCAAGATAGTCGATTCACCCCCGCCATTCCTCAAAGAATGACCAAGAGAGATCCATCCCTTTCTGTTTTTTCTTCCAAATTGGTGTTCTTTAAAATGGTAATCTCCTTTATTTTATATTAAACAATAACGGGCTTTGGTAAATTACTTGATTACTAAAGCTCTTGTTTTATTTCATGGTTTAATATAGCAACTATTAATTGCCTTGTGTACAAAAAGAGATTTTCCCCTAATTGTTTAATAGCATGAAGGACAAATACTTTTATGTTTCCAGTGCACTATTTGGTAGGTTTCTGGTGAGCAGGATTTTCCTCAGAGTCACCACTGGGTTGCGGTGAGATAATAGAGAGCTGGAGCAGAGCCTTGGGTCAGCAGCAGCCAAAACCAATGTCCTTCAGTGTTACTTGGCAGCACTGGCTGGCCCTGAGTCCTTTTTTATCAACAGAGCGAGCTGTAGTGACACTTTGAGAAGTGTCTGAAATCAAAACTTGGAGGTGAAATAAAAGCCAGCACTACTGGCTTCTCTGTAGCACCGTTAACGTGCCTGGTTTCTGTCAGTAAAGCTCTGCTACAGGTTTCATGCAAGCCCAAGGAAATCTATTGCTCTTTTGTTCTTTTTGCTGGCCTCAGGTCAAGACTAGTCAAATACTGCTTTTGCATGGAGTGGAAAGCCCGTAAGGACTTTTGTACCTGGGACACCCTTGCCTTGGCTATCCAATCCTGGTGCTGCCCGTGGGAAGACAGCTCTGTCTTCCTCACAGACAATCTTGGGGGACTCCTCTGAGCTCTGATTTCTGATACCTGCATGATCCCACAGGAAGGTCAGTTTGGGAACAAGGCAAAAGGCAGGAAGGCTTTCCTCGGAGTATACCTCACAGCTTGCTGGCCATATGCTCCCAGCTGTGTACCTTCAGCAGCATGATGTGCTGTCAGGAGCAGCATCCCCAGTCCCCATTCGTTCATGAAGCCAGCAGCAGTGGCATGCTTCCCCGTACAGATCTAGGAGGAACTAAAGAACTTTTGTTCCCTCCGTGCTTGCCTGGCCCCAGATTTCACACCCAGCTGCTGGCTGGAAGGACACAGTCTCAGCTGTTAGTTCAAACATGCCCAGCATCTTTCCTCATGGATTTAGCATGTCCATAAATGCTATGGCCTATTTGGATGAAAACACCACTCGTGGCTGTAAGCAGGCTACAAGTCTATCATCACCTCACTGGTTGAATATCTGTCACTTGTGTTGGCAATAGCAATGATGGGACGTGGTCAAAACCCCACTGAATTTCTCAGTCAGCTCTGGTAGACTTCAGATCAAGGGGACCCATGGACCCAATGATGATCCAAAGCCAGCTTTGCCACTAAGGGAGATCATTTCACTGGCCCAACAGTGCCACTAAGCACCTTGAATCTGCACGAGGGTTTGGAGTTATTAAAGGTGCTTAATACTGAGAGGTCCAACAGGGACTAGTGAGTAGTGAGCATCTCTGGCAGTAAGAAGACTCTTAATCAGATGTCTAAATCTGAATGTTGGCAACCGTAAAGACAGGGTCCTCTTTCACCATGCTTTCCCTACCACAGGGGAAGGTAGAGCACCATCAGGGCTCTGCCACCATGCAGTGGCCACAGGGATGGTGCTGTGGCTCTTCCATAGATATTGCTGTGAAGAGGTCATCGGTACTCGCCTCACTGCGGGTACTGCTCCTCATAAGACTTCTTGCAGGTGCTACACAGATCAGCAGCCCACCTGCCTGCCAGCTCCCTGCCTCCCTTTTTCAGTATCAGGCCTTGCTGTCATGGATGAAAGCCGAGAGCTGGAGCTTTTTACCTCTCAAATTAGCTGTGAAAATTCATATGGACATTAAGTTATTTAAACATCCGGTACTAATAGTGCCTTTGTTTACACTCAAATCCGTTTCTGGCCTTATTTCAGAAATTAATCGTTGCATCCTTCTCCTTCAGCTTAATATGCAGGGAAATCCTGTCCCACACCGTCAAGGTTTCCTGCATTTGCACTTTTTCTTTTTTATATGGCAAGTTTGTGCCTGGATTACTGAAATGATTTCTTACAATTTCCAATGCTGGGAGATGAAATAGGTGAGCAGGTTCAGGAGTCTGCTTCCCACCTCCTGCCCTTGTGTAAGGCGACCTCCCCGTGTACATGCCCAAGTTACCAAAGCAACTCCTGGGGATGACAATTCCTGCCATTTGACACTGAGTATTTGTTGAAACCTTTCTTAACAATACGTAAAGAAAACTCACTCCTGTCTGGCGCGGTGTGAAAGAGGAGCACCACTGTGGGAGAGGGGGCTGCATGCTCAAGCAGAGGGTGCTGGTACCCACCAAAGGCAGCATGCTCTCCCAGACCGAGCAGGGGCAGGGATGTGTCCCACTGCTCTCCTGGCTCAGGGAGTACCTTGCTATTTCCCCTTGAGGAACTGCTTTTCAAGTAACTGTTCTGTAAAATGAGGATTATCCCGCCTCCCGTGGCCATGCCCGTAAGATCCAGTAAAGTTTTCCCCAGTATTTTCAATCTCTGGAAGTCCCTGGGGATACCCCAGGACCTTGCTCATGGTCTCAGCACCCAGGTCTCCCAGCCAGACCTTCGTCTCTGACTCGATGTGACCGTCTGTGACTCAGCTCTGAAATACAGTGTTTTTCCACTGAAGCTCTGAAATACAGTGTTTTTCCACTGATAATTTTGATAAGTACAACCTTAAACTGGGCTACATTACAGATGAGAACCCAAGAACATTTTTAATCTCCTGTTATTTACTTGTAACATCATGAATCACAGCATTGCACGGTGTACATGATATTCCCTGATGATATAATTACAGTGCTCTCTATATACTGCGCTTTCTTAATTCATTGTATTCAACATTCACCTTTTAGCAAGGCGTGCTTTAATTTTCACATGCACATTACTCAGTTCGAGACTAAACATGGGAATCGAAAACAAGACTCCTGATATAACAGCCACATTGCACCGGCCACGTATCTGCTGTGTTTGCTGATCTCCCACTGTAGCCTTTGCTCCCATCCCCCACGTAAGCAGTACCAAGTGGCTACAGGACGGGTGCAGTGAGATGGCTTCTTCGAGCTGGACTTTATAACGTGTGACCGGAGCTCGTTCCCAGCCTTATCAACGGGGGCGTGCTTGCATGATGAGAAATACCTGTGTGGTAGTTGTGAGCTGCCTGCTCTTGGTGGGGGAGGTCTCAAAGCAAAGTGCTGGCATCACTGGGCAAGGTGGGAGTGTGGCTGACAGTCCAGCACCCTCACTGGTGCCCTTAGCTCTCTCCTCAAAGGCAGATTAGGCCAAAAATTGTGGAAAGGAGAGTACTAAGAAACCCATCTTCCCCCTGTGCCTCCGCACAGAGTGTCCCTTAGGGAAAAGCAAGGTAGGCGAGGGGAGTGCAGGGGCTCCACAGACCCAGGGGGCTGGAGCTGTGGGTGTCTAGGGCAGGGAGAAGCCTGTCACCCTGTCCTCAGGCTCCAGTGGGATAAGCAGGGCTTGTGCCCACACGGACAAAGTCCCCTCCTTCCCCCAAGGATTGCTGGTCTCAGTCCATTACAACAGGTCCAGGATGCTGGTAACTGTGTGCATCCAGTGCTGACCCCAGGTGCCTTCACCCTATCCCCCACCATTTTCTCCAGGTCAGTCCCAACTCACATTTCTACTGTGAAGCTTGTCAGGAAGGAGAAGGAAAGCAACCTTTCCAGGTCCAGGCTGCACAGTCCCTCATCTGCTGCTAGTTCAAGAAAGGCTGAAGCTGTTTGTTGAGGCTCAGTGTCAGATTCGAGACGCTGTTAGTTACTGAGCTGCAGTGGATCTGCCTGGAGAAAAGCCCTTGAAATGGCAAGCAGCATCACCTCCAGAGCCTCCTCCAGCGGTGCAAGAGGGGCTGTCTGAGTTGGGGTTGAGCAGGGAGCTGAACTGGAAAGCTTGATGCAAAATACAGGGAAATGACCTCCGGTGAGGTGACCTTTGCTGAACTGAGCATCACTGAATAAGCAGCACCCCCACACCCAAGCTTTTTAACCCCAAGCTTTCTTAAAATTGTAAATTCCATATTTGTTGGGTTCCCAGCCCTGCCTTAGCTCTCCTTGACAGTTACCAATACAAAGATTTGTCCATAATCTATTTCTCTGTGTGCCACCAAAGCTTGCAGGGAGGATGCCAGTAATTTTCCAGCCTTGCCCCCCTCCATTCAGCTGACACCAGCTGCTGCTACATCACTGAGGGGGCCACAGACATGACAAAGGTGAGGAAACAAAGCACAGGCCGATCAGCAAGCAGCCTTACAGGTGCCTTCCTGTCGCAGAGTGCTTCCTACAAAGCCTTGGATTTTCTTTTGTTTCCTTTCCTTCTCCCACGTCTGATTTTCATACTTATGAACATGCAAATGCAACAGGGAAATTTAGGAAATCTGTTACTAAGGCAACTGATTAGGTGATGATGCAATTTACCTTATTATTTGAAAGTCAGGGTGCCCTGCGTTGCAATAAGCTCCTACCAAAGGGGAGAATGAAAGTTTTCATAATACATACCCACTCAAAGGCAGCACTGGCCTAAAAATGACTTGCCTTGAGAATATATTGAGTGCCAGAAGCCAGCAAAATCTGGCTGCCTTAGCTGTAAAGTGAGCAGAGGCAAAAATCTCCTCCTGGCTCCCAAGCCAGCAGGATTGGGGAGGGTCAACCTGCTGTCAGAAGTAGATGTCACACAGTCCGTGGGAAAAAGTATTCATGTGATGTGAGTAATTAATCAGATATCCACCTATATTTACATTTAACTATAAAAGAGACAAAGCAGAGCAGCAAAGATGCAGGTCCTTGGACCTAAATGTTGTACCTAAATGCAGTGATACAGATGATGTTGGACTGAGGACTATGGTTCCCCAAAGCAGTTAACTTGGGTTAACTTTGTTTTCAATAGATTGTTTTCCTGCAGTTGAGGCTGGGCCAATTCTGCTGCTGCAGGCCCTGCCTTTCCCCAGTTTGACCTCCCACAGCTCAACCACAGGTTTTTCTCCTGCATTTTCCTTCCCCCTTCGTGGTGTCTCATTATTTACAGTCTTCATACGTGTTGCCATCCACCTTTGTACACAAACTTGGGCCCACACAGCACTTTTTTCACTTGGATGGTGCCCAAAGACTAGGTCTCTACATCAGACCTTTGCCTTTGACCTTAGCACCCACCAAGCTGGGGAAGGAAGGGGCAAGAGCCAGCACAGATGATGGGGACCTGGTCAGCCCCCAGTGAGGGTGGTATCTCCTGCCTCTTTCTCCATGTCCACCCTCAGCACATTCAGTCTCTTCACAGCCTGCAGCCCCAGGATTTGCAGGTACCTCCCTCACCAGAAGAGTCACTTCAGGTCTGCTGGTGGCTCCAGGACCCTGCTCAACCCAATGACGCTTGCAACTCAGCTGCCTTTGCCAGCTCTCACTGTGACTTTCCATGCGTCTCCACACAGATCTGGCTCCTTCCTGCATGCCAGCAGACAAATCCTGGGCTTTTTTTTTTTTTTTTGGTCTGTATTTTCAATGTTTTTCTTAATAAGTCCTCACACTGCTCTTTTGCTCACAGACAAGTCACAATTATTATTTCTGGGGCCACAGAAATGGTGCTGGAAGAATCAGCAAAAATTAGCAGATATGGATCTGGAGCGTTGGGTGTTGTCAGGAGATGCCAGCTGTGGCTGTCGGGGCTTCCTGAGGGCTGCTGGGGTAGCCAGAGTCAGGGACGGTTCATGTTGAAGGAAAAGAAGATGGGGGAGAAAGCAATGCAGAAGGCAATAGCGTGCTGCTTTTGGTCCAACATACCAGGAGCCTTGTAAAGGAGCAGATGTCAACCTGCTGTCCTGGACTTTGTCTCTTTAGTCCCATGTTACTGCCCTTCTGCAGCTGCACAGGTAGCATTTGAAGTGATCATTCTGAATAGCTTCAAAAGCAAAAACCTGGCTGAGTCAGGGCTTGCGCAGTGAGGCTGGTTTTGCACAGCACCGCGTAGGTCCTGAGCTGTGTGCATGGCATCAGATAGGCTGGGAAACATGGGCGTTGTGTGCTCTGCCAGAAAAGTTGGAGGTGGTGGTGTCCCCTTTTGAGGGACCAGGCTGGAAGAGGTCTGCAGAAGACCTGCTGATGTTACCTACGCTGTCTTGCTGCCCAGCAGCTTTCCAGAGCCAGCCCAGTCTGCAGAGGATGCCACAGCAGTGACTGCACCATTGATCTCCACAAATGTCACCTTTACCATCCTGTGGAACTCTGTCTCTTCCTGCTCCTTGCCCAAGTAGTCCTGATCACCTCTTGTCTTCCAGATGTGGTGCTGAGAGGAAGCCAGAGCTGCCGCCGTGCACGGGCCAGGCAAAAGTGTCACGTTGCTTTTGCAGGACAGCTAATTTTGCAAGTGGTGCCACAGTCCAAGATGAGCTGCTCTTCCAGCTGACCTGAGAAGCCAAAATACACTACTCCTCCTTCTCTGTTGGGAAGATGCTCAAAAAAACTCCCCCAAAAGCACAGGGCAGAGGTCAAGAGGGCTGCATACAACCTGAGGTCTTAGGTGATATGCCGGGGCTTACGTCAGCAGAGGAAAGCTACTGTGTGATCTTCTTGCAGCCATTTGAAATGGGGCCTGTATTTGGCTGAATCCGCTATCTCTGGAATTTAATTTGCCATTGAACCTTCTTCTTACAGGTGGAAGGTGAAGCCTCCGGTATGAATCCCTCTGCACGCAGACTCCTTGCAGAATGCAGCGGGCGCCTGGCTCCGGGATGCCTCTGCTCCCCGGCCCCAGGGCAAGGCAAGCCTCGGCCGCCTGCTATGTGCCGTGCTCGGGCGCGCCTGTGCGCAGCTGTGTGCTTTCTGCAGTGATTTCCCAGTGGGCCAGGGAGGAAAAATGGAAAGTAAAACGAAATTGCAAAACTGCATCTGCTCTGTGGGAAATGCTCAGGTAATATGAATAGCAATGGAGATGAAGCAACCCCCTACCACTTTGTAAATAGAGCCAGCACGCATATGCAACACTAGTAAAACTAAAATGATCATCACCTTCCTCTTGAGGAATTCATACACTTCTGAATTTATATTCCTGATTGTAATATTCTCTGCTCTTTATTCCCCCCCACCTTTTTTTTTTCTTTTTTTAGAAATACAGCAACTTCTAAGACTGTTTTACAGCAGGGTTTAGGGATCGCAGTTTTACAAGATGCGGCAGCTTGACAACAGTCAGTGAGTACCTAGATGCTGAAATCCAGTACAGCAGGCAGGGCCACAGGAAGGTCCTGTGGTGAGAAACAGAAGTGAAACAGTCAGTGAAAAGTGAAAAGGCAGTGAAAAAGTGGCTGGGGAGGGGACAAGGGTGGCTGGAGGAAGTGGTCCTGTGTGGGCAGCATCCTTTACATGAGAAGCTTCTGCTTCTCAGAGCCCCCACACCTCTCACCCTCTGCCCAGGGTTTACACAGGCTGTTTTTCTGAAATGGCTTTCCTCTGGTGACATCCTTGTTGAATAATATGGACTTTGCAATATGCAAGCAGCTGAGTCATGTCTTTCCTCTGCACTCCCCAAAATGGGAAGTGGCCCAGGCCTAGAGGCTAAAGCAGGGTTTACTTTTGGCTAGCTGAAAGAAGCCTTTTGACTTCATGGATTCCACGTGGCGTTTTACCATGCTTTTTATGCTGCTTTCTGCCAGAGCAAAGAAGGTGCAGGACCATGAATTTACCGTGGTGTTTCCCACCCACATTGTGCTGGGAGGCAGTGGGGAGAGGGGCCCATTGGAGTGCTCCAGATGTGCAGGGCTGCTGCCCACATCTGTCACCGGCCTTACAGGCAGTTGGGATGGCCACAGAGACCCCCGGTGCCCAACTGTGCTTCAGGTACCACATATTGCCAAGGAGGGGGAGCACCTCACCACTATGAACTGCAGGGTCCCAGCACAGCTCGGAGGACCACCTCTACCTCATAGACCATGGGAAAATCCAGCAACAAACCCATTTTAATTCAAGTTTCTCCAAAACAGTGGATGATGTCAGGAACTTCCTCTCCTTTTCTCAATCCAGCTTGAAACTGCTGTCCTCATGTAACCCTCCTTAGCAAGTTGTTCCTGTTAGCTTTAGCTGCAGCAGAGAGTTCACACCTAAAGCCACTGTTTTTTCCTTCTTAGAGGCAAATGTGACTGGACTTTTTTGCATGCTTTCTGGGAAATGTTGGCTTTGGTTCAGCTGAGAAGGGTTCTGCAGTGCCTCAGCAGAGCATCCCAAGGAGATGGAGCTCCCTGTAGGGTCCAATTAGGTTTTCTGCCTTTACGTATTTATTTTCCTAATTGTAATATACTTTTATGGCCAAAAGGAATTGGAGGATGCTTTTAGATAGAAATCACTCTTTACTTTTATTGTAATATTTATTTATTCATGGCAATAATTAGGGGTTAATTATGATGGTCTGTCTGCTTCCAACTTTTTGTCCTCCTGTAACAACTTCCTTATACAGATGAAGGCATGCTGAAGCTCACTCTGAAGGGTACTGCAAAACTGTACAGTTATAGGATTTTTGATGTGCATTTTTATATTGCTCGGGTGTCAGATCTGAACTGAGGGTGAGTAATAGAAATTCACTGTCATTGAAATATCTGCCAGTGCTGAGCCCTTTATAAACCCTCCTGCCCACTTCTGTCTCTTCTATAATTTCATTTGTTCCTCTGGTTTTTAATCCAGGAGTTGGTATTTGCACTGGGCTTTTTTAACAGAGTATTGTACAATATCAGGAGTGCTTTCTGTGAGAAGGTGCTAAATAAATAGAATTGCGGAATCACTGAATGGTTGAGGATGGAAGGGACCTCTGGAGGTCATCTGGTCCAGATGTAGTCCATGAAGCCTGGCTGATAGACCAAAAGTATGATCCCGTTCCTGCTCATGGCAGTGTAAATCAGGAGTTAATATTTCCTGTCAAATCTGAGATGCAGACTCATGATTAAGCCTGAGTGGATTTGTTTTGGCAATGTGCTTGAACTGGGAGGCAAAAGAATCCCCCAGAGGATCTCAGAAGTAATGCTTTACCTATCCCCTGGTGATCTGGACTTCCAATTAGGATAGGACTGATTTGCCT
This sequence comes from Grus americana, assembly GCF_028858705.1. Classification (NCBI taxonomy): domain Eukaryota; kingdom Metazoa; phylum Chordata; class Aves; order Gruiformes; family Gruidae; genus Grus; species Grus americana. The sequence goes on along the minus strand of NC_072852.1, from coordinate 188,491,375 downwards.
TGCAAAATATGAACTCTCATTTTGTGCAGCAAGCACAGTATTACTGACTTACAGAGCCAGAGAAGTGCTTAGGCTGGGCAGGATCTCCAAAGCTCATCCCTCCACCAAGTTCCTTTCATTCACAGACTTGATGTGGGTGCAGTCCATCCCCTTCTCCAGGCCACTGAGAGATATCCAACAGGATGCTTACAGAAAGTGGGAAGACACCCGAGCATGGACAGGACATCAGTCTGAAGTCAGGAGGTACTGAAGTCAGTGTAGGGAAGGAGAAAACCCAAGCCAGGAGCTGAGGTAGACATAGCCTGGCCGAGAGACCTCTGTTACCTGCACACGGCAGCAGCATTAATTGCCAGCAACGGTGCCAAATCCTATTTTTCAGGTCATCAATCTTACCAGTCACTTGAAAACATTATATAACTCAGCTCTACTTGATATTCAGCCTGCATCACATCTCTGCAAGGCTTAAGCCAAAGATCCGGACAGATTTTTCAAAATCAGATCCAGCCTGTTAATGGGTGGGTTTCGTTGTTGTGGCTTAGTGTGTGCTGCTTCCCAGCCCTGCAACACCATGCCTCATTCACATGTGCTGTGCAAGGACCGCCAGGCATCACTCCAGAAGCCTACTAAAGTATGCTGCCAAGATTAAGGTAATGGGCTATCCAGTTAAATGTCTAAAAGAAGCAAATATATCCAGGTGAAGGAATGAGGCACTTGACTTTGCTAGAGTAGCTTTCTATAGTGTTGAGCCTGTAGAAAGACTGGCACCGGAAAGCAGTGTTCCAGCCCTCCTCTCCATCCTCTGCTAATGGGAGAAATACACAGATTGGGGTGAAGAATAAACAGGCAGGATACGCTCAAAGGAGGAGCTCGTTGCTTTGACACCCCTGTGTGCCATGACATCGCATTTTCCAGTGCATCCCTTAGGGCCCAGGAGGTCTCTTTTGTGCTCTCTGCACCAGCTTTCCCTAAAATATCAACTTACATTCATTCTTGGTCCTTCATGTGACCCACAGTCCTCAGCCTAGCGGCACCCAAAAAGACGACACAGACCTCTGCAGTTCCCTGTATCTCTTCTCCACATTTTCCTGTTTGGAAATTTTGCAAGAGGTGGAGGATGGTTTCAAGGTGGGACAGTCCAAAAGGTAAGAAAATGAGGACAGCCTTGCTGGGCCAGACCAAAGATCCATCTAAGCAGGACTTCTGATGGTTTCTGCATGGAGGAGGAAGTCAACACAGGAAAGAGCACAAAAATGGAGTGGGAAGACAGCATGCCTGCCTCTTGTGCAGCTTCCCGAAGGCAGAAAACTTGCCCAGCTGGAGGCCATAGAGAGCCTACTGCAGCTAATAATCATCTAAGACCAAAAGAGTAGGAATAATCACAAATCTTCATACCCCTGCATGCAAACTGTATTGCTGCCCTTTTTCCCCAACATGCCGTGTGGATGTAGCAACTAAAACCGACAGAAATGCTGAAAGTAAACACTCCAGAAAAATCACCATGGGGCTGCTGATGCAATTCTCTCCTGGGGGACCAGCTGGGTGAGGGGACCAGCCACACCTGACAGATGTGAGCCGCTTTGCCAAGGCACCGATAGACGGCACTCAGATCTGGCGGAGATGAGGGTCACGGCCAGCCCTGCCTGGAATGTAGATATGGCTCCTGTTTGCAAAATCTTTCCTGCGTGCTCTCTGCTAACATTTAATATCTGTGCAGTTCATGCTCACAAACACTCTAAAGACCTATCCAGTCACCACAGGCTAACTCTGCATTTAAATATCTGGGAAGAATAAATATCACATTATGTGTTTGGGATAAGAAAAATCGCTCTTTGCCTCGAGTTGGTTAGACGGCTGACTAGCCGGTATGAATCACAAATGTTACAGTCCAATACATAATTCCAGATTGTGCGCGGTGTTACGGCACATGGTTATGTTCCCTGATTTGATGGCTTATTTAACTAATCAGCACAGCAGGAGCAGTTCATTTCAACTATTCCAATAAATGAGAGCTCTGTAATTTGCACATGCAGCTGTAATAGTTGTAATGCTTCATTCCTGCTGCGCTGCTTAGTTACATAAACCATCTAGTCAGAATCAATACTTATTTACTGTACCTAATCAACACAGTTTGAATTACAAACATGCGGAATTTGCATATAAGCTGAGCCACTGAGTTTTCCCTCAGGTACTGGTATCTGAGGGTTTCTTAATCCATTCAAAAGGGCAGGAGAAAAGGATGTAAAAGCAGTGGAATAACAAACAGCCCACATGAAGGCTTTGTTAGCTCTTTTCATGGGAAATGCAGGGATTTGACATTCATAACAAGAGGCTGCTGGAAACCACGGAGGAAATCCACAAGAGCAGCCGCTCCTCCGCTGCAGAAACTTTGACTAGTAATTTCCAGGCAGCTTTCAATTACTAGCAGAGAGGCTGATGGGCTGGAGACAGAAGGAGCAGATGAAGGTCCGGATCTCATGAAGCCCGGTGGCATTCACCAGCTCGTGGGGCAGACAGAGGCTGCTGAAATCCTCCGTGCTGCATCCGGGCTCGTCTATCGCAGCCAGTGAGCAGTGCTCCCAGAGGAGGCCTGATTTAGAAACGATTGATCATGCTCATTTCCTACCTGTTATCTAATATACAGCAGCGATACAGCGTCCCTACCTAAGGCACACGGGGCTCACCGTGTGTAACGCTGCTCCTCTTCGTACACCCTCAAGGCTGAGCTCTCACCGATACTGGTATTAGCAGCAAACAACAGCTTAGGGGATGGTTGACCACCCACTCCATAGCCTCTTCTGGCATCCTCCTTAGAAAGCTGGCCACAGTGTACCCCGGGTGCTGATGGGGTGAGCTGTGCTGTGCCGTGGGTGCCATCAGTCAGAGGCAGGGAGGTCTCTGCTGAGGGGCTGCTGGGCCAGGTGGGAGCCAGGCTTTGCTGGACCAGACAAGGTGGCAGCCAGGATCTGCCTGCCTTCCGCTCACAATGCATGCTTTGAAAGATTAAAATAATGCCGTACCCCATGTCCATTTGAAAAGGAGCTGGACAATTTTGATTCCCAAGATAATTTCCCCCCTGTATAGAAAATAGCAGAAGGGAGAGGGGAGAAGTCAGAAAGGAAAAGGACTTCATTCTTGAAAAGATATGGGTTTGAACTCCCAGTTCTCAAATAGATTTGCCTTGTCATTTTTGTTTTTATTTCAATTTAAGATTATTTTGTTTCATTTTTCCTGGAGGAATGCACAGCCAGTTTGTCACAAACATGTTTAATCAGAGCAGATGGAAGGCAAAAGCTGGTGGTTGCTGTGAGCTCATGTGCCTTCATATGGTACATCTGGGGTTGTCTTCCAGAGCTGGCTCCAGCCTTTGCAAAATCGCATTTTTTCTGCCCAAAGGAGGCAGATGAAATGAGCTTGCTTGGGGAGGCAAGTTTGCTGGCCTGGGTTGGGAGAAGAGATTCTCTTTGCTGGGGACTACCTGGTGTTCCAGCATAGCCCCTGGTCCCTTTGGGAACAGCAGGGTAGGGAGCTCTGCTTCTTAGGGTGCCCAATGCTTCTTAGGGGGCCCTTGAGCTGAACACCCTGCTTAGAACGCCTGCACTAAACACAGTCACCTGATCCTGTTTTCAGTGCCCCAGAGTGTATGAGGTCTCTGTTTGGGATGGCAGGGGTGGTACAGATCATGGGGCAGCAGCTACGGGCAGGTCTGGTTCATTGGGGTATCTCAAATGCTCACCTATTGAGCCCCAGATTTTAAAACAGGGATAAAAAAGAAGATCTTTCCTGCTGGGGAAAATTGCTGAGTGTTGTCTTCCTGTGTTTGAAAAGCACTAAGATATATGGAAGGAGCACATGGACTCAAAATATAGTCTGAAATTAATTTGCCCCCCTACTCTCCCTGAAGCAGAGTACCTGCTCCCTGCTCTTGCTGCATCATAAAGCAAAATGCCCCAGTACCCCAGCACCAAAATACCTTGAAAACCACAGCCCTTTGGGCATCAGCTTGCTTTATGAATCTCTCTCTTTGGTTTTCCAGCAGCGCTAAAGGAAATTACAACAAACATGCCAGCCTGCTCCCCTAGGCTTAGCCCTAGGCAGGACAGCATGGCAGAGCCCCCAAAACAGATTTACAGAGCAGGTCCCTGTTAGACACGAGGGCTGTAAATGGGGGCTATCCCAGCAGACAAATTGGGGTGGGTTTTGTCCCCAAGCTACTGAAAGCCTCGAGAAGACAAAGGCATGGCCTCTGCACCACGTGCTTTCCTGGTGGTGCATACATGGCAAACCACACTGAGACCGTTTTCCTAGTGCAAGGTGAACCCTGTGGGCCTGTGAACTCGGAAATCTGTGCTTGTAAAGCAAACGCAAGACCTCAACGAGCAAATGTGAGTGTCTTCCAGGAACAATTTTAAGGTCAGCATGTAGAATATTATGTCCCAGGGTTAATTTTTGCTATTATTGGATTTTTTAATAAAAGACATCCTGTGAGATACCTGGAACGACATTTGCAGCCCCCCCGCCCATGACTGCAGAGCATGTGCAGTGTTGCACATCTGCTCCAAAATCCAACAGAAACCTGTTCAAAGCCTGCAGCGTTGTTAGCAATAATTGCTCCATGGCACTTGACCGCAGCATGCTTTTCAAAGGATCCCATAACCTGAACGCTCTCCTGGCTGGGCTTCATGGAATGCTGGACAAAAAAAGAATAATTCCAGCACTTCTCAGGTCTTGGCTTGCTCCAGTACCCACTGTGCTTAAACTCTGCGATCAAAAGAAACAGATTTAACATGAGCCCAGACAGATTTTGCACCAGTAGATGCTTTTTTTAACTTTCCAGGATCTTTCTTGATCAGGCCTCTGCTTGCGTTCGAGGAAAAACTCTTGGCAGGTTTAGAAAATTGAATGTCAGTACAACTTTGGGCCTCAAAGGATCTCCTCCCTTAAGACACCAGTGAACTGGTACAATCCGAGAGCATGCAGGCAGTTATCCTGGTGCAAACCCGTGTTCTCCAGCAGAAGTGCCTCCCTGCAAATTGGTGTTTTCTCAGTATACGAGTATGGAGGAGACCTGCCCCAAGCTGCCAGGCTGCATAGGCACAAAGCCTTGAATGCAGACCAGAAGGCATGTCCCCTTTCATTCCTCCCCATTTTCCTTATTTGCTGATGATCTTCTGCACTGGCCAGTTTTGCAGCGTTGCAGAGCCCCACAGCCAGTACAATTTGCTTAAAATGCATTGCGTCTCCTACTGCGTTTGCATTTTGAGTTTGGCCTGGTGCACTCGGGTTTTGGCTTTGCCACTTCGTCGGGAGGTTTCTGGTCACAAAATCTGTGCTTTGGGGTGCTTGTCACCCCATTTGCGTTGTGTGTGGAAGTTGGCAGAATAACGTAGGCATGTACCCCTTCAATTTTTAATTCAAAATGTGTTTTCACACCTTATCTATTCTGTGTCCATGAGCATTTCAAGTGACTGAACAGAAGTGGATGTGCTGGTATTAGCTCTGGCCATGTTAACCTGTAGCTTTGCTGGGTACAGCCAAGACAGGGCTCTCAGAAAATTTCCTCCACACCATGACAGAAAAATATAAAATAATAATATTAAATAAATCTTACAATAATATAAATAACACAAATATACATATATTATAAACAATATAACTATATAGAAAAATATCATATTAATATATATTTATAAATAAATATAATATAAATAATAGTAATGCTATGCTATAAAAAAAATAACAAGGTATGGCCATTTATCCACTGTTTGTGATGCATGTCTGCACACAAGCACTTACTGTGTGGGAACATGACAGCTTAAACTAAGGCCCATTCAATTCAGTCTTAGTTTTCTAAATCTCCCTGATCATCTTGTTCTGTTTCCTCCTAGTGGGACAATCATCCCTCTCCCTCTGTCAATCCTCAGGCTGTTTTCCTGACGAGTAGGGCCATGCTCATCACAACAGGGAATGGGAACAACACCCTTGACCACACTTAGCGGCACAGCCCATATTCCCCGTGGGGCACCAAGTACTCGCTGGGAGCAGCCGGCTCCGTTTCTTGAGGAATCCCAGGCAGATTAAGCAAACGTGAACCATGAAAAAATTAAAAAAATATGTCCTTTAGAATAAATAAGAGACTACATAAAAATGAATGAATTAAATGCTGAGGGCGATATTCTCCACAGAGTTCCTGGTGGCTGCTGTGGTGGCTGCCCATGCCTGACCTGCCCAGGTTTGCAGCAGATTGAGGCAGGGGCTAGGAGCAGTGGGTGCTTTGTGGGTCCATGGTGTTCATCAATGTGAACCCCCCGATGGGGCCAGCACTAACCAGCAGAGGGCAATGCCAATATGTATTTTGCTTAAAAGGATGGAGGATTTCTTGCTCCCAAGCACAGCGGCTGGACGGTGAAGAGAGAACGGCTGCTGGAACGTAACTTGATCACCACCGGCAAAGCAATCTTCTCAACCCAGGTCCTGGTTTCCCCTCTGCCCATGGCTGCGACCACGCAGTGAAGCCAAACTCTCAGCAAAGGTGGCTGCCCCCATCCCCTGCTCCTTTCACTCTGGCATGGTGCATTTATTAAAGTGTGTATGTGATGATTCCTTTGTCCAGCTGTCTGTCCTGCACATTAGCTGGTTTGTTATGATCCCCATAAGAAAAGCACTTAGACTCTGCAAAGTATTATTTAAAACACTATTCATTAGGCCTAAGAGTATGAAGAAAGAGAGAATTGATAACCTTTAGATGCTGGGAACCTCAAATTGTGTTACATCAAACTGGCCTCCCATCAGGGCACAGCACGGTGTGCACACTCTGTCTGTAGAAAGGGTTCCCCCATTTTGGTCATTCAAGCTATTTCAGGATATCCTTACAAGAAAACAACTCTGTTCATTGTTTCCCCAGTCCAGACAGGCTGTTCACATGAGAACTTGTTGCTGCACTGTTAGATAAATGCAAGGCCACGCAGGTGGCATAATCGCAGTACTGAGTGGGAGCTGCCTGCAGGATCCTCTGCAATGAGTCTGTCCTGTACGATGGAGATGGGCAGCGTGGCACAGCCCTGGAGCCAGCAAATACGTGGAGCCTGTCTACACAGGCATGCTGTTATGCGGATCACCAACTCTTCCCGTCGGGATCACTACGGGCACTGTCTCCTCTCTCCCTGGTCTCTGCAGGACTAGTTATATCATGTTGATGCTTGGATTTATTCCACAGCTTCAGATACAGACAGCTGAAAAATAAGCCTAGGAAAAATCAAAGCATTTAACAATGGGGTTTTTTTTTTCCCCCACAACAAAAGGTGTTATGTTCCCCTGGTATGCTGGTCCCAGTTTTTAAATAGCTGTTTTCCCTCCTGACAAAGCAGAAATGCTATCAGTATGAAAGACAGTCCCTTCATTTTTATCTTACATTTCTGCTAATAATTGGATACATATCTATGTTTATTTCTATGACTCTATCCATGACAGGCGAGAAAGCAATTCTGGCATGAATATACTTGTTCACATGCCGAATCCCCATTTGCTTGAATAAAATTCCCTGTCCAGACTTCTGTCTACCCATCCATCCAGCTACTCATCCATTCACACAAGTGGAAAACCCCATAAAAATATTTGCAGAAAAACAACCAAAAATGGTACAGTTGCAACTGTAATAAACTGTAGGTAATAGAAAGCCATATTTTTAGGGTTTTTTTGACAACCCATCCCTCCCTGATTTATGCTGTACCGCCAGTATATTTCTGATGGGAAAACTATATGAAGAAACCACATAGTTGTTGGCTGAGTAGTTTTAAAAAATTCTGCTTTAGTGCTGCTGTTTACCTTCTGAATTATTACGAAACAGTCAGAAAAGATAACTTATGGAGAAATTCTGCTGAAATCTTTCATCTCGTGTGTGTTTCCAAACAGGTGTACTAAATAACAGGAAGAGAGTTCTGCTTTCTAACAGAAGTCATGCAGGTAAGAAACCTAGATGAAGTTTTGATCATGGATAAAAGAGTAATCTTTTCACTGCTGTTATAGCTCAGCGGCTGTAACCAAAAGCAGCTGAGCTTCTCCCAGTACGCTGCTGGACCACCTTGGAGAGCCAAAGGTTTGGAAGGGAGATGTCTCTGTCCATCAATCTTCCATCATTGCTGAAATCTGTTGAGTTTTCAAACATCATTATTGAATTTTTATGCTAGCCTGAGCTTGTAACAATGAAGAAGATGAAACTGTGGGCCAAGTGAGAGAAAAGAGTGTCTTGATGACAAGATACATCACTCAGAGTTCCTCGGGATGTGTGTCATCAGGATTAACATAGCACTAGCAAATGTTGGAGGGAAGAGCTCTGCAGTAATGCTCGGGTGGATTATCTGGTTAAATCTTCCAGCTGCAACTTCTGTGATCCTTCAGTCATCAGAAATAGATGCAGGAGACATTACACAAAATTAAGTCTGAGTCTGGTAAATTAGTATATCTGAGAAGAAACATTTAAATAAGACTCTGCATGTTTACTCCTTCAGGTGGTTTAGGTACCACATGCCAGTAGATCTTATTGTGAAGATACTAAAGATATGTCTTTTCTTTGCACTTGACCCATATTTCCTTTTGCATGACTGGTTGCAAGTTTGTGATAAAATACGACATACCCCAAGAACACTGAAAAAGTGTCAAATAAATGATGCTGTTACAAAATTGTCCATTTTTGCAGCATCCTTCACCTTCTCCTCTACCTCCCTGCACGCCTCATCATTTCTTAGCCTCACCTTGTCCAAAAGCATGAGCAAAAAATAATGGCATTACACACCCTGCCCCTCACCAGGCCTTTGCCCCTTAGCTTCTCCTTGGGCTCGATAGGTTTTGCCCAGCCACCTCTCTGCTCTTCCAGCAGGTCTCCAGCTCCTTCGCACAGCACTGAAAGCTTCTTTCCCTTTGGGTGGTCTCTGCTTCTCCATTGGGTCCAGCAGGACCAGGAGGAAGGGTGTGATAAACAGCAAGTGAGGGAGCTTGCTGGTGGGAATTTCGTCCTTCATCAGCTCTTCTGAAGTCTCTGCTGGGAGGGGTCTTGGCTGGGCCAAGCACAGAAGTGTTTGGATGCATAAGACTCCACAGAACGGATCTTCTACATTGTTTAGGCCTAACATCACAGTGGCCATCCCTACCCAAATCAGCACAGTCCATGCCACAATCCTGAGCTTGTGCTGCTCCCTCATCCTAACAGTCACCCAGGATATTTTTCATTATTTATTCCTGATAAACCAAAGCCATTGAGTTATTGATATCTCTATTTTAAGGAATTGTTTAGATTCCCTCATGGCTCTGATACCAGCATTAATTTAGAGGTCGCTTCATGTGCTGTGTGACAGCTGTGAGCATCACTTCTGCCAGTCCCCAAGGGTTGTGCCCTGCCCTGGGCTCCTCTGGCTTGGATCTTCTCATTATTTGTGGGAGGACTGCTCATCTATTGAAGCTCTGGCACAAATACACTTAAGAAGGAAAGAAGAAAAACCCGTATGTGATTAGACTTCAGCGTTTTTAGTGTTAACATGATGACTGTAGCACATTTCAATACATGTACCTTATGTTGCCACTAGAAAGATGTGTTAAAGACTGTGGATGAAATAATTTTACAGGGGACTGCATCTTATTCTCTAAATTAGAGAAATGGGGTAGTCAGGATATAAAAATGGAACACGGTAACACAAGGAAAGTCAATTCCCTGGCAGTTCCCAATATTTCCAGGGCAATTTAGGGTATGCACATCGCAGAACTTGGCAATGGGGAGAAAACAGACATCTTACATTTAGTTCCATGCTTTTCAGCTTCCTATAGCAATGATGAACTCTGGCCAAAGAAGTTGTTTGGGAATTTATGATCAATCAAGGTTATTGGGCCTTGGCCTTAGGTCAGCAGGTCTCTAGGGGGTCATCAATCTCTATGAAATGCTCTGCATCTCTTTTATTGCTGTTTAAAATATGAGTAACTGTGAATTACAAGAGTGTCATTGTTATATATCAAGTGGTTCAAGGTTGGTAAATCTGAAATAAATTAACAGAGGCAAACCAAGCTCTAATTAGACATTTGTTCCCATTCACCTGTACCTTGTTTCTGTTGTAGAGCTGGTGGTTGGGCTGAACTGAAAGCTAATGTGAAATAAAGCTTGCAATGCTTTTCAGAAAGAAGAAAAAATATGCTGGAAATTACAATATGCAATTATCTTCTGCAATGCAGTTTATTAAATAAGGTCTCTAGCCTCTTATATCTGACATAACACTTTATATTGGCAGCACAAGTCTTGCAGGAAGGGTGAGGCATAAAGATAGGGAAAAAACAATGAAAGAGGGAGTGTATTTTACATAGTTCTTATCTTCAGCAAAAGAGAAAAGAAAACATGAAATGAAACAGATTTTCAATAGATTATGCACTCTCAGTAGCAAATAAAACTGTTCTGAGAATTCTTAATTTTATGTTAAATTGGTCACAATGGCCAAAGTGATATTTACAACGTGATTTAAAGGGGAAAAAAAGAACCACTGAGAAAGGGAAGCTGCTGTGAGCCACAAGTGTTATTTACAAAAATGAAAAGTCCAATACACCTCTCAGGAAAAAGCTAAGGCAGTATTGTATATGCAAAATGCTTATGGCCCTAACTTGAGAAATCGATAAGAAATTTCCTAACATTGGGTGTAAAAATTTGCCTGACCCACCTCTCTGCAGGGCAACTTTTCTCCACACAGGGTTGCGTGTGCACACTGGACTGGACGCATGGAGCAATTTTGGCAGTTAAGGTACCACTGACCTCTGCTGGGAGGAATCAGACGAGTTCAGCTTTTGTCATGGATCCTGTGGTGCTCGGATGTGATGGAGACTCCTCTGGCAGGGGCAGACCTGTGTGTGTATATGTGTGTGTATATATGGATATATATAAAAAACATTAATGCACACCTATGTGCAGCAGCATGCACATTCCATCCTTGCTGTGACTGCAGTTTCACATGTGGCCAAGCTGTGCAAAACAGTAAAATCCATCACAGTACTTACAAAAATAAATTTTCTTTGCAGTGAGGAAGACTTAGACCTCCTAAAGAGAAGCATCTCTACCAGTTTCCCATAGGATATAACATCACACATATGTAAACATACAAGATTCAGGGATCTTTGGGTTTCTGAGTTGAAGGGTAAGGATGGGGTCCTAAAGACCTGGCTTGTAACTGATGTGACTGAAAAGCAACGGTGTTTGTGGTGACTGGCACATCTTCCAGGTGGCTCCTAATGAACACATTGCAAATGCACTGAGCATGGGCAATACGGTTTCAGATAAGCAAAGGTTTAAACTGGTAATGCATGAGATACGTGGGGAAGAGAGACAGATTGTACACATAAAAGAGCTCAAATAAAGAAGTGTCATAGAGGAACCATCATCTTTCCCATTCGAGTAGGGCTAGCACTGAATTATTTTGCAAGTAAAGAAAAAAGACCTTTCTCTTCATGCCATCCAGTGTAGGCATGTCCTGTTGGTGGCTCAGAGAAGAACACAAGCTGGAAACAGTCCATTGGAGAAAGTACTTAGATGGGAAGAGTCAGGGCTTACAAGCTGAATTAATTTGTTCACTTATAATGATCGACATGAAATAATTACTGTAGAGCAGAAAACAGATCAGATGACCCTTCAATGGAGTAGCAAAGGAAATTCAAGATACCATATGAAATTTTGTTCAATAATAGCTCAGGTTGAAAGTGGTACCAGCCATACAATTAACAGCACACAGAAAAGGACTACATCTGAGGTCTGCTTTGTCCATGAACAAAGTCAGTTTATGATGAAGCAACAAATCATTCAGATTGAACAAAAAATGTAGACGAGCAGGATTTATTCCCTTACTGAAATATTCTAACAGCATTCCAGCTATCTATCTATTACAGGAATTTATTGCCACAAGGACAGAAGATGAATCAGGTGTTAAGACTGGAGATAGCAATGAGAAGACTGATCTTGATTATATTAAAAAAGAAATGACAAGATTTAATGAGACAAGATTTAGTGTGGTTGAAGGAGAGAAAAGAGTCCAGATTACAAGACAGAGAGAAGAAAATGGAGTTGTCCACAGTGATAGATGATGCAGAAAAGGCCAAAGGGAAAAGATCTGGGATTCATCTTAAAGAACTTGTGTTGGGATTGTGGATAGACATGCACAAGCAAATGTCAAAGGAATTAAATGCAAAGCTGAGAAGAAATTGAGCTGGGTTTGAGACTCGGCCAGAGAAACATTATCTGAAACTCTGGGAGAAGGTATAGTTGCCATTAGAGAATATATGAGAGATATATATATATGCCCATATATATAAGATATATGTCCCTCCCGGCTGCAATGGCCATCCAGCTGCTGTAAGCCTCCCACTTCCACCTCTTGGTGGGTAACATTGGTCTATGCTCAGGCAGCAGGATAGGGTCTTTCTCCCAACTGTCTCATCTAAACCCAAACTATGCTTCAACATCTTTATATATTTTTAATTATTTTTTTACTTATCTGAGAGAAAAGATACTCACTTTAATCCTACCACTGCTTCAAATTCCTACATAAATACTTCCGCCCATCTTTTCTGACTTCGAAGGACTTTTAGGCATGTTCATGGAGGAACATTTTTTCCCATGTACATTTTTGTCATACCCCATATTAAAGACATCCTTAGAGAGCTTTGCATGGCCACTGTGGCCTGTCCCAGTGCATGCTTTTGGGGGCTTGTAAGTTCTTACGAGTGCCCTGAATGAGACAGGAATGGATTTGCTATGTGAGCTCATCAGTCATAACTCAGCCATACAGAAAGTCACTGGAGGAAAGACATTTTGCCAAAAACCAGGTGCACATAAAGATCTCCCACTGAATTTTGACTGTGCTGAAACACTGAACTAATCCCCGCCATTGCGGTAATTGTGAAGCAAGGTAACTAGCACAAAGTACTGCGACCAAAATTTCAGCACAAAGCCTAAGGCTTATAAGAGCATAAAACCTCATATCACCATACAGACAATATTATGCTTATTAATAACAGATACTACAGAGTTAGCAGGGGAGGAAGACAGGAGTAGTGCAGCAAAAGTTATTTTAGATTTATTTATTTGATTACCTGGAATAAAGTACCAGTAAAAGCAGCAGGAGCTTTGTACAGGCAGAGCAGAGTAGGTTGTACTCATCAATATTAAAGCAATTACCTATACAGATGTAATATCAGTGATTTGTTACAGTGACTGAAATATAAAGTGTGACTATATTGCTATTACGTGCTCATCTTGTCAGATGACCAGGGAAGGATCCTGGATGGTCAAATGCCAAAATCCTCTGTTCAATCTTTGTCGTAGAAGGTAATAGCTCGATTTACCAATCTGATTTGGTGGATTTCAATTTGGGAAGGAGGCAAATAAAAAATACTTGACTGGGCTGATTTGAGGCCCTGCTAATATCGATTAAACTGCACTGAAAACTCAGAGGCAGAAGTTGCAGTTTGCAAACTTCTTTGTGATTTACGTATTTGGGGTGGGATCCGTCCAGCTTAGATTCCTCTACCTAGGTGTCCATGTTACCAGGTCCAGCCATGTGCAGGACTCACCGGCACATTCTGTGATTCTATGATTCTAAAACTTTTGCTCAACAGCTTTTTCCTAGGCTTCTCAAGCTTCCCTTAGCTCAGTCCGTGTGGGTGGTAGGTGCCCAGGCAAATGGCTGGCTGCAGCTGGAGTGCGTGACCATGCCCGTGGCACGGCTTGCTGTGCTGTGCTCTTTCCATCCCTTGTGACTGGCAATGCACTTTCCTGGTGTAAGGAGGTAGTATGCACTCCTGTGTGGACATTTATATGAGTTTACTCCACAGACAGAAAATCTCAATATATAATCAAGGGTGGCTGTTTCTTGCTAAAAAACCTGTCTTGTATGCCTGGTGGCCCTCTCAGAAGTGAGAGAGACTGCTGACACAACCGTGAGCCCCTCTTCAAAAGCAAGTTTGCAACAGCTTTTCAACTCGGGTGTCCCTTCATCTGTCAGGTGTAGTATGATCTGGAGCTGTGAGTTCCTTAGCATATAGCCTATAGCAATTTTTCAAGTTAAGGATCACAGAAATTAACAAATGCCCTGTTCATAATAGGTGGAGAACTTAGCTGCGTATAAATATCTATAGCAAAAGCTTTGCTGAGTTCATTTGGACATTTTGGTTTTGTAGATGCCTCGTTTGGTTGTTTGATACAACTGAGATGTTTCCTGGGGAGGTTAATGCTTCTTAATCCTGCTTTATAAATTGAATTTGGAAGTCTCCATTGCATGTACTTCCAGGGCATGTATATGTGTGTGTGCAGGTGTGGCAAAAGAAAAAGAGAGAGAAATAGCTGTGAGACTAATATACAAACATTTCTAAGAATCAAGCAGTTCTCCTTTTAAGAAGATCTTATTGATGACTCCCTTTGTTTAGACCACAGACAAATTATGCTCTTGAATTCTTGAGTTTTGGTCCTTGGTAGGTGGGGAGGTCTCTGTAAACTGGAACATGCAGAGACATGCAGAATGGGTGAGGTATATGGAGATGTGTCTGACTCCAACAAGACACCACAAATGAAAAAAACATTTTATGCTGTCACTCATGAGACCTTAGTTCTCTGTGTGTGTGCATGTACAAGTGTGTATGTGCTGGGCAGCAAGGGGAGGATCTGAGACCTTACCACACTACCTCTATGGAGAAACCCTTCCAGGATTCCTCTACCTACCAAATCCAATGGCATCCCCAAATAAGCAGGGACACATCCTGACTTTCCACCCATTAGTTCCTTACCAGGAACTCACTGTTCCTTGTACTGTGGGAGAACAAGATGTTTTATAATAGAAAGAAACACTGAATCTCTCTTTCTCCCATGGCACCTACAGATTCCTGTACCCTGCTCCTGTTCCCAGTGCAAAAATCCCACACCCTTCTGTGTCCCTTACAATACGAGCATGTTGATGGTCTAGCTGGCAGGACAAGTGACTACTTGGCCTCTGCTGCTGCCTTTTTCTCTGTGGGGTAGTGAATCTGGGTGTCCGTCATCTCCCCAATGCCAATATAAAACATACATGCCTTTAATATAAAGATCTATTTCTTAAAACCTTCACCCCTCATTGTCAAACATGGCCAAAACTGGCTTGCAAGATCAGAAGTTAGTGGAGGGAAATGCCAGGCTGATGGTCATTTAACTTTGTTTTTATAGTGAAGCAGGGTAAAAATACACAACAGCAAGCTCTTACTGGGTTGAGACTCCTGGGGAGAAACAGAGGTGCTGGTCATACAGTCAGGGCAGAAAAAACTATCCCCAAAGGGGCTGCTGGGGAATCCCATCAATAAATCTCCTGGATCCTCTGCTTGGGGCAGCTCTGGAAGTTCATGGGATGTAGTTACCAGCTGCAGCAGGTGCTCAGATACCTCCTTCATCCCTCTCCATTGTTTGTTAAGCAAGTTCATATACTGAATTGTCTTTCACAAGAGGTTCCAGCCTGGGAGCGCCCACAAGTATCCTCAAGATTCTTTGACTATGAGCAGGTAACAGGAGTGACCTATGAGCAGCTGAGGATATTTCATTCACCTGCATTTCCTAATATGTTCCTCCTGCTCCTTCCTCCTCCAGGGTTGTAGTCCATGGGTAATGGGACCTGCCTGTGATAACCAATAATTAATCACCTTATATATTTGATCTGTATATCTTCCTTGCAGTTTCTCTGCATATGGCTGAAAGCACCAGAACAAAATGACTCCAAAAGGGACAGTAACAGCCCATTGCTCCTCCCTGTTCACTTAATTTTCTGATTAAAATTCTTTATTTGCCTGGGTGCTTTCCCAGTTATTGGCCAGTTTAAAATTCCATCACTAATAAGTGGAAAAATATGCCTTGACCCTGCAGAAACACATCAGCAGCTCTCACGCTGGCACCACAAGGCAATGGCTGATGCAGCTAACCCTAACTTTCCTGCAGACAAGGTCACAGGCAGTCATGCCGTGGATTGCCTCTGATCCTTGCAATTGGGTCTCACTTGCCTGTGCAGCCCCTTTCCCTTGTGCCTGACCCCCACGTTCAGTCCAGTTTTGCTGCTGTTGTTTCGGGAGCTCTTAGACAGCAATGAACAGCTCCCAAAAGGCCACCGAGGGACCTCAGCCACGTGCACATCCCAGATTGTTGGGGATTTCCAACCCGGCAGTCGAGTTCCCCTTTCTGCTGTTGCAGGGGGGCTCTGGAGATTTGTGCTGCTTTTTGTGGGCAGAGCCCTGCAGACTCTGCATCTTGCTTTTGCTGCAAATCCTGAAAGGCCAGGGACAGGGCACTATATATATATTTAGGGACAGGCAATATATATAATTTTTTTATATATATAAAAATTAATTTAATATATATACACAGAGGCTAGGAGGGTTGTCATGTAAGTATGAGGTAATGTTACTCATGCCTGTGGCAGCCACTGCTGCTGAAGGATTGATTTTTCTCCATTTCCATGTAGGGTAAGGCTAAGGCCATACACAACTGAGCAGAGTTCCTTAGATATGAAGCCTGAACATAAAAATCCCACATGTCTCAGCCTGTGAGGGCTTCTTGCCCAAACAGATCAGCATGGTCACTAGTCTCACAGCCTTCAGGGAGCTTATCTTTTTGGAAATGCAAGCAGGTGACAGGGAAACCCAGGCTCTTTGGGATCCCTGCAGCACCCTCGCCCAGATA
Organism: Grus americana; assembly: GCF_028858705.1. Lineage (NCBI taxonomy): Eukaryota > Metazoa > Chordata > Aves > Gruiformes > Gruidae > Grus > Grus americana. The sequence continues at coordinate 188,474,670 of NC_072852.1, read as the reverse complement.
TTTTGGGTCCAAGCCCCATGTCACCTTGCAGCCACAGATTAGGCTGCCAGGATCAGCTCTGAATGTTTTTGTTGGATAATATCATACCATTTCACCCTCCTGTTGCTGTGCAGGACCATTTTTACAGGGTATGCCTGGACAGAGTCCCTGTTCACTGAGAACTTATCTGGGATAATTTTCTGAAAGAAGGAGCTTATAAAGCCAAGCCAACACACGCTGATGCTCTGTCCCAAGAGACCATGATACTCATCCTTGATAGTCATCCTGAAAGACTCACCTTCTTGAAGTGTGGTGTGAGTTTTGAGTCCTTTCTGTGAATTTCAGTTCTTTTTTATCTTTCCGGGTGCATTGACATTTCCAAGCTTTGCGCTGTGCAAGGACTCTTGATTGACGGCAGCCACCTCTCTTCTTGTCCTTTCTCTGGAGTGCTGGGGACTGGAAATGTAAGAGCTCAGACCTCCACTCTCATATGTCACTGTGCAGCAGCATCATCCCGTCACCATGGAATTGCTCTAACATTGCGGGAGCCACAAGAGCCCAGCAGAAACTATTGACAGGACTGGCAGATATTTTTAATTGTTTAAGAGCATCACTTTAACAGCCTTAAATCAGTCAGCACTGGCACAGGACCATATTTGTCCTCAAATCCCAGAGGGCTCCCTCTGCATTTTAATGTGTAGTTTGTGTGTATGCGATTTGCTGGTACGGTATATTTTTAGCAAGAAGACAGGCTTCTTTTATATTGGCTCAGGAAGGTGAAAGTTTATCATTTAAAGAGCTTGGTGATGTCACCTGTACCTAGGGATTTACTTTTATGAGCTCTCTCTGTCTGCTGCTATGTGATGTCTGCATTTTAAAAAATTGCATTGCTTTATTGAAAAATCATTTTTAGAAACATTTAATAGTATGAAGTCTATCTAAATGTCTAAGCGATGGAGCAAGATTTGCTTCATTTTTATTCATAATTCTGCAAGGCTGCTCACATTTTGTATTCAGTTCCACTTGTAGAAATCTGAAGCAGTCATTGACCTCTGTGAAGCTACACTGAGTTTATACATTGGTGTGACAAGGCAAAATTATTCATACTTTCAGGGTCCTACTTCCAGCTGAAATCCTCCAAACACTGATAAAAGCCTGCTCACTGCACTTGCAGATTCAGAGTGTGGCTGTTACTGTTACAGCTGCTGTTTTAAGTAATGCAGTTGTTCATAGTACTTGTTGCATTTTATTTACAGGGCAGTTGAAATGCTACAAGTTTAAGCGAGTGGGTCAAGGTCACAGAACAGAGAAGGAGCAGAGAGTTTGCTTGGTGCAGAATAGCAATGGGGATATCCAAAGTAGGCTGCCAGTGCACCAGGGCAGCTTCATCTCTCCTTACTTTAGACATCTCCATTGTAATCAGTATCTTAACCCAAACCTTCCCCAGGTGTCACCGGCTATATATCTATACCAGTAAAGAGAATAGTCCAGGGTCTCATTTCACTCTGAGACCAAGTGGTGCAACATGGCTTGTGTCCATGTGCTTAAACTCCCTTCCTTCCCCAGGTCCATGTAGTCATGGCCAGACTGTCTCCCGGCCCATGCAGTACCCTCAACTCTCCAGGCATTGGCTGAGGCTGCTGACATGGGCCAAAACCTGCCAGGGAGCAGTAGCGTGCCAGTACAAATGAGTATGTGCTGGCTCTCAGCCTGTGCCCTCACCCTCTTTTGGTTACCAAAACAGACACAGCCAGGAAGTTCAAAGCCTATTTTCCTTTCTTGCTGGATTCCTCAAAGCTTTAGCCTTCAGCTCCAGGAAGAGAAAAGCAGCATTACTTGGGCTCAGGGAGTCCCTGCCCCCAAACTGGGTGACTCCTTGTATTTTGAACAGGGAAAGTTTGTTTAGGTTTTGTCAAATCCCCAGCACATATCCCAGCCACAAGGGTGGGACGCCCACTCATACCTGCAGAACTCCAATTGTAAAAGGAGCTGCTTCTTATCACTCTTTTCAGTCTTCTTTCCAGCTATTACTCGTCTGTCTTATTATGTCATATGTGCCCCACAGCCTTGGGAAAATATTCAGCCAGCCTCAAGGCTGCTGATTCTTATAGGTCTAAATAAAGCATCTTCCCAAGAGCTAACATTTGAGTAGTGTCTCAGACTCTCTTGCCCTCCCCACCTCTCTGACACGCAACCCTTTCCCATCATGTAAGTGCTGGGTTGTGTTGGGTTTATGTGGCAGTCATAGGGAGACTGTTGTACGTTAAGCCTATCTATACAGCTTTTCTAACTGCAGCATATGTCTTCCTCTCTGCCACTGAATGGCTTTCCTTCCTGGACTTCAGCAATAGGATTTTCTTTCTGTCTCCCTTTTCCTCTCTCTTCTTTCCCCTTTCTTTTCTTTTGCTCATACTTTTCTGTATCGCCCGCTGTTTCTCCTTTTTTTCTTAGGTCTCATTTCCACACCATTGTATGCTTTCCTTCCCTTTGCTCACCTCTTCTTTTCCTTGGGTCTGTGCCCCTACTCCAACTTTTTGTAGCTGGAGAAGTGACAAGTTTAACAGATGCCAGAAGTTAGCACCAAAACACAATTATAACCATACCCCTAGAACCAGGGAGCATCTTTCAGCATTCATTCTGAACGGCTGCCAGGAAGGCCAACGGTATCCTGGGGTGCATCAAGCACGGCATTGCTAGCCGGTCTAGGGAAGTCATTGTCCTGCTCTACACTGCGCTGGTGCGGCCTCACCTCGAGTACTGTGTGCAGTTTTGGGTGCCACAGTACAAAAAGGATGTAAAACTATTGGAGAGTGTCCAAAGGAGGACAACAAAGATGGTGAAGGGTCTAGAGGGGAAGACATATGAGGAGAGGCTGCAGTCCCTTGGTTTGTTCAGCCTAGAGAAGAGGAGACTAAGGGGAGACCTCATCGCGGCCTACAGCTTCCTCATGAGCGGGAGCAAAGGGGCAGGCGCTGATCTCCTCCCTCTGGTGACCCGTGATAGAGCCCGAGGGAACGGAATTAAGCTGCGATGGGGGAGGTTTAGGTTGGATATCAGGAAAAGGTTCTTCACCGAGAGGGTGGTCGGGCACTGGAACAGGCTCCCCAGGGAAGTGGTCACAGCACCGAGCTTGACTGAGTTCAAGAAGCGTCTGGATAATGCTCTCAGTCATATGCTCTGATTCGGCTGGTCCTGTGTGGAGCCAGGAGTTGGACTCGATGATCCTTATGGGTCCCTTCCAACACAGGATATTCTGTGATTCTATGATTCTATGATTCTGGTAAAAAGATGCTACTCACCAACTTAATAATTTTATCAACATCAACTTTTCCTGATCCTCCTCATTGAGGCCAGGTCCTGACCCTTGGATCTCCCATGCTCCCAACGGTAGCAGCAAGGAGCCAGGGTCTGCCTGGCTGACTCCTTGCCCTTCGTCTCCTGGGACGTGCTATTTGCAAGCTATGGTGCTCAGCCTCTGACAAGCATTTCTCATCTGGCAGAAATGTGGAAAGCCAAAAAAAGCTGTCACACGGGAAAAGTCCAGGCCTGGTGTCACAAGCTGGCTCATGATACGATTAAGTTATCGCTCTAAAATTTTCTGTTTCTGTTTTTTTTTCTAGTTCCCCTTCTCCTCACCGCTGCTTTTTCCTGCCTTGCATGTTCTTTCTCTTTTCTTCAGTTGTCCCCTGCTTCTCTCTCTTCACATGTTTCTTCTGTACCACACATGCCAGTACACCAGATGGGAAAGTTCCCCCTGGACCATGTTGATAATGTTGGTCTTCCTAGAAAGCTGCTCCCTGCCAAATAATTTATAGACCTATCCCTGTTTGAACCCATATCAGGCTCCTTAAGTTGGTGTGATAACATCCACATCCTCTGATGTCACTTACTAGCAAAAAGTTCCAATAACTCCCTCAAGCTGGGGAGCCCTGACTGACCAGCTCTTGGTCAGTACTACTACTGAAGAAGGATAAAAAGAAATGTGGGTAGATGGAGCCAATAAAAAACTAATAGTTATCCTTCCATAAAGAAATGTCACAGCAGGTAGTGGAGGAAGGAGCTGGAGGGAGCTTTGTACTGTGGGTTCTCCAGAATCAGACATGAAACTCATTTCATTTTACCTTATTACTGGCAAACCTGTCACCAAAAGTGGGCACGCAATAGAGAATTTAAAGTGGAGGACTCCTGCATCCTGTCGAAAAGCCTGTGGGAAATGGAAATCAGGAGCAACTTCAGTAGTGCAAAATATGAGACCACATACTCTTTGAGTATCCCCACATTGCTAGATAAAAGCAAGCCAGGCCAAGCTCAGAAACTAATTATCTGCTTCTCTGCAAACCTGTTATTTCACTCGTCACTCCATTTTGGAGGGCTTCAGTCAGTTCTCTCCAGGGTGCTTCTACATGACAGCACGGATGTGAGCTGGTCCAGGCTGCTTGGCCTCATCTTTATCCCTCAGCATAGGCATTGCCATAAAGACTCATGACAAAGAGCAGATGCATGAGCCTCCTCTGTTGGAAAAAAACCAGAGAAGGTGGACAGAAGTATACTAGCTGACCATGAGGCAAATATGAGCCCCATTTCATGAAACCATGAACAAACCCAGTGTTGTCTGGGGAGATGTCAGTTCCAGGCAGGAAAATGTGCCGTTGTTGATTTTTATTTCACTTGAGCTGAAACCACGTGTACGGTCCTGAACATGCGCATTCAGGAAGATACACTCAACCTCAAATGGATACAGAGAAGAATGACCAGGATGATCAGGCGACTGGAGGCACCATGACAAGAGTATGTGACACGTTTAACCTAGCAAAAACTAAAACCAAAACCGCTTCCCCTTGATAATCTATCTAGGAGATAAACTCCAGATGGAGAAAAATAACTATGCAAAGCACAGGAAAGTGTCAATGCATGAATAACACAACCATGTGGAGTGGAAACTGGAAAATTGTTTCTTGCCATAAAAGCACTGTCACCTGGAAAAGGAGCATCAAAGAAATGTTTTCCTATAGTAGTCCAACTGCTTTTCAGGTGCCCCTGATCAGTTTGTGTACATGGACATGTGGTGGTGGTGTTGCTAGCAACAGAATGGCACCATTTCCTGGATCTCTTCCAGCGCTGTGTCCCTGCAGTAATCATGAGCAAGAACCAAGAGATTTAAGGTGGGATTTGTCTTGCCCAAGTGTAGCTATTTCGAAGACAGAAAAAAGGACTAAGTTAATCACCCTGAGCTGTCATTAGTCAGTAGGGGCTACTCATACATCCCCTGCGTTAGGGTGGAACAAGCCAGCGCTGGGAAAAGCCCCTCTCCTTCTGCTGATTATGCAGGGAACCGAGGGACATGCCCAGATTTCTGCATCTGTCTCACAGGCATCTGAAACTCAGTGAATCCCACAGCTGGTTTCTCCAGTCATCCTGCAGTGACCCAGCACCCCCTTCGCAAGGGCGTAGTCAGAGAAAAGAGTTGCGTTGCCTCTTGTGGGCTGGTTTAGACAAGGGCTCTGCAAAGAAAGTATCGCTAAAGTCACCCATCTGTGATCACTACTGCTCCGCAGCATGACAGGGCAGTGTCTGCCTGTTGGCTGACCTAAACAGAAATGGCAGAAAGACAGCGTGCATCGCAGTGCTTCCAGAAGAAATTCTCTGAATTACAGCTGAATAGAGATAGTGCCGCTGGTTTTCCACTGCTCAGCTTATTAGGAAACCACCAGCAACCATGTCAGAAATACAGACAATTCTTGAACCTCCATATTGCAGGATGACTCATGGAGCAGGTGGAGACGTCTAGAGTGACACTAGTGCTGACCTGATATCTGCCCCTTGCAGTTGGCGTTTGCACAGGAAACCTGCACCAGACGATAGCGCCGGGGAGGCTGGGCTGGCAGAACAGCCGCCTCCGGGCTGCGGGCAGCGATGGGCAGGCAGCAAACCTGCAGGAGGGCGGAGGAAGGAGTCGTCGACCTTCGCAAGGACAGAGCAAAATCCACCTGGAGGGAAAGAGCCGATGCAACGGGGCACGTTGGGGAAATGTCAAGGAAGTGGAGCTGGTTTCTTACATCACAAATCTGGGGGAAATTATTTCTGCCTTATTATGCAGTATATTTTATGGGAAGAAATGACACCACATTTAATGCACTGGAATGTTTTCTTAAAATACACTGGGGTTTTCTTCACAGACCTCCTGCTTGGGACACATGTCTCCAGCCAAGGTTATCCGAGGTGAATGTCCTGTATTGGAGTTTTATATCTGACCATAGACAGATGTACTTGGAATGCTTTAAATGCACATCCTCACTATGTGACCTCTTTATATTTCTCTGAACCTTGCACTGTTACGATTTCTATCCTAGTGTGGTTTACAAGATGGAAATCCCTGTTCTTTAAGGTAGTGTCTTGCTAATTGCCACACAGTCCTGGTTCAAACTTTGGACTTTGTCTCCACACACATCCCATGCAGGTTTATTGTACACCACAGTACAGTACAGAAATATTAAGGTCTAAATAATCTGACTAATTTTAATTAATCTTGCATGGGTCAGGAAAGCATCTGGCCATACCAAGACACAGCTCCATGCACATGAATTTGACCTTCCTATAGTTATGGTCTTCATACTCACTTCTTCCCCTACTCAGACTTACTTCTTTACCTGCCTCCTCCTGTAGGAATTAAGATAACTATTAACATCCCTTTCTGTGTTGCTTGTTTTTGGGCACTTACTAAATACTCTGCATGAATTTTCAAAATATAGCATTAGTGCAGTTTGCATCTTTATATTTTTCCACATTTGCTAGAGGCAGCTGGGCAATCCCACGGCATATGAGCAAAAGTCCCCAGAGCAGCAGAACAATCTGACTGTGTTCTGTTACCACCTCCGCTTACGGCACATCTTTTCTGAAACAATAATTTTGATTGCTTCTTATACATTTGTGTATGGGAAGAAGATATAATACTGTCTTCTACTGGAGGAAGATTATATTGGCCTTCAAATAAATTTCAATTTCTCATGAGTCTTCAATATAATTTTATTTCATCTTTATTTTTGGGTATTACATTTTCATCGCTTCATTCTACTTTAAAAATTGGAATTCTCCTGATGCCTTCCACAATGATAAATTAGTTGTAATTGGGAACATTGCTCTTGATGGGAGAGAGTGGTTTTAGGTTAAAAGTCCTAAATATTTTAATAGAATCCCTTTACTTTCTTCACTGTGATGTTGAAGGGTTTGAATTTTTGCTAGATCTCTTTCTTTTCCTCAGGTAAATGGAAGTGCTCAGGAACCCAGATAGTGTGCAGCGCTCTGCCATGGAGCTTGTGCAGAATTTCTCAAAATCAAATGTTCAGCCTTGCTTTTACACTCTTGTTTACGCACGCCGGTACTGCATGCACCAAACACAGACATTTGCATTTTGGGAAATGACGTGTCCACATTTGGGAATGATGCTTTGCGACAGCTTTCTGCTTTCCTCTGGAGATGTGAACTCCCCAGTAACACCCTTCATCTGATTGACAGCAGATTTGATGGGGTTTTTTTACATACTGTAGTCTGTTAGAAGGATCTATGGATCTCACCAGTCTACACGCCATAGGGCAAGAAACATTGTTTTACTATACCAGCATCAGACCAAAAATCTGTTCTGAATTTCATAGCTGTCAGTAGAGATTTTTGAAATCTTTTCCACATGGTTTTCATGTGTGTGAAAAATAGACGGCTTGTCAACTTCTTATAAAAGACAACATATCAAAGGTTTTACCTTTGATAGGGCAAAGTGGGAGTCTCGATGAAACTGTGAGTCTCGATGAAACTGGGAGTAGAGATTCTCGTAATGAGAATATTAAGCAAAATTTAGCAAGATGTAGGACAAAAGGTTTTGGGGTTTCTTTTTGTATTTTCCCCTAGTGAGGAACTGTTTCACCAGAGCAGGTATGAATTTTCACACAACACTTAGGGACCGAAGTTTCACTTTCTTATACTTCAGATCTACGTTGCAATTTCATGGTGGAGTAGGGATGGCTGGCTAGTCCTGAATGTGTTCTTTTTTAAAATCCATTACTGGGATATCGATGGAATAGTGTTATGTAAGACATTAGTTTTGAGAAGTTTGGCACTGATTACCAAATATGTATTCAATGACTTTGCAAATTAAGATCTATGGTCATGTATATAAATATATAAACATAAACACATACAAAGAAATTAATAAATGTGAGAGCGTGTATGCACTTGCATATATATATATACACACACACATGCTTTTTCTTAATGCACTACATGACTGAAAATATTTAACCCTCTTACTTATTTAGTGTTAAGGTATTTCAATTTTCTGCTGCTGCCTTTAATTACTGGATACTAAATATAAAATCCAAGACTAATAAATGTGTACTGAGAAATTAGGAATCAGGATGGGCACTCCAAAGGCAAGTATATTATAGCACCATGTGATGGCTAGGATAATGCTCATTACAAGTCAGAAATTAAACATCTTGAAACATGCCAAATATGAAACATGAAGAAAGTTCTTTGCTGTGAGGCCAGTCCAAGCAACTGGGGCATAGTCCTCTGTGACTTCTGAGGCTCCTTCCTGGTAGACTAGTTCAAAATAGAGGAATTTCTGAAATGGAGATCTTGCAATGACTATCTGTTCCTGGCAGAGTTTTCATAAGTTCCTTGCTTTTTGCTGTTTTCTGAGAAAGTCTCTGGCACTATCCCCCTGACTGTTGGTTTCTCTTCTCCATGTGACCCTGGTTTCCTTTAAAACACACAACTGGGTGGGCCTTAAAGTCAGTATTAGTTATGCTTAGCTTAAAATTTTCCCTCTGGTTCCCCATCCATTGGGCTGCCAAGGTAAGAAAGAAAGGTGTCGTGCCTGTTTGGGTGGGGAGCAGGGCAGGGAAGATGGGCAGACATCAGGGTGTCCTTGGCCCCTCAAGCTGCCCTGGAAGTGCAGGAATGATTGCCATGCTTGTCCCTTCTCTTCTGACCAGGTACGAACCCTCTGCCAGCATGTCTTGGACTGTCTCCAAAGCCATGTTGTCCCATGGGCCCTGTCCTTAGATAGGGTATAAACTGTACAGGCGGAAACAGCAAGGTGTACTGGCCCAAGAGAGGACATGGGAGAGGGAATGTTTTGGTTTGGGAGCTTCCTTTTATAGATGGGTTTCTCTGCATCGATCTTACTGGTTTGGTTGAATGAGTAGCTGTGTGTGCAGTCTTGCTTTAGAAGATGTCCTCTTGCTTAAGAGGACACAATTGCATAAGGGCTATATGAAGACATCTTGTGGTTTTAAAGGTGCTTACTGCTGGCTTATTCAGGGGAAAAAGTCTTACTTGGGGAGTGGTGTTTGGAAAGTCTTGTATAGATAGTGTTTGGTTTTGCCTCAGCACGCTGGTGGCCCTGATGTCAGCACAGCTGATAACGGGTTAGGAGTAGCGTCCATTCAGGGGCATTGCGGTGCTGCCTTGGCTTAAGGCCATGGGAGAGCTCTGTGGTGGGTGGTGGCTTTTTGGGCCTGTTTTTTGCTCATGGCTTTGGAGAAGCCCAAGGTAATTTGAGGGGAGACAACAATAACACTTTTTGGCTCTTGCCAGTGTAAAGTGCATCATTGGAATTGGTGTCTGAGGAAAGTCCAGAATTTTCATATTTATCCCCTCCCATAGCACAACCCAAAGAACAGTTTCTTCTCCCCGTTGCCAGGCTGCCCATGTCATGTCCTTCTGTGCTGCTGAGCTTTGCTGATTTTGAGTCAGGTCTGCAGGATCACTCCAGAAAGACAGGGCATTCAAGCTTTAAATCAGATAGTCAGAAAATAGGCACCACAGACCATGTCAGTAGGCCTTGAGCTTATCTTGCTCCCTGAAAGCACGTAGATAGATTCTCTTCATGAGAGCACAGGCTGCTATTTGAGCTGTGATGCCCCTGAAAGTAAATGGTAAAATGAGAGATCCTGGAGAAGGGTCTTAGTTAAGGTGATATGACCGGACACACCACGTGGGTGTGTTCCCTTTGTCATTAAGGTTAGTGGCCTGCTGGAGCATGTACTTTCCACCTGGTCTCTGCACCTGGTTTTCCCTTCTGTAGCAACCAGTACACAAAGGCGTGGGGAGGGCTGATGCATGGGCTGGGTTTTTCCTGGCATGGAGTCGGGTGTACTCAGAGCATGCCCAGGGAATAGGAAGGTCCGCAAATATGGATGGCCAGAGTGCATGCTCCTATCCAGGTCCACAGGCTGCCCAAGTGACTGTGCACCTGTGAAAGGCTGGTGTGGCAGCACTGAGCTATGTTCTCCACACACCACCTCCACTTCTGGAGGATCTAGGTGTGCCTGTGCTGTTGCTAGCAGCTTTATAAAGGGAATTCTCCATGCTTCAATGTCTTCAATGGATAGGTTCAGTGAGACTCAAAATTAAGGGGGAAAAAAAAAAAAGCTGATCTGAAAGCACTGTTTTCTAAAGCATACTCACATTCCTGACCAGGGTTTATATTTTCTCTTTTAGTGGTGAGGGACCACCAGAAGAAAGTGGTCCAGCTGCAGTAATAAAGGACTTCAGAAGATGTATGATGGCTCTTGAATTGGATTATTTTTCTCATTCTTTCTGGACTGTTTGTACTTGTAGTCACCAAGACAAAAAAGCTACCTTGCAGCATGCAAACAGTATCTCAGCAATGAGCAAAGCAGCCTTAAACATCCTGAAACGCTGGTTGAGAGACTAGCTGCAAGGAGCAACCAAGCACAAGCAGGGATTTCTCTGTCATGGAGGGCTTTCTGAGCTGCACCTCAGAAGGAGCCTGGAGCTGGCGTGCCAGAGAAGGTCAGGCTCCCTGCCTCCGGAATTGAAAGTTGGCAATAATGTAAGAAAAATCTGCACAGGGTGCAGATCCCCTCTTCAGGGATTTCCTTCCCCAAAATTGTGTATGTTATGAAACACAGCTCCTTTCTGAGTGAATCATCCCCAGTTGCATCTGCCATGGCTGCTCAGAAGAAGACATAATATCATCTGTTAACGTGCTCAACATCTCAACATCTGGAAATGCAGACAGCAAACGTGACGAGCAAACCTGCCAGCTGACACTCTAAGCATTCAAGCCCTATGTGAGGCGATATGAGTGGTAGACAAAGGCCCGGAGTTTTATTTCTCAGCTTCAGAAACAAAGGCTCAAATTTTTCTCCTGTAAGCAGGAATGTGACTTGAGTGACCAGGCTTTGGCCCCTGTGCTAGGCAGCTTTATCCTTTCAGCTGTAAAATCAAAAGGAGGGGAAGCGGTGGTGGAAATCTGGCCAGTTTTTCTGAAAGGCGAAAAGGGAATTTGAAACAAAGTTAGTTATTTAATTTCTTTGGACTCCTTAAGCTGTTGACTGGGGGACGAACACATGTGACTACATAACATCAGCTGCATGCAATTAAATATATTACTTGTCTTTGCAGATGTCCAGAGAGATTCCTGTATATAAACAGCACAACTGTGTGAGAGGTTCAGGACTGCAGAGCCACGCGGGGACAGTCGTATCACCTGGCAGGTCACAGTCAGCACTGGCCGGAAAGCTGAAGTGCCTCGAACAATACTGGACTCTCTCAGGGAATCTGCATTTGAACTTCATTTACGCTGTGTTTTAAATAGGTTATCATTTAAACTGGCTCAGATATGATGCAGGAAATCAAAACATTAGCCCAAGGATGTTGCCACTATTGAAACAGCATCTGACTCCTCCTGACTGCGATTACACTTGGTTATTTTGGATGGATCTTATTTTCGCTCCTAACAGCTGGAAGGACAGCAGGTCATTTCTATCTTGCCTATCCCAAAGGTCCAAGAGAAGCATCAATAGCCCTAAGACACGGAGGAAAAGTCCAATGCCTGCTCTGCTGCCAGCACAACATGCTGTTGTAGCTTAAAGGATTGTGCACCTCAGAAGGAGATGCTGAGCAGTAAAATGTGCACCCCTTTCTGCAGACACTTAGGAGCTAAAGCAAAATAAAGCTATGGTAACAGGATTTATGTTGAGGAAGGCAGAGGATATACCATGAAAATGAATGGGATAATGCATTGCTTGAAATAAAAATGTGATGCTCTGCTGTCTGCTGCGACACCACTCCATCAGGCAAACATAGCCACACATGGGCCTGAACCTGGGCTAAAAAGCGAATCTGAAGAGTGGGATTTCCTTGTGCTGAGGGCCAAGTGGTTCAGGCTGCAGCAAGATTACTTTAGAAAATCTCTCTATGTCTTTGGTGTAGCTCTGGACTGAAAAATTACCTTTGTCTAGAAATACTAGGCCTTCCTTGAATGACAGGAAAACATGTATATGAAGCAAGAACATTTGGTGTCGCTTAGGGGTACCCGTCACTTAAAGACTTCATTTCCTGTTCTTACGTCTCCTTCAAGCTCAGAAGTTTACTATTGCTTTAACTTTCTATGCACGTAGCTATTCTTAGATTTTTGTCTTCTGGAAAATTGAGAAAACATATCAAAATACTTTTTAAGGGGTAGGTGATCCCTTGAGGGACCTAGAGGCATTGCTAGTAATTTAACTGTCAGGAGCTTTATTTTTCAGAATAAATATGGTGCCTTTTTTTTTACTACATTTTTTACTATGATACTTCCACAGCAAAGAACCCTGATCTTCAGCTCTGTGAGTAGAGACATACAAGGATAACAAATGAAGAAATGGCATTAAATGAGAACGTGGCATGTTATGCAAGTGTTGTTAAAGCTGCATGTGAGGATCCATAACAAGGATGGTCTTGAATCCTTTTGCAAGTAAATCATAATTTTAAAAAAATAAAAATCTATTACTTTATCTGCACCCCAGATTTTGACTGATGTTCCCCACTATTTTGCTGGTGAAGTAAGAAGACAGCAGGATGTTCTCATACCTCCAAAGACATTTCTCTCTTGTGAAATGATGCCCCAGTTACAGAAACTCAAAACCTGTTTCTTGGTCTTTCTTCCCCTGCAGTCTGAGGAGATTCCTTGTTAGCTGTGCAATCAATAAAAAAACCATATCTTCAGCAACTAGTAAATCTAGTTTATTAAAACACAGGTTTGACAGTTAATTCAATTGCTACTAACAAAGTTGTAGCATGGTCAATACAAAAAAACCAAAGTGACCTTATAAGTGAGATACATATATCCTCTAGATGCAAAATTATCTGATAATAGGGTGCACTGAATGGATATAGACAAAAACACGTTAGTGAGATTAGACTGTGGATAATTTTTTTCCGTTTCCTTGTAGTATTTAAGATGTACAGTATCTTGTCAGAGGCTCCAAGATTGTCACTTGTCCCTGCTCCGGTCTACTTCTGTCAGGGGAAAACCATGACAAAAGGAACTTGTCCCCTTCCTTCCAATTGTTTGTCCACTATCTCTCTGCACAGGCTACTATCTCATTCCCATTCCCATTGCAAACCGGTGGTAATATTCCCTTTTCCTTCAATATCATGGGAACAAGTACTGCAGGAGTTCACATGACACCATTAGGTCAGCTCTCAGGTATGCCACTGAGTTACTGAAATAAGGATTTGGAGCATGAACTTTAGTGAAGATTTATGATAAAGTGACCAACATAGATTGACTTTGCAATTGAACATAACCCTCAGATTGCCAAGAGAAATGGGTCTTTCCCAGTGATTTTCTAAGTAATTTTCCACCTGATCAGCAATTATTTATTTACTGCATATTTCAGAACTGAAAATAGCTAACGAATTATTTTTGTTTGGGAGCAGTGACATTCAATTTTCTAGAGTGCTTTCTCAAAAAAAGTTCAGAGCATTGAGAAAGTATCTTCACTGACAGAAAGTTTCCTTTGGATGGGTTTTACAGGAAAGGAAGGTTTTTAGCATTTTTGTTAGTTTTCATATGAAACAGGCTGCTTTCCCGGAAAATATGACAAGACTTCATGTCTTTATTAAAAAATGAGGTAATTCAAAACAAAATCTAAATGTGGTAAAACTGAGTTTGTAGCATGTTTTCACTTAATTGCAAGTGGTCTGATTTTTAGGAAATGTATTTTAGAAAATATTCAGAGACTTAAAAATACAAGCAGCCATTTGGTGAGATTTTCCAAAGTACAGATAGGTGTAGCTCCCCACCACTTTTTAAAACAGCCCTCCTCCGCCTCCTCCTCCTCCTCCTCTGATGCCCATCTTTCCTCCTGGTCCTGGCTCAGTGTTTCCCCGTTGCATCAGTGCATATTTGATGTCAGGGAGTTCAAAGCAACTGGAAGTTAATCCTATGAAAAAAGGAACCAGATTCCTCCTCAGAGCAGGCAGGAGGTGAGGGGTTAGGGATGTCTTTGGCAGCAGTTCGCTGTCAGACTGGTTTACCTGTGCAGAGGAAACCACTCCTTAGCTACCCCTTTGGACCAAAATAATCTTAACAGTTTGTCTCTGGATCCCTTCATGGGGACTGAGCTGCCTAAGCTCAGCTTTCAGAAAAGCACGGGCAACACCGAGCATGGTGTGGAATTGGCACACACGCGAACGACTGCAGCGTGTAGCCCAGTGCTCTGTGCGCCCACATCCTGCCCTCACTACCAGCAGACATTTTATTCATAGCACTCCACGCCGATGCCGTCTGCTTGAAATCATTATCTCACTTGACAATCAGTGAAAAGTTAAGCAAAATACCTCGGTGGCCTCCTGCTTTGTAAGTCAGCCTCAGCAGAAATTATCAGTGATGCTTTACATTTCTGTTATGTGCAACTTTTGGCCTGTGTTTGCAAAGGGAACTGACAGGGCGCTACAAAGCTGTTGGGTGTCACAGCGTCTGAACCATGCACCTCTGCACACACAGGGAAATGGAGCACAGAGAGGTTCAGACACAGACACTGAGGTGGTCAGGTGAGCAGTTTCCCTTCAAGTCACTGGTTGAGTATTATGAAATGAAATAAATGGAATTTAGCAAGAAGGTAAATCCCTTTTAATCCCTTATCCTGGGGAGGGTGAACACTAATAGAAGAGAACCAAGGATCACACCCAGGCACCTGACCTCTGATCATCCTGCCTCTGTTTTGGCCATCCCCAATGAGCTCCTTCCAAGACACTTTTGCTGTAGAGGTGCCTGGCAGTGAGCAGCATGGCTGCACGCTGGCTAGCACCACACAGCCTCTGCCAGTGAATAGTATGGATCCAGTCTAGATGTCCCATCAGGACCATATATATAGCATTTTGCAATTCTGCATCAGCTACCTGCGGTACAAACTTCTGATTCTCGCTTTGAAATTTTCAGCAGCGAAGTAATAGAGGACGGGGTCGAGGCAGCTGTTCATGGCAGCAAGGCAGAGAGTGATCACCAGTGCTTTGTGTATGGGCAGGTTGGCCTGGCTGCAGTTGCTGCGCATCAGGTGGACGGTTCGCAGTATATGATATGGCAGGAAACAGAGGAGGAAGAGGATGAGAGTGATGATGATGGTTGACAGTGCCTTCTTGTGACAGACCGCCTTCTTGCGCTGCGGAGTCTTGGACTTGAGCAGTGCTTTAATTGCAATGATGTAGCAGACAATAATTGTGCAAAATGGCAGAATGAAGCCCACGACGAGGACAAAGCTGTTCAACATGAGGAGCCTGTGTGTGTTGGAGGGGTGGAGGTCCAAGCACTTGGCTGGGCTGCCGTACCCAGCGATTTTGTTGCATAACAGAGGGCTGGAGGCTCCCAGAACAAAGATCCATATGGCTGCGCATATTATCCTGGCATACTTCATGTTGGTTACTTTCCGGTGCTTGAATGGGTAGACAATGGCTAGGAAACGAACCACACTGAGCACAGTGAGAAAATAAATGCTGCAGTACATGTTCACGTACAAGGTGTAAGTCATGATCCTGCAGATGATATCACCAAATATCCAATGTGATCCCAACAGGAAATATGTGGCCCGAAAGGGCAAAGTACTCACAAACATGAGATCCGAAACAGCCAAGTTCTGCATGTAAATGTTTACTGAGGTCTTCCTCTGTGAAGGCTGGAAGAAAACATAAATGGAGAGGCCATTTCCAACAACACCCAGGAAGAAGATAAAGAGATACATGATGGGATAAATGGCTTGCTTGAAGCTGTCAATCGTACAGTTGAAGGAGCTGTTGGTGAAGTTGTCGTCTGGCGCCATCTCAGAAATATTCATAGTCAAGAACCAAGCTCTCCGTCTTTCTGCCAAAGTAAAAAGAAGTGGTGTGAGTGCTGGGTTACAGGCTGGGCAGGGATTTCAGCTATTCGGGACTACTTTGCTGAGGGCAGAGGTTGCAAGATGAAGATGGCAGTGGAAAGTAAAGGTTTGTTAATGAGTAATCACTTGGCATAAAGCCCCAAACTCATCTATAAACAGTTTCAGTATTACAGCAACTGGTTGTTGTCTCAACCTATGAAAGTGCTGCCTTTTAAAGGTGCGTACTATGTGTGTGTTTTAATGGCAAATCTCTGATCTTCTCTGTGCAAAACAAGCTAACTTGCAGCCAGCCATTTTGTAGCAGGGAGGTTTTGAGTTCCCAGTTACCTGCCATGGAAACATCAAAACCTGACCAGAAAAGAAATCGCTGTCCACTGGTAAGTCTGCATTTCAGATTAGGATGAAAAGCCAAAAAAATTGAATTTGCCTTTTGGAACTAGTGAAATTTTTCTAGTATGTTGTTGCCAGCATGTCACTGAACTTTCCTGAGCAATACCAGAGGTATATTGATATATGTCAGAAGGTAGAAATTAAGCACATTGTGACCTTAAACTCTGAGTAAATACTGTGCTACTCATGCATGGTTCCTTTTTTAATCCCTCCTCCTTACACTGTATTTCTTCTTTCCTGTAGGTTTCTGATGGCTTTCTATGCCTCTTTTTGTAGGGCCTTTGCTTCATTTACCACTTTCTCAACCTTTTTTGTGCTCAACTGCTCTGCACCAGACAGTCATCTGCACGCACTGCAGCTTCTAGGGCAGCCCACGTATGCAGCCCTAATGAAAATGGCCTGTGAGAAAATGGTCTGTGTTTACAGAGTGACATTTTTCCTCCTATGAGGCTATAATTCAATCAAATCAAAACCACTCATCACCAAAACACTAAATAATAATTTTTTCCTCATTAGAGTCTATTTCCTTGCTGAACTCCTGATTTCTTCTCTCAGCTGACCTGCAGCTAGTAGTATTTTGAAAGGAAGGTTTCAGTATTGTTGCTTGTTTAATAGTGGGAGCAATTCCCTCTCTGCATCTGCCAACATATTCTAGAGATGAAGCATGTAAAATTTTAACCTAAAAACCAGAACTATGGGGCATTTCTAGACACACGAAGAAGAAGATTTTAATTTGCCCTAGTGAGAGTGATAACAGGTTAATGGTACCTGACTGTCTGGACCTCACTGGCTTCACAATTTGCAATTTATTTATTTGCACAGGTGGAGTCTGCCTAGGGGTTAAAGTGGGATCTAGATTTGAGTGCTCTGGACTCCCAGTTACCCAGTGCAGTATTCCCAGTGTGCTGTAAACGGGAGCTAATTTGCAAACTCAAGCCATGGTGTGGGAGCCTGAGCTATGTTCAGAGCAGCCCATAGTATCTTCAGGGCAGTGTCTGCCTGTATCCCTTAATATAACAACCAGATGTGCCCCAGCAGTTGCCTTTTATCCGGCCCCACTGTGACAGGGAGCGTGGGAAGCGTGACCGCCAGACTGGGCTCCCAAGCAGCAGGACTTACCCACCCAGTTGTGAGATGGGAGTGGGGTGGCTTGGGGAAGGGGGACATTCGCTCACATCAACATCATACCTATTGCTGCAGTGCCTAAAATTATCCCTCCAGAAAATAAAGTTAATAACATCTATCGATCTTAGGAGCACTGAAGACTGGAAGTGGGCAAACTGGATATTGGGGCTCAGCAAAGCCCCAGCCTCAGTTAACACGTGCTCCTAAAGGAAATCTCCTCATTCGAGATCCTCTTTCCCCATGGAGGGGAGAGACAAGGTATCCTTCCTAAAAATAAATCTTTTGCAGTCAGAGGAGTTTTGAATGGTTTTGGTTTTCCATACAGAGTGACTGTCTGACATACAAGTTTTCTGTGTGGGATCAAGGACCAGCTTTTCTCTCGACTGAAGACGATGTCCCCATTTTGCAGGGAAACATCACAGTCTGAGATACTGCAAAGGGAAGAGCCCTTTTGACTGTGTTTTGCTATGGCCTAAGCATCCTTGCCTTTAGAAACCCCAAACCACAAGAAAGTATCTATGCCTGTTGAAGCATTCCTGTTGTGTGGGCCACCAAACACTCCTCCGTGAAACCTGTGAGATGGAGGAGTCAAAGGAGGATGAAGAACTTGGAGTGTGGGCCAATTCAAAGCCCTGCTGAGCACCATGAGTGATAGCTTGTGGCCCAACGCTATCTGCTGAAAGATGGGATTAAGGCAACGAAAATTCAGTTGATGAAAAGCCTTTGGGTCCTTGCACCCAGAGGAGAGAACTACAAGCACAGAGGCTGAGGCACTTTGCTCAGGCTCTTCACATGAGATTATCTAGCTAACAACTACCATTGAAGCTTTATTGTGCTCCTTATTTCTCCTGCCAGCTAAAGACCTTTAGGAAACTAGATGCACATGTGTAATTGAGAAAACTCAGCATCCATAGGTCTGGCAAGAAAGCCAGACTCCTCTCCAAACTATCCAAACAAAACTTTAAGCTGTTATAGGATGTCCAAGAGAAAGAGGCTGGGGATCAGTCATCTGGAAGCTGTTAACCACCACGGTGCCTGCCCTCAGTTGAGTGCCAGGATTGACCTGTACAATTATCGTACATAGATGCTTCTATTAACTGTGTTTTAACACACGGATTGATGTAGAAAGGAAGGTGCAATGAAAGATATATTTCACACAGGGCTATCTCAAGCAGCCACAGAGGAGAAGGGGAGAATTCTACCCCTGCTTGAAGCCAAGAGCAGTTAATTAGCCACCTAAGGTGAGGAGATGGCTCCTAGATAAACAGAAAGAATGATATATGTAAGGACAGGCAATAAACTTTGTTTTCAGCAAGAGTGTCCAGACTGTCTCCTGGGTCAGGAATGAACAGGGTGGGTTTTGGGTGAGAGACTGGACCCATAGGGTCTCCCAAAAGACTTCAGAAGGGAGATTGGTGGTAAGATCTAACAGCCCTCTGAGAAAAAAGAGGGAGAGAAAGGGACAATCTGAAATGAGAATCTCTCTTAAGTGGTACTGCAAGACTTCTCTGATGGAAACTCCCTAGCAGGAGATTTTGTTCCATATATGAGTTTCCTTGATGAAAGCTATCAAGTAGAAGCAGCTTACACTTGTCCTGAGGCTCTGACAACCACCCTAGCAGGAGAGAGAATGTCAACTGACCAAGAAAAAAGGATTTTTTTCTGAAATAACTGGTCTGTAAGTAGATTAGATGTAGAGTTTGGTTGGCGCTTTTTCTTTTATTTGCCTCTGTGAAGTCTTTTAGAAACATTTACAGCTTGATTAGTATGGATTTTCTAAAAAAAATTTACCTTTTATTATAAATTATATATATTATAAATTATATCTATTTATTATGAATAAATATTTTGCCTTTTATCTTGGCCTGTCTTGAGTATGATTTAAGAGGATAACAGAAAGACATTCCTTGCCTAAGGTAAATCTTAACAAATGGGTGCACAAACCAGGTGGGAAACTGCTAGAGCAAAAATCAGAGGAGATTGATTTGTTTAATTGGAGGAGATACTAAACTAATAAAAGTGCCCTGAAACTATCAGATTTTAAGCTCAAGATGCAGGTAGCAGTCTAGCAGCGGAGTGGGGGCTATCCCATAAACTGCCCAGCGTGCAACGCGTGTGGCTGCCTCCCCGGGGCAGGTTTTGTGCGTGTGTGTGCAGGGCAAGGGGCTGTGGACGCGGAGGGATGAGGCTCCTTGTCTTGAGGCAAGAGTGGCTCAGCTGGAGCAGGGCAGGAGCAGGTCTGCCCGGGGAACAGATCTCATGAGATTTCCGTGCAGATTGCTTGGGGGCGTGGGAGAGGAGCTGGTGGTGGCTGTGGTCATTGTGGGCACCGGGGATGAAGGTAGGACCTTCACGGCTCAGCTATGAGGCAAGACAGCAGCTCACATCAGACCCAGTGTTTCAGTGCATGGATGAGAGAGTAGAGAGGAGAAATTTAGGTACATAAGGAACTGAGGGACCTTTTGGGATAAAGACAAGCAATACAGAAATGAGAGATTGCACTACACCCAGAGCGCAGCCAGGCTGACAGTGCTGTAGAATGAAAGGTTTGCAGAGGAGTATTTAATTAGAAGCAACAGGGGAGCTGTTAATTAGAAGCAACATGGGAAAGCAAGTGGGCAGGACTGATGAGACCTGCGAGGGCAGTGAACTGACATCCGATGCACCTCTGACAAGGCCAGGAGGGAAATAAAGCCTGGCTGCAATAACTAGGGAAGGCAAATACAACTGACCACAAATCCAGTTGTCTGGCACGTGCTATCTTGAGTGACTGATCAAAAGCAAACCTTACATGTAATTCTGCACCGATGCTCAAAGCCCAAAATGTCACAGGGGAGCTGGAAGGCTTGGCATGAGACAGCAACCCTGGTGCAAGGGGAACCTCAGAGACCTGCTCTCAGAGAGAGGATAATCAATGGAAGCCTGTGTTGCCATGCTACCAGCTTTATGGTAATGATAGTGTAGGATGCCCAGGTGGAGGAGTGGCACTGTGCGTGAAGGACTATATAACTTGCAACAGCATAAAAATATTATGGCTAAAGAGCAGCACTACAGAGTTCTTGTAGGAAGATATCCCATACTCTTGTAACAAAAGTATGGTACTAGGAATGCAGTGCTGAACTCCTTATCACGATGATGGCAGTCATCAGAAAATGTTAAGTGAGAGTAGGAAGCTGAAAGCAGGTAGCAATAGCAGGAGATTTTGGGTGCCTTTGTAAAGATGTGATGTGCAGCAGAGCGAGATATAATGCCTGTGTGCAACTAATGCCTGATTCCTAGAATAATTAGTCCTGCAAACAAATCCACAACACAAGATGCTATTCTACATTTGATCCTTAGTGCTTCACAGATCCTAGTTCAAGCAGGTTTCGGTGGAGGGAGCCCTGTACTGGCAATCACAGTAGAGAGAGGTTTGGCAGTGTTGTGGGACAGTGAAGCAGTCCCAGAAGGAAGAAGCCTACATAATTTTGGGGGCTGTTTAGAAAAAGAAACAGAAAATTCAACAAAGCCTATGTTAGAAGCCTATATTCCAAAAGAAATAGACATTTTAATAAATATTGAGCCCTATGTCTATCGGTAGAATAATTAGCAAGACTATTATAGGGAAAAGATCACCATCTAGAAAGCAGAAGGCTTGTCCAAATCAGAACAGGAAAGCCTGTATCATGAAAGGTCAAATCTGGAGAGGAAACTGAGAGCATTAAAAATAAAAAAGTGAAAAGCACCCAGTAAAGGATGGTCAGGCTGACAGTAAGCTTTGTAAACACATTGAAAAATGAAAGACTGCTAGGGAATTGGCAGGGCTGCTTGATGGCAAAAGATCTCTTAGGGACAAGGCCATAGCAGAGAAACTCAGTGAATTCACTCTTCCCCACCAAAGATGTTTGGGTATTTTCACACCTGATGCAGCAAACAGGTCAGAGGAGCCAGCTCCACTCAAGGGGTGTACACAGGAAACATTAAACTGACCAGATAAATGAGAGTCCAATAAGTAATGAGGACCAGATGGCATTCCTGCCAGTATCCCAAAGGATCTCAGATGTGAGACTGCTGGCCAAGGCACGTAACCCACCATTACAATCAGGCGCTGTGCCAGGGGACTGGCACGTCACCAGTGCAGCTCTTGTCTACAAGAAGGGCTTGAGAGGGCAGCTCGAGGGCCACGAGTCAGTTGCCTCAGTGCTGGGAGCTACCGACTGCTGAGACTGATTTCCATCTCTGGTATGTCGTGAGGTTTCTGTAATAAAGAACAAAGGTGCTGAGCTCGTTGAAACGCCAGTCTGCTGAGAAAGAGTCAGGATGTCTTCTGAAAAGGCACATCCTGCCCCACTCACCTGCTGAAGGGCTGTGAGGATGATGGATGAAGGGGGCCCAGTGGTCATTTTATATGTATATATGGATATGTATGCATTTATTCAGTTGCATTTGTCAAAGCCTTTGACAAAGCTCTGCACCAAGGGTTTCTTAAAGAACTAAATTGCCAGAGAGATGGAAGGCATGTTCTTCTGTGGTCTGTAAGCTGGCTGAAGGGTAAGAAATGTGGGGCTTAATGAATCAGCAATATGGACCTCTAGGGTTTGGTACTCAGATCAGATTTATTCAAATATCTTTATCAATAACCTGGAGAAGACAGTTATCGAGGTTGGCAGATGCTATGCTGAAAGGGTGGCAGATGAGTGTTAGTGTATTTTAATATAAGTTGATGCATGCTGGGAAAAATAATCTAAACCATGCCTACATGATATAAACTTAAAACTGGTTGTTACATTCAGGCAAGGGCATTTGGCATTGTCATCATTGACCATTTACTGAAGTAATTTCTGCATTGGCTGCAGCAGTAGAAGCAATCAAAAATGTCAGCAAAATGAGAGGCATCATCAAGAAGGCTACGGAGGACAAAGTAGGGTATCACCTTGCATAAAACCTCCATGCATCCCCATAGTGAGAAGTTCTGGTCTGTACACCCAAAAAAGAGAGAAGGTGAAGAGAGGGGTAAGTGAAACGATCAAGGAGACAGAGCAAGGACTATAAACCCTGGGACTCTTCAGTATGGACAGAGGAAGGCAGGAGGTGGTCGAGGTTTACAGAGTCACAAAGGTGGTGGACAGTGTGAATGCACATTGTTTTTCATAGTGTCCCACAGTACTGGGACTTCAGGTGCTCAGCAGAGTTGTTGGGAGTCTGCTTTCAAACACATAAACGAGGGTGCTCCTCTGAGCAGCGAGGAATGGGCAGTGCCGGGAACTTGCTGCCACAGCAGGCGGTGAGGGCAGGCAGTATCAGCAGGGTCAAAACAGGATTGGACAAATTCAAGGACAATAAATGGGAAACAAAAGACTGGGCAGGGATGTACTCTCCAGCACCTCTGGACAGCAGTCGGGATGTTGGGGAAATGCAAGGGGAAAGCACTCTGGAAGGTGATCAGAGTCCCTGTGTTGTCTCTCGCCAGCCTCACTTATTGCCACCATCAGAGATTGAATATCGGGCTAGAAGGACACGGGTCTGAGCTGCCAGCACATTTCTCACAACTTGCCCCGTAGTTCCCGGCAGTGTCACAACCACAACTGACCTCACTGTGTTATGCCTAATTCCTACTGGTGAAGTCAGACCAATGCCTGTAAGTGATACTAATACAGAGATTCCACCTTGTACATCAAAAAGCTGTCACCGGGAAAGCGGCAATAGTCAGCAGTCCTGGGCTACCCCCAGTTTTAGTGGGGGGCTAAACTGAGAGCAGTCAATCAAATCATCCAGCATCTCAGCAGACAGTGGGATCGATTTCTGTGCCATGCCTGGACAGAAGGACACGCTCCTTTTGAAGAGGTGTGGTGGAGGGGTGCTGCTGCTAAAGATGTAAATATGACTCCGCTGTCTCTAGAGGAGTAAACACAAAACTCTCCATTTCCAAACCGCTGATCTTAAATTTACTGCTCGGAAACACTCTGTTCACCATAACATGAGGAACTACCAAGGAACCTATTTTTAATAAAGTGTTCCGCATATGCAAAGTTAAATAGGGAAATCAGGCTGCTCATTCAAAATATAGTTCTTTGCTATGTTAAGTGATAAAGATCCTCTTATGCCAGGAAAAAGAGATACTCTGTGCATCTATCACAATAACCCTCCGTCTGCAGAGGACCCTGGGCACGACCGTCCCATATTCATTACCTAAATAGGAAGGCAGTTATGATATTGCTGATATATAGGAGATCCCTTGCATTTGCCATGCACTTCTGAGAAAAACAGAAGTTCTCATGTTTTTTTTAAAGTTCCCATTGGCTTTCTTCTAGCATTCACTTTGTGTTTCAGGACCAGCGTTACCAAGACTAAGTGTAACAGAATGTAATATTTAGAATTAACACTGAATTCATCAAAGCATGGCATTTTATTAACCTTTCAACATGCACAATAATTAAAAAAAATCAGGAGTCTGACATTTAACAACTTTTATTTTAAAAGTTTGCCATAAACCAAATATATATTTTTCATCTAGTTAAAAAATGAGACTCACTTAATCAGATACACAACTTGATTTTTATCTTCCATCTGGCAAACATTCCTAGTTACATAAATCTACCTTTTTTTCCTGCCAGAACAAAATTCTCAAGACTGGCTTTGTCATAGAGAAGTTTAGACAACGATCACAGCTTCTGGCAAATAAAAAGTTTACTGTGAATAATAAGAAATATAAGTAAGATGGATTTTAATTATTGCAACCATTTTTATCTACATCAGAAAAAGCAAACAAATCTTGTCCTACCTCAGCTTGTGTGCCTTCTGGTGTGTTCAGTATTTCCTTCTTCTGCTTGCTGTTGCTCACAACTTTCAGTTTTGTTAGTGGAAAGGAAAAACAGAAAAAACTTGATGCAAAACCCAAGTGCTATTTATGCAGAAGCCACAGAAGAGCAATGAGTAAAAGGAAAGGGAGGTAAATCCTGATTAAAAGATCTTACATCTTCTTAAAAGAGAAATATTCTCAGTAAAAGGAGTGGTGCTAGCAATCACATGGCAATCTTTCATAATTTTCACCCAATGAAAGAGGCTCTGCAGCTACGTGTCATGTTGGGAAGCTTTCTGGATTTCTGTATTTGGGCCCACACTTCTACATATGTGCTTTCAATAATCAGGGTTGCTTGAAATATTAGACATCCCTCTATAAGCTTCACATGGATTGTTAGAGATTCCAATTCTTGGAATTGCGGAGAGGACACATGCCAAGGTTTATTTCCCAGGCTTTCACTGTAGAAATCACAGGAAGAACAAAATCATAAGCAGACTGCTGGGGATCGATGCGTAATGTCATTCAGCTCATAGTTCAAGGCTGAGTTTACAGAGCTGAGTGACTAATTTGCCTTGAATTTTGATAGAAACTGAATATATAGCTGTTAGGCCATGAACAAGTGGCTGCGGTGAATGCCTTACTGCCCCTTAATGTTTTCCACTTCTCAGTGGAGCAACACTGACCGCACAGATGGGTGTTCCTAGCCCACTGCGGTTGTGAAATAGGTATCTATACATACTATAGGTATAACAGTTTGGTTATTCCTCTTCTGTGCTGTCAGCACGTGCAGGTAGACCAGATGCATTCAAATGCTTTCTGGCTGCTGTGTTGTACTTCATCTCGGCAGCAGGTTAGGAGACCACACGTGGCTGCTTACCACAGTTCAGCAGATGGGGAGTCTCCCAACAAACCTTCTTGCCACCCACATTTATAGTTGTCTACACCCCAAAGTGCTTTGGATAATGGTTGTAATCTCACCTCCATTGGCCACTTGTGCCTGATTTTCACTTATTGCAAAGGCTCTTCACTCTGGTTGTATGCATGGATTTGAGAACAGGCGAAATAGTCCTTTGGGCATACTCCCCATGCGCCGTTGCGGTGCAAATGTGCAGTGGCTGCAAAGACTCGTGTCACCAGAGTTCACAAATCCCTATGACCAGGGAGGAGATACTTGCTTGCAAGCAGCTCAGTGTTTTGGTTTTTTAGCATGGGGCTGATAAAGGACGTGGAACACCAGCTTAGCTGGTAACTAGTCTAATACCTTTGGTCTCTGGGGTGAGCACAAAATCCATGAGTGGTGGTTTTGAACATTTGCCTATATTTGCATTGACAGTGCAAAGTAAGCTTAAAAGCTTACAAAGTAAGCTCTCTCCCTGATAGAGATCCACGTCAAGTGAGTTTTCAAGATGCAGCATGATGGCGAATTAGGACCCTCCTGAGACCACTCCATTGGTGCCAGCCTTCGTGGCACCTAAGCCATAGGTGTCCTCTTCCAGCTGCGGTTGCACTGGCCGCTTTGGTTACCATCCCAGCTGTTTCCCTGCCTGCCAAGGTCTGCCTGCAGAGCGGCTCATGTGCACGTCCCTAACCCTGTTCGGTCTTTGAGGCATCGTAGGCACCTGAAATAGGACATGTCTGTTCACCCAGCCCATGCGGATTGAAGCAGGGTAGAAATGACCCCATGAGCAGCTTTGTGGGCAGATGAGCCCTTTGGGAGGAAGACATGACGTGCAGCAGGGAGCAGCGTGGGGTGCGACCACTTCAGCAGTGATGCCATGGCCAGAGGACAGCTATGGCCTCGACATTCACTCATGAGATGCCCCAGTAACTGGGACTGCATCTTATCTGCAACTGGCAGAGACTAATTTAGGCACTGCAGTAGCAGTCTGATGACATGTCCATCACATGGCATGATGCGATAATCACTCTGGGACTGATAGGCAGGCTGTTCTCAGATACACAAGGTCAGAGACCGAAATATGCGGAAAAGTTAGACATTGATCACATATTATTTTCCTGAGTGTGTTTTGAGAACATTTCTTTCACCATATGATACGGTTATCTTTGTTGCCTGGATAATTTCCCACATTCACCTTCTTAAACACTCTGCTTTCTGGAGACTACCTTTTCCTTCCTTTTATCGAGTAATTCTGTATTTTGCTTTTAGCCTGGCTTTGAATAAATGGGGTTGGCTGCCAACTCACCCTGCACCTGACGAGCTAGATCCGGAGTGACTGGTTGGGATTTTTTAGAAACAGTCACTGGATGACTCAGCTTCCGAGAGGAGTTTATTACATTTCTTACTAATAAAAACTTCAGTAATTCTGGAGAAGACATCTCAAAATATCATAAAGAATCTAAGACTTTCGTGCTATGCATATATCGCACATTCAACAGTTAACAGCCTAGATTATTTCTGAAGTTTGAGTCCCATAAAATGCGTTGAGGTCCAAGACACAGCAGAGTGCAAACCACCCCTCTGGGCTGCAACTATTCTCCGCCTCCATTTCTGTTCCCTTTTGCATTTCTGGCTCCATGAGAGCTCAGTTTTAAGACAGAAGAGCAGGAGGGGGTGACTCATCCTTTTCCTTCCCCTTCCTCACAAACTCACCTCCCCTCCAGCCCTGCGCAGGAGCACTGTCCATGAAGGAGGGCTCCGCTCCCTCCAGCCCACGGCAGCAAGCAAAGCCACCGCTGCAGGCTCTAAATCCCCATTGCATGAAGAAGCTGAACTTCAGACCTGAAATAAGCACTCCAGGCCAGATCAAAGCGAAAATTTAGACTCTCCTTCCTCTGTTCAGCATTTCCTATAGGCTAGTTCAAGTGTCCTCATGGGCTGAGCACTACCTGGTGGGAGTGCCAGTCAAGGAGCCTGTCTCCCACACTCCCTGCGTAGGGCATCTTGGACATCCCAAATGCACATCACGCTATCACGTGCTCCATAGGGCCAAGCCTGCCCCCACAGCTATACTGTGTCACCCTAAAGTCAGGTGAGTTGCTGTCTGAGGACGGTTCACTGTCTGGTGCATCCCCACGTCGCTGCAGTCTCACTGGGCAGGTTGTCATCCACTTTGCACGGCAGCAGAGGGGCCTGAGAGCTACCTCAAACCCGCCTGGGTCTTGATGCATATTTTTCCTGTGATTCAGTCAACGTTTTGCTGTCTGCAGGCATAAACTTCCAGTGGCAGACTTTCACTTTTTTCATGCCAAAAGATTTTTGGTAAAAATGGATCTGTCAAACAAACCAAAGGGATTACCTCCATTGAAGATTTTAGCACTGCATGTCTTCAACACGGGAGCTTAGCCTACTAACACATATCTATTTCCAGAAACTGAAATTACAAAGCCTACATTCATTTTCTGTGTAATACAGAAAAAAACAGCATCCAATGTTAGTAGCTCATCTGCTGTCAGCCATACGGCTGGATAGATCGGAAGATGAAAGTGACGGCTGCATGAAGAAGGGGGAAGAACCAGGGGCAATCTTAAGAGGAATGATTCAGAAAGGAAAAGCACAGAAGGTTTTCAAGCTGTTTCTTTTGCAGCATTAGTAATGACATCTTTTTAATTGCCTGTGATCCTTTCTTAATTGTTTGCTGTTCCTCATTAATATACTGATGAGGGCAGAGGAACGTTAACATATAGCTGGAATGGAAAAAGACATCTAATGTTGGTTTTATGTAAAATAAACTGTTCTATTTTAAATATGAAGTACTGAAACAGGAAATGTGGGTTTTTTCAGCCCCTCCAAAGATGGGTGTGGGCCTTGGGAAGAATTGATTGTCTCCAAAAGCCAAGGAGCTGATGGTGAGTAGGAGCATTAATGCTCTTCCCAGAGAATGATCGATCCAATCCTCGACTCTGAAAAGACTGAACCAGAGCAGGACAAAACACCAAACACTTTCTAAGGCCTTAATCTAAAGCCCATTGATGTCATTGGAAAGAATGGTGCCTTTTTGGATTAAAACCTAAATAAAACAGCCTCAGAAACTGTGACTGGATAAAAAGAACTCTTTTTTTTTTTTCTTTTCAACTAGCTAAAAGCTTTTCAGATCTAACGCATGCAAGGTTGTCAGCATGCCAGGTATATTCTAACTTCTCTGTGCAGTGTATCTTTCAAAACCTCTCTCTCTACTTCTGCAGCCATTTCTCTACCTACTAACCACCATGATGCTGAAATTACTTTCTGCTTGCGTGATGCATTTTGAATAATTGCACCGTCTGCAATTGCAACCTCTGTTATTTCTGGTTTGTGTGTTAGACATTACAGGATTGCAAACTGATGGGATAATGAAAGTACAGAATTTGAAGGATTTGGCAAAAATCTAGTTATCTCTATCTTAAGATTTGGTCTCCTAAAGACTTGTCATTTGTATATGTTGGCACATGTATGCAGTTCTACAGTTCCTCATGCACGCAGTTCTGTTTTGGTCTGTGTTTACCCCATATGAAATGTTCTGCAAATCCTGTGTGATTCTGCTGAACTCTTCCTTCATACAAATATAGAAACTTGAAGCAAAACAAGCTTGCTTTCTTCTCTTTTTGCTGACTCTTTTACAATATCCCTGACCCAACAGCTGGATAAAACCCAATAACATTCTAAAATCAGAATCACCAGATTTAGGTGCTCTGCATCTTATATCCAATGGCTAAACACCACTGTAAGATACAACCTGCAAGTCCTTCCACATAAACGCCAACTACCACCAAATCCACTTTCATATCAATGGAATCATTGCTAATACTTAGCAAAAACGTTATCACGGACAACGATGTGCCTCACTGCAGCTCCATTCCCTAACCCCAGCATCTTCATGCAATTCTCTTCTTTTACTGTAGTCCCTTTGCTTTCTCATCCAACGCATTTCCAGTGCTATTTCATGCTCTCTGTGTGTGTGGGAGGGGTTGTGTATACATATACACAGCCATATACAACAGGTGTTAAGTGCAGCTGCATGTATGCCTTTATATGGTTGCACTCACTGAAGTGCTTTCAGATGTGAGCACATACAGACAACGCATTCGTGTGCATGTGTATTTGTAATATAAATGCATACGTGCATACATATGCTCAACAAAAAGGTTGAACTCGAGTGTCAAGGCTAAATTGTGTCGGCCAGAATTTAGGGAGCCATGGGAAGAAGTGTGGGATGCAAGTCCCTCGCTCTTTTCATCCGAGGCTGATGGCTTTCATCTGCTGGAGATCCCTCTCCCCAGAGCATGTGGGAGGTTCTTCCTCCAGGCACTGGCTGCAGCTGACACAAAAAATAAGTTTAAATTTTTGTCCTTAGTCTGGATTTTAACTATGTTTCTTCAGATAAAACTCAGGTGGAGCTAGATCTCAGTGGCCACATTTTCTATTCTACTGTCTTTAGGAAATGGGTTAGGGTGTTATGTGCTGTTTGATACTTTTTAAACTATATTTTAAAATACCATATAAAGATAGTCTATATCTGTGATTTTGAAGAAAATAACATGACCTTTTGTCCCAGGTTCTACTCAGAATTTTAGTGAAATATCTAAGTGTCTACGATGGGTCATAAATACATTGTGTAAATTCCAGCCTTTGCAACTTGCTTGGATTATATATTTCTTTTGCAATTAGTTTGCAACCAGTGTACCCCCAGACAAAAATGAGAATTTAAGCTTAAGCTTAAATTTAAATTTAAATTAATTAAGATTTAAATTTAAGCTTAAGCTCACAGACTACATGCTTTTGTGACACGACTTAGTGAAATCCTCTTTACTGGCATATACTGAAAACAAGACTGTCTGAGCGGGGCTGGACGTGGTGGTAACAAGGCTGGGAGAGGGAGGGGGAAGTTCTGCAGTGGTGGGTTCCTCCACTGTTACAGGATGGGGATTGTTCGGTGCTAAGGGGAGTCCATCACCCACACATCCCACCCTGCCACGCACTGGGAAGCTGCCGTGCTGAGCCAATTAATGCAATCGTAGCTCTTTACGTTAGATGTTTAAGTCTGAACTCTGGGTTTGTTTGCAGAAGACAACAGAAGCCCAGGGTGTGCTGTCACCCCACGTGTGCCTGGCCACCAAGCCCAGGGGCACTTCAGGACCCATCTTTGTGGTTGGTTGTCACCAGATGACCTTGTTGACCAGGAAAACTAGTGCTTGGGACCAGTCTGAAAAGGTCTGAGCAACCTGACATGGGCTGGCCACACAACTGGGTGAACGTCAGTCAAGCTTCCATGGGGTTTTACAGCAAAGTGGGGAGATAGATAGCTCACTCCGCCTTGATTAAACTGCTTCATGTTTTGCTTTCAGAGTCCTCAGTGCAATGAGGACAAGCTAGGCAAAGGTGAACTGGTCTTTTTCTGCAGGAAGAAAATGAAGGGAAATACATGATTTAATTCAGTTTTGTTTGGCAGAGATGTTTCTTCCACATTGTTGTTGTTGCTACAAGACTAAAGTTGTAATTCTCTTGAAATCCGGAGCATGACACCAGAGAAGAATTAGCACAATAGTTTTAGTTTTATGTAACATTCCCAATACCCAGCAACTGAGCGCTTTAGAAGAGAATAAACAAAATGAAGTAAGCTGT
The DNA here is from genome assembly GCF_028858705.1 of Grus americana. Classification (NCBI taxonomy): domain Eukaryota; kingdom Metazoa; phylum Chordata; class Aves; order Gruiformes; family Gruidae; genus Grus; species Grus americana. The sequence goes on along the minus strand of NC_072852.1, from coordinate 188,443,673 downwards.
TTGTTCAGCATGTTCCAACACCCGTCCATCTGCCTCCCTTTGTACTCACAGTCCCTCAGCCATAACTGTCCTTATCTGCTACTGTCAAAAATATGACTCATTTTTCACATAATAGACTCGGGGAAAAGTAGAGAAGCTTTTATACATAATAAAGCTTTCTCTTGCCCAGCATCTCCTGCATCAGCTCTTATTTTACTTCTCATTAAAAAGAATGACACAATGAAAATGTACTTTTTCTAGTCCTGGTTAGCTGCAGCAGGACTCGCTCTCTATGCCACAATTAGCTCTGCTTGACTCTTCACAGAACCAGGCAAATGAAGCTTTGATAGAGCGAATTTTAGGACAAGGAATTTGTTAAATTCCCATGCCACGAGGGGACTAAGTACGGTTTATACAATTAGTGAATTTGGTGAATGGAAGGAAGTCCACTCTCCTCTACCCAGGCATCTTATCAGCTCAGCTAACACGCCTTCATGGCCACAAAGTCGAAGCCACTCCAAAGTACAGACATCGGCCAAAACGTCTGCCCGCAGGGCTCCGTCAGGTTTTGAATCTGTGTTGCATCACCATAAAAACCACATCCCCAAGCGGATGAGGTGGTTCTCACCAGAAGGGTCTGTGTAGTCTGTCCTACCTGTGACATCTTCAGTAACCATCCCTTTTCCATGGCGTCATGCTGTACCCTGCTAGCAACAAGGCTGAGACTGATTCCCAGGTTAAGGCTGTGTTTGCCTAGCACATTGCTCCCCGCTCTTGCTTTCCACATGCTAGACTGGTTTTAACAACGCCTCGCCTGGCTGATAGACAAGAGGCAAAACACACAGCAGGCTGTCAGCAGATTTCCAATTCAGATGAAATCTCACAGCTTTTTTCACACAAATCTCGTGCTTTCCCACAATTAGACCCTCATATGCATCAGACAAGCATTGCTGCTGCAGGAATCTCTCGTGTGTGAGACCTGTTTCCCTATGATGAGAATATCACTTGCCAAGCAGAAGGGGGCAGACATCCAGCAAACCCAGAGGTCCCCCCCCAAGTCTGCTGGGACCTCTGACCCACATGTGTGGTGTGTGCGACACCGTGCTGGGGTGAGGAAGGCTCTTACCAATGTAGATTATGTCTCTGACCACCAAACTGATCTTTTGCATCTCTCAGTGCCGAGAAATGTATTTTTTCTTAGTTGCTACAGTCACTACTACCTGTGCGCAGGACAGGAGTGGGACTGAAGCCCATCACATCTGTTTGAGATGCTCAAACTTTGCCAGGTTATTTTGTGATGGTGAAGTTAGTACAGAAAGTCACAGGTTTATGTATAGAGGACACAAGATAAAGTTAACATGCTTGAAAATCAAGGCAGCTATTTACCTTTTGAATCTTAACATAACTTGATAGAAGTACATGACGCAGTCTCTAACAAACATCACTCCAAGGAAAGCTCCAAAGAACACCACCTTTAATGTCTTTTGCACTTCATTTGCTCTGTTCTACACTTTAATTTCCTAGGCATCTCTTAAGTGCATTCAGTAGGATAGTAAGTATAATTCCTATGAGCTAGCTAAATCACTTCTAGCAAATTTGTATCAGCATTTATATTGTATTAGCATCATTATGTTAGAATTTAAACCTTTCATTTCACCACTAATCAAAGGCAATTCTAGCAAATAACCCAAATGTTCTAATTTAACAATAGTATCATGTCTTACTTTCTTTTTTAATAATCAAGCATGGTCACTCTGTAGGTAATAGAGTAGTTTCTACGTATCATTATAGCAGCACCGTTCCCTTTTGTCAAGCAAACTTCCTAGGTCTAAGTATCTTCTGCTTGCATCTCTGCAAAGCTTAAATACTTCAGTAGGGTCATCAGCTGCATTATGTACAATATCCTCCAGATACAACCCTAGAAAATACTGCTTCCTTTGACTGGCAATCCTGAAAACATCTGCTAGTGTAAGCAAATTGGCTGTGGGAACTGCATGTTCCCACTTTAGGGATGTTTTCTGTTTTTCATTTTTCAGCTCTCTAATGCACAGATCCATCACTTGTACTGTTGAGACATATTAGAACTGGAATTGTGAGACTAAAGTGCTAAAATTAGCCAAAAGCACAATTTTACTGTCAAGAGTTTGCAAACGGGCGATAGAGGCTCTTTTCTGTTTGATATGGCAAATCATAGTAAAGCTAACACAATATTTTAAAATGAAAGCTGCCTTTGCTTCAGCATAAGAAATCTTAGCCACAGTTAGGATTCACATCTATAAAGACATCGTCCAAACTATGTTTGACAGTTTCTTGAGATACAATACACAATGCTTGCAGGCCATAGCCATAGAAACATAAATATTTTGCAAATATTCAATGGAAGAAAAAAAAAAAAATGGAACTAGTGATGAAGAGCTGGCCAATATGTATGAACACACTGTTGGGGTGACCATCAGGCCACGCTTGTGTTCACCAGCAACAGGAGAGATCATAGCTACAGAGCAATGACTGCCTTGGTGCTGCACAATCGTAGCCTCATTTAAACTACGCAGAATGATAAGCTATACAATAAGAATTAGACTTGCATCTCAGCCACTTGTGTGTACCTGGGAAAAAGCTCTTTCTGGTGTCAGAGATGAAAATATAAAAGCTGATATATATCCAATAAACTGCTGTCAGTTGACTGTTTAAAAGAAAAAAACCAAACTATCCTGAAGACCAGGTTTTGGAAGATCAAACTTATGGATGTACACACACATTCTTCACGTCATTGCAAGAGAAAATCAGATGCCAAGAAAGGCCGCACAAAATCAGTCAAAATGCTCACTTTGCCTGGCACCCTGCCTGTGACAGGGACAAATCAAGGATGCCTGTGGAGCAGTTCAATAAAAAGTCAAGTATGTAGTGATGCTTCCCCAGAATAGTCTTTTAGCTGTCAACAATTCTTGCTTAAAGATTTGCTGCAGGAGAACTGCCTGGAGATTTAATAACCCTTGATGGGTTTTTCTTCAATGAATTTGCCCATGTCAACCTTTGGCAACCACAACATCTTGCACAGAAGAGTTCCTTTACAGAAGTATGTACCACGGAAAATAATTTTTGGCAGAATTAGATCATATACATTAGATGTATGTACATAGGTACATTAGAACTACCTGCATGAAAATCACATCCTTTCATCTTTTTGAACTTGCTGCCTACTAGGTTTCTTTGATACTCCTTACTCGTATTGAAAAAGGGCAGGAAAAAATTGTTTCCTCCTACATATGAAGAAAAGGTTGGCTGATTCAGAATGAGGATATACCTAGAGCAGCATCCTATCTCCAACAGGGGCTGACAGAGAAGTGTAGGAACAAGAAAAACTTACATGCTACTTCCCCTCACTGTTCTCCAACCTTACAACTATTTTTAGCAGAGAGAATTTTGTTTGTTCTGAAGATGGCTCCCACTGACTTCATTTCTTGGCTTTTTGAGCCTGTACAGAAAAACGGTGCATTTGGGAGACAACACACAGCTTTCTGGCATTACCATAGGTGAAAAATTCCCTTTTATTTCCAAACTCGATGTGAGTCCAGTCAATGTGTATTCACCCTTTCCATGCCACACATAGTTCTGTAGACCTTTGCCACATCCCCATGTCATCTCTAGCAGGCTGAAGAGTCCCAGCCTACACACTCATTCTGTGAATGGAAGGTGGGTTGTGTACCTTGGTCGTTTTTAAGCATAAACCTCATCCGAGTTAGTACCCACTGAGCAGGGGAGCTCAATGCTGCACAGAATGTTAAAAACACTGGTGCATTATAGATTTACACAGTGGTATAGTACCATGGGTTTCACATGTCATTTAATTGCTGTTATTCATACTGACATGATGTTTTTGCAGTTTTTCAAAGTCAACCCTCATTTTTGCTATTCTGCAGAATAGCAAAGTATTCTGCACATCATCTTCAAATTTTATCTCCTCACTTTTTACCTTCTTTTCTAGATTATTTAATTATGTGAAGCGATAAAGTCCCAGCAAAGACCTCTGAAACACACTGGTAGCAACCTCTTTTCACTCTAAAAATTGATATTTTGCTTCTACCCTCTCTCTCCTGATCATTCACACAAGGATCTTTCCTTCTATACAATAGCTACTCAGTTTCTTTAAAGATCCCTTTAGATTTAGATTCTTTAATATCTTTTGAACATCGCCAGGTATGCTGAATCCAGATCTCTTTTATCCTCATGATTTTTCATTCAGAGGACTCCAATATATTTGTGTGACACAATTTGCCATTGTAAAATTTCTTCCTGACTACAAAACAGTTCCTTATCACTACAAAAAAGTTCTTCCTCACTATGTCTGGCTTATGCATCTATCCACTAATTCTCAATGGTTCTTTAATAGCATCACCAGTAATTTGCCTAGTACATATGCCAAATTAGTGGTTCCATTTGTCAAGGACAACAAGAAGGGCTTCTTCAAGTACATCAGCAACAAACAGAAGACTAGGGAAAATGTGGGCCCGCTGCTCAATGAGGTGGGTGCCTTGGTGATGGAGGATACAGAGAAGGCAGAGTTACTGAATGCCGCCTTTGCTTCAGTCTTTCCTGCTAAGGCCAGCCCTTAGGAATCCCAGATCCTGGAGGTAAGAGAGAAAGTCTGGAGGAAAGAAGAATTCCCTTGGTGAGGGACAATAGGTTAGGGATCATTTAGGCAAACTTGACATCCATGAATCCATGGACCCCAGTGGGATGCATCCATGAGTGCTCAGGGAGCTGGCAGATGTTATTTCTAGGCCACTCTCAAACATCTTTGAAAGCTCATGGAGAACAGGAGAGGTGCCTGAGGACTGGAGGAAAGCCAATGTCACTCCGGTCTTCAAAAAGGGCAGGAAGGAGGACCCAGAAAACTACAGGCCAGTCAGCCTCACCTCCATCCCTAGAAAGGTGATGGCTCATTCTGGATGTCATCTCTAAGCATGTGGAAGAAAAGAAGGTTTTTGGGAGCAGTCAGCATGGATTCACCAAGGGGAAATCATGCTTGACCAATCTGATAGCCTTCTGTGATGGCATGACCAGCTGGTGGATGAAGGGAGAGCAGTGGATGGTGTCTACATTGACTTCAACAATGCTTTTGACACCATCTCCTGTAACATCCTCATAGGCAAGCTTAGGAAGTGTGGGTTAGATGAGTGGACAGTGAGGTGGATTGAGAACTGGCTGGATGGCAGAGCCCAGAGGGTTGTGATAAGTGGTGCAGAGTCTAGTTGGAGGCCTGTAGCTAGTGGTGTGCCCCAGGGGTCAGTGCTTGGTCTGATCTTATTCAACATACACATCCATGACCTGGACAAAGGGACAGAGAGTACCCTCAGCAAATTTACTGATGATACAAAACTAGGAGGAATGGCTGACACACCAGGAGGCTGTGCTGCCTTTCAGCAAGATCTGGACAGGCTAGAGAGTTGGGCAGAGAGGAACCTAATGAAGTTCAACAAAGGCAGGTGGAGGGTCCTCCACCTAGGGAGGAATAACCCCATGCACCAGTACAGGTCAGGGGTTGACTTGCTGGGAAGCAGCACTGCGGAGAAGGACCTGGCAGTCCTGGTGGACAACAAGCTGTCCATGAGCCAGCAGTGTGCCCTTGTGGCCAAGAAGGCCAATGGTATCCTGGGGTGCATTAAGAAGATCATGGCCAGCAGGTCAAGGGAGGTTATCCTCCCCCTCTACTCTGCCCTGGGGAGGATACATCTGGAATATTGTGTCCAGTTCTGGGGTCCCCAGTTCAAAAAAGACAGAGAACTACTGGAGAGAGTCCAGCAGAGGGCTACAAAGATGATGAGGGGACTGGAGCATCTCTTGTATAAGGAAAGCTGAGAGCGCTGGGTTTGTTTAGCCTGGAGAAGAGAAGACTGAGGGGGATCTCATCAACACTTATAAATATCTAAAAGGTGGATTTCAAGAGGATGGCCAGAGTCTTCTCAGTGGTGCCCAGTGACAGGACAAGGGGCAATGGGCACAAACTGGAACACAGGAAGTTCCATCTCTATATGAGGAAAAACTTCTTCACTTTGAGGGTGACCAAGCACTGGCACAGGCTGCCCAGAGAGGTTGTGGAGTCTCCTTCTCTGCAGATATTCAAAACCTGCCTGGACATGATCCTGTGCAACCTGCTGTAGGTGATCCTGCTTTAGCAGGGGGGCTGGAGTAGATGATCTCCAGAGGTCCCTTCCGACCCCTACCATTCTGTGATTCTGTGATTCTGTGATTTTTCACGTTATCTTCCACTCCTTTGGTACTGAGACAGCTGCAAAGTTATACATTACAGTGATTTCTACCTGGAGCTCCTTTGGTGCACATTGGATAAAGACCATCAAGTAATGGGGACTCATTAATGTTAATTTTGTCTGTTTGTCCCAAGATATTTTTAGTTAAAATTGAAATATGTCCACTGATAAATCCTCTGCAAGAAGGACTATTAAGGCTCTTCCTCAGTGGACAGATCCAAAAATTACAAATACATTTGTTTTTTCTTTCTGTGGCTTTTTCTTCCCTGCATCTTTCACACTTCAGTCATTGAGTTACCCTAATGATCCCCTGACAGGCTTCTAGCTCCTGATGTGGTTTTAGTTTTTAGTAAATAATTTCCTGAATTATTTGCATTTCGGGGTTTTTTTTTAGGAAGGGTGTTTTTGGCCTGCATTGCTACATTTTTGCACTTAATTACAGCTTACAGATCTTTCCATTCACCTTATTTGGGCAGGACTTCAGCTGTTCGAAGGAAGCCTTCTTGTTTTTAATAGCATTCCTTTCAATGATGTTTATCTATGCTGCCTTCCTTCCGTGCTTTCTCAAGTGTTTTTCAGTTAGTAGAAAGCATTTGCTTTGTTCCTCCACTATGGTACCCTTAACTGGTCCCAAAGTTGTGTGTAGAGATTCAAAGCCCTTGTAAACACTTTCTTAATAAACACCCTCACTTTTGTATAGTTTCCCTTTGTAAAATTTAACAGCTGTAATGGGGTTTTACTTATTTCTTTGGGCTTTCTTGCTTCTTTTGATCCTGAAAATGTTGTACATCCAAGTACATCACAGTCATGACTACAAAATGGCTCTTCCACAGTAACAGTCACTATATGCTAATATTGTTCCTTCATGAGGTCCTGGGCAACCCACTCCAGCTGACCTTGCCTCGAGCAGGGGGACACGGCTAGACAATATCCAGAGATGCCTGCCAGCCACAACTGTTCTGTGATTTTATAATGTAATATCATGTAATAACAGTAATATACTAGAAAATAATGTAATATGAGTATAATCACACTCATAATATGATCATGCAATATTACATGCTAATACTATATTTTTCCTTCATAAACCTGGATTTCAATCCACAAAGTTTTCATGTTCCTTTGTGAACACTTAGTTAACATGACTAAAGTTTTCCGTAACATAGCGCAGACCCCCTGTATGAGCACAAGTCTTCTCACCTTTCAAGAATACTTTGCATCCCACATCATCATGAGTCCCATTAGGTTTCTGATATACCTATTATACTGATATCCTCATTGAAATTTTCCACTCTAGTCACTCTGTCCCATTTTACAGACTTCAGTTGTTCTTCCACATTTCCTCTTTGAATACTGCAATATTCTGTCCTGCCCTTTACTCAATAACACAGAGCTTCCACAACTTTTCCTTTACTGGATGCTACATCTCAAACCACGTGCACTTCTGTTTAAATACTGGTCTGTGACCTTCTTAAGTTAAGGGCCAACAACATGATTACCTTATGGTTCAAAGGAAGTTCATCTGTTTGGTATGTGCTCACTTTACTCTAAGCATCCTCTGTTCCCAAGGAATTTTTATGCTTCCCCATTATACCGTTTTCTCAGACAATTATTGGAATTACATCTCTACCTCTTTGTGGTCTTACACAAGGTGCCAGGAGCATTTTGGACAGTACAGTCAGAGAGATCCTGATACTCGGCTTCCTCCCTGTCGTGGTTTAACCCTGGCCAGCAGCTGAGCACCACACAGTCGTTTGCTCAGTCTCCCCCAGTGGGATGGGGGAGAGAATTGGAAGAATGAAAGCGAGAAAACTCATGGGTTGAGATAGAGACAGTTTAATAAGTAAAACAAAAGCTGTGTGTGCAAGCAGAGCAAACAGAGGAATTAATTCACCAGTTCCCATGGGCAGGCAGGTGTTCAGCCATCTCCAGGAAAGCAGGGCTCCATCACGTGTAATGGTTACTCGGGAAGACAAACACCATCACTCCAAACATGACTCTCTTCCTTCTTCTTCCCCCAGCTTTGTATGATGAGCACGACATCATACGGTATGGAATATCCCTTTGGTCAGTTGGGGTCAGCTGTCCCGGCTGTGTCCCTGTGTTGGGTTTGCGTGGCAAGGTTTTGGTAGCGGGGGGGCTACAGGGGTGGCTTCTGTGAGAAGCTGCTAGAAGCTCCCCCTGTGTCTGACAGAGCCAATGCCAGCCGGCTCTAAGATGGGCCTGCCGCTGGCCAAGGCCAAGCCAATCAGCGCCTCTGTGATAACACATTTAAGAAGAAGAAAAACACTTAGAGAGAGCACTTTTGCAACCAGAGAGAGGAGTGAGAAGATGTAAGAAACTCTGCAGACACCAAGGTCAGTGCAGATGGAGGGGGAGGAGGAGCTCCAGGCGCCGGAGCAGAGATCCCCCTGCAGCCCGTGGTGAAGGCCATGGTGAAGCAGGCTGTCCCCCTGCAGCCCATGGAGGAAGGATGAGGGGGTGTAGAGATTCCACCTGCAGCCCATGGAGGACCCCACGCCGGAGCAGGTGGAGGCACCTGAAGGAGGCTGCGGCCCGTGGGAAGCCCACGCTGGAGCAAGTTCCTGGCCGGACCGGTGGACCCGTGAAGAGGGGAGCCCACGCCAGGGCAGGTTTGCTGGCAGGACTTGTGACCCCGTGGGGGACCCCACGCTGGAGCAGTTTGCTCCTGAAGGTCTGCACCCCGTGAGAGGGACTCCATGCTGGAGCAGGGGAACGATGAGAGGAGTCCTCCCCCTGAGGATGAAGAAGCGGCAGAAACACCGTGTGATGAACTGACCGTAACCCCCACTCCCTGTCCCCCTGTGCCGCTGAGGGGGGGAAGGTTGAAGCCAGGAGTGAAGTTGAGCCCGGGAAGATGGGAGGGTTGGGGGGAAGTGTTTTAAAAGTTGATTTTATTTTCTCATTCCTCTACTCTGTTTTGCCTAGTAATAAATTAGATGAATTCCCTCTCTAAGTTCGGTCTGTTTTGCTCGTGACGATAATTAGTGAGTGATCTCTCCCTGTCCTTATCTCGACCTGCAAGCATTTCGTTATGCCTTTTCTCCCCTGTTTGGTGAATGAGGGGGGTGAGAGAGCAGCTCTGGTGGGCACCTGGCCTCCAGCCAGGGTCAACCCACCACAGTCCCCTCCAAAATTCTTGTGCACCCCCAGCCTACTCACTGGGGGGGTGGTGTGAGAAGCAGAAAAGGCCTTGGCTCTGGGTAAGCACTGCTCAGCAATAACCAAAACACCCCTGTGTTACCAACACTGTTCTCAGCACAAATCCAAAACACAGCCCCATACTAGCTACAATGAAGAAAATTAACTCTATCCTATCCAAAACCAGCACACTACTGAACACAGGTCACAAGCACTAACACCTCTCCAGTGATTCCTACAAGCTGATTCAGATGCATTTTGAGGTTCACTTGGCAAGCAAGTCACAGCTATGAGCTCAGCTATTTATATGGGTGATGATCAAATTGAGCACTGCTACAGCTTTTCCTCCCTGCAGCAGGTATCTGCCTCCAGAGGGTTAACCTTACGCAAGCAGCCTAATTCTGAGATATATGACTTGAGGGAGGGAAGAGGGGGAAGGCAGCTTCTTCCTTCTGTTTAGGAAAGGAAATACAACAATATCAGGGCACCCCTGGAAAAAGATTAAATTTCTTGTGGTTTCCACCTTAAGGTAGAAATCTTTCAGTATTAAGTTACTCCTGAAGGATTTACTTAAGGACTTAATAATAGAATTAATTCCTTAACTTAAAGACCAGGGCTATAATTTTAACCTGAAAGATATATGTCTGAAGCAGGAGAATCTATTTTTATAGAAGCACTACTAGGCCACACCTGCTCCATGCTGGTAATGAGATGCCTTCCTAAACGAGGTTAAAACTCCGTGGAAAAAAAAAGGAAGATAGCCACAAGAACATTTTAAGAGAGATTTCTGAAAGGCTGCAAGGGGTCTTCATGAAGTGCAGGAAGGAATGAAGGGAAAAGGGTAGGTTTTTTTGTTTTAAATAGCACAAGATGATTAATTCAGACATGTTTAGTGCTTATCAGACTGTAACTAGAAGGGCACAGGAGGTAGACAGAGATGTCTTCCAGTGGCATCACTAATCAATAGATAAAGACAGGCTGAACAGCAAAGCACACAGATCAACACTAAGACCTGAACTGGCAGAGATGAGGAATTCTCTTGTAGGAATTATGGTTTATTCATAGCAATGATGCCCACTTATGTTTGGAAAAGTATTAATAAAATGCGGACAGCCATAGAAACAGGTGGACTGCTGCTAACACAGCTGTGAAAGAATACTGAGATTTCAAACGCTTGTTTCTTCTCCAGGGCCTAGGCTGGTAAAGCTGGGCTTGGCAAAACCTCGGATGTTATCATTCAAAATAGTCCTGGGAGAGGATGAGGCCTTTGGTGCCCAGATTAATTCAGAAAGCGGAAGAGCCAGGTCCTTTGAAGGTTGTCTTGGGTTTGAGCATCTGATTGCTGCCCCCAGAGGACAAGATCCAAGGCATGTAAATTGTTGTTGTTGAAATCTTAAATCAAGAAACAAAGGCAAGAAAGGTTTTGTTAACAGATTTTGTTCAGCTGTGGGAAGGGTATCAAAGGAAGTCTTCAAAAGGTAGACACATACAAGGAAACAGCAGTTAGGCAGGGACTAGCAGGGAAGGATAGCTGCTGTGCTGTGTGTCCTGACAAAACGTGATGCCCAGTGGGGAGAGAAGCAAAGACAGTCATTGGAGAGATAAGGAAATTGTCCCCTCATGTTGACTCCACCACCACGCACTGGATGTTTGTGTTGGCTTCTGGCTGGTAGGGGGAGTGCATGGAAACTGGGCAGGCCTGGGTACGCTGGGGGCATCCAGTGAGAAAAGAAATCACTTCTGAGACAGAGGAAGACTGGCAACAGGTTCATCAGCATACAGTGCCCCCTGAAAGTCATCTCTGGGATCTTCTCAAATACAGGGATGCGGAAGTTCTGACAGCAATTACCAATGGCTCTGTGGTTTTTGGATTTGAGTAGTAAAAACTAGTAGTATTTACAGTAGAAAAAAATTAAACCTTAGATGTTAAGTACTGGAAAAATCCCCATTGGGAAATCTGATAAATAGACATCCCTGGGAAGAGCAAGATTCTATGAAACAGCTATTTTAAGAAATGCAAGCCACAATTCTAAGAGTGAAATAATGCATGCCCAGAGATATTCTCAGACACCAGAAATGTTCCCAGATGGTCTACAGTCTTAAACGGTTCAAACAATCTGGTGCTGGGAGTGCCAATTTCCATGCATGATTTGGAAGTTACCAGGTTCATTGTAATAGGTCGTTTGGAAAAGACAGAGAGTCAGAAAGATTGAAGGGGTCAAAGTTTTGCAGCATGGACCTGGGATGTTTAGTTCAAGTTCAGCAGACTTATTACTGTATAGCTATAGCTATGGGAATTGCAATAGATCTGGGAAATGAGCTGAAGAATAAGAATGACTAAAACCTATTATAGCAGACTCATCTTCTATGGTAATTCAAAAGTTCAATGCAAGAGTTGAAGCACAATCTGGTTGGTAAACAGCAGATTTCTAGGTAAATAAAAAATGAGATTATGAGAAAACAGGCAGATCTGAATTGAGAGAAAGACTCCTTGGCCACAAAACCAATTCAGAGCGGCTCCTAAAGCAGGGAAAAGACATTGAAAAATATACTAACAATCGCCTAACAAGCAAAGGCACCGACATTAATTGTAAGGAACCAAGCATTCCTAATTTTAGTATAAATATCTTGCCCAAGGAGTAGATTACAAAGAGATTTTACAAAACCACTGCCACTTTGGAAGGTGTATTGGTTTTTGCGTGGCAAGGTTTTGGTGGTAGTGGTGGGGTGCTACGGGGTGGTTTCTGTGAGAAGCTGCTAGAAGCTTCTCCTATATCTGACAGACCCAATGCCAGCCAGCTCCAAGACGGACCCACTGCTGGCCAAGGCTGAGCCCATCAGTGATGGTGGTAGTGCCTCTGGGATAACAGAGTTAAGGAGGGGGGGACAAAACCTGTGTGACACCAAGAGCAATTGCAGCCAGAGAGAGAGAAGTGAGAAGATGTAAGAAACTCTGCAGACACCCAGGTCAGTGAAGAAGGAGGGGCAGGAGGTGCTCCAGGCACCAGAGCAGAGATTCCCCTGCAGCCTGTGGAGAAGACCATGGTGAGGCAGGCTGTCCCCCTGCAGCCCATGGAGGATGATGATGGAGCAGATATCCACCTGCAGCCTGTGGAGGACCCCACGCCAGAGCAGGTGGATGCCCGAAGGAGGCTGTGACCTCATGGGAAGCCCACGCTGGAGCAGGCTCCTGGCAGGACCTGTGGCCCCGTGGAGAGAGGAGCCCACGCTGGAGCAGGTTTGCTGGCAGGACTTGTGACCCCGTGGGGGACCCATGCTGGAGCAGTCTGGTCCTGAAGGACTGCACCCCGTGGAAGGGACCCACGCTGGAGCAGTTGGTGAAGAACTGCAGCCTGTGGGAAGGACTCACGTTGGAGAATTTGGTGGAGGACTGTGTCCTGTGGGAGGGACCCGAGGCTGGAGCAGAGGAAGAGTGTGAGGAGTCCTCCCCCTGAGGAGGAAGGAGCGGCAGAGACAACGTGTGATGAACCGACCACAACCCCCATTCCCCATCCCCCTGTGCTGCTGTGTGAGGGGAGGAGGGAGAGAAATCGGGAGTGAAGTTGAGCCTGGGAAGAAGGGAGGGGTGCGGGGAGGTGTTTTAAGATTTGGTTTTATTTTCTCATTACCCTACTCTGATTTGATTGGTAATAAATTAAACTAATTTCCCCAAGTCGAGTCTGTCTTGCCCATGACAGTAACTGGTGAGTGATCTCTCCCTGCCCTTATCTCGACCCATGAGCCTTTTGTCACATTTTCTCTCCCCTGCCCAGCTGAGGAGGGCAGTGACAGAGCGGCTTTGGGGGGGCACCTGGCCTCCAGCCATGGCCAGGCCACCACAGCAGGGCATGCATACTGATTCAGCAGTAACAGGGATTGAAACATTTCCCATTAAAGGCAAAAGACAGAAAAACTATGTGGAGATGTCCAGGAGAAGAGAGACTCTGCTGAAGGAGTTGCTTTTGTGGGAGACATTACTAAATTGTACCTCAAATCAATGGTGATGAATGAATTAGCCAGTGAATCCCTATTCCCTTTTACCCTCAGTGCAACGAATGTGTGGAGAGCACCATGAGGGCTATGACCTTGTTTGATTTGATTGCAACAGAGAAAATAACAATATCAGAATACCAATAGACAATATTTCAGTTAATATAAAGGGTGCTGTTTACACTTAATTTCTGTCAATGCACAAACACTTGTCTGTTGGCATAGGGCAGTGCTTGGAGTTTAGTTAAAGAATGATTTGCCTGAGCCAAGCTAACCTATGAAGGTGGGGTGAGTGAGATATCCCAGAAGTACCAGCAAAAAGTGCATAAAGGAAAGTGATGGCCAGTCTTACAACCCACTTGTCTTTGACTCTCCAGTCTGAAAGACCAGGTATTTTATTTATGTAACCTTCATTTTGACTCCAGAGCAAGGCTTGAACTGATGCTTCTGAGTTTCGACTTTGTGACTGCACGTCTGTCAGGTGATGGAGTGATATCTCACTAATCAGGGTATGTGCACAAACCCTGGTTTACAAGGTGCAAATGGCTTTCTTAGCAGGCACAAACTGGAACACAGGAAGTTCCATCTCTATATGAGGAAAAACTTCTTCACTTTGAGGGTGACCAAGCACTGGCACAGGCTGCCCAGAGAAGCTGTGGAGTCTCCTTCTCTGGAGATATTCAAAACCCACCCGGACGCCATCCTGTGCAACCTGCTCTAGGTGATCCTGCTTTAGCAGAGGGGTTGGACTAGGTGATCTCCAGAGGTCCCTTCCGACCCCTATAATTTGGTGATTCTGTGATTCTTAGGTACACAAATTATTGTAAAACTCCCAAAAGAAGCTGAAGGACCACAATGAGTTATTTTAGAGTGTATCTGTGAGGAGCTGGGCTACCTACACTAAACCAAATCTTTATCTACTGAAATCCACCTGGATGTTTTTTGTTTGAAGGCTGGTTGTCCTTAGCAACTTATTAGCAAAAGCAACAAAAAGCCTTCAGGAAACAGCTTAATGACTTTGATCTAAGCAATCAGAAAGCTAAAACTCTACAGATGTCTAGTGTATGCATGGGCGAATAGGAAATGTTCTCTTTTTAAGGCAAAATTACTTACCTATGCAGTAACAGAAGTTCTTTGAAGTGAATCAATATGCATTCATTTCTGGTACACATGAACATTATGGTCTCGCCAGTGAGAAAATCATGAAAGTGAATAAAAGGTAAGGTTAGTAATTTTGAAATAAGTTTGGGCTGTTGTCTCCTTATGATTGTATGCCAGAAAAAAGTAATGTTTGAGGCACGTTGAAGAGCTTGCCTTTCCAGTCTACTGGTGGAAGGAAATTCTATTCAGCAGTCATCTTCATAAAGGTATAGAAAACAATTCTGGAAAATATCAAGAAATAGCTAAAATATATCTATTTAGGCAAGTATTTTCACTTAGAAAAACCAATACCCTGGTGTATTGGTAACAGCACTGCCTATCTGAATTGTCCAGGGAGATGAAGACTGCAAAATACAAAAGTGTTAGTTAAGGCAAAGAAACACTGATTCTCAAATGCAGTATTTTCTTTTTAAATGTATGTGGGTTTGGTTATTAACTTTGTGTAAATTATATGGCACCCTAAATAGTCCATCCAGTACCACTCTATTGCAAGCAAATGTTATACTGCATCCAGCACATCAGCTCCCAAGCCATCGCAGCAAGACTTGAGGACAATGTTGCAAAGGTTCATTACATGTTTGCTCTCTCTCCATGCCAGGTGCTAATGAAGAGTGATGGGCTTTGCTAGTTTTATTGTGGGTGAGAGATTATATGTCAAGGATGATCTGAGAGGTGATAGCTCCCTGTCTGTCAGAAGGGACATAATCTTCAAGTCAATACTTTCTACTAGTGTTAGAAAGGAACCCAGGAGTGCAGCAGCCCCCTGAACTGAATAGCCCAGCAGAGCTGGCGTGCTCCAAAGAAACTAGACTGTGGCAGTTCAATTTTAAATGGTCAAAAATGTGGACGGTGGACTCCTTAATACAGTGTTCTTACAATTCAGGTCTCCAGTTCAATAGTATCTCCATGTAGACAGAGGAAAAAATTGTGAAAAACAAGTCTCCATGTTGATTTGAGCACAGAACTGGAAGCAGGGTTATGATTTCAGGAGATACGTTTTAGTGTATCTGCAGTTTTATGAACCAGCAAAATAAACATACACAGAGACTGCATTTAAGAAGTACTTCAACACCCTCTACAGGAACCAGAAATGAAAAAGAAAATAACTGCAGTTAATTCTGCTTAATTGAACAGACAGACTAAAGTGATTTTGGATTACTCAGAGAACTCTCATTTTCCAGACCTGGTCAATAAGTGTGTTATATCCTAGAAGCTATTAAATGCTTTGGTTTTGTCTCAGAAAAGATGTTGACTTGAAGACTACAAACCTTCCTCACCTTTCCACTTGTCATTGTGTATTTCTTCTCTGTCAGTTCTAAAAGTGAATTGTTACCATCATGCAGTTTCCGAAGAACTTTATAACATCAATATTTGAAAGTAATTTTAGTCGAAGCTGTCCATGCTATATCTAAAAGTTGTGTGCCTCTTGTCCAGCATCTACTAACACCATTGACAAAGAGTAGGTACAGCTTCTGAGTAAAATTTTAATCCTTAACTTATTTTGGAAGTGTTGGGAAGGACCTACTCCATCCACGTTAGCTCATATTATGCCTCAGTGTGCGAGATCATTGTTTTCCCTGAGGTGGCTTCCTCCTGTCACAGAAGAAGAGAGAACAAGAGCAGCTGTCCATGAGATAATACAGACTTCACAGCCAAATCACCAGCACACTGAGGACTTCTTCTGGCATGGAGTAAAGCCCTGAGCACCTTCTTCCACAACAGGAGCTTAGGAGCCTCAGACAAAAGCAGCATGACTCGGGAGCACCCACAGGCACTACGGACCACTTGCCTAGGCTGTGGGAGAGGGTGAACGACCGTCCTTGGGGTTTTACACCTGGGTGTGAGGAAGGAGCAGGTGGGATTTGGGAGCTCTAGTGCAATGAGTCAGGATGCAAAGCACACGTAGTCAAGCAACACACATTTTATTTTCACTTCTGCAGCAGGAGACACTTAAAACCTCTGCTCTCCTTACTCATAAAGCCGGGGCTCTCACAGGCATTCTCCTGAGAAAGCCCTACAGAAGCCACACAAGCTCTGCGTGCAGTCTGGCATCCTCAGACACCAAGTGCACAAGGGGAGCCAGCCCAGGGCAATTCGGCAGGAGACAGGTAATATGATGAGATGTCCCTGTGCCCCTGGCCCATGGCACAACGAGGCTCCCCAAAGAGGGATGCGCACTTCCCCGTGTGCCTGGGTGGGACATGCAGGAGAAGACAGACACTCATACACACAGCTCAAACTCCAGAAGAAATCACCAGGGTGAAATCAGAGCTTCTTGTTAAGATTGCTCTTGTTTGGGTTTTCTGTCTCCTTGTATCCTCTAAATCCGACCATGTGCCGCAATACTCTGTGCCCCAAAGGCCTGTCTGTTTGGGCTGCCTCTGCCAAGATGTGGGGAGGGAGATGAGACATGTTCAAGTCAGAACAGGCCGTGGCTGTGAATAGCAGCTGCTCAAGCATAAAAATCTCTTCAGGCACATACCTGTTGACAGGTAAATTTGGGTCCCTTGGCACTGAAGCAGGACTGAGGCAGGAGATGCCCTGGCAGGGTGGTGCGGGTCTGAGCATGGCCAGATGTGCCAGCTGTGTCTTGCCTGGGAAAGCCTGCCCTTGCCAGCAGCAGCAGGGAGCTCGGCTGCCCCGGTGTGCAGCAGCACTGGGACAGCAGGGAAGGTGTAGGGTTTGGTCTCAGGGTACTGCTGGCAGCGTGGTACCAGCGTAAATACAGCCAGAATGCCTGCACATCCAGCCACAGTGCCTACAAGCTTAAATACCTCACGTAAAATTGGATAATTCGTTAGCCGCAAACGTCCTCCCCCTTCTTGTAGCTGGCTTTTCTTAACAGATTTCATGTAACATGAGCCACAGGATGGCAAAGCCTCTATTAGACAGACCTGTTCATAGTGAAGCTTCAGTTTGCCTTTGAAAAGGTCAGACTTCTCCCTTGTGTGTTTGGAAAAAACGAGCGATCGTGTTATAAAAATACTAAAAATACCTAAAACCTGACTTGGAATCACTTCTCCAAGTGGTGTCAATGCCGCTTGCAAAGTGAATTGGTCTTGTGTGAATAGCGAGAGCAGAATTTCAGGCATGTTGGTCTTGCACTGCCTCTTAATGAGTTCTTTGGATGCCTATTTGTCATATAATTTTGCCATTTTATTTGATTAAGAGTTTTTTAACCTTTCCAGTAATCTATTGAATTCTGTGCGAGCTGTGGGTGTGAGCATTCTTTGATCTCCATTTATAAGCACAGAGTTTGCTAAATTCCCTGCCAGTTCCTGTTAAAGGAAGAAAGCAAGTTGTTACCTGTAGAGTGGTTCATATGACACTTTGCAGTCATCTGGATTAAACCAGTACCTATTGTTTACTGAAGCGGCTTCAGGGATAAAATCCCTCAGTGAAGCCATTTTCAGTCTGAACTCAAAACTTCCTTTTATATACACATGTATTCTCTTTATATCTAATATATGTCAAAAGAGAGACCAGGGAGTCTTGTTATGCCATGATTTTTAGGGACACCACAGTGCCACGACAGGATGGCAGATGTATTTTCCCCATGTGGCACAAAGGATGTTCAGAGAGGTGCACATGCAGTTTTATTTGCAGGGTCTGTAGCTGACCGCTTACAATCACTCTAATGCTGAAAGTTACTTTAGGAAGAAATAAAAAAAAACAAACACAAGAGAGAGAGGGGGAAAGTGAAAACTCTCTGGGTGACCCACATGAGCATCCTCCTCTGGGTCTCCTATCCAGTGCGGTGGGTGGCAGCGATGATGATTGTGTTATTTGCCTACAGCTTTGTTGGGACCCACTTGAACACCGTACTACTTGTTCCCGTTCGTGATGCTCTTAGTGCTGGCGGCAATATCCCCTTCAGGTGCAAGCGTTGCACATTTACTGGTTGTAAAGTTTCTGTGCATGTATATTATTGGACAATATTTATTGAGTATTTAAATGACTTCTATCTACTTTATTGCAAACTATATTTTGGGTTTCTCTAACATAAACTAAAAATCTACAAAATGAGAGGTAAGAAAGAGGGGATATAAGGTGTTGGTCTCATGCGGGTGGCAGTCATTTCCTGTGAAAACTGCTGATAACAATATCTGGGTTTGCAGGTGCAAAACCATGATAAGGCATGAAAAACGACAAAAGCATGAGCACCATGAGGGAAAACTACTGCTTTAGAAGCTCTGGAAAATG
The DNA here is from genome assembly GCF_028858705.1 of Grus americana. Taxonomy (NCBI): domain Eukaryota; kingdom Metazoa; phylum Chordata; class Aves; order Gruiformes; family Gruidae; genus Grus; species Grus americana. The sequence continues at coordinate 188,424,909 of NC_072852.1, read as the reverse complement.
CTGCCGCAGCAGCTTTGGTGTGAGGGTGCAGAGCTGTGAGTAGAAGGCAGGCTGCAGGGCTGCAAATAGCAAGTTCTCGGTGGCATTGGCACTGAGGCTGTGGCACTGAGGTATTGAAGGTGCAGAGCAACACCTGTGCTAGAAGCTGGGCAGAAAAGTATCAGGTCCAGGGCAGACACTCGCTCCAGTGATGCCACTTCTTCCCTGCACCACCCAGGAAGCTGCTTTCACATCTCAGCATCGAAACAGTGAGTCACAGACAGATGTTTTCAATTCAAGGTTGCCGATGGGGAATGAGATCCTGAGGGAAATCAAAATTATACAAACTGTGATTAACCTTCAGGTGTGCTGCCAAATCCTCCTCCTCCTTTCGGGACTCCCACTTGAAAGGCCAGAAAATCCTAGTTCTACTGAGGGCACTTGGGTTTTTGAATGACACATGCTGTAGAAAACCTTGTGACAGATATGGATTTTGACTTCCAGGGCAATATAATAAAAAAATCTGTTAGCCAGGGAGGGTAGACCAATAAAAAAGTTGGTCCAGACTTTAGAAAGCAATATAACCCTTATAATAAAAAAGTTATTAAAAAATAGCTCTTTTCAGCTAACAGCTCTTTTTCTTGGGTCTTTGCATGATGCATCTCAAAGTAAAAGCTCCTCTTGAAACATCTGGAGCATGGAAAATCTCATTTCTTCATAACCAGAGACATCTATCCTGCAGGAAGAACCAACTGACTTTTGGCAGTAAAGAGTTTTAAAACTACAGTGGCATATAGAACACAAACTGGACTGCACCAGCTACATGTGAAAGGGGATCACAAAACCAAACAACATCCCTGATTTCTTCCTTACACCTGAACTGGAATAATTTGGTACACACAGGCTCCACTCTGCTCTTACAGAGCATCTGTTACTATGATGCTGCTCTCCCAAGCGGTCCAGGAATACAGAAAAATTAGAGTAATATCATTAATCTTCTTTCATATTTCATCTAAACTAGCATGTTCCATATAACAATAATAAAGCATGAAACAGGTGTAAGAGAAATACTAAAAAACAAGGAACATCTGTAGAAAGCATCCTGTACCATAAAGTCAAGACTGTGTGAAAAATAACAGCAGCTGGCAAAAGTTAGCAGAAAGGGATGCAAAGCTGGGTCTTGACGAATACCTATTTCAGTGGTTTATACAAGCAGTCATTAAAATAAAATTGTGAAAATAAGATCCATGAAGAGAAAAGAGTTGTCTCAGTAATGAGACACTGGCGCCATCTAGAAGAGGAATAAAACATGCACCAAACAAAAGCTAAGTGGAGCATAAAAAGCAGCTCAGCCTATTTTACAAAGCATGAAAGGACATTTCTCATCCGCAGGATTTTTATGAATTACAAGGACACATTTCAGTGAGGAATGTTCTGCGCTTTTCCAAGCCTCGGTGATATTAAAAATACTTAAAAGTGGTTTTATCTTGTTTTTATTCATATTTTTCACATGATTTAGTCACTGAATGAGGTCCCCCTACGAAGCGGGGATTCTCAGGGCTGCCTTAGGCAGCTGCTGCTCCCCCTTTCCCTGTCTGCGAGGGTCACAGCAAGGCATTGCACGTGGCTGACAGAAGTGCCCCGAATTACAGTGGGGTGTGTGACTGTGGCTCTCATTTCCTCTACATCTGCTGTTTCTCTTCTTCTGGCCAGAAAAGCAGGTTGTGAGCATGAAAAAACATAATAAGCTAATACAAAGTTGCTCTTTGTGGGCTTTTGGTGGGGTTTTTTTTTTTTGGTTTTTGTTTTATTTTAGCAATTATAAACATTAAGTCTACCTCCTGATTTCTGTTTAACTAAGCTTATGAGTTCAGTGCTACATTCTTAGGGCGAGTGATCCAAATCATTCCTAGCTAAAATAAAATAACCAGTGTTTATTTGAGCTATGTCCAAACTCAGTCTAATCAGATCGAAATCTGTGTGCTTGATTCCAAGAGCAGTGGGATTAAATTAAAATTCAAAAGTGGACTCCAGATTTTCTGGCCTCTGAATTTTCAAAACATTCAGACTTGAGTCAAGATGTTGATATGGAAAACCTGAAACGTAGGAAAGTTGGCAGTCAGGTTTGATTCCACCTCTGAACTTTGAAGGCTGACATGCTTTTTTTCCCTGTGATAAGCATAAGTAACAGCACCCATGGCACGACACAAAGCCCATAAGGCCAATCAATGAGGTCAGGCTTTTCTTTGGATGACAAACCTGCAAGCAAAGCCAAAATGCTACAAGAAAAACTACTGCAAGTGGAAGGCAATTTATCTGAAGCAGAGTCCCACCACAGTGCTGGATGTACGACCTTTCAGATGTAGCTTCAAACAGGAGCAAAGATGTTACTCAGGCTCTCAGCTCTCAACAGACAAATTGAAGTTGTGTTATCTAGTAATTTTAGAGGATCTTGGAAAAAAGTTATGATTTGCAAAGCATTCAGACACTGCAGTAACATGTATCATGGCCAATCTCATAGGGAAAATAAGCATTGTTTTGAGAAGAGGAGCAGAACAAGGTGCTGTAAACAAGGCTTATGGACCAGCTTTATTTCACCTAAATAAATACTCACTTAAAGTGCATGATACAGGCACTCATTCACCTTAGGCTCCATGCTGCAGAAAGGAGAGAAGAAAACACTTCCAGAAAGCAACTCAAATTTTACACTGAAGTGGAAAACCCTGAGAAGCACAAATGTCCCTCCACTGACTCCAGAGGGAGTCTTGGACAACTGTCCCCTAATTTCCGTGCCAGTAAACAAGGCCAAAGGCTGAAGACTAAAGCAGGATAAAACAAACTGCTGAGGAGCAGCTCTCAAACAATCAGTACTCTTCCTCTTTGTGCAGATTAAGGCAGAAATTCTTTGGAGCAAAAAATAGCTGGGGAACTGATAGCTAACGACTGTTATAACACGTCTGTACAAAGGGGAAAAGTTAAGGCTGTCTGTGTAATTTTTTTCTGCATTTCCTAACTTTTGAGAGCTTGGGTCCAAAGCCTTCATGCTCTTTTAGCATAGCTTGCTGTGCAAGATGTGCAGATAGCTCTCATTTATACAGGCTATCTCTGTTGCTACATTGAAATACATCAGTCTCAGCTTCCTGGCCAAAATGGTGATCAAAGACTGGGAATAGTACTTTGCCTTTTTCCTTTTTGTTACCTTTCTAGTTTCCATTTTCAGTTTTGGTTGGATACCTGCACCTTCAGAAATACTCAATGAACCTGTGAGTTAGTTTTTAGATGATGCAATCTCTTATTTAAAACATAGTATATATATTTTATATATATAGTACATAGAGTATATATAGTATATAATATATATATGGATATATACACACAGGTATATGATAATCCACAGTATACGTAGAAACATTAAGTAATCAAAACATATCTAAAGTGAACAGGATTCTTTATGGGAAATAACAAGCCCTCTGCCATGTCTGGATTCTGGTTTTCCTTTAGGTTGTGTGAGAGGACGGGATGTGGCTTTGACAGTCCCCTTCCTCTCTCTTCTGCACCTGTATTAAAGGCAACCCAGATATTCCCTATTTGTCACCAAAAAAGAGGTTACAGACAATCCCCTAATTCAAGTATAGGCTGTTTCTGGAGGGGATGTAGACTACATCTCTAAAAGGTGGCACTGAGCAGCTTCAAAGGGAGCTTTTGCAGGAGCCACAGCAAAGTTCAGCCTGCAGCAGCACCTCATGGCAGAATGCCTTTGGCCAGAGCTGCCGATGAGGTACCAGTTCTCATCTTCCCCTTTTCCTGCAGCTTTGGGTGGAAAAGCCACACCACAGCATATCTAGAACATGCACAATTATATACGGAAACATTATTTATAGAGTATAATTATGTAAGTATCACCGTCTTTGGCAAGAATTGCATACACCATCATTCTTCCTATAGTCCTCTCTAATAAGGGAATTAGCTGCTGCAATGATTTACACACTTGAGTATGAGTATTTGAGTTAAACCTTTGAGTTACTAACGTTATTTTAGGAAAACAGCCTTGTTATACTAGGCTATTTTGGTGAAGTTTCGCAGGAATAAAAGATACTTTAGGAAAGATGCTTTTGCTCCCATTTCCAACATCTCCCATCATATATAACTGAAGAGAGTTACAAGTTACGGCTATTGACACCTGACAACACCCAGAGACTGGAACAGCAAACAGTGCCGTGTTTCAGAAAGCAAACAAGACGCGCATGGTGTCATGCAACCTACCTGCCTTATGCTCTCTCTTGTGCTCTTTCAGGAACACAATGGGAATTATCAAATTACATTCTCCATCACCACTACTATGCCTCTTTTGCAAACTACAGGTAATTAATTACAATCTAGAATAAGATCTAGAATCAATTATATGCTTGAAGTGTTAGTAAAATAAAGTAAAATTAAGGCTGCCTTCTCCCTTTATTTATTTTCCAAATCTACATCCATCCATCGTCTGTCAAAATTTGTCTGCACAGTCTAATTACTGAGCAGTTTGTGGCCAGAAGTCAAACTTTTAAACCATTGTGCTCCAACTCAATCATTTCTTCTTCTGCAGTAGCTCTAAGTGTGGGCACTGCTCTCTTGTTTTCAGTCATTTCAGAATGAATATCTTATCACATCCATGAGCTGATTCTATTTATATATATAATGTTCAACATGCCTTTTAATTCTAAGTGGTAACTCCTATCTAAATAGTATCTTGCTATGAATGCCAAGAAACCTGGAAGACGCTATTATAGTAATATTTAAAAATTATAATTTGGTTGTAAGGTGGCACTATAACAGAAATGGGATTCCTGCTAGTGCCAAATTGTACATAATTTATAATCTGTATAGTTTTACTTACATCACATGCTCTCTTTATAGTAAAAGAAGGTAAGCAGGCATGCCTAAGGCAGTGTATCTGACCTATTTTAGACATTTAAAGAGGAATCATGCCGCAACACTGCTGTCCCTCTCTAGCCGCTCTACATCACAACTAGCTCCAACATAGGCATTGACATGACACTGTCTAATTTGATCAGGATACTACCCAAAAGGTTTAGCTTAAAAAGTCAGTATATGACAGTTTAAGCTGAAGAAGGGTCGATTTAGATTAGATGTTAGAAAGAAATTCTTTACTGTTAGAGTGGTGAGGCACTGGCACAGGTTGCCCAGAGAGGTTGTGGATGCCCCATCCCTGGAAGTGTTCAAGGCCAGGTTGGATGGGGCTTTGGGCAACGTGGTCTGGTGGAGGGTGTCCCTGCCCATGGCAGGGGGGTTGGAACTAGATGATCTTTGAGGTCCCTTCCAACCCAAACCATTCTGTGATTCTATGAAAAGCTTATACCTAAGTGAAAATAAGGGTTTGATTGTGCCTATAGAACCTGCTGAGAGCAAAGGTAGAGCATGAGTGCAGAGCTCATAGGACAAGAACTGGTTGCTGCCAACAGGACTGCTCTTCACCACAAGGACATCATGAGCTCCCTCTTTTCTCCTAGGTGCCACAGCTGCCTAGATGTGTGATCCCCTGAGATGTGCCTTTCCTTCCTTTCCTGCCTGTTGTTCAGCAGCATAGGCAGCTTTATCACTCACACATCATGGCCTCAAATCCAGGAAAGCTAGAAAGGCTATTATGGCCATGGTCTTATTTTTCTTTATGTTAGTTCATGGTCTTGCAGGAAGAAACCATTACCTCTCTTAGGTTATCTGGAGGAGTTTAATAGCAAAAAAAAATCTCCATGTTCTTACAACCTATGTTGCTAAATTCAAACCAGGTGTTGGTTTCAGAGCTTCTGAGAATCATGGTCAGTTCACAACCTTTTCTTCAAAAAGCAAATGTATCTGGTCTGATTTTTAGACCAATTAAAAATGTAAAGAGGAAAGCTCTCAGCAGCAGCCAAAATAAATCTTTCCCCTGTGACCACTCTTGCCTGCAACTAGTCATCATTTGTTCCTAATCATATTTTCACAGATTGCAGTATCTCTTCCTTTGGAGAAACATATGGAAACAATGTCAAGTAATACTTTCCAACAACCCATATTTTTCCTGCATTATGCCACATACAGTTTAATAGATGTATCTCTGGCAGGCAAAGGGTCTGTCAGTGAAACTGCTCACAGTAATAGTATGCCTTGCAAGTGTGGTTATAGCAGCTGCTGTTTGACTTGCAGGTGGACATTTGGACGTGTGTTGATAAAGGAAGACAACAGATGCAGAAGGTGGACAGCCACAGGGCAGATTCCCAACACACCCCATCTGCTTTTCTACATTCAGTCATCCAATGCAGTCAGCAACCAAACCTAATTGCACTGTTAAACTGGCTTAATGACCAGTTTTCTCATTGGGATAAAAAAAAAACATAAAGAGTCTGAGTGTTATCAGCATATACCCATTATCTTTGAAATGACTGGGCCTAGCATCTTGGGCATAAATGCCATCAAAGACAATCTCTATATTTATTTTTCACTGAGAGGGGCCTGTGAGACCAGAGATGATGAAATACCATGTATCTGATGTACTTTACTATGAACAAATAAATGAATAAATAACATGTGATTCTCTTGCCTACCAAATCTGAAGTCCCTAAGAGAGAACAAGTTCACAACAAAATTGAAAGCAACAACTTCCTAATTCTTTGGTTCACTCTCAACACATCTAAAATTAGTCTGCAGTGTGCTTTAATTTGTAGTAATAAGCCAATGTCAGCTGTACATTGCAGGAGTGGGACCCAATTCTGCCACTCCCTGAAATAAAACTGCCAGCACAAAGAGGTGTTGAACTTGGAAGTTTTCTCCAAAATCTTTCCACTATTTTGAACAGACTAACCCACACTAACTCTTTCTTCTAATTTTGCTTTAGGGTCTCTTTCCTAATCCAGAAGATGTAAGTTTTGAGGTCTGAAACCTATTCAGCAAAAGGGACACAGCACACTGTCTTTGGTTCACTGCAAGTTTGGGCTCCATCAGTCCAAACACAACTATCTGCCTTACAATTTGTGGTTCAAAACATAAAAGGCTGTGATGACTAAAGTAATTACAATATATGAAACTGTCTGAAAAAAATAGCTTGTTTCCATTTATGAAAAAAAAAAAGTTTTTGTGTTTAAAATGTTGTAAGTGCTCATAGAAAAGAAAAACAGGAAAAAAGGTAGTTAATCTTCAAACTTTAGCAGTATTCTACTGAAAGACTGTGTTGATGCTACCCAGCAAATAACTCAGTCCACCCCAATACTACATTATGAATTTGTAAGAAATCAGTTCCATGGTTGTGTCTGTGATGACGATTAACAAATACTCTTTTTGAATATTATTTGTCTCTTCCAATTGCCTCAAGTTGTAACAAAGTGGTAATTTCAAAATATCTAATTTTCACAGCCAAGATGAGGTAAAGAATGTTCTATGGGTATATGACCGTTAACAACATTTTTCCAGGAAAAGAGGCCAAAATATTGTTGTGTTCATATTAGAGGAAGTTCAAAGACAGATGAGTATCTGATAGGCCACAAACTCAATCATTCTATTGGGGTAGCACAGCTATATTGCTCCTCAGAAGACCAAATTCTTTCAAGTGCAACTAGAAACTGGAAATGTCTGCATGAGGACACAACTGAGAGAGAAAACAGCATTACAGTATTCATGGAACCGTAATATTCCATAATATGGCCCACAATACTGCCTGGCTAAGGAAAAAGCATGGAATGGTTTCATGGCTTTGAGGTTACAATCTGATTTAGACATCAGACTTGTGTAGAAACTGCAAAGCTTGAACAAGACTTCAGTTAAACATTTCATATGTGCTCTCACATTTTTAAATCTTCTTAATTCTTTTGAAGATAGATTTTAATCTTTCTGAAGATAGGTTCTAAAGATATCCTGGAACACCTTACGTTATGATACCATGAGTGCTACAGTTTGTAGGGTTTGGAAAATGATACAGTTTATATATATTGCACACACTATATTAACAGCAGGCTAATAACAAGTAGAGCCAAGTGAAAAACAAGAGCTCTATTAAGGGAAAATACTCAAGTTTCATAGGATGCAGAAGATGATTTGGAGGTTTCTCTGACCTTTTTTTTTAACAAGTTACCAGAGCTTTGCCTTTTCCAAATGGAGTCTCTTTGGGTATAAGGAATAGTACTCGTGATGAGGGTTGCAAATCTCAGTATTATGAGCACAGTGTCTTCTAAAGATACACTGGCTCATGCCTCAAATGTGGCCTATGGCAGAGCAAATCTCTCTTTGAAATCTTGCAGAGAGACCACACACCACTGTACTTCCAGGCTTGCGTGTTCTTAGTTATGCTATCCTCCTCAGAATCAACGGTCTACACACAAAAAGCAGGAGGTTTCAAAAGGGTGGAAAAGAGCAGGTCAAGCCATTTACTCAAGGAAAGAACACTTTCAAACTTATTGCAGGAACCAGGTGAAACCCAGGACTGAATTGCTGATGCCTTCCCAGAACAATGCAGTTGCAGCCAGCCCCCTTCTAGAAAAGCTAGTTACAGTTTTGAGAGGGGAACTGCTTACCCAGTTTGGGTTAGAGCCTGAGCATCTCAGAGTTTGGGTTAGAGCCCAAGCCCCAGAGCAGAGGTGCAGGTGTGCCCGTTTGAGGACCTGCAGGTAGCTCACCCCATGCTTTGCCACGGAGCAGCTCCCATGACCAGGCTCACCTGAATCACTCCATAAGCAGGCCAGCCAGGCAGGGGGTTGTGATAAGGCTTTCAGGATTCAGCATAAGCACTTCAACACCCAATATTTTAATCTCCAGAGACATTTTTACTCTGTGTACAGATGTGTGCCTGTGCCAGGTGCTTCTCCAGACAATGACAGGTTTCTGCGCAGGGCAGACCAAGCCCAGGATTTCTTCCATCTCATATAAACAATGTAGCTGAAATGAATGCATTTGTGCAAAAGGAGCTTTCATTTCAAATAACTGGCATTTGGTGATGAAAGTCACTTTGTTGAAAAGTTCTTGGCTGTTTCTAATCTTCATAGAAAACTATATTGGATTTTTTTGCTTGTGGTTTGTGTTTCATTCTCTCTCTGGCGCATATACACTTGTACAACATCAAGCTCAAAAAGGCCACAATCCCACTTGAGGCTTCTACATGTGAATAAATGTAACACTAATTGTGGTGGATACAAAATGCATGTCATTATCTGTCACAGAAATAGCAGCCCTGCTTCTAAGTTCAAAGAGTTCGAATTAAAACAAGATTATAGATCATTTTTCCTGGAATTTTACATACGTTTCTTAAAAACATCCTGAAAACATCATTCTGAGGCAGTGAACCAAGGTCAAAAAACTCTGTTTTCAGTCTGTTTGTACATTTGGAAAGCTCTTATCAGTTTGTTCAAAGAGGGTAAAGCAAAGAAAAATGAACCAGGAAAAAAAAAAAAAAGCAGACAAATTGCTTCGTGAATGACACAACTAATAGGTAAATCAGACTTCTTGGTTTGGTTCCCCTCCTTTCATCTGAACCCATGTACTCATCCTGCAGTAACCCAAATCAGCCCAAGTCCCCTTGGGCTCCTCCAAGGACCACAAAAAAGTGCATGCTGGGGCAGAAGCAATGTGTCATGACCTAGGTCTGCTTGTTTGTCCATCAGTGGAGACATTTGTTCAACTCTCTCCTCTCTCTAGCTGTCAGTCTCCACAAATCTGGCAGGAGTGTAATTATTTTAGAAACCTCTATCTCTGTTTCATTTGGTTGAAACAGGACAAGGAGTTAAAAAGTCATTTGCTGAGGGGAAAGGAGGGGGAAAAGTCTGCAAATGAAGTGGTCGTATGGACCTCAGGTTTTTTTTTTAGAAAAGCTGGTTTAAAAACCCAGGAAAAAGTAGACAGTGAATAACTCCCACAAAATAGGAACAGGGAGAAATAGCACTAGGATTATTATTAGCATGACCAGAAAAGACAGAGCTAATCAGTAACAAGAATAGATACCAATAATTAGACCTTCAGGTTTAAGGATTCAGAAGCAATTTGCATTTTAAGTAACCCAGTACATATTGAAACTAATAATATCTAATGTATTTTCTTTTTTTTATATCATTGTTCTAAAGAGAGATCGAGATCTTTTTTTTACTTATGGTGTTTAATATCTTTATTGTAATTTAAACGTCCAGAAAACTTATTGATTTAAATTTAAACCTAAGTGGTAAAAGATTGTGCTCAGCTTTTCCTGATGGAGCCAGAGAACAGACATTTATAATTCTTCGTACAAATCAATCAGAGTTAGAAAATAATTAAGTGCAAATGGAAGCTATTTGTTCTGATGAAAATCAGCTGAAAACGAGAGTGCTTTTTTCCTGATATCATGTGTAGTTTACTACAGCATTACAGTATTTCTACACAATATCAAAAAATCATCCAATAGCTCAGTGCATTTCAGCAGGTTATCATGCTGTCACTTTGTAAGGAGCCATGAGCCCATGAAGTCTGAGCAGTAGCCAGTGATGGATTTACTCCATCAAACAAGGATTTCTGTGCCAGTCACCATCCTAAGTTCCTACTATAATCAGTAGAGAGAAAGAGACATTGCCAGGATTTAATTCATCTTGTCCTACAGCAGACATCTAAGATAAAATAAATCACCCCTCAGAATGATGGTTATTCTCCACTGTTCATAAAGGATATGAGGGTGATTGTATAGGTCAACCCACAATAAGGTAGGAAAGATGCTCCCACCCGTGATGCCTGCTAGTGTGAGGACTGGATCTGGCCTCCCTGAGGAACACAGAAATTTCTCTCAGCTCACATCACTATAAACTCCTGTCCCCGCTCGAGAGATCATGGGTTTTCACAGCATGGAAGAAGGAATATTTTAGATTCACTAAAAAGGGAAGATATCTGTATTTCTGTGAAGCCCTTTGCTCTGGGGAATTGAGCCATATTCCTGTTGATATGACATTATGAAAAGAGTCACTTCTAGCCTGACATTCTTCACCTAGGTTTACTTCTACCCATACTTACTTGCTTATGCAATCTTTGTCTCTGAAATGTTTTCCTGCAGGGCACAAGGCAAAGCATGCATGTGCTGGGAAGATTAAGGTATGATTTGAACAGTACTTTTTGGTTCATAATTTAATTCTTAATTATCTTGCTTCATAGAACATCCTATCAAGGTTCCTGTTGCTCAAGAACAGCAATGAACAAACCGAAGCTTCAAATATAATTTAAAACTTCCTTAATTTAGGCTCTGATACTGAAGTTCAGCTGCATCCCTAACTGATTACCTCCAAAGGCAAACTGATATTAGTTTGGTTTTTTGCTTCACTGTAACTGATTTTTTTTCAGTTAACTTATGGGTTTGATTAGCCATTTGGATTCAAAGAACCAGGCGGAAGAAGTAAAAAAAAGGTTAAAATTTTTTTTCAGAGGCTGAATAGAGAAGAGAAAAGAAATGGCCTAGATAGGATTGTAACCATAGCTCCTCAGAAAGAAAGAAATTCCACTAAGAAGGAATAACAGCCAAAGAAAGAAGAACAATTCTCTATATACGAAGCCTCTGCAGGGGACAAAAATGCACAAAGGAAATACCTTTGGTAAACTGGAGCTGCAAAAAACTCCTCTTGAAATTTTGAATAGTTCCACCTCAGCGTTCACAATATGAAGCTCGCACCCAGAAGTCCAGATGGCTTCCAGATGAATAAATACCTATTTTGACCACACCCCATTTAGCCCCATTTTGCTTGTTTTTCTGTCAACTGAACTGTGCTAATCTGTACCCTTATCCCCGCTGCATGTTCTGTCACTTGTCAGGCAATACGCTTAGAAGTCGCAAGCCTTGCTTCGGTCCCCTGGCAGCAAGTCAACCAGTCAGCTGGCAAAGCTGGATAATTACTCCTTAGCCTTAAAAGAGCTTAACATTTGTTTGCATAGACTTGTGTCCTGGCAACACCAAGGCACTGAACCAGAGGGCAAACTTTCTTTTCCCTGAACATTTTCTGTCAGAGAAAGGACACAAGGGACTTCAACACAGACACAAAAAATGGTGGTTACCAAGAAGGATTACCAGGGACTGAGATATGTGGACTATCCTCTACGGTTGACTTGCTGTCATTATAGCGTAGAAGAGACCACTGGGCTTCATTCTTCCTTCTTTTATGCTTTTATAGAAAACTGTACATGGCTCCACTGGCCTAAAGCTTTTTGGGGAATTGCCTTTGCAGAGGTGCCTAGAAGAAGGACTAAGAAATAGGCTGAGGTAGAGCTAAGAGAAAAAGCCAGCAAGGAGACATCAGGTTACACATTCTAAGTAAAACTGAAGATTTCTTAGTTTATTCAGTGAGACTTGCTTATGACAACTTCTGGCTTTTGGGTTTCTCCTGATTGTTACTGTTGTATTTCATGGCTGAAGCATCCTGACTGGTTCCATCTGGAAGAAATAATACTGGTCAGGATAGTAAGGAAGGTGCTTAATTAATTAATCTTAATTAAGACTGAGCCACATTCAGTGCTGTTCCTCTAGTGAGCTGGCTGCAGCCTTTCCATGGTGTTCATGTTCAGCGTGCAGGATGCTACACTGGAGCAATAATGGCAGCTGCAGAATGGCTACCCTACATGCCACACTCATGCATGAAGTAAGGTGATCCTATGGCCACAGAATGGAAGTCTTGAAGGACTTGGTCACTAAATCATCTTGAAAATAATGGCAGTCAGGTTATACAATCCTGTTCACAGTCTGAAAGCCAAAGTATCAAAAGAAGCTTCAGTATTCAACCCAATTCTTCAGTTACGTTGCTTGCACTCCCATTTAACTCCAGTAGCACTTATGCAATTGCATTTGCATTGCAACCTGATAAGCGCTGAGGTGATTTAAAGTTGTGTTAAACATGACAGATGCAGAGAGACAGAAGTAGCAGGACACTCTAGAGTCCAGTCTGAGCATCGTCAAAATAGTGAGGGGAGCAGCACCCTATCCCATTAGTCAGCACTGTTCTGCAAGAGCAAACTTAAACCCAACCTGGGGCTGGATTTTCGGCCTGTTCATAATAACCCGTGGAAGTCTTCAGAGGCAGCCTAAATTGTACATCCAGGGAAAGCCTAAATTGTATGTCCAGGGAAAACCATACCTCCTTTTTCAGAGTGTTCTCAAGGTGTCTATCAGCCCTATGAACCAGTCCCACTTTGACCTCTCCAAACCATCTCAGTTAGATCACATGGCCGAGAGACAAACCAGCCATGGTCTTTCCTAGAGGAACACTGATCCTGCAGTCGGCCAGGGCAGAGGGGAAGCATAAGCAGCCTTAAATTGGGATGGGAGAAATGTGGATGTTCAGGGAGAGATTTCAAAAATGCTTTAAGCTTCAGGATTGCAGCAGAAATTTAAGAGATCTTCAGTGGGTTTTTTAAGGCTTTGAGAGGCTGTAGTTTGGTGTGCACCCCTGAACCTTGTGACTTAGGTACCATAAACAGATTGTGCCTAACCCTCTTAATCCAACCTCATTCTTCAAGTATATTCTACCTATGTCCCCTAAAACGTCAGCGGGGCCACCACTGTTAGGTGATCAGAACTTGATATTCAGCAGCCAATGGTACTCAGCATCTCACAGATTGGATTAATGACTTAGAGATACTTTTTACTTAGCATTTTTATGTGACTGTAATGTGCACAATACTTATGTGCAAGCTTCTATTATAGTGACAATACCAATCGCAGCTTGCAATGTTTCTGTGTTTTTCCATTAACAGCATGTTCCATTTTTCTATTTCAGGTGGAGGCTTTTTTTTTTGAAAGGGGTGTGAGGGGCAGTTTTGTTTTTATGGATAAGCAGTACAACATAACCACCCCACAAATCACTCTTCCAAAACATATAAAAACATGTTTTGAAAATGTGCTAAGGATGGTTCTCTTTGCTAATTACCAATGTGATCCCTTAAATCTGTCTAGAAAAATAGATGGCATCTTAATATTTTTGTTGTTGACTAAGCAAATCCTGCAATGATATAATCTTGTTTTATTCTCTTGGCTAGTTAAATTGTCACAAGAAGAAACATAAAAGTATAGTGCTTCCATTAATGATGCATAGGAAAGAGTACCAAGCACTTAACTTTGAGAACCTCAGAGGACTTACGTACCGAAACTGGGACCTGGGTGGAATGTAGGTTCCTGACTCCATGGTTATGCAAACTGCCACAAAGCCACTGCCCAGCCTCAGACGGGAAGTGTCCTGAGGGAATGAGCTCAGCTGGATACACACCCTGTTGAAAGGCCTGGGTTCTCATTTGTTTTTTCATCCTGACCAGCACTCACAGGGACACAAACAGATTGTTGTCCTGTGCACACTTCCAGATGGTCATTTCAGAAGTCCTTTGGGTTTGCTTGGTCCATCTCATCCCTAAAGGGAAGTAACAATGGACATGAAATATGGACAATGTCTGGCTCCCTGACATCAGGAAAGAGATCTCCAGCCTGTGCTGCCCTACACTTCCCACAGGCAGACTTCCTTCTCTCAGGTGCATGCACAAAGCTTAGGTCTGGGATCTCTTTTGGCCCAGGTGTCAGTGGACTGAGAGTCATTGGACCCACAGGCATACTGGTGATCTGGAAACAGCATTTGGATACAGGTTGGCAAATGCAGTCACACCCTTGAGAAACTAGACCTTTGTGCACATTAAGAAGTTATTGAGATGCAAAATGCATTCTTCCCCTTGCCTGGGGACAGAGAAGGCTCCCCAGGGAGGAACCACTGGTCTCTTGAGAGAGTTTCTCTAGCTGAATATGCAAAGAAGCCCCAGCATTTCCTGGCTACTGGCCATTCTCCAAGCAAGCCTTTCTCCTCACACCCTTTCCCTCCCCTACAATGATAGAGCCCAGAAGACCCTGGTGGCAGCGGCTAGAGCACAGCAGCTGGAGTAGACCACAATTCTGTTGCTTATCCCCTTTCTTCCAAATGAGAACTTTGTGTTTCTCTTCCACTAGATCCTGCTGCAACTCATCCACCCAGACCCTGGGACTTGGCAGGAAGGAGCAAATCAAGATGTGGTCCAGCTGTGTCCTGATGTTTCTGGAGGGGGCTGTTCCTATCTGATGGGGTTAGGTAACTTCAAGGCTAATACAAAGACATGATGTTGCACCCAGTTGCCTGGATTCCTGCCATCTGGGTGCATGTGCTAGCTTTTATACACATATATTTTTAGGGAACTTTTTTTTTAATCTGTCCCTGTTAAAATTATTTAATGAGCTGTGGGCTAAAAGATTGTTCTGTCATAAAAGTCATCCTTCACATGAACAGAATACCTTTTGTGATGGTACACCTGATTTACAGATAAGGAGTGTTTGGGCATGGAGCAGTGACACAAGTTTGTCCTTTGAAAATGGAGTCAGTGGAATGCATATCTATGAGGTAAACTTCTAAATCTCATATATGAAGGAGATCTTAAGGATTTCTTTGCTAAACTGATTGGAGCCATTACCCAAAACTATATTACTTTGCTAGCCTTCTTTACAAATTAATATGTAGAACCAACATCCACATAACCAAGTAGTGTGCCAAATGTTAATAACTCTTTTCTGAAGTTAGAAAACAAAGGAAAGACTGAACAGTCTGTATTTAAAGCATTGAAGTCTTCCTCAGGAATCCTTTTTACATTCTTGGCTGTATCTGAAACCCTTTGTGGTTTTGTCCAATGCATTTTCTAGTTTAGTCTCTGCATCAGTTTTGAAAAAGAAGAGAGAGGAAATATTTAGCAGTGAGGACGTCTAACATTGTAGAATCTAAATGGTTTACATAACAAGAACTATTAATCCACTGATGGAAAATAAGTTACTTAGGGTGATTAGACTTCTTCCACAGGATCCCAATTCAGATGCACTTCTTGAACAGTCAGGACCAGTTGGGACCCTTCTGCCTTTATCTCAAAACCATTAAAGAGAAACCACCACTAACCACCAGTAGAGCTGGGATGTACACAAAGCTGTGTGACTCTGGTACTGAAAGAAGTGGAATTGACCATAGTTTGGAAGTTACTTGTATTCCCTAAACATTGACTGAGGAGAGTTGTGAGCCCCAAACGTGAGGTTTATACCGTACAGCATGCTTACGCATGATGCTCAGACCAAGAGGAAGTAACGAAGAGGAGCGACATCTGAAATAGTAACTCTGTCTTGGTGCTTAATTATAGGTCTGGGCTAAGCACTCTACTGAAGAATGTGATTTACATATCAAAGGTGCTTCCTGGACTTCTGCATCTATTGTCTTTAAGAAGTAATTTTTGTATTATAGTAGAGTGGTCAGAGCCCTGCTTTGGGCATTTAAGGACTAGACTGCAGGCAAGATTGGACTGAAGTCATTTTACCCCATCTGTGAGATTTTCAAAGAAGACAATACAACACTTGAGAGAGAGGAAAGGGGCTGGGGGAAAGAGTAGGAAAGGAATGCCATAGAACATGTGGTGTATAAAATGTGTAGCAGTAATGAAAGAGAAAAAACATAGCCCTGAAAGACAAACAAGTTAAAGGTGGAATAAAAAAAAAGACAGAATTAACTTTTCAGGCAAATGAAGAATTTCAGATAAACTGTTCTGTTCCATTGATAAACTTTAAAGCACAATTTGTATTTATGACCCCAGTAAATTAATTTTACGTATATTAAAAGGTTTTTACATTAGAATTAGGACAAAATGAGGATTTTGGCAAGACTTCTTTATTTTTCCAACTTCTTTCCCCGTAGCAAATGCTCCCTGAATGGCAGAGCTTCCATCATGTTTTTTAGAGTCATCTTCATTTCTCCATTGGAAGAAAAACTGACAGGGTTATTGATGAACTGTCACACACCATGACTTGCCATTATAGAAACATATGAAAAAGCTGTGAAGTGCAGTGTGAGATATTCCCCAGTCTACAAAAAAGAACACTGAAAACCCTGTGGTGGTCCAGAGACCCTTGTCATTGGAAAAGATTGAGAGTTTCAGGAATATTTCAAATGAAGCTGAGAACTTAAATTGTCTGTGGCTGGTCCAAGGAACTCCAGCTTTATAGTTCCAGCTTTTTCCCCTGAGCAACTTCTTTTATTTCCCTTTCCCCATATATTGTGAGAACTAATGGTTACACACCACTTTGGGGAAAACATAACATGAGTTTAAAAGCAAGTAATAAATTCTACTTCTATATCACATTTCCTCCAAAGAGTGCTAAATACTTTATAGAGACATTGACTCAACAGCCATCTGCTGACATTGGGCTATTTGAATTAACTTTGAATTAAAGTCATTGATGGAAAGGATGGAAAGATTTTAACATAAGTAGACATCAGATGCATTAAGATCCTGAAGCATAAACAGAAGGTGCACAACAAGGCACATGCTTAAGGTATACAAAATTAGAAAGATAATAGAGCAGGTAAGTTGTCTTTGCCTGTTCACTTGTTCTCAAAATGCAGGTTAATAAGGCTATGAAGAAGCTGAAAAAAAACCCCAACTTTAAGGTTGATAATAAAGACAGATACTTTAGGGATGTTCACTTCCTCAAGCAGACCCAGACTTGTTGCTTAATTGATTCACCTTCATTTCACATTCTTGCTTTATTTTTTGACATTGTTTTTAATAAAGATGACCATCTATTTCTTTCATGTATGGTACTCTGTAAGTCATTTTTAGAGCTGATATACCATTTTAAGTGTATGTTCATCTATATATGGTGTACATACTCTATAATATGTGTATATAGTATAATACTACAACATTTCTAATGGCAATATGATAATTTACATTTATACAGAATAAATTACATGCTTCCTTTTTTAAGCTATCAATTTCTGTATGTTTTAGTATAGTCTATATAACACACATTCAATGTTAGATTCAGTGTGGGCTTGGGCATGCCCGGCTGCCCAGCTGGTCTTGCATCTCATTTCCTAGACTAGTACTAAATTTTCAGTCCCCTTGACCTTAACAGAGAATAGCCCTCATATCAACAAACAGCAACAATGCTTCCGTTAAAAACAAACCACCAAAAAACCCCAATCCCAGAAAGCATTGAGCATTTCCTCACAGGAAGTAAAAAGTGCATATCAGTGTTATCTCAAAAGCTAGATGCATAATTAAACATCCTCTACATAAGGACACAGAATGAAAAAAGGGCCGTAAGGGGTCAGGTCAAAGTTTTACCAAAGTGAGTGCTTTCTCCCCAGCACTAACAAAATTTATTCCCTGGCAGAGAGTGTTAGAAAAGAATGGGGTAAGTAAATATGAAACTTCCTTTAAATATTCTCCTAATCTTTGAACATTTGTAGCTCAGAGACTTCCTGAGCTGGAGACTCTCTGTTGCGCAATCTCAGTTGATTGCTCTCCCTTGACTTGTTCATGCAAACTTTTAGCCCTCACAGAATCTTTTAACAGGAAGTTCTGTGGTCTGAATTGCAAGAGGAAAACATCTTTTTGTTTGAAATGTTAGATCTAATTTAAAAAAAAAGTTTTCTGTTCTTCTGACAACTAGTTTTACAAGTTCACATTGTAACAGCAACCATAAATAATGTAATATTGCTTTTGGCTTCTGATAAAATGGGATGTTCCTATCATCTATAGCATTCTTTTTAACACGTATTCAAAGAGCAATTGCTTGATTTTATTTGGCTTTTCAACAGCCCATAGAGTGACTTGCAAATTACTGCCAGTGAAAAAATGCATACTGTTTTTAAGACATTTGTGTCAAGTAATATAAATCCCACAAAACCTGATATATCAATGTCATTATCTGTTAAAAGGTTACTGTATATATTCCTTGCTAGAAAGCTGTGTACAATCAATGCTAAAGCATTTGCTTAAAATTAGCAATTATCTTGTCTTTTAATAACACAGTTACGGAATTAAAGGCAATTCAGTGAAAATTGTACACTTTATCACATATATGCTACCATAATTTTTACATTTTTAGTATAGAACCTTAAAACTGTTTTATTCATTAGGGTAAAAAAAAAGTGGCTAAGACATCTGCTTTATAGAAAGCAGATGATGATAATGGATATGATATACTATCCATATATAGCTTTCACACTGCTTTACTGATTATTTATTGCTAGAGTCCAATAATGGAAAATCAATCTACTTTATCCTTGCCATTACTGGAGTTAGTGTAACTGATTTTGTTTTGGAATTATAAATCAAGGATGCAAGTTCATTTTCCTGTTCCACAAACACTTCAAATTTTTACACACATCCTCAGCAAGTGACACAGATAATTACATCAATGTCATCTTCCTTCAGAAGAATTAGGCAGTCAGCACTGGGTTGCATGACTTGGATCAAATCTCTGCAAGAACACTTTATTCACTGTCTTCTAGCCCAATTTTAAAAAAAAAAAAAACCAAAACAAAACCCTCAACAACATTTTGTTCTGTTTCAGATTCTGTTTCCTTGTATATTTTTCTGAGGACACCTTCAGAACGTGCCTGCAAAATACACCTAGTCACAATACACCAATAATCACTGTTGGTTTTTTTTTTTTAAATCAGCTCTACACATGTACCTTTGCCTAAAGCCTTGACCTCCAGATTCTTCCTCCCTCAGGAAGAAGAATGTCCCCCCTTAGTTAGGCTCCATAAACTCATCATAGCTGGACGCATAGCCTGAACACTTGACCTCTGAACACCCAGACTGCTTGTTAGCTGACATCCCAGCAGACTTGGCCTGTGCCAATCAGCGCACTTCAGGGATAGTGCACACCAAGCACTGTTTCCAGCAGGCTCTGTGGGCAACACTGCTCCAAGTCCGCTACTGCAGACTCCCTCAGGGCTATCTCAGCAGGCTTTGCACCCTCGAATACTACATGCTTTCAGTAACACGCCTTAATTTTACTTTTCTTGAAAAACTGTGGGGAATAAAACTATGGAGTCAGAACTTTTAAACAAAAGGCAATAAACAGTCACTTTCAAACACAATGAACTGAGAAAAAAAAACACAGGCATGAGTAAGTATTATGTCCGAAGGCCACAGGATGTTAAACAGCACAGAGGAGCTCCACTGCCAAGAGCTATGTCGTGTCACTTGGTCAGTCTGATTTTAAGGGAAATACAGTCCTAAAGAATATGGACATGAGCTAGGCTACATCTCTAGGCTGCAGGGCCAGAGGCTGCATCTTGGCCATCTACTACTTCATAGAGGCACAGTCAAAGATGCCTCCGATCTTTGTGTGAATGGGAACCACAATCAGCTCTATGTAAGTGATACTGCCTGTCTTTTATCACTAAACTAAGTAGGTAACTCCAAAAACGGCATAAGTGGTTCTGTTGACTGAAAACATGACATTTTGATAAATTCAAATTCCTGAATGTAGTTTCATTTTGCAAGAACAATGCTTTAAAGCTCCTTAGAAAGTGCCAAATTTCTTCTGATACCCTTCCAGGACAAATCAAGTCCAAGTTTGCATTGAACAATTAGATCCTACATGAAGTCCCACCTTCTCGTCTAAAGCTGTTTTAGAAGCTCACTGAAATCACTGAGACCACAGCAGACAATGCTTTATTTTGAAATACTGAGGAATCTCCACCCTTCTGGGAATTCCCAGTCCCCAGAACACTGGACGTGTATTGCTATTTCATTTATTGCTCCAGACAAAGTTTAAATGAAGGGAAATGGACAATATAAAATCTTGCATCACGTTATAACCAAATGTCTGACTTGCTGAAACCTTTGTTTGACAGGATAAGCACACTTAGCCAGGTCACATATGTGTGTTAATTATAGCAAGACAGACAACAAAATGACAATAGTTAAAACAAATCCTACCAACAGGAAATGGTTATCAAGCTGTGATAAAATGTTTATCAGGAAATGCTGCTATGCTATCCAAAACATTTCCTGTCTGTAACATTTTTTGTGGGAAAAAGAAAGTCTGTGGTGTTAGAAATAGCATCTTTGCAAGGAATTAAATAACAGTACTTGTAGAAAATGGTAATAGTCACAGTTCTAGTTTGTGTCTTGTTTTCTTCTTTGTACATACTATGAAGTAACTTAAAAAGAAAACTGTTTTCAGAATTTACCCGAGCAATCATTAAGTTTGAAATTCAAACATTAAAAAAAAAATTCAAGCAATTTTTTCATATGTAGTGTCAAAGCAATATAATTATGCAGGTAGTGAAGCCCTGTTCCTTCTCTCACTGAGACTGACAGTAAAACATTATTTCTGTTAGTATATTTTGAAAAGATCAAAAAGGATGAATTAGACTGAAAACTAGTACTATTAAAGATGTCAAAAGAGCTATACTCAAAGGAAAGAGAAGCCAGGGATAATCGAAGTGTTAATTCAAAACATAAATTATGAAGAATTATATTTCCATAAACATCACTTTTCAAAACCAGGAAGAAACTGATTTGTTGTAAACATAATGGGTAGTATCAGAAAATCACAACAAAACTGACATTTTGATACGAACAAAGAATTGCCAGGACAAACCTGTAAGACATTACTGAATATGGAAGTAAAATACATTATTTGTTTGAGATTAACTTGTAATCTGTTATTCCAGTCTCAAAACATTCCATCTGAAAAAAAGAATAGTGAACTTCAATGAATTTTTAAAGGGAATTCAGCCACTAAAACTGCTTGAGTATTTTGAATAATTAGGTTATTGTGAAGTAATCTTTTTATTAATCATCATTTATATGAAAGACATTTTGCTTTGATTAAAACCAGCCATTTGTCCCTATTTCAACTACAGGTTGTATCACTTTTATTGCAAATATTTTGTATTTTCTTGTACAGTAAATGGAACTAATTATAGAATCCTAAAAGTGGAAGGGACCTCAACGGGTCATCTGATTGACTTCCATAACCTGAATTAGGATCGACAAAAGTTATTTTACTTCTGATATACAATCTCTACTAATGGAAACTACAACCTCACTGGCAAATCTATTCCCAACCGCCTTATTATTACTGTGAGAGCAGTTCTCCCTACTGCCAAAGCTGAATCTCCTTTACTTGAACTTTTTCCTGATCATGCAGGGGAAAAAAAATTCCCCTTCCTCTTCGCAATAGCATTTTACAGTCTTCAAGATGTTCTTTTCCTTCAGTCCTTTCTTCTTCAGTCTAAGAAGCCCTATTCCTTCAGTCCTTCCCTAGCTCTGTTTTAAATGTTTATTAAGTTTATCTTTCCTTGAACTACTTAGTTGCTTTACAACTTTCTTGAAACACAACTTTCCGCAACTGTTCCACAACTTTCTGGAGCTTCTATCTTTATCAGCTTCTATTATTTGAGTAAGATCCGCAGCTATGAGTGCCTATAATGAAGACATTCTGATGTGAAATGTCCTACATATTGTCAGAAGCTATAGAAATATCTCCTCTCCTCTGTATTTGACTGGTGTAGCTGTCAAATCATATATAACTAACTGTCATCTAGAAGGTTAGAAGCAAAAATAACTGAAGAAAGGCTAGCACTACTAATTTTACACTACTAATATTTTTGCTAATTTTAGTTTATTGTAGTAGGCTATTAATAAAGCATAGATTAACAAAACAAGTGGCAAGGAACAAAGCAGGGCAGCACTAAGATAATGTAATTAGAATTTTAAGGATTGCTTGGACCTCGGTCAACTTGAGAAGAAAAAATATATTTAAAGGCAAAACAGTCAAGATAAAGCTACCTAACCACAGTAAACCATTTTGCTACAGCAAAATGACTTGATGTATTGATCCATAGCAACTATAAGGTACTTCATGCCCAAGTCTTCTCTTGAAATGAAGCAAGGAAGTGGTCACAACACAAAACTAGACTTCATGAGTTCGAAAATTCATGGATCCACCAGCATAACTGAGGCTTCTTAGCCATTATCTGCTAAGATGCTTTAACTATCAGGAATGTAACCAACCCCAAAAGCACATTAAAGTGTTTAATTGCTTTTTTTGACCTTTGTCCATCAGAAGAAGACAACTCTTGTTAAGTAACTGCTTCTTGGCAACTTCTCCCTTCTTTAACTTGCTCTATCTGCTTCAGTTCTAACAACTTTATATAAACCCAGCCCTAAATCTCTTAAAACTTCCTCCCATCTCGCATCTGTTGACAGAACTTATCAGCCAGCAGTTGCTTTCCACTTACATTATTTTGCTTCCACTAAGGTTAAAATGGTCCTCTTGTGCTGTCTAGTAACTCTGCAGGCAACAGCAGTTTCCCCTGATATTCATAATTGAAATGTCATCCCCCAAAAACACAACACAGGTAACGGGAACCCTGCTACTGAGATCAGAAGCTGGTTTTATTTTGACCTGAAAGGACTCCCAGCTTTTTCACTTCCTTCCTGCCGACAGACTCTCTAAGAAACAACACAACAAAAAGTTTACTCAGCACCTGTATTTTGCAACCAAGTTTAGCAAAGTAAGTCTGTACGTCTGCCACCCCTTGCCAGCAGTGCAGTAGTTGGGCTCAAGTACAGATACTGTAACTACTGTAACCTCCCACGTGAAGGGATTCTCATTTAATGTGTGATTATATTTTTACAGTGTACAGAATAATCCTGCTGAATTTAAGTAAAATAAACATCAGTTAATCAGAGAAGAAAATTAGGTCAACTTCAATCAAGTTATTCTGAAGACCAAGGGGAAATGCAGAAATTCAAATGAAAAGTAAACTAAGAGATTCGAAGCTTAAACTGCAGAGGCCAACAATACATTGCTAGTGGAAAAAGAAGGAAAATGCAATCCTGGTACATACTCACAAGAGTGTTTGTAAGATGACAGAGGCACATATTCCCTTCTATTCAGGGCTGTTGAGTTGTAAATCTGGCATTACATTTAGGAAAGAAGAAAAACAAACTGGAGACAGCTTAAATGAAAGGAAGAAAATGAGACAGGTGTAGAACAACTGGCATGTAAGGAAAGGCAGCAATAACTGGATCAGGTTTTTACTTGAAGCTATAAAAAATGGAGACTCTCCATCCGGAGACTTTCCACTGTCACTGTCAGAAATTTGTGCTCCGTTTCTGATTTGAATTCCTGTGGCTTTAATTTCTGTCCACTGTTTCTTGTTATGGCTTTTTCCATTAAATTAAAATGCCA
The DNA here is from genome assembly GCF_028858705.1 of Grus americana. Taxonomy (NCBI): domain Eukaryota; kingdom Metazoa; phylum Chordata; class Aves; order Gruiformes; family Gruidae; genus Grus; species Grus americana. Next base: position 188,400,917 of record NC_072852.1, on the reverse strand, counting down.
CTCAGTACCTAATATTTTCTCATTGTAAGGAACCTATAAACTGTAATCACCTTTAACCCATTTTTAATAAACTAATATCTTTATGTATCTCTTATTTTCAAACCATCACCTTCATGCAGTCTATCCCATTTTCAACTTCTCTACCAAAATTTATACTAGCATTATATGCAGTATCCAACTAGTTGGCTTAAAGTACTAATTACTGGAGGCAAATTACCTTTTAGCTATTGTTGATTCCTATCTTTAAACATTCAGGAATGACATTAGCCTTTTTCACTTCTACATCCTCTGGCATTACACTTTCAGTTGTTGTTCACTGACCTCAATCCTTTAGCTAAACCTTCCAGAACACAGTTTTTTCTCCTTGTAGATCTACATCCATTGCTTCTAGATTTAAGGACTTCACTGTATTAAACTGCACTTTGTTTCCATGGGTCAAATACACCATCTGTTCCACTGATGCTAAGTGTGACCTTCAGCCTAACACAGTACACAGCACTTCGTTGAGTTAAATACAGCATAACTTTTAGAAAAATATTCAATACTGTTTTAAAATGTGCACTGAAGAATCAATAAACAGCTTACAGCCCAAGATGAAACTTGTTTGAGGGGACAATTACTTTTTGCTTTACTGCCAGTCTGAAAATGAATAGCTTCAACTTCCATTGGGTCTTGCTACCACTGTCTGTTTGACTGAAATGATCAGGTGTATTATTATATTTACACATGCATCCGAGATCCAGGAAGTTTTTCCCCCTGAACTGTGTTCAAGAAAACAGAAAACTGAGAAGGGGACATGGTAACAGACAATAAGTTGCTTTGTGTTATAGAGTGATCATTTTACTTTACTAAAGAGAAAACAAAACTATCAGGCACCACTTACAGTCCTTACTGAGCCCAGTACCCCCAAAATTCCTCATCTTCCATCCCACACTCTACACAAATCGTTATGGATATCTCTTTTGAATGAAGAAACCACTCCTAGCAAAAAATAGTCTCAATTTTATCTTGGAGGAACCAAAGTTACTGACCCAACAAAACAGAAAACACATACCCTTTGCAGATTACAATGCATTCAGGATGCATGCATAGGAAATTGAATGCATTCTGAAGTGTAAAAAATAATTGACAAACTAAAAGATAGTGACTCCACAGAACACTACAGTCAGTCAGTGGCAGAGAACATGCATGCATTAGGGAAGCACATTAGGAAAGAGCATTGCTAGATAGTACAGCAACACAGGCACTTCATGAATTATACACATGAAGAACAGGATGCAAGGCACGTGTAGTGTATCACATGAGACTGTCATACAATGCAGCAAGTACGGAGAACATATAGTCTCTACTCCTTTGGTAACTACGAGGACAAGTTTTTGCTACTTTAGGTACATACACAAACCTCATTTTTGGACATCCAAAGTCTTGTATCCAAGTACATTGATCTTTAAAATATCGGAACATCCTCATGAGACTGTGATTCCCACAAGAAAAACTGAGACCTCCCCTAGGAGATAAAGGAATTTAGTTTTCAATAAAAAGTTAGTTCCTTAGCCCCAGAGCAAACTTTATCCTTCTGAGTAAGGTTCCCACAGCAATAACCTAACAATATCATTGAATATCACAACAAAGGTCTCTGAACATGTACCACAGCAAGATAGCAGGGTATTATCACACACAAGGTAAGAGACATAACCAAGCAAAACAGCCAGGTTGTTGCTTTTAGGAAAACTTTTCAAGCCTATCCTCTTTGGGCGTGCTTAATTTTAAACATGTATCTTAGGAGAAAAATACTTATATCCTCTCAATTCCCTTGGGAAAAAAATAAATGATTGCACATTAGAACAGCATAGCAGTATTTGACATTCCTCCCTCAATGCCATACTCGCTCTGAGCATCTAAGTCTTCTCAAGGCAGCCACATCATCAAGAGACAGGCCTTAGCTGAGGGGTTCTCTTGGCCTCTCTTTGCCTCAGCTCAGCAGGTGAGAAGCTCTCTTGTAGAAAAAAAAAAAAAACCACTATGCGGTTAGGCCAACCCCCACGGAGCAGCCTTCTCAACAGCCCTATCTACGCACGGCTCCGAGGACAGAGGCCGCCGCTTGCCACCCTGCTGCTACAGTAGGTGGATCCCTGGGAGGTGCTAACCCCCTTCCCTCCCTCCTCCCTCTCTCCCTCCCTTCGCGGTTGAGGAGGCGCCTGAGCGCGGGGGCATCTTCCCTTGTCTCATTGGCGGGAGGAGGAGCCGCCGCCGCTTGCGGGGAAGGTAAGCTATGGAGGAAGGGGATCGCCGCCGCCGCCACCACTTACACCACCCCCCCACTCCCCTTTCCGCGGGCAGATCCCTGCGCGCCTCCCCGCTGAGAGGAGCGGAGGCGCCGCACACGACACCGCAACTGTCGGCCGAGCGGCGGGTGAATCCGTTACGGCCCCGCCCCGCGCCAGCCGGCGGCGGGGGGAGGGGATGGCAGGGGCGGGCGGTGCGCTTGAGCGCTTCCCGCCCCCGGGCCGTCCCCGCCGGCAGGCATGTCGGGTGTGCCGGGCCCGCGGCCTGCCCGGGCCTCGGCTCGAAGCTGTCCTGCGTGAGGACAAGGTGGCTTTCCTTCCATATGCTGCCGTGCTGCCCCACTCGTCGGCCTCGGTGGGGTGGGAGGGTTGGGGAAGAGTGCTGTGGCCTGTTCTGTGGGTGCTGGGCCTGCGTGGTGTTGCGTTCCCCTGGGTTATGTTTCCCAGTCACCTGGTTTAGAAATGGCTGATAATGGAGGGTTTGCAACTTTTGCCAGAAGTTAAATTTGTATAGTCTTGGAGAGCTCTGTCCGCAAGTGTGCAGAGAAGGTGTGAAGCTTCCAGTACGTCAGGCAAGCTTGGCTTGATGGCCAGTTATGGTTTTAATGCAGAGAAAGAATACTTGGGAAACCAAGGATTGTTAACGTGTGGGAGATGGGAGGATTGCATTGTATTTCCTTGCAGAGATGAAATTTCTACTATTGGTGGATAAACAGAGAGCAATTAGCAAAGAGATTTTACTCCAGGTTATGAACTGAGTAAGGACTGTAGGCAGTTGTGTTTGTGCACAATCAGAAACCATTTGGGCTGAACTAGTGTTGAAGGATGTAAGAGCAGACATGGGGTAAGGGAAACATGGAGAAATAATGATCTTGCTGAATGTGGGGTAGGAGAGCTAATACTGTCCAGATATGAGAAATAAATGTGACAGAATGACATGGGATGTGACAGACTGTAAAGTAACAGGAAGAGATTGTGTGGATAAAAAAAAGAGTCAAGCATATCATTGCTTTGAGAAAAGAAAATTTTAAGAGCTTTTTGATGGTGTCTGCCATAGACCACAAGAGTTGGATTTGGACGAGGATATTGCTTACTGAGAGATACTATCAGAAATTATGTCCAAGGTAGATTTCTTTTTTAGATACAGATAACGGCATCATTTGGGAAGGACATATAGTGATCCAGTTGTTGTTATATACAACTGCTGTAAGCTTACCAAATAAGCACTGAATTGCTTTAGAGTTGCTCTGAGTAAGTAGTGTGAAAAATTCTGAGAAGTGGTTTATTAGTCAGCTTGTGATCTCGGATCACATTTTTAATTAGATTAAATAAGTGGAAATAACATATAGGACTAAACAGAGACAGGTTTGAAATTCTCAATTTTAGAAGGGGCCAACTTTGAAAAATCGAGAAGACTAATTAGTGATGTTAGCTGTACTGGGGTCCTGAGGGCCCTAGAGGCAAAGAAGGTATGAAGCTGGTTTATGCCAAAGGTAGAATCTATTTGGAATTTATATTAAAAAAAATGAGAAAAAGTCTATTGAAAAGAGCTTTTACCCATCTCAAAAGGGATTTTAGGAATAAAGACTAGAAAAAGGACGGATAAGCAAAGAAAAATACAGGAGATAAAGTGCAGTTCTAAAGTGAGAATTGATAAAAGTAATTCTGAGTTAGTTATAGGCAATTGGTTTTTAAAGCTTTGTCTCAGGTTTCGGCTGGGATAGAGTTAATTTTCACAAGAAGCTGGGAGGGAACACAATGAGGACAGGTGACCCAAACAAACCAAAGTGGTATTCCATACCATATGATGTCATGCTCAGTATATAACAGGGGGAGCTGGCTGGGGAGGAATCGCTGCTCGGGGATGGACTGGGCATTGGGTTCTGAGTGGTGAGCAATTGTATTGTGTATGACCTGCTTTATTATTTTATTAGCGTTGTTGTTTTTTTCCTCTTCCTTTGCTGTGCTATTAAACTGTCCTTATCCCAACCCATGAGTTTTACTTTTTTCTTCCAATTCTCCCCATCCCTTGAGGGGGGAGAAGTGAGCGAGCAGCCGCATGGTGCTCAGTTGCCATCTGGGACTAAACTACAACAGTCCTTTTTGGTGCCCAACGTGGGGCTCGAAGCATTGAGATAACAACAGATCTGACCAGAGCGTGTTAAAACAAATTTGTTACACGCATTTATTATATTAGTTAAATAGTCGCTGGTCACAATGGTGTTTTATTTGGTCACGTGGTTGTGGTATATAAACCCTTACTTGATGAATGTATTCCCTGCAGCGCTGTTTAGCACCTCTGGGAGAGGAGTCAGGAGTCTCATTTTGCTGTACTGTATAATGTTGACTTATGGTATAATAACATCACTAGTCATGAGGTTAATCTGATATTTGTATGTGGCATTGCTGTCGTGCCTGTACCTTGGATGACATCTCTCGAAATTTATTAATGATCGCACCCAATCTATGGGGAAGACAGGGGGGCTACTTTCTCCTGCTCTTTTACCTCCTGTTTTTCCTTCAGGCTGGTTACAGCAGCTTTTGAGAATTTTTTATATCCTTGGGATGTTCAAGACAGCATGCTCCTATTGCTAAGTCTCCTGAATGTGTTCCAGGTCTTGTTTAGGGTTACAAAAGCTTGTTTTAAGAATACCACCCAGAGATCTGCCCCGAGACTGGATAGTCATGAGTGACATGGCACGTGGGAGAATATGGGCAGGTGTCTAGAGAACTTCTCACCTCCAATGGCTTTGAACTTGGCTTCCAAACAACTACAGCACCCTGATGAAGTGATAGAATACTTGAAAGGAAAATGCTGTGGCTATTCCAAGGAGGCACAACTTAACTGCACTGTGCTGGGCCCTGGCCAGTATCTACCAAACACTGCTCGATATTAGGCAGCACCCTCAGGGAAAGAGAGGGAAAACAGACCAACAGACACTGTGGCTACTCCAGCCCCAGTGACAGGCATTGCAGGTGAACCAGAAAATAAACCCATGCTGGTATCAGTCACCCCCATGCAGAAGAAGAAATACACCAAAATAAATCAGTTTGCTTAGTAAAGGATGATGATGAACCTGGACCATCACAAAAACAGGAGGAAGAGGCAGAATCAGAGATAATTACCTGATCCCTATCGAGGCAAGTAGCTTGGAATTAGAGGGTAGGGAGGCCAAGCAGCTGTGATCCTTGTCTAGGGAAGGGGACATTAACAAGGTGATTGGAAAAGGGGCACAAGCCCTCAGCCTCTGGAGGCAACTTCTGTCAGGCATGAGGGAAAACTTCAACCTTCAGTGAAGATGTTGTATGCCATCCAGGCAAGTGGACCACCATGGAACGAGATATCCAGTACGTGAGGGAATTAGCCATGTGGGAGATGGTTTATTATGACCTGGACATTGCGCAGTTACCCACAGATCCTGATGAAGCCCAATGCACCCAACCCATGTGGTGGAAGTTTGTATGGAGTGCGCTATCGTCGTATGCCAATTCATTGTCAGGAATGGACTGACACCAATCCACCTTATCCCAACCCATGAGTTTTGCCTTTTTCTTCCTATTCTCCTCCCCATCCCACCGGGGGGAGGTGTGAGCAAGTGGCCGTGTGGTGCTTAGTTGCTGGCTGGGGCTAAACCATGACAAGCTGCTTTAATCACGTAAGTAAGAACAAGAATAGAAGTAAGACCACTGAGTGATAAAGTTGAGGTAAAATATCCTTGGCATCATGATGCATATAACCTGTTGCAGTTTGGAGGAGGCTACTGCAGTGGGTAGATTTAATATTAGATGCTTAAACTTATACCACAAAGAATAGCATTTTGTCTCTTAATTATTTTTTAAGAGTTGGGAAACCTCTATGTGTTATGTCTAATCCAATGCTCTTGCCACTTAACATTGGTCAGTTCCTGTATCAGAAGACTCTTAAAGAAATACCCAAATGGACAGTTACACAGTCATTTACTCATAGAGGAAGTGGGCTAACTTTTCTTTCATATACACATTGTATTTACTATTGTATCTCTCTTCTATAACATATGGTATCTTTAAATGCAGATAGCTGTAACTCTAAAAGTTTGAACTATCAAAATTCTCAGCTCCAGGTATATAATACCTGTTATGTGTGTGTGTTTATATTTTTATATGTTTATATTTTTAAAAAATATATTAAAATATACATAAGATATGCATTTATATATATATGTGTTTGATGTATATACCTAGGCAAATTCTAACTTTGTGTCAGGGAAAGATTGCACCATCCTCCCACCTGCCCAAGCGTTGCATGCTGGATTCATGGGAAGTGCTCTGACAAGTGCCCAGTGCTACAGGATAGTGTGGCTTACATCCAGATTCGTGCTGGAACCATGCTAGACATCGTCTTGAAAAAATCTCTTCTCTTGGTGACTGACCTAAGGTGTAGGCCTCTTAGCCGTAGGTAGGAGCCCTTGTCATTGACCAAGCCTCTGATGTGCAGAAAGGCTGTGCTAAAGTGAAGTAAGCAAAGAAGGTAGAAAAGTAAGTCAGGTGTGGTTTAGTAGTGCTTATGGGCTTGTTTAGGTTTTTTATGAAGGCTTAGAATGTTTTAGAAGATAGAAGAAGCTTTTAGTCTAAATGAGGCTAGAATGACCCTTCTTTGACATCTAAGGAAGTGATTAAAGGTCAAAACTGTAGAAGCTGTGAATGTTTTGTCTCTAACAGCTAGAGCAGACTGTGAGGTCAACGATCCAACAGCTAGACCTGATATATGGCTCAGTGTTTGGCTGGATCAGGTAACTGCAGACTGCTAAAAACTTAGGCTAGGTCATATCTACTTAGAGGGAGCATAGCAAAATGCATGCATTTGCACAGTGTTTTTCTGTTAATGCAGTGTAGTACTTATGATTACATCATAACAGAAGGGTTCTTCCCAGACATGCTGTTCCTATGGCATTGAACTGGTGTCAGTCAGGCTCCCACATGGAGGTGCAATGCCACCTAACACCTGAAGCTTGTACATGGTTTATTCTAAACAACTTGATGACCTGTTAGTGTTTCTTAAATTCTTAAAGCTTTAACATTTTCTGTACTAAGATTCTTGAAGTTTATAAAAATATAATAGCTGTTTCTTTCACATTTATTGCTTTATTTTGAATTATTTTACTCTGTTACATGGTTAATATTTTTAATAAAGTTCTTTTAAAAGCAAATCTTTGGAATACTTTTGTTTCCCTAAAGCTGGTTCTTTGAACTCTCATGTCAGAAGGTCAAAATGAAGAATCACTATAAGTTTCTGTTCTACCAAATCAGTTATGTAGTAACTTAAATTTTACGTAATGTTTAAAATAGGCAAGAGCTAACAATCACATCAGTTATATTTTATTATGTTTGTGTATGGATTACAGGAACTGAAGTATGTTTAGTGTTTGGCTAACAGTTCAGCAAAGAGAAAGCTTTTCAAGTTAATTTTCTGAAAATCGTGGATAGCCACATTAAAAAATGCAAACAAATGTTTTTCTTCAGCATCTCAGGTTAGATTTAGGTTACATTAGATTACTTTAGGTTAGATTTAGATACAGGAATGACATCCTGTTCCCAAGAAACTGGCTAACAAAATGTTTGATTATTTTAATACACTTCAAGGTCTGCAGATAATGCTCATCATATTTTTTTTTCTTTTACTGCAGAAGTAAACCACTAATTATGTGAAAATGATTCCAGCATCCTCCTATAATGCTTTTCAGCGCTGAAGGTAGTTCTTACATTGTTTCCATGATCTGAAACACTTGATTGCCTTCAAAAGGTATTTTTGCACTTGTAGAAAGAAGTGTAAATATTTTTAAGTGAAAATATTTTTGATTGACACTTTCTTATCAGACTTTTATAGCTGCTGACCTTGACATTTCAGTAAGTCTTATTAATGGAATAATTTTAGTATAAACTTCATTACTCTTTTTTAGTCTCTGTATTTCTGACTTTCATTAGTTTTTTATATAGTTTCTCTCTTATTAGTTGTTAGTCACTCTATTTAAATCTCTTTTTTTTTTTTCTTCAGGCAAGTAGATGGATAGCGAAAGCATTGAAATTTATTTTTTCAGAGTGACTGTAGGGTTTGTAGAATGAGAAAAGAATTTGAGGGTTTTTTTCCTTCTGCTTTAAACATTTTCCCTCTGGTGGATGATGATGCATTTTTTCAGTCACTTCCATTCTTGTTGCTCACTGGTAAACAATACACCATTCTACATCAATGATGATAATAGACAGCAATTCTAAGGGGAAAGAAGTAATTGGAATAGGAATGGGAGAAATAAAGGAACTTAATATGAGCAGTGTGTCTTACCATCATATAGGACTTTTAAAAGTCCTAGATGGTTTTCTAAGAATCAAATTAGTCAAATTGTCTTGCTGGCCCAGAACTGCAAGGTGAGTTTTTTTGGGGGTGAGGGAAAGGTGTGCCAGGAATCTACATCAGATTTTTTCAAAGCAATTTTGTCACTTAGGGCAGAAATTTCACACCAGACCCTAACACTTTAAACCATTGGACAGTTGAAAAATCATGCCCTCTGTTTTTTCCTGTCTTCTCACTTCTTTCAAAACTTTTTCCCTGATGTATTTGCTCTTTATCTTTACTGTATCTTTATCGCAGCAGTATTGAAGGATGATGCTAAGCGTGGGTAACAGAGCAGTGTTCCTGCTATCTTCCCTGCTTTTCCTGTGCCTGTGTTTTCTTTGTGTTGTTTGCATTTAACCCTTTGCTTTCATTCTTGGCAACCAGTTTCTTTTTGGGGGTGATGTTGCAGAGAAAAAAGGCCTTCATGAATAGGTTTCAAGCATCTAGCTCAAATACAGCACACTGCAAGCAGATGAAGCTCTGATAACTTCAGTGGGGTCATGCTGGAGGTCCATCCAGATGGAACTGGATGTCATGCCAAAAGAGAGGTGGTGTCTGACAAGATGTTTGTGGCTAAAGTTTTTTCTCTGGAGATTGAGACAATAAAGCTGTCTTAGCTCATTTCAATTAGAAATGACCTTGCAAGGATGTCAGTCTTTCAGAGTTTCATGGATCTAGCCTCTAACCTGCATGTAGATTTGCTCTTGCAAAAAAAAGAATAGGTTAAAAAAAAAAAAGTAGGCAGCCAGTGGAGCTTGCATCAGGAGCAGAGAAGTCACAGTCTGGTGTCAAGAAACAAGAAGGGAATGAGAGAAGACTGTGCTTTAGTTGGAGACAGCAGTTTTTCAGACAATCACTTACTGTTTCTCAAGGTCTGCAAGTTCTTGGTAATGGTAAATGCTGCATCAGTGGAAACAAGCTGAGTACTGTCAGTTTGTCGGCACTGGACGGAGTAGTGACATTTCAGTGTTTGTATGTGAAGAAGGAAGATAATTTTGAATATAGACTCATTTCTTCCTAGTAAGGGAACATGATCTGTTCAGTAGGAATAACTGACAATATTACTGTCTGTCCTCTCTTGCAAGACCACTTGGACAAGTTAGCATCATTTCATGACTACTCTGGTAGGAAACTTCGGAGAAATCAATATCAGAGAATGTTAGGTTCCTTTCTTAAAGGTGTCAGCAAGTCCCTTTTTTCTGTGACTTTTTCCTCCTAATCTTTCCTAAGCCTGTGGTTAGAGTCCTTGGGGAAGAAGCGCCAGACATACCTTTGATTCGGCAGTTGAGATTCACATATGCTCAAGTTAAGTGGGAGGAAATACTAAGTGGAGTTCTGAAAAATTTTGTTTGCTTGCCAAGTTCCTAGAGAAAGAATCTACAAGAATGTTTACATTCAACTGAGTCAGCGAACCTATTTAAATATTTAGGATTAAATGATCTTAGACTCCTAATAGAACTTATCTATTAGGGCTATTATTTGTGTTCCTTAACTCAACGTGTACTATGGAAGCATATGGACTAGGACTAGAATCAGGGTCACAACTTCAGGTTCAAGACCTAAACTCAGACTGCCACAGTATGCTGTCCAGATTCTTAAATTGTGCTTGGATTTCAGATAAGAGATTTGTGAAAGCTTAATGTAAATATTTTATATTAAAATTTGTCCTTAAAAAATGGATGTTTCCAACAATTAAGTTTTCTGCTCTAGATCTGCACTTTCGATGGTTTTTTTTTTTTGAAACACAGCTAATGAAAATGTATGTAAAGTTTTAATACATGAGAAATATTTCTTGCTTACCTTTTTACTTTCTAAAGTAAGTATTGTTTTGTTGTACTTTTTTAAGGTAGTGGGTAGCTGTTTTAAAGTAAGATTTCTTAGTAATTATAACACATGATGAACAACCCTAATAGCTTGTCTTGAAATAACCATGGTATGTTTTTCTTCGGTACCTGAAGTACTCAAATATACGTTTTTTTTTAAAAAAGATAAAAACCCATTTTTTCTTTGCTTCATTCTGTATGTACAATGGTTGTTTTTCTGTAGGGAAAATTCATATGAGTAGGCAAATATGAATCATCACTAGTATTTTAAAGGTATACAGATAAGAATGATTCTTAGGCAGGCTTAATAATTCTTAGACAAGCTTAAAATTTTTTTGTGTCTGTCTTTATTTTCAGGATCCCAGGGTGAATATGTACTCTTAAATCAATTACAGGTTTTTAAAAAGAACACCTTTGCAGATGCAGACATGTGACAATCAGGATGTACTTTTATTAGAATACATGAATTTGGATAAACTGGTATAATTTGAGCCATCCCATGTACTCCTGTAGGGCTGCTCAGGAGTAAGATGTCTATGTTTGCAGAACAGCTTGAAGAATGGAGTTGCAGGGTAATTTTCTTTTAGTTATATATAAGATAAAACATGTTATAACTTTTTACTTGTGAGGACATGCAAGTGATCTTTGTTCTTGAAAGGTTAGTGCAAAACTGTCAGCGTGTTTCTGGGACTTTGAAAAGGGAGGAGGGTGGAGCAGAATCATCTCCTGTGACCAGCCTGTAGTCAGAGTTTCACAGACATTTTTCAGTGAAAAATAAACAGATTAAACATCTGGCATTCCTCAAAGAAGATGATATGTAGAACTTTCTCACTTGTTGAGTAGAAGATGCTTGCACAGCTTCGGAGCTGCTTACTCATTTTTGCAATTTTACTGAAAATTGAGTTGCATGGCTTTATGTTAGGAAATAATTCAAGGATAGTAGAGTTCTGCATGTTTATTTGGGAAGAAACATCTGATCTGAAAATCTGTTTCTATTGATGATTCATGTTGTAGAAGTGAAGTCATTTACAGGGCTGGCAATATTTTCCGAAACAGAGTGAATATTTTAAAAATGCTCAGTACACCTGAAAAGACCCACATGTTTTTCTAACGTTGGTTTTCAGAATGGAACTGGAATATTTGAAGGGTTAAGCCAGAAATGAAAAGCTCCAACCAGTGTACTTTTTCTTTGCTGAAAGAAATGTCTTGGAAAATTACATCAGCAAGGTTCTAAATTTATTTTTACTGCAATAAGACGACACTGGAGTATTGCATTTAATAAAACTTCCTTTCCAGTCATAGTCTGATTAATTTTACTACTTGTTTTCAAAAAATGTTTTGCCCAGGCATTATTTGTTTAGGTAAGAATACAAAAGAGCAGAGTCTGTCTAACTGATCACTGTACAGTTCAATATAAAACCAAGTGACTGAGCTTTGTATTTCTTGTTTTCTCACCCCACAGAAGCAAATACTTCTGGCTTAATAGTGTCTATTGTTCCGTAAAGTATTGCTGCAGCAATATGATATGATGATTTTAACCACAGTTCTCTCTCTGCAGGGGACACAAGGACAAATCCATATGGAGGATGCATCTCCTCCTTCTCAAGGAGTCAGTGTCAAGGTCAGAGTGTGAATTTGTATTGACAATTCCATACTGCTCTACTCAAAAGGAAGAAGCTTGGTTCCATTTAGCAGTAGCTTAGTACATGCTGGTAGCTTTCAAGATAAACAGAAAACGAAAACAATGGATAGGAAAATTATACTAGTGAAAGACATGTTGCTTATGTCATCCACAAAGTATTAGAAGAACAATATATTTATTTTAATTAGGTTGAATTACTCCTTTGGCTTACAAGGCTGGTTTAATTTAGTATTAAGTTCTAAAGTTGTATGCTCCAGCCTAATGTTTCAACAACATAAAGTTGTTAGAATTAACTTTTGCAGCGCAATTTGGTGTGAAAACTTCCTCCTGGTTTTGTCTTTTATTTTCTTCGAATGCTCTGCATGTAAAACTTAGTGAAACATGATTCAGATTTTGCACTTGATGATGATGACTTTTAAGATGATCTGTATGACAGGTAAAACTGAATAACCAGCTTTCAGACTGATTGCTGAGGTCAAATGAAGAGTAGAAGTATTAGGAATTCTTGAGGCGTAACTGATACAACTTTGGGATAGGTAGCTGGACAACATGAAATCTCAAATTCTGGTCTAATTCTGTCTTTCATGACTTTGTGCAATATAATGAGAAAACTGATCGCTTATGGGACATGAATATTGGCAGGCTGATAGTTGAAACTTTTTTTTTTGTATTTTTGGGACAAAATATAATGGAGAAGTGTGGGAGGGGAGAAAATCTTGAAAGATGAGAGAATGTCTCTTACTGAGTTGAATGTAATAATTCCAAAGACAGGATTTATATTATGTATAGTTTTACCCTGATAAAGTTTGTTGTTATTTCTTTTGTAAAACGAACAAACAAAAAAACCCCCAAACAACCACAAAACCCAGTATCATAAGTGTTTCCTTGGGTGCTTTTTATAATGGTGGATTTTTTTCCTTCAGTGTATTATTCTAGTGTTAAGAAATGCTACAGTTTGGGGTTTTTTTAACCTGTTAATTATGAGGGTAGAGCATGAGTGCTTTGGAGAAGGAGGTTACAGGAAAAAAAAATTCTATTTAAGATGAATGCATTCTGACCCACTGTGCACTTGGAATTTAGAGCCCACATTTTAAAGAAACCAAGATGTTACTCCACTAAGGGAATCTGTACAATTGCAGGACACCCTGACTGTCCTTTTGAACCTCAGGCTTCACCAGTCTTGAGCAAAAGTGGGATGCAGTTTTGTTTGTGCAATTGGAAGACTAGTCTGTGATGCTTTCAGTATTCATTATCATATTTTAAAAGTGCCTAAAATCCTCCATAGAATTAATGCTAACTTCTTGACATAAAACAAATCGTTCTGCGAACAGCAGGTGAATGAGGCCTGATTCCATATGGATTCAAGTCCTTCATCTTTTATGACCCTGCTATGTGTCAGGGAGGACAGCATTTGCTAGGGTTGGCTTGGACCTACTTGCTTGCTGACTTATTTCATAACATACAAGTCTGATTGTCCAGCTGCGTACTGCCAAATGGATTGTGTCAGTGGAATCTTACTTCCCTTTCACTTGCAAATTTGGCTGAAATTGGTCAGTTATTTGGTGGGAGGAGATGAGGAAAGAACTAATGTCATCAAAACCACAGCTTTTCTTTAGGGAAGATGACCAACTCTCCTTTTCCTTCTCAGAAGTATACTATAAAGAAATGTGTGGTTAATTGCTATTTGTTTATAGATTTTAATTCAGGATTAATTTAGGGATTTTCTTCTTTAGATTCAAACATTATCTATGTTTCTGTGTACATTTTTTCATAGTAAGTGATACTAATCAAAGAACCAATAGTCTTATGACTGACATAACGTGTTTCAGACTCCAAACTAGAATTTATTCACATCTTTTTTTCAGAAAATTATATTCTAAAACAGATCATTTTGTAAGTCTGCTACTTGCTAGAAATAAACTAATGATGCAATCCTCACTGTTACGTGGTGAACTACGTCATGCCTGTGATATGCAAATTCTGTTCTTGTTTACCTTCTGATGTGGCAAGTAATACTGCTTTTCTTTCATGTCCAGAGCCTGTTTTAATTTCAGTAAAGAAACTCGATCCATGCTCCATGCAAAATTTCCTATTAAATTTTTATACTGCAACATTTTTCTGATTTATGCTGTACTAACGCAGTAGAAATGTTGCGTGAGATTCAGACATTAGCTTGACTAGTTTTAATGTCTGGAGAGATCTTTTTTCCTTTAACTAGTCATTTGTCCTTGGCTAAGCTGGAAAAAGCTTAATTATATTTTTTTATTTTATTATATGTCTAATTACATAAAATGCAAATATTCTTAGGAAGTTCCCAAAGATTCAACAATTGTTGAAACACAGAAGTAAATTTCAGAAGTAAAGGAGAAAGGAAAAAGTTTCTCAAGTTTTCTCAAGTTTCTATTTTCAATGTATGAAAACAATTGTGTACATTTTTCAAAGATAAATATATTCTTGGGCAGATTTTTTGTGGCTTCTTCTCTTAACAGTAATTTTAGCACCAGAGGAAAAAACACAAATTATTTTCAATTTTTGAATGTATGCTTTACACTTTATGTTAGAATCCTCTACATTGAATTCAATAAGCTAGCAGTTATGTTGCATGAATATAGTGAAAATATGAATCATATTATAGTTTATTTGTTATTTTAATGTTTTCCCTCCAAGTATTGTTCTAGAATTAAAATAGTGGTTTGTGGTTGAGAAAGGAGATGGTGGTGTTTCTCTAAATTTAATCCTTTTTACTGTGCAAAGGTATACATTTCTCTCTGTCTAGGTATTTGATGTAATTTTTTATAATATCAGGTCTTGGAGGCAACATTATTGTCAGCCCTGAAGATGCTGGATGTTGGGAAATGGCCAATTTTTTCTCTCTGTTCCCAAGAGGAGCTCAAGTTAATTCGTCAAGCCTGTGTATTTGGCAGTGCTGGTAATGAAGTATTGTATGCAACTGAAAATGACGAGGTAAGTGTCCAAGAGTTTGTATGAACATGACATATTTAGTCATTTATGTATCAAGTTATTCTGAAAGCCAGTACTGTGATAGTATACCTAGAAAAAGTTGCATGCAAAAATGCCTGATCATTTTGATTGCTACTAAAACATTTTCAATTCAAATTAATGGCTTCTTACCAGAATCAGAGGATAAAGAGAAGATGGAGTTAGACATTTGTTAGAGGTGCGTAGTGACAGGGTGAGAGGCAATGGACACAAGAAAGATGAAATGTGGAAAATTCTGATTCAGTATTAGGAAAAAGAATTTACTATGAGAGTGATTAAATCATAGAAGGGTTGTGAGATCTTTTCATTGGAGCTGTTCAGGACTTGACTGACATGGCCTTGAGTCAACTGATCTATTTAGACCTTTGCTGAGCAAGAGTTTGGACTAGTTGACCTTTGGAGGTCCTCCATTCCAACCTAAATTATGATTCTTTGATTCTCTTATAACAGGTTTTTGTGCTTGGCATGAACTGCAGTGGGTGTTTGGGAACAGGTGACATGCAAAGCACTATTGAACCAAGGAGGTTAGATTCTCTATGTGGCAAAAAGATAGCCTGTCTGAGTTATGGAAGTGGCCCTCATGTTGTTCTTGCTACAGAAGGTAAAGTATGATCTGAATATTGCTCTTTCAGATATGCCCACTTTAATTAGTCCAGCAGGTGTGAAAAAGATCTGTGCTGGTTATGTAAGAGAGGAATTGGGATAGTCATTCTGGGCTATCAGGTCCAACATATTTTCATTGGTGAACATGACATGTTTGCTAGCTGTGTTCATAGCTGTTTCTTTTCAAAAGTTTTTCAAGCTCTGCTTTGATCTTGTTATTACTTTTGGAAGTTTGGAGTTTTTTACTTTGCAGTTAAGTTTGAAACTTCTGATTGCTTTTTAAATGCGTTAGTGGCTACATTATGCCCATATGTTCTTGTGCCAACATTGTCCTTTAGCTAAAATGCATCTTTTCCCTCCTGTACCTATTGGATGTGCTTTAAAGACCAGTTATATTGCCTCTCAGCCTTTTGCTTTCTGTTGAGTCATTGACACTATTATCCACACCATGCTAGTGGCCCTTCTGTTCATAATCAAGTACGTTATTCTTGAAGACAAATGACTAATACTGTGTTCCCAGTGAGGTTCTGTTAGAACCTGACTGATGATGTTAAAATTTGTCTCTCTCCATTAATGAGAAGAAATCTTTTTGAGTTGTCTAGATTAAGATGACTAAAGGTGGGTGAGGGGAATTACATTGTAAATATGCGACTTCTTTATATTCAATTGCATTCCACTATTTTCTCCAGTCTTCAAGGTAAACTGTTCTGGATGCTGTTTTTATATGTCTCTGTATTCTTCTGAGCTTTGTTGCTGGCAGATCTCACTGATGCAGTCATACTCCTTGCCCAGATAATGAACTGAAGTATTGTAAAAGAGTAGGTCCAGAACTGATCCTTGATGATTTTTACTCATAACTGCATTCACATGAATAACTTCCATTCAGCACAGCCTCTTCTAATCTGCCTTTCAGATGACCCTTATGTATTTCAAATTCTCGTGTTAATTACTGTCATTTCCAGTTTATGTTGCATGTTTTTATGTGGCTGTTTCATCTGTTTACTGACATTTGTATTCTCGTGTTGGTGAAAGGAAGAGAAGGTTGGTTGCTTTTGACAGGATAAAGTCATTGGGTTTAACCTGTTATTGTAGAGAAATATTGGTTTAGTATAGTACATTTTGCCTTTGTAGTTCTGAGGGAACCCTTCTTAGGGTTAAGGAGTTTCACAATCTCTTTAGAAATCTGATGGAGTTGTATGTCAAACCTAGCTCTCCTGCAATAACAGTGTAATTTATGTATGTGATGATGATGATAGACAAGAGGAATGTAGAACAGCAATTCTTCAAGTCCTGCACTACTGTAACTGGAGAATACTTGATCTAAAACAGGTGAAAGAAAACGTGTACAAAAAGGTGTTAACTTTATGGATAACGGACCAATATATGTACATTAAAGAGAATCAGAAATACCTGGTAATACTGTACTCTACTGATTGTAAATGCTTGGCAACTGCAAAAAGTGATGATCTTCATGTTTCCCTTAAACAGCAGCATTTTTCTATTGCCAGTTGGAGACAGAATTTTGCACTAGGTGAACCATTGGACACCCAGTCAGGCATTTCTTGCATTCATAATTTTACTAGCTTTCTCAAAATACAGGACATGAATAGCATGTTTAAATAATAGTATGTTTATTAATAAGTAATAATAAGTTTTTTCTTACAAGCATCTTCATGTATATTATAAAGGAATGAAAGCCTGTTGTTTGAATTTTCCAAAGTGGGAAACAGCACTAGGGCATAGAGAAGAAATTTTGATTGATTGTCAGTAACAAAGAAATTGAAATGGGGACTCTTGACTCTCATTTCATCCTTTTCTCTTCTGTATTGCACTGTCTCCTTTTTTTTAGCTATATGATTTCCTTTACTAAGATTATGGTGATACTATCCTTTTGGATTTGTGATCAACGTTATGTTAAGGTGGCATTGGTATGTCCATGGGCTTAAGAGCCCCAAAGGACACATATATATAAAACACATACTTAAAAATGTATATTGTTATTGAATTTGACTTTTCAGTTTGTAATTTTATGTCGTGTACTCATTGGAAAAATAGAGTTTTTAAACCAGCTTTTTACATTTTTATTATAGAAGGAGAAGTGTATACATGGGGCCATAATGCTTATAGTCAGTTGGGCAATGGTACAACAAATCATGGTTTCGTTCCCTGTCAAGTCTCTACTAACTTGGTGAACAAGAAAGTCATTGAAGTTGCCTGTGGCTCTCATCATTCTATGGTGTTAACATCTGACGGAGAGGTGAGAATAGCTGGAATAAATCTCTCTTTTCTCTTAATGAAATTCATGTATGAGAGAAAAAGGAAAACATTCTGCACCTAGGCCACTAGACTTTGCTTCTTGCTATCCTCACATTGCTGATACAACACAAATATTTGATAAAAATGGAAATGTAGAACATTGATTTTTGTGCCACGTCTGCTTGTAGTAAGAAATTATAATTTCTTTGTAGAGGGCAGCCAGTTCCTTCCTATGCTATACTGTAGTGTAAATGCTTAATGGTGCTAAAGCTGACATTAATATACATCACATTTGTGTAAGGAGTTCTACCCACCTAAGTATAAAGTTTTCTGTCATTTACTTTGAGGTGCCATTTGTGTCCAGTTAGCCATTCTACTTTGGCTTCTGGAAAACTAGCAATGAATTCTTCCAGCATTAATGCAACTGTCATCTTGCCTCTTACCTTTGATTGGAGGAATGTGAGAGAATGGGATATATAAATATTATGAGTGGCATGTTTTTGATAAAAACGATTAAATTGTAAACCCATGTGTCTGCCTAGATCTTTAAAAAAATATATCCACTTGAACTCAAAATACAATTTTTTTTATGCGTATAACTTTTTTTTCTTGCTTGAATATGTACTTTGAACTATATGTTATATAGCCTTCTTTTATGACAATTCTCTTACAACAGGTGTACACGTGGGGTTATAATAACTCAGGCCAAGTTGGATCTGGTTCAACAGCTAATCAACCAATTCCTCGAAGAGTTACCAGCTGCCTACAAAATAAAATAGTAGTTAATATAGCTTGTGGACAGATGTGCTCTATGGCTGTGGTGGAAAATGGAGAGGTAAGAAACTTTAAGTAATTTTCTGGCTGAATTTTATTTTATGTAGTATCATGGGATGTAGATCATTTCAAACTTGTCAGTAATGAGCTACTACTCAGAAAACAAGTATACCTTTCCAGACTCTCTCAAATCTACCTGCTTATACTGCTTATAAAAACCTTTGTCATAAATTGTCCTGCACATTCTGATGTACTTAAGCACATCTTTCTATCCATGCTGATTATGGTTTCCCCTTTAGAAAGGAGGTAGAGTGGAACAGGGAAAACTGTTCACTAACATTTGGTTTATGGCTTTTTGGTTTATGAGATTACTCATAAAATTTAGCAGCTATTATTTTGTATCAGCTATTGAAGTTGGCTTTGAATTGAAGGAATTCAAGTATCAAATTTCAAATTTACTTGAAAATACAGTTCTGAAGTAAAAATAGCATTGTGAAGGTAGGGAGATCTTTACAAATTCGGGGATTAAATCATATTGAATCCATATGTGTATGCTTAGCATTTCATGCTAGCTCATTTTCTCCATGTAAAAATAACTCAGTTTGTATCACTGATTTACTGATTTTTAGAGCTGGTATTACATTCTAGCAAAAATGAAAGTGCTGATTAATATATTACCCCACCAGTGTCTTTAGCATTCAGGGAGAAATAAATTATTGTCTATACTAGAGTCTTAAGTGTCAAGAATGTGAGAATAATCAGTGAATGCTATTTTAATTTTCAGTACTCATATAGCACACTGCATCTCAAGAGAAAACAGAAGATAAAAGTACATTGCATATATATATGTTCTACTGCAGTACCCCTTGAATCCCTCTTACATATTTTTATTCTCATTGCAAGGATACAAAAAGGTTGTAGTGTTCTTGTTGTTTTAGTTCATGAGAGCTGAAGGTTTTGGGCAGCCTACATACTCTCTAGCTCCATTGTTCCAAGCATTTCAGTTTAGACCTAAGCAGTTGTTGACTGTTTGAAGTAGAACATATGTCACTGAAATGATCAGAGCTTAGTATTTTCCCTTTTTCTTATGTTCAGCATAAAGCTGCTAACAGCCTACTCAAACTGTTGTGCATAGCTTCCAGTTTATACTTGTTTTAGTGTGTTTTCTTTTCTGTTAGAGGATTTTTGAATGAGAAATTAGCTCTTTGACAAAGGGAAGTATTCATGCTGAATTTGCTCCGTGCTGGCAAACAGTGATATGAATCACTTATTTTCTACTCCTCATATTAAAATATTGTATTCTTACATAATCTAACTCTTAAAGAGCAACATGAATGTGGAGGTTTAGAATTTTGGAGGAGCACGCAGTTGGTATTTTAAACAGAAGCAGCATCCAAAATTTCTGATGCAGGAAAACATACGTGTGTGTATACATATATATGTATGTATCCTTAGGTGGGGGGGTCAGGCAATATTAAAAAAAATTGTTATTGTAACTCTTTCAATAGAAGTAGATAGCAGCAAACAGTTAAAATCCCTGTCCCTGTTTTTAAGGTCTATGTCTGGGGTTACAATGGTAATGGCCAGCTTGGACTGGGCAGCAGCGGCAATCAGCCAACACCGTGCCGAATAGCAGCTTTGCAAGGCATTCGTGTGCAGCGGGTATGTGTGTGATGCTCCATGTCAAATTCTTTATGAACAACTGAAAATATGCTAGGACATATTCTACATTTATAGGAGATAATCCTTTATCTCTTTGTTTAAAGTGCGATTTATCAGAATAAAAACATGTATCTTAAAATGGACCTCTGTGGAGTTCAGTGGGAATTTTGCCATTGACTTGAGTGAGGTCAGGATTTTACTTAAAGAGAACTAGGGCATTAGAAATGTTTGGTCTTTTTTTTTTTTTCTTTCCTGTGAAAATTAAAAAAAAAATCCTATTATTTTAGTAAATAAGAGAGTCTTCTTAGGCTACCCTGTTCTTCATTAACCCCTGTCCTCTTTTCTGGGAAAATGCTGCAGTTTAGCGTTTTGTCTTCCTAGCAGACTGAATATTACTTTTAGAATTGACTCCCACCATAGTGACTAACTGGTGTTTGGAATCTGAACAAATTGTCTCCAGCTGCTTTTGGTCAACAGTTGGTATGATTCCATGGTTGGTCTTGATCTTGGGTGGTTATTACACTTTACCAAATAACTGGGCTGCCATCAGTGTAACTAGCAAACTGATAACTTCTTTTTATTTTATAAAATTTATATTTTAAGTAACTGAAGAACTGATACTGAAAGTTTTAAATGGATTTATCCAAAATAGAGGATACTGTCAGGAAAATGACACATTCTGCTAGAAAACATTGGTCTTGCAAACCAGTGAAAATTTACAACAGTTTTGAACTTTGGACCATATTTATTACATTTACTCAAGGAAGTTAGGGATTTTTAAAATCTTTTAAATTAAACTGATTTAATTACGTAGTTTTCCATTCAGTTCCTAGGATGTAGACAGTAGCTTGGCTGGTAACAATTGCTGTTGGAGAATAATGTAGTAAAGTGAATATTATTTTCCCCTGTATTTATTCTCCTATTTAGAGAATATGAGACTTAGATCCTATTTCAGTCCACTTCATTTGCTTGATATCGATTAATACCAAGTTGTAGGCCTCCAATCAGTAAATAACTTAAGGATTTTTTTCATTTAAAGCACATCACATGCTTCGTGGATGGCAGTGAACTACGTGTAGTTATGGTACAATCTGGCAATGCTTTGCAGATTATATAAAGATGCATGAGCTAGATTTGAACAACGTAAATTGGTTATTGATAGCCATCTAGCTACAATAGTGTACATTAACTCATGCAAAGCAAGACTGTTGCTGGTAATGTTGCCACTGTCTATCTGTATGTGGGGCATGTGCTGCATATATAGATTGTAAAGTGTGTATTCAAGCAACATTATGCAAGGTGCCTGAGGCGGCAGCTCAGCAGGACCGAGTGGGTTTCCACAAGAGAGTATGAGCTGACACATTTGCATGCTGCCATCAAGATGGAGAGTTTCATCTCTTCCCTGTCTTTACTGGCTGGCTGCTCCTGTTGGTTACCTTGTGTGGGCACCAGTGGTCCTCAGGCCCAGCTCTGGAGAGTTTCCTTCCAGTTATGTAAGTTATCCCAGCGGAGGGTCTGGTGAGCACAAGAGCTGGCACAGGGAGGGGGCAGTTTTGTGTGGCTGGCAAGCAGGGAAGTGAGGAGTAGATAGCTTACCACAGGTGAGGTCTTCCTATTCATGTTGGAGCAGTTGCCCATAGAGCAAGGTCAGCGCAATATAGACGATCTGCCTTTTTCTGCATTTTTTTTCCTGCATGCTGATCATATTTGTCATATAGCTTTCTTACTTTCTCAATTTCTAGCTATTATTTCGCTGTACTCTTGAAATTATCTGGCAGAGTTCCTCACTGATACATTTTTTCCTCAAAGTCACCTCATCTACTTTGCTTCCCTTTTTAATAAACTTATCTGTATTTGTAATTTTTGTAATTTTTACACCGGTATAGAATCAATAACGTTATAGCATAACGTGTATCTATCTGTATTGACTTACTGTTACATAAAAATGAGATTTTTCTTTTTATTATTCCTTATAGGTTGCCTGTGGCTATGCACATACATTAGTGCTAACAGATGAAGGTCAGATTTATGCCTGGGGCGCCAATTCATACGGCCAGTTAGGTACTGGGAATAAAAGTAACGCGTCTTACCCCACAACAGTTGTTGTGGATAAGGACAGGTAATACTTACAGTCTTGCAGTCAGACATTAGTTGGCATACTCTAAGAAGAGCTACAGAAAATTATGGCATTTTTAATCTATTTTTTGGAAGAAAAACCCTATAATTTTTTGCAATGGTTCTTCTGCTAAATGTGAACAGAATTTTTACTGAAAGTGCTTGAATCTACCCCAAAACCATCCTTGTGAAAGAGAAACTGAATGTTCTGAGCCTGCATGTGCTATTTTCTGCTTCGGCTCACACTGTACTTTATAGGCCTTAATTGCAATTTCTCTTCAGTGGTGTAGTTTCATTGTTTGAAGTGAATGATAAAAGCTTTATTGTCTCTGAATATAAATTGTATTTTAATATACTACTTTTGACAAGAAGTACACACAGAAAATGTGAAGAGTAGACATTTGCAATTCGTGATATTTCTGCTATTAAATCCGGCTCATAACCCAGGAGAGAGAGAAAGGGAGGAGTACTGGTATTGTTGCCTGAAAATTAAGCTTAGATTTTTACAAGTTAAATATTTTCCTGTAAGTTCTTGATGGGTAGTGGGGCCATTTTTTCTATTGCTAATGTAAAGCCATGTATATATGTGGCCAGAAATTTGAATCTATTCCTTACTACTGAGGTCTTGATTTTGGCCTCCTGGTGTGAATAATAAGAAAAGTGAGATGTTCCTCTTAGACTTGTATCTGTGTACATTATTGTTAAGGAAGAGGCAACTCCTCTCTGGTGATGAGACATGACCTGTTTTTTATCATTGCTATTTCTTTATGTGTGTGTTGTGCTTTTGCCGTAACCAAATTTTTTCCAGACACTTTGGCTGCAGTTAAAATGTTACCACATTTCAGTACAAGTTTTAATGTTGTATGCTGCCTTTCCCTTTTGTGGACAGAATATGCATTCCTGGTGTCAGTGAGAATATTGCCTCACTAAAGTTTGCAAGATTTGTACATACAGCTTTAAACAAGTTGTTTCCCAGCTATTTTCCCCAGGCAGCTGGGAAAACAAGTAAACAAGCAGTAGCTCAGACTGCAAAACAGTGGGTTGTGTAATGTTGTACACAGTGGGAGTTTTGAAATCCTGAATCAACTTTAGGATTAGTGAGATAGTCTAACATAGCTAAAATACACTTAGAAACAGCTTTTAGTGCTGTTTGCTTCTGATTTTTAATTTTCAAAGGGAAAGTCCATTAAATGTAAGTAATAATAATTGTATAAGTAATGATACTTCAGTATTTTAATTAAAAGAAATACGTTTAAATTGTTGGTTTATAACTGTTACCAATAAGCAAGCAGGAAAAAGTTTTTCATTAACTTTCAATTATAAGCCAAATTAAATTCTTTCTTTTTTTTTTTGTTTTTTGAGAGTCCTGCTCATTTCCTCCTTCATCTTCTCCAAGTACACATTCTCTACAGCTTAATGTAGCCACTCACCTCACTGCCAAGCACCACCAAGGACATTTGGAGACTTGAAACTCGTCATAGCTTTGTTTGAGGGAGCCGAAGGGATCAGTAGAGCATGTGCTGCAGCAGTTATACCAGTGTCTTCTCACTCCCAAGATGCTTATTCACTGAGAGACTTTCTCAGTGCACGCTATTTGAAGAAACATTGATAGCCCTTTTAATTTTGCTCTGTATGATCGGAAAACATTCTTGCAATTGGAAGCCCATGCATGCTTACAAATATGTTTTGGACCAGAGAAAGCCAGGAGGTAGTGAGCTGCTTCACTGCATTTTGTTCTTATGAGAGTGACTTGCTTTTTTTCTTTGTTTGCTTGTAAATTCAGAGTTATAGAGATTGCAGCCTGTCACTCTGCTCACACGTCGGCTGCCAAGACCCAGAGCGGCCAGGTGTACATGTGGGGCCAATGCCGTGGGCAGTCAGTGATCCTTCCCCACCTCACTCACTTTGCCTGCACTGACGATGTGTTTGCTTGCTTTGCTACCCCTGCCGTTATGTGGCGTCTTCTGTCAGTAGGTGAGCTTAAATATTTTTTGCTTTGACGTCTTCTAAATAGAATCATTAGTGCATAAAACAGTGCCTGTATTTTAAGCCTAAACTTAGTTTGTTGTACAAATTTATACTGGGAAGCATAATTATCATCATATATTACATATATGTAAATGGTAATATGGAATTATAAAAATTGCTGAGGCCTGATGGCAGTGCTAAATGATTGTTTTATTGATGTGATTTATTTCTGTGGGAAAGTGCCTTGGGTTTGGGGAGGGGGTTTTTTGTGTAACCACTGAATGTTACTGTAGAATGGCCACGGGTGGAGAAGCCGAGTTTGAATTTGGAGACTTCAGGGAGCCATGCAGAATGTTTAGGAACCCTGAAGCTTTCTTTGATGTCCTTAAGTAGACTACTAAGAACTGACAGAACCAAATTCCCATGTTCAGAATTGGCCACAGGCACTTTAGAGTTTCATCACAAGTGATCATGACCTGGGCTTCTGAAGAGACAAGTTGCTGGATATGGGATATTTGATTATCATTAAGGTCTGTCTTGCTGGCCTTGACTAGAAAGAGTTAAGTATATAGTATTGTCTAACAGAGAGCTCATTCTTCAGCTACAAATTCAA
The DNA here is from genome assembly GCF_028858705.1 of Grus americana. Classification (NCBI taxonomy): domain Eukaryota; kingdom Metazoa; phylum Chordata; class Aves; order Gruiformes; family Gruidae; genus Grus; species Grus americana. The sequence goes on along the minus strand of NC_072852.1, from coordinate 188,375,809 downwards.
TTCCATATTGGTTGCTAATAAAGTTGCTGGCTTTGCTGACCTAATCAAAGATGAGACTCTTGGGGATGTCTGTAGGTGTCATCTGGGAGTTTAAGCTAAAAGCTAGAATGCAGCAACTTATTAATTTGTAATTTGAACTGTACTGAGTCCATCATGCTTCCATTCCACTTCTGTGCTGCCTTTGTAATTGCTTTTGTGTTGCTCTATGCTTTTGTCTGACAATTGTAGAACACTCTTTGCTCCCTTGGTGCCTGCTGGATGCCAAAGTAAGGCAATTCTGTTAAGAGTACTCATCTTTCGGCTTTGAGAGACTAGAGGATTAAATGGAGAGTCCTGTTCTCAGGAAACTGCTTTGTCAACATTCATGTTTTAGGGCACAGTCCAAAGACCCCCATATTCTCTAGATTGAAGCAGTTGTGCTTTCTAGGGTGACTTGTTCAGAACGGAAAGATATATGCTTTATTACTGTGGAAATTCATAATATTCCTCATATTTGCCTACTACTAATTAGATGTAAATTGTGCTACCGCACTAAAATCCCATGCAATGGGGTGGTTCATTCCATGTAAATATGTGTTTGTCAGTTTTAAGTTTTACATAAAAGTATCTGTGGTGTGTTCAGATTTTTCTTCCATAAGAATTGGTTATTTTATGAAGGAAATGGGACATTATTAGTATATGTAGCTTAATCATAAATTCAGTTATAGGTATCTTCTTATGTACATTAGCAGGGTTCTGGGGCTCTTCAGCTTCCATTTCTTCTTGCCCGGTTAAAATTTTACTTCATGCTATCAGAATTTTCCTTCCTCTTTTTCTCTTGCCTTTTCTTCTCAGTTTAGTGCAGAGTATTGAGGAATTTTTCAAAAGAGAGTGGAGGAAGGCAAGAAGCAAAAACTGTCTCTTTCCTTATTTTGTTCCTCACAGAGAAGGCAACTGCTTGAGTGAGACTGAAACTGTCTGCTACAGTTTTTCAGTGCTCATTTCTGCAAATTCACCTTTTATTATTTTCTTTACAACTGCTGTTTTAGGTCAGCTAAAAGACTCAAGTGGGATTATATATGATCATTCATGTAATTATCATCTTTATGCTGAAGACTTGCAAGTAACCCATTTATTAATAAGCATGTTGCTCATTAATACTCATAGGTATTCACTCTCTTAACACAGCGCGGTTAAGACTACATTCGTAAGTATTTCCCAACACATCTTTTATCCCCACCTTCATTGTCACTGTGAACAATACATCGAGCCTCCTTGCACTGCTTCACACCTTGGGAGTCCTTTTTGACTGTAGGAGCTCCTTTTATTTTTGGTTTTTGACCTTGACTTCTTGGTCCCTTTAGAAAGAATGTTGCAACACTGTAGCAACATTGTACCAAAGCATGAGACAAAACCTTACAGGAGGAAAAGGTTATTTTATTTTTAAACAAAAAGTAATTCTGGATGCACTTTCAAACCCACATTCTCCTATGTGCTGAGTGTCTGTCCAGCATTCCAGCACTAAAATGTGTATTGAGGTGATCTGAGCAGGGTTCCTTGTGATCACACTGGATAAAGGATGCTGGCTATCAGACCCTCATCATGTCTCCTGGATTCCTTTTAGTTAGGTGACTCTGTGCTCGTTTCAGATTTGCCTTTTTGCATGCTGTAGGAGCCAAGAGTGACTAGGCTTTTCATTCTGTCCCACCTTGGCCAGTCGTCGGGAGTGACTCACTGTTGTTTGTCTTCTGATCTACATGTGGTGAGAATCATCAGGCAGCTGCATCCTATGATCTTAACATCTACTGGACTAGGTGCCACAGACATCTGCCACGCTTACAGTCGTTCTCCATCTGTTGTATTCTGGTGCTTCCGCACCCAGGCATTCCCATGCATGCCCCGTTTGTGGCAGTTCTAACTTTTCTGTTACAATTCTTAGCACTGACTGCTAAGGAGTTTTCTTAGCTTTGTGCCTTGTCAGTCTGAACTGCCTCTTCATTTCCTTCCTCTGGTTCCCCCTTCATGGCTCTAACCAATAAAAGCACCTATTTTCCCTCTTATAATGTCATAACTGACCTCACTATATTCAGTTTACCTCTTCTGGCTATAGAAGTCATCTGGAGATGTTTATTGGTGGACATCTGAGTTGCCAGTTAACTTTGAAGAAAAGCTTCAGTTTTGCATTGGTTGTTAAAATTATTACTTATTTGTATAGCAGAGGTCTGAATAAACAAACCACATTGTACAAAATAAGAACTAACAAAGTATTTTACAGTATCATTATTTCAGAAGGATTTTTAATTATCATTGCATTGGATTTCTCCCCCCTCCCCAATCCTTATACCTGTAATCCAACACACTTTGATAATTATTGCCCTAATTGAGTATACCTGAACATAAGTGACATTCTCTAAATGAAATGAAAAATAATTGTGCTAAATAAAGTGTAACAATATCAAACTATGTGTGTTAAGTTTTTTCTAGAGCTTGTGGTGAAGGTCTTTCCATTTCCAGCAGAATACCATTCTTATTTTTAACTTGGTAGGTTACAGGACCTAGTATTTATGTAATTTTCTATAGAGAACAGCTTATTTACTGTCCCACAAAATTTGTATAAACCAATAATGTGTATTTATATGGTAAGAAGACAAAATGTTTTCTGGATTAAGAATGAGGTTTGAGGGGTTTAATTTTTTAACAGTATTAAAGAAGATAGTTCTCTGAGTCTACCAAATATGATGGAGATTTGGAACAGTTCAGGAGATAATAATTTGTATGCGGACAATGGATGACTTTTCAAGGCTGTCTGGTAACTTTATAATGCAAGCGTCACGTGCACTGTGGGATATGCCTACATGGGATGCAAACAGGAATATGCAGGCATTCACACTGAGTAACACTGTAAGTCTAGGGAAAACACTTTTTGAATAGGCTTTGTTGGTATTTACCTTTAGGGATATTGTACTAGGCAGTTTCACTGCAACCAGTATGTTGGTTATGTAATAGCTTTATTTCTGCTGTAAGATAATATCTCCTCATGGGAGTATTTTAGAAAATCTTATTGTGATTTTTTTATTGACCTTTTGGATATCTTATAATAACTAATACTTTTCGCTTAGAATAATTCACTCAGTAATGACTAATAGCATTTGCTATCAGACGCGGCATCAAACTTCTAAGGCTGTGTTATTTTTTTTTTTTTTCTGACCTTATATACATGAGTTAGAGGAGCGGGACTAACTTTTTTTTAATAGCGATATTGTTTAGAGTAGGAAACTAGCAAGGACTGAAGAAAGCTGCCCTGTATTTGCTTTTCTGGGTGTTTGTACTGAACAAATAGTCTGCTGGGTTTTTTTACTAGGCTTAAAGAGATGCCGTATTTATTAAGATTGTTAATTGCTTACAGATACCCAGGATGTTATCATGAGAGTTACTTGTATTACTATTAATTCCCCTTCTTATTCTAGAGCCTGATGACCATCTAACAGTAGCCCAGTCACTAAAGAAGGAATTTGACAACCCTGAAACTGCAGACCTGAAGTTTCTAGTGGACGGAAAATACATTCATGTTCATAAAGTTCTTCTCAAAATTAGGTAAGGCACAAACTAGAGTTGTAATAGAAATGAAACTGTATAGACTAGTCCACTGTGCTGAGTAATTACTGTTCAAAATTCTTGACTTAATCTTACAAACTCTCTTTTCTCTCAGCCATGGGATTCATCTGCTGTTCTTCGCTGTTACTTTCTTTCTCCTCATTTCCTCGCTTCTTGGAATTACCAATCATACTGCTTACTGCCAGCCTCCTCATCACTTCCCTCCATCTGACGTGTATCTTCCTTCATTCTACCTAAACAGCCTTGACCCTGTTTTCTGATAACCTTTTTCTGCTGCCTTCCCAGTAGTTTGAATCAGTTTTTCCTCCTTTACATGCTTGGCTTCCTCCACTGGGATGATTTGAGGGTTTTGTGTTTATTCTTGCCTTTCTTTCCTTCCACAGGACACTTCAGTTGTTTCAGCAACTTCTGTAGCTGCTCTTCAGATTATCTTTTTTTTCCCTTTTTTGTCAGATTTCTTATCCTACTTGTTTTAAATCTTCTTATCAGTGAATTTGAATTTTAAGCTAGTTTTTGTTTTTACAGCTTTTCGCAAGTTAACACCACTTTACAGTGAGATTTGACATACACAAATCTACAGAATGATCACATAGTTATTAACATGCAGAGATTAGTTTGTTATTGCTGATGCAATTTCTACTAAGATATTCTAGAAACACTGCTTTAGATCTCTTCTGTCTGGCTAACTGCTTCTGCTCCATCCTCCTTATTGTTAGAATAGTTTTTTTCTCTTCGCTATTTTCTTTCTCAAAGTGCTTGACTATCTCATTCTGCTTATCACCACTTTTGTTGTCCTACTTTCGCTCCTGAGTGCCTACCATAGGACATGGTAGAAGTGGAGCCTACAATAAGCTGTTAATAACAGAAATAAAGGAAAATTCTGAATTATATATATATATAAGGCTTAAAGGAATTAACATGTTCAAATCATCTAGCTAGAGTTTGTGGTTGTGTATTTAGTCTGTTATGACTGATTTTTTTTTTTTACCAACTTCTTGCTGCAGCTTATCTTTCAAGCTTAATTCTTTACAGTATACAGTCTTTGTTCATGTTTTGTAGGTGTGAACATTTTCGTTCCATACTGAATAATGATGATGAAATTATAGAAATGAGTGAATTTTCTTATCCTGTTTACCGTGCCTTCCTGGAATACCTGTATACAGACAACATTAGGCTCCCTCCTGAAGATGCAATAGGTATTTACCATAAGTGGAAATAGCTCTAGGTTACTGTTTCTGAAAAGTTCAATTTGTGTTTCATAACAGGATGAGGAAATCAGGGATTGTTAATTCTGGTTTTATTAGCACTTAAATCTGGAGTTTGGCATGTGTTAGGAAGAAGGGATGCAGCAGCAGGAAACATGCCTGAGAGGATGAGTGCTGGGGATGCAGTAAGATCAAAGATACAAAATGTTCAGAAAGAACTCATTGTTTCTCATATTAAGAACTTCTTTTTTTTTCCTTAAAAAGGCACTAATGCCATCCTAAAACTTGTCAGTTTGAGTAGCTGTGGTCATTTGATCATAAATGAAAAGGGAGCTGCTCCCCACATGAATTTAAGAGGATGTAAGTCACTAATTGATGCCTACAATGAGATATAATACAGTGAACAAGACGACAGAACACTTGCGTAGTAATAAAAGGCTCCCTTTTTGATATGTCTTCTAAGGACCTTTAAAAATGCACACATCATCTATGGGGAAAAAAAAATAGAACAAGCCTTTGACTAGTTCACCCTAAAACAATAGGGTAATTGATTAATTTGTTAATTAGTATGTTTTGCACCAGGATAGTTAAAGCTGTGTGAATTTTCACAGGACTTCTAGATTTGGCAACACTGTATAGAGAAAACAGATTGAAAAAGCTTTGCCAGCAAACAATCAAACAAGGTATTTCTGAAGAGAATGCCATTGCTCTTCTTTCCGCCGCTGTCAAATATGAAGCTCAGGTAAGGAGAACTTCTTTTCAGGCAAACAGTTGTTTTCTGAGAATTAAACTGTTTATATTAAACATAACTGCATTTAACTGATGAGGCATGATTACTGCAGTTTCCCTTTCTGGCTTCCCAGACATTGTTTTCCCCTTTTTGAGCTATAAAAAAATGCAGCTACTGGTGTTTTTTTCCTGGCCTTTTGGCTTGCACCTGTGAGTCAGGATTCTTAATCTGCTTCCTGCCTTGTCGTCTGGCATGCAAATGTCTCGCTGCCCCTTACTACTCCACCTTTGGATTTTACATTACCTGTTCACTTCCGGGTGAACTTCCTGAGTTCTGCGGGTGTCTGGTACAGTCATTCTGGTACCGCCTTTTCCCTGTAAAGTCCCTCCCTATTTACACTTGTGCTTATATAAAAAAATCCACTTTTGCCATGTTGTTTACCATGAATCGCGCTGGCATGCAACAAATTACTTATTGTTATTCCTCTCCCTGTATCCTGTCATCTGGTCTGTCCTTGGCTCTGGAATGTTTCACTAGCACTCAACCTGTTATCAGCAGTACTGCAAGAGCTTTTTTTGTAAACAAATACTTTCAAAGATGTTTTCCTTTTCTCAACTTCTTTGTGCTATGCTGATTGTGGAAATAATGATGTGGTGGGTTTTATTATTCAAGAAGTCTGAGTATGTGTTTTACTTAGGAGCCATTGTTATAACTGAGCATGTTAGTTGAGAAGTCCTCATCTTTCTGGTCAAGATTTTTTCTGCTTTATAAGAATAAAATTAATATAGCCAAATAGAAGATTACCTATTAAAAGAGCCAAAATATGTAGCCAGTAACAATGTTTTTTAAAAATACATGTTTTTTGCTTTTGCCTGGCTGTGAAATGTAGGGTGAAGTTTTAAAGGAGAGGTTAGATGTGTAATACGACAGGTTGATAAACAGTTCCTGGTATAGGAAGCAAGTAGAAAGAAGGGACTGGAGCAAAAACTGAGTTAAAAATGTTGCAGTAGTCTGTGCTGTATGGCAGTAGCGTACTAGGTGAGATGAATTTGTGCAGGGGTCACAAAGAGGAGGCCAGAAGCCAGTGAGTTTTGTAAATCAAAAGAGAGGATAACATCAGATGAGTAGACAATGAGATTATCAGCTGTTGGTTACAAGGCCATTGTAACCAAGACATCAGTAACAGAAGGCATGGACAGCTGAGGCAAAGAGGAATTGTACTTTCAGTGTGGTGTGGTGGTAGAAACCCAGTGTATCAGGGAGGACTGGAAAGGAAGGACGGACCCAACAATTTGATTCTCTTAACAGCAGAAGTTTCCATTAAAAGTTTGGTGTTTCTCCTCTTACAAGCTTTTCATCAGTTTTGAACATCTCCAAAGTAGAAGTACCTTTAGTTGACCTGTGTCAGGAGAAGTAGTTAAAGAAAAGTTAAAGATATATTTAGATGTATTGCGAAGTAGTAAAATTAGCCTGGACAAAGTACTAGAGTTTATAATGGCTGAAACACAATAAAAGGGATTGGCTAGGTGACTAAACATACGTTATCCTCTTCTTCCTTCTATGATTCAGTGTTTTCTTCCATATACCTAGTATTCTTTCAAAACATGTAATATTTTAACACGATCATCAAATGATTAATTGGTTCACCTGCCCCGGGTGCAGCATGTACCGAACTCAGGAGTGCATTGTTGCCCTCCTCCCTACATCCAGAGTGCAGAAAGGGATACAGTAGAGCCGCTTCAGAGAAGTGCAGCAAAGACTTCTTTATCAAAGACATGGGATAGTCTCTGTCTAAGGAATTGTGAAGTAAACCAGCATCTTTTAGCGTACTACATTAATACAGTAAAAATTGGTTTGAGAACCATGTGCCGTGTATCAGCACTTCAGTAGAAAACTGTCCAAAGAAGGATTATGGAAGAAGCCTGGTATTTTGGAAGTTTGAAAAGAGAATTAATTCATTTTTTTGTCATTAAATGTAAACACTGCAAGTGAAAGATTATAGTGCTGTGTCATCTGCCATTAACATAGCAAATTAACTGAAGACTGATTCAGCTACTATATGTATGTTAGGATTGAAAATGCTTGAAAATATTTTGTCCTATCCTCAGAAAATACAAAGAGTTGCTGCTACAAGTTATTTTAAAGCATAGGGCCTGCAGGGATAGGACAAGGGGTAGTGGTTTTAAACTAAAAGAGGGTAGATCCAGACTAGAGTTAAGGAAGAAATTTTTTACAATGAGGGTGGTGAGGCACTGGAGCAGGTTGCCCAGAGAGATTGTAGATGCCCCCTCCCTGGAAGTGTTCAAGGCCAGGTTGGATGGGGCTTTGGGCAACCTGGTCTAGTTGAAGATGTCCGTCCCATGACAGGGCAGTTGGACTAGATGACCTTTAAAGGTACCTTCTAACCCAAACTATTCTATTATTCTACAATATTTCTAATATACACTGTAGAAAAATGTAGATTAATCATCTATATAACAAAACTAAAAGCCTGTATTTTTTGAAACTGCAAAATTAGTGACCAGGATTCTATGATATCTGTGGTCCTCTTCATAGATCAGTACCAGAAGAGGCAGCTGCTGTTCATTTTACTTACTGTAAAAGTTTGCACACTGGCTGTAAAGCAAACCAGGTTCTGGCAGTAGCATTTCAGATGTCTGCTGAAAGTTAAGCTGCCGGTGTCTTTGATCTTCTATTTTTTTTATTTCTCTTATGTATTTTGTTTCTTCTTCTATTCTTGTTCTTTTGTGTGCTTTTGCAGCACTTTTTGATGAGAGATACAATTTTCTTCTGTGCTTTTTTGCTGCCTTATTTCTTTTTAAATATTTTATGCTGCCTCTGTTAAAGCTTTAGTTACATCTTGACAGGGGCCATAGACTTGAAACATTCAATCTAAGGAAAAGCTTTCAAAGGGAAATGCACAGGTATTCTGATAAATTTCTTTCTACTATTAAGCCGTGGCTGCAATGTTTGTGTAGTTAACATAGAATAAAACTGGCATGGATTAAGAGATCTCTTTTTGCTGTAACCCTTGAAGAGTTTATAGATCATGGATCATACTGCCAATTTAGACTTGCTGCTGGTTTCAGCTCTCCTTGCTGCAGAAGGTAATTCATTTTCCTTCAACAGCAAGTTGTTGCATAGGAACCAGCTAAAGCGGATTGACCCAGTGCATGGAGAGGAGGATTTGCCACTGTTGCAAGGAGTTTGAGTGGGCAAAATTTGCTGTGTGAAATTGTGGTTGTAGGGCTTAATGGCTTGTACCTGTCCTGTGCTGAATATCTGAACATCCTCTTAACAGCAAGACCAGGACAAGACAGAACCATTATTGCTATGTCAGAATCCCAGTTCCTGGATAGGGACACACAATTCCTGGATGGACCACAAAAGACACACGTATCTTAACATCCAGTTTGTGCTCAGCGAGCATCATCGAATGTTACGTCGTATTTTGCTTTTATTTTCAGCAAGACTTGGATATCTGCTGTTTTTCACAGGACTACTGCTGAATTCAGTGCAGGGAGGCAAAGCAAGGAGTTACTGATGGTTTCATAGTTGTATGTGGGTTAAGTTGATGGTTTTACTTATTACTAACTTTTCTAAGGAGCTCAGTAAATGTGATGGAGTTCTAAAGTCGATTTAGGTGGCTGCTCCTGTTTTCTTGGAGGGAATTTATTGAATAGTTTGTATGAACAAATTTCATCCTATCATTTGTGATCTAATCAAACTGATCAGAAAAGGGATTGGTAATGTGAACAATCTGGTATATTCTCTGCTAATTAAATGACAGATTTGGAACAGAAAAATAATAATTTTGCTATCAGTTATCATGTGACAAATTACTTCAATTTGTTCCTAGGACTTGGAAGAATTTTGCTTCAGATTTTGCATAAACCATTTAACTGTTGTTACACAAACTCAAGGCTTTGCAGAAATGGACCACGATCTCCTGAAAAACTTCATTAGCAAAGCAAGCAGAGTGGGGGCGTTCCGAAATTGATGTCTGACTACCACCAAGCTGAAGAGCACATCCTCTTCCCTCCTGAAAATACTTCTCCTTTGGAGAACTTACCCATGGTCAGAATGTGCAAAGGTTTGGAAAGAAAGACTTGGTGTTCATCGGCTTAGGAAATGTGTAAAAGTCTGTTAACATATAGGTTTGTAAAGATGGCTACAGCGTAGATGTATGGTGAGAGTTCATTGCCATCAGTCAGAATTTAACAACAACAATCTAATGCAGTAACTACCCTTTCCCACCTAAAGGCAATCAAACTAAACTATCATTATCTTGTCTGGTTTGAGTTTTTTCTTTTTTTTTTTTTTTAAAACAATCTGTATTTGGATTTTATGGGACAGTGACCTCTTTGCTGCTAAAACTTTCATAGTATACTTTTATCACCAAACTAAGTTAATATGCTATAGTGGGCTTCTTTTTGCCTGCTTTATTATCTGGTAAAGATACAAATTTGTTTTTCTGAACATAGGATAAAGTAATATAAATTCTTTAGGATGAGAGGCTTTCTGATTGGTGGGAGGATATGTTTCACTTGGTGGAGTGTAAATACATAAGCCATGAAGAGCTTCAGCTGGATGTTACAGTTTTGAGTTCCTGGCAGTTATGTCCATTGTTCTAGACAGAATGAAAAGTATTTTCCTTTCCATCACACCCAGCACGTTCCCTGGCACCCCAGTGGTCCAGGAAACGTTCACAGTGTTTGTCTGAATGTGAATTATTGTGCTGTGTGTTTTGGTACTCAGAAAACCATCTGGTTGCTTGTTACCAAGAAAAAGAAACCCAAACAAAATCTCAACGAAAGGGATGTTCCACTTGAGGTTTGTTTATTCCTGCCTTACTATCTATCCCCAGGTAGATCATCTTAAGAAAAATGGAGAAAAAGATAGTTCTGAAGTGATAAAAATGGGGCTTACAATTAAAGCGTAAGAGTGAAGCTCACATTATTTTCCACATGGCAATAAAGACACCTTGTCCAAATACATTGTTTCAGGTTCTCCTTTGGTCAGTGCTGTGAGGTGACCATACTGCTTACCTTACATGCCTGTTTTAGGTGAGAGGAGTTGCCCTCTGGACACACCTCTGTCTCATCACTGACCGTCGAGGGGACCGGATGGCTACGGTAGGGTAGATGCTTAATTTCTAACTGACTGAAGTGAGTTAAGATGAAACCCCACCCAGTGTTGCACAGGGGGAGGTTTGCCCCATTACATAAGATGCTGAGCTCATGAAGTATTTACATGAATTTTCTAATTGGCAACTGTGAATTAACCCTGAGAAATTATTTCTCTTAAAATTTTGACTGGGTGAAATGGCTCTAAGTGCCTTCTGTAGTATTTTACGAATGGAGAAGGCAAGAAGCTGGATGACCAGGCTCAGTACACTAATATAATTAGTCATGTGACCTTCCCACAGATCCTTGCTGTGCCACAGAATCCTTCGATGACTTTTACTAATCCTTAAATGTGGTTTCTAAGAACCTAATTCTCTTAAATTATCGCAGCCTCATTTCCTCATTTCTAAAGTAGAAATAACTATTCTTTATTACATTGGAGGATCATTTCTCAAACAATCCTGTTCCTTGAGGAGGATGAGAAGGAGAAGCACTTCCTCAGAGAAGATGAGACGTAGTGAGTAGTGCCTCTCTTTACATCAGTCCCTGCGGGCGAGACACGCAAACAGTAGAATTTACTTAGGAAGAGGGCCATAAGCAAATTATTTTGGAAGATGCTGTGGTAAAAAATTACTTGTGTTCGAGGTATTTGCCTTAGACTCTCACTAGAAATATATTGGATCTACTGCTAACGAGCATGTTCTGCCACCCCCTCAGTGATTAGTACAACTTCCTCCAGCAGCGTAAGTCCGTGCTTCAGCAGCTGTGTCAGTATTTTGTATTCAAACAGAACTGGTCAAAAACTTTCCAGTACATAATGCACTTTCATCAAAACCGCAGCTTCCTTGGGGAAAAAGATCAGTTTTGATAGGTTTGTGTTGAAAAGCATGTGACTCAGGCACACAGATAGAGGTTAAAGCAGACAGTAAAACAAGATCATGGTAGGGCAGAACTTTTCTGCAAATCTTATATGATATAGCCCAGCACTAATCATGCCAAAGGCAATTCTACATAAGCCAAGGCTGGGTAATTTCAGATATTTTGGTTAAGGCAAGGGTGGCTGGAGTGACTTCTCTGCCCCTTTCAGTCCTGGGCTCAAGAACTGCCAGATTTACCTGGCAGCATGTGCTTAGCCGTAGCAGCCCACAGAAGGAGCATGCACTGCCACGGCCCAGCCTTTGGGTAGCACCTTGTTCTGGATCCTGCCCCAAGGGACACGGCACTGCAGGCACCCATCCAGCCTCGCTAGGAAATGGAACGTGTGCCACTCACACGGGCCCTTCGGTCACTCTGGCCTTCCCAAGAAATGTACTATAAAAGGCCGTTCTGAATGTTTCTGTTGTTTTACTTAAAAAAAAAACCAAAAAAACCAAAAAAAAACCCCAAAACTGTAAAGGTGAAATGAGAGTTTTTAACTCAAGGTCTGATCAAAACCAGTCTCTGCTTAGTGAAGAGCCGGGTTCCCTGGAGACACCCCTCCGTGGAGTGATAGCACTGAGCATGATACCGCTCTCCTAAGCTGGCTCAAGTTCATAGCGCAGTAGTTCAACAACTCTAGTCAAAATGGCATGCTTTCTTAGCAAGATGGTTTTGGCTTCATATAGCCAATAGTGCCAGGTTTTTTTCCAATTTATTTCCTTCCTGCTCATAATTTCCAATCTACTGTACGTATTAATTCCTAGTTGCAATTTCAGAGTAATTGACAAAGCCTGTAATTTTGAGAAAAAGCATCTCTGGACTGAATGAGGGCAATTCTAAAGCTCCAGTGTGTCAGTGTTGGCTTTTATTCATGCAGTGTGTATCAGCTCACCTATATGTGATAGCATTACATTCATAGAGACATTTATTTATTTAAAAATTTAAACTTTCATTTGCATGCACTTTCCTTGGCACTTAAAGGTCGATGTTTAAAAAAACATACTGGCTTAGGTGGTTAAATGTGGATGCATGTATATAAATATGTGCTTGAAACCCCCAGAGTGGGATACTTTAGAAGAAATTAGGGATGCATTTTACCATTGTGAGATGGTTTGCAACAAACTTATGTTTGTGGATCTTGCAGCTTAAATACTTTATGAAGTATTTAAGTATGTAAGTATTGTTCTGTATTAGGACACCACAGATAAAAAGGTATTTGTTAAAAAGTGAAAATAAGGTGAAGAATAAACTGTATCTGGGGTTTAAATAAAGAGGGATGTTCCACTTTGTGGAAAGGGAACCAGGTGGATAACTTTCTGAATCAAATGGAATTTGAAAGAAAAAAGAAATGACAGGGCTAGAGTCGTTCAAATGTTCTCTTAAGTTACTGAAGCTGAGCCAGCATTGAATTGTCATCTAGTACTCACCTGCAGAGTTTTGTTACAATGCCTGGTAACTATGTGAACTGCTGTTTTATGTGATCTGAACAGTTTCCATGGGCTTTCTTTGTTAAGCAAAGCATTTAATTACCCCATAGAGACAGGACTCACTGGCTACGACCTAATGATGTAGAAAGTTTACAGGCTGAACATAAAATTATGTTTTGATTTCTTGTTTCTTTATAAACTTGCCTGGTTTTAATAAACCATTAATAAAAATGCCATAATATTTTAAAAGTATGAGTGGGATTTTTTTTTTTTCCTTTTTTAGTAAAAGAAAGTCTGACACTTGTAAACTGAGTTGACTACATAGTTAGTAGTGTGGGGGAAAAAAAAACAGAGAGAATGTTCCAGAGAGAGATTTTAGAGACTGTGTTCTTCAGGAAATAACTGCTACCAGATAAAACATTTGTGAGCAGAATGAAAACTGAGTCTGCAAAAAAAAAAAAAAAAAAAAAAAGCTGGAGAATTTGCATAAGTATATTTCCACCTTCAAAGAAATTAATGCCCTAGTTACTTAATGATTAATAAAACTGTCCTCAAAACCCCGATGTTCTGGTTTCAGCTGAGATCAAGGTAAAGGGTATAGTGCTGTGGTTTGGATTTAGGATGAGAATAACATTAATAACACAGTGGTGTTTTTAGTTATTGCTGGGTAGTTGTAGTGTCTACACCCAGTCAAGGACTTTCCAGGTGCACAGGGAGCTGGGAGAGCACAGCCAGGACAGCTGACCCAGCCTGGCCAGAGGGACATTCCCCACCACAGAGCGTCATGCTCCGGACAGAACTGGGGAAGCGAGCCGGGAGGCGGGATCACTGCTTGGAAACAGACTGGGCTTCGGGTTGGTTTATTTTCCATTCACATGCAGTGAGCAGTTGCGTTTGTGCATCACTTACTACTGTTATTATTCTCTTCCTTTGTTATCCTATTAAACTGTCTTTATCTCAACCCACGAGTTTTTTGGGTTTTTTTTTTTTTTCCATTCTCCTCCCCATCCACTTGAGGAGGGGAAAGGGGTGAGCAAGCAGCTGCATGGTGCTCAGCTTCTGGCAGGGACTAAACCACAGCAGTCCTTTTTAGTGCCCAACGTGGGGCACAAAGGGTTGAGATATCAACAGATCTGACCTGAGCATGTTAAAATAAATTTGTTACATGCATTTATTATATTAATCATCACTGGACATGTTGTTTTAGTTGTTCTCAGAATTGTATCATGTAACACCTTACTTGCTGTATATACTGGTTATCAGTGTTTATGTGCGGTTTGTCACGGCTGGGCATTGGATTAAGATTACTGCTCTGCTGTTGGGTGTACTACTGGCTTATGGGATGATAAAATCATTGATAGGCAGACCAGTTTTGTATTTGTTGCCCCTACATAAGAAGAAATGGACACAAAAGTCAACTCATTCAGTAAAGGATGATGAAACAGGGCCATCGCCACAACAGGAGGAAGAGGCAGAACCAGAGGTAAACCACCCAATCCCTGTCCCTGCGTGAGAGGCAAGATATGCAAAGATTTCAGATGCCTTCCAGGCAAGCACAGCCTGACCTGGCTGCTCCAATGCTGGGATAGCAGGGCGAGTTGCTTGGAATTAGAGGGTAGGGAGACCAAGCAGCTGGGATCCCTGTCTAGGGAAGGGGCATGGACAAGGCCATTGGGGAAAAAGGCACAAGCCCTCAGCTGCTGGCTGTCAGCTGTGAGGGAAAGGTATCCCTTCAGTGAAGTTTTTGAGAAAGGGAGGAAAATAGTCCAAATCCTTCTGAAAGCTGGTTTTGCCATAAAATAAAGTAAGGTCAAGGGACCTGCACAGGAGATCCAGTTTTTAGGAATAAAATGACAAGATGGGTGTTGTCAGATCCCAATGGATGTGATCACCAAAATAGCAGCTATTTGTCCACCAACCAACAAAAAGTAAACACAAGCTTTCTTAGGCATTGTCAGTTTCTGGCAAATGCATATTCCAAAGTGCAGTCTGATAGTAAGCTCTATCAGGTGGCCCAGAAGAAGAACGATTTCAAATGGGACCCTGAGCAACAACAAGCCTTTGAACAAATTAAACAGGAAATAGTTCATGCAGTAGCCCTTGGGCCAGTCTGGGCAGGACCAGATGTGAAAAATGTGCTCTACGCTGCAACCGGGGAGAATGGCCCTACCTGGTGTCTCTGGCAGAAAGCACCAGGGGAGACTCGAGGTCGACCCCTGGGGTTTTAGAGTCAGGGATACAGAGGATCTGAGGCCTGCTACACTCCAACTGAAAAAGAGATATTAGCAGCATATGAAGGGGTTTGAGCTGCTTCAGAAGTGATTGGTGCTGAAGCACAGCTCGTCCTGGCACCCTGACTGCTGGTGCTGGGCTGGGTGTTCAAAGGGAGGGTCTCCTCTACACGTCATGCAACTGATGCTACGTGGAGTAAGTGGGTCACACTGATCACACAGCAGGCTCGAATAAGAAACCCCAGGGTTGTTTCTGAAGCAAATGTTCAAATATTTTAAAATGAAACAAATAAGCTAGTCATAATGTACTTGTACTTAGCACCAGTATGATCCAGCCATGATCTTCTCCAGCTGTTTCACATTTGACCCAGGTACCTTCCTACAGCCACTCCTGTACTCGACAATATGCAGTTTGCACATTCCAGTACCTGTGAGGAACTTGCTATTTACTGCAGCCTCTCTGGCTAGCACTGCACAAGCACAGAATTCTTCCCTTGCAAGTAAAATGCAGGTAGGAAGAAATAAGTTCCTGTGACATGTAAGAACAAACAGCACTTGGAAACGGGACAGCAGGAAGAGATTAAGGTATAAAACTGCAAATAAAGAGGCAGGGAGTCAGCTCATCCCTCTCCAGATGGCTGCACAGTCAAGCCAATAGATTAAATTCCCCTCAGCATCAATGGTGAGGAACAGGCCTTTCTGAGATTCAATTCACCTGACCTCATTGCACGCATAGAGTTTAGGCTGAGACAAATTTTCTCCACACATACACGTTTCTCCACAGTGATTAGAGTTTGATCAGTGGTACAACCCTTACCATCAGGCACCTAAAACACCTGTCTCATTTTCTGTCCAACTCTTCTGCTCTGAATCCTAATTTGATTTTTTCCTGCAGTACAGTTTCAGTATTCTACGCCATTTTAATGCAATGAGGTCTTGCTATAAGAAAGGTACCCTCAAACACAGCAAGATTTCCAAATCTGATTAAAAGCCATTAGTTTCAATCTACAATTATTTGCATATGTATCTGCTTAAAAATAAGACTCTGAAAATGTGTTTTTAGAGGGGACAGGGACTGGCAAGTCAGCCAGTGCACTTTGTGCTCTGAGCATTGTCATTAACACTGATGCTATAAAGAGCACTGCAAGTTCAGCAGTTTGAGTCACAGGCACCTATGGACTCCAATAAAAGACAGGGAGCCTGTGAGGCTGAGGTGCCTACAGCCAGATACCTGGCCCAGAAAGCCATGCTGGCTTCCACCAGAGTTTTGACATCCTGGGCTATTTCTAGCCTTCCATTATCTGAAGGGGCCTGCAAGAAATCTGGAGAGGGACTGTTGACAAGGGCATAGAGTGACAGGACAAGGGGTAATGGGTTTAAGCTGAAGGAGGGTAGATTTAAATTAGATATTAGGAAGACAGTCTTCACTGTGAGGGTGGTGAGGCACTGGCACAGGTTGCCCAGAGAAGCTGTGGCTGCCCCCTCCCTGGAAGTGTTCAAGGCCAGGTTGGATGGGGCTTTGGGCATGTGGTCTAGTGGAGGGTGTCCCTGCCCATTGTAGGGGGCTTGGAACTAGATGGGCTTTGAGGTCCCTTCCAACCCAAAGCAGTCTATGATTGTAGCAGTTCTGAGAGTGAAAGAATCAATTAGGAAAAGCAGGGTGGTGACATGATGGGAACTCTTCTAAATGCGGACACAAATGTCTCTGAAGCACTGCCTCAGGCACCTTCTGTGAGGGCTGTGACAATGACCCAGACCACGATACAGACCTGCATCTGCCCAAAATGTTACCAGTGGTGACCCTGGAACAAAAGGTCTGGTGAGAATGACATTTCTAAAACATCCTATGGAAACTTCTGAAGGTAACTACAAGCCCAACAGCAGAACTATTTGAACCTCTGCACCAAGAGGGAATCACTGGAGATGGAGTGACCTCTGCTTCTACCAGCTGCAGAATCATGGTGGAAGTGTGGTACAAAAGGACATTATTACCATATGAAGTCACCTTCTCATCTAATCAAAGAAAATTACCAACTCTAAATCTTTTAAAATCTATTTTATTTATCTTGAAAGGAGAGAAAATGATTAGTTGTATAAAATATTATTGTACATTTGATGTAAAGCCTTCAGTCTGTTTGAACAAAAGAAAAAAAAAATACATTGTCACAGTAAAGAAATAATACATCTGTTTAGGTACTGGGCTCTAATGTCACTCCTCTAGCCAAAGGATCACGGAAGAACTTCAGCTGCTGTAACAGAGCTTACGGTCAGTGTACCCCAATGTTAACATACATTCTGTCTGTAAAACTCTGCGGAAAGTGAGAAAATAAACATCAGGTACTCTCTTAACACTTCTGTACATTTTTTCAGGAAGAAAGTTGAAGCCATATTGAGACTAAAAAAATAATTCAATTTTATTTTGAAATTAATTGATAAATCAGTGTGCTGCTCATAGAATTTTTAGTAGCTCTAGGATTAGCTTCTGTTCAACACAAGAACTGATCTTTAAAATGTACTACTATAAGTATGCTAGGTCAGCTGAACAATTTCTGAATAAGCTACCCGGAGAAGATGTTGTTCTAAAATGTTTGTGTAATGAATAGCATGCTTTTCTACTATAACTGGTTTAATTTAAGTAGCTGCAAAAGCTAAATTTCATAAAAATGGGTAATTTTACAGCAAGACTTTATTTATGCATATTTTAATCCACTGGAAGTAAAACATGTGCTTTCCTTAACTGGCTATTTTGCAAACACTTTGCCATTGCAAGAAAAATTCCAGTATCTGAATCAGTAACTTACAAACCCGTAAGACGAAAAAAGTTTTGGGTTGTTTTGGGGTTGGTGGTTGATTTTTTTTTTATTTTGCTAGTTGCAACAGTTCACAAGTTGCTGATTAAACTCTACCTTTTCAGTAAAATACAGCAGACTGATTTTCCCAACATGGGCTCATCAAGTTCGGCATCGGCAGATGCTGTGGTGAGGCCAACGGGAGATGCCCCGTGCTTTTAGTCACCAGGCTACTCTTACCTGGAACCCCACTGGAGACGCTCAGCCTTCACCTATAGCAAAGAGGTTTGGTGCCTGTTTTGCAAGCTATTTGGTGAATTTTATACAGTTAGGTGAAAATTTGAAGAAATCAAGAAAATTCTACATCATTAGAATTTCAAAATCTTATGTGTACCAGGAGGGATTGAGGTTTGGGGTTCTTTTTTCTTTTTAATAATTGAGATTTTCTAAACTAAGAAAGTGCACATCAAGTGCCCTGCATACAGGAAGAAGCTTCAGCTTCTGGGAGGATTCTCTGTGGGATTCATATTCCATGAAATTCAAACTGATGGACAGTGTAACTACCCTCTGAAATTACACTGGACCGAGAGCTGGGGAGGGAAAAACTACAGAATGCTAAGTTTTCAGTAGTATGGCTACGTAATGAGTCCACTTTGAATTCAGGTTGTAATTTTTATGCAAGGCGCTGACTCTGCAAGGTCTGTGACTGCTGTGCAGTTTAAGTTAATGGGAATTCGATGTGCTAATTATATACAGAGACAGAAATCTTTGCAGTATCTGGCTCCTCATTTTCAAAATTTGCAAGTAATGAAAAATCTAAAAATGAAATCTAAGAAACAAAATTAGTGCATTTCAAATAATTCTAGCTAAAATTTTCTCTTTAGACAGAAAAATTCAATCTAAGTAGACTGAACGGGCTTAAATCAGTAATGTTGCAATAGGAAACTAAAATGCCTTCCAAGTCTTTTTTCCAAGTCCTCAAAAAATATATAAATTAAATTCAGTGGCTTACATTGTATACATGCTACATCATAAGGCAAAGTATCATGAAAACCATTAAAAAATTTAAAAAATCCAAATGCTGTAAACTACCAGTTCGGAATAAAAAGCAACTAAAAAAGCAACTCAATGAAGGCTGTAAAACAAAAATAATCTAAGCGGGCCTGCAGTGCAGCCCCTGGTCCTGAGAAGAATCTCACTTTTTTTCACTGGCTGAGGTATCATTTCCATCATTCAGTTTCTGCTTTTGCATTCTTGTTCGAGTAGATGCTAAAAAGAAAAAAAAAAAGAATGAATGAAATTAAATACTTTATTCAGAATTACTTAGGACGCAACTATTTCTTGTAAAAATTAGTAATGACACAAGGAATTGAATGACACTATTCTAAATAAAACAAATCACACATTTTAAAAGCAATTCTGAGTTACTTCAGCAATTCCTGCTCAATCTCACATATCTCAAATTCATTCCACCCCTTTGCTGAAGCTCTCATTGCTTCTGTACCCTTGCTTTGCCTGTTTTCATCTTAAAGACAAGCCAATGGACTGCATCACGTAAGGATCCTGGCTCGTTGCCAGGCAGATGCAACGGGCTGAGCGGTCCCTGCATCCCACAGCAAAAATGCCTTTTCCCCTCAGTGAGACACTAACACAAGTGGACACGAAGTAGAACATCCCTTCTTATCCTCTGCCACAAGCAAACACTGAAATGTTTCCTCTACCCTAAAACAAACAAGAGGTGCCCGGATCCATAGTCATACCTATCCTGACAAACACACACTTCCTAGGTAAGAATTTTTAACAGGCAAATCTGCTCAGCTGCAGAGCTCAGATTCCACCAGAGAGTGAGAATGCCCAGTCAGACCAGGCATGTTCCTTCTCAGGAGGGGAAACTATCAACTCGGATGTGGGGACTCGGACAGTTTGCTTCTCATGAGCTAGATTTCAATTTTATTTGAAAAACAGAAAAGTGATCCCAGAAAATCTGAAAGAAATGCTGATCTGCAGTAGAAGGTAAAGCAGTCTGCTGTCTTTTATACTAAAATGCCTGAAAGCAACAGACAAAATCGCGGACAATTTTAGTCTGTATATAATTTTCCTTTACTATACTGTAATTGCCTAAAAAAGTGTTCTGGTCAACAAAACGCTGCTGCAATTACTACTGATTTCTACCTGCAAGCTCTCAGCTAAGGGTCTGTCTCTGGAACCAATGAGAAAGCCTTGGCAAGCATTTAATTCCATTTCAAGAATTCTAGTGTTTAGGAAAAATGTGTGTCATGCTTGTTTCCTTATTCACATGTGATATAGCATCTTCTATATTGCTGTGCCATTTAATATCCTTAAAAAGGCTTTTGAAGATTTCCATTTTATAATCTGCATTTTCAAGATTAAATGGAACAAGTACAAACAACCTAAGCAAGTTACCTAAATGGTATCAGTGTTGAGCTATGTTTTTATCTGAAAACAAATTGTTTCATCCAAGGTACTCACTGCTGTGCAGTTAATGGAAAAAAATACTACTCACTCATTTCTGCAAGCTTTTGTTGAAACTTGGACTCCTGGGGTAGGTGTTTGCTGCAGATAGAAAGCACTTGATTAAGCGGAAGTTAAAAAACCACAGACAAACCCTTGATTTTTATCCCAGTAAACCTATAAATAAAAAATGAATCAAGGCTAGTTCACTTTGGTGCTATTGCCTTCTCTTACAAAGATGCAAACTCTTTTCTCCTCCATGCTAAAGAGTTGCTTGATTTCTCATACATATAAAAAAATTTGGGGTTTGTTTTGTAAAAGATTGACTAAAGACAACAGCACGGTTTAGCACTCGGCAGTAACACTGGGATGCTGGATGTATAGGCACTAAGTCAGTCCATACTTCTGACGTCAGTGTCGAACTGAGCAGTATGATGCTACCATCTCTCATTTAATATATTTACTAAAGTTGACAAATTAACAGAAGTTAGGATGTCAGGAAGAAGTTAGCATTGAAAGTCCTGAGAACCAAATACATTTAAGTTTACTGAAAAGCCAAGAACAATCTCTTACCTTCCATCTGCTTCATCTTGCCCTTCTATATCAAAGCGCAGCCTCTTCAGTGGCTTAGGAGCAGCGCTTACCTCTGCGCTGCGTTTTAGCTGGCAATCGCTGTTGCACACCATCTGGTTTATTTTTTGAAACTTTTCAGAAGTCTGAAGTTACAAAGAAAATAGGGAAAGAATTGCCAATAAATCCCGAAACTACTCAAACTTTCCAGATTATCCACTAAGAAAAAAATTAGGAGTTCTAAAACTGCAGTTTAAGAACGCTACCTTCTTTCAAAGCAACTGAAATAAAATGCAAAACATTTTAAAAGTAAAGTCTGGATATTTGAAAGGACTTCACAGGACTCCCCTGTAATCTTTGTGCTCACAGATTCCATCAAAATACTACGTTAAATTAGAGATGTTCACTGGCCAGTTCTACAGGTGTCAGCAAGCTATCCCATTCCTCCAAAAGCTACATGCATTCAAGCCCAAACATTAAAAATGTTAAAACTCACCCCAAATGATTCACCAATTGACACCAAAATTCTGCCAAATGAAGAAAAGAAGTATTTTTAACAGTAAGATTAAGTTATATTTAACACTAATTACATCCACAAATTTGCACGGTTTAGCACAAGACATTAACCAAATCTCCTCCCCTCTCTCTGCGTTAAGAGTGCAAACCCAGACTGCGGGTCGCTGTGTTGAGACCATTCGCGTTTCCAGTGGGGCCAGTGAATGCTGAATCCCCAAATCAACTGTACCACACAGACAGAAAAGAAATTGTGGCTTGAAAGAATTGGAGGCCCCAGCAGGAAGACACTTTGGTGCTGGGTACCCAGATAATCATCCTTTCATCAGTACCTTTAGGGGTTTGCTAATCAAAACTATGCAGGACTTCAACCTAAAATATACAATAATTTAATTTTTGTACACAGCAGGCCAGCTGCAACAGCCTAGTTGATCCTAGTTTGAAAAGCCCACTGGAAACTGGCATACTTGCTGCCATCTCTGTCTGCTAAGAACTAGTGACCAACAGTTTGAAATGTTCTGCTCAAATACTCTGAATCATTTTGTTCCAAAATAGTATTTTCTCTTTAAACAAGCATTCAAAGCTCATTTATGTTTTTCAGGAGTGCAATCCAGAATCAAAGTCAACAACATTTAAGCAACTATGCCAGAAACTCCCTCTTGGATGTGACTAGTCTGAAAAAAAAAATGGAAAAACACCAACCCCATCAAACTCCTTGAGCACAGTGACTGAACTGAAACAAAAAAGCGCTCAAAGATGAATAAAGATTCCAAATACAGGACACAAACTTATAACCAGAAAAGACATAATAACCACAGACTATTGACAAACTAGACTATGCAGTTTTCCAATTTGCTTCCACCAAAAATCCCCCAAATACCTTTAATTTAGTCAAAAAAAATGCTTGTCAACAACCTACCTAGACCTTGGAGTCATCTTTGTGGGTGACTGAAACCCATCGGAGAATTTGTAAGGGCTCTTCAAGGGTGAAATGTAGATGTTATTGCCAGCAGGGACACGCCGAGGAGAGTTGGAAAACTGGTAAGGACTGCGAGGAATGTGTGGGATAGGTGACAGAGTGGGAGGCTATAAAAATAATAAAATAATCATAAAGTTTTATTGTCTACATATTCCTGTTTGGTTAAATAATGAATACTGAACACAACTAACAGGCTTACCCTGTTGGAGGCATACTGCAAAATGTTCGTTTTCAGCTTCTGCATAAACACTAAGTTGTAGAAGACTATAATGGAGTCATACTGTTCTTCCCTGATAAGAACACGTTTGAAAGTCTACACAGGGTGAGAAAATCATTCACAGATTTAAAAAAAAAAAAGGGATAAAATAATTTACATTTGACAAACTCATAAAACCATTTATAAAGTCTGTGTTAGATAAGAGCTAAGATGGCACTTGTATGGTATGCAAGCCATTGTAACTACTATTTAAAACTGTTCTAAACTGTTGTTTTTTTCCAAAAAAGTATGAACATCAGTAGAAGCATCTACCTCAAACTGGTGCAGCCCCCTAGTGCCAATGCAGTTCATCAGTATTTTTAACAACATCTTCCAAATTTAAGTTCTATTTACTTTCACAGACACAACTGTGAAAAAAAAAAAGGCTTCACTACTGTGCACGCCTTGGAAGGCTGGAAAAAAAAAAATCATTACAGACTGATGTGGATGAAATAGTTCTCTAGGCTTGCCGAGAAAAGTCTGGAGTTTAGCCAAGATGGGCAAATACACTATGAGAAATTCTGCTACTGAAAGGATGCCTACAGTTAATTCACTATTTGATTGTTTGATTTTCTATTGATTTACCATTTTCTGCAAAGATTTAAGTACAGTAAGGCCCCTGCACAGAAACAAACTTCTCAGTGTCAGAATTAAGCCTGCAACTTTAATACATACATACCTGTTTGACATATAACCATACATATCTATCTGATATCTTATTTCTATTGAAAGCTTTCTGTAGAAAGTTATCTGCTTATCTCCCCTTAACACTGAGTTAGGTAACTCTTAAAAGAACTTGGGTTGTCTTTGAAAATCCTTTTAGCACTAGACCTGAATCTTTCACCCAGTCTCCAAATAGAATCATAAGTTTTGAAGTAAAAAAGTGGAATGACGTTTGCTTTCTGAGGAGAGTTACCAAACTATTTGTGAAAGATGTTTAAAGAAACATTTAGCATTAGAGCCAGTTTTCTCCTCCACAAAATGGAGTTGCAGCAAAGCACAAGTTTTCTTTTGTACGTTCGTGTGCACTTTGTTATTTTTGGTTTAGACAGACAGAGAGAAACAATTCGTTTATAACATTTTATGGAATTAAAGAATTTCCATACCTCTTGATTTGTGTTGGGAAGCTCCTTGTATGCCGAAACTATTATTTTAAATCTAAGATCTACATTCTTTACTTTACATATGCCATACATGGAACACATCATGATCTATTAAAGAAACAAGACAAAACAACTGGAAATGTAGAAAATTAATTCAGCTTCTTCAAGTTAAGAAATCAATTGATGAGCTTTCTACTACTGATTGTGCTCTGTAAACTAGCATGCAACTCAACTTCCTAAGAATTTCCAGAATATAAGTCAACTACTGTTCCCTCCATTTCTGTATGACAATCAACTAATTGGAGCTGCCAGTATTTTCTCAAACTCATTTCCCATGCTGCAGTTTTAGGGAAGAATAACAAAACATTTATCAGCCACACATGTTGCCTTACCAAAGAAAAATCAGTATTTTCTTATGCAAATTATTAGAAAATGCGGTGTGCCTTCATTATTTTGAAAATAGCCGTAAATGGTAATTGAAGATCCCACAGTAACTAACTGCCAATACTTAAAAAAAACCCTGAGATGTTAAGACTTCACTCTAAATTAATTTCTCCTCTGAGTGATCAATAGAGACATAAAAACTCAGATTACAATTTCTAATGGCTAAAGAAACATTCTAAAGGTATAAGGAACATTTTGTTCAGGAGAGTCTTTTGCAACTTTTTAAAAAGTTTTTTGTTAATGTTACCTGGTCCAAGTGCCTGTCTCTCATAAGTTCATACTCATTTTGCAGTGTGTGCTGGAAGAGGGTCCAGATCAAGGGTTCCAGGTCAGGATGATCAGAAAGAAGCCGAAAGAACAGGGTATGTAGTCGAAGATAGGCCAGTAGATACACTTGAGAACGAAAGAAAAATAAACTGAAGTAGTAATAACAGGGGTATACAAAATAAAAGGAGCATGATGGAGGATGGACAGAAATGAACGTTCACTGTCTCCCACTACAAGAACTATGAGCCATCAGATGAAGGTAGCAGAAGCCAGGTTAAAAATAAATGGAAAAGGTTCTTCATACAACAGGTAGTGGACACACAGAAGTCCACACCAAACAACGCTACACACGTATCTCTATGTTCATTCAAAAAGAGTCTGAACAAGCATTTGGAACACAAATCTGAGAGTTACTAAGTGGACACATCGCAAAAGGCTCAGGAAAATCCCCAAACTGGAGAAAGTCAAAGCTTGGGAAAGCATTCAGGGGAAGCACCATATACGCTTGCCCAGTTCTTAAGCTTCCTGTGGCAACTATTTATGGTCACTGCTGGAAAAGGATACTAGGATAGAAGAACCCTCCCTCTGAGCCCATATGGCCATTCTTACAATCAGTAGGTAAGTTTTCAGTTCGAACTTGCAGTGTGTAGAGTGCACGCATTAACCTGCTGGCATCCTTTTACCATTTCGTCCAAGAGCAGCTGAGGGTTTGCACAGTGTTTAATACAGATTCTACTATAATCTTATAAGAAATGTTGAGCTCCAAAACCCAAAAAGGATAAATAACAAGAGAGAACTTTGCAATTTCAGCACGTACAGAAGCAACAAACCTTTTTTGTAGAAGAGAGAGAGGGAGGTAGATTTCTGTGCTTTCTGTGTTTGGGGGGTCACAGCTGGCTGAGCATCTGGAGTGGAAGAAGCACTTGGAGGAGGTCCAGATGCTTTCTTCTTTGGCGATCTCACAGGAGAAAGATAGCTGGAGATTCAACACATATTAAGCACTTCAACATCACAGGATAAAAGAACAAATTTATATGAATACTTGCAGGAACTCTTCCCTCATTAGAAGAAATTAATTGCTACTGTAACCTGTTATTCCCATATAAGGGATTAAAAATTCAAGTTCTTGATTAAATACCTGATAAAGGTACTTATTCCTAGACAAGCAAGAAAACAGTTTGCAATTACAAGTTTGATAGGGCTTGGAAAAAAAAAAATCAGAATTTCATTTCGCTCAATTTACATGTATAAGACGCAGTAGCAAATACAACAGTTCAACATAACCTAAGTATCAAGCCTAACGAGTAGGAAAACAGAATACAAGTATATTTAAATATTAAGGGCAGTATTAACTTCACATTTTACTAAGCCTCAAGCATGCACATCACTTACAGGTCTGCTGCAGTGTGATTATGTTGGAGAGGCAGATTGAGAGTGGAAGTGGGCTCAGGCTGATCAGTTTGGCCTTCTCGTTCTTTTGACTGCTTGATAAGATCGAACAGAGGTGACCCCTAGAAAAATGACAGTAACAGTACGTTATACTGAGACTAGATAACCACACTAGATGGATTTTGTTCCTTCTTCTCTAAAAACCACCCCTAAAATATGATCCTAAACAGAAGATTAATGCTTTGAAATACTTCAGAATACTCGTATTTTGCCAGATAAATTTTAACTATTTAACTGACAAATTTTAGCTATTAAATACACCAAACACTTTTTCTGTTTCAATAGCAGTCCGTCAGATATAGGCTAACTGCAGAGTTGAGTCATAGTTGTATTCTAGAATCTCTTATTACTTCCTATTAAATAACCACTCCTGAAAAGAAGACCAAACAATACAAGAAAATACAAAAAAGGTCACATTTCCAGGAAAAAAAAAAAAAACACACCACATTGGTGACTAAAAGTTACTGCTGTATCTAGGGTCAATCCACTTCTGCTACATCTTCTCAACATTTTACACATGATAATATACAAAACACGGTCGTAATTCATCTAACAGCACTGGGGACTATTCAGATCTCTACAGTATCATGTTCCAGAGTTACAGTCACTCAGGTTAAGTCTCCACCCTCATGCCCAAAACCAAAATACATTTTGATTTTAGGTAACTGTCAGTACTTCAGGCAAGGCAGCTGGAATACATCTGAACCTGGTAAGAGCCTGAGGTAGGAGGCGATGCCAAGAGGATGCAAGTGGAATGGAGAAGGTTCAGGCTGAAGCAACATTAGTATAACTGCTGATGTTAGTAATAAACAGCAGTCTTGCAGTAACAAAATCTTAGGCTTTTGCTGCTTGTGTGTCATGTACAGAGCAGAATTATGCTGAAACAGCAAGGCTGCATAGGAAAGTATTTTGGTACCATATATGTAATTAATTTTGAAAACACAAGGTTGCTGGCTTCTGGGTTTTTTATTTTACTTAAACAGGAGACTCATCTTAGAGCACAATGTTGCATTCCAACAGTGCAGCATCAGAACTCCGGAAGCAACAGAACATCTGATTAGCAAATAGCCGCCTTCTCGGGGAAAAGCAGCGTCCATAAGACTGGAAATGTAGTGGGCAAACCCAGACATTCAGCATTCTCCTCCAAATGATCCCCCAAAACACAGCAGTAAAATCAATCAGCTCAACACTTTGTACATAATGCATCATCGGATTGTCCAAGGTCTATTTAATCCTACAAATGCATGTTACTAATATTGAAGTATGATGGCTACAATAACAAACAGGAGCACAGCACGCATGTAAAGCAAAGTGCATCACGTGGCTAAGGCAATAAGAAAAGGCCTAGTAAAACTAGATTAGATTTCCTAGAATTAAAACTAGCATTGAGATTTTCCTCATTTAGCCTTATTTCTAAAAAAAAAGAACACTTTTCTTCTGAAGTGCATCAACTAAAAATTCAGAGCAACAAGAGTGATTTGAGATTTACAGTTCTGCACATTGTGTAATTTTTAAATTACAATTTTGGGAATACTGGAGCTGTTCCATCCATAACAGAAAAACATCAATTACTGACTCATAACCACGTAGTTATTTCTCCATCATTTCTCAACCAGATCAGCTCTTGGGCTGGTTTGCATCATCTTTCCCTGTGCTTAGGAGTGCATGCACTTCTCACTTGTTTCTGTCAGTGCTGCCCTTGCTGGAAATGCAGAGACATGACCTTCTCCATTTCTCATTCTTATGGCCACTTGGCCTCTTCCTTTTTATTATTCCCATCAGTGTTTCACTATGCTCTGAAGAATCCAAGCTTCTTTCCCAGAGCAATCATTAATTCATTGCTGAATCATCTCTTGATTCCTTGACTAAGCATGAATCCCGCTTCATTCATTTCACATTTTAGCTATTAATGACTGGGGAAGTATTGTTTTTAATGAAGCATCAGTAGGAGGAAAAGGGGAACGAGAGGTCAAGAAACAGACGCGAAAGTTGCTATTTTTGAAGTCAGCACTTGAGACCAGCAGTTCCAGGTCCTCTCTCAACTCTGCTCCAATTTTCACTACACAGAGCTGATTTCATTACATAAGGTCTGGGGATACAGCAGCTTGCTACCTATGGAAGGGACCTGCCCACTTTTGCATCATTTCCACTCCTCCTCTTCTACTTGCCAGCCCTGACAATCGGTCAACCTCCACATAAGTCAATTTGATGCACTAAACCAGCAAATATTAATTGACACTGTGGTTAAAAATGTGTCAGGATAAATGGGGTGTTATCACCCGGCCGGCCCCCAGCAGCACCAAGAATGGTGGGATGTGAGAAAGCAGTGACTCAACACCTGCCCTTGGACAAACCGCAGTCGGGTTGTCTATCCGGACTGCAGGAACTTTGTTAGCATTGCAGTTGCACAAGGGAGGAAAAGGTTATTTAGTTTTCAGACCTGGTGAAATTTAAATTGGGCATTCTGCCGAGCACAATTTCTACCTTACAGCTGAGAAGGCTTTAGACAAAGCCCTCTGTGCTCTTTTCCCAAGGATGCCTACTACTCTCGCTGGTAGCTTTCCATATGCACAGCCATATAGTTGAAGAGAAGTAGGTACTACACTGAGGCTGGTGCCTCACAAAAAACCTCCAAGTATGCCATTACGTAGAAATATACAGAGACAAGTTTTCTCAAATGCATTTACCCCTCACGCTGAAAAATTGATGGGTTTAATTACACCCTTGCCTCCTCTATATTTAAACATGAAAAAGACTGCTACTTAGTGAATCTGAAGTGCAATCTGCAGCTTTTCAAGCTTATCAGGGCAAACTCTGTTCGGTTTTAGTCCCACTACTTGGTATTCAACAATCTACCTCTCGCTCGTATGAGCGAAATACAACATCATTAACCAGACAATTACTGGTCCTCTAAGTAACACTCACAAAAGAACTTTAACCCCTGGGTCCAGCTTTATCAAACAGGAATGTTTATCAGTAACTTGTTTCTAAAGCAACATTATTCACACTATCTTTTACAAATTTTATATTGCTTTTTAAAGCTTTTAAGCAACACTTCAGGTCAACAGGTCACCTCCAATGCATTCCTTTCACATGAAAGGAGTTTTGCAGTTTTTGTTTTAATTTAATGCTCAGTAAGTGATCAATGTTACTAGATGCAGCCACGGAATAAATGTTATTAATTAAGTGAAATGCTGCTTTTCATCTGAGACTTCCCTGTGATGGCTAGAGAGGCCCCATTTTATTAGCACAAAAAGGGAAAAAAGCAATTAAGGCCTAAAACTTCTCAGGGTCAAATGGCCACTGGCATCAGAATGAAGAATAAGACTGAAATTTGACTCGGTCCCCTCTCACACTACCCAAGGCTAACTATTACTCTGCAAACTCTGTGAATTAAGCGGGGCTTCGCTAAGTGAGCCTCTGCAGGATGTTTCCCTGCAGCAACACCTGCACCGCAAGCATCTGCAGTGATTATTCCCAATTTGAAAGCTCCTTTTATGGACAAAACAGGCAGAATTTCTTGTAGGCTAATCTTTATTTGGTTATGGCAAAACTACAGGACACACAGGTGCTTCCCAGCTTCCTGATCTTTACATCAGCTCTGTCCCAACAACATGTTTAACTGGACTTTGGTTTCCATGAAAAGATTAAAACCTTAAATATGAGGAACAGCTACCCGGGGATTTGGGTGTACTCCACTGACTACATAGGAAGTCCCTGAGCAGCTTTACTCTCAGCAGTGGTAATTAGCAGTTCACAATACTTTTAAAAACTGCTTTTGTCTTTATTTTCTATTGCTTTATACTTCCATTCTTTACAATAATTTCCTAATTGATTTTCAGGTTTTAGTTATTTGTCCACAATAAATTTTAATGCAATGTTTATCACTAAACTATGTGGGTATCTCAGTGCCTAGCTACCTTATCAGTGTGTTTTGGGTTTGTTGGTTTTTTTTTTTTAAATATATAATCAACACCACCTCAAATTATTCAATCAGTCAATACATAACATTAAGAAACATTCATAATATGCTAAAAGGTGGCTGTGATTTTGCAAGGCAAAACAAAGCCGATTTAGAATCGAGAGCTTTGGAATGGAAATGATGGAAGTGCAAGGATGGATCGGCACAAGCTATTTCCACTCCTCTCTCCCATGATGGAATTACATGCCCAGATAGCTGACTTTTGCTTGCAATTGTATTTTCAGAAGCTTCACATAAAAATTAGTATTCGGAATTCTGAAATAATTTAGGCCTGCCAAAACGAAATATACTTCACAGTCTAAATTTAAATAGTATTTACCATGAAAAAAATAATTAAGGACCATCTTTTAATTTCATACACATGAGTTATGTTCTATAAGTTACGATTCTGTTAGGGCTTGTTTTTACAAAATTTATACAGAAAAACATTAACTGCAGTGTTAATGGTTTAATTCATACAGGAATGCTGTCAGATCTGCTTTTAAGTCCTTAGAGCAAATATATGTTTAATACAAGTCCTATTCCTACCTTACTGATTTCCAGCCTTTAAGATCAAGTAATACTGTCACCAAGCTTTGTGAGGATCTCCTTTTATCTAAATGCATAGTATGCGGGGGGGAGGGGAGGGGAAGCAGAAGAGAAACAGTGACTGTTAATTAGTTCTGGTCATTTGAGAGCGATATTTTGACAGGCTTTTCCTCCTCACACAAGAGGCTTATAAAGTCATAAAGTATGGAGGAAGTGACAAGCACATACTGATACACATACAAATCATGAAAACTCTGATTATTTAAAGTCCTTGATGCAAAGCACGTGAGCATCTGACCTAAAAGTGGGTGTCCTAGCCTCAAGCTTGTTAGGAATTTTCAAGTTCAGTTCTCTCATGTTCCTGTTTCTCATAAAATTTAGAAATAAAATTAAATTAAATTAAAAAGTTATTGCACTAGAAAAAGAATGACTGCTTCTGGTCTGGCACGTAAGACCCATTGTGGAAATGTGGAACTGATTTAGGCAGTCTCTAGTGAATATAGATACTTATTAATATGAAATTAAGCATCTCTAATGGGAGAAACTGAAATTTCCTATCAAAAGCTATCTGAAGGCCTAGCAAAAAAAGGAGTTCAAATCTCTCCAGTCAGAGAAGGAAAGCCAGGTCGCCACAGTCTGGGCGTGCATCTTAAACCTGTGTTGCTTTAAATGATGCTGCAAATCCATTCTCTTTGCAGTTTTGCTATAATCTAGTCTTCCTCAAAGGCCTCTGGAGAGATCTGGCAAATTCAGCCATTATTTCAGAACAATCAACATCACAATTTTCAACTCCTGCACTCCCAAAATTGCTCTTCACTAGATGGTTTTATATTAACAGGGTCTATCAGCAAAGGGCCAAGGGGCTACTTCACTACAAAATATAAAAGCATCTCCTAGCAATGGAGAAGGATGCATATGAAAACAGCCATCAAACTTCTGAGAGGCCCACCACATGTGTGTCTTCCCCAGAAATTATGGGAGGGTGTGGGGAGAGATGAAAAAAAAAAAAACCTCAAGAACTGTATCACAGCAAGACAAACAGTTGACAGGCACAATGAGCTATTTGGGGTGATAACTGCTTTTCAAAATAGACGAGTCAGGCTACATTAAAAAGCGAACAAATTTAAAGGCAACCCAAGGATTCCAGCAACTTCAATTTCTTCCTCCAGTTTTTAAATTTTAACCATAAAGATGATAGTCATTATCTTAACACAGACGGTCTAATGCTATTGGTATGTTCAAAAATATTACACAGATTGATGATAACAATCTGCAAATAGGGAAACTACTGACACAGCTATTGCTTCATAGCTCTCAAACCAATCACCAGTTGAATATTGAAGAGAAAAATGAACCGTGATGATCAGGACTGCTCCTATTTGCCAAGGCTGCGAGACTAACTTTTTAAAAACTGCTTTGAAAGGAATTTTGAAAAGACAGTCTACAAGTAGAACTACATTTTTATTCAACTATTTTGTTTAAACTACTCAGAATGACCCTGAGGAGACTACTATTACATGGCTTGCAGTAGGCTCTTGCACCACTTTCTTCAGCAGTTTTTCTGCTCGAGACTCATACATAACTTACAGCGCTTTTTATAAAGAAAAAGAAAGGCTCTGAGTAACTAAGGAGTTAGTATTCAGCACATTAAAGCCTTAACCACACAAATACTGTAAGTCAGTACAACCCAGCATTCCACCAAAAGACACAGTTCCAATCTTCTCCATCAACCTGCTCTATCCTCCCCACCATCCCCAACCCCTCTTGTGTCAGTAGGGTTGGAGAACTGGTCCAGGGAACTGTGGTTTTGTTGTTTGGGTTTTTTTTATTTAATTGGGGTTTTTTGGTTGGTTTATTTAAACACATTTGGCAGGGGAGGCCTTAGTTTTACATTCAGAGCAGCTCCCCTATCTCATTCACCTTATGGTAATGGAAGTGTTTGCAGTTCGTTAAATGAAGAGACAGAAACGAGCAGCTGGAGGATGACATGAGACACCATCTTTCAGCAGCAGTCCCAGGGCAGTGAAAGGGAAGTCATGCCTCAAATTCCCAGGTCAACATATCTTTGAACGGGGTGATCCAGCAGAAGATCTCCAGATCTTCAGATCAGAGGCTCTGACAGGCTCCTTCAGGTAATGCTCTTTAAAGAAAGTGCTGCCATAGGGCAGATGGGAATGCAGTTAGTGGCTAAACAACAGATACTGAAAGTATGAATAAATGGTCTATTTTCCACCGTGGAGAGAGGTTATCAGTAAATTCTCATGCTCTCTGCTGGGGCTGCTGCGGTTTAACATCCACAAATGACAAGGAGATGTGGCAGGGGCAGGGAAGAGAAGGCTGCTAGAAGCATAAAATTATTCATTGTTAGGAAAAATAAACTCACTGCAAAAAGATCTCATGACTTTCAATGACTGGATGATAAGATAGCTCTAACAGTCAATAATGATAAAAGCAAAAATAATGAACAGGGGAAAACGACCTTAACTTTACATTTTAAAAAAGTGCTCTAACGTTACCGTTATTTAAAAAAAAAATAAATACATATTTAGAGTTAGCGTGAGTAATTCTGAAAACACCAATTCAGCACTCAGTCAAAGCTTAAAGAATCGTTAGCAAAATAATAAAACAGAGTTATTATGCCAGTAAAGTAGCCCATGGATTATTAGAGTCACCAAAGGAAATTATCAGACAATAGGACTGAAAGCCAAAACCAACTATTTTTTGCACAGTTGTGGAAGTAGCTGCTACAAAATGTGAATGCTTCAAAAGACAACTGCACAAGTAGGTCCACAAAGCGGTACAGAACACAGTAATCCTTACTATGTATTTTTTGCTGAACATTACCCAAGAAAACAGCATTGTAGGCTCATCCTCCATGTGTTTTTTCCCCTGAGGCAATTGCTACGAGTGTTTTCCAGACAGATGGATCTGTGGTCTGCACTGGCAGTGGTGCTACAAAAACAATCTGTATCTGAAGTAACTACCACGTGTATTGCCCAGCTCTCCAGTGTAACCAGGCTTCAATATGACTAATTCTTGGACAAACCTTACTTCTCAAGATTTTTAGGTGAATGCCAAAGGTCTCAAAGACAAACTGAACTTCCCCCCACCCTGCACAAGAAATCACGTACAATACATAAACTAAAACCCACCCGATGTGAACTATTTGACTGTCAGAAATGATAATATATCAGTCAACAACAAAACATCCTGCCAAAAATCTTGGGGTTGAGAATGTCGTCATCAACCTTAAACTGTGAACACGACAGAGTGTGAAGACCTTTTCAGCAAAGGAAGGAGAGAAAAGATGCTTTAAAGGACCATTACATTAACAGACGTCACACAGTATGAACAACATCACTTCTATAGTTATTTCCATACATGAAAAGATATTATACTCAGGAGCAAAATACCACTCAAGCACTCTATTCTGAAGAATTTTTGGGTCACAAAATGCCTCTCTCAGTAAAAAGAATTTATTTATGTAATTACTATGGTAACAATCAAACAGATTGTCACAATACCACATCACACTTTCTAGCAGTTTCATTTCTAATTGACTTAGACAGTCCCTGTTCCCAGAACAACAATTAAGAGCAGTTCCAGGAATTATGTTTCCAAGTACAAGCAGAGACACGACAATGAAGCGCCTCTGAGATTTTCGGTTAAAGCCAATAATTCAGTTTCAAGTCTCATGTTTTTTCCAGTTTCTCATGAGAGAAATTTAGGTACAACTTACCACCACCAATTCTCTTAATCCAGCTAAAAGTGGTAAGTGTGCCAGGAAGCTTTGTAGACAGCAGTTTTTACAAAAGCAAGACAGTATCTTTCACCAACATAACCAAGGAGCCAACAAATTATGAATTGAACAAAAAAAGGATACAACAGAATCTGCAGAGGATGTGGATGAGCTGCATGTACAGAAAGACCAATTCTCTAGAAAAAATAATACTAGCTAGAGGATGGTACATGTCCTGAAACAATTAAGAGCAGACTGCTGTATGATATTTAAAAGCAAAAAGGCCTACAAATATCTTGCAATATGCTTTGTATAATCAAAAGAGAAAAATAGGACAAAGAAATTGGAGTTCCAAAACCAATACACCACGTTTCATAACAAAAATAGGGCAACACAAGCATGAAAACTGTTTTATGCGAGGGATTTATCAACCACCTGTAAAAACTATTTCAATCTGAAGAAAATTACACGTGACAGAAGAAAGAAAAAACTAAAGTTGTAACAAAACTATCAGTGTAACAACACTTTGGGCATAAACTCATCCCTTAAGAAGAGTTTTGATCTTAGTTTGAGCCAATACTTCTGTGACTACCATTACAGAATATTTCAAGCTCAGTTACCTCAGTTTACACCTGGTATTTGCTCAAGGCAGACAAAACCTGGCTGTCCTCGTATTGTGCTTAGCTTTCAAAGCAGAAGCGTATGCAGAGCTTCTGAGTGCTCAGCTGACAGAATTTAACAAGATGTCTCCAATTAAACATTTCTGCCTTACAAGCAGTTATTTAACAATCAGACAAAATACAGTATAACAGAGCTAGGGAGCAGTGCACTGGAAATCAGATTAACAAGATTTAAAAAGTCTTGGGCTATTGGTTAGCCCTCATTAGTAACTGAATTTTGACAGTATGACACAGAACAGTATAAGAAAATCACTCAAAATACCCCAAACTTTTCAATAAATTGTCTTAACGGATCTGAAACAAAAAACTGGAAGACACCGGTACCTATATTTTTTATGTAACACCCATTTCATACTTACTATTTAGCAATTTTACAAATCTAGTATTTTAACATTTACCAAGTGTTTTCCCTACCATTTTCTCTCAACATTTTGCAGCTAGTTCTGAGGCAGATCTAACAGTGCTTTCTACCAAAAAAAAGTGCTCACCTCGTTACCACCCCTGCTTTTTTCTGGTTATCACTTTACTCCCACCCTCTTCTCTTGAGGGCAGTTTCACTGATCTACAGCATTAGTTGGCTTCCTTAACTACAAACTATGTATTTGTATAACCATACCAGAAACAATTCTAAAACTGGTATGTCAGCATTAGCTTTTCATAGATCTGAGACCGAAAAAATGTAACTAATACTGTCAAACACAAGAGTATCCCTCAGTAAACAATGGAGTCAGAAGCATTTTACAGTAAAACATGTGACTTATCCATGGAGTTACTCTAGGATCCTCAAAAAGACTAAACAAACTGTAATACAATGCAACAGATGTGCTTTAATTTTTTTCTAACACCAAAGGATGTAGCTGAGCTAGCAAAGAAGGGCAAAAACACTAAAAAGGGGCACAAAATCAAAACAATTTATCTAAGATCTAAGTGAGCGTGGTAAACTATAGCTGCAGCTATGGTCACTTGGACCTCACCAACATCTGCAAGAAGCTTCAGCTAACATTTCCCCAAATTAGGCAAGTATTAGTTTTCAGAAAATAACGTAAGGCATGATATTCAGTGCCTTTCCTTATGGCCACACACAAAAATCTTTTTTGAAGACTGATCAGTGAAGGCTAGCTCAGGCTCTGGAAAAACATGCTGGAAGGAATAACATCTCCCCCTTCAATATTTAGAGCAAAACGATGCAGGAAATTACTGATTTAGAGTGCTTTAAAGCACTTTGTTTCCAGTTTACACCATAAAGTCAAGCCTAAATGCTTTTCTATGTAAATACAATGGCCTAACACACACTGTCTGATTACTGGATATCACAGAGGATAATTGCTGGTCACTACTTCATGTAAAATGAGCTACTTTAATTCACCTCACCAGTCTGGGGGATAGTAGAAACAGATGGAAAAGGATGGAAATAATGGCACAGTGTCATTCTGAACTATTTGACTAACAAATAAAAGGTATGTAGAGAGTTGCGGTATAGCCAAGTGACAGTACCATAAAGTTTTTGTGGCCAACTCAACCTTCTCATTTTTAGCTTCCTTCAATCTTGTTAAAAAATGGGCAGAGCTGTTTTTTTCCTAGCTGTCTGAATTACATAAACTGCCAGAGTAAAAGTAAATGAATTTAGAGAAAACATGTTTGTGGACAAAAATGCCTGAGTGCTGAAGTACAAAAGCAAGTTAGATCTTGCTCATGCCCACTGAAATGACACAAATTGGTATTTAAAACTCAGCGCACTTCTATTTGGATGACTTCACGGTGATCTAGGAAAGCAATGCTAATCTTCTTCCAGTTTTAAAATCAACAGTTACAAAAAGACAAAGATCATGGTGGGTTTTTTTACCGAAATACCAGATATCCCACTTCACATTTGAATAGCACCGCTGCAAAAACTCCCTCCCTATGCGAAGGTCTTGTGCTACACATCTATGTAGTAAAGGATCCATACTCAGCATCTAATCTTCCCGTCTGCAGCACCTTTGCCCACCCATCCTGCAACCTGAAGCCAGAAGTGAGTTTGGAGGCTCCTTGCCAGACCCCATGAGGGCAACCAGCTGTCTCAGAAGGGCTTCACAAAAGCTGTGCTGGCAGAGAAGCACACACCCAGCTATGGACTTAAAAGTGGGGTTGCCCAGCTGAGACACAGGCATGTGGGTCTTGCGTCTTCATAAAGACAACGAGGAAGCCAATCCTCGTTTCAAAGCGACAAAATTTAAAAAGTAACATATCCAAAAAGAATGTCAAAATTTAAAGAACACTTTTGATATTTTTTTTTTTGGTGCTCAGATACTCCTGAGTGTAGAGAGTAGATGTGTTTATGAAAATCAAGACATTTGCGTGGCCTCTGCTGTCTCCTTCCTCTGTGCAACACTTGCTCCTTGACCACTTACCTTTCAGTTGTATTTCTACTGACATATAATTAAAAACTGCAACATGTACAGAAAAGAATGTACGTGACTTTCCTTGAAGTAATAAATCAGTTACATTATGCAATACATGAAGAGCACCTATCAACAAAGCAGTAAAACTACTTAACTGACAAGGTACACTAAATTACCAAATTATCAAAACCCATGTTTCCCTTGATCTCATTAAATTACAAATATCCTGCTGCTTCCAGAAGAAAAATGTAAAATCCTTAAGTAACAAAGTGCTTTTCTATTCAAACTCTCTAAATGTTTATTGTGAGAAAATATCGGTCGTTTGTAAACAGAGCAAAACCAAAGTTTCGGTGTTTCTGATGAAACCACTGTTTTACATCTTATTTTGAGAAAATTGAAGTCTTTTGCTCCTAGCTTTACTTCCTGAAATTTATGGAAAATGAAACTAGCTTCTCAAGATTTTTTTTTTTTTAATTCAGTTGGCCTTTTGGAAGAAATTTCACTGAAACATATTCCCACAGAATCCTTACATTTTGCCAATATGCTTTCCAACAAAAAGCATTTCAAAGTCTTTCTGCAAGTCCTACAATCAAGTCGTGGTATCTCTTTTAGCAATTTCAAAATAGAAGCTCACTGATCAGTGTTTTAAAAGGCATCATACTAATTTTAAAACTCGATCGTGTCATGAACTAACATTGTGCATGATTTAACTCAAATATTTGAACACTGTTTTACTGAAGTTGCATGCAACCATGTCGAACTTAGTACTGTTTACCTTCTACGACTCGAGCAAATGTGAGAAGGTTGGGATGACTCTGGAAGCTTTCCTCTCCCTCCAAGGAATTTTAAACTGCTAGCCTTATGGAAGCCCCCCAAAATGTTTCCCTTCAGCTCTCCAGAGAATGTAAAGGTCGCACATTACATAGAGAACAATGCAATTTGAAGTCTGTTGAATTTTACAGCTTCTCCTATTCGTTGCACTAGAAAAACAAACCTGAACTCCAGCTCAGCCGTTTCTCCTAAAACTACCTTTCACATACTTTCTGTTTTGATTGTTTCCTGCCATCAGCACACGGTGCAATAATGAAGCTTAGCACGCTCGGACTGTATAGAGGTGGAGTACAAGTCACCTCTCGCAGGCATGAAGACTCCAGCTACACCTATGGCCTTGAGCACAGCTATAGCGAAAGCAACAAAAAGTGCATTTTGATTGGCAGGGCTGCGCAGGAAGAACAGTGCAGATGCACAGCACGGTCAGAGGGATTAAATAAACTGTTTCCAATCCCAGTGCTACAGAACCCCCAACACCTTTCTCCCTCCCACCAGAAACTGAAAATCATTTTTAAGAAAGGCTGAGGGATAGAAACAAAGGCTTCACTTTAAAAAATAAAAAGAAAAAAATTAAAAAATTATCAACTCTACTATAAAGGTGAGCTCTAAAAGGATTTTTTTAAAAGAAGTAAAATTTCCATGAAATTAAAGTCATAGCTACTACAGGTTTCTGTTGTACTTTAATAAGGAAAAAATGCCTGCTTCAGAAAATCTAGAGAATTGAAAGAAGACTTAAAAAAACAACTTGACCTTGACATTTCAACACATTGCTTCTGGGAAGGAAACACACTATTTTCACACCAATTCACTTTGGTACATACATTTAAGTTGTTCTGTGCATCTACACATTCCTTTTTTTTTTTTTTTGCTATCTCAGAGGAAGCTAGACAAAGAATGAATGGAAATAGCTGTCAAATTTAAAGGAGTTACTTTGTTTTGGATGTGATACTACTCTGCCACTTCTGCTTTTGGTTAGTGTGGTATCTGTTAGGAGCAGCTCCACTGACTTCACCACAAATATACCTATATAAAACCTGCATAGAAACCAAAGCAAATACGATAAGTATTACTGTCCAACGTGCCCACAAGCACAGCAAAACAGCAGACAGAAGCCTTACATATAAACGTCCTTGTTTAAGAAAAGCTTGTACAAGGCACCTCAACCAAGATGCATCAATCCATCCGTAGGAGTTCTGCTAAGTAGACTTCTCTATTTTTTTGAACTTAACTCATCATTTGTCATTCACAGGGTATTTTCTACAGGTATTCTGAAGCACATGCATCAATGATTAAGCCACAGCAAAAACAAGACAAGTTTTACCAGGCACTTCCACTCAAATAAACGGCTGCAAAATAAGGCATTTCTGAAGTTAGACCCATGAACGACAATCTCAAAGAACCTGAATTTATTTCTCTACTACCCAACTCTCTATTCTTTCAGTTTTAACTGCAGGCGATGTGAGGTACCTGTGGCATATTTGTCTGTGATTTTCTA
Source organism: Grus americana (assembly GCF_028858705.1). Lineage (NCBI taxonomy): Eukaryota > Metazoa > Chordata > Aves > Gruiformes > Gruidae > Grus > Grus americana. Next base: position 188,336,100 of record NC_072852.1, on the reverse strand, counting down.
ACTCTCTAGATTGGTTGACATGAATCTTTAGACTGTAACATGACAAGGAAAATGGAAACCAATACCAATACTGAAGACAGCTGGCCCAAAGCATCCGTCACCTTGAAGCCAGTAAGAAAACTTACAGCATCTTCAATAGAGTCCAGATCAGATATTTGCCTTACAAAGCCATCATCCTGCATCACCCCTATTCATCTCAAAGGGAAGCATGATATGCACAGTATGTCTGTACTACTGCTCATTTTTATCCTGCTTTGTGGAAAAATTGATCAGGGTTACATAGCACTTTTTTATTATGTTATAAATATCACTATTTCAAACCATTTACATGAAAATAAATTATAGGGTGGTAGACCAGAAGCACAGGTCTCACTTTAGTTTTGCAGAGGCTTTTAAACTTCACATGGTTTTACCAACACTAAGTTAACATCATTTGCCAAGAGTCAAAACAATAAAGATTTGAAAGCCTCTAAGTTGAACACTGCCACAACACTTACAACACGGTTTCACAATTGGCTTAAATCAGTTTAAGTGCCTAAGTTACACATCTGCATTTTCTGCTCTGTCCCTTGCTTTAGCATTAGCACAGCTGTGACTGTGGAAATTATGTTTTTGTTAGGATTATTTTTAAACCAAATAGTTCCCCTCGTTCAGCTGAGCGCATACGTACACACACATAGCACAAGGGAATAAGCAGAGGGAGAGGCCTGAAGGGACGGCGGTAGAATTACTTTGACCACCAGCCCGCATTTAAACTGTTTAGGTCAACCATAAAAACCATATCAGAACCCAATGAATTCAAGAAGTACAGAGGGAGTTAAGGTAATATTTGTAAGCAGAAGTAGAACCTTTGTAGTCTTTTCTAATAATGGGTACCTAATCTGCTCACTCCTATCCCCTGCCCCCATTTCAAACAACATTTTCTTTTTTTCTTTCAAAGAAAGAAAACTGATAACTACTGAAATTTAGAGCTAATGACTTTCAGTACTACTGCTTCTACCTGATTTGAAGGACTGGCAGAGCCAAAAGTTAACTTTTTCCATCTATACTACTGAACCACTAAACCACCATAGGTGGGAGCTGAGAAAGTTTGACAAAACCGAGAAACATAAGGGATGTGCAGGACAGCGTATGCTGCATGCTACTACCTGGATCTCACGCTAACACCTCCACTGGAAATACCTGGAGAGGCCAAACCCTTTTGCACAGACAGGTCACTGGGAACTGCAGGGGAAAGCTTCTCTTCTCAATTTACTGCCTTTTGCTGAGGCTGAACACCTTGTTTCAGAGGACTCGCTCTCTTACAGCAAAGGATGAGAAATCCCTCATAACAAAAGCACTTGCTCAGAGCGTGAGATGTGGGTTCCAGCCTCCCCTCTCCTGCCAGGGTCAAACCAACATCTCCCAGACAAACGTCTTGCCTCTTCCAGGAAGATTATTAATGTAGATTGAAGTGAAAATGGTACATTTGTGACAAATGTTCTTTCCACAAACCTTTGGACCCCTGTAGGAGCTTAGCAGACAGAAAAATGGCTTGTCCTTTTCTAACATACGCTACATCTTCTGCATTCGACAGCCTCATTCCATTCCTTCTGAGATTTCAGCAGAAAAATTTAAAATATCATGTGAGAAGCATGTCCTTTGTCCCTCCTCCAAAGTTCTGACATTTCCTTTCTTACCTTCTAGGTATTAGCTGATTGTCACACTGAAAATACAACCGCTAAATGTGGTGAACAATGTCATTAAAAAGTTCAGAAAACTCCAGGATGTGGGCTGGAAGGAAAGAGCAGTTTTGTGTGTGTGGGAAGTCAGCTGAAGTACTTGTAATAGCTGCTTACCAGTACTAATGATATGCTAAACAGTCATTTAAGTGATCTTACCAAGCAGAATTTCAAGACATTATTTGCTCACTTACACATTTAGAAAGTAATAGTTCTTCACATTAATCAAGTCCAAGTTTTGCTTTTTGGCAGCAGTTCTCCCCGACAAGCATTTTCATGTCAGTGTTTATCTATACTAATTAGCTCACCAGCTTGAACAACTCCTATGAAACGTTTTTCCCCTAACTTCTTACATTTGAAGGAAATCAAATTAATACCGTAGATATTTTATAAACTGTATGAATTCACATAAATCTTATTGAATGACTATGGTAAATTCTTTCAATAGCTTCATAATGTTATCCTTTATAAAAAAGAGAATAGGAATGTGACTGCAGGCTTTGCGCTGTCTCTGACAAGGTTAAAATCCTCTTGTACAAAGTCAGACACCTCCATTTGGCCAAAACTGCAAGAGGCTGCAAGCACTTGATGCGGTGGTGGCAAGTAATTTGGCATGAAAATGAAATACATCCTCAAGAACTATGTGGACAAACACCAGTAATCCTGATGTGGAATCAGCCTACCTCAATCCTGACCAGAGAATACATGTTGGGCAAAAACTTAAACTAAAGATCTGAAAAATAGAAAGTAACTGTCTTAGAACTAAACAAAAATGTCTTTCTACAAGTTCTGTTCCCCGACCCATTTCATCCTGTATGTTTGGAATAGTTTTCAAAATAATTCATGAAGTTTCTTTCATTTCCTTCCTATCATTCCTAGTGTTTGCTTACTATAACAGTTGATTTTTTTTTTCATAAAAGTCATGTTTTGCACTTGCAAAACATTTTGAATAAGAATTTTTAGTCATGGAACATTTGGCAAATTTCTGCCAAATCCAATTAAACTTTGAATTTCTAATCCTATGATCTAGAAAGTATAATCTTGAGTACAGCCAGGATTTGCCACAGTGTTAGGGAAAGCCATTTAACTTATTTCCTGCATAAAAAGTGGAGAGAAATTTCAAACACTGACATTATGTCAATCAAGTTTGCAGAGTGATTGAATAAATGCATGTTTTTAAAAGGTCAAAAAAAATGCAAATGAGAGTTCAGGAACTCTCAGCTATTTTGTTTTAAGTAAAGCATCCCTCTTCCTGCCTGACATTTCAGAAATTCATCCTATTCCTATCCATTCAAAATGATGTGGTTAAGACTGTTTACTAATCTTTTTTCCATTTTCTTTCCCTCTGAACAATGTCAATGTTCATTTTTTAAGCTTTTCATCTTTATGATCCTTTAACTTTGCTTTTAACCCATCCCTTTTAAGCCACTCAATCTATCGATTAAAGCTGGAAAAGATTTTGTGCTATCTAACCTCCCACTAGCCCACTGTAAGATCAGCTACACTTCTGTATGTCATAATCACACTTCTAATGCATAATGCCATGCTGCCTCTTCTCCAGGGAATACGCTGCAATATACATAGTTTTCCTGAATTAATCTATAAGGTACAACTCCAACCATTACCTTAGGATGTATCTGGATACATGTTATAAGCTGCCAAGTCTCTATGTCACTGTCCCTAACAGACATCTGTACAATGTCTACTATGTATACTGTAGGGCCTTTGAGAAATACTGTACTACACAGCAGCAGAAACATTTTTGATCATCTTTCAAGAATTTCATAGAATCACAGAATGGTTTGGGTTGGAAGGGACCTCAAAGATCATCTAGTTCTAACCCCCCTGCCATGGGCAGGGACACCCTCCACTGGACCAGGTTGGCCAAAGCCTCATCCAACCTGGCCTTGAACACTTCCAGGGATGGGGCATCTACAACCTCTCTGGGCAACCTGTGCCAGTGCCTCACCACCCTCACACTGAAAAATTTCTTCCTAATATCTCATCTAAATCTACCCTCTCTCAGTTTAAAGCCATTACCTCTTGTCCTATCATTCCATGCCTTTATTAACAGTCCCTCTCCAGTTTTCCTGTAGGTCCCTTTAGGTACCGAAGCCTTCTCTTCTCCAGGCTGAACAACCCCAACTCTCTCAGCCTGTCCTCATAGGAGAGGTGCTCCAGCCCTCCCATCATCTTCATGGCCCTCCTCTGGACTCGCTCCAACAGCTCCATGTCCTTCTTGTACTGGGGATCCCAGAGCTGGATGCAGTACTCCAGGTGGGGTCTCACAAGAGTGGACTAGAGGGGGAGAATCATCTCCCTTGACCTGCTGGTCACGCTGCTTTTGATGCAGCACAGGATACAGCTGGCTTTTTGGGCTGCAAGTGTGCATTGCTACCTTGCCAAGTGGGCTCATTAAACTACTCCAAAGATGCAATGGAAATGGTGATTTTGTTCTTCATGAAAAGTAATTTCTCCCTTAAAGTGAGGCTATATAAAGGGGCAGAGGCTGAAAGCAGCAGTGCCTAACATGCACACAGGCACATTGTTTGTAACTACAGAAAATGAAGAATTTAAAATTGAGGCTGCAGGGAGGGATTATTAAGTGTGGCATTTCTTACCTGCTACTGCTGCATATATCAGAGGGAGGTTGGGGGCCACCATTTTAAATGTATCAGATAACAAATGGACATGTTGATAATCTCTTATCGAATTACTGCTTGCTCCTCTGGATATCTTTATAATCGCATTCTCAGAAAAATTTACTGTGCACATAAAAACATTTGAGAACGTACGCAAAAACTGCTGCTGGGACTTTCCATGACTTACACCAAAAATGCAACTCAAGAACCTTCATGCAACCATTTATCAGTCATCTGTTAATGGCCTAAAACACTGCTGTAAGTGCTCATATGTATCTACAATGCAAACAACCAATCTGCATATTCCATGACATCATTTACATAATTCCAGGAAAGCCTTACATGTTCATTAGCATTAGCCAGACCTTTGAGATAAAGCTTCTTTTACTGTTAGACACTGCACATTTCTATTAGTGCTATCGCAAAAGTTACTTTCAAACTTGCAGTATTGTGCTTTAAAAAAATAATCCCATATTTTTAATCTCTGTGTCAACTATTGTGGTAAACTAACCAAATAATGCCAAGAACAAGCTCTAAAATGTAAGCAGAGGATACATACAGTATTTTCTGAAATGAAATACTCTAACAATATCTTCAGAACTTGTATGACAAACTCCAGGACACAGTTCTGCACTTTTCTCCATCACTGTGCATGTGAAGCTTTTCCCAAAACAACTTTTACACAAAATCAAAACGAAACAAGAAAAAGAATGTCAAATTCATAGTATTTTTAAAGATTCTCCCATTCGTTCTCTTAAGAAGTTTCTGCATAAATTAGAGTATTTAGAAAGCCTCAAGTAGACTTGGAAGTATTCTGAAGGATTATATTATGCTAAGGGATGCTGTGACTGCACACAGTCCCAACAGCAGCACTTTAGATCCAAAATTCTGCTTCAAAAGAGAGGGTTCCAGCTGGGAAAGCAACAGAATCTACTACTTTGCCTCTTAGTTGCTTAAAAATTATTAATCAACATGTTGGTTTTCCTTTCTGCCTATATCAGCTTTTACATACTATTGCTCAAGTAAAAACACGTTCTCTCTAGTTCACTTCTCTTTGTAATACTAGATACGTAAAGGACAAGATAGGAAACGGCAAGGAAGAGACTTCCTATAACTAACTGAAGTGGTTCAAAGAAACTGCTTACACACGGACGTACAGCAAATACTGTGAAGAAGTGTTTCAGAACTAGAATTTTACTACAAGTGGCATTTCTTAAATTATGATTGTCATATTCATTGCACAATTTTTTAAGAACAAAGAACCAAAGCAATCCGTTCTGTAAAAGTTATTTAGATAGACTGCAACAACAAAATACCTTTGCAACAACAAAATACCTTTGCTATACATGTATTTGGCTTTAAAAAGCCCTCCTCTCCATGAATCCAAGAGTAGGGGAAAAAAGACTCTAGCAGCCTGAATTTATACAAAAGGAGAGAAATCGTTTTCTCTTTCTGCAAGCAGGAGAGGAGCAGTTGCGTTTCCTATAAAGGAAATGGAAACAATTCTAAAGAGAAAAGAGAAGCATTTCAAATGCACAGGAATGAAGAACTGTTGTTTTATTCTGAGCTTCCTTTTCCCTTTTTAAGCAATTACAAACACAGAGAAATTATTTTAACTTAGAGAACCTAACAGACTCACAGCCCAAATACTTTAGCTTCTCTTGCCTTTTTTTTTTTAATATTTGAAGGGTTTTTAGCAGCTATGTATTAGAACAGAACTAGTAAAACAAAAACTAATCAGGAAAACTGGTTCTAGAAGGTCAGTCAAACTTTTAGCAGAAAATATTTACAGTTTTCACTTTTACTTGTAATTTGTATGTGTAGCTTCATTTGCATTAAGCTAACAAGTTTCCTGATATGAAGGAGTCTTTAACTGGCTAGGCAGGATTAGTCTGGCTAGATAAAAATAGTCCGTTCACCATAAGTCTTATAATGCTCATTTAAAGACTTGCCTACTAGGCTGCAAAATTTTTAAGGGGAAAAAAGGGCATTTTCAGTGTACTAACTACTTCACACTATCTCCGCAGGTGGACACCACAATTGCACTTTAAGGTGGCAGTAAGCATTTCACAGAAGCAGGCTTACAGTGACTGAGGAGTGTCTGAGCAGGCAGCTCCTGAAAGGCAGCTGAGAAGGTTGAAGTTCCCAGCCCTGCTTTCTCTGTACCTACTTCCCCATAGACTTATGGAGTTCAATCAAGTGAAGTCTTTTAATGGATCCTTTTGCTTGGCAGGAATCTAATTTAAAATTAAAAAATTTTAATCTTCCTACATTTTTATCACATTCAGTAGTAAATTCGCTGTAATTACCCCAATATCATATTTAATAAAGGGTTCTCCATCCAAGGACTTCAAACTGTCTTTAACAATTAAGATGGCCTTGCAGCCCAGTGAGGAAGTGAAGGAGCTCTTTCATGGAGGGAAACTAAAGCACAAAGCCATAGAAAACTTTGCCAGTGCTGGAACAGAAAATCTGTGGCACAGCCAGAACCAGACTTCCTGGCTCCCAGCCCTATGCCTCAACTGTAATAAATTCCTTCCTGTACATCACACACTCAAATAGAAACTCTAGTAAATACATTAAAATGCTTCAGAGGTCATCACTAACCCATGAAAATGACTGGATAAATAATAAATAACACTTAGGGCAAAGAAAATACTATCCTGCCAAGGTCTGTCTTCACTGCAACAGATAGAACAAGTCCTTTGGCATAAGCATGCTTAACTAAAGTGAGAACAAATGCCTTTACCATGATACAGTCCTGCCTCTACAAGTAGTAACATTGGTTTAGTTATAGAACAATAGAGTTGCATATGGTGCCGTGTGCATCTCTGACAACCTTCATTTAACAGTGCATACTCTGGCTTTGGAAGTACCATAAGAATTTATTACATTATTAATGTTGAAGTTGGTTTTTTCCCTCTAAAGTAAGAGCTTTTAGTAGTAGCATCAGTGCCAGTCTAAATGTGGTACACAAGACAAGTTCAAAATTCATTTCACCTTTGACTACAACTCCTGTTTGATTCCCGCACCAAAGACGACTAACATAACACCAGAGGAACACATAACACTGGGCAAAAGAACTCTGAAGGCTTGGAAAGCCTTCCAATATTTGTTTTATTTCAGTGAAATATTTCTTTAACTCTCAACTTGAATTTAACTGAATTTAAGGGATCCTGCCCCGTGTCCTAAATGAGAGCAAGTCTCCAACTCTATGATATACAGGGGTAAGAGGAAGCAGCAGTTGTTGGTGGCAGTGTCCTACAGCTGCTCTACTAGCACGCTGCTAGGGTTTTAAGGACTTCTCCTCCTGACCCCCTGTTCAACGCTGGAATAGGTTTGCCACACAAGTCCAAGATCACTCAAAGGCATAAAGAGTCCTAGATATCTAAACTCAGCTATCTAAACTCACAGAAGTCAAGCTAAGTGGTAACCAGCTGAAGGAGTGTACAAGATCTGTTTACTGCCAAAGGGAGAGATTTCAATCATCTCATCAGCTCTTAGCTTTGAGGAGCCCACGCTACTCTGCCTTCGATGCCTCTTCAAGAGCCACAGGAAGCCTACTGATGGAAATGCAAGTCTTTGCTCATCTAGTGCTAGCAACAAATGACAGGTCCTAACTCACTCCCATCTCTGATGCAGAAAGACAGACAGACTTACATATGCATCTCCCAGCAGTGGCAGCATTGTTTCCTTTGGAGAAAAAAAAAGCCCCCACCATACAGGGCCCTCCCTGCAGCTGCTTCCTCCTGCCTACCCCTCCTCCCCATCCCAAAGGAAAATTTGCCCACGCTGAAGGAACATAAGCAATGTCATTACCACGCCAACTCTTCCTCCATAACAACTGATAATCCTTTTTTTAATTTTTGAAGTGTCGGGGCTTACGGAAGGCTCTTCCAAATCTACCAGCACACAGCCGAACATCTTGAAACGTGATCCAACGAAAGAAAAGAGCACAATGAAGTTTCCTCCCCACTTGTGCTGGAGCCCGGCCAGGAGGGAGGCTGCTCTCGATTCCCATGAGTTGCGGTGCACTAACGCAGGTTCTTCTGCTTGGAGAAGCTCACACAAATTGTCACGCTGCTTGATAACAATCAATTTAAGAAAAGGGGTATGCAATTCACTTTTGCCATTCGCACTTTTACACTGAGTCAGACTCCCTGATCATTGAAACATGGTATGAAGTAAAAAACTATCAACTTGGGGTTTTCAAATTTTTGCCTGCAGGTGGAGAAATCCTGCACCTGAATGCTATTTATGGAAGTATATAAATATCACTTTGTTCTTCAATTGGTGTAAGGTGCACATACTGTTCTGCACAAAAAAGGTGCAAGGGCAGGAGAAAGTCCCAAAACCAGCAGAAGCATGTACCCAAGCCCCTAAAATACAGCTCTGAGTAGCGCCCGTGGATGAACTGAAGGCTGAGGATGCACCTTCATGATTGCTCTGAAACACATTTACCGTGGTAAAACGGACGGTGCCTCTGGTCAGACATGCCCGCTCTTTGTCTGTGCACTCACACCTTCACAGTGGTGTGGAAAATTAAGTACTGATGAATACGAGAGACCTACTCATTTCCATTCATTTCCTCTCTAAACATGAAATATTGCTTGAGGTTTTGACATGTGACATCTAATTTCTGTACTTGAGGGATTTTCATTCCAGTAACTGAACTTGCCCCACACAGTTTTTCCTGTGCAAACAAAGCCAGAGCAGGAAAGCAGCTCAGAGCTCCCAAGGTCTGATGCAGAAACTCACGGACTCTTGCAGGAAAACTACCCTTTCACCATGCAAGGCTGCCGGGAACAAAAACAAAATTTAAGCACTGTGACAACTCCTTTTATGAGGAAAGCCAGTTAAGGCAACTTTATGCTAAGGTACAAGTTAAGTTAGACACACAAGAGACTCTGCCAAGCTCACATTTTCATTTCTTGCTGACTTAGAAGTGGAAAAAATGTTAGGCTTCACGGTTAAGTATGAATCTCAAAAATAGTCAAAAAGGTTTCTTGTGGTTATAGCCTATTGAAGTGAAACTGCTTGATTTTACCTCAAAATCAAGGTGAAAGAGTTTCACAGAAGAAACTTATCAAGAAAAAACGAAATAAAAGAAGCAAGACCCATTTTTGCATGTTTCTGAATCTTGTCTGATATACCTTACATTAAGAAACTATGCCAAAAGTCTGTGAAGTGCTATTATTTATTCTCCTTTACAGCAGACTAGAAAGTTTATGCCCAGGGCCTTGCTTAGGTACAACTGATTAAAATCTAGTTCAAAAGAACCATGCCACCCAGCCAGATATGAAGAGATAGTTATTCTCAGAAATAGACTGCTGTTGATGCCAGAAATGAGTTTATCCAAGCTGCTGTTAAATAAATGAGTCTGTCTAAACTGAGATTTATCTCATATGTGCCCCTAAAGGCAATAAGAGCTGTCTTTTTTATATTTACTTAATTTAATTAGTTACAACATGTTTTCATTTCATTAATCAGTGACTAATGGGAATATTGTGTGCATGTGTGATAACTGGCCCCCATTAAATTATCAGAAACAAATGCATAGCACAGTATTTATTTTGGTATATTAATTCTGTGCTTACATATTGAAGAAAATGCTTTTTGTACCACTAAATTAAAAAAAAAAAGCAGCATATTTTTTGGTAAAAAGAAACATCTTCCTGATTAGAAATTGAGCTTGGGATATGCCTTCTAGTATGAAACAAGTTAAAAATTTCTCCTCCCACTGCAACACATCTCAGTCCTGGGAATAGCCAAGAGCAACTCACATGTTCAGAATCTTTATGTCTCTCTCTTAGTCATTATTTAGTGAAATTATTTAATTACCTATTAGTGTTACTTTGTCCCTCCTGAGGCTTGTACTGGTGTATGAGGGAATCAAAACAGAACTACTCAGCTTATTTCTAGTGATTAACGTGTTATCTATCACAAAGACATTTATCAAAAATGTAACATTAGTTCAGTCTTACATAAAATATAAAATCCCACAATTACTACTACCACCTCCAAAGAAAAACAGAAATTTTAAGGCATGAGAGTTACTCGAACACTGAAAAGATTTCATGATGAAACTTTTGGACTCCAGCAACACTGAAAAAGAACCTTCCAGGGAGTAGGGAAAGAGTTAACAAGAGGCTGCAGCTGCAGCAGTCTGCTGGTGACCATTTGCACGCCTGCGAGGTACAGTCCCAGCAGACACATTATCAGATTAGGGGAAGGCAAACAAACTGAATTGAAACCTTTCTTCAGCAAGTCCAACCTCTTCTTCCTGTGATGTCATGCTACAAATTGCCTGAGTTCTTTTCTCTCCTCTCCAGAAGGAGCCGGGCTGGCGAGAGGAGGGCTGTGCTTTGCAGGAACAAACACGCTCTGGAATTTTGTTTCTGCCCTTGCAAGCAGCTTGCTTCCCGCCCCGTGGGGCGAGCGAGGAAGCAAACGTTCTGAGGAGCCGAAAAGCTCGTTTTACAGAAAGAAGGCTGAGGGAGAAATGCAAGTGCCGACACTTCGCGGCATCCAGGAAATCATTTTCAAAAGCATACGTTCCCTGTAACTTTGGATGGACAAGACTTTGCCATCATGATCTGCGGCCAAGAATAAGGCAGAAAGTTCTACGACAGCTTCATTGAATCGAGGGGGAAAATGGAACTAAGCAAGCTTTGGGATGACCGCATCTGCCACAAATGACATGGTTTTTTGACTTTCAAGGACTTGCGATGTGATTACAAATAGCACTTGGAAGAGAAGAGTGACCTCCCGGTGATTACTGCTGGAGATGTACTCCCCTGCTACATAGCTTGTGGTTCTTCTCTGAAGCTTTACAGTGCAAACTTCCCAAAGCACACAGTTCAAATACATCTGCAAGTTCTTCTGGAATTTAAAAAAAGTTCCAATACAAATACCAGAAAAACCTCCAAATCACAGGAATTTTAAATATACCATTATAATGGTAAGCTCTAATTGTTCCACTGAGGACTCCTTTAAATATACTTTATATGGGTGTATCTTTAGTATGGTGTTTGTTCTTGGCCTCATAGCCAACTGTGTTGCTATCTACATTTTTACTTGTACTTTAAAAGTGCGAAATGAGACCACGACTTACATGCTTAACTTAGCAATATCAGATCTGCTTTTTGTGTTTACATTACCCTTCAGGATTTATTACTTTGTAGCGAGAAACTGGCCATTTGGAGACATTCTTTGCAAGATTTCTGTCACCCTCTTTTATACAAATATGTATGGCAGCATTTTATTTCTGACTTGCATAAGCGTAGATCGCTTTTTAGCTATAGTACACCCTTTTCGATCTAAGACTCTCCGAACCAAAAGGAACGCAAAAATTGTCTGCGTTGCAGTATGGATAACCGTGTTAGCAGGCAGCACACCAGCAAGCTTTTTCCAGTCTACAAACCTCCGTAATAATACGGCAGAAAGAACATGTTTTGAAAACTTTTCGGAGGACACATGGAAAACCTACCTATCCCGGATTGTTATCTTCATTGAAACAGTTGGGTTTTTTATTCCACTCATCTTGAACGTGACCTGCTCCACTATGGTCTTACGGACTTTGAATAAACCGATTACATTAAGTCGGAATAAATTAAGCAAGAAAAAGGTACTCAAAATGATTTTTGTCCATTTGGTGATATTCTGCTTCTGCTTTGTGCCTTATAACATTACCTTAATACTTTACTCTCTTATGAGAACACAGACCTGGATTAATTGCTCAGTGGTAACTGCAGTCAGGACTATGTACCCTGTTACTCTGTGCATCGCAGTTTCGAACTGCTGTTTTGACCCTATAGTCTATTACTTTACATCGGATACAATTCAAAATTCGATAAAAAAGAACCGGTCCACAAGACTACGGGACACCAGATTCTCTGAAAGGCCAGTTTCAGAAAACTTCATTCAACACAGCCTTCAGACCATAAAAATGAAAATATTTGACAGTGACTCTACAATATAAACTGTATTAAAAGACTACTAGGACTAAACTGGAATTAGAAGCCTGCACATTTCTTCAGCTGTGGAAATATATTCTGATATGTAAATGTTACACTTCCTTCACATCAGTAAAGTTTATGATAAGACTGTAAAAGTGTTAAGCATAATAGTATACAGAAAAAGTATTTTAAGAATTTACTTCCACTGTCTGTTCTGACAGGTTGCATGTTAGCAACAAACTTTTGGTTTCAGATTAAGTTAACCAAAGTCCAAAGACTGTCAAGTCAAAACTAAATGAAAACATAGGTGTTTTTTTGTTTTTCTGAAGTTAAAACAATTGGTCATTTTTTTTATAATGATATAGGTTTCCAAGTTACTGAGGACAGGGATGAAACTACCTGGTTAACACTGCAGGATCCAGTTGTGGAGGAAAACAGCACCATATTGATCACATCGCTTCAGCTACTGTGATAGAGTTCCGGAGTTCCCTCTTCTCTATCTTCCACCTTTCTCCTGCACCTTCTTTATTAGGGACCATTACGTTCATAGGAGGCTTCGATCAATGGGCTACAAGGACTTTGTTTCTCCCAGGTTTATCTGATAAAATAGATGCTCTCTCCACAGGCCTGGTCCCCATAAAGAAATTAAATCTTCTGGTAGTTTAGGGCATCTGGAAACAACTCAGACAAACTGGTTTTTCTTCTCACCTCTGTCTCAGATGTCTGTGTAATTATAACAAAATAACCTCTGATGACTGAAGTTAGTGCTTTAGGTATAGTACCACTTTATTAAACTCTTTTGTGAGAAGTTCTTCAACTCAACACGGCTTTTGAGCAAAATAACATCCTCCAAATAAGGTAACTCAATCTCAAAGTAGTAGTTTCTTAGAAAAACATGACCTTTGCTAACTAGAAATCAACATGTGCACCAACCCAAATATTTCTTCTAGGAAATTATTTGATGTCCCATAAAAAAAATTCAAGACAGTAATTTTTGGAGTGAAACTTCCTCTCAGTCTTTGTGTCCTAGAAATATTTTTAACATAAGCATTTAAAATTTCAAGTATTATTTTCTGGCAAACTTTATAAAGTATAAAAGTAAATTACTTGGGGTTATGTGCTGGCAAAATTAACTGAGACACTTTGAAAAGTCAAAGCCACATAAAAGGACAAATCTACATATATTACTGTTACAGACAGGAATATATAGACAAGAGTGCTTTACAACATCCTGCTATGTATGTTTCCCAGCTATTAGAACATTGTGTACATTTTCCTCAAAATTAATTTAACATGGCTGTAAAAATTAAATAAATATTTTAAAGGTAAAAGTAAGTACTAAGTGTTGGTTTTTCCTCCCCAAAAACAATGGAGTCAATAAGAACAGTGAGTTTGCACTTCAGATTTAGGGCAGTCAGTTGCAACACAGATACAACACTGAGGCATTTTGACTTTAGGGTATATGGAAGTGTGACTCAATGTTGGAGAAAACACATATTGAGCTGTCAGAGTGTATGATATGTTACCTGATTGACTTCCCTTTGCAAAGTTTGTGCTTAATTGTTATAAATCTACTGTACGTTGCCTACTACCACTGGAAAAGTGAGTTACTCAGAGACCGCTAAAAACTAATGCTGATTGAATCTGAAGTTTAACAGCATTTTAAATCTTTATCCATGCAACTTATGAAAGGAAAATTCAAATAGTATGAGTGTAAGCGACAAAGATAGCAGAGATATAAACGTCTGCATAATATCTGAAAATAGGCAGTTATCTTAGTTGGGAATCCTAAACTCTTCTGATTCATATTCAGCTTCAGAAAAAAACAGAGGAAACCCCCAGCATAAGTAGAAATTCTGTATGTTTTCCATATGTCACTGACAAAGCCAAAGTTCAAAAGCCAGATACGCATCTCTAACATCTCAATGCATCTTTCTCTAAAGAGCCTGTTTAATATTAGACTCCCTCCAAAGACTTTGAGTCTAAAGCCCTTAATGTCACTGCTGGGCTATGTTTCTAGGCTACTACTCTCCCCGAGCTTGGCAAAGCTGTTACTTGGTTGAGTGACGACTTGTTCAGCAACAGCTCTGCATTACAGCAGCGAGCACGCCTGAGCCTTGCCCTGGTAAAGAGAAGCTGCTCTTTCTGAGATTATGAAACTGCAGAAAAAAAGAATTAAAAAAAAAATCAAGGACTTAAAAGCAGAACAAGCAGATAAAGCCACGTGTATGGGTACTCCCATTTAAACCAGACTTTCCTTGGCGTATTAGCTCAAAGAGCTTGGGGAAGCACAAAGAGTAGCTCTTTCTGCCTTGCGCTCACTCTCCAAAGCGGCAGCTTCTGCTTTTTGCCACAGCGTAACACAACGCAGTACAATAGCTTTCTGACCAGTTAACAGCTTGTTATCTTGAAACTGTTTGAGGAAGCTTTCTATTTTGTATTATTAAACATACTTCACTCTTTCCACAGGGAAAACCAAAAACAAAACAAAAGAACAGAGTCAAAAAAGCAACACCTGTAATTTTGAGAATCTAACCATTACTTGAGAAATTCCTGATTAGACTGATTCAGAAGAGGGGGAGTGAACCTGTACCTCCCACAACAAGCTGATACAAAACCAAACTACCAGCTATTCAGGACTGGACAAGGTTTTCTCCACCTTTTCTGGTTCTGCAACAAGATTATCCTGGAGAGCTGTGGATGGAGCAATGTTTTCATTGGTACATTCCTGAACAGCCGCACTCCTTTCCTCTGCTCCTCCTGCCTTTGATACCAACTCTTCTGTCTCTCCAGTAAAGGCTTATGCCAAAATTTAAATCTAGATGAGGAGTTACGGTCCTAAGTCATGCCTAGCCATCTTGAATAAAAAAGGTTTATATTGTCAGAGCTCCTGAACATCTGAATGTGTTGCATCCAGTACTTCCTAAAAGTACATTATTTTTACTCATACGCCTATGCAGGAGGGGGTTGGAGTTCAGTTTTAGGATCAAAACTTACAAATTTGTTCTCTGTAGTCTGGTTTCTTTATCTACGGAGTGCAGATACTGCACACTTACCACAAAAATAAAAGCACTGAAAATTTAGTTGATTCCAAGAATTTTTTTGATCTAAACCAAGGTAGGCAGCTATTGATAACTAGATAATTAACCAGCAGTTTCAAAAGACAAGGAAAAACAAACAGACTTTCTATCAACAACTCTGATTTACCTCAACACACCATTACTTTAAAAGCAAAAGATTTCCCATTTTATACTTTTTATATTGAGCTTGAAATTTTAATTTCTGGCTTTCTCAGGAACAGAACGCAAGTCAAAATTTGTTTCACTCAGTATATACATCTTTGACGTTTAAAGAATACCAATACCAATTCAAATATGTCTTTATATTTTTAATCTAAAAGTGCTTAAAAATAACCCATAAATGATACTTCAGGCAGGTAACAAATCCTTAACTGGAATCAACCTCCAAACTTTTATTTCTCCTAAGAAAGTAACCTCAGTCATAGAAATGCAAAGATTGAAAAAGAGCCAGTGAGATCAGGTAGAAGATATGAATGGCCGTACTGGGTCAGAGCCCAAACATTCAGCTAATCTACAATCCTGCCTCAGCAGTGGCCAAGGCTGTATGCCTGGGGAAGAAGATAACAGTAGCAGAGGCATACGAGGATTTCTATCATTCAAGTGCTGTCCCGCTTCATCAGTTGTATCTCAGGATAATGAAATTTTTTTCTTCTGTGAGCTTGTCCTATCTCCCTTTGAACTTGTGTAATCTCACTAGAACAGGTTGCCCAGAGAAGCTGTGGATGCCCCCTCCCTGGGGGTGTTCAAGGCCAGGCTGGATGGGGCTTTGGGCAAAGTGGTCTAGTGGAGGGTGTCCCTGCCCATGGCAGGGGGGTTGGAACTAGATGATCTTTTGATCAACCCAAACCAGCCTATGATTCTATGATCTTTTTAACATCCACCGTATTCTGCAGTAAAAAGTTCATATTGTGTGTGTGTAGAGGGGGAACAAAACAAATCAAATCAAAAAAGAACCTCCTTTTGTTTCAAATCCACTAGTTTCATTACTGCCTCCTTATTTCTTTTGTAAGAGGCAAGGAACACTTGATTGCCATTCAGCCTTTCCATATCACTCCTGATTATACAGTCTTCCATTGTCTCTTGCAAATAAGAAAGTGATTTTCATATGTAATTTCAAATATGTAAATTCAGCATCATCGCCAAAGATGAGATTTTTCAGAATTACATAAATAGCTAAATCTATAGTGAACCCAGTGAGGTTCACTGTGATAATTTTGAAAATCCCACTTGAGCATAGTATCCTCTAGCATTATTTATTCTTCAGAGTTATTTCCTAGGAGTTTTATCAATGAAAAGCAATTTGTTCATACTTTTCCAGCAGTAAATGTAATATTGTAAGGTTCCTGCACCTGGGCAGACCTGTAAATCCTGAATAGTTCCCTTTTTTACTAGACTATTATACCTCAGGGTTACTGGCATTTGAGCATTACTGACAAAATGAAAGCGGATGTAATTCAACAGCTAAGGCGAAACATAGATCAGAATGATTCTAAATCTAGAAGCTGTAAATGCCTGGGCTGCGTGTGTTAGCCAATTATCAGAGTGCTGAAAAAAATTGTACAAATACAACTAACAATCACTGAATTAGCACATGTTTGGAACGTACTCAGTAGAGCTCATTTACGATGAAAGCAATTTCAGAAAGCCACATGTGCACAGTCTAATATTTCTGCAAGAAGCTGGATGGAAAAGTTTGTTCTAGTCCTCTAATTCTGCTTTGACAATGAAGCAATCTGTAGTCCTTCACATTTACCACCTCCCCCCCATCCAGTTCCTGTTATATAACTGCTTATAAAGTAAGCCCAGAAAATAAAACTGAACTTATCACAAAATTAAACAAAAAAGAATCCTGCACACATCATCTGGTCTTCTGTAAAATCTACCATTTTGTTGGAAAACTAAAAAAAAAAAAAAAAAATCCAGAACTGAGAATTTAAAATTATTTTTTCTATTTAACAAGCAGTCTGTCCACTCTACTTAAAACTAAAAGCTGCCCTGCACTAAGGGATCAGTTTTCTTCAATTTAAATATGAGAATGAAACCACAAGCAATGACAAAGGAAGGCTCTAACAAGAAATTCCTATCTTTTATGAAGAGATAAAAGAACACTTTTCCACACACATAGCTTCAAGATCTGCCCTAAACCCCAAGTTTTTTAAACAGTGAGTTGCTGCCTTAAAGGAAAGAAAATTCTTAAATAACAATGCTAGTAACAGAAAAAATTAATGCCATTATCTTGGGAATAATATTAAGTCTATCTCATATGAAAACAACTGTGGTTAACTCTTCTGCTTTTCAGATGAATTCTACAAAAATTGCTGCTTTATGAAAGGAAGTCAATTGTGCACATCAGTTGCAAGTCTTCACCCTCCTGTAAAATTATGCAACATTAGATCTACTAATTTTTGGGAGTTTGTCCTGGTAAGCACTTTCTAAAAGCAACCATTAATGTAATAAAAACTGAAGACACTTCAGTGTGAAGTCACTAAGGAATGATACTGGATTACAAAAAAAATTACCATTCATCACAGCATCAGGAACTGCACTTGACTAAAGTTGGAAGCATCTACAATAAAATTTTGATGCTTTTATGAAGTAATGAAAAAAGTACCCACAGCACTGCAGATATTTCTTAATGGAGAAATTTGTTAGGTATATAGCAAAACATGGCAAAAACCTGAGAATACAGATGGTGAAGCAAGTATCAAAATATCTGCCTTTTCAGCCCTAACAAAAATATCTTTCATTAATGAAACCAAATCTAAAAACTCTTGATCTACTTGTTTACTTGAGTTATTTAACATTTTTTATGTGTGAAAGAAACTTTACCACATATCCTGCATGCTCACATTGTGTTTCACATGCTTCTGTGGGTGGTAAGTGCAAAAAAAAATAAAAAAAGAAAACCAGCAGCTATTTCTGTCCAGATAAGATCTGTGAGTTCCTCTGAGCTGCTGGAAGGTGCATTAAGCACAGACAGGGCATGCCAAGCACGAGCTCTGTTCTTACCCAAGCCAAGTTTAGTCTAGGTACAGTCTAAGTGGGTAAGCTCAAGTCTCTGCTCAGGGGTTCAGGAGCACACCATGCGCACAGGTCCAGACAGCAGTGGCACAGCACCGAGCTGTACCACAGGCACTTGCCAGCCTGCGCCTATCCCGTTCTGACAAGCAAACCCAACACAAACGAAGAGCTTATTACTGGAAAGTTAGTGTAAGACATACGCTCAGTGATACAAACATAACTGAAATACCAGACATCTATACAATAGAAAAGCAGGTACAAAAGCACTTATTTGGCCTACCAAAAAAAAAAAAATTACAAACCCCATGCATTTATGCATGCAACAACTTAAAGAAAATGCAGCAGAGACACAAAAACTCACTTCCAATGACACATAATTTGGCAGTTTGAGTTTGACAAGATACTGTTATCCCCTTAAGAGCTTGAAAATTGAGCATATAGCTGGAAAAAACCCTCCGATTTAGAATGTTTGTTTGGCACCTACTTTGCTTCCTAACAGAAGCTAATTAGTTAACTATGGAATGGCTCAAATAACACAGCAATAAGGATAGAAAGAGCAATAAAAGCTTATGACAGTTATTCGGGACTATGGCTCAGATAAAATAAGACAAAAAAAAGAAGCCCAAACAAAACAAAACTTCCTTCTACCCATTTCATCAGTTTTGTTTAACTACGAAGATTTACAAAACCAGAAATTTAGAGAGCAGAATCCCATCCAAGGAAGAAGCAGCAAGGACGTGGCCACAGAATTTAACCCAACCATTATTTACTTTTGTATTTAAGGAGACAGCCACATCAAATTTGCCCCAATTCAGCAAGATTTTACAAGATTAAAGAACTGCAAGTATATCTCCCTGAATTCCAAAATACTTTTTCCTCATGGGCAACCTTTAAACATTCCTACAAAGTATTTGCAATGCAGATATTACAACGTTGCATGATGAAAAGCTGAAGTTCAAACTATCTAGAAACGGAGTAGGATTAAAATGAAAATCCTACAGCCGTGGTATGACTGGAACACTATAAACCTGGGACACTATTAAAAAATAAATTTGAAAAGCAAGCATTCCCAGAAAACTGTTTAACTATTTTTTGTTAAAATGTTAGTAATAATCAGGGCAACCTTAAGGAAAAAAGGACTAAGAAAAAGTGTATCATGTTAACCAAGTCTTATTTCTGTTGCTAACACTGTACTTAGGACCAGCGTAGACACAGGCAAGATATCTTCACACTGCACCAACACAGCCATAAGATGAGCACAGGCTATAAAACCCAGCTCCCTATTACAGTTGTAAATTTATAGCCGGAGAGGTCATGACGCATCCTCTGCTTCTGTAGACACACTGGCAATAGTACATGACCTCCGCATGGACAGAAACCACAACAGTGACTATAGGTGAGATATATAGCACAAGTAGCCACCTAAAGCAAAACTAGGCATAATTAAATAACTATACCTCTCGCTAATGTCCCCTTAATGCTGAAAGGAAGGGGGAAATGCAGTTATGAAAACTAATATTAAGCATATGATTCACATCTACTAACCTTAACAGACAAGCATTATACATCTAGTTTGTCACTGAGATATTGAGACGTACCTTCAGAAAGTGAATAATCCCATTGTAAAATACCTGGTTAAGATAAACAGAATGAATTGCTTTCTACAAGTGCAGCTCTGTCTCAATTATAGAGGGAAACTAAATACCAAAGTTACAGAAGTCTAACAATGTAGGACTCACATCCCCCTAATAAGAGAAACTCTGTATGTTAAAGCAATAGACGAAGTAGAGAAAAACTTAAATCCTTTATCGAGAATGGCATCCAAATTTCACTGAATGAGAACTCCGCATAGCTGCTGTGTCTTAGGTAATCCCTTTGGTCAAGTTTGTACTTGAATCAAAATAGCATCTTAAGGGTTGGGCTGACTTCATATATACCTGCAACAGATCGATCCATTAATACTGTCCTAACGTAACCAATATCTTACAACTTTAACGAGTGTTTTGTACACTTAACGAATGCCTACCAAGTAGTGAACGCATTGCCAACACAGACAAAAGGAGGAAACAGAGGACCTCAGCTTTAAGTGTTCTGGTTTCTCTTCCAGTAGCCTAGAGGATTTGCTCAGATGGTAACACCCAAGCATGAATAACAGATTGAGTCATCTTCACGATAAATGGGAGTGGCAGGGAAGATTTTCAAAGCAATGGCGCAGACAGTGAAGACTATCATTCTGTATTCTTCCTGGTTTTTCAATTTGCCTTCAGCTGTTAAGGCAGATAAAAGTTTCAAGTGTCAAAAAGCACAGCATGATTTCTATAAAAGGAAACACTTCAGGAGTTCTAGAAAGGCATGGGATAAACCCTCTTGCATATTTTATTTATGCATTTATTAAAAAGTGTGTGTCTGTGTGCATGTATATATATGCTCAAACAAAAAAAGCATATAAACATATATATGTATTTATATGATACTATATGGTATATTCACAAATACCCAAAAAGACTTCTAAGAATGTGCCTTGTATGAAAAAGGCAAAATCATAAGCAGCTTTCCAGCCACAGTTGTAACAACTGAAGTGTCAGAGCTAATTCATGACCTTAAAAAAAAAAAAAAAAATAAGCACACACAGCAGAAACAGTATGACCCTTTAGCACTATCACACCAAGCTGCAGTGGTGGCAGTGGCCTCTTTCTCATCACGCACACTTCTGGAACACACTCATGATGCAAGCAGAAATATATTTAGTATGCACAGGCAGAAAACCTCAAATCAATTCTCAGTTCCTTCTTTAAGGTTAAAGCTGCACCCTCCTAACATAACTTTTTTTGAAAGGAGCATGGCAAGCATGTGAAATGGCATAGCTGGTGACCCTTAGCACACTTTTTCCCCCTGTAAGAAAAACCATAGAAAATTCCATATTAGAAATCACTGTCCATAGCAACCTCCATGCTGAGACAGGATACTAGGTTGCCTAAAATCCAGAAGATCACAGGAGATGGGTGATGTCTGCAAAAGCAATCTGATGCCTGCAGTAACCAAGGTGCCTATCTTTACACCAGTGAAGTTCCCTAGATGGTTCATATCCTGCCAGTGAGCATGCTTGCAAATGTTGTCGTTCTGGGTAAGCTGAGGATTTTTTTGTGCCTAAGGCTGTTCCTTATTCACAAATTAGGTATTCCTATATCTAAGGACAGGCAAAATTTAGTAGGCACGAAAGGAGTACATCTGACATACACTAGATTTTTAAGCGAAACCGGCTGCCGTGCAGAAACATGTACAACTCCTGGAGACAGTAAGGAAACGCGTGAGTCATCTGACAGCACTGAAGTCACTCATGTGGTTGAACCCACGACTATGTCTGTAGTTGGTAACACAACGAGCCATGGCCTGTCCTAAGGCCTTGAGCGCAAGTGGCAAAACACAGCTTGCACCCACACAGCTAAACTTCCTCCACTTCTAACCCATACCAGCAGCTGAAAATAGTCCCTGAGCTGCACCATGCCCCAAATCTTGCCTAGACATTGTCCAGAGGAGTGCTGATGAATGCCAAAACATGCCAGGGAACATGTTACTGACGAAACACCACTGATGGCTGTGGGGCAATACTCAATCCTGAACTATCGTCCCTTTGAGGCCAGTAGTGCAGATGCAGTCCCAATATCCAGTTCTTGCTGCCTGGCCTGACTTGGCTGCCTATCAACAAGGTTTTAGAGTCATTCTTCTAATATAACAGTAAACAATTTATCCAGTAATCTATTGTATAAGATATTGACAGTATGACCATTCCTACTTCTTCCAGTTTTGAAAGGAATGACTTAAGATGTTGAAAATCAAAGAGAAGACTTCAAACCGCATGTAGACACCTACCTCCAGAAGAGGTGTAGGACTTCAGACATAAACCTAATAGAAAACACTACCAAGAAGGATACATGTCACAAGAAAATATACCAACTCCCATTCCTAGATGCTCAATTACTCCTTACAAGGAGCACAGAAAACTAATTTGAAATTGTACACTGCATCCAAGAAAACAAGCATTAAGCACTCAAGTACTGTGAGCTCCAGCAAAACTGTGTCCTTGTACAATCAAAGACTAGCAGGCTGCATAGTTAAGCTTGTGCTATACCAAAGTACTAAGGAGTGTTTGGCTTACCTGTAACTTCTTACGGCTTTACCCTGACCTGGATTTCTCTAAAACTTTTTAAGCAAATCTTAAACATACCTATTTAATATATTTCTTCTTACTACACGATCAAAGTAGGTCTGCTGTTATTCCAGCTCAGTGAGTTTGTCATATTAATGCAATAAAATATATTCTTTGGGAATACATAGTTTTCCTCAGGAAGGCATTTCTGCCCCAATGAGCTGCATAATTTAAAACCAACACAAGTCTTTGGTGTGGGATGAGGTATCTGAGTATAAACATTAACTACATAGTTAGTTGTCAAATACTTACTGCAAACACAGACTTTTGTTAAATCAACATCACATGATAAAAAAGTACTGTAGACTTCATTGCAAATGTTTAATTGACAATAGAAACCACAGAGAAGGAGCTGAAAGGAGAAGCATTATGGAGCACAGTTTAGGCAATGCTACATGGAAGAAGTTATAAATAAAGCAAAGCACACTTTCCTACTTCTGATCATATTTTAACCATTAAGAGAAGTAGCCTTGTAGAGCCATCTTTATCTTGCATCAGTCATTAAAACTCCAAACCACATTACAACTCTAAATGGCAACACCTATCAATATTGGTGTTCCTTCTTCCTTTGAGAAATACAAACACCAATTAGGATAGCAAGTGTTAAAGAGCAGTACAGCCAAAGAAGGCAACAGTGTCAACAGCTGCAGTGCAATGCACCGCTTTGGTTCAACATGTTTGTCCCTCACAGTTGAAGCTAGCAGACGAAATCAGACTGCAATGAACTCCCCTTTAGCCTGCCACACTGCACCCTCCCATTCTGTTCTGGGCTGTTGTGGGGTTGTAAAAGGCAATGCAGCTGCCTTTCATCCCAGTTAACAGCAAAAGCTACCACGTAACCTTTTAAAACTGCAGTCTTACCAGGAATATCCCTTGGACTCCTAGTGCTGGTGCGGATGAATTCACAAGTTAACAACAGAACATTTACTATCTGTAGAGCTAACCAGGAAAGTGTGGCCATGCTTCTTTCTCTAACTTGCCTTACTGGGCTGGCATGGATTACCTTCTCTCTGGACAAGGTTGCGGTTGATCTGCTACTCCAGTGCAGAAGAACAAGATCCTGTCACTACCTCAGTACTGGGCAGCTGAAGCTTGACAGAGCAGAAGGGCTTTACACATCATCTCTGGCCCACTAAAGGCTGGCTTGCAGAAAAAGTATTTTGTAGCATGGCCCAAACTATTTTAAAGTATGCCAAATGTGATGATTTAGAACGTGTACACACCACTCTTCACCTACTGTGCACGTGAAAAGGCATTTGCAGGAAGCACGTTCTCTAAGCAGCAGTATGAAAGAAATCCAATACCTTGCTTGCTCCTCCCCGTTCACAGCTTACAAACAGAGTGCAAGCTGAAAGGCAGGGAAATACAACCAGATTGCTATGCAGATACAGATAACAAAGATGGATACTCCATAGGTGTTTACTCTCTTGAATGACACAGGAAAAAAAAAAGAAGAAAAAAACTCCAAAACCCAAATCATGCTGTTCCCAGGAACAAATGCATTTCAGATATTATAGATGTTTTGCCCTTAAAATTGATCATGAAAATTAACAGACTTTGTATTCGATTTACTTGCACTGAAAACCTGTTCTTCCCTGCTTCTTCCTAACGCACTGTAGCGAGCAGTGACACTTGAGTCAAACATGTGACACGGCAGCTGACAGAGCTTCCTCTAAGGGAAATTCAGAGATTCTGGAATTTGTTCACACAGCCTTAATCTGAGATATTCAAAACAATTTCTTTTTTGACTGGCCGCAAGAGAGATCAATTTGACAGAATTATGAAAAAGGCTGAGCATGAACTCCCAGGCTGGTAGGTAACAAGCTATCCCCATTTCGGAGGGAACGGATTTTAACTATGCCAGGCTTTAAATCATATTTAATAAATATGATAAAAATTAATCAAATTAATTACAGGCACCTTTATTTTTGAGCCTAAAGTAATTTCAGTTCCCTTTATTTAAAGTTACAAAATTAAAAGTGTGTCCAAAATACTGCAGTGAGAAGCACAAATACTCTACAGTAAAGAAAGAGTATTGTACGGTATATTTCTATTTTGCCAATAAAAGTTATGCAGCATTATTACCATATTCTAACTGACCTCCACACAATCTGCACCTGGAAGCATCATAACCTCAGTGGTAGATAATATTTGAGTGGGCTTCTTCCTTCAGAGTTCAATAAAGATTTAAGGAAAAGGAAGTATTTTCCACATGATTTAGTCAGTATGGACACTTGCCCCTTTTCAAAATTAAGAATTATTGAGAAGAAATCAACTTTTTTTCCACCCTTTATTTTGTCTGTCTATGCTTCTTTTTGTTGTTGTTAAAAGAAAGGATGACCTAGAAAAGTTTTTTCTCCTTCCTAAAGCACAGATGACTAAATCAGCTAGCTATCCAAAAGCAATAACCATATTCACAATGTCTAGCAAAGGAGTGATATATAATCTTCAAATACCAGTAAGAAACAGAATCCTTCACATTCATTCGATAGAGCTTGCAAAGTCAGATAAAGGTCAGATGCACTTAAGATTTTTTTCTTCAGAGAAATTATGCAAGGCTTTTTTCCTCACAAAAGCTCTGTGACAAGTAAAACTACAATAAATTCAAGCTATTCTGTATTCAATTGCTTTAAATCTCATACTGAAGTCCTGCTTCCTAAAGCAGTCAGGAGAATAAGGAAAGACTAGATAAATACAGATTTGACTTTCCAAAGAACAGACAAGCCTTGTAATGAAATGTACTGCCTATGGGGGAAGGTAAGAACTAAGCAAAAATATATGGCAAATTACTGGGGGAATCAGAGCTGGATTATGGAAATATTTGTAAATAAAGGTATTACAAATGTTTCTATTCCTAAGCTTATGCAAAAAAATTCTAGCTTGGTCATTTACTCATTCCATGCTTTTCTTAATTCTTCTTCATTTTAACATTAAAAAAACAGTACCAAAAAACCACCCAACATTCTCTTACCACATTAGGAAACTTGAATCTTCTTGAGATTCCATCTCTTTGGATTATCAGGTCATTTGTTTAAAAATTAACACAAAGCAATCACTTATGGTGAGATACTCTTTATAAACTAATCAATAGTCATCTGGCTTTTCTCTCCTCCTTCGTAGTGTTTGGAGACAAGAGATACTTACTGGTATGAACTATACTTTTCCAATTACCTACTCTTTCTTGTCTGCTAATTAAGCAGACACTTTGTAAGTCTTATACACCATTACACGCTTTGTTCACTAGATGAATCTTTCTGGGAGACCTGACCTGAACAGCCTTGCCAGTCAGCCACAGAAGCATTTTCTCCTGTTGCTAATACACTATATATTTCAGACTAAACCAGTCAGTATTTAGATATGAGGCCTGGGTGGATTTTCTGCCCTAGAGGACTCACAGCTTTACATTTCTACCTGCAGCCTTACAATGTACAGGCCTCGGGTCCTTCACTGCAGTGACCCAGAGACTCAGCAACACATTTTAACACAGGAAATGTTTTGCCACCACAACACAGTCTGCTCCTTACAACTCGCAGATTTTTCCCTTATGGGCAGCTGGAAGAGGCAATGGAGGCCAGTGGGGAACCACAGGGTGCCTGCACACTGACTCCAACTGCCCGTAGCTGGCTGCCTCAGCTTTTGAGGGAACCTGGCCGTGCCCTCTAGTGATCAACCTCCAACTGCACACTGTCCAGGTGAGACATGACGCACAGGTCGATGAAGCAGAAGGGCCCTTGGATACGTGCACTGCACATTTCTTTTTATCCCCTCCACTGTGCTCCACTCCACATCTCCTCCTGGCACTCAATGATCATCGTAGGCCCCTTCGTACTGAGCTGCTCTATTCTATTAACATTCAAATCAGCTAAATAAGCCACCCCAAAACAGTACCAAACATACATCTCTGGAAACTCAAGAAGATGGATTCAGTACATTAAAATACATTCAAACAGAGCACTCAGAAAACCTGAAATAATCCCGTGCTGCTTGTTGACGTTGCAATTTGTTTCACAAACGCCTGCAACTACACCTGTAATTTTTTGAAAACACAATGCTTTGGATTCTTTAGTCTGAAAGTCCCAAGTCCAAATCAGATTATCTGCATGCCATGCTTGAATTACTGGGTAGAAATTGGTAGATATGGCCTATTGCTGATCAGTAAGCTGACTTCAAACTGATTTGCAGAAGGCAGCAGGAGCCACTTTTTGCTTGTAGAGTGTCAAACTTGGCTACCCGTACCTCTGCCTTTTGTCCTCTGAATGTTACAATTCTCAAAGAAGCACTTTTTGTACACCTGCAAGGTTCTTAAAGTACTGCCTGCCTCTTGAAATACTGCCTCATTTTTCCTGTTTCTGTACGCTCTGGTAAAATGCTCTCTGCCTCAAGGGCTTTCAGGCAGTGTTACTCAAAGAATAGCAAACCCACAAATTCATACAGCAACGGAAAAGCCATAGCCATTTCCCAAGACACCAAACAAACATGCAAAAGCATTACAGAGGGCAAAAAAATATGCTCTGGTACAACAGCTCAAGCATTGCATCAAAAATCCTGGGGCACATCCAGTGTTGTGGTGACGAGCGTGGAGCTGAATACACAAGTCTTGGTTCCCCCAATGGAAAGGTCACCTTCATAAGACGGCATATTCAAGGAGCTGCCTGACACATGCCCATTGACTTGAAATCAAGTGGCGAAGACTGGTTGGCACTAGGAGGTCCACCAGACTCAGTCTGAAGCGTGGCAATCGCTTCCATACACCCCTGAGGCCAGCACACTTCTCCTAAGCTAGAAACCTGAATGCAGATGGGGCTCTTGCTGCTCAGGCACAACGATGTCCCTCAAATCCAAGAGTACAACTCCACAGCCTGGTGAAGTATCACCAGTACTAGAAAATTGTTCACTTCTCACTCTGAAGTCATACACAAACCAAATGCAGGTTACCCTGACAAGAAAACTTGCTTCACGATTAAACTATCCCATCATCTATGGCATAATGTGTTCTTTAAACTTCCCAGAACTGTAAGATATGGGATGGGTTCTTAAACAGTCGCTTTATATCTCTGGTCAAAATTAGCAGTCTTTATAGTCTCCTGTTTGGTGGCATTAATAGCATATTTTTGGTTTATAAGTAACACACAATATAAAGAAACAATGTTTGATTTACTGAGATCCAGCCTAAAAAAAAACCAGCCTAACCTCCCAGCATTTTATTTTAATGGCAGTCAAAAATACCAAAGTGACTGAAGCGCAAAGGACAATGCAAATCAATATTTTAAGTACTATTAACAAGCACATGAGATGCACAGAACTAAGGCCCTATTGCCAAGTGGGAATAGCAACTGGATAAAAATTAACTTACAAATAAAAGCATAGAATTTATTGCCTTGTCTTTGGCACCATTTAAGGGTATTACCCTTAAGATTCATGCCAGACTAGTTAAGATGATGTTGGCTTACAATCACATAAATCAACAGAGCTATGTCGACTTCTTCCCCTGATATACCCTTTTTTCAAAACCTGAAGACATGTCAAAACTAATCTTGTTTTGCACTTGTAATTTATTTTGCTAGAAGTAAATCTCAGCAAGACCACAACTTATTTTACAGAGTTGACTGTGATTTCCTTTTTCTAGATATGCATGTTATACATGGACAAATATTACTTTAAAACATTACTTACAGATTGCCAAGCAAGAGACTCCATAATTCGATGTTCACAGCGTTCCAGATGCTTTATCATTTCCCTTGTTAGGCTTGGCTCCGCTTTAATGAAGCTTTCAATCACCTTGTAGAAGTCAAAAGCTTTTAAGTCAAATACATTGAGAATCCATGGGAAAGACAAGTCTGTTTCAGCACTGGTACCATCACTTTGTGAAGCGCTTCCTGCAGGGAAGATGAACTAATATTATCAAGAGTACCACATCCTCTCATTTCTGACATTTTTTCCTTTTTTGTATTTACTGAATCATTGCTAGTTCAGAAATTTCTGTGAGCACTTTTTTGGGGTTTTTTTGCTATTTACTGTACTTTATGTATTAGAACAAATGACAATAATTATCAATATATAATAATGCTATTTAGCACTTCAGATTCAACTTACTGCCATACGTAGCCATGACAACCTCAATAGCACAAGCCAGAAGAGATGTGTGGAAGACGTTATCATTCAGAAGTTTGCTATGGAGAAAGTAAGTTATTAATACTCATCCTAACACTAAAATAGCAGACTTCAATAACAAGGTAGGGACACATACCTAAAATTCTGCACTGAGAGGCGCTCTTCCTCCTGAAATATATAAATCAAGCCAAACGTGTGTATATTCTTAGTATTCATAAATGCAATGCCAGCAACTAAGCTACCAGTACTAAACTTACCGACTTTAGCATAGACTCCATTACTCTGTAATATAGACGTACTCCAAGCTTATATCTCTGTTAAAAAAGAAGAAATTCAAGAATATTACAAGAAGTTTTAACAGACTACAACAGGCAGACTCTCATGTTTTAACAATTCATAACATTTCCATTGTTTTGGAAGAGCCACTCTAAAGAAATCATTACCCCCAGCTCCATTTGCCAATAGCACTGGAGAGGCCTCAAAGCTTACTAAGGTTTGTGACTATCTAAACCACACGAAGACTGATTAATCAAGTGTTTATGTCGATTCACAGCTAACAGGATAAAAACCAGTGCTGACAGACACAAGACCGTTGAGTACAAAATTGGTCGGATTTGTTTTCCAAAATCCTTGTTGAAAGAACAGCTCGCCTACTGATTTTATAAGGAAGTGAGTCACCTTGCGCAGTTTTAGGCTAAGTGAACTTAATGCAAATACGTTTCACTAAATATGTTTTACCCAGCAATTTTCCCATTCTTCATTAAAGTATTTCCAACATATTTCCACCGAATTACTTTTATATTAAGAATAATTTGTTGAATATTATCTTTACAGAGCTTTAGGAAAAAAATACATGTCCATTCCTCAAGTCAAAAACAATATTGTTACTTTTTGCACTGAAGGAGGACAGTCAGTAAGTCAGCCCTCACATTAGGTAGCTCCAACAGAGTTCAAATGAGTAACGCTCAAGCAAGATGCTGCTTACCTGTGAGCCAATTTCAGCACATCCCTGTCCAACTGCTTCAGCAAATTTCTTTTTGAAGATGTGTTCAAGACTTTCCACTCTTTTCAGGATACTATCCTTAGGGTTAACTGTGCAATTCTAATAAAGTACAGGAAGGAGGGCAGGGGAAGGAAAGGAAAGGCAAGGACATTTTACTTTAAAAACATTTTAATGATTTGATCACATTAGTCCTGCTTCACTTTGTAACATCTCTCAATCAGCTCATCAGCATAAATGAAAGTGGAGTATTTAAAAAAAGACAGAATTGTTGTATGTTTCCGCAATTTCCAGTAACTACTTCCCATCTCACATGCAAATAGCTGCAACTAATCCAACTAACATGTGAGTAGTACCATCATCAACATTAATGTCTTTAAAGTTAGAAATATGTTTAAGTTCCTCAATGTGGACACAAGAGATCCTCTGTGAGTACATCCTCCTTCTTTCCATCTCCCTTTTATATCCCCTTCTTTTTCCATCTGATACACACATAAATAAACCTGAATATTTAGTGCAGTAACAGAAAGATTTAAGAACTTATAAGGTTCCAGTACACATCAGTTAGATAGAAGTGCTTTCTAAAATGATTACAGTTAAACCATCCCAATTAAAATGTACTTCTTCAAAAATGGTTGTTAATAAAGGAGTTCCCAAAACATGTGTGTCAGTTCTACATGTGTACATTTTAGTTGAGTGATAATTCCACCAATCTTTCACAAATCTTCCTTCTAGTCACTTACGTTGAAATACATGATGAGAGTATCTGATGGTTTATCAGTTGCTGAGTTTAAAATCATAATCAATTGCTGAATGTTATTCATTGCAGCTCTGGAAAAAAATACAATAAAATGCATAACAAACAGTAAGGTTGACTTGATAGTTTCTAGAAGCTGAACAGCAATTCTACAAACCAAAAAAACACTTTATGATTTTCGTTCTCAACTCAGTTACCAAACAACCTGCTGGGAAAAACTGTTGTACTGTGTCAACCATTGTGAATTCTAATAATAATTTAATTCATCAAATCACCTAATTATTAGAGTGATTACAGTCCATAAGTAAACAACCAAAAGAACATATATTAAGTAATAAACACTAACAAGCACTTTTAAAAACAATAAAATGGTGGTATTGCAATCCTTGTATGTGAAAATATTAAGTTAAATCAAGCAACTCCCTAACAAAAAAACCCTTTGGCTTTTCTACAAAAACAAGACAAAAAATTGGTGAGTGAAAACAGCTTTTATGTTTCAAATCACCCGTTCACAAGTGTAATAAGTAAGATGTATTAAAATATGGCAGTCATTAAAAAATACAGCCTTTTTAACATTGATGCCTTGAAAAACATACATTTTTCAGAGGCAGAGCTGTCAACATTCCTATTGGCAATGGCATGAGAACACAAAGTCTTCTCCCTCCCTGGATCTGAACCCAAAAGTCACATTGTTAAATTCTTACTTTAACTCCAATTCCTCCTATTTCCAATAGAAAGGCTACAATTTGCTGCAATCCTTGTTCTACCTGCTGTATCCATAGCTAGGTTAGAAGGATCTTAAACATAAAATCTTCTTAACTTTTCAAGTAGTATGAGTGGGGGAAAAGGATGTGGACCTTAAAGAAACTTTTCAGTGTTCCTAAGAAATACAAACAATATCTTCTTAAAAAGCAGAACAAACATTCGTTATTGTCTAGATGAAAAGTAGATAAAAATATGAATAACAATTTATTAACTTGGATATACTGAAGTATTGAAGTATGTCTCCATACACAATTTTATTAGCATTACTTTACAGGTACAGAGTGCGGGGGGGAAAACAAACCAAAACCCACTGACATCAAAACTATTTGTATCTCTAATGCCTAGAATTTTCTTGCTAAAACCAGATTCAAAACCACAAGTAATATCCATTGATTCATTTCTAATGTCTTAATGTAGAAAACTACTAAAGCTAACACAAGTATCAGCAGTATTTCAGAAAAGCTGCAATAATTTAAAAAATTAAGAATACTTTGAAGACAAATGGGTAGGATCCTGATGTTTATTCCACAGGACAAAGTTAAATGCCTTGTTAGGGTGAATGTGTGTGTCTCAAAGAAAGCATTTTTCAGTTTCTCTTCTAGAACTGAAATCCTGATGACAAACATTTTTCATGACTTTCAGATCATTATTTTAAGATAACAGAACATGGCCCCTTCTGAAATAACATGTATTATCCAGGAGATGACTGAAATATCTATAGGTGGGAAAATAAGAATAATGATCTTGTCATACAGGACAAGAAGATATGTGCATGAGCTAGCATCTAAACAGCCCATGCTTCCAACTTTTGGGGTTATCATGTATTGTCTGCCTTTATTATTTACACATACATACAGAACTAATAAAATCTCCAGTATATCCATAAATACTAATGTAGCCTGGCTTTTTTTTTTTTTAAAACATATTTCAATTTGTGTATTAAGCAATAGCATTAAGTTTCTATTCTTTTAGAAAGGTTAGTGTATTAATTTCTCTCCTAATATCTAAGAAACAGTTTGATTCTTTCAGTGATACTGTTATTTTCTGAATTTTTCATTGTGTTTTTTGGGTTTTGGTGGGTTTTTTGTTTGTTTTAAATTTCTGTGCCATTTAACCTCAATTTGGCTCAAATCATTCAGAAAATAAGTGGAGAAAAAAGAAAAATATGTTCAGTCATTACAACTGTAGTAATGCAAAGATGCATTTTTCTTTCATCTGCTTTTTAGAAGGTTTTGGTAAAATCACTTCTACCAAAACTCTTCTAGTGATAACGAAAAGCCTAAGGACAGTGGAAAAAACCTAAAATGAAAACACACAATCCATTCTCATTATGCTCTGAACTAGTACTTACACCCTTTTTATCTACTGCTTTATATATAAATGACCAGATACAAATCCACTGATGAAAATTATTAGATTCTCACCAATTTCAGGGGGCTTTAGAACAGATCCTAAGTGTCAAGGTCCAGAAAGAAGACATTATAAGAAGATTCAAAGTAGTAAGCATGGTGTTTTCAACATAACCTGTAAGGTGTTCTACTTAATGCAGGGAAAGTTAATGATGATACACTTTCCACTCTATGCTGGTGATCAAAGGTTTACTGCCATCTAGTGACAGTTCTGTGGGAAAAACTGAAAAACAGTTCCTACAGCCCAAACCACTGCTGGTGAATAAGCCTTCACTTGAACTGTCTTAAATGGCAGCAGTTTTGGGAAACTCAGAGACAAGCCAAACTGTGGATAGAGAGAATCTAAATATCTCACTAGACCTCTTCTCAAGATCAAAGTTACTTTAGCACATTTCAAATTTTTAGCAATGCAGAAACTTGACTGGAACTTTCTTAGTAAGACTTTCACGTCAACTGTAATGAAGCGCCTTTCACAGTGTTCAAGGGCTTTAATTCTAGTATAATCGAAAAGTGTCAAGAGCTATCTATATTTGTCAAAAATGAGAGTTGTTGTCAATGACCTTCTTGTCAAATACACTGCATGTTATAGACGGTCTAGTTCCTGACATCACACATTCAGTCTGGGAACTGAAAGGCAAACTGGTCCTTTATGGTTTTAAAAAAAAAAAAAAAAAAAAAAAAGATCGCAAGCAGTTAAAAAGTTGAAGCATAACACTAAAAGGGACCACTAAGGCAATCAACTAAAGCCTTTCGCAGTCACAGGCGATTAAAAGTTCTTTCATATACTGATCAATATCTATCTCAGCTGCATGTCTCCTTTTATTATTTTTATGAAGAAGCTTTTCAGAACCTTGCTGCTCTGTTAGCTAGAAAACAATTAGTCTCTGCAGGTGGCATTTAGTAGATTTTATAGTGGATGCACAAGCCCAGAGCCTAACTCATTCTTCCACAAGCATATAAATACAGTAGAAGTATTTTTTATAAAAACAAGAATAATTTTACTCATTTGAGAAAAATGAAGTAATAATTAAGGGTAAAATATTTTAACTTCTCTCATCTCTACAGCATGCTAAAATGAAAGGCTTTTATACAGCAAGCATGGAACAGGAACTTCACTGTCTGATTTTATTAAACCTGATACCTTAAGAATGACTGTCTATGCAAATGCTTCTCTGCTTGTCCACATAGCACATGGAATTGCAGTGACACAGGTGGGTGGCGCTTGAGTGTCCAGGAATTTCTAACCACCATCAGGCAAAACCATACTGATTTTGTCAAAAAACTATGTGGCACAAGGGAAAAATGGTACATGCAGATCTCCTTTCCTTTGGTTAACTGAATTCAAGCTTGCAGTTTTTCTGCATTTGATTGTAGATCAAACAATCTCCAATTAATACCATATTTCTACCATATCTGTCCATTTTCCTGATAGACCAAAATAAGTTGGCACTCTGAAATGTTAATCTTCCCATACAGAAAAAACAATACTAAGAAGAAAAAGATGATGGGAGAAGAAATATGTGGCATATACAATTTGGTATCAGGAAAGGAAGCCAGAAGATACAGAGCTAGAGTAAAGATGGGAAAGGAAGCTCTAAGTATAGCAGACAAAAGCACTACCATGGAAGTATAAAGTTGCATTCTCACAAGAACAAATACAGTAATCTATTCTACAGACATCTTGCACTTAGACAACTCAGTAAAAAGCTTTCTCTGTTTTCCAACAACTTCACCTGGAACCGAGGGTACTCAGCACACCTCAGTACATGCTCATTGCTCATCAGTGACCAGACCTACAATCTGGTTTATGAGGGAAAAAACCCAAAAACCAAACGACCAACCATCAAACAAAACCCACAAACCAACAGTTGCTTTACAATTAAAACAACTACTCTAAAGATGAGTATTTCTAGTTAAGATATTAAACAACACAGCTTAAAAGAAAAACTCATACCGAACAGGAGTCTGCGGAAGTATAAAATTAAGTTCCTCATCTGGATTGTTTTTTACTGGTGTCCTCTCCAACTGTGAGCTACAGAAATGGAAAACAAACTTATAAGGAACTAATGTAATTCCAAAAAGAATGTTTTCTTTAAAGACTTATTCATCTGAAGAAAAACCTGTGGAACAGATTTTTAGAAGATCTAGATGTCCAGCCACTCTAGTTGTTATAACAATGTAATTTATATTCCCAAGTAGAGCTGCTTTGAGCCGGAAGTTGGACTAGATGACCTCCAAAATTCCTGTCCAACTTTTTTTTTCTAGAATTCTATTTATAAACAGCTTAATTTATAGGTACAGCTGGTATTAGCTCTATTTTAATCCAATTTTAAATGAATGGGGTTTTTTCTAGCAAAGATAAAGTCATACTCACACCAAGTTATGGAAATGCTGAATTGTTAGGAACCACTGGGATTTAAGAGTATGACAAAAAAAATAGAATCATTGAACAGTTTGGGTTGGAAGGGACCTTTAAAGGTCATCTAGTTCCAACCCCCCTGCAATGAGCAGGGACATCTTCCGCTAGACCAGACTGCCCAAAGACCCATCCAACCTGGCCTTGAACACTTCCAGGGATTAAGGCATCTACCACTTCTGTGGGCAACCTGTTCCAGTGGTTCACCAACCTTAGCGCAAAAAATTTCTTCTTTATGTCCAAGCTAAATCTACCCTATTTTAGTTTAAAACCGCTACCCCTTGTCCTATCACAACAGGCCCTGCTAAAAAGTTTGTCCTCATCTTTCTTATAAAGCCCCCTTTAAGTACTTACTGAAAGGCCACAATAAGATCTCCCTGGAGCTTTCTCTTCTCCAGGCTGAACAACCTCAACTCTCTCAGCCTGTCTTCATAGGAGAGGCGCTCCAGCACTCTGATTATTTTTGTGGCCCTCCTCTGGACCCTCTCCAACAGGTCCATGACATCTGTATTACTCAACAGCACCAGGGAATGTGTCTGGGCACTGGTACTTGACTGCTTATTCTGCTAAACTATTCGTAGCACATTTCTGTCCCATGCAAACAACCATTCCCCAAACAATTTGTGGGTACAGGTCAGAAGTCAGAATGGGCTGAGGACCACTCCCAGCAGGCAGCTTCCAAATGCCACCATCTGTTTTTAGGAAGGAGGAGTTGGACAGTGAGGACCCAAGCCATGCCATGCCAGCTGGTCCCAGAGCCGTAACACTGTCTCAGGTACATCTAATCAATTACCATGACATGGCCTCAGCTTCTTCCTCCTCACAATTCCTCAGCTTCCCCTGGAGGGCAAGGGCTTGCACAGAGTAAGAATTAGAGCTTCCAAATAATTTTAGGTAGCGTCACAGTCATATGTTTTCTAATTATTTAAGCGATAATGTAAAGCAAGGCTGGTGATGCCAGAAATACCTTAGCTGAACTACAAACCTAAGAGGTCAACAGGATACCGAGATCTCCATTTATAACATGGGGGACGGAACACAATACAAGTTCACATTCTCTATTATAAAATGAAAGCAATAAATGGAAATATTACCATGGTATGACATCAGGCTGTAGAGTTTCATCATGATCCAGAAATAATCTTGCATCTATATCTTTGTTTTTGAGATAGAGCTCATCATACTGTTTCGAGAGAACCTCAACCTCAAAAAACATTGGAAAAAACCACCTTTATTTTATAGGAACAAGTTTGACAATTTACTGAATAATATAAGCTAGTCCTACCTCATGAATACAATGCTGAAATGTTAAGAGAATGACCTTGGAGCTCACAAAGTCACATCTTACACAACAGCTGAAACATACCCAGAGGAAAACTATCATTCTGACACGCAAACAAAGATAATCTTTTATAAGAGAAAACAACCCAAGATCATGAGACTTTTTCAAAAAAATGTAGGTCTTGACACTGTAAAAGAGCTAAAAATAGCTAGAATGGGAGACATAGACCTGCAAATCAAACTAATATTTCCAGGTTTTTAAATCTTTCCTTCCAGAGAAGGGGTGGCTCCAGGAGCAGGAAATGTAAAATGATTGTCCTTAAAACAGCTGTCAGACAATCAGCTTGGTCCTTGTCTCTGTCTCTGCTGGTTTGGAGATGAAGGCCAAGACCCAAACTCAAACCTTCTTGCTGTGAGTATAAGAAGAGCTTCCTCATTTCGTATTAATATCTGTACCGATGTAGTTCTTAAGGGACATGCCCATTTCTACAAAAACATAGACCATTATTTCAGATCCACATTGTTGTTTTTTGAATTACTGTTAAAAATTTCTCGGTTGATTAGATCTCATATTGATATGACTTGGTTTTGCATGGAAAAATTTGTTGGGTTTTGGCTTGTTTGGGGTGTGGCTTTTTTTGTTCGGTGGGGTTTTTTGTTGTTTGGGGGTTTTTTGGTGGCTTTTTTTTAATTTTGAGTGACTAACATTAACTGGAAGTCTCGAATTTATTTTTTTTAATCAGGGCCAGATACTAGCCTCCACTTCAAGTCTGCTGCTATGTTCCTGCAGAAGTAGGCAGTCACCTCATTTATCTGTTCCCTGAGCCCTTGAGCATACTAAACGATGCTGTGCTCTGGCAAATTCCTGCTGGAAAAACAGGCAACAGTGCATATGAACTTGAATTAGTCTCCTGCTGGTCCCAAGAAGAAACAAGCTGCAAATACCTTCTACAGAGCTTTGCTCCTCGTCCTTTCCTTTTACCTTTGCCAAATGAATTTGCTCCAAACTGATCTCAAGGTAAAAACTTTAAGATTAGGACTGTTAAATCAAAGATTATCTTTCAATTCCTATTATCACTTTTTTTATTTAAAAAGTCCATTACCTTTCCATTTTTTCATTATCTTCCTAATGGCTTATGCATTCTTTTTGTCTAAAATATTTCAGCATTTCACAAACTTCTAGAAAATTCAGGTTCTCGTTGCAAAAAACAGCAGCTCTTAGACAAAATGGCTGTATTGGGCTAACTGGGAGGAAACCTTCAGCCAAAAATAAGAGTTCTGAATCAATCTATTCATCAGTTCATAAAGCCCGACCACCAAACACACAGTGAAGACAAATGAAATACCAGCATTAAGCCTCAAAGGCTTTTCTTGTTTTGGAAACAAGATTCAAATTTATCAAAAGCTCAGCGGTTTTTTTATGAAAATGAAAATCAATTTAAATGTCCCGTATTACTAGCTATTGTACTGATGATCTCGGCTATGACTGATGGTTAGCTGGATTACATTTACGAACTGACCACCTCCGAAATATAGCCGTAACTTTCTGCTTTGTTTTAGAACATTCCCTCAGGCACTCGAGTTTAAGGAGCAAGGATTGTGTGACTGAATTTTTCTTCAAATGCATCATTTTATATGATTTTCACCAGCGGAGTCTTAAGCTGGTAAGTTTGATACTACGCTTAAACTGAGCAGCCTTGGATGAGAACCCTCATTGATTTGAGAATAAGTTGTATAATGACCTTTTGCCTCGAAGTTCATACGGGGCTTCCCAACTACATATACCCATAAATTAAAGTCTAAATAGACTGCTGATACCCTGAAATTCATTTTGGAAGAGATTAAGTTCTTTAGTGGGACTTGTATTTTGTTCCCCACCCAACACACTACGAAACTGAACAGAACATATACTTGGCTGAATCTTGCAGACCTTCAGTCTGATAAGCTTCAGAGCTGCTTATTTTCAGGTTACCACATCTATTGGTGACACACAGCTAAATCTACTCTTTTAAGAATGATGGATGTAAATACATTGCAAGAAGTTACCTACTAAGGCGCACTCTTGCATGCGATTGCATAGAGGTAGTCTGCTGCATCCACGCTACAACTCAGTAAGATGAAAGTAATTCTGTACAGACACAGCAGTCTAAACTCTGCCAGTCGTGAAACTGAGCCTAATCTTTTGGCTATCTCTCCAACATGAGTATAGTAACACGTCTCAATTATATTCAAATTAAGGTGTATAATTTAAGACCGTATGCGTTTATAGACTAACTTCAGAGACTTGATATTGTAATAGTTGTATTTTAGATTAATGGGCTAAGATCATGGATATGCAGCTCTTATGCTGTGTTTTGCTGTGAGCAAAAGCACTGGTTCAGCCTCAGGAAATAAATTTATTACATTCAAATGTAAAAGCTAAATATACTCCACAAATACCAGAATCCTGCTAAGCCACATTCCTGAAAAACAATGCATTTTGCTAGATGATTTTAGAAGAACCTATTAGAACCTCATCAATGTGTAAAGAGAATCTGAA
Source organism: Grus americana (assembly GCF_028858705.1). Taxonomy (NCBI): domain Eukaryota; kingdom Metazoa; phylum Chordata; class Aves; order Gruiformes; family Gruidae; genus Grus; species Grus americana. Next base: position 188,297,193 of record NC_072852.1, on the reverse strand, counting down.
GTAATTTGGCATAAAGTAAAGCACTATTGTTGAACTGTCTTAAATTACCTCTGGTAGTCCATTTGAAGCTACAATACCAATAGAACTCAAGAAAGGAATAAAGCTTGTGAAATACACATTTTTGACCTAAAGAAAAAAAAAGAAGAAACGAAAGAAAAAACATAACATTAGTAATCTACAGAGGCAGCCATACATACACTGCTTTCACATCTTTAACAAGAAACTGAGACACTTCTGTAATGCACTGTGTTTTGTTTTCAATAAAGCAAAAATGAAATTGCCTACATATGCAAAATGTAGTGATATGTAAGCATGCAGCACATAATCCATTGCCGGAACATTAAATGACTAAACTGGGAAACAACCACACTCTTCCCAGTCCTCTTGTATTTCTACTCCCATTATCTGCTCGAATATATTAAAAAAAAAAAAAATCAGTCCTTTTTACACAGGGATAGATTTATCAATGAAGGAAAAGGCTAATGTGGTCTTTTAAGATCCCACACAGAAGCAACGTGCTTGTTGTGTACATTTTCTCATCACGGGATGCAGCTGTGAAACCCCATCAGAACAGCCCTGTGTCCACACACTACACACTGTGACGATCAATGTATAACTTCATACTGCATTCTTCACAGTTCAGTCTCTCTGGCAAAGTTATCACCCATACCAAAGGGGCCAGGTTTTGTTGTTTTTTTAAACTACCTACTAGAGAAACTATGGAATGGTAGAATACCTTCATTACTGAACTCGAGGGAATAATTAGGAAGCACAACTATTGAGATTTAAAAAGACCGTTTAAAGAAATGCATATTCCAGATGGGGTTTAGCAGCATGATCTAACAGACGTTAAAACACAGGCATTACCTCATCTAAATTACAATCATGCTCTTTACAAAGGACTTCAATAACTTTTGTATCGGTATCAATTTGCTTTGAAGTACGTGTATTCCTGTTCTGACCTCTTCTTGGAGTTCGAGCTGAACCATTAACAGCCACTGCAGTCACAGCAGACTCTGGAAAGATAGTCAGAACCACCACAAGGTTAGAGTCTTCTTAAGAAAGGAGAGATCTAAATTTGAAAACCTAAAGAGATTTAATTTTTATATGACTTTTCAGGTCCTCCTCTTAAATATTTCCCTTTTCATCCGTTCAGCTGGGTGAAAAACCATCATTACAGAAAACATATACAAAAAGAAAACTAATTTTTAAATTCCTGTATCAGTATTTGGACATTTTGCTTTTAAAAAGCTACTCAACACAGAATGCAACAGCAGTTACTGTAAGCAGTTTTGAATAAGCATCTGTTTTGCAAAGCTAGGAAAGCCTTATCTTTTCACAGATGAATAAATTTTTTTTCTATTTTTACAGAAGTGTGAAACAAGGAGCTAAAAGAGTAACTTCACTTTACGTGTCTGAAGGTTAATGAAGTCACACAAGGCTTAAGTGCTGGTGGGAACCTGGAATATGGTTCTGCAGGGAGTTCCTCCTTTCCTCAAGTACTTCCAGGCAAACAAGCATGAAAAGAACTAGTTCACCTCAAAGACGACATCAAAATACGTTAATTCAGCGAGGTAAAGATGTTTCATTTTATTAAGCTCAAAGTAGATGGCTTCAATATTGTCAGTTTGAAATATGTGAATTATATTAACATACATTAATATCATTAAATAGTTTTTAAAATGATAACTCTAATCAGCATGCTGTTCTTATTTGTAACTTCATTTGCATTTGATAACTGTTCTGTGAAAAATCTGACAAACTACATTGCTCAGGTGGTTGCATCTTAATCCCCTCAGTCTTAGTCAGATCATAAAGCTTTACATCATTTAGCACAACGTGAAGCCTCTTGCTCACGAGGATTTGAACAATACATTGTGTTATTTGCTAAAAGATTGAAGCGCTGTGTAACGGTTTACACAGCACCTGCACATATCACACAGCTAAAGTTAGAAATCTAATGCTTTACATGTATGAGAGTGACACTCATAATTCAGTCTCAACCGGCAGCGTTTCTTTTCAACATACAATGCACAGAACTAAACTGTTTCTAATAATGAGCTCCTAGACTTCATAGTTTCACTAAAAAAATAATAAATCGGTGTGAGCAGAGTTCAAAACCAGGTTGCCACAAACCCATCCTTTCCCACCCTTTATTTGCGTTGGCATTAGAATAAAAGTAAGTTTTTGTATAAAAAAAGACAAGTTATTTGTTCTTACCTGCAACAAATAATTACTAGGTCAGATAAATATCTTCCAAAACATGGAATTTCAAGAATACAGCAGGGAATACATCATCTATTCTATCATACTGTAACCCAAGTGGGTATTTAGTTGTGAAAAAGAATTAAAGCAAGTAGATTTAGGCTATAAATACTAGTGTCACATCCAAACCCAGGAAAGGATAAACTTAGTTAGTATCAAAAAATTGTTTTCTAAATACGGTGGCTCCAAATACTTCAGTATATCAATTCCGTAGCTTGCAGAAGATGATATTCAGCAAAAATCAAATTCTATCTTTGAAAGTTACCATAAATGCTTACTTAATCCGCCTTTTTAGTGAGATTTTCCAGGTTTTAGGTATAAAACCCGAATGTACAAAAGTTACTGCTGAACAGAAGTTTCTATAGTGAAAACCAATTATATTTTTACTTAAAATAGAGACACTTGCTAATAACAAAGGGGGCGCAATAAAAGCAAAGCTTTTACCTCTACCATTTTATTTTTCTATCCACCGTGTATTTCTTTTAAATGCCTGTATAGTCTAGTATTTTGCACATTCCTGTGGTCATCATACTGTTATATGTCAATGAAATAACAGTTGTAGCACCAGCTCTTCCTTTGTAACGCAAAGAAAACCTAAATATTAGTTCTCAGTCATCATCTACCCAGAACCCGAATTCTTTTACCAAAGTAAAACTGCTGTTTTAACAAGCCCCTGAACAAATTGTATGCGCAGAGGACGTTGCAAATGGATAGTAGGAATAGAAAAACAAATTATTCAAATTAAATTATTTCAATGTGGCACTGTGTTTAACATAAGCTCACTATCATCTAAATTGAACTAAAACATCAAAAAATCCATTTTAATAAGCTACAGAAGTTTTATTATGTTAGTTATGAATGTTAGCATGACTCTAATAGAAATTTAACCAATTTACTTTCTACTTTAGTGAACAAAAAACTAAAATTCTTACTGTATGGTTCCTTGAGCATAGCAGGAGGTGACAGTTTGATAAAATAAACTAAGACACACAGCAACAACTGGAAAGAAATCACCAGGTCATCTTCCACTTGCAACACTTTACCTGCAAATGTTTAAAAAGGTAAAGAAAGACTTTGCAAGATGTTTAACTTAATTTATAACAGTAATTTTGAAAAAATAAAGATCTGGAAGTTCATTTAATAAAATACTACAATTAGAATTCAGAAAGCATCATACGGGATGCCAGTGTTCTTTAAAGGCTACTGATTTTAAAAATCGTGGTTCTTAAGAGGTTTGTTGCTTTAGAGATAGCATCCATATAGACAAATTTACTGTGCACGAAATTCCTACCTCTCAGTGCTCCTTCCCGATTTCTTTCTCATTTTACTATAGTGGAGTAACTGCGTAGCCTATTTTACCTACATGTTCCTCTAATTTCTATGCAATTCTTCCTCGCTTTCTTTTTTGTGGTCTTACACAAGCTTTGTGAAAGTATTCAGAAACCAGGAGTTGCTAGTATATAGTGAAGGGAAATTCAAAACATGCCACCACACTATGCTCAGCCTGTCAAATTTATACGAAATTACCTAAAAGCCACACAAATACTAGCATGAAGAGCACTTTTAAAACTACATTATTCCAGCTGTTCCCAAATTATGATTCATATGCCAGAGAAGATCTACAGGACTGTTCCAAGACAGCGTGCATTGCCACAAAATATTTGGCAAGCCGATAGCAATTCAGACCAGCTACAGACCACTACTTGTGCTCTATTTACACCTGCAAATTTTGTATTTTCTATTAGAATTAGCAAGCATCACCCAGACTCTCCTGTGACTTCAACTATTTGCTGGTAAATTTTAGCTCCCCTTATTCTCAGTGAAAAGGCAGGCTACAAAAACTTTGTGGATTTTGCTTTATGCTTGGAGAATTCTAGTGAAAAAGCTCCACAAAGCTCAGCTGATCCAAGACCAATTTTGATGGCAGAGATGTGTACACTTTGCTGATAACACAGACCTGGAGTGAGCGGCAATTCACATACATGACTTATTCCTTTTTGTAGGAATAGCACAATGAGAATACTTCATGGACTACTATAATTGTTTCATCACTCAGCTTTAACTGGAACTTCAGCCTTTTCAAGGAAGAATTGTAGTATACAGAATTTCAGGGACTTATCTTACAACAATATATTATTATTATCATCATTAAATTATTTATATATATATTTGAAAATATGTTTATAATATATGTCTACTTAAAAAATTCTGCCAGTCTTTTCATGTAATCATCCATTACTAAAATACTGGCAGATTATAAAGCACCTCAGAATAGATTAAAATACAAAGTATCAGCCTTTAAAGTTAAAAAAAAAAGTCTTATAAAACTCTAAAAATATATTTATATACACAAGGAGTAATAGAAGTTAAAAGAATAGCCAAATTGTATAGAAAGAAATATTACTGAGTATTTACAAAAGCCTCACAATCAAAACATTCTGGGCCTGTACTATGGACATTTGTAATAAGGATGTCAGTCTCATACTGGACACTTAAACCCATAAACTCACTTCAACAGTATTCATTAAAATAACTGTCTTTTAATCACAACTCACCTTTTGCCAGCAAAAAAGTAATCCAGTAATTTTTTAGGACTAATACAGAACTGAGTTCAGCAGAAATCCTGTAGAGACACAAAAATAAAGTCTTTGCATTAACAGCTCTGTAATAATTTAAACCATAATTGCTGAAAACATGCTTCAGTCTATCGATCAACTTAAGACAACATGAAACATTTCCCACATAGTTAAGTTTATTAATAATCTCATACCATTCCCTATGTAATTATAACTACACATTTGAAAAAAACTTAAGTCTCTGTAAAGCCAGTCAAGAATCAGGAACTATCTACATCATCCTTGGAAAAGGAAGTGAATGTGGATAATTCACTTAACTTTTACAAGCTGTTTTCTCTCTTGTGCCTTTGACCAACGCCCTAGTCTCCAGTCACAGCATGAACTCAAGCTCATTTAGGAGTTGCTAAGGCATCTTTTCATCCACTCATCTGTTGCTATGATTAGGAAGCTCACTCTCCAAGTGTTCGTTTCCACCATGCTGAGACACCCGCCATTGGGTGGCGATCCTTCATGGAGGAAGTGATCAAATATATATCGCTTCTGCGGCTCTCATCATCTCACTGAAATTCAAAGTCCCCACTAAATCTAAATTAAACACATGACATACTAAGACTTAGGTCAATCTTAATGGGTTAAAAGATAAAATGCTAACACATTTCACAGCTTGACAAATGCAATTCAGGAAAGTCAAACTTACTCACTACTAGGTTGTTCCAGATAAATAAGGCCACAAGTCCTAGAAAATAAAAATAAATTCTTATTTTTAAACATTTTTCTGAAGGCAAACTATGCAATATCTTTGACTTCAATGTAGTAAAAAATACACCAGTTCACCAAACATTATTCTAACTTTTAAAAAAATGCTGACTCTTGAAGAACAGATTAACAACAGACCAACTACAGCTCAGCTGAACTACTGCAGTTGCTTGCATGCTTATGTCAAAGCTTAAACAGCAAAACAATTTTAATTTGGTATAATAAAATTTGTTATTGTTTTCTTCCAGAAAGAAAAGATTTGTATGTACATTGTTACTCAGTGGCTTGTAAAACACAGCAAAATATGTGCTACAGCTGTGCAGAACACTCTATAAAAGGGCATTTTAAAACATTTACTATTTCTGCAGTGTTACTGCAAGCCTTGTGGTGTAGTGTTGCTTCCCAATTATTCTAGGTGCATGTCAATTCAAGAAATAAATTCAATTTATTCAAAAACAAAACAGGAAAAAAAGGATCTTTTAAATCCTGTTTGAAAAAAAATTGTTACTGCAATTAAAAAGTAAGCAAGTGAAGAAGAGTTAGAGGAGGGACAAAAAACAAAACATGCCTGTGTAAATCTGCAGTGACACTTTTATAGCCCAGAAAAGACGTGCAATTAGTAAAAACAAATTACTTACAACTGTCATAGAACTTCATAGCTTTAAGGCAACTATAAACTTCACAAAAATATTGTGATATACACATTACACAGGATTACAGTACGTTGGACTCATTTGACTTTGAAAAGACAAATAAAACTTATATCACATTCATGCCTTGATTCTGTAAACTACCAAGGGGTGACCTGCTATCCCTTTCAAGGGGCATTTAACAGATATTCGAGAGCCCTTTGTGGTTTGGGAGGCAAAACCTTACAGCGACTCAAATTCCTGTAGGTAAAAAACACCACAGCATTCTGAAGCAACTCTATCAAATAATACAAGCATCATGGAATGATGCTGTGATGTTTAATAACATGAAACAGTTTTCTACTGTTATATGCTCTAGAGAATTTCACAGACAGATTAAAAATTGCCTCAGAGGATATCAGATCTTGCCAATACGCATCTGTGCTACCACATATTAGCCTGTAAAAGGATCTAAAGCCTTCATCATCTCTGTCTTCCTGGGAAAGCATAGAGTGCAGCAACTTACCACCTTGGAGCAAGAGCAACTCAAAAAAGCATCCATTTGAGAATCTCCTGAATTTCAAGTTACACACAGAAAGCTCTTAGCACTGACATAAGCACATTCAGTTTATTCGGTACAAAGGGAATGCCTCTCAATTTTCATTGTACGGTCAGCTAAACAACTTGTGAAGGTTTACCTTGATTGCAAGTTAGAACTGCTAACAGAGCAGGCTCTGCAACGCCCCTACAGGCTAGAACAAAGAGCCTCCAGTTCCAGATCTGGGAGACAGAAACTATCTTATTTATGCTTTTTTTTTTTTTAAATTCCTTCCAGAGGTCCTTAGAAAGAAACTCTTGGATCAGGATTTGGGCAGGGGTGGGCAGGTAGAAATGGAAAGTCCATTAAATAAAAAAATATTAGATAGTAAAACAATCCTCTTTATAAAAAGCTTAACTAAGGTACTAGCAACCACTTGTCGTGCTACTCTTACTATTGTTTGTACTGCAACAAGGGGATTGTTTAACAAACCATTGTAATAGTTATGTAGTAAAATGCATGATATGTTTAATCAATGCATGTAAACAGTTCCATTTCACTGTTCCGTAAATATTAGCACAGAGAGTTTAAACGGGCTCTTCTAATACACAGTTTGAAAAATCTAAACACTTAAATGTTGAAAGCCATAAAGAATTCATAATTTCAAAATTAAAAATGTATACTACCTTTCAAACTTGTGGTATAGTGCAAGTAATACATCATATTTCTTTTTCAGCCTTGATACAGTGCTATCAACTTCAGTGCTTACAGTATCCATGTTAACATCCACCTCTTTCAGAAACTGAAAAAATGTGCATACACTGGAAAAAAGGAAAAAGATGACAGATTATCACAACTCTGAGAATGAGTATTCTGAAATAGTTTTTTTTTTTTAAAAAAAAAGCACCCCACGAAAACCCATTGCCTTACTTCACTAGACTCCAGCATATTTTTACTACAACTAGCAGTGACCGAGAAGCTTGCCTTGGGAAACACTACTTGTTTTCAGATGTAGAAACACTGTTCAGCTAGGAAGCAGAGGCATCTCATGATACGGGCTCTGCTACAGAAAGAGAATTTTCTTGGCTAGCACAGATATTAACTTTGGAAGTCAGAATTTGCTAGCTAGACACATCTTTCTTCATTGTTCTGCCAGTAAAACCACAAATATCCAACACAGACATCTTGATCTTCTGTTCTACCTAAAAGTTCTACTTTAGAAATGTTCTTATTACTCTAAGAACATGAACCTTGGCTCCATCTGTGCTAAAGAGAGACCTAGGAATGAAAACTGAGATGAATGCATTGAATTATACAGAATTTCAAGTTTTACAACAGGTATGGGGAGGAAGGACATCCCCACCCTTTGGAAATACTACTACACAGGGGACCAAAGTTTTCTCTACTCATCCATGTAATATTATGGCCATCAAGAAAGCACCTTGTTGTTATGTTCATAACCAATACGAGCAGACTGCTAAAAATTAATGATATATTTGAATATACAGTTGCATATGTTTGATAGCTGAACAAATATATTTTGATCCTTTATCAGAATACTATATTCTGAGAGATTTCTTTATCTTTGTCAGATTAAAAAATAGAATATAAAACCAGTCAGAAGTTCATTTAGGAATTCTTTTACTGTGGAATGAAAAATCTTTCCAATATATCTGTGTGGCTCTAGATGATAAGATGACTGGTAGAAATCTCCGCCAATTTGACCTTATAGCTGACAAAAAGCCCCGGGCTAACAAGCAATTGAGTATTGCTAAAATCAAAATCAGCAGAGTAATAGTTCAGTCTTTGAAACCCTAAGGGGAAAAGTCTCTTTCAGTTTGCAGCTCAAGTTGGTCTGTACTCGGGTGGAACACGCTGAATGTTGCTGCACAAATGCAATTAGATTTCATCCATGCGGTTCCAAGTCAGTCAAGACTGAACAGATTAAGTTGAAACACAGGACCTGACCACTGCTCTCGGCGATGATGCAAGGTACAAGAGGCATGGAGAAGTCTAATCACAACAGATTACTTCCAGGAAAAGGATATTCTGGCCCAAGTCTGGGGCTAGCGCCATGAGATGCTCAGCATTCTGCCTTAGCCTCCTGCCCTAGAGCATTGAAAACCTCTGCTCCTGCACATGCTTTCAACACACAGCACAGTTATTAGGCAAAAAGCACTGGAATTCTTTCCTTTGATGAATTTAACACAAGGTATGTCTATTGTTGTTGCCACCTAAATTTACCTTTTTGTCCTATAATCTTAATTTCTGTACTATGAACTTAGTGAATACACAATATAACGGTAACAATCCCCCAGCAAAAAGCATATACAAAAGTACAAAATTTAGATTGGCATTAAAATGTTTGAAAAGAGCAGCATGCTAGCAAACTATTTGAAGAGTAACATTTTTTTCCACTTCTTGATTTAGCCTAGGCCTAACGTTGGAAAAAAAGTTTTTATAGAAAATCTTGATGCAGGGAAAGAAAGGAAAATATTTTAAGAGTAATTTACACCACATCAAATTGATGAAGATTTTAGGTTGAGCAAGAACAAGAATCAGCTGTGTGAGACAATCAAAGCCAATCACAGTTGAATCAAACAAGTATCATTGCTCCCTCAACTAAAATATGATAGCAAGACTCCTAGTTTACCAAAATATTCAGGATTCCCATAAGTAACCTTCACTTTAAAATCAACTAGCCTGATACGCACAAAGATTCACAATGCTTTAAAAACATTCTCTTTATAAAAATGTTGACTAATTGTTGAAATCTAAATTCACACACTTGAATTCACTTACCTTATGCTTATACTTTTCAGAAGCTCTGTGAAAGTGAATGTCATTTCATCCAGATCAATTGCTACAATAAAGATACAGACTCCCCATGTTTCCTTTTTCTTTTTGTTATAAGCCTTTTAGAAAGAGAAAGTAGTTTTTAGTTTTATTATGCAATAAAAGCAGGTAATATATGGAAAGCATTAATTTGTCCAAACTAGATTAGAAATTGTCAAACAAAACACCCTTAAGCAAACTATGATATATGACTATGATAGCCAATTATTTGGCAACTGAAAACCATTACAAGTTTCACGTTACTGCTGAAAGACAAAGCACTACAACTCTTATTCTTAGAGTACAAGATCAATTTTAGCCATACAGTTCAGCAAAGCTTTAAAATAGAAGCTTTGGTTCCACGGAACATTTATGCAAACCAGAAACAATCTTTTTTTTTTTTTTTTAAAGTTACTGTATTTGACCATAAGAAGACACTGAAGGTTAAGGAATCAGGAGAGATGCCATAAGAAAGAAATACAAAACCATTACAAGGACAGGCAATAAATACTCACGAACTTTATTCTCCAGCTAGGTCTCAACCACTTAGTTGAAACACAAACCCATCTCTTCATTTAGTAAACAGCACCCTCAGGCATTTTCCTACCATACAGGTATACTTAAGGTCTGTCTTCTGCTGCTTAGAAGTAAGGTGCAAGCCATAACTGATCATCCTTCACCAAAGAAAAGCCATCCCATGATGACAGATGTGTCATCCACATGGAGTTCACTCTTGACGATTAACAAGCTAGTCACTTGGAGCCGGCCAGGTACGAGTTACAATTCCTGTATCCTTCCACCAAAACAGCACCTTAATGGAAAACCGCTAAAGAGCAACATTTTGTAGAAGCGTGGAAGAAAAAACTTAAGCAGGTCTACCACAGGTTTGGGAAACAAAGCTATTTTGAAGACAGAACTAGGGGTGGGTGCAGCCCTGCAAGACTCCTAAAACAGCAAACTCATAAAATACTCCTCAAACATTTGGCATCCTTGTAAATATATCTCCAATGCCACCCAGTCCCACAGTCACTTCAGCAAAGGAGCAGCTTTTCAGCGTGTGTCTCAGCAACTCTAGGTCAGACATGACATCTGCTAGAGGATGGAGGTGAAACAGACCCCCAAGAATAAGTAAACTGAAATACTCAACTCCTGCTCTTCTACACTGCTTAGTTTTAGCCCACTCCCTGGCCTACTTTTTTATGCTTTCCCCATCACTCCACCTAGCTGCCTCCCAGACAATACCAGTGAAAGCCACAGGGGCCAGTTCGCTCTAGAAAACACTCCCCAAAGGCAACAGGAATAAGACTGCACCAGACCTGGCCCTCTCCATCTTACCTGGTCTTCCAAAACTACTGTGAAAGGCTCTGCATCCTCAGCACCTGCTCGTGTCCTTGCTTACTCAGCAGTGTAACCATGACAAATAGCTTGCTTGTTACCATAAATGATACAACAACAATTTCACTAACACTTGCAACAATTTTATTTTTTTTGGCAATTGCTCTGCTTCTTTTTTGGGACCTCCTCCAAAGAATGAAAAGTTTCATTGGTTTGTGCAATTGATAAGAGTTATAGTACAAGCTTGAATACTAAAGTAACTAGCCACCTTCAACAACACAGTAACTGTCCATTATTTAAGTTACTACTTTCTTCCTGCATTCCTATTTGAGCACTTCTATCAATTGTGACACCTTGTACAACAGAAAATTATTTTGAAAGAAGCTATTGACAGACTGAAACGCATTTGGTGATACATAAAGGAATGAATATTAATATCAAATAGTCACTGTCTCTTTGTTTATTGGAAACCTTCGCTTTTTATATATTTTATGTACCACTATATACTACCAGCAACCTAAAGATGAGGCAAAAAAAATTGCTCTCGAGGAGGTTTTGTACAGAAGAAAGGCTTTGCTAAGAGATGCGCTCCCACTGTCTCAGCCAGTCTCAACAATCCTTTGCTGACACGTACAACAAGCTACCAGGCACATGGGAACATAGGGATGTCTATTTTTCTGCATTAATATGTCTGTGATGCATTGTAAAAATTTTTGAAGGCTAAGGCTAGCTGGTGACCTACCAAGAAGAATGACTACTCACTTACTGAGGACACCACTGCCACTGGAGTCATCTGACCTTCTTTAGTAAGTTCCCTTCACTTTATGTTCCTGCAAACTCAGACCATGACATTGTTCAGTAAATACAACATCTCGTAGGGCAGGAGGACTGTGCGCTAGGAAGTGATGAAATTATTGCTGGTTTGCTGCCAGCAGCTTAGCTCTACTCTGCAAGAATGAATGCTTGAAGGCTATAGCAATGGTTTATTTGGCAAGAGCCAGGTCTGGTTTTGCAAGAACAATCTTTGAACTCCTTATGCAGTATGGTTTGGGGTAACAACTCATTTATTTCTACCATTAAACAAGATGGCAGCCTCAGAGGCAGCCTGTTGATACACTAGATTCAAACCATTAGTGAGTCAAACTCTAATATCAGGACTACCCCCATATCCACTTCTGGTGTTACAGGATACTTTGGGCACCTTCTCCTCAATCAGACAGAAGATGTTGGATGACTGCTAGCCTAACAAAAAAAAAATTATACAGAACCCAGGATAAACAAATAGATTATGATTTTTTTTTCTAGTAGCAAAGAAAGGTGAGCAGCACCTGAGCATGCCCATCTCTCAACATCAGCTGAGAGAGGAAGGAAAGGAAAACATGAAAGAACTGGGACTATCCCACCAGCTACTGCTGGTTAAAATGCCCAAAGATGCAGGTAGACTGCAGTTTCCTCAGAAAATAAGACTATCTGCCCACACCCATGCATGAAGATTTTAGTGATTTTAATACATAAAATATAAAGATCATGGGGTAGGAGAAGGGGAGATGAAATAAGGAGTCCTGGCAAGTCAGACTCCTGAGATTCTCCTCTTCATACTCCTTCCCTCCCAAAGCTCACAGACATTTTTCAAGTTCTTTCCTGTACAAATGAGTTAAAGCTGACTGCAGAACAAAAATGCAGCAGCATCACTCCATTCAACTATTTTGCCAGTGTTATAACTCCAGGGGAGCCAATCCCTAAAATTAACAGTTTGTTTACAGCCAAAGCCAGACGATTCATCCCAGATGGACTTGAGAGCATGGGAATGGATGCAAGACAAATTCACAGCCAGAAATTAATTTCTGAGGGTTTTCTTCTTGACCACAATCTGACTCAAGATCTTTGATGATACAACACCACAACCAAAAACAGGCAGGACAACAGCTCAACATTTGTCTTTGGCTGTCACTCAGTTTCAATAAGATGACTTCCAGTGACCTTATTTCAACTCATCATGAATCAAAGCCTACCAAGCACTAACTGAAAGATTATTTAGCACCTAACAGTCTACATAGATTTTTATTTTTTTTTTAATTCAGGATTCTAGGGAACCAGTGGTATAACTTTGGGCAATGCAGGTCAGTTTTGTTGACTCAATATAGTTTTCTGTAGGAAAAGATTTAAAACTCTTACAAACTCATTCAAAATATTTATTTCTCATTCTGGACTTACTATTACTAATATATAATCTATTTTTAGCAGATCATTAGTTTGCCTAGATCTAGCGAAAACAACCTGGAGGAGTCATAGGCTTAAAATGCTCAAACTGAACTATTGTGAAATGGGATTCTTGCCTCTCTTCTTTCCAGGTGTTGTTGCAAGGTGTTAAGGCACTAACAGAAATAACGTCTGCTCTCTACCTCAAGAGGTTCTCCAGTGATAAATCAGTCACAAGGAGGAGATGGTCACAGGAAGTCTCAGTTCTAGTTTGCAGTTAGAGATGTTTATTATTCTGCCAACACCGATAACAGTTTTGATGACAGCCTACAAAAGTGATCCAGGAATAGAAACTTCAAATGATGTTGAGTAAGAGAAGGTCAAGAGAAATGTACATGAGAAACATGCAAACGCAGATGCGTATTTGAATCAAATGGGATATGGGATGTCACACTGTAAATGCCAAAACCCTAATTTTTGAAGGGGAAGATGTGGAACTTTTTGGCTTACTAAAACCTCAGCTACCACATCCTAATCAATATAGAGAACTAGCTAGATGTTACAAGAAACATGCGCAACATGTTTGTGATTATGGGGGGGGGGGGGGGGAGATGGAGGGAACGAACGATGGCAGTGAAAAACAATCAAGAAGCAATCACAACAGAAAACTGATCAGAGTTAAAACCTGTAGGAAAAATTTCCTCAAAAAAAATTCTGAAGTGAATACGGTACCCACTGTCTAAATATAAGAAGTTCTGTGTAAAGACAGTTAGATTTTCCATTTTTCAGCAATAATGGGTTTAAATTTACCATTGAACATTGTCTGGAATGGAAGATTACTATTAATTCTCAACAAATAAAATCAAATTCAAATATAATATTACCTAAAAGTAATGGAAGCCAGTGGAAAGTATTGAACCAATGAAAATAGTTCTTCTGATACAAAGACTTCCCATCACACTTTTCTTGCATGTAGCAAGACTGGAGGGGACATCAGTCTTTGCCCAGGATGGGCACAAGATGAACAAAAAAAGAAACTGTTTGTCAGTTAGCTGTACTTTTAAAGTGCAAGGGCACAACACGTACGTGCAATACATCTATTACCAAGATACCAAATACCACCAGCAAGGAGCTGTGGTGATGATTTATGGGTGATGATTTATGCCATCCAGAGGGACCCTGACAGGCTTGAGAGTTGGGCGCATGCGAACCGCATGAAGTTCAACAAGGCCAAGTGCAAGGTCCTGCACATGGGTCAGGGCAATGCCAAGCACAGCTATAGGCTGGGCAAGGAGTGGATTGAAAGCAGCCCTGAGGAGAAGGACTTGGGGGTGCTGGTGGATGAAAAGCTCAACAGGAGTCGGCAGTGTGCACTTGCAGCCCAGAAAGCCAACCGTGTCCTGGGCTGCATCAAAAGCAGCGTGACCAGCAGGTCAGGGAAGGTGATTCTGCCCCTCTACTCTGCTCTTGTGAGACCCCACCTGGAATACTGCATCCAGCTCTGGGGGCCCCAGTACAGGAGAGACATGGAGCTGTTGGAGCGAGTGCAGAGGAGGGCCACGAAGCTGATCAGAGGGCTGGAGCACCTCTCCTGTGAGGACAGGCTGAGAGAGTTGGGGTTGTTCAGCCTGGAGAAGAGAAGGCTCCAGGGAGATCGAATTGCGGCTTTCCAGTACCTGAAGGGGCCTACAGGAAAGCTGGAGAGGGACTGTTTATGAGGGGGTGTAGTGACAGGACAAGGGGTAATGGGCTCAAGCTGAAGGAGGGTCGATTTAGATGAGATGTTAGAAAGAAATTCTTTACTGTTAGAGTGGTGAGGCACTGGAACAGGTTGCCCAGAGAGGTTGTGGAGGCCCCCTCCCTGGAAGTGTTCAAGGCCAGGCTGGATGAGGCTTTGGGCAATGTGGTCTAGTGGAGGGTGTCCCTGCCCATGGCAGGGGGGTTGGAACTAGATGATCTTTGAGGTCCCTTCCAACCCAAACCATTCTGTGATTCTATGTTTGCTTCAGGACTTTCAGTAGCTCTTTGGTTTTTAATAACAGAGGATCCTAAAATATCTGTAATTTTGCTCATCCATCCAAAGCTTTAGTGGATTCAGGTTCAGTTTAGCTGCAGTTCTATAAATAAGAGACAAAACTCTAGACAGAAAAGACTTTACTAGTTCATACGTGGTTCATGCTTTTGCCAAAAGCAAGAAGCCTCTGCATGTCTTTTCACATGAGGATGAGGTGGTTTACCAACTACAATGTTTTCTTTTTCATAAGAAACTACAACCAAAAGGAACGGATTCAATTTAAATGTGGAATTTTATGGATTGGGAACATTTGATCTGTTGATCACTAACTTATTGGTCTATATAGAGCAACCTTGCTATATTTAAGAACTTGTTATTTCATTCCTCCACTTAACCTACAGTTCATCTTCTAAGTTTTCTTCAGTAAGAACATAGTTCAACTCTTGTGTGAATCAAGTGCTCTGCAGCATCTGCATACCAGTCTAAGTCATCAGTTGGAGAGAATTTCAGAACATAAGATGAGCACTTAGAAACAAGGAAAGATGACAGAAACATCTTCAGATGCTAGAGACTTTTTTGGGGGAAAAATAAAATAAGGCAGCAATAATACATTTTCATATCCATGGGGTGCAGAATAATCACCACTGGCTTGAATAATAACACAAACAGGTTAGCATAGTACTTGGGGGAAAAAATTCATGGGCAAAGAAAAACTAGGAAGGACTAACTATGCAGACTGCAGATCTTTCATCATCAGTTTTTAATAGCGGTTAGACAGACACTTGATAAAAATGACTCAGGAATTCATGAGTCTGAACAGCTGAGCAGCAGCAGAACTGTGGGCCACATTTCCCAAACAGTGCTACGAACAGCAAACAAAAAACAAAGCTCCTACCCACGCACCACATACTACAGCAAGTTGGGCTGCTGAAGTTGAAGCAGACAGATCCTATGCCACGAGGTCCTTGGCAGACTCCATTTTCTATCAATTTCCTAAGCCATTTTAATTTTCTTTGCAGCAGTTTGGTTCCAATTTAGTCACCGTATCATCTGTTCCTCACATTTGTTCTTTCCAATATATTAAGCAACAACTCAAGTTGCTTTTTCCTGCTTATGTCACCCAATATCCTACTTCAGATTCTCATTTTGTTGTTCTTTACCAAAACAAACAATAGCAGAACATAAACGCCCTGAACTTTTTCCTAGCGGTATTAGCATGGCTTCCAGGATCTCTCCTAGTCTTTCTTACACCAACAATCACATGCTGCTCAAAATACGTTAGTAATTCCACTAAGTCTATTAACTCCATCTGGAGTTTACAGGCACTATTGATTCATAATACAGATTTTTGGGTAGTTACAAAAAAAAGTACAAGAGAAGCAAGCATCAGAGCCGGTTTTCTAAGTCAGCAACTCTCAATGTATGAGACTTTTGAAATTAAGACAGTAAAAAAATACAACTCTAAACCAAATATTTTCTTTATCTAGGTAACTTGGTTTAGTAAACAATAGAAATGTTAGAAAGAACTAAAGTCTTTGTATGACAGTATTGCAAAAGACCTTATTTGTATATACACTTCAATGTTTACAACAAACTTGTGTGGGAGTTCACGGGATATAAAAAGAATTTTAAAATAAAATATCTTTCTGGTCATGCATCAGGTATCTTCCTTCACACCATATACCAACAGCACTGATTCAGTACAACATTTCTGGAACCAGTGTTTGGGGTTTTGTCTCAGAGATTTCAAGTTATGATTTTATTGTGGAAGGGGGTAATTAAATTCTGGCTGTCAGAGAAAAATTTTACCACCATATTTAACAGATAGTTGTAGTACTTGGAACAGCCTCTCTCTGCAGGTCTAGTTTTTCCAACTACAAGTTAGCCTCATTTTCCAGAAAGGTCACATAACCATCTCTCTCCTGTTACCTTCCTCTTCCACACCTCTCACAGGGTTTCAGCTGTTTCAAGGATTTTAAGGCCCAGCTGTGACAGGGCACAGCTGTATATCCTTGACTCAGACTGCTGCAGAAACAGATAAGTTGAGAGCACTGTAAGAAAAGCTACAGTACAGAGCTATGCAAGATAAGGTGAAATTTCAGAGAGAAGTAGCTCAAAGATTAAAAAAAAATGTGGAAAGGTATGACATACTAAAGGAAAAAAAGCAGCAAGTCAGCCAGTTGTAGTGGTGCCAGTGGCTTCAGCAAGTGTTGGTGCAGAGGATTCATTCCAGGGACCAGCAGATACCAACCTTTCTCCTCCTAACTGATGCTTGCCTGACCAGCAAAGACACTTTAGGCATCTCACTGGAAGTGCAGGCACACCTAGGCTGACAGGTCACTACATCCTAGCAATCCTTTGTGTGCCTCTGCCAAAAAAAAATTGCTTTATACTTTTAAGCTGCATATACTTTGTTTGCAGAGTCTCTTTGCACACAATTACATGTACCCTAAGTGATCCAAAAAGGACAGTACTAATAAGTCACTTTTAAGTAACTAAATATTCATTGAGCAAGGATACAGCAGGTTCCCCACATTCACACCCTGAATCTCTGTCTGTTACCACTGTACCTTATGTGTGGGCCACACTGCTTCTTAATTAGCACTGTAAGTCCCTTCCACATCCTCAGAGGCTTGGCAGGCACAATTCTGAGATCAACCACAAAGAACAAGGCCAGTGTGCCAGGGAAAGTAAGGTTTTCAGGTCTTTGTACTCTGTAAATGGCTTGAGAGTGGGATCATTAGATGCTACTTCTATTTCCATCAGTCATCTGATGATTTAAGCTTCCTCAAGTCACACCAACTACAGGGTTAACCCAGAAGTGTTTTAGTAGATATTTGTCTCAGCTGGTGTCCTGCTATTTCCCTTTCTGCTTGAGAACAGAAAACTGCTACATAAGCAGCTTCTGCTCAAGTTCAGAACTGAACAGGTTAGTACTGAACCACGTTGATTAAAATATACACAGCTGGTGCTTGCAGGACAAACCCTGGGACAGCCCCTCCCAACACATTACCTTTTCCACAGGGGAAAAAGGAATGGCCATCTAAACACAGCCTCTCCCCGAGTCTCTGCAACCTGAACCAAAGGGTCACCCTGAGAAGCCCTGCTCCCCATGATAACAGCTTGACTTGGAAAGAGAAGCAACAGTTAGCCAGGCTGCTAATTTGCTTGACTTCACACTCGTGAAGCCTGCACTGGTCTCAGCTAGAAGTAGCAACTCCAGTGCCTACCAGGTCCCCACGGAGGCAACATGTTTGCCAGCTTCCTCATTTCAACACCTTGCTGATATCTCAGAAAGTTTGAGGAAAAAGGCCTTGGATTGAACCACGGTATAATGTAGACTTTCCTATACATTGAAAGGCTCTTAGGATAGGCCTCAATTACACTATAATTGCAAGACAATAAATATTTAGCTATATGTCATAATGAAGATCTAGTCATTGCCCTGTTCTGAAGGGGTAAAGGAGGTCATCTTTAGATGCTGAAAGGAAATGCCCTGTGTCTTATCTGGCAACTGCTAGGTAATGATCAGTGAAAAGAAAGTTTCACCTGTAAGTGAAACTTGCAGAGTTATACTGAAACCTGCCTTGTTTTTCTCACTCACTAGAACTGACTACTCCTGTTTCAGTTCATAGAGATAGATATAAATCATCCCTGGAAACATCCACAGCCAGAAATTGTATCTGATACTGAAAGAGCTGTACACAGACTCTCCCACACTGTTACTGTACTGTGTTGTGAAACAAAATGCATCGAAAGCTAGTAAACCCATGCTGTGGTTTAAAAGCCACAGACAATGAGGTATTACTAGTGACAGCAGAGCTGTGGCAGGTCAGCTCCAGTTGTAGAAGAATAAGCAGAAGTCAAAACAAACATTCAGATGCTAGCCCACACAGTGCAAATAAAATACCCCAGCCAGGTATTTTTAATCTAATTCAGGTCTGTGTAACAAAGCTTTGGTCATGATTTAATGGTATTGTAGCCCTTCTCCAAGTCAACTTGTTGAGACAGCAATAATACATTGAGAAGAAAAAAATCAGGAAAGGGCATAGCATTTTAATCTGTTTATACATGCCCAGTGACTAACTTTGAATGGAAATACCTCAATGATAAGTACATACAGATTAACGTTATACAGTGGAAAAATGTTTAACCTACAAACATCCCTTTCTCTGCAATAGTCTTCTCCAGATCCTTTCTGCAACCTCATAAAGAAGGCCACAGTAGGAAGAAATACAGAAACACAGGATGAGATGACCCATATAAAGCTGACTCACATTTGACATAACTTAGAGTTTGAAGAATTAGCTGATCACATGGTGTTGTTTTCTACTGTCATTTATCAGCAATCTAAAAGAAATCTCAAGTCCATATCTTTATTGGAAAACATCAACAAAAAATCAAGATATGTAGATGCCAGTGTATATAAACAGGCACATGGCAACATCCAACTCCAGTCTAACTGCACTTGGAAAAAAACAAAGTCATACTGCACAAGCCTTGGTTGCAAGACACTTGGCCCCCAGTCCAGCAAAGTT
This sequence comes from Grus americana, assembly GCF_028858705.1. Lineage (NCBI taxonomy): Eukaryota > Metazoa > Chordata > Aves > Gruiformes > Gruidae > Grus > Grus americana. Next base: position 188,277,508 of record NC_072852.1, on the reverse strand, counting down.
ACAGTTTAATATTTCAACAGGACGGACACCACAACAGAGGGATGAGTTACAAGCAGCTGTTACTCACTACAGCTCCATCCACAGCCGACAAGCTCTCGTACGTCTTCCACGCTTTCTCCCTCACGCTGTCCGATACTTTCAGCGCATCACAGAGCACGACGAAGTCAGCTTCGCCGATTTCGAGCCTAGGAAAAGCAAAAGACTTCGCTAGCGGGGACTCCGTGCAGCACACCGGCTGCATGCCGGTAACACCGGTTGCTGAAGGGCGCCCCGGGGTGACACCGCCCCACCCGCCAGAAGAGCCCGGCGAGAGGCACAGCCCGCACCCCCGAGCGCGGAGAGCCTCAGCAGTGCCCCAGGCCCGCCCCGCAGCGGCAGACTCCCGGCCCGCGCAGGACGGTGCCGGCCCGGGCGGCGCTTACCGGGGGGCGGCGGGCGGCGCGGAGCCGCTGTCGGGGCTGGCGCGCTGGCTCCTGGCGGCGCCCGCCCTGCGGGGGAGCTTGGGCGGCATGGCGGCCCGCGCGCGGGCGGCCGTTGGGCTCCGCCGTTCAAGAGCCCGCCGCGGGCGACAGTAACGACAGGCTACCGCTACCGCTCCTCTCCCCCCTACCCCACCGCTCTAAACCGCGGGAAAACTGCGTCACCCCCCCAGCCGCTTGCCGTCACTTCCGGGCCGGCTGCCACTCCCCTACCCCACCCACCGGCGAGGAGCGGCGACCACTCCCCCGAAGCACAGACCGGCTCGGCGCGTCTCAGAACCCGGAAGGAGAAGCTATCCGCGCCAGCCGCTCAGCCAATAAACGCGCTTCTTTCTCCGCGCTAGCCAATAGGAACCGACTCCTCTTCGTGCGTCCTGGTAACTGGAGCGAGGGTGGTGGCTCGCGGGTGCGGCTGGGCTCCCTGAGGTAGCGGTGGGTTGGCGGCCGGGCTTAGCCGCCGGCAGATACCGGAGCAGCTGCCCCGTGCTCGGCAGCGTTTCTCGCCCTCCCAAACTCGGTTTTGCAGCTGAAGTGAGTCAGAGCTGAACGACGCAGCAAGGGAAGGAGAGGTGGCATCCGTCTCGGCCGCAGATGGCAGGTGACTGAGGGAGAAAGGACGTCTTGGCGAGGTGGTCAGCGCCACTTCCTCACAAAATGAGCACTTGCAGCCTGGGCGTTAGGGATCCTCCAGGGTCCTTCAGTCACTCCAGGGACTATCGCTCGGTTATTTCTGATATTTCAGGTACTCAACAAGCTGGAGGCAGTTGCTACATCTTCTCTATGATGTGGCAAGAACTGTAGACCTATATACAAAAATGAATAACTACACAGATGTAGAGTGGGATGAAGTTACACATCTTCATGGCCGTCTCTCACTGACATTCATCCAAGTCCTAAGTAAAATGTTACTTTCAACGCTGTGCATTACAATTATGTTTCATGTAAGAAATTCTCCAGTCCTCAGGGATCTTTTGGATTTTAAACCAGTAAGATTCAAACTCACGGTGTCCCAGCTGACAGATCTTAAAAATCTCTGTTGTCTGCAATCGTGTGTCCACATTTAGAAGGCAGATCACTGCTGCAAATCAGCACATTTCCTTTTGGATTTTTATGGTGATGCCTTGTTAGAAAAAGCAAAGTCTTTGTATGTAAGGACTCCTAATATATGCACATATTTATCATTTATTTGTAAAGCAACTAGTTTTAGTGAGATTGCTGTCAAACTCCTGGATTTAAAGAAAAAAAACATGAGTATATGATATACAATAAAAATTCACCAGTATTTTTAAGAATCACACACTTTATTAATCTGTTCAAGCTTTTTCCTTATATTCATTAACTTATTTAAAAATGAGAACAGTCTATTTTTATGGTTCATAACTAGAATTAAACTGATTACAGTAAAGTGAATACAGAACAAATGAGATTTCTGAGGCAAAATAAGGTACATAAACGCCATGTGAAATGTTTGAGTTGTAAACTGTAGTGGGATTTAAATATTCCTTATTATGATTCTAGTAAAACTGTGACAGGAACTTTACCCTGTATCTAAGCACATTTAAAATACTACTTCTAATCAGACGATACCAGATGCTGTGGAAAGTTTGGAGTCTAGGGCTGCACGTAGTCTACAGCTGAACCACAGACAACCAGGCACATCTGCCAGCTTGGAAAAGCAAGCTAAAACCCTAAACTACAGATGAGTCTGTTGCTTTTCCCTCACAACTGGCTTTAAGAGCGCAGAAGAATTTAAAATGAGAGCAAAGCATCTCAGAAAACTTGGTCACAGCCAGCGGAGACCCTCCCAGCTGCCAGCAAGAAGGAAACACACCCTCCTGGGTAGCTGCCTTAGCAGCTGCTTTAACATGCTTTTAGAGCCAGGCCCTAGATCATCCAAATGATAGGCAAAGAATCTGTCTTGTTCTTATAACCCCCTGTGCATTAGTGCTTAGGAAACATCATATCCTTTTAAAGAGTCGACAACCAGCCTTTTAAAATGTAGGTCATAGACAGATGGCAGTCTGCAAAATGTTGCCCAGTCAGGCAGTCCTGACTCATTGTTTCCAGCTGCTAAACAATCTTAAGCAAGATTTAAGTTGGATACAAGGAAAAAAATTCTTCTCTGTGAGGGTGATGAAGCACTGGCACAGGTTGCCCAGAGAGGTTGTGGATGCCCCATCCCTGGAAGTGTTCAAGGCCAGGTTGGATGGGGCTTTGGGCAACCTGGTCTAGTGGAGGGTGTCCCTGCCCGTGGCAGGGGGGTTGGAACTAAATGATCTTTGAGGTCCCTCCCAACCCAAACCATTCTATGATTCTATGATTACCTTAATTTTTTTCACTTAAAACTGTTGCTATAGTTTCATGGTAATTGCCAGTGGGAATAAAAGTCATGATTTCATTGCAAATGAAACCAAGCCTTTTTATTTTGACTCTTACTGCTCAGATATGATAGAAGCTGGCTACTTTTTTAGTTTTCATAAAAATGAAATATTTGTGATGGAGAAACTTGATTTAAGTGTGCCTCATTGTCTACCAAGACCAGCTGCTTCTTTCTACATTAGCACAGACCTCTACCACCTAAGTTACAATTCTAATAAAATCAGTTCTTCTGGAGATGCGTGACAGAAATGTATGTACTAAAACCACTAGGCCGGGAGCTTCTGGATATTAGCCCAGGTACCAAGTATTGGCAGAATTTTTGCTTGAATAAAGCCTATAGGCTGTAAAATTCACAGATTATAAAATTGTCTGCCTGAATCACACCCTATTTGCCTGCCTGGGCAGAACTTATCAGGGTGAGTGACAGAAGGGCACAAGGTCCCCTGGCCAGCTCTTGCTTTCCATGGATATCCCTTGCATTGTGCAGGAGCCACCAGCTCCCCACCCTCAGTGTCACCTGGAGCCCAGCTGTCCCTCTCAAAGCCCCAGCACAAGTCCTAAGTGGAGCAAGGAGGTGAGGGATCTGCCCCAGCTCCCTGTGGGCCAGATCTTCTCCATCTGCTGCCCTACCGGACCCAGGCCTTAAGAAAGACTTCTCTGGAGCCCCACCTGGAGCAACTGGTGGACTTAAGTGCCGGTCCTGCTTCAGGAGTGCCTCAGGGACACTGAGGCCGTGGTTAGAGCCAGGCTGTTTCCACTCCTTGGCATGACCTTCCCTGGGAACGCTGCCTTGCAATTGCACTGGCATCAGCTCTGCCTTTGAAGCTGGAAATGGTTTATGGGTGTGACGGGATGAAACTGGTTGTACCCCTTGTTGGTGATCCTGGCCCCTAATATCGTTGTATCCTACATAAAGACTCAGCTCAAAATATGAAGGATAAAAACAATTTCTAAAAGTTAGTATTTCTACAGTGATGTAAAATCCATTGGGACCATGACAAACCTCAACCCATTGCTCTCTAAACAGAGAGGCATTTGTTAGATGTTGTCTCCTCTAGCAGTTCAATGCCTCTCTCTCTATGCATGTGTTATTAATAAAAAAAATATTTTCACTCCACATTTATACACATCTGTGACTTGCTCTTCTCAGAGCATTATGCAGTGCACTGCTGGAGACTCAGATACTGCAGGGAGTTTAAGGCAGGAATCTCTATCAATAAATTGTCAGTGGGATTTGAAAGGACACTATGATTATTGTTGCTGGATGGAGAAACATCTGCACGTATGTGATGCCTATATGCAAACCCCCAGATCTCTACTAGCATTGAGGATCAGAGTACTAAAAAATAAAATCCCTAACTGACACAATTTATCAAATGAAGCCCTAGTGCAAGTGCAATTACATCAGAAAAAACTCATCATTCCCAGTACAGTTTTCCTTGCTTGTGGAAGGTTTCCAGATGTTAGTATAAAACATGCCTTTCCATGCACAGCTGCATCACACCTTGTGCTTCGTCACGCAGGTACCGTCCCATGTGTCCCCAGCAGGCAAAGCGTTTTGAATCCCAGACACCCTCTGCCCCTGGGGTGTGCAGGACATCCTGCATCCTCTCTGCAGGGCAGTTTGTTTCGGTTAGTACTGCCAACTGGTAACGAAATAAAGGACAACAAACGAACGAACCAACCACAACCTTCTTGTCGCTTGCAATTACATGGCCACATTAATGACCCCACTGCAATCCCTCCCTTCCCGTCCTGCTCAATCCCAGGTTCTGCTTCCTCTCGCCGCATGAGAAATTGTGCTCCAGCACGGGCAACGCCCTGTCCTGCTGCTGGCACTGTCCCCAGCAACAATATTTCCCATGCCTCCTCTTCCAAGATTTCCTAAGCCCACAAGAAGCAGAATATGCTCTACTGGAAGTAGTTCTCGGGAATCAAATTAATCTTAACCACCAACCTGAAAACCAATTGAAAGTTAGCAACCATAGCCTATAGCGAACAGACATCGGCATTTCTCTGAACTAAACCAACCCGTCATCTTGGTTTTTTTCTTTTTGTTAAGATTGCGCCTAAGATGATGACATTCTTTACCAAGCCATGGCAGTGAAGTACCCTAATTGGGTGAAAACATTTGTGTGTAGTATTCCAGCAAAACTCATAGCATGTCAACAGTGCTATGGGCTCTTCCATGTTGCTTTCTCCGTACTAGTAAAATATCCTCTTACAACTAGAACAAGCTCTGCTAATATTTCTAAACCACAAGCTTCTACTAACACAGACGTGTCAGACTTCCACCTTCCCACCCAACTCACATGAACAAAAGCGTGTACCCACCTTTCCAGAGGACAGCATTGCGCCAGATAACCAAACTCTTGCATTTTCTGCCTTCAATATTTGCTTCATGCCAAAACTTGCCCCGTGGCTCTTTACTGAAGCCGGACAACTTCAGCTTTAGAGGAGGGAAGACTTGGAGCTTTTATCACGCTTTGCAAGCCCAGATTGTGCGCATAGAGTGGTGACAATAGCCTTACGCAAAGACCGACTGAACCTCACAGGCTATTTGGGACCCGTGAGAGAGCAAGACAGCCCCCTCCACCAAATAAACACAGTGGCATAGGATAGTGGCGCTTCTTTGGGTTTGCTACTTCAGTGACAAAGTGTGTCTCAGCATTAGGATTAGGGTTTTTTTCTTAACAAGGAGTTTTGAAAATATTTGCAAAGATAATTGTCCAATGAGGTAATTTTTATACTAACCCTTTTCTGGAATTCATTGGGCTAGAAATGTGGTTTTCTTCAGTGTAGCACAACTATGTTTGTTTATTATAGTATTTTTTAATTTAAAAAACTAATAATTAAAAAATCCCCAAGCAGCATCTAGAGCTAGGTTTTTTTCCATGGATTTGTGTCCCATGCTTATTTTCACACTACCAATAGAAATAAATTTCCCTCCACCATCCAACAGGCTGAAAAGTTTTTAGGGACACAGGGACACAGCATGATCGTATAAACCCCCTGTCTATAGGAATGAACCTCTTTCTCCCCCTCTCTGCCACCCCTCATTTGCTGGTGTCTCTGTGAAAGGACACACCACAGATCACAAAATTTCTTACTGAGTTTTATTTTGAAGGCTTACTGAAAAAAGAACAACTTTCATGTTTAGCTTATGGAAAATAGGAACAGTGCGCTCATGAAAAGGTAGGAAACACGCTTAAAAGTACTTCAGCATGAATCTCGTGTCATGCGGGGTTCCAAAGAATGCAGTAGTAACCCTGTCCTGACATATATTTGGCCTTTATTGCAAGTGCACAATTGCAACATCCCGAATGTCTGTAGCTAAAGTTCTCCCAGCGGGTTTTCCAGCTTGCTTACATGTGAAGTGTGGCTATGTAAATATAATTTATATATGAGCATCTAACCTATATCTATGCGAGGCTTTACTTGATGTTCATGACTGCCATGCACCATCAAGAATGAATTAAAAAAGTCCATCATTCGGAAAGTAAGAATTATACTTTTCATTTTATATATAATGCACCTACACTAAGACTAAACTGTAAATTAAGCCAAATGCAGATGAAAAAAAGAAAAAAATGTATTGTGCATTTAAAAAACTTCCTTTAAAACAAATTATTTTATCTCAATCCAAACATTCACAATAGCAGGAAGCTGGATGATAGCATGTTTACAATTGTGTAATAGCGCCAAAACCAGTGAAGCATCCTCCTGCTATATTAAGATCCTTTAAAAGATGAGAAATAAAATTAGTCCAAAGCCTCTTGACTGAATTAACCTAAGACAAAATAATTGGACACCTATGGTGCATATTATTTAAAAATCAGTTTAAAGAGTATTTTTTTTGCAAACAAATATGCAAATATTCTGTTAAACATTCCTATTTTCCTGACAAATCAATGCTCAAAATTTGGTCAGAAAGACAAGTCAGTTCCTGCATTATGGGAGCTCAGAAGTGGATTGTGGGGGAGATTTCCCAGCCTTGTTTTTGAGTCCCTTTTTTTTCTCTCCCGTCATTTTTCTTGCAACCAGCTTTGAAACAGCAGGTACGATGACACATCTTATCCTGCACTCTCCCCCACAAAAGCTGCCATTACAAAGATCCCAATGATATAGAAAAATTCCAACTTGCTTTAAGAGTAGCAGTTTTAAGCATAGATGGCACGATACGGAATGCTATCAGTGCTATTTGAGCTAGCCCCAGATTACCTGGCAAAGCTGGATGGCACAGGCTGACAGGAACTCCATGGAGTTGAGCACAGGAAATGCAAAGCCCTGTCCCTGGGGAGCCATAACCCCATTCACCAGTCCACGCCAGGGGCAAACTGGCTGGAAAGCAGCTCTGCAAGAAAGAACCGGGGGCTCCTGATGGACAACAAACCAGCCACAAGCCAGCAATGAGCCCTCGTGGCAAAGACGACCAACCTGGGCTGTGTTAGGAAAAGCATTGCCAGCAGGTCGAGGGAGGTGATCCTGCCCCGTTGCTCGGCACTGGTGAGGCACATCTGGAGTACTGAGTCCGGGGCTGGGCTCCCCAGTAGAAGAGGGACATGGACATAGTGGAGCATGTCCAGCAAAGGGCCAGGAAGGCTATTAAGGGATGTGAACATCTGACAGACAAGGAGAGGCTGAGAGCTGGGACTGTTCAGCCCAGAGCAGAGAAAGATCAGGGGGGTCTTATCCATGTGTGTAAATGCCCGACTAGGCAATATCCACAGGTTCCCTTCAAGATCGGCACTTCTATGATTTCATGAAAGCATGTACAAACTTTGTAATTTCAGGTTGTCCTTTGTGTAGGATGGAGGAGTCATGAACTGGCTGCTCTAGTCAGGAATCTGCACGGTGTCCTAGTAGTGCCCAAGTCAAGAGCTTAACATACTCGTGGTGCAGTGAACACTGCTGGCTCCTAGCTGGGTCAGCCTGACTCGTGGCACACTATAGGTAATGTACATCATTTCACAAATACTCAGCCAGGGATTTCAGACATAAATAACATGTAAGTCAGCTTTGGATCTCCACTCTGATTGTATGTATTGTGGAAATACCAACCCAGAATTTAAGCAAGCAGTACAATATTGCCTTTAAATGAAAAAGGAAGACAAAAGCGGGCTTCTCTGTTCATATTTCATTTCTCAACCATCACCTATTCCATTTTATCTTCTCGCTTTTAAAAATACCACTGCAGGTAAAAAGCATTAATTTTAACTTTAAATTTAACTGTAAAAAACACCCCCAGTAATAGCAAAAGAAAACACAAGACTTTTAGACAAACAGGTTTGTAAGATTTATTTTCCATTGCACATACATGGATTATATACAAGTTAGTAACATAAGTTACTTCTTAATTTTCTAAAAGATTGTTACAGCAAACACTTGCCATTTTAAAACATCAAGTCAGAAATCAATCTAAAAAGGTAAATATGACAGTATTTTAAAAACAAACAAATTGCACTTTGTTAGGGAGGGTCAAATACAGGTTTGTCTATATGCTGTAACAAACTATATAGCAGGTAATATTACAGTTAGAAGTAGCTCTTGCAGTCCATTTGTACATTAATAATTCTCTTCAATTTTACTTAATTAAAAACGGTGGATATTTCGAAGACTTTCTCTTCTTCGTAGTATTCAAGATTCATCACATGAAATGCACTAGCAACTAAGTCTTTATACAATTGCTATTCAAATATAAGAAGAACACCACACCTGAAAATAAGGAAAAAACTAAACCATATTGATTTTACGTGTATCATGAGATGAAAAGTATGGAAGGTGTTCAGCAATAAAGCCCTGCGCACTACTTACATAAAAGAAGATTTTAAAAAATAATCACTGCACACAATACAAAGGGTGGGGTCATACTGTAGTTTTTAAGTCTCCTGTAAGAGCAATACTCCTCATTACTGTTCACAGATGAGTGTTTCCATAGCAAACCTGTTCTCAAAGTGTCGAATCTTTCGGCAATTGACGGCTTCACGCTTCTGAATTCCTGTTTGTGTTAGGAAAGAACAATGGATGGTAAACAGAAGAGGGGGTGAGGTACAGCACAGACATAATACTTTTACATTTACTATAATAATATGTCACAGAAGTCGGAACCATCTTTTCTCGACCCCCCTCTCCGAGGAAACACACATAGGCACACATTCATTCTTGGAAAATCACTAAGCCGGCAACGATCCTGAAGGGGTGGTGAACCAAATCGCAGTACTGGTTTAGTTAAAACCAACCTGCCAACTCCCCCCCCACTGGCTAGTTTTAACCCAGATCAGTTCTCAATCTCCCTCTGTGCATCTGTAAAAATGATGGGGACGTGAGAGAGGTAACAGCAAAGGAATAAACCACTATAGGCAAAAAAGAGTGGACTAGTAGTATTTAAACAACATCTAAGAATCAGGGAAAGACAGAATTTAACCAAATTTTAGTCAAGCTAATGCTCGCTGCCAACCTATGCTCATCATTTATTACCACAAGATCGACATACTGAATTTTGAATTGCATTTTGCTATTAAGACCTTTTCATTTTTAAATGTTGTTCTAAATGTGAGACGGCTATGGCTTCTCATATATTAAAGGATTTTTGGTTTTGAGGGAGTGAGTCAAGAAACAAAATCGACAAAAAGCATCGATGAAAGCCTGAACCCCAGAAAACATACCCATGCACACACACACAGTTTAGCAGCTCCTGGCTCACTGGGGCCTTGAGCACTTTTGCACAATAAAATTACTTATTTCCATACCTACACAGAAAATATCTACAATTCTGCTTATTACTGCAATAAGCAACCCTTGCTTTAATAAAAGCCATTCCTTTCAAAACACAATCAAGCCTATTTATTGAACTCAAGCGGCACTGAACTTTCTGCCAACACAAAAGATTGCAGGAGGAACATTTACCTTTCATGGCTTCTTTGCGCTGTAGTTTATAGGTTTCCTTGCCACGGCAGAGGCGGTAAATAAAGAATCCCAGCTGATCCACATTTTCAATGCGATCAGTAACAATCATCTGTTCATGAATCAAATAGGACTGAGGCAAATATGTTCCAGCCTGTTGAACAAAAATATAACAGCTCTGTCAAAAGCCATCTCTTTGTGGTCTAAGTACACAAGAAACACTTTGCAATGTGTTTCTTTAACACAGCTGTGACATATCTTCTTTGAGTTCTTTCAAAATATGTATTACCCACAGAATTTTATTCTAAATGTGCAAACATGACTGCACTGCACTACAGAAATATGTTAACGATTATATTCAAAAAGGTCACAGAACTCCCACTGGTGCGTCTGTCCACTGCTCTCCTGCTACAGTCAGAGAGAAGATATGTTTCCTTCCAGAAGCACTCACTGTCACGGATCAGTCCTGCACTTCTCATCCAAAATTTTCACTTAATTAACAACAGCCCAACAGACCTCAGTGGGAACCACTCCCAAACGGGTTGGCAGAGGCACGCTCTACACGGAGCATGCTCTACCTGCTCCTGCTGACGAGGCACGCCAGCTGTGGTATACTCCAGCTTCAGTCCACAGAGTTTGGGAAGCCTTAAACAGATTCACAGCGTGGGACACAACTCTCAAGCCAAACGCAAGACGAGACCGTCCAGCCCCCTAAGTTATTATGGCGACTCCCACAATTTGTTATACAGAGAGGTAGTAGAAAGCCATGGTGGTATTATCAGGTGGTTTAAGGCAATATACTGAAAAAGGAAGAGCCATGAGGACATGCAAAGGCTTCCTGAGCCTTTTCTAGTCCCTGCAGTGTTATTTTGCCACACCTGAAATGACAGAGGAATCCAGTTCTGTGCACACCTCGCTGTACACAACTGAAAATGCACATGCTTAGCTATCAGCCGATTTCCTAATACTGCCACTGGTAAATAATCATCAGCTTTTTTGAAATATTACTTTATTTAAGAAATCCTGTTAGTGTGATTCTTATTCATGGCAGTAGAGAAGGTGTTGCTTGCTTTCTAAAAATAAAATGATAACTTATTATGGAAACAAATTCAGTTTCTGTGGCAAACTATCACTGTATTTTTTATTGACAATAAACAACTTGAAATTTCCATTGCAAAACAAGACTGTCTTTTCAGTCCAAGAGACATGTTGAGATCCTGATTAAATGCTATTCTTTTCAGTAAAGAAAGAAAGGACTGTATTAAATTCACTTCGAATTATGAAAATTTTCTTCAGCACACTGTTGAGGAAAACAACAGCAGTTTTTTTTTTCTTTAAGTAATAGCGTGGAAGACTTCACACTCCCAAATTATCCCACTCATTATTTGGTAATTAAATCACTGTAAATTACTGTATCTTAACCCCTGGTCTCTCGAATTTCAGGAAAAAGCCCTGAGGGAGCCCCAGAGCAAAGCAGCAACGCAGGGCATGGGCAGGGTGGTAGGCAGCAGTGTGGAGGATTTGGGGCAGCCTGCGACGACACTCCTGGGGCCGTGTCCTCCAAACCATGGGACCTCCCTGGACCTCCCAGTTCCCCTTGCTCCCAGACCCGGCCTTCTTGGTCCTCCCAGGGGGGCACAGGAGCAGGGGGAGCTCAGTGCTGGAATCTCCTCTGCTCAGCTGCTGCAGGAGCAATTACCCAGCACCGGAACTCAGCATAGCCACAAATGTCATCATCGTCTTTGAGACATCCTGTGCATCACATACGGCTAAAATTGGCCCAATAATGGGAACGAGGTGGATGAACAAATAGACCTGAGTTTCAGCCTTGTTTCCCAAGGAAGGGAGGCCTTTCACTGTCTGCATATTTAAGCAAACTGTATCAATATACAGAAATGTGGTTCTTTAGGCTAAAATTACGGCTTTATTTAAAAAACAAAACAGCCCAGACCACCGCCATTTTCATAAAATGCCCTCTGCATGCATTCAGAGCTCATTTTAAAGAAATACATTTTTTTCCTTGTGCAACCAGTCTGACTGCAGGACAGTGAACAGAAATTTACTCACTTTGTGCATCTGCAGAATAGTTTCTCAAATTTCTGTTACAAAACATTTAGCCTGATTTTCTGAGACATCAAATGCCCACAGCTTTTTGTTAATACAATGAGAATTAAACAGATGTCTCATAAAATTAGGGCACTCACTGTTGGGGACAATGCTCGAAACAGTTTGCTTTTGCACAGATTTTCAATTAAGTGCGTGATGCCTGGTTACCCTCTTACTTGTAAACCAAGTGCGTTTGATTTAGTACCAATGACAAACTAGGAAATTAACAGATTTTAATAGTGGAATTTGTGTGAACTAAAAATAGAAACAGAATGGTATGCACAAAGTAAAAAAATATGGTGTCACTGGGCTTTACAGACACCACCTCATCTTTATGTACAGGAAATGAAAGTGTGGTTAAATAGCCAGTCTCAAAATAGGCAGCTAAAAAGCAACAGAGGATTTACTTGTGAAGTCATTTTTCACGTTAAATTTATCTATATACACTCAGAAATGGCTAAAATGGTTCCTGGAGTCCTAATTCCAAAGCCTTGTTTGAAAGATGCAAACCCAAAGATGATATTAACAATTCTGAAGTTATAAAAGTCCACTAAAATAACACTTAAAACACCCTCCCCAAATCTTAGACACAAGTTAGCTTATCAGCTCTCTTCCCCACCCTAAGCGTTTTACTGTTCTGTAAAGAAACCACAAGGCTGAAAACCAGGGTAAATACTATTTAAATCTGCAGTAAAAGCATACATATATAAGAGTTAGGGGGAAAAAACAGATAAAGACAATTCATATTAAATTAGTTAGAGACCCCATTGATTATCTACTTTGGCCTCCTCAATTTCACAGGCCATTACGTTCACTCAGTTACTGCTACGAACAGAACTGTGTGTCCCTGTGGTGGTGACAAGCCAGCCAGCAACAGCACCAGTGGCCAGGCAGCAGTGTTCAATTATCAGACCTGGTGGGAAGCGATTAGGAGTTGCCATAACATTATACTGAAAACTCATGTTCAGTTGTTCAGCGATTGTGGTATCTGTCCTTTCCAGGGTTCTTGGTTTTAAGGACGCTGAATCTTGTTCTGAAGGTCTGGTGCTCACAGAACCAGGAATCTGGCTACACTAAAACCCCTCTTGCTCAAGCAGGCTTTGCTAATCATACAGCCCAAAGCCTGATCACTCTTTCGAAACGTCCATGGAAATAGGAAGATCCATCTTAAGGCTGCTGGAAGCCTCATGAACTCGCATCCATCACACCTAGAGCCACATCTAATTTCCCTGAGCATGCACAGGGGATCCAACACACCTCACGTGTATCACCCTCAAGCCACTGGATCAGTTCAAAGTACCAGGGACCTATGCTTTAAACAATGCCCACGTTAAAAGGATTTCCCAGTAAATGTTTTATGGCAACTTTAGTCACAATGGATTACAAATTAAAAAACACATAGACTACTATCAAAGAGTGTAGGTACGCCACATCTACACAATTTTGTCAATCAAATTTGTAGCATCGAAGAGTGAAATCAGGTTTGTCTTCCTCTGAATTAATAATTTCTTCATGACTGTAGTTAATTAACTAAGAAGGTTGTACATTTTCTTCTCTCTTTGCAAAGATCTCTAGTGATCAGTTAACTTCCTAACACATGCACCTTATGTGGATGTCAAAGTTCTGGGGGAAAAAAAAAGGGGGAAATAAATTCTCCTTTTTTTCTGTCCTAAGAACAAATTACTTACGATTTAACCATACCTTGATGTTGATGAGCAGCTCCAGGAAATTTTTTGGTGGCATAACAACTGAAGTGTTCAGAGGAATCACATAGCACTTATCCAAGCTAAGGTCAAGATAGGCAGTGAGTCTCTGTTGAGGAAATAATTATTTTAATCAAAATAACGAGAACATCGGAAAATTCACATACAGACTTTGCTAAACTGCTATTGCTTCATGTTGTTCTTCAAATTATTGTTTTGTTCACTATGAAGTATGTCCAAAAAACTCCAATTTGAAGGTAGTAAATGCAGAAATACAAGCCAGTCTTGATGAGAGTTTAAATCTGTGACAGGGATTTGTGCAAGGCAGCAGGCAATAAGCAGCTGAAAGGCACTACAGTAATGAAATTACAAAGGTGTATCTGAGCTGTTATGGGATCAAGTACAGTATTCACTTATTCCTCATGCCTGTATTTTGAAACAACAGGGGAAAAACCCTGCTCTAATCTCCACACTTCTGTATTTTTATAGTGTAAAGGGGAAATGCTGCTGGTAAGCACAAAATACAGAAGGAAATAAATACTGTTACAGATAATACAACAAAAATCCTTTTATTTTCAAAAATACTATTCACTTGAAGTGTTAATGATTATTCATAGCTGACGTATCTTTATAGCACCTGAACTGCAATATTTGCCATTATTTGATAAAACCAGAGACATAAAACCCCAGGGAATTATCCTGATGAATCCTATGGCTCTGTTCACTGAGCTGTGTTTTACTCCATCTGTTCTTGCTAAAGAAGACATCATCTCAAGCTGCTGAAAGCTCTACGGCTGCAGACGTATATAAAATACCAAGCACCGAGAGTCCAACAGTCAAAATAGTACCAGGACAGCAATCATCAGTGCAACTAATCTCATTACATGGGAGTAAATGCTGTGCCTATGGCAAATGATCCTTGCACTGACCTTTAGAGCAAAGCCTTTAACCCATTAAATCAAAAGTAAATTTCTAGTATTATATTGTTCCTATTCACTTCTTACATACTGCCTTTTTTTTTTTTCCTGGTTTTCCCTCTTTAGAGACTTTGCTCTAACTCTCACCAGAAGCTCCCTAAATACATTCAGGAATATTTTTAAATTATATAGTTTGAGCAAGCAATGTTTTCCTCCAAATCTGGTTATGAATATTTGATAGATAGCAGTCATTTTGCCTGGAAAACTTTAAATTCTGAAGTTTGCACAAAAAAAATAGGACGCTTCCCTATTCTTCTTTTTCAGCCTTGCTTAAAAAAAGCTGTTCAGTGAAGTCTTCAAATGTTCAAAGAAATTTAGCTTCCTGAAAACCAGCTGTAGAACATTTCATCACTATCAGACAGCTTCCATCAGGCTGACACAGAAAAGAAGGGCTTCTAATTGTTTTACAGCTGTTGTTAATACCACGAGCTGTAGGCCTGTCAACTGCCTTAGCAAAAATTTATTACAGTGATTCCTATCAATCAAAGTTGTTTCTACAAAAAAGGAAGAAATGGCTAAAAGCGCTTTGATACCCTAATCCAGTGCCTTTAGGCTTCCTGTGGCATCTGGAAAACGAGCTCTCTTCCACAGTCGGTCAGCTGGTCGCTTCACTCCCTTCCTGCTGCTGCATCAGGGCTTTTGAGCCACGCTAGGAGAGCACCTCTGGGGGTGCTTGAACACACCTAGTGACGTCAGATGCAACCGGCCCCTGCAAGTTGAGGTCAAAGCTATGGCAGCCAAACTTCCCTTGGCACCACTGCAGTTGGTCAAATTCTGGCTTGGTGGACTTAGTACAGCCAGAACTATATTCTCTTTACTTCCTCATACTACAGAAAGGAAATAGCTCTAAGATTTTTCCCTTTCTAAAAACAGAACTGTATTTGCAAATTGTGGTTTACATACTACCTCATAATGATTGTATAACGCTGTACTTTGTATGCCCGGTTAATAATTGCTTGCAGCCTGCTGCTGATGAAAACGTTTCTGCTGCCTCCTCCACCCTCCGCTTTCCCCCACCACAATAATTAGGGAGTACATTTATCAGGATGACTGAGGGGGAACATTTTTCAAGTTTTAAATGCTTTCAGCTTCTTCAGAAATATTTCTTACCCGGTGGAAGTCATGGACGATATCAGCAGGATCGCTATCAGCAAACTCAGGGACTGGCACGCTTATAAACTCAACGTCTTCCTCCTCCAGGATCTGAATATTTTGCTCAATCGTGTGGTAGCGAGCGCTCTGAGCCTCTGCCCCAGGCTCAGGTAAACTCAAGCCATCTTCAATGTACTTTATTCCACAGAAATACACACCACCCTGCTAAAAATAGTGAACAAAACATCAGTAGTTTTGTTAGAAGTTTAAAACTAATATTCTCAAAGCACTGCGGAGAAGAAAAACTTGTCAAACTAGATGAAATGTTTTCCCTTTAATTTGATTCATACACCAAAGTAGGAGACAGTCGCTATCTACAACAGGACCATGGATAAAACCTTGATTGTACTGAACCCAGAGGGAGTCCTTCCCTTGAATTCAAGGAAAACAGGATCCCAAAAGCACGTTCTTAAAATCTAATCTATTTTGCATCCACTATCTGTGGCACATTGCATCTTATTTTTAGAAGGACAATGAAGTTCCTATGCCTATATGCATGCATATTATTATAAAATTATGATTTAACTGCAGTCAGTAATTTCAATTTAAGACATTGAAACTGATCATCCAAATCACTTTTAAAAAGCAAGTTTAATTCTGAATTTGGTGCTGCTTGCAGCAGGGGGTTGGACCAGATGACTTCAAGAGCTTCCTTCCAACCTCAATTATTTGCAGGGCTTCAGGAGTTTTGAAAGTCAGTTTCTAAAATAAATTATTTTTTGTTTTGAAGAGTTTCAAAAGACAAAAAGGTAATAAAAAGAAATTAAAACAATCAATTTGTGTCCTTCTGTCACAGTACGCATGGCAGTTACCTAAGTGAAGTGTACAATAAACTCCTGAATCAGAGGAAGTCATATACCAAATTTATAGGCCAAACAGTTTTAGAAACATAAAACTTATGCATATGCACGTGCCATCAATTTAAAGTTTTACATTGAAAATGTCTTCAGTGCAATGTTAGCTTCCTTCAACCCAGATCTCACTGATGAACAAGTCACAGGTTTGAATTAAACGGCACTTTAAATTTTGGCTAGCTGGCATGTCAAAGGTGGAGCGCTGCGGTGCTAAGCACGGATGAAACACGCGTTAGCAATATAGCAGGCCTTCAGCTGCTCTGAGCTTCTAATCCACCAAGTCACACTATGCTGCTTAAGCATCATTTGCAACACTACTGCTCCCCTATAAATGAGGCTAACGTGATAGCCAGAGACTATAAATTGCAAGTTCAGCTAGAATTTCTCATATTTAATCACTTTGCCTTCCACATTACCAGCTACCAAAATAAGGGCGGGGGGGGGGAAATAATCCTGGTAGCAGGGACAAGAACACAGAATTTCTACCTTATAATTATGTGCAGTAACCGTTGGGCTACAGGGATTCACGTTTTGCTTATACTCTCCCTTTCCAATCCTGTGAATCTTGCAACCCCAGCAGTTTCTGAAGGATGAAGGGTGTGCTTGCACCACTTGGGCAACAACCCAGCACATCCACCACTGCTCAGCGACAACTCCCCCCAAGGAAGACATTTAGCTTGGATCTCCTGTGTTTCAGGTAAATGCTCCGCTTCCCTGGCACCACTGTCTTCACAGGGCTCCTCCTGCAGCGGTGCCATTTGTTAAAGACTGAAAATACATTTTGTCAGAGGTCTAATCTTGTCAGTATGGATTAGACTTGACAGCGCATGTTTAACCACGTTGACTGTGCTTCTTCCAAGTCCCCTGAAGGGCCTGTTTTTCTTATCCCTGTGGAAGCTAGGAAGGAGGAGAGGCACTGCACTGCTTTGACAAGCAGTCCCTTTCCTGTGCCTTAGCAGTACTGCATGCCTCTAGGAAATCTGGGGTCAAACAAGGAGGCTTTCAAGGGGTTAATCTACTTCCAGTATTTAGCACTGCGGAACAGGAGAGTGAGCAGTTGAAAATCTGGGACACCACTGGGGTTCCTAAACCCAAGTCCTATTTAGATATAATCCTTTCTCTGCAAAGTAAGGTTCTCAAAAGTGCTGCTCCCTTTTATTTGCCAGTTTCGCTCCTGCCCTCCTCTGCTGATAGGTAACTTCAGAGCAAGCCATACACTTTGCCTTTAGAAAAGCTGAAGGTTTAGAAAGATAAAAATGGGAGCAGCAAGGCTATTTGGTTTAGTCTGTTGCTCCTCTTCCCTCTTCTAAACATAAAACATAATGGAGAAA
Organism: Grus americana; assembly: GCF_028858705.1. Classification (NCBI taxonomy): domain Eukaryota; kingdom Metazoa; phylum Chordata; class Aves; order Gruiformes; family Gruidae; genus Grus; species Grus americana. Next base: position 188,259,624 of record NC_072852.1, on the reverse strand, counting down.
AACGCAACCCTCCCATAACAAAATGTATTTGACTTACCTGGAATGCAAAATATTTGTACAGATAGGCACCACCCAGGATCACACCAGCCAGCATAAAGGCCAATCCGAAGCACATGCACCAGCACCAGGCTCTCCTCTGCCCAACAGGCACAGCATCCTCGGGGTCCTGCAATGCATCAGAGAGAGACCTTCAACACAGTGTTCCCAAGGCACGTATGACAGCAGATCCTTCAGGCCCAGCAAGTACAAACATTGCATCCATCAGAAAAGGCTATACGCACTATAGCACAATTGTTTGGAAACATATTTAAACCAGACCTATTTCAGTTGAGGTTTAGGAAAACTTGTACTAACAGTCACTTTGAATGCCATCGTGACTGACTAAATCAGTAGACTTAAGTAAGAGAAAAATATAACAAAATCTCCCGATACACATAATAACACACAGTGAGCCACTTAACAGATTGCAGACAGAAAAACATCTGTTCTCAGGCCACCTCCATGCAACAACAGCACACTGAGGAAGTAAATTCACAAAGGTAGATTCTTTTTTATCTTGGTACATGCAATTTAAGCGAACCTGAAGAACCAACAAAAGATCAAAGGTAGTAAGAAGAGCAAAATATATGCTTTCCTATACTGTTCCATCAGGAAGAAAGAGACTTTTCCACCCCTTTGCTGGCAGAATAATAAGAGTGGGAATGAAAAAAAGATGGAAGTTGTAGCTAAGGAAGCTTTCTGCTCTAAGACAGTGCTGGCCGTGCCTCACCCTATCTGCTGTGCATGTTACACTAAAGGAATGACAAGATGTTTCCCCTTTGGGGCATTAGTTTGCATAGCCATGCAGTCCCTGCAGGCATCCTAAGCAATAAACTGCTGCTTGCAAAATCTTTCCTCTATCAGCCACATCACAATGTTCTTTCCTCCCCCAAGTGTTTGCATAACTCACATGAAGAAAAAAAAATAAAAATCTTTGAGTCACCCTCTTCCAAGCCATGATAATCCTGGGAAAATATCAGAATTCAAATAAATACAAAGCAATTCATTACCCCTTTGCAACCAAAAAAACAATAGGGTAGAATGATGACCAGGGCAAAATCATGACAGTCAAATAAACAAAAACCCCCAAATCAGAAAATGGAGAAAGAGCATGAGGGAAGTGCTTGAGAAGGCACTGACAGCTATGGTTGTCAGTCAACGTTCTGCCTCATATGGGTTTTTTGCAGTATTTGCTAATTAGGATGATTTCTCACTTGAACAAAGTTGTGGCTGTAGTCCCCATGCTGCCTTGGCCCGCTTGGGAAGGAATTCCTCTCATCTGGCTGAAGCCACCTAAGCAACTCTGACACCAAATGGAGAGGGGACCCACCCTGCAGATGGTGGGGAGAAAGAGGCGCTTCCTGAGAATGACTCACCCAATCTTCCCTGAGAGGCAGAAGTAGTCTTTTGGAGGGACTTACTCCCTTTCACTGATTATAGAAGGAAATTCCGTGGTTAACAAACTAGGTACCTACTTCAATATGTAGCTAAAATTAGGTGATGTGAAACCCACCTTTACAGTACGCTGCAATTATCTTTCATATAGAAGTGGCAATGCAGCTTCTCTGCCAGGCAACGGCTGCCAAAATCTGATTAGGAAATATTTAGAGTCAAACCGAAGATATTTCATGGATTTTGTTTTACGTTACCTTGCAAACTACCACAGTAAATCACATTGTGCAATCTCCACCTTTGGAGGATTTCAAGACTCAGCTAGGCAAAGCCATGGCTGATCTTGCTTTGGCAACCATCCTGTTTCTAAAGGGAGGCTGGACCAGATGACTTCCAGAGGCCCCTTCCAACCAATGTTTCTGGGATACATTACAAGGCAAAGTGAGAGTGGCTAGAAAACAGTTGCCATGGACTGAAAAAGCAGAATGGAAAGACCAGTAACATCTTTTTAAAGTTTTTACATTACTAATTATTTAAGGAGTCCAGTGTAAAGAATTACAGGATTACTAACTGTGTAGTTTTTAACCTGGTTGTTTGCAAAGACTGTGAATAGAACATAATACCCATGGTAATCTAATTAACTTTCAGGTCAGGTTAAGATTCACTGTGGATTCTTCTATAAATCATCCCAATTATAAATCTAAACCAGGTAAACCAAGGATTTTTATTTTTATGTTGCCCCATATCATTAGGTAACTATCTCCCTAGATATTTCAAAGTATAAAGGACACACAATTGAAACTTTTTAAAACAGCTGTCATTTCAACTGTTGTAAGTTAATGTCAGAAAAACAGCTGGCAAGCTGGCTCTGGGACACAATGCCAAAATATTCCCTAGTGAAGAATATAAAGAGTGTCTTTATTCTTTCCCATTGCTGCTTTTATTCCACTTCCCCTCCTTTTTTAACTCCAAGCAGAATTAGTGGAATGACTGCCTCTTCCATTCTTACATCTTTCTGTAAGTTCAGAAAGATTCACAAAATATGCATCTGGGAAACGGTGTGGAAGGCATACACAGTGTGAGCACCTACCTGCAAATGGGGATTAATGTCAAATAAATTTTGCGCAGGCTACAAAAATAGAAAAAAAGAAAGTAACTTTTACTAACTTTTACACTAGGAGGAACCTGAAGGACAAGTTTATCAGTATTCCACCCAAAATAATTTTGTTTTGATATACAAGATGACAGATGTAAACAATACATTTAATGCAACTCTTTAATCCTCTACCAGCAGCTAAATGTGACCATTATTATTTCTGAAGGCATCCCTAATGGTGGCACAGTAACATATTCTGTATTTGTAGATGCCTATTGCATCGATTTGTCCATAGCCTAGTAAAAATGGCACATCGAATTTAGAGCAAGAGTTCAAGCTCAGTTTAGCATCTTGCTTAGGACAGTGCATGGAAGTATTGCATTTCAGTACAGAGGAACCACAAGCATTGGCTAACACTGAAAACAGTTGATGTTGCTGAAGGAGAACACAGAATTTATTTTCTCTTCTGAATATGAAAACGAAGTACACCATCTAGCAGTTTAAACCACCTTAAATTAAAATATTTTAAATAACCTACTGAAGCTAAATTATACTCATATTAGTAGCTGTCCCGAAGCTAAGCTGGCTAAGCTTTTGTATTGTTTCTATGACAGCTTAGTTTGGGGTGAATTGACCCAAAAGAATAATTCATCCTTCGCTATATAAATCTGACCCTCGGCACTGCAAGAGAAGAAAGTGTGATGGATGCTCACCCTCCTTTCAGGTGACTGATGTCCTGAAAGAAAAAACATGAAGTGAAAGCGAATCCCCACGAAGAGGAACAGTGCTGAATTAGCACCTCTCCCCACATAGTTAGGACTGCACTTTGTTCCCAGACAGCAGCGCTGGCTTCTGAAGCCAGAGCACATGAGATTGCAGCCTCACTGACTGATTTTTCTCTAGGTCAGCTTTCCACTGCCAGAGGTATCTGACAAAAGAAAGCAGCATATATGTGAGGTGAAGATTGACCTCTAAAAATATGCCTCTCTACTTTTGCGAGCAGCAATGATTAATCATTGCTGTTATGGTCCTTTCCTTTCCCCTCTTCTGCTTCATCCCTGCCCCGTGTACTTTCAACTCCCTGGTGAATCCTCAACCTTATGATGATGCCACAGAACTAATCTTCTCTGATGCAAAATGCCTTAGGAGGAACTGGATGCAAGCCCGATACTGGCTTGTTTCCCTTGATGAGCTGATTGTTCTAATTGGAAAACATTTGATTAGCCTATTTCCCATGGACAAGACATGAAACAGAAGCATCTCTCTGCCACTTGTACACTAAATCCTCCAGTGTTAAAATTAAACGGTTCAGAAATTCCCAACCTGAATAGCTTCAAGCTCTGCAGGAACAATTTTCCTGTAGATAGAAAATGAGAAGCATTAAAGTCTCTATTATTTGAGATTGGCAAGATTCAAATCTGTCTTCTTCTCACAAAGAAGCTGCAAGATGATTGCAGTTTTTAGTAAAGATCCCTTCATCAGTGACCGCAGCAGCTAACATAAAGCTGCACTCTGCCTTGTGACTGGAACCATGAAACACTTTGGAGACGGACAAATGATACCACAAACTATTTACTAAAGCACCTCTCAATTACAGAGAGATCTTCAAAAGAACATATTTATGACAATTAGCATTAACTGTTCTGGAGTGGATTGAAAGAAAAAAAAGCTAATAACCTCAAAATCTGCAAACATTACCAGTTATTAATGGCTACTAGCCATATATTCTCTTGCTATTTTCAGTTTGATTTTAATGCTACTTTTTTTTTTCTTTAAATAAATGCAGAATTTCAGAAGCACCAAATTCATGTTTGGGTTAACATCACAAAATTCTTCTAAGAAACTTCAATACTGAGCCACAAATGTGTCTAATTAGACTTGGCAATTACTTAGATTTTCCCCTTGTGGCTTTTTGTACATAGTGGAATATAATTGCTTTAACATTATGAAAGTAAAGCAGTCTAAAAACTTCCAAGGCGTATGTCTAGTTCATGTTAAAATGAGTGAGATTATCAGACCCTGTTCCTTTGCAGAAATTAAATATATATCCAGCATATGATTTAAAAAAAATCATATGAATCAATTAGGTAAGAATCTACTTAAACCAGATACAATGGATGTGCTTGTATATGCTGTGGAGCGTCCAGAATACTGTATGACTGTTGTACACCTATGCAAAAGATATGGCCCAAATTTAAAAATAGATACGCTAGCAATAAAAATAATTTTGAGAGGGGGAAATATCTTTCAGAACTGACACGCAGTCTTTGATCCACAGAGAAACCAGATGCAGAGTATTACTGAATATTACAAATATTACTAAAAAAGTCTGCAGCGTAATACACAAACCATCCGTAATTATGCATCTGAGAATAACATGTAATATATGTATGTGTGTGTGTATATATATATGTACACACACACACATATAAAAGCTTACAATTAATGTAGGTAGAACTGTTTGGAAGCTGCTCAGAACAGTTTTCCTCTGAGTTCCTTTGCGTGCCAGTTAGCTCACATGGATGGACAGAATGCAGTGGGGCAGACTGAGCTTCCTAAAGGCAAATATTGACCAACTGCAGCTTTAATCAGTGGAATGGGAAGAAGAGAAGTTAATGACGACTCCCTAAAAGTGTTTTTTAATGAGGGAGGCTAAAAAGTCTTGAAATAAAATACTGACCAATGGCTGTATAAACTGAATTCTGTTGGTCAGGCTCACCTGCTCTGACTTGTAAATCTGACATCTGTAGAAAATCCTCCCAAAAGATAGTCAATTTAAAAAGAACTCAATTTAGAAAGAGCTCTGCATTCCTCTCATGGTATTCCTGCCTGAAGACTGCTCCAAGCCTGATATTCTATTTATTACTTATTGCAGATGGGAAATTAAGGCAGGCTTTTGCAAGACTCCTCACTTGGCAGATGCTGCGAATCTGGAAGGCCATCATACTGATCTGCCTCTCAAGCAGCAATTTTATGCTTCCTAATGAAATTAAATTTAAATTTTAAGTACAATGATCTTTTAACTTGCTAGTTGGAAAAACAGACTCTATATACAATAGATGCTTCACAGATCTCTCGCTTATCACAAGGAGTGACGTATTCTTTCTACGCAGACGATGAAGCCTGAAAACAAGCTACGGTTGTTTATGTGCAGTTGATATCTGAACACTGCAACCCCTCTGTGGCAGCACTGCCAGTTCCTCTTCTGTCAAGATGGACGGGGACTTGTCCATCTGGCCAAAGGCTCTCTGCCTAAAGAACAGCATAAAAACCAGACCTTAGTTCTGGTGTTGCTTGCTGCAGTCACGTAGTTTGGATAACCAAGGAGATTAATTAATTAGAATTATCTATGAGGCAGTTGGTACTATTAACCTCTTCTTATATTTCTAATTATCTGTATATGTTCTATAAAATAATACTGTACATACAAAATCTATTATACAGCACTAGAAAATCCAGTAGCAAGAAGAAAATACATTCCAAGACATTTCCACAGTCCAAGGTCATTTCTGTATTAGTTGAATGCTACCTTTCACCAAATAATGGGAGTATTTTATTAAAAGATAAGGTATCTGTTAAATGACTCATTTCATGGTTCAAACCTCATAACCATGATGGAATAAAAACATTAATATAAACAGCCAGCTCAAGATCATCTTAAAAAGGGAATCGGTGCTGGTGGATAGGAAGGAAGTTTCATGTATTGGGAAAGATGGAGGTGAAGGGAGAACAAAAAAGGAGAAAACAGGCAAGAAAAGGGGAGCAGGAAATCAAACTAGAGAAACACGGTAGAACACGAAGAGTTCAATTTCTCTGCAGGAAGTCAAGGAAAATTACAACTGTAAAGTGCACGTAAAGGATGTGAATCAGCAGTTCACCCACAGCTACATGATAGAGGGACAATAAAAAAAGCTGTCTTGGAAAAGTAATCCTGCAATTCTTAACTGATGTGAGTAATCCTGATTTACCTAAACACTGCCTTCAACTTCTCAGATAAGAGATTACAAAACTTGATAGCAGCCAACGATTAAAGGGGACAGGGAAAAGAAGGAAGAAGCCTGTAACTATTTAGTCTGCTGCTTTGATTAAATTTGGGAGCAGCATTGTTAAGAGTGATTATTTCTTATTGTTAGCTTTGGTCTTACATGGACTAGAAAGTGGAAAAAAGAAAAAAAAAAAAAAAAGCACCAAGCACATTTATTTAAATGGCTTGACAGTTCTGTCTTTGTAGACCAGGCAAGGACTTTATTCAGGTGATTCACATGCACAGCTTTTGGCTCTATCCTCATCCCAGGCTGTCTACAGCAACAGTACAACTAACCACACATTGTATTTTACTCTGTTTCCTTCAAACTGTGTTCCCCAAATTGTTCCTCTTTCCCCCGCCCAGTTCCAAGATCCCCCACAACTCCCTTCTCTCACCACCAAACCCAGTGGTTTCACATCTTCCTATAATTTCCTTCTTAGCCTGTGTCTATGCCCCCCATATCCTTCCCCATCCCAAAGCAGAGTTCTCTGGTCTCTGCCACATGCAGAGCACTGGATACACCTTATTTCCATTTCCTCGCTTCCTTATCGCTACAAGATAAACCATTCACCCCATCACTGGATGCCCTCCTTTCTTTTTCTGTACAGCAATTAGCACAACAGGATCTTAATACCATCTTCTATTCCTTCTGAACACCAGGAAATACTTTTTTACTGTGAGGGTGACCAAGCGCTGGCACAAGTTGCGCAGGGAGGTTGTGGAGTCTCCATCCTTGGAGATACTCAAAAGCCATGGTCCTAGGCAACCAGCTCTAGGTGAACCTGCTTGAGCAGAGGGTTGGACCAGATGACCTCCAAAGGTCCCTTCCAACCTGAACCATTCTGTGACACACATCTACTGTTTTTAAGTAACATTAATACCATGCATGGAGAAGATTAATGAATCATTTTAAAAAAAATAAATCCAGGAGCGCTGGGTCTGTGCTAGACAAGTAACAAAGCTCCACACATCCTTTATTTGCTTTGGGGCTTCATGATTCTTCTGCCTTCTCCCCCCCCAACCCTTGCCCCCAGCATGAAACTGCAACAAAATCTACAACATGTGGAAAATGTGTTGTCTTTAACTGTCTAGACACTGAATTCAAAAGTTCTTGTGCCGCTGACAGCCAGAGAGATCTACAACTGCCACTGTACTGAATATGAAAAGTTTTCATAAGCTTGGCTAGTGAAGAGGTGGTAGAAGCATTTTTTTTAATATTTATATAAATGTTGATGAATTTACCTGTACATTTTCATAAATTAAAATGACAGAAATTTGTTCTGCATTCCACGCCTATTTTTCTCAAGTATTTTAAGAAAAGAGAAGTGTTCTGGTGCAATAGTTTACAAGTCATACACCAAAACACGCAGATGAAAGCTTGCACAGATATCTGGCAAGAGGTGCCTGAGGGATGTTTATTTTTTTAAAACAAGAAACCCTAAACCTAAGAGGTTATATGGGACATTTTTCAGAATACATTTTGCTTTCAGAAAACAAAATCACTACACCCTTTATGGTTACAGCATGTCAGACATGGCATTTCATTAAACTGTCCAATTTTGAAAAAGACTTCATTTTTACATATTGACAAAATAAACCCTTTTTCTCACCTGCATTCTTTGACTTATAATTGACTTGTATTTCCTATACTTATAAAAACTACACTAAATAAATCTCTAACTTTAAATGAAGTATTTCTCTCGACTTTATCCTGAATTAGATCAATGTTTGAAAACAGGAACTCAGAAGGTTCCTATTCCACTTAAAATGGATCAATACTAAATTACCTTTTTGACCTTGAATGTTCCAGTTCCTGTCTCTTCCTTATCCTGCTCACTTCTTGTGTCTGAAATTTCTCTGCTTTTTTCCCTACAACTGCCTGAATCTCAGACATCAGTATGATGGAATGCTATGTGAATTTAACCTAGATTTCTCTCAAGGCTATTTTCCCAAGCGGTGATGGCTTCTTCACCCAAGAGATCTCATTAGCATGCACATATGCACCACTGAGCCTCAGAATTTAATAACTCTATTCCCGGTTCAGCCACAGATGGTATGTCATCTCAAGCAAGTTACAAAAACCGTGTCTCAGTTTCTCTCAAAAGTACAAACCACTCAGGAAGTCTCTAGTCCAACTTCTTTCTCAAAAGGAAGATGGAGTCTGAAGCCTGACCAGGTTGCTCAGGGCTCTTGTCCAGTCAGGTCTTGAAAACCTCCAAGAACTGACACTTCAAAGCTTCTCTGGGCAACCTGCTCAGCATTCGGTTCTCCTCAGACTGAAAAATATTTTGCTTATACCCAGTTGGAAGCTCTCCTTTTTAAATTTATGGCCACTGTCTTTTCAAAGAATCATAGAATGGTTAGAGTTGGAAGGGACCTCAAAGATCATTTAGTTCCAAACCCCCTGCCATGGGCAGGGACACCCTCCACTAGACCACATTGCCCAAAGCCTCATCCAGCCTGGTCTTAAACACTTCCAGGGAGGGGGCCTCCACAACCCCTCTGGGCAGCCTGTGCCAGTGCCTCACCACCCTCACAGTAAAGAATTTCTTTCTAACATCTGATCTAAATCAAGCCTCCTTCAGCTTAAACCCATTACCCCTTGTCCTGTCACTACACTCCCTCATAAACAGTCCCTCTCCAGCTTTCCTGTAGGCCCCCTTCAGAAACTGGTAAGGTCCTGGGAGGCTGCTGTGAAGTCCCCCTGCAGCCACCTCATCTCCAGGCTGAACAAGCCCCATTTCCTGGCCACTCCTCACATGGCATGTGCTCCAGCCCCCAACCATCGTAGGGAGGACCTTGCACCAGCCTGTCAATGTCTTTTTTTTTTGGATTGGAAAGCTCTCGGCCTTCAGTGATGCCAGTGACTCATGTCCAGCTGACTGTCCACCAGGAGCCCTGGGTCTTTCTCAAGGAGAGCGGCTCCCAGCTAGGTGGTCCCCAGCCTGCCCTGATGGAGGGGTGAGTCTGTCCAGGTACAGGACTTTGCACTTGCTATTTCTGAAAATCAGGAGGTTCCATTCAGCCCATTACTGTAGCCTGTTGCGGTCCCTTGGAATGGCAGCCCTGCCCTCAAAAAAAAGTACCTCGCTAATACCTGTATTAGTGAATTAAGATGCGTAGTACCTGTACAGCAAGCAGAGTTCTCTGAGTGGAAGCCATTCTATATGCAAATACAGAATAGCATTTAATTGTAGTACTTAGGAGTATGAGCACAGAAGAGCTGACCTTGAAAGGCTTACATTTAATTATGCTCTCTTTCTAGAAGAAACTGTTGTAACAATCTGAAGGGCTTCACTGCAATTAGACTATTCAAAGCCTGAAGTGGAGCATACACTCCAGTACCCAGCACCTGGCTGCATCACACCCTGCAGAAGCACAGACGCTGGCCAGTGTTCAAACACCTCACCAGGCAGCAAGAGAACTTCCCAAAACTGCAAACTTTAGGCAAGACAACTCACCGCACTGTGCAGCAGCCTCAAAAAGTCACATTCAGCCTCCCATCCTGCAAAGGGTACTGCATTTTCAAATGTGTAAATGCAAGGGTTTTCTATGCAGACTGTATCTTTTAAAATAAATAAATAAATAGACCCTCATGATTCAGCACTCATGTAAGATGCACCCCAGAGATCACCACCCCCTCCCAATATGATCTCCCCAGCGTACTCTTTTTCCACATTCCACCGTCTCATTCTACTGTCAGAACAGCAAAAAGCTGCCATCAAAAGCAGGAGTTTGCTGAACCCTAGGAGGAAGACAACCACAAATTATCCAAGGATTTGCATTCAAGGAACTCTACTCTTAAAATGCCTGTGGGTTTTATTTTTATGTGTGCATATATACATATATATATATAAAATAATATATATTATATACTTAATAATAAATAAACTTTATAAAAATATTTGTATACACACATACACTGACACTATTTGGAAAGGGCAAACAAAATATCAACTTATTTTTTCCATGCCCTCTAGAGTAACTGTTGGGCAAATATTTCTTTGCTGTTTTTCTCATGGTAAATTTTGTAAGGCTGTTGCACAAAGGATCCTTGCTTGTAGATGCTGCATGGATCACTCAGGAGCTGGAGTCTCTCTGTATGTCTGTTGTGGTCCAAACCCTAGGCCATGTGATGTCTGCTGCAAAACCATTTCTGACTTCATTGCAGAGCTCAATCTTATTAATTATCTTATTCCTTTGGTTTACCACATCTGTAAAATTAGGACAGATATCCGAGTTTTATAAATTAGCATGCTTTTCATCTGTAGATTCAAAATAATCTCCACTGAGGATAAAAAGCAGTACATAAATAGTAAGAAAATTAAGGTTGTATTATTCATATGGATCAGGAGACTAAGAACAGATAATGTGCCAACCTTTGTCAATCATAGCATGGGGGGGGGAGGAAAAAAAAAGGAAAATAAAAGAATCTATGCAATAGCTAACAGAACACACAATTACTTATCCCAGCTGTAGTTCTTATATTTTAAATACGTCATAATGTTTTTGGAAGCACAGAATAAAGAATATTTAAAATTACTAGGACTGAAAAATGCAATATTTGCTTTCAAAGATATTTCCTGAGAGTCAAAGAGAGAACTATTTTCTTTCTATGTAAGCTGTTTGGTGCCTGTAGTGGATACTGGATAGAAAATATGTATAATGCTGACAAATATTCTAAAATTGCAACTGCAGAAGAGTTAACTGAAAACATTACTGGAGGTAAGTACGCTTACCATTCTTATAACCCCCCTCAAATGACCATTAGCATCAAAATTGTTGATAAGAAAAATGGAAAAAACCCATGCAAATAACAAAGAAAATTTATTTGAGTCTAAAAAAACCATAACTGTTAGATTACATTTGCAACTGTAAACATTTCATTAAAATAGTTAATAGGAAAAAAATACACATTATAATTTGAAATTAAATTTTTCTTGAAATAGACATTTGTATGTTGGATTAAATAAATAATGGAAGGAGTCTAAACCATTTCCTTTGACAATACTGTTGATTCCAAGTACATTTTCTTACAAGTGTTTGTTTTTACAGGAAAGTTCAGCATTTCATCTTGATCTACATCTTCAGAAATGAACTAATTTAACTTCAGCTTTTCCCACTGAACAGAACTTTTGCTTCCAACAGCCTCTGTTTAAGTGGTATTTTTCATACCACTATGCAATGTTAACATCCAAACTAGCTTCTTGAAGCTTAGCAGAAAGAAAAGAGTATTGCAGCACAGAAAGACAGGAGTGAACATAAGAGAAGTATTTATGGCATTAACTCTAAGAATACATTACAGCACAGGGTAGTTTTTCTAGATATTGCACTACATAAAGCTTCATCTAATTACAGACTTTTCCACAAGACAATGTTAAGCAAAAAAAAAAAAAGTTATCCAAATACATTTTTAGGGCAAGGGGCCTCATAAATTTGTTAATCTGAAAAGAGAAACTATTTAGAACTATATCAAGTATTTGCACTGTCTCTATGCTTATCCCTGCACTGAATTCATATAAGCTGTAATGTACGGACATGAGCTCTTGCTCAGCCAGCCAAAAACATAAATGATACCAACAACTGACAAAGCAGTTATCACAAAGGTCTGGTAGAATACATCCTGTTTGAAATACTAAATATCATTCTTCTGGGAAATGGCTGCATTTCCCAACCAAAGCTTTGTATTTGTTATTCAGGTCAGGAAATGATGAGAAACAGAAAAGGAAGTGAGGTACGGACCACTGACATAACTCCTCTGTCCCACAGGTTTCCATCGCTGGGGGGATGAGGATGACACAACCTCTTCCAGATCACTTTTTGACCCTTCTAACCTCTAATTCCAAATTCCTTCAAAATAGCAAGAGATTTTCAGAGGAGCACCACAAATTTTTAAAGATCTTGTTTTTTAGTATTGTTCTCTCAATTACTGGCAACCTCTACGGAACAGCTTTAGGAGCCAAACGTCTCAAGACCACAGCGATCTTATTTTCAGGAAGCTGCACTACTTAACCAGTAGCACAGATTCACCATGTAAAAGGATGCAGAGGATGACATCACCCACAAGGCTTCTTTTCTTAGGAAGATTTCCTCACGAACAACTCCTGCCACAAATTCTATTTACATAAACTCAATTTCCCCAAATTTATGCTTGCAGGTAACCATAAAGCCAAATAAGTAACAGAATCCTGGGTACCCTTTGTGCCTGAAACTGGAGGGTTTTTTTCTGAGGTTTGGTGGCTTTTCTTTAAAATCTTAGCAAAGTCAGGGAGAAGAAGGGGGAGAGAATTCAGTTTGCTAGGATTTTTTACTTCTGGTCCTCTTTTAAATAATCATGTCTCGATTCAGAATGCTCTGACAGACAGCAGAAGCTGGTTGGTTTAATGACCTAGTTGCATCACAGAAAATACAGGAAAATACAAAGACTGCTCTTTCCCCAATGGTGACTGGTGAAAGGCCTATAGAAAATTTGCCTGGAGGAAGGCTACAAAGGGAATAAGGAAGCTGCTCCAAGAAAAAAGAAACCAAAACCAAACCAGACAACCCCAAAACATCAATCTACAGACATGTCCCACAAAGTAGGAAAACCTGCTTTCCTGACAGCAAAACAATAAGCCAATGACTATTCATTAGTGTGTATACTAACATATACAGCATATAAATAGGTGTTATATAGTATTTATATATATTTACACACAGAGTACAGCAACTGAAAAGCTAACACCTTTATTTCAGAAACATCTAACACCAATTACACAAAATCTAAGGGTTTTTCTACATGAAAAAATAGTGCTCATTAGTTGCTGAACAGTATTTCCCAGGTGGACCCTCTTACTCTGTGTTAAAAGTGCCTATTTTAGTATGCTTTAGAAAAGATTAAGCTAAACTGGGGGAAAAAAAAAAAAAGATTAATTTTAGAGTGTGGAGTAATAATGTTCTCATGAGGAATAAATGTAGAAAGCTTGCTGGTTTTCAAATTCTTAGCATTTACACTTTCACATTGAACTCTGCAGATACAGCTACCCAAAGGTCAGCTATGATACATATGTGTGAATCCACAGCTTCCGCGCAAAAAGCTGTATGTGGTAAAGATGGGCTTAGCTGAGCACTCAAGGTAAAAAAAAAAGAAAAATAAAAGGTCGCCACCTGACCCGGCAGAAGGGAGCAATTGCCTGAGAGTTACTGAGGGTCCAAAGAGCTTTGGGGAAGACTTAATCTATTGAACGGACTCGGCAACATGTCTGAAGTCTTCAACTATGCTCAGAACCATTCTTGGCTCTCCAAAGATCTATTGTAGGGAGAAATGTTAAAATACCACACATTGTTTGTTGGGAAACTGGGTCATAAAATACCCTATTGTACTGACAATGAGCCAAGTGGAAAATTAATTCTCAATGGCCTGAGAACCTTCACTCAGAGTATTATGTATTTTGGCCAAGAATTACGGCGCAGAAGTATCATCCCAACAGCAGTAGCAGAGTTCTAAGGGTTGCCTACAGTAAGTATGGAGCCACTTTCACAACATGCACTAATACTGACAGGTGATTTTTGCAGAAACAGGATTAGCACTCTTGACTTTTAAACTCCTATTTAAGTAGCATACTCCAATGCATAAGACCGTTGCCTTCTGCAAAAGCTTTTCTAAGCTGTTGTTCCCGTGATAAATCCCCGACTCTTCTCTCGTCTTCCTCTCCTCCCTTCCCCAATTAATTTCTTATTAGTGTCTGCGTCAGAGATTACTGGGCAAATTTTGGTGAGATGAGAGTATGTCTATGCTGCATCATCAGCATAGTTTTGCCGCAAATGCTCTTTAATTAAAGGAAGATTGTCTACTTCAGAGTAATAGTAATCCTGCGATGGCAGACAAGAGCAGCAGTCTTCATGACACCATGCCAGGAAAAGAAGCAGAATAAGACTGTCAAAGACCTAGCGCAAAAGCTCATTCCATGAATCTTTATTTTCTGGACATTTCAGAGTATTTGGCTTTATTCATTAATATCAACTGGTTTACTAATAGTATCTCTTGCTCGAATCTTGGAAGTTCTTGATAATAAACTTCTGAGTGTGTAATTCTGCTGATTCTCTTCCATTCTTAAGTGTTTCCATTTACTTCAAGTCCAGAATGCCTCCCAGGTCCTTCTTCATAAAATGTTGTAATATTTTTCATGTTCACACTTGTGATCCAGATCTATTTATTGTCCTACAATGTCTCTAAGGATAGCGGAGAGGGGAAAACAAATGTCCCATATATGCTGTTTTGGAGATGTGACCTCTTTTACCAGAATTCACTCTTCCATATACATTCTCATATTGCCTTCAAACCTCACTTGAAGCTACAACTTTTCCAGCAATGGAGTGATATGAATGACACATTTGTCAGATGTCATTTATTTTTCCTGTTGCCTCCAAAGAACTGCATAGGCAGTAGAAGTTCCTTGTGGAAGGGGGAAAAAAGATTTGTTTCTAATGCATTTATATTAGAGAAGGCAAAATTCTAAGACTGTATCTTGCACTTACCTCAAAGGTATCAAGTTTTACAATGGCCCTCAGTTCCATTTTTTGTCTGAGATCTGAGAATAAACTCCCAGACTCAAAGATCCAAACTCCTCTACAGCTACATGACATAATTTGTTTCCATATTGTTAATACTGCATGGATTGCATGGCCTTTTCTACTAAAACTACAGATGATGCTACTGTACTTAGATATTCTTTTATTTATGCTCTAAAACAAGCTCAAAAAAAGCTTATTCAAGAGAATTTTGCACACTAGTAGGTGTAGGTCTGCAGTTCTGCTGAGGAAAGATGAAAGTGTGTCAAGGAGAATGTCAAAGGCTCGATGTCCCTTAAGAGTGCTCATTTGCTTTTGGAATTTTCATCTGTACAGAGCATCCGCTCCTAGCACGCTATTTTAGGACTGTTTTAAGCCTTGTTATCCCCTAATAACACTGCAAGAACTTGTAAGTCGCTACTGTGAGACCAGACCACCTTTTGACCCGGTTAATAAAGTCTCATTTCTAGGCAAGAAAAGCGATATTAAGACCTGGGCAAAGTTAAGGCAGATCCTGTATCTCATCCTCAGCGGCAAGAATTTACAGCTCTGCGTTAAGGAAATCATAGTCAAATAACATGCTTCCGTCAGTATCTGGACAGGGTCAGGAGGATTTGCTCCCCAGTGTACAATTAGCCAGATGTATTTTGTTTGTTTAGCAGTAGGAAGGACAAGCCCAAATTGGTAGGCTATCTGGAAACAAACATCATCCAGGGCAGATCTGGATTCTAAGGTAGTCTGAAAAACCCGTTTTCTGGAACTTGTAGTTTGTGACCTGTGTATGTGCTCGGTGTAAAACTCATCACCAAACCTGGGGTGAGGAAGGAACTCCACAGTTCAGGTTGGGCTCGGGGAATCCATTACCTTCTGGAGAACAGCACTCCTGCTAGGAACAACTAGGCACACGGATCACCTAACGGATTTCCTGTAATTGCAGGCAATTTGAGTAATGATTCTGTCTCATTTGTTGTGGCACACTGTTCTAAGGACTTAAATACTTTGGTCCAAGTTTTATAAATGCAGTACGTTCAGCAGACGTGTGAAATTTAACCACTTGCTGTATCAGAAAGATGTCACTAGAAAACATCTTGCGGTCCCCCTTGGCTTTGAAATGACAGTGGATTCTGCTGGTGAAGAACTTGGCCCCAGCAAAACCACCGCAAAACTGACACCGGGGCACAACTACAAGCTAAGAATTCAACAAATACTGTCTTCCAGGTAGAATTTCATCACAAAGGTTTAGGAAATTAATGAACACTATCTCTTTTGCAGATCCAATCTGGTAATCCAGAGGCCTGATGGACAAAAGATTGTGAAAGCAAATGAAAACAGCAAAGCATGCTGTTTAAGTGCAGCTGGCCATTTTTCAAGTTTTCATTCTCTTTTCAAAGAGCTTAGAGCAAATTACGCTACTCCTAATTAAAAACGGGGTTTAATTATGGGAGCACAGAAATTGCAACCAAAAAACTTTTATATTCTGGGCAATTTTGCACTTCATAAACTTTAAAAGCCGTTGCTGTTTTGTTCTTTGTTGCTGTTTGGAGACGCGGAGCGAAGGCGACAGTGACTGGAGTTTGGGTGCTGTTTTGGGGCGGGGGGGAAGCAGCTCTTTGTTCCTTTATTTAAACCAGTCCAAGTTTCAAGGCGAAGTTCGCTGTAACACACAATTACCAGGCTCTGCAAACACGCTGCGGCACAAACACGGCCAAACCTCCAACTTCACCCTCGCCAAGCGCTCCTTGCCCTGAAGCATTTTAGGTTTGCGAGCTGGCTAGCAGCTTGCCGGACTTAGCCGCGCGGCCGGAGGGGATTAAACGCGGTGCGAAGCCCAGACGCGATCCAGCTTTCTCCACACAAGCCTATTTCCACGACCGACCCAAACACACGAAGGGACGCTCCGACCTCCCCACCGGGGGCAGCGGCTGGGGACGGGCTGCGGGAGCCTGGGAGGGCAGCCGGGCGAGCAGCCCGGCTCGGCACCGCCGGCCCGTCCCCGCCTAACCGCGGTGGACCGGCGAGGGCAGCCCCTTGCCGGGCCGGTCCCTCAGCTCGCCGCGACTCGCGGATCCGGACGGGACGCCAGAAAGAAGACGAAAGCGACTTAAAAGCCGAGTTGGACGCGGTCCAAGCGCTGTCGGGCTAAAAGAAAAATAATAAAAACCAAACCACTGCAAAAATCCCCAAAGTAGGGAGAAGCGGAGCTTTAAAGCTCGTTCTCCTGTCAGCCATTTTAGAAGCGTGAGCTGAGGAGGGCGGCGGGGCACACCGCTGCGCAGCTTTCCCTGCTGGCCCGCCCGCAGTTTATCGCCGCGGGGGGGGAAGAGCATATAAAGAATAAAATCGTCCCCAGCGAGTTTCTCCTTCCCTTCGCAGCAGCTCGCCACCGAGCCGAGCCGAGCCGAGCCAAGCGGAGCCCCCCGCCGCCGCGCAGCCGGGCTGACCCAGCGGCTCGGTCCCCCGATCCCCACCTTGGCGTCCGGCGGCAGGATCAGCACCTGGCTGTTGTCCTCCTCCTTCTTCGCCGCCTCCTTCTGCGCCAACGCGGAGTTAAACGACACCTTCACCATGGCTGCTCCTCAACACCCCGCACGCAGGAGACGGAGGACAAGAAGGAACCTGGGCCGGCGGAGCTTAGAGGGCTGTCTCCTGCCTTGTCACCCCCCCGCCCCTCGCTGCCGCCGCGACTGCCACCCCCGTCCCTTGTCAGGCAGCGGAGGAGGAGGAGAGGCGGGCCGCGGCCTACGGCGGGGCGGGGAGAGAAGGAGGCGGTGCCTGACAGGGAAGGGAGGAGGTGGGGGACGGCGGGGTCTCGCCCTCCGTCCGCCCCGGCGCGGTGTGGTGAGAGGGCGGCGGGGTTGGGCTGGTGTCCTCCGCAGCTCACCTCTCGGCGGCGGGGGCTGCGTGCTCCGTGGGTCCACCTCTTTGCCGGTGCCTGGCTGTGCCCCCGGGTGGCACCGCCTGCAGCGGCCTGGTGCCCCCAGCCTGGCCTCGGCGGGGAGCCCCGCGGGAGCCCGTCCCTCTTAGCCCCGGGCCTGCCTTCTCTGCATGGCCTTCGGGGCTGGCCCGCGCCTTGCCTCGGGCTCGGCGGCGGCCTGGTGGCACCCTGGCATGCTGCTGGCCTTGCTGTTGGCATGGGGGTGCCACATTCCCCGGGGGGCCAGGGGTGACACAAGCGGTTTGGTTCACCCGGTGCAGCGTCTGCATTTCTCAGGTTGCCATTTTAATTAGATTTTTATTAAAAAAAATTACGAGTGTTGTGGTTGGGAAGAAAATCCCCAAAAATGCTATACAGGTGGCATGAAGGTGAAGTCCACCAGGTGTTAAACCCCTCTGGAAGGATACAAGGAGTATTGGGAAGTGGAGGTGTGACCTTCCTCTCCCACACGGTGGGTGTAAGGAGTCAAGCAAACCCAACCATCCCCGTAGGGTGCTCTTCAGTAAATCTACGCAATGCACGCAGTCGTGTTGCGGGTATGGTTGTAGTCTGCTCTAAGGAGGATTTCATTCTGGTGACTCACCTGGGTAGACTTGATTTCCTAGCAAGAGCTTGGCAGAGTAATGTTTCTGTCGCTCTCAGTAAGATACCTGGCAAGCAAAATGCAGTCCTTGAGCTCAGGAAGCACTCTCCTGCTGACTTTGGTGAAATCTGGTCTTTTCCCCTAGGGCATTAGACGGCACCACAACTGAATTGTCCTTATGCTATGTGCCTGTGTCCTTTAAAATTTTTGACCTAAAATGGCTGACAGAAAAGCTAACTTAACCTGGTTCATGCTATCATCCTAAAGTAGTTTCACCCGAAGGTCTATGGATAATTTAAGGATCTTTTTTCTGATAAAGATATAAAATCCACAAAGCAAACCATGATAATTTTACGTGATCTCAAAATAAAACTGCTGATGGTACAGCTTGTACCCAAGACTGCAAATTGCCTCAGGTATTCCAAAATTCAGTTTAACTACCTTAAATTTCAACAGCAATTAACTGAATAATTTGCAGATATTTCACTAAAGTATAAAAAGTCAAGGGTGCCAAGGAAGACAGAATACAGAGATTTCTCTAGGCACTTTCCAACTTGGTATGATCCTGGAGGTTTTGCTTTAGTAGGAACTTTCATAAAAAGTATTTGAGCATTCTACATGAAAACCATAAAGTACTTTAATAAACCTCTCATAAGCTACAGTTTCCCAGGCTATTACTATGGATTTTTTCTTTTTTTCTTTTTTATAAGTGGGACTTTAATGTCCCATTCCCAGATTGAGAAAAGCACCAGGTGACACCTCTGCTCCCATTTCAATGGGAATCTGTGGAGGTGCATTGTGTATTCAGAACAATATTTAGCATGCAAAGGCTGCAAGAGTTTGCTTTGCTTTGTTCTCCTTAATGACATCTTCAGATATTCCTCACAGAAAGACGGATATGCAAAAGACAGTCAAGGCTAAGGCATGACATTTTATTGTCTATGTCAAAGTATATCTAACTCTTTCCCCAGGCGGCATACACTCTTATCTTTCCAGATCAAATATACGCTGTCTGCTTCATGAATCATGTTTACAAATCATGGCGGCTTACCACAGCTGGATTAGAGCAGCACCCTTACGGCATTGCCACTTCTGACCTTTTGATTAGCTAGCATTTAGAATATTTGGGGTTCTTTCTATTAGAGAACAAAGTAAGAATAAGGCACCAGGAGAACCCCCTGGCTTACTTCCAGACTGTGCTTTGCTTCTCTGTGTTTGCTTTCAAAGGCTGTGGTTTCACAGGCAGCTGAGTCAACTGGATGGCTCCGTTCCTCCGAAAGGAAATCTTGCCTCATCTTCTTCCTCCTCTTGCCCTTCATCTTCCCCCTCGTCTTCCCCCTCGTCTCACTCTTCATACTCCCCTCCTTCCACCAGCAATCCCACCCAGTGCCTATTGTACATGTTTGACTTGTGCACATCTAAGTTTTTGTGGGTTAATTTTCTGCTGGGTTGGTGATGTTAGTTCAGAGAGATATAAGGACCAGTACCAGCGTAAACAGTGGGCCTGTGAGGCCAAGAACAGGGAGGAGAGGGGAAGTGGGGAGGAAGGCCTCTGCATAGATACAAGTATTAAATCAGCCCATCACATCTTTCAAAACCACAGCCTTGTTTTTTCTCAGGCAAGTAGGTGCATCTCAGTTTCTATCCGGATGACTTTCTCATTCTCTCTCACATTTCTGCCCCTTCTCTCTCACATACAAGGCTACCTTTCCTTCAGTCCCCTGCCCCATCATTTATCGGATCTTAGGAACCCCTCTAGGAACAGATGACCTACGCTGTTTAGATCTGTGTGTTTGTGTCCTTGGGCAGAGGTTTTCCGTTGTTTCAGCTGACACTAAAAAGGGGGCATTTCATTGATTCCTTGTTTACCCTGAGCAGAAAATGGCTATTACATCCATCAGGACTGGGAGTTGCTTTCTTTTTCTGATGCCTCTCTTAAAATGCCTTGATGTTCCAAGGTGTACCTCTGCTTGCCCATCTCCAATTTAAAATCAGCCTACGTGCTATCTCTTACACCGGGATCATAAGTTTCTAATGCCTATACTAGACAATCTGTGAATTCAAACACATAAAACTGTGGGGGTTTTAAATAATGATATTGTCTTCCAACAAAGGGCACTATTTTGAGATGAGGAGAATGTAGCTAGTTTTAAAGTTTCTTTTATAAAGCTTTTAAATGCAACTGAATGTGGAATGTTCCATATGGTGTTACGGTATCTTTTTTAATTGTTTCTTCTACTCCTTGTTTCTCATTAACTGCATGACATTTTGATATAATATTCCTTACTTTTCCCTCAACCACTCTTCCCAGTTTTATGTCTCTATCTATCTATCTATCTATCTATCTATCTATCTCTATGTATAACATTCTCATTTCTTGGGGCAGGGGCGGGGAGGAGACATGCAAAAGTTGTTTCTGTGACAGACATTTTTTCAGCTTGTTTTCTTAGCCAGAAGCTGAAATCCATCTATGCTGTTTCAAGGCTCTTCACACCATGGCTTTTCCCCTCTGCCCTGTTCTGCCTTTCGCTCCCCTTCTTCTCTGCACACCCCCCTCAGCTCCACCTGAGAGAAGTCTCATCTGCCAGATTCTTGTCCAAATGGCCCGCAAAAAACTTGCTGTCACACTGTCCCTTTTGCATGATCCCTGAATTCATTCTCAAGGACTTAGTACTAAGAGTAGACTTCATCTTAGGTATGTTAGTACACAGCTAAGACTAGTAGTTTTACTTATACAATTTCAGTGACAAAACCCTGTGCTGGAATGCCACTTTATCAGCAAAAGGTAATTTTTTTGCCTTTGCTTGATGTGTTGATCTGGGAAATTTTTTCCAGATTGTTTGTTTTGGTTAGATGGGGGAATATGGCTATGGCAGCATCTTTTTTTTGCTTTGTCCTGAGTTTAATCTGCTACCACCTCCAAATCTACCTTTCCTGGAACAGCTCAAAACAAAAAGACCAGCATGAATTCCTGATGGCTAACGCAGAAGGGAAAAGATGACACTTACTATTGTAAATAGAATAGGATAGGAAAGAAAACATATCAAAAGGCATGAGTCTGTTTAACAGCCTCTATATTCTTAATATCCCAGACCCTGCTGAAATTGGCAAACCAAATGGTACATGAATCTTTGCCATTCTTTAGCTTGCAGATGGTTGGGATTGCAGACTGTTGGTGTTCTCACATATTTTGGGACCCAACCATTACAGCAGAATTCCCAATTTTTATTAGTCTCTAGGCAGTATTGTAATCTAAATCTTAAAAAATAACATAATTTTCACAATCTGACTAAATGTGTAGCCACTACAACAAAGCATGAAATAAGCTTGACAAATCTATTTCAACTTGGCTTGCGCCTCCCAGCACCTCAGTCATCCCTGCTGTGAATAAAGCCCATTAGAGTGTGTAAGTGGCACCACAGCAATGAGTTATGCCATAATCCAGCAAGATGCTTTGCACGCCCGGCTTCTGCACCCACATGGAATCCCGGGGTCCACCAAGACACAGCAGCTTGTCTGACTGGGTCTGTAGTTTGCCTGGTGGGAAATTACCATATGCAATATGCAGAAACGTACCTGTGTGTACAGTACCCAGTTGCATGCTTTTAATTTCAAAGAATTGTTTGCAACATGAGCCAGATCCTCCCTCGTTTGAAGGCAGTGGAAGGACTCTCATGCTCTTCTTTTAAAGCTGATCCTGTGCTCAGCTTCAATATAAATGTTTTTACTTTAATTCTAACTGGGTGTCATCTATTAAGTGCCAGACTGCAGGAAAGCAACCTTTATATTAATTTATCAACATTTTATTTGCTCATTAAGCATCAATGATTTGGCCAGTACTAAAGAAGACTCAAATTAAAGACTATTGCTGCCCCAGGGATTTTATAATCTAAATCAGATACAGAAAGAAAAAATTCTCAGGGAAGCTAAGGACACAGAGTAACTTTGAAGGCTCACTCTCTTTTCCCTTAAGCTCTTTTCCTTCTCATTTCCGTTTGCAGAAATAAAAATTGTGTGCAAGCCCTTGTCCTCTAGTATCCTAGCAGCTGCTACCTTCTCCTTACCAGCCCAGCAAATGCCATTTCCCCCCTTTTTATACATTAAATACACACTGCAAATATCTTTTGTCTTTTAGGCTTTATTGAGCTTTATCACTCCTTTTTGCTTTGTCCATTAGCACCCAAGACTGCCAGAACTGTCAGGTGCAGGTGGTTAATTTACCACAGGATACCTGCTCTAGGAGGTTAAGGATGAATTCAGTTTACTTCATTACAATACACCCTAGCATAGAGTGTCATAGTCTCAAATTTCTGTTTGGGCCTCAGGAGTTTTTTGTACCTGCCCTTTTGTCTCCTTTTCTGCTGCATCAAATGCAAACTTCCTCACTTGGCCTTCCAGACCTTCCCTGGCCGGTGCGTGGCCCTGTCCATAGTGGTCGTTAGAGCTCATGGCTGGTCCTGCAGATCATTACGGGTGCAAACTTTCTTTGCTTTGGCCTTGGGTCACCACATGTAGAAGGAGCTGTCCTGCCCATCAAAATACACGTTACTAAAGTTACACGTGTTCATACCCAACCGAAGGATCACATCTGTGGCTGCTGGGTCACCACAAAAGTTTGCTCTTATCTCACACTTCCCAGCCAGATCACTAAGATCTTGCACATTTGCACTTAACACTATAGTTTCTGTCTTCCTTGCAGCAAACAGCGTCTATACAGAGGAGAAGATTAAGCCAGGCCAGAAGGACTGGTCCTGCTGGATGGACCCACACTCTCTGAGGCCCTACTACTACTGTTCTTCTGCAGTCCTGGGACCTGGATACGGCCTCCCATGCACCAAGGTGCAGATAAGATGAGAGCTCTGCCTAGGTGAAGTGTTAGGCTACTCACTGTTCCAAATCATCTTACCATTGCTCTGCACCCTTATTTTCACCCCCTTTCCCCACATTTGCTGTATATTGCTATGTTTCCATGGCTCTTCTGAACATGAGATTGCCTTTTCATAGACCCTGTGTAAGTGTGAGCATGCACACAGTGCTTTCTGCAACAAGCTAACTAGCCCAGTGCCCCTAGGCACTCTTGCGCTACAAACCATTCAGATAACATCCTTGCTGTTCATTTGGGGGTTCGAAGCAAGCAGGGCGTGGAATTTCAGCAGTGTGGGATTGGAACAAAATTCTCATTTACCAAATTTGTCAAAATTTCTATTAGTCAAGGTATATTGGTTTTGTTTTCTTTCCTAAAGCTTTTGTTGTTTTTATTGGTTTTCAGATCTCTTCTATGCCTACCAGCATTTGGCAAAAAAAGTAAGGAACTGACCTTTCCAGTCTGATGTTGTAAGATTAATTCTACATAGCAACTGTTGGTTTTTAGGATAAACTTCTGCAAAGCTGCTTGGGTTACACAATAGAATGCATGCAAGGCGTTATCCTGTTTAAACAGGTTTCAATGTGGTTGGCTCACAACCCTGCTCAGAGGAAAGCAACCTTGATGTCTTGTGTTCAAGGGGTTAATTTCTCTGCTAGCTGCTCTGCCACACCTAAGACAAACCTTCTTCCCAAACAGCAGGAGTCAGAGGTTGCACCCAGACGTGCCTGTTTAAAGCATCACCTGGCATCTTCTGGAGAAGTTTCATGTTACATCAAATTTTGGACAACTGCATGTATCTGCTACAGTGGCACCCCCATTGCTTCCTATGAGTCAGGCCTTGGTGTGGTCGTAGGTAAACTGGATCTGAGAGTAAAAAGCAGTGAAAGGGCTCCTTGTTGGCAGCAGCCCACAGTCACTTTGCTTTAGATGTAATACAAAGCCTCACTCTTCATGTCGGAAAAACTGACCTTGGCAGCCTGGTAACGAAGATGTTGAGGGGGGGCGTGTAAAATGGCCCAGATGCTGAGATCTCTGTGTTCATCAGTTCTTTTTCTGCCTTCTTTTCCTGACAGGCAGGGCATCCTGGAAAGACAGAAGCAGCAGCAACATAAATTAAGAAGGGCTGCAGGAGAATACTGGTAACAGACGACAGGATCCACCAGTTGTCCCATGGCAGTAGTCAGAGGTATCCCTACTTTTGCATTTGAGATAAGATATGTTTTTAAGATGCTTGGACATTTAGTTGCCTTTCTACTCTATTTACAGACTTGTGAAATAGCCCGCTCCATTTTATATATTTTTAAAAACATCTGTAAGTTCAAGAAGATCATCTGGCTTAATAAGAACAAGGAAAGATTTCCTCAGGAATGCTCAGCATGAGGGAAGTTTCCTTCATGATATGGTAATTCTAGTAAAGCAGAGCATAAACATGCGTTCCCAGCCTGTGACTGGTTTGCATCATACAGCCCAGACTTTCCAGTATTGCTCACAACTTCAAGAAAAGTACAGAAAGGAAAAGGAGAGGAGAGGAGAGGAGAGGAGAGGAGAGGAGAGGAGAGGAGAGGAGAGGAGAGGAGAGGAGAGGAGAGGAGGGGAGAGGAGGGGAGAGGAGGGGAGAGGAGAGGAGAGGAGAGAGGAAAATTTGGAGTGGGCTGCTCATACTGTTTGTTAAATATTGGCCCTGGGCCAAAGAGGGATAGGTGTCTGGCAATAATTTAAACGTGTTGTAAAACTTCTTTCAGGAAAATTTACTAAAAGACCACCTTCTCAAATCCTGAATGGATTTGTAGAAAGATGTTTACTCCCCAGAAAGCCTCTTCCTTTGCCTGATTATAGAGACAAAAAAAATCAATAACATGCAATCTCTCCCCAACATTTTTCTCTTCAGGATTATTTAAAGCTATAGAGCTAACAAATTGAGTTTCCTTTATATTCTTGAGGCTGGCTAGCATGATAGTGATATGATTACAAGGATGAAACACTGAAGAAGCTGAAAGAAATGTAAGAAATATTTCCTAGTTTCTCAGGAAATCCCTGTGGTCTGTTGTTCTGAACTTCCCTGTATCCAGCATAATACAGCATTAAGTGCACCAGCACAGGGTAAAACAAGCTGTAGCAAGGTGACTATCTACTTGTTCAGGATGGCTCAGACTCTGTACTAGGGAGATAAATTATGCAGGAAGAATAAAGGTAATGGTAATTTGTAAGAAAATGCCAAGACCCCGAGAGAAAACCATAGTCTCAGTCTAAGAAAAATGCTCAACTATCTCCTCTGGGGAGGGTTAGACACAAAAAAAAAAAATCTTTCTTCCTGCCTATGAGTTTGTTTTGTAGTTACTGAAGTCAAGAGCAATATTCCCATTGACTGAAGATGTGCAATTACGAGTCTTGACTGTCTTAGAGATAAATCATCCATCTTCACTCTGCTAAAAAAGGAGCTTACAATCCCCTTTCAAGATTAATACAATTTAGGTACCAAGAAACAGCTGGCCATTTCTGGAAGCAACAGAGAAGAATACAAAGGTTTTTGCACAAATTGCATCACTCAAATGATTTGACAAGAAACCATCATCAGTCAAAGGCATGGATCAATGTTTTTACATACGTACCTTGACAGCAAAACAGTTAGTTTTCCTTCAGTCTTCAATAATTCATAGCACAAGAATTAGATTCCTAAATAATACTGGTCCTTCTGAGTGGAAACCATTTTAAAAATAGGTTAAAAATAGAAAACTTTATGAACAATAAATTCCTTATATAGATTTTTAAATGGAAACATAATATTTAACCGGTCATCTGCAATCAAATCTGAGGCTACTTGTATATTGGTGAATATCTCTATGAGCATGCAGCTTGCCACAGAAGCAAGATCCTAATATGAAAACCATGGATCATTTCTCTTGCCTTTTCTCCTCTAAGACTGCCATTTGCTTTCAATAAAGATTCGTCTGAATAAAGACAATAGAAGCAGGTTCCATATTTGAAAAACAAGAAAAAACACAAATAAATGTGAACCAGGAATGACGGAGAAGGAGCCAAAAATAAATAAACCAGAGGAAAAAGAGCAAGAGAAATAGACAGTTTAATGCGACTGGGAGCGTGGAGATTAAGGCAATTTTCATGCTAGCTTTAAACCCAAATTAAGAAGAAAGTGATAAGTATTTTATGAAAAAAATGGGTAGACGTTTTGCTTTTCTCAGTACGCACGAGGGTATTGCCTTGTTTTGGCTTAGGAGGCCTAAAGAGATGTTCTTCAATGTGAAAACATCTTTGAATAAATCACATTATCATATTTGCTAGACTGTTTTCTCCTCTGTTTTGTACAACTTATGGGTGGAGTTTGAGAGCCCCACACTCAGCCTCACGATACCTCTGTCTTCTCTAAAGCAGTAACTTCTGAACACAGTTTCCATTTATTTCTTGAGTTTCAGGGAGTATTCTGGGCATGAGTGGGCAGAACTCTACTGATTTTAGTAGAGGGTACAGAGCCTTTTCCCTACGTTTATCAGAACTACAGTCTCAGGCACTTTTCTAAGTGTATAGTGAACAGGAAAATCCATTAGCACCTTCCAAGATAACAGTGCCCATCCATCCTGTCTGTTTGTCCTTTCAATACAGCTGGGGCACGCCCACACTGAATAATCTCTCTCCCAGAGAGAAAAAACACCCCATAACAGTGAGGGAATGGGTATGAACCCTGCCCTGGAGGTAGGGAGGGAAGGAGGTGGGGGAAGCCTGAATTGAAAAGAAAAAATAGAACATAAAGTTCTCAGCACAGAAAGAAAGAGCATAAAGTCCTTAGCATAAGGAAATTAGGGTCAACTGAGCCACGAGTAGGAAAAATGAGAGGAAGACAAAATCATTGCAGTGTGTAGGAGGGTAGATGGCAAGGGAGAATGGTATGGACAGAGAGCCTTTGGTGTGGGAAGAAAATTGAGGTCCTAGCAGAAAAATCATGGTACACTGGCATGTGTGTGTCTGTGGAGGATGTGAGGTGGGAGTGATTATGGTACTTAAGTGGGGAGCAAGTGAAGAGGGACACTGAGCCACCAGCAAGGTAGTAAAATAATGATCGCATGATGTCTTAGGTATGAAACATGGGCCTGAGGGAACCCTGAAACTAAAATGTGAGGGGTTTTGTGTACAGTATGAAAGGTGGCTTTAAAAAGAACAAATCTTACAGATTCATAGAGGGAGGCAAGACAGGGATTCCAGTCGAGCTGGGTGTTTCCAGGAACCAGCTCCTCCGAGGTGCCTGTGCTTTGTCGTAACCCCCCCCACTGCCTCAAGGTGACTGGGGACAGGAACCTGCTGTCCTCAAATGGCTCTTCAGTCACTGAGGTGGGAACAGTTTTCAGGCAGACCCTCACGTAGGACAGTCAACTCTAGCCACTTCCACTGCCACCACAAACATGAACTTGCCTCCTGGCTGTCCATCTGCTCTGGGGAGCCATGTGTCGCTTTGGAGAAGGGTGAGTGAGGATGTGCTCTGCACATCCTCATGGCCTAACAGCAATTTTTTATGGGTGGTGACAAGTTGTGTTCAGTCTGTCCAGCACTTTGGGAGTGCATTTACATGACAACAGAATGAACATATGCTAAAAAGACAGTTTACAGGGAGCAATTTCTCAGTACTCCACCAAACCAGCAACCCTGCACTAATGGCCTGTCCATCCAGTATGTCCCATTTTTCTCTCTCTGACAATGTAGAGGCATTAGTATCTTTTCCAGATTCTTTTGCATTATTGTCACACAACAATTTGTTTATTTTTCTAATCTAACACTTTCAATTTGGGTGTATACTTGCACTGTTACTAAAGCACATCCTGAACTGCACAGCTTCAGACAACTTTCTGTCCATCACAGAGCAACCACCAAATACTCAGCGTTGCAGGACCTTTTTTTAACACTGTGGTTATAATTGCTGACTTCATCTACCAGATTCATATCTGCCTCAGGAAGCACCAGCACAGGGGCAAGACTATGCTCTCAGTACCATCTTGATCTGGCTGTTTTGTGCTTGGGGAGAGATTTAGGAAAAGGCAGATCTGGCTAGGAACTTTCACTACCTGTATGTGCTACAGACAGAGGCTGCCTGTTTGGAGGTGAAGCAGTAGAAATCCTTAGGGGTGATAGGTAGGTTTGAGCGGCTTGTTACAGTGTGGCTATAGCACTTTCATAGACCTAGGCCACAAAAGTCCTGTGTAGGAGCCCTTGGGGAGACACACTATAGTCCCCAAAATTAATGAGAAGTCAAGGAAATAGTTTTTGTTCCCCATCCCTGAAAATTTTGCTGCGCTGAGTATAATTTCATACTCATTTAGGCAGGGGGAGTAGGATTACACAAAATATGATTAAACATTACAAATGGAGAAGAGCAATTAGGATCAATGAGATTGCATACATTTTTAGAAACCTGAAGCAATGGACACAGGACACCGTAGTGCTCTGTGCTGTACAGATACAAGACAGAAGGTCCTAACCTCTCAGGACTGAGCAGTTAAGCTTAAAACTGGAGACAACAGACTGGAACAGACTAACCAGATAGGACAACAACTCAGGCATCATGACAGACCTGCATGAGAGTCTATACACTCTTGTCAGCTCTTCTCAAAAAGCAGAGTTTTGAGGAGTGCGATGAAGTACTTGAGGGACAGTGTAAGATGACAAGCTTACTGATGTTTGTGGAGAAAGCCTTCCCAGGAGAAAGACGTGGGGGGCAGAAAGCGTGATCCCTGTCTAACTGAGCCATGGCGTTAGCAGATTCAGTGCATACATTTGTTATGGCTGTGTAGCCTCTTTGAAGGACACCTGAACTAGCTTTTTTTGGCCTAATCAGTTCAACTGATCAAGAAAGTGGTTGGGTGGAGGGAAGAGGGAGGAAAGAGAAAGAGGAAAAGCCACATCTGCTGTGTAATGAGAGCCATGCCACGGGCTGGTTGGAAATGCTGCAGTGTATTGCGAGTACACACTACTCCCCACTTTGAAGCAATCCCATTTTTTTCCTCTCTGGCTGATATCAAGGCTGGATGGGGAGAGGGAAATGGACCTTTGCAGAAATGCAGTGTTTTGCCTGTCTTGTGACCAGGCATATACGTAGCTCTGAATCTGAGTAGTGTCAGTCAACAAAGTAGGATGTGTCAGTAAATTCCCTGCTGGAACTGCTTTTATTCAATCCACCTCAAGTTCTTGCATGACACCCATTGACTTGATGCTGAGTGGCTCTGTGGTAAATGAAGTGTTTTGCATTTCCAACTTGGGACATGGCAAAAAATAAACAGGTTTTCTACTTGAAAACAATTTAACCTTGTGCAGGAAGGAAGGACATTCTGAGCAGGCCTTTCACAATACCTCCAGGCAAAGAAGGGACCCATTTTTGTCCCTTAGCACTTCTCCCCTCAGAGCTGGAAGCCAGCCTTGGCCCATGGGAGCCCCATTTAGTCTCCAGCTGTTGATTAAGCTTGGATGGACTCTTCCCTGTCAATTTTCTTGAGATCCCATGACTGCCAACCACATGTTTATTGTCCACTTACTATGAAAAGGGCAAAGACTGGTCATGGTGGGGAGACGCTTTTGGGCCAGAGGTGATGTGTGAAGTACAGAAGAAATAACAAAACATGTCTACATAGCACATACAGACTATGTGAACTTTTTGACTGTCCCAGATGGATCACCTTGAAGTAATTTCCTGATGTAAATTAGCTCCCCTTGAAACATCCCAGAAAAAATGCCAGTCTGCTGCAGGGAAACTGAAATACTTCTCAGAGATGAAAAGTAATAATGGAAATACAAAGTGAAAAGAAACTGTGATCTATAGGTATCAGGCACAGGAAAAATGTGGCTATAGAGAGAGGTTATAGATGAACTGATCATAGGAAGGAAATTTGTTGGTTTCTCAGAGTTACTATCACAAATTGCTTTCTAAGAAGGAGAGTTTAAATTGCACAGGGTATTATTTTGCAACTGTAATATGAATATGCAATATCATTGTAACCAGAGTGGTTCTGTAGCAGCAAACAAATAGAAATGAGGGAAAGAATGATCCTGGAGTAAGATCAAAACCCTGAATCAAAAAAATGTGCCCTAGTCCCATATTTGCCAAGAAGTTCCTTTATCTGGACCCCAATGCTAATGGAAGTTTTTCACCCTACATATCTACTGTCATTGGTAACAGGCAATATGTGGGGTACTATAGGTTTCAGGGTGTGTCGTCCCTCTGTCTTTCCCTTCCTGTCCTCACTCCTGTTGTGATCCTCTGCCTGTCACGATGGAGACCAGTTGGAGCAGACTGTAGATCCTTCTTTTCCCATACACTTGAATTTCCTTCCAGTGGAAATCGGGATGCGGGAAGGGGGAAAAAACTGTACATCAGAACCTTATCCCCATATGCAGTTACAATGTGGCCAGGGTACATTTTGGGAACTGAAATGTTTCTGGTCCCACAATTTTAGGCACACCTGCAGGATACAAGTTGCCTGATAATGGCTTTCAAAAATCAGGGATTAAGCTGTGTTTCTTCCTGCCCTCCTCTGTAAAACAGGAATAATTCTTTACAGCAAAGCAAGGAATGCTGACAATTTCAGCTCTTTTCATGATCAGACGAGTGCATGGAGAGAATAATTATTTGTCTGTAAGCACTTGATTCACAGGTGGCTTCAAAATTATCAGTGAAAGGTTGTGTTAATATAGATATTCTGCACACCTAAATGTGAAATGGCTGCTGTTCCAATTAAAAGGGCAAAGCAAGCCTATGGAAAATTGATAAGTAAATGTCTGGCTGGGATTTCTGTTAATTAAAACATGTAATTTATTAAAACAACGAAACACAGTGAACTGATACAAGACCATCTGTCCATGGTAATCATATCATTTGAGTAATAACCATAGTTGAACAAACATTTTGAAAGAAAGATAAACCCATCAAACGTAAGTTCTTTGTGTAAGCAAAATGAGGAACCTAGTCCTCAGTCAGGACTGGGCCTCGAGATGCTTTGGCAATATAAAAAAATAGCAATAAGGAAAGGGAAGGAAAAGTAATTGAGGACTAAATAGCAGGTTTTAACCTGTTTAAAACTGTTGACTAATATACATCTATGACTAACAAAAAGAATATATTGACTTCTCAATTACTCAAGTTTTGCCCTATTTAAACAGTATTTTATTATTTTGATTCTTCCTCCACAGATTTTTATTAGAAGCAGAATAAACAATGATCAAAATATGCACTGGAATGTTTTCCTTTGGAAAAAAAAATTAAAAAGGAAAAAGAAGAAAAGTATCTTTCTCCTATGACAGTGTTTGAATTTTAATGTAAAATGCATTCTGAGCTAATCCTCTCTTACACAGGCTTGTTCTTGCATTGAGAGATGACAGGCTTTTAAATCTGCCAGAGATGAGTTCAGGCCTTTCTTTCTGGCTCTGCATTGCTTCTGCAATATGTGCTGACATCACTGCTACTTAGGGGAGCATAGTCTACCTTAGTTTAAGGGTAGAGCTGTGGAAATGGGAAATGCTGACAGCTGGGCCTCAAAGGTGAAGGAGGAACTGATGCTAAAACCATCTTTAAAAGAACAAAATGGACAAGCAAGAGTAGCAAATAATTAGTCAGACATTAAAGAGTATTCTTTCTATATTCACAAACATACGTTAGCTGTATCCACATTAGCAATTGCAAGATAGTAAGGGTGTGCCTATGCTAGTAAATGAAAGGTACTTATGATCCCACTGAAGCCCACTGTGACTACTCGTTTTGTTAAACTCTCTTATCTCCTAAAACAGGGTGGCTGCTTCCAAGCTGCTTATTGCAAATGGTCCCTGAATGATTACCACACAGCACCTAGAACTGGGGGGGGGGGGAGCTGCACACCCTAGGGCAAGTTCAGAAGATCCTTCTTCCAGTTTAATAGTCTGGATGCTCAAATTCTAGTTCCAGGGGACATTCACCATTTACTTCATCAGTATGAGGAGGACAGGGCATTTGTCTACTAACATGAATAAATGTGCTGAAGTCAACAGAATAACTCATAATAATGAAGGTATAGCACTAGTACGTTGTACTATATATGTAAAACTACAATATGATTAGTAATTATTACAACATCAGTCTCTGCATACTCACATGTATTTGTTCTGTGAAGCCACAGACCTCCAAATACTTGAGAAGATCTGGTGGCTATTTATATGCGTAGATTTTCTTGCATACTTAAGGTTTGACATACTGTGACCGAGACAAAGAGAGACAGTAAAAGCCACCAGGAATGCACATGAAAACATTTAGTTTATTTCTTTTGGCAACTGAAATTTATATTTCTGTTAGCACTTCACTGTGTCCTGATTCAAAAAATTGGTGGTATGAATCATTTGGTTTTGGGAAGGTAAGGCCCTCATCACAAGATAGGAGACATGTGGATTGTTGAAAGTAGCTAGAAGTCTACCAGAATTTTAAAGCTAGTACAGTTTTATTGTGGTTTTCTCCAACAAAGCCTTTTAATTCACCTGTGGGGTTAGTATATTTTATAGTTTCAGTGATGGACATACCAAACATGCAGTGACCTGGTAAGACCTAACCAATGCGGGATTACAGAAAAGACATACAATACTATGGGAAGTAAAATGTTTCTTGTTCAAATTCAGAGGGTAAGTTTCATGAACATTCTCTTAAAATTAAGCCTTCTATGCGTAGTTATCAGCCCTCACTTCCTGGTCGCACAGGATCTGGTTCTATATTACAGACCTGCAGCAAAGGAAGCAAAGCAAGAAAGCAGGCAAGAATGGGAGACAAAATTAGCATTGATTTTTTACTCTCCTAAGTAATCAAGTATTTCCATATGCTGCACAGCAAATGAAACTTGCTTTCCAACTCATTTTCATCTGATGGTGGGATCCTCTGATGGTGCCACCTCTGATTAAACACTTTTCATGAGGTTGGGAAATATAATATTGCTCTCCTGTGTGGATTCTTTTATGCCTAACATGGCTTGGGTTGATGGTATACATTTGCTTCCATATAAGGCTGTAGGCTTTCCCTCTGCTATATTCAACTGTCTATTTTCATGAAATACGTAGGGACCCAGTATGTTTGAAACTGCTTGCTTTAAGTGAAACCGGGCTCAGAATGGCCAGGAGGTATTTGCAAAGGGAGGACAGACAGACACACAAAACCACACATACGCTTGGAGCATGACTGCATCATTGTAATTTCCATAGAAGCTAAAAATAAATAAACACAACAATCTGATTTCACTGCACAATGTCTTCCTTAATTGTAAAAGTTCAGCTGGGCTAGAAACCGAGTTAACCACATCTTAATGCTAAGCATATCTGAAGACTCATGCTGCAAGCCTAAGGCAAGTGTGTTCTCAGAAAGTAGGCTCCACACCAGGCACTGCATGCAGACACAACAAATCATCTTCTTTTGCACAACTAGATCCTGAAATGGGGTGCAAGGACCATGCCCACTGTGGCAGAAGTGTGGAAAAGCAAAAAATGCAACCACCACCCCGAATGAAAATGCAAAAGCTGTGCTGCGCCACCAGTGACTCAGACCTGCTGCTTTCACCCCTGCCAAGAAATTCAGGACACCTTTTCTTCAGAAATCCCTGCCCATGTTATTGAAACACATGCACTGTGTTTCTGTCAGAAAGTGCACACATCCTCTTTCCAGATCTTGGGAGCATAAAAACACAGAAATTGAATGATTCTGTGAGAAATAATCTGGGGTCCGGGGTTCCTGTGGCTCCGTTACATATTCAACAATAGCTCAGCAACAGATGCTGTTGGTAGAAACTCAGCGTATGTATCGCACAGAGGAATTTTCACTGAAGCAAATTGACTTCAGTGTGAAGGATGCTGGAAAGCTCATGTTGTTCATTGTGTGGGAGGGGAAGAAAGGTTCCCATGTCTCCACCACAACTTCTACCAAATCATCGTGGGTCTCAACTGCTCTGAGTGGATCCTATTGCCCAGGTGTCTGGGAATTATTTTTCTGTCTGAGGAATGTGGATGACTTTGTAGATTGTAATCACTCAAACTGGATCCTGCTGCTCCTCAGGGATGAAAGAGCACTCCTTTCTGCTTGACTATTGGCCAACGGAAATCACTTTTGTTTGGGGAACAGGGAAGGGCCAAAGCTGTGACCTATGAAACAGATCTGGGAATCTCTTGGCTTATAAAAGCCAGCAGAGAGAGGCTGGGCCCATTATGACAGCTGCCTGTAAAAACTGTGACCTGACAGTAAACAAAATGTCAACTCCTCTTAACAAAGGAATCGCTAGACTGCTGCTCAAAGAGAGGAAGTTCTCAAGTAGGTATTTTGTCATTTAAGTGACATTCTTCCCTACTGAATGCAGGCTTCATCACAGCATTTCCTACTATTGTTGCCTAGCATCTGGATTACTGCAGCTCCCCTCCAGGGGGCTGGCGATACAGATTCTCCAAAACCTTCAAGCACGTAATTAGATTGCTCCCTAAGTAAGCAAAATTTCCCAGAGGGGAAGCCCATTGCACCACTGTTCCACAACTTGCCCAAGCTGCCAGCAAGAGCTGAGAACAAAGCTGGTTCTTGAATCTACAAGGATCTGCAAATTCATTTGGCCCATAATGCGTAGCAGTAAAAGTTTGGCAGGGCTCTGACACATGAGTTGCATGCATTTAATATTGTGCTTTGGATAGCAAAGTCCAAGAAGAGCTGGGCTGC
Organism: Grus americana; assembly: GCF_028858705.1. Classification (NCBI taxonomy): domain Eukaryota; kingdom Metazoa; phylum Chordata; class Aves; order Gruiformes; family Gruidae; genus Grus; species Grus americana. The sequence continues at coordinate 188,224,440 of NC_072852.1, read as the reverse complement.
AATTTGGCAGGAAACTGAGCCAACCTAGCAGCTTGGTGTTGCCAACAGGCTGTGATCCTACTCCCACCTCCCCCCACACTCTCTGGCTCCCAGCTGGGCCTCCTGCCCCTTCCCTGGAATCGCGCGGTGTGGTGCTCATCCAACCGAGCCAGGTGACCGAGAAAGCTGATTCAGCTCCTAAGCCCAGTAGACCACTCACTTTTTTGCTGGCTTTGTTTTCTGATGCAGTTAGCAAGATAAACTGACCCGCTCTTAAACTAAGTGCAAGATGATTGCTGGAGTTGGTGCAAGGTAAGCATTAATGGCATGTGCCTGTTGGGGAGGAAACGCAGGAGAAAAAAAGATGAGCAGCCCCCTTTTAGCAGCAGCAAGCTGTTAAATTGCATTCAGCATCACATGAAACCCCACCCTTGGGCCTTGCTCATTGCCAAGTCTTTTTTTCTTTTTTTTTTTTTTTAATCACAAAACCCTACAGTGGGTGATATCTAATCTATTTTGGGACTCAGTGTGCAGTTCAAACAGATTTGTTTTACAGGAGGTATGGATGATGGCAACCCACTGGGCAGATAACAGTCCAAACCGTACCTTGGAGTATGACTCCAACGCAGCATAAACTGCTCTAAATTTGAGCTGCTGCTGCCTGATTCCCCTCCCTCCTCACTCACGTTTCTTCCTTTCCTGCACGTTTGGTCTCATGTCTTGCATGGCATTGATGCCAGTGGAACCAGAAGATAAACCAAGTTCAGGCAGCTGATCTAGCTAGAATCTAACCTGTCAGAAAGTCTTTGTTTTTTTTCCCCCAGGAATCTGTTTTCTGAATCAGACCACTGCACAAACCCATCTCATGCAAGGGAAGGGGTGCAATCATTTGGCTGACATAAACAAAGGAGAGAAAGATACTTTGCCTTTTTAACAACCTTTTAGTTTTTGAATACGCATAGTAGATGTTTTCAAGCTTAGGCACTAAGAACAAAAGGGGAAGATTCACAAGGGACTCAGGCTGAGTATTTTATCTCTAGGTAGGTACTCAAGGACTGTAATTCATGAGCTTGATTTAGGCATCTCTCTCCCTTCCAGGAACAGAGAGAGTTAGGCAGCGGTGCATCCTTTTCCTAGCAACAAAACTTCTGAATAACGGAGAGCAGCATCTGTTGAAACCAGCCAGTGGGAAATGAGAAGGCAGAGTAGAGTTGAGATTCTTCCTCTTCTCAGATTTAGACTTTTCTGTGTGTGAGACCGGAAGATATTTTGAGCTCTCCTTCCTTTCATTCTCTTCTAGATTTAGGTAACTAGCTCTTGCCCTGGGGAACAAATGTGTCTTGATGAAAAATGGCCTCCAAGGAGAAATGCGTAATAGTTTGAATATCCACTCAAAGAAAAAAGAGATTGGGTTCTCCTTAGAGGGATGGTGTTCAAACCTGCAGCTCCCTTCTCAAAGGAGAGCTTCTTATGCCGGAGTCAGGAGGCTAAGCTGCATGAGCCTTCCCTCCCACAGTAGAGACCACTGGACAAAAAGGCACCGGAGAATCACAAAGCCAGGAAAAGGATAAGCAATAATAGGAAGCTTGACTCTGTACCTTGATTATAGAGGTGCTACCCTGAGAGATGGAGGTCTTGGGCGCCAGTCCTTGATTCCAGCATAGATTACATTTTTTTATCCAGTGATTCCTTAAAGCAAAATGCATAAGCAAATCCAGGGGCAGGACTATAGGGAAGGTATTAATTCTCCTTACTCATTAATTCCTTTGATTTTTCAAAACACAGGACATTTGTACAGTTGCTAATAACACGCTGTAAATGCCCAACAGCTCCAAGCAGGAGAGAGAATGAACACTTTGTTATTCTAGGAAAATAGATGTGTATTTTTACTGTAGTCATAACAAAGGAGGCTTCAAGCATTCCTCTACATGCCAGTTGGGTTGTTTTCCTCATCACAGACATTCATCTCCCTGCAGTCTGTAATGTCTTTCTGTGTTCATATGTGATGCATTCTGAGGTTTTTTTGCAGTTAAAATTTGGTATTTCAAAAAATCCATTCACACTCTGGCTTTGAATATAGCACGTGAAGTTACTTTAGCTGCCGCATCACTTTCCATTTTATTTTCAGCAAACTTTGGTTAGCAAATTCCTGCAAATGTGTGAAACTTCAAATTGGCAAGGACTTCTTTCAATTCTCCTTCTGTTAATAGAAGTTCGTCATCTCTCCAAAAGATAGAGGCAATGGGGTCTGACTGAGGGTTAGATTCCCTTCCTACATACTGTTACTTCTGGAAAATTAGTGCGTGTCGAGTATTTGGGAGTGAACACATGATGTTGTTACTCCACCAGGAGGTAGGATTGCCAGAGGTCAGTCTGAAACTAGGGACATCGTATGGCTTCTCCAGCTAACCTACCTCTGATGTTCATATGTTGAAACAAACCACAGCATTTTGTTTTGATAAAAACAAGCTTTGAGGTAATCGGGCATGTGGGATTGACAGCAAATACTTGTATGAGGACTGCAACAAACAGACACTAAAATCATGTAAAAAAGGCAAAACTAAAGTCTCTCTGCAATAGTTTTAAGGTTTAAAGATTTTTAAGTTTTAAGGGCAGAATTTATCACTCTGAAACCTTTTTCTAACTACTTATGTCAGAACGGAATTTCTGTATTATTTCCTTGCATAAATAATCTTAAAAACCTGTACTGAGTCCTTCTCTTGTTTGCAAAACTCTGTAGCATTAGGCTACTATTTATAAAAGCACTATTCCCTCCTGCAAATTCTGCATTTCTCATTTTCTTGACATCTGTGTTCAGGCCAGAAAGAGGAGCTGGGTGAGAAGGAGGGTTATGGATTTAGGATTTGATCTCTACAGAGTCTGGCATGGTCCTTTCTCGTGAGGCTGCACCTTGGTACCTGGATTGTGTGTTTTGGTGAGGGAGATGCAACTGTTTGTCTAGGAAGATGACAGAACAAAAGCACGTGTGAATTCACAAGACAGGAGTTTTATGTGGGTCCCTAACAAGCAAGGGGCACTGATAGCCTGTGAGCAGAAGGGGTAGGATAGGCTTTTCACAGAGACAAAAGCAGGCTTGTTTATGAAATAGCTATGTTTCATGAAAAATAAATTTAAAAACTGTATTCCAAGGCAGGTGGTGTGAGTTTACAGAGAAGGCCTTAAGTGCCTAAACCAACACAGGGCATGCGGCTACATGCAGAATGCAGGTCTGGAATATCTGACAGCATGTTCTTTGCTTGGGGGTCTGGAGGAATGTGTCATGGCTGTCTTTTGGCCTGAGTTTATTTCCCATGAAACGACAGTGTGAAGAAGTGGGTGAGGCAAAAGGATAGGTTGGTGTACACCCAAGGCTCACCCTGACATACCAGAGACATGTGTCTGGACTTGGGACTACTGTGGAGGCACTTCTGGGTTCTGGAGTTTAGACATAGCCCACGAGAGTCTTTGATTTTGCTTGCAGCTCTACGTAACAGAAAGATATAGTCAGTGCTGGCAGGGGGAGTACAGTATAGTGACATCTAATCTATACTGGTCATGTAGGGAGGTGGAGCTGTTGGGTGAATGTGGAAGGATACTCTCCTGTGACAGTGGAGTGGTCGTATCAGAAACAACCCAGTCAGTCCACACAAATGCCCACAATTCTGTAAGCATCCTCCCTGCATCCATGCTGGATGCAATTCCATGCTTGTGGAAATGCTCCAGGAACAGTAGAACTATACTGTATTTTACGGGACAAAATGTCACGGCTTGGAAGGCAGGGTATATAGAACCAGCTGGCAGAGTTATCAGCATCTAGAATAAATGTACTTGTGCAGCCCTAGCACAAATGTGTCCCTGAGTACGCTGTCGTGCAAGACTGGAATCTGCCAGATACTGTATACTCAGGCCACAATCTACCAAACACCTTAAATATGTGCTTAATTGTAAGCAATGAGTCCAAAGCTTAAAGCTAAACACAGGGAGAGGCATTGAACTGAGGGCAAAAAACCTCAGCACTTCACAAGGTCAACCCCTGGCAAAATTGAACCTTAATTTCTTGAAGTACCATAATCATTCCTGTGTCTTTGAGGCTTGAATTTGAAAACGAGGATGACTGTTATTTCGAGGTATATGACTCAGGCCCTGAGTAACCAGAACAAAATCAGACAGAAGGAAGAATTAGAAGCACAAGGGATACTGTGGGGGAAGAAGCAGACAACTGAGTAAGAGGGTTCCCTGGGGTGAACTCCTTGCCACACTACCTGCAAATGCCTGCACTCACTGCTACGCCATCCTCTTCACTGCCAACTTTATTACCAGATAATCTAAGTGTGATTTATGAAGCACCTGGGGACAAGAATTACATGCAATCCCGGCCTGGCCACCTTCCCTTCTACTGTAACGACCGTGTCTCTTACTAGGGCGAGGGCAGGGTAGGTGAGGGATTATGAAAGGAATTTGGTGAGGTTAAGAGAAACAAGAACATGTAAATTACTCTCCTGTCATGACACTTTTCAGGGTCTGTAAAAACATGACAGATTGTGCTGGTTGCTTTTCATATTCTGTATTCCACAGTGCATTTTGCATATATGCTTTATGTGCCCAAGTTCATGCCTACAAAATGGCTCTTAACGAAGCATTTTCCAATGCCAGCGTTGCCATATATATAATGTATGAAATTCTCACAACCAGCTTGGATCTGAGCAAGATTCTGTGTCCTTACAAGGCACAAGAGACAATTCCTGGCACAAGAAGCTTAGATTAAACAGGCAAAACACCCAGGATGATTTCAAAATGCCCTGGATATCAGTGATACATTTATTTTAATTATGTATGAACTCTTGGCAGATTTTCATTGACTGCCACCTATCTAGCACAAGGTGGCATGATAAGACTATATGGCTTTTAATGACCTCATGTCAGTACTACACTGCAGTTTGAGCTAAAAAGGAGACATGATACCTGTAAGCATGAACTGCAGTTTGGATTTGTCTACTGGAGGGAGGTTTGGTGTGAATTTGAGATGTGGTCTCAGATTCTGCATTGACAATGCTGCTGAATGTCTTCATCTGTTTTGGAAACAGATGAGGTGATACTCTGAAGGCCTCTCTTGGCTACCTGATGGCATCCACATAAGTCATTAATGAAGAATGACTGTTCAATGTGCTTTCAGTATCTATGTTTGTGAATGATCAAAACTACGGAAATAACTCCTCACCTGACCTGACCACTAACCCTTGAACAACTCATCTACAGACATAATAAATCTGCCAGCACTTAAATGAAGAGCAGGGTTCCTTTCTGCATGGTATGTTGATGTCCAAATAAATGGCACAGTCCTGAAGTAGAGATCCATGCACATAACTGTACAGCCTGCTTCACATAGGACAGACTGCTACTGATCATAACAGTCTTTCTCAGGCTTAATAGCTATGAACTCTCCCCTCATTTCACATGGAACCAGCATTGTTAGTAGTTTGTTAGATTTCAGAATCTCCCATGGGACCCTACTTGGCTGCTGAGTACAAGTCATTGTGTAATTGCTTTTGGAATAGTTTATCATACTGTTTTCTCAGCTGCCAATAAAAGCTTGCCTCACTTCTCCCAAGACTTATCCTTCATAAGAAGTTTTACCTCTATCCATCTCCAACTGCTGGAAGAGAGACCACTTTTTTGCATTTTTGCTCTTGTAGGTTTCTAAATAAATATTCCTTTTTATCTTCACCCTAGAACTCAGTCCTCACAGCTAATTTAAGCCAGTGACCTCTATTTCTGGCTGGTGTTCTTGCTGAATCTCATGGACAGAAGCTGGTGCAGGTATTTGAAAACCTGTCTGGAAGTTGCATTACTGTGAAGCAGGTGAAAATTTTAGTAGCAACTTGGTGATCAAAAGATGAACTCAGCCAGTTAAAAGACAGGTGACCTAGTCTAAATGGGAAGAGAAGACAGCTTTATCTTTAGCAGGCAGTGGGGCACAATGAAAGGATGAGGGATGTGTGGGAAGAGATTCTTCCTAAGTAAATTACAACTCCTATCAGCCTAGCTGGAATTCAGCATGTGGGAGAGCAGGGACTGCTGCTGTCATCGCTGCCCTTGGATTTTTTTGTGAGGGGAAGTAAACAACTCTAAATTTCAGCCTGGCTTCTATAGAGGCTTGTGTGGGTGTCCCAGTAGTGTTTGGTAAACAGGTTCCAGTAGGAGCCGCAAGGAAAATAACATTTTTTTCCAAATAAACAAGTTTAACTTAATGAAGACTCAAAATTAATATGTGTTGGGGGGCTACCCCAGGAGTCTCATTATCCCTAATTGGATGTTTTATTTCATGAAGTAGTCAGCGTTAACTTTTAGCTTGGTGCAGGAAAAGATCTCATATTTAATTGCCCCCAAATTTTCCTTTATTCCTGGGAACACTTGGCAGGATTGTGAATATCTCTAGTGGCCAAGCTGTCAAACAAGCTTTCCCTTTTCAAAGGACATTCTTTTTTTTTTTCCCTTTTTTTTTTTTTCTTTTTTTTTCCCCTCCTCTCACTATCCAGGGCCAGTTTTGATTCTCTCTCCCACTCAACACCTCCTACTTCATAGGCAGCACTGGTCCCAACAAGCCCTCCAGCCGACTGAAAGCCGCAACTGCTTTCTGCCTGGGTGACTTCCTGTCTTGAGGGCTCTGTGCTCAAATTTACACCAGCAGAAATCAGTGTAACTCAGGTTTAATATAGCTCAAAGCAGAGATAATTTTGTACTGGAACAGTCTGGAATGGCATACCCAACTCTGGTTTTGGCCATATGTACCAGTGTTTCACACTCCTTCCACAAAAAAATAAGCTTTGGCTCATAGAGTTATCTATTTTTACCTCATCTTTAACCTATTCTAGAATTACACTGGCTAAGCAAAACGACCTTTTTTTTCTTTCTGATCAGTCTAAAATTGCTATCCAACATAAGCGAGCAAGGAAATAAAGATTTCTTTTTAAATAGCAATAAGAAATGGAGAATTTATCAGAGGCATTTAAAAATATTAATGGTGTAAAGACAGCTTGACAAATAAGGGATGATTATTCTCATCTCCACGGGCCAAAGTACAGCTGTGGCATCCTTCCAAGCAGTGCTCAAGATGTTTGATTTCCATTTTAGTTGATATTTGACAGAAAGGATTTTATTTTTGCATTATCTAGGGGAAGTGGAAATGAGTATTTGTTCTGTCCTCTTCCCTACTTGCTCTCCTTGCTTATCCTCCTGCCTTTTTATTTGTACTGTTTGCAATGCTTTATTACACATGGTCAGACACCTGAGAGCCTTCAGGAGTTACATATCTTATGAAGTCAGTATATTCCATTATTATTTTAAGGTGTGGTATGCTGAACACTGACCAACTGAACACTTGATGTTTAGTGTCTGGAACATATAAATAAGAAGACAGCTGAAGAGCACTGTAGCCTGGAAAACATACAGATGGAAAATGAAACAAGTATCTGCTTTGGGCTCTTCACGTGAGGTTCTCTACAACTCAACTTCCAAGTTCCAAAGTGATCCTCTAGTTCATGAATAGTAAGGTATTAACACCAGGAGTTAAGAAATCACAATAGTATCTTGGAAGAAAAGGCTTTGCATCAGAGGAATCCTAGGCCTAAATTTCACTTAACTAGGAACAAGAGTAGCATCCCTCTTTCCCTCCCCTGGCCACATAATCCCTTGTGTCTAGTGACCTAGCAATGGCTAGCCCTGAAGTTAATTGCTTCAATGAGCTCATCTGACAGAAAACAAATCCACCAGAAAAATGATGGTTTTCCATGGAACTCATTTGCTCACCTGGTTCATTCTGCAGTCTCACAGTCACTGGATCTCACGGAAGGGGGAGTGAGATGGAATACATGGCTGGAAAGAGATGCAGAAGACTGCACTTTTCATCATTAGCCCATGGTCATGCTAAATTAGTTGCAACAAAACTGCACTCTGAAGGCATGGTTCCATACGTTGAGGTTAGGTTTCACTCACTAACCCAGAAGAAAATGAACACCTCTTTCCAAATTAAATATTCCTCAGTTTTGTTATTGAGTTGAAGTGGCTCATGGAAGCATATCGCAAACACCACGGAGGACCCATGGGAGGGTGATAATCTGCAGTTGGGAGAACAGAAGTCAGAAACATCTCAGCTTTTCAGCACTGGTGAACTATTAAGCTCAACATGAGCCAGCAATGAGCACTTGCAGCCCAGAAAGCCAACCATGTCCTGGGCTGCATCAAAAGCAGTGTGACCAGCAGGTCAGGGAAGGTGATCCTGCCCCTCTACTCTGCTCTTGTGAGACCCCACCTGCAGTACTGCGTCCAGCTCTGGGGACCTCAGTACAAGAGAGAGATGGAGCTGTTGGAGCAAGTCCAGAGGAGGGCCACGAAGATGATCAGAGGGCTGGAGCACCTCTCCTATGAGGACAGGCTGAGAGAGTTGGGGTTGTTCAGCCTGGAGAAGAGAAGGCTCCAGGAAGACCTTATAGCAGCCTTCCAGTACCTGAAGGGGCCTACAGGAAAGCTGGAGAGGGACTGTTGACCAAGGGCATGGAGTGATAGGACAAGGGGTAATGGCTTTAAACTGAGAGAGGGTAGATTTAGATGAGATATTAGGAAGAAATTTTTCAGTGTGAGGGTGGTGAGGCACTGGCACAGGTTACCCAGAGAGGTTGTGGAGGCCCCATCCCTGGAAGTGTTCAAGGCCAGGTTGGATGAGGCTTTGGGCAACCTGGTCTAGTGGAGGGTGTCCCTGCCCATGGCAGGGGGCATGGAACTAGATGATCTTTGAGGTCCCCTCCAACCCAAACTATTCTGTGATTCTGTGATTCTGTTAGATCAGCTCAGCTGCACATGGATCAGGAATCCATTTGCTCTAGGGATCATCACTTAAAGGCCCATTCTGGAAGAGAGAAGACTCAACTGAACAGGATAAAATAAGCTATTTTTACTTGTGTTAATAGGTTCTTAATAGTACATTCAGTATGCCACTGAAAAGACAATCTGAAATGAACGAGCTCTGAAATGTCTAATAGTCTCACTGTGGATGGAAAGATACACTCATGGCCACGCAAACTAAAATGTTCTCAGACTACTGAAAAAATCGGGAACAACGCTTAGTTATTCAGGAGGGGCATGAGCTTTAAAGAAGCAGATCTGGCTCAAAACCAACGCAACTATGACAAAAGTTTACTCAGGGGAAAGAAAGCCAAAAGCACTGAAGAACTGAGGAACCAATACTGGGGAAACAGAGGCTCTGTTGTTTTGTATGGACAAGTGTTTCAGAAGTCTATTCAGCAAATTATCCACTTAGTCTTAAAGCAGTGGGCCCATGGGGCAAGTTTGGGGCATGAGCCCATTTCACCCAGCCTTTCCCTTTGTCCTGCAGGAGACGACCCCTCTGACATAGTCTGAATGACTTTCTGTGTCCTGGCACAGGCAGGCATTCCTTGATGCCTCTGGTCTCACCCTGTCCTCCCACATAGAGGCAGGAGCGTGAGTCTGCCTGCGGACCTGCACTTCCCAGCCACTGCTGCATCCCCAAGGCAAGCAGAGAGGAAGAATTGGGCAGTAGAAAGCAGCTGGATGTCCATGTTGCTTGGAAGAGGGGCAGCAGTTTGAGAAGCAGGGAGAGAAAGGCGGCTGCTCCAGTGAAAGACTGGTGGTGTTGGCCTGCTTGGGTGGGAGAAGTACTGCTGTCAAAAGGAAGGTGGGGAACAGGCTCCTGGACGCAAGGAAAGGAAAAGATCAGCCTACGGGAACCTCCTGGAACCGAAATTCACTCCTTGGCCTGTCAGGTTTGGGTGTCCTATTAATGCCACAAGCTTTTAGCTCTAGTGAAACTAGTATTATGGCCTTGAAATACATCACAAGTACTTCAGGTCTAAATAATTCAGATGTCAAAATGAATGCGAGGAGAAAATGATTTAGCAGAAGGATTGCTTTGTTTTCGAAGATGCTATTTCTTTCTGTTTATGTACCCATACAGACACTCTAACAAATCAGTGAACTGGATGCACAACTAGACAGCATCACTGATTACATTTTTCCCTGAATAAAATCAGGGAAATACTGGGGGGGGGGGGAGGAGCAAGTAGAAGTTATTTAAAGGGCAGAACTATTTGATGAGATTTTATCTGCTATGTAGTTCAAAGAGAATTCCCAAACTATCTACAATGAGAATGTTGAGGATTGTTGTATATTGTAAATGAATTTTAAATAACTCCCATTGGCAGAGTTATCTTCTTATTAGGGTTGCCAAATCTCATTGCTTTATCACAAATCTCATAATGCTGAATTGGTTACTTAAACCACAACTTAAAGAATCATTGATCAATGAATTTCACGCCTTTTATTTTTTTTTAAATAAGTGTAAATTTCTCAGGGACATACTTATTGTGGAAGGTAAAACGAGTAAATACCAGAAGAATCAGGGATGTTATCATTCATCTAGTGCTTTCTCTAATCAGGAGAGAAGAGAATTGCTGTTTGCTGGCAGGTTTTGCAGCTGCCCACTGACAGAAGGACGCGGGGTCTGGGGATGCCCTGATCTCCTGTGGAAGCGCTTGCCCCAGTTATAAACCCTGGCCCCAGATTAGCTTTCACTCCGTGCTCCCTCATCTGCCCTCCACTCTGGCTTCTCTCACATTCATATTGCTGAAAGTTTCATGAATATAAAAAATTCCACTGGCTTCGCTGTGACCCCACCCAGAGGCCTGTTTACAGCACCAGCCCATATACAGCAACATTTAAAAAAACCCAACAGTCTTTTTTAATTATAGCTTAACTGCTGGCAGGATCGGGGGCTGGATTTGCATTTGTTACCTGCCCCGATCATCGTGTGCAGACAGATCTCTGTAATGGATGCAGAGCTGCCTTTAGCTTCCACGGGTAGATAGTTCTGCACAAGCAGCACCGGCAGGTCAGGCAGGTCACTACCAGGCCCTGTCATTTACAGGACAGCCAGCCATGGTAAACGGAGCTCTTGGCTCTGATTTAAAGCTCGGGTTTTTGTTACATCAGTATCAGCCACTTTCTTCTGCCATTAATAAAACAACATTTCTTCCTCCATCTGATAAAAATCACCTAAGGGATTTTTTGACATCAGGACCCTCATACACTGTTTCAAAAGTTAAGACGTAATTCAGCCACAAGCCCTTTCTTTGCAGTTTGTTTTCTGTATCCTTAGCGTACATCTGAATCTCATTTAGAGGCTCTTCTGTGGAAATCCGGGGACTGGAAATGCGTTCAGAAAAACCACAAGCGCATATCCTTGTGTAACGACCCAGCTCCAGGAGAGGGCGTTTACAAACATGCTTCTGGCCTCGCCGAGGCAGATGTGACCTCCTTTCCCCTCACACCCACGGCTCTCCGCGAGGAGCTCTGCCGCCCAGCCCCTACTCCCCTGGCCCTGCCTGCCCCCTCCCGCCGCGCCTCACGGGAGCCGTTACCCCTCAGCCCTTTCCCGCCCCCCGCGCGCACCGCACGGGGGAGGGGCAGCAACGGTCTTCCCTCCTGCCAGGCCGCCCTGCGCATGCGCTCGCCGCGGGGCGCCTGCAAGTCGCGCTTCCGCCGCCGGGGGCGCTGCCGGCCGGGCGCGTGGACCTGACACCGCCTCCGGGAGGTGGTTCTCGTTCGGGTCCGCGCCCGAAATCGTGATGGCGGCGGCGATCGGGGGAGGTGGGGAGCGGAGCAGCACCCGGGACCGGCTCCTGGCGGCGCTGGAGGATCTCGAGCTCTTGGCCAGGTACCGCGCTCTGTTCCCCCCTTCCCGGTGACCGAATGGGACAGCCCCAGGCGGCGGCGGGGCGCCGGGGGTGGAGGGCTCGGCGCTGTACGTGCGCGGAGCCTCCGGCGGGGGCGGCGAGAGGAGCGGGTGTCCCCGGGGTTGGGCCACGCTGACCCCTCACTGGGCTGCGAGGCGGGAGCAGCGCCCGGCCCGGGTTACAGGCGTTTTCCGGCTCTCTTGCCGTGCCCGGGCCGGCTGTGCCGGAGAGGGGTTGGTGCTGCGCCGGGTGCCTCGGTCCGGTCCTGCGCTCTGCTCCACAGCTCGCACCCGGGTAGGAAAGCACTGGCGGTGCTTTATTTCCCATTTTCAGAGCAGAAGGAGAGCTTCCTTATTCTTTCCGCTTGCTTTTCTTTCTGGGTTTGCACCTGCATTTCCTGTGAGATGCACCCCACCCACCCCCCAGATTGTAAGCTTTTTATTAATCACTAAAAATCATGCTTAAGTCAGCAATTTGTAGATGGTATGGTGTGACTTAAGCCGTTCTGGTCATTGCCTTTATTAGTGCTAAACTTACTCAGAGTAGGCTGCAGAGCTCATCTGTGGAGCGATGCAAATACTCAGGCCATATTTTTGAGGCTGGACTGATGACCCTCGTCCAAGTTGTCCCCCATGTTGTGGAGGCACAACTGGCAGTGCAGTTAAACTGGTTCCTAATTATTTTCCTCCTCTCGAGGAAAACAGAAGCTTAGGAAAACTTTTTCAGACCCATACTATCTATGTGGCTGGCTCACTGTATGATTATCACTGATAGGACAAGGAAAATACATTGGTCAGTTGCTCTTGTTGTTTATGGTTAGGTTTTATTTTCAGTTATAGATTTTATTGTGACATATAGGTTGCTGGAGAACATGTGTTTTTTGGGAAAAAAAACTTGCTCTTTATCTAAACTTTTTTTTTTTTAAATCCTGGCACTAGTATTCTACTGTAATTAATGCAGAGCAACCCTCAACAGTGTTTAGTGAACCTTCCTGTTGATCAGCAAGTGTTGCAGCACCGTGGAGCTAGGCCTTTCATAGTCATGATGCTGGTTTGGTGGTAGGGGCAAAAATTAAGCAGCATGTCTGATCTGTAGCCCTTGTATAGTTTTGAATCTGCATCTGTGCATCGTCTGGCTAACGCAACCCTCCATGACATCAACCTTGACAGTGGTAGTTGACCTACTTACAACAGATTTTATTTGCTGCTGCTCAGTATTGGTCAGGTATAATAAAGCTTTAGCAATAATGACAAGTATCTTTATTCTCTATTTGGTTTAAATTATTGCAGTGCTCAGGAGTAACCAAGAGACATAGACCGAGATGCTATTTAGAGCTTTACTGGTGAGGGGCTTTTTCAGACATTTTGAAAAGTACCTGTTTTCATTTTAAGATTCTGGCCCCGCTCCTGCATTGGTCATACGTCCCATTTGAGCTGCTTTCACTGGTCCAAGCAAAGAATCAGTTCTGTTCTAAGGGCAGTATCTCCAAATAGACAGCTACTCATGCATAGCGTTGAATCCATAGCCTTAGAAGTCAAATAAGTTTACTGAATTTATAGAAAATGCCTTTTTGCATTGTGGTCTTGTTTAGCAAGTCCCCCCTGAGGTTCTTGATGGCTTTTCAGAATGGTGGCAAAGTAGGTGGGTACCTGGAAGCGTGATCAAGAGGTTTGTTTGAGAAGCACTTCTAACCTAGCACCAGAATATTATTAGGTTTTTTGTATTTGTGTGTGTTTGATATACAACTAACATACCATTGTGGAAATACTTGTTGTAAACAGTAGTTTCACAACAAACTTTTTAGGTGTTTGAAAGTGTAGGCTTAGTTGTTCTAAATCCAAGTGTGAAATTTCCTCTGTTGAGGAAAAAAAGGAAGGAGAAGTAGAGAAATAAAATAGAGAAGACAACTTTCATGCCCTCTTGCAACAAACAAAGGCAGTAGAAATAGGATATGAATGTGTTTCATTGTGCTGTTTCCTCTCTCAGCTTCTGCTTATGTCTTATGTAGTTTGGCAGGATCTTAGCACATTTCATGACTACAAATGCTCAAAGAACAAAGAGAAAACACGATCCAATCACAAGACTATTCACAGAATTACTCTTAGCTGAGAAATCCCTGCCAACACTGTACTATAAAACTATAAAATACTCAAGTCCATGAATACTTTTGTAATGATATCAGTACTCTGACAATTTTGGGATGACTTGATGTGATTTACAAATAACACCCTAGAAAATTGCACAAACAAAGAGTTTTTCTTTCAGGGAACTAATTGAAATTTTGGCAATTTCAAGAAACCAGAAGCTTCCACAACCTGGAGAGGAGAGTCAGGTAAGCTGACTTTCTAAACTGTATTTCTCTGGGTAAGCACAATGCTTTGCTTCTAATTTTTTCCTTTTTTTTTTTCCTCTTTTTTTCTTTCTTTTTCCCTTTGTCCTTGCCTATACTCAGGCTAGTGGTGATCATGAGGTTTTGGCCCCACTACAAAGGCATTCTTGGTCCTCATGTTGCTGTTTGTTTGTTGGTTTGTTGAATGTTTCATAGGCTGTTTGTGCAAACAGAGGAAGAAATTTTGTTTCATTTTTCATGCAAACAGAAATACTCCTATGGATGTCAGTTGCTGCTCTTTGCAGCAGGATTGAGGGTGTGTTGTTACTCTTGCTAAATTAAAAGTTCTACAAAACTCTTGTTCAATAGATCCTGGAACTGCTGATTCAGAGGGATGGAGAGTTTCAAGAGCTAATGAAGTTGGCAGTTGATCAGGGGAAAATTCATCATGAAATGCAGCTTTTAGAAAAGGTAGTAGAGAAGCGGGATAATGATATTCAGCAGCTGCAGAAACAGCTTAAAGAAGCAGAACACATACTGGTAAGTTTATAATACTTTTGAGCATCTACTTGTGGAAAAGGTTGTTCTGGAGAAAGTGATGTTGTGTTAGTTTGAGAAGATTTAAATATTTAAAACTTCATAAAAGCTTAGTGGTTTGTTTTTGTTTTTTTCCAGTCATTGAATACTGTTTAGTTATGGTATTCAGTTTTGTTTTATAATGCTAATTTTCTTCCAAACCTACTTTACCTCTGTATATTTTGAAAATGTTCACTGAATAGTTTCTTAAAATGCAATTAAAGTCAAGGGTTTATTCACTGAGCCAACTTTATGTAGAAGTTTACAAATTAAAGATGTATTGAAGGTTTGGTTTAGTTTGTTTGTTGTTTTTTACAACTAGGCAACAGCTGTTTATCAAGCAAAGGAAAAGCTGAAATCAATTGAAAAGGCAAGAAAAGGTGAGTATCCATGACTGTACGTAAATGCAGTTGTAAAGAAGTTGCTAATGAGCTCAAGTTAGGGTTATTTATTTTTTTTTAATTCTGCCATCATGGATTTTGGATGCTTTATGTGTACACAAATTTCCCTTTCATTATGAACTTATAACCGTTTCCTCAGAATAAAGGCAGGAATGAATTACGGCAAACATATCCAAATATTAAAACTTAAATTCAAGTGTTTCAACACTCTTCTTACTCGGATAATTCTATATCTGATTACCTAAGCAGCTCACCAAAGGCAAATTGCCTCAGTAGGTCGACTGAGGAAAGGGAGAGAATGTTTGTGTTCATGGATATTGTAAAACAACATTGTATTTGAAAGACTGACTAGCTGGTGATACAGGTTTGTATTTGAAGCCATTCCTGCTACTCTGTGGCACTTACCAAGCTAAGCCAACATTTTTGTGTGTTGGGAGGTATTTTCTTGGTGTTTTTTTTAAAGTGTCTTTTATCACTTTGTTATACCTCTTCCATATTAAAAAAAAAAAAGGAATTTCATAAAACTTCTATTACTTGTAATACAGGCACGTATTTAGAAGGGCTGCTACACGTGTTCTCTACAATTACTAAACAAAACATTTCTTCACTACAGAAAATTCCATAATAAAGTGGGTACTGAAGTTTTCTTGTAAATTGTGCTTGTCAAGTACACTGCTTAAGAGGTTGGATTGTGTTTTTCACAAGATTAAAGAACTGTTGACATTGGAGGTGTACTGAACTCATGGCTGTAAAATCAGTTCACTGCGAAGCTCATCCTTGCACAATCTAAGAATCCTCTAAGCAGTCATTGCATTTGAAGCATGCTCTTAATGTTTGACAAAATGACATTCCCAATCTTTTCAATGTTAGTGTCCAATATTCTGAAACAATTGAATGATACAGTCTCTTGAAAGTATAGTAACTCTTTGTCCCTTCTTCTAGGTGCTATTTCCTCTGAAGAAATAATTAAATATGCCCATAGGATCAGTGCTAGCAATGCTGTTTGTGCCCCTCTGACGTGGGTACCAGGTAACTTATGTTTATGACAATAGATTTTTTTTTTTTTAATAATAATAAAGCATGGTCAGTATCTGGTCTTGTAATGCTTTTATATAGTGAAAAACAGTGGGGTTTATTAGAGTAACATTTCAGCTGTTAGATCTAATATTGTCAACAAAAATGGATATCCAAAGTTCTGTAGACTTTATATATGTCTTCAAGAGGCTATGAAACTGCATGCTTCCATTAACTGACTGGCCTCCTCTGCTTGCTCTTTTTTTTTTTTTTTTTTTTTTTTACCCTGAATGTTGGCCCCAGTTATAAGTTAGAACCGAGTGTGTTAAAGGCTTTTCTATGTGCTTGCTTGTGTTCCCTCCTGCCCCTTAAAATATTCTTTACAGGGGATGTTAGTCATCAGTGGAGTCAGAAGCAGGGCTTTTATTATGTCAGGTTTCAATTTTGGGAACTATCCTCCTTGTCCAAAATGTGAATGTGTTTTTTCCAATTCCTATCCTTGCTGTTTTGCTGTGAAGTAGCAGGGAGAGTAAAGATATCATCTAAACATGGTTTTTTGTTTTGTTTCTTAAATGTGCTTTTTCTGCCAAATTTGAATGAACAAAGAAAGTCTAAGTGAAAGACACAGACTTGGATTTTAACAAAACAGCTGTGATGCTCATTGCTGATCCAAACAATCACAGTGTGGGCTTTTTTTTGTAAGGAAACTAGGCACTGAAGAAAAAGTTCATGGCTGCAAGACAATTGTTAAATATTTAAAAACATTTATTTTAAAGGGGACCCACGTAGGCCATATCCTACAGATCTGGAAATGAGGAGCGGTCTTTTGGGTCAGATGAACAATCCATCCACCAATGGAGTTAATGGACACTTACCAGGGGATGCGCTTGCAGCGGGCAGACTGCCAGGTAAGAGAAACTGTTTTGCTTTTCTTTATTCCTTGTACAGTCATAGCAATTATACATTTCCCTTAGCAAAGGCAAATCAGAGTTAAAATAATGAAAATGATGGCTGACATTGTTCCCTAGCAGTGAAGATCTAGTAAATAAAGCTAACAATTAGAAATTGTATGATTTCATTTCATGCTAAATCATACTGCAAGCACTGCGACTAAGTCAATATAAACAAAACTCACTCAGTTACCTTAGAATCACTTATTTTAAATTGCTGTAAATAAAGTGATATCAAATCATATTGAAAAGAAGCCTTTTCAAAGCAAACTTTTCTTAGCAGTGATGACAAAGTATGGAATTGTGAAAGCTGTATTCAGAAAAAAAGAGGTTTATTGTCATCCCCTACCTTTCTTTAAGTCTACAGTCTATACAGCAAGACTGTTTGCTTAGTTGTGGATTGAAAAGACATTGCAAAGGACAGCTGGTGAGGTAGTACCTTGAGTGTAGGAATCAAACTTTAACCTCTTAATTGCTTAGTGAAATGGGCACTTCCAGTAATGTTAGTGGGATTCATTTATTCATGCTAAAATGGAATTTAGCTGTAAAATACAGTAACTGAATCAAGAATTTAGTGGTTCTGTACCCATACATCATTAATCTACCATGGTTAGACTAAATTGTGGAAAAGTCCTTAGTTTGGATTCATAGGAGATCTGTAACAGTTCTCACCTGTCTGTTAAGGCTCTTGCAGGTGCTACGGAAAGCTTATCTTCAAAAAATTATACTGAATATATTTAAAACCCCCTGTATTGCGAGAAATAGCAAACTTTGATTTTGTGTTTCCAGTCATCTGTCTAATCCTATTGTCACCTCTTAGGAAGTGACTTAAAGTTCTGCATCATCTCACTTTCTAAACCTCTGGCCTTGAATAAAATGGGTCAGTGAGCTGTATAGATGTGGACCCTCACATCTGTCCATAGCGACCAACCAGGGAAATGCTGAGGATGAACCCATGTATCCTTCCTTTTGAAGTATGGTCAGAGGAGATGTTTTGATTGTGTTTTCCTCTTGGAGTTTGAGCATGTGTTTGCCTAAGTTTTGGTAGAGCCCCTTGTGGTTGCCTCCTCTGCCTTAGCGGGTGCAGAATTGTTCCTTTTACTTTTGAGTGCTGTCTCTGTAAGAACTGAAAGCCCACTTTTTAGGATTTTTCCTTGAGAAGCTGGAAAATGTGGGATTTAAACTCCTCAAGTAAAGTTGTTAACTGAATCTGAGTCTCCTATGTCAGGGGAAATCCTCTAATTACTAAACTGTTGGGTAAAAGGGAAACATCAAAAGAGAAAGTAGAGGCTGCCCCAGCATTTTGTGTAGGGATCCTGAATCTGTTAGTGTGTGGAGGCATGTCCTGAGAATACTAATTATGGGATCTAGTCCTTTTAGAGACTTCTGCAGAGATGTCCAATTACTGAGTCTGCAAGCCAGCCCCTGGTCTGCTTGGTACCCTCAAAAGTTTGAGGCTGCTTAGCACGCACATTCAGCCTGGTTTAATAGTGAACTGGTTCCAGCATTGAAGCATGGCCACAAAATGTAAAACACTGGCTTATGTTCTCAGCTGGTTCAAATAAAGTTGGTTACCTTCACCACAGCTGGGATGAGACCACCTGGTCCTACTGTTGGTCTTCCTAAAGCAGGCACAGAACCGGCATAAAGGCTGCATTACGTTCTTGCATCTGTACAGCTAGGTAATGCATCAGGTATGACTGTGGCTGTAGTTCCTGTGCGGAATCTCAGGTGTCTGCAGACTTAAAGATCAGAAGCTACTATGTGTGTGGAGTTTGTGTGCTTCTGAGTTAGCACCTGAGTGAGAGTAAGTCTACCATAGCTGACTCCCTGCTTAGACAGTGACCTCTTTTTCAGTTCTCAGAGTCCCATGTTGGGGGCTTTTGTTCACTTCTGACTCTGCCTAATTGTTTTTAATTCTTGCTATAAGTGGGAGATAGCTGGTTTCTTCTCTGGGATAGACTAGCTACAGTGCCCGGTAATGAGTGGAGAAGAAGAGCACAGCAGTAGGAGCATAAATTAAAAGGAAGGGAGCAGAAGTGGCATATAGATGTATACTGCAGCTTTGAAATGGGAGCCATTTGGGGTAAGGAAGGGAGGGAGTGGGAAGTGTTGTGGGGGGCGGGTAGGTTGGTAGGGAGTGTAGGGTGAGATGGCTTTGGAAATAGGAGGAGAAGAGAAGAAACAGAGAGAGCTGAGAGAAGTCAGAGGCAACCGAGGCTGGCCTGGCTGAGGCACAGTGGGGCATTCCCACCTCTAAGTATCTCTGTGGCCATGGTTTTGTAGTAGGACACTCTTCTCCATTGCACTTGGTGCACCATATTTGCTGTTGGAAAAATGATAACCGAGGTGTTTGAGCCAAATTTGGATAAAAGCTTTCACTCTGAATTTCTGTGGTCTACCTTAAGGGTTGGGGTGGTTTTTTTGATCTAATGTTTTCATCTATTTTTGCCTACTGACAGAGGGTGACCATTTTCATTACTGCCAGTGGTTGTGAATGTTAAGTCAGTTCAAACTGTGCTTTGAAGATTAAAAGCTCTGTATGAATATATACTGTTTTGAAGTAGAGTGATGAGCGATCAAGAGCTACCTACATAAATAGGCCTCTCCGGCAGAGTAGGCTTTTACAGTGATAGAATGGCTCCATCATGAGATGTTTTCCAGCTGTTACTGGAGGGTTTCATCTGTCCAAAATTCAGGCAGGATTTTAAGATTTGCTTTAATTTTAAATTGGAGTTCTGGTTGAGCTGTCTTGTTAAATTTGTCAATATACAAAGCTGATAGTTTGGTTGATTATGCCCCTTTTTTCCAGATGTGCTCGCTCCTCAGTATCCTTGGCAGTCAAGTGATATGTCAATGAACATGCTACCTCCTAATCACAGTAATGACTTCATGTTGGAGCCTCCAGGACACAATAAAGAGAACGAAGATGATGTAGAAGTTATGTCAACAGACTCCTCAAGCAGCAGCAGTGACTCAGACTAGGTACAAAGGGACAGTATCCCTAGTAGACCTTTCCTGTGGTGAAGGTAGGTTGGATGCTGTTCATCACAAACAGCAATACCCTTTTGTTATGCTGGCAGCCCTGTGTAGGGAGAAGATAACAGCTGACTCAGAAATAGGGTGACTAATTTATAACCATGGACTTCAGAATTTTTTTTTTTCCCATTAGATGTTCAAGTAAAATGACTGGGAGCTTTCTGCTGGAGGAGAGATGCCACACTTCCAGTGATTATGTGAATGTGTATGTTTGCAAGAGATGTGCGTGTGTATATATATATATATTTACTATACATTAGATGACAAAAGTTCCTGGGAAAAAAGGTGTAAGGGGAATCTCCTTGTATGTTTGTTAGTAACTTTACTCTTTTGATGATAGCCTTTTCTATGGCACAGAAATGAGGCATTAAATTTGTAATTTTAATATCTTGTTTTGTTACTGCCTAAATCTGTTCTTGATCATCTCGTGTGTGCTGAGAACAAAAATATGGCAATAAGGTGTGTGTGTGTGTAAAAAAAAAAAAAAGTTTGTAATTATTGTAATATATAACGAATGATTTGTCATAAATAAACTCAGCTTTGATGTAACCCTACGTTTCATTTTGCAAACTTAAATCTTAGATGAGTTACTGTGTAACTTCAATGCTCAGCACATTTTATCCCAGTACGTGGCTGAATTCTGATTGAGTTTCAGAAGTTTGTACTCCATTTTCTCCTCGGCAAAATGCCAAGTCAGTATTAGAAGCAGCTGAGCAGTCAGGAACTGAAAGTCTGTCCTTTCCAGCTTAGCTTTGTGAGGTGCACACATCACTGGGTAGACCCTGAGGCAGTGATGTAAAGCACCCATTCGAAAGGCTTCACCATTACTGTGGTTAAGCATCCTGGGACGCTGGAGATGAGACGCTTGCGGCACGCTGCAGGTTTAGCTCCTTTCGCTTCAAAGTGCTCACAGATTCTTTATTCTTGTCCCCTATAACTTTTTCAGTTCTCTGAACCTGCTAATTGGTTTATTTCAGCAGTTGCATTTTGCATTGGGTCTGGCTGGGATGGAGTTAATTTTCCCCACAGCAGCCCTCGCAGCGCTGTGCTGTGTGTTGGTGGCCAGCAAGGTGTTGGTAACACCCCGGTGTTGTGGCTACTGCTGAGCAGGGCTGGCACAGCACCAAGGCTGTCTCTGAACATCCCCCCTCACCAGTAGGCTGTGGTTGGCAAGATCCTGGGAAGGGACGCAGCCAGGACCCCAGCTGACCAAAGGGATATTCCATACCATGCGATGCCTCAGCAATAAAAGCTAAGAGAAAGGAGGAGGAAGGGGGGGCATTCGTTATTTACAATGTTTTTCTTCCGGAGCAACTGCTATGTGTACTGAAGCCCTGCTTCCCAGGAAGTGGCCGGACATTGCCTGCTGATGGTAAGTAGAGAATAATCTTTTGTTTTCCTTTGTTTCTGCGTATGACCTTTCCTTTTGCTTTATTAAACTGTCTTTATCTTGACCCACAAGTTTTTTTCCATCTTATTTTCTCTTTCCCTGTCTAGCTCAGGAGAGGAGTGATAGAGCAGCTTGGTGGGCACCTGGTGTCCAGCTAAGGTCAACCCACCACACGTTTCCTTCCTCAGCTACAATGTTCTTTCATCTTTCCAAAGACGCTTCCCTTGGCTTTCCTCTCCTTGTTCTGTTTTGCTTAAGGAGTCATTTTATGACAGCTACTTTTATCTTAAGTAACCCTCTGATCAAATCAGAAAACCAATGTGATGTGTTTCTGCCCTGCCATGAGGCTTCCTGAAGCACTGATCACAATCCTCTCCACTTCTCCATTTTGTAGATTCCTTGCAGGAAGTATCCGATAAATCAGGTACTCCCTCATTTGCTCAGTCTTTCAAACATTGCTCTCAGTAATGCTGCCACATATGACCAACAAGTCCCATAAGGATGTAGAAATCAAAAGGACCTCTTCGGTCAGGTTCAATCATATAATGCAGGGCAGTGTTTTTTGTCTTGAGAGACACAGGGAATTTGGTTTTGTCTCAGCTGTTCCTTTTGCAAGTATTTTCAGAGTTACTAAAATTTCACCTCTATTTTTGCCGTCTAAAGTTATTCAGATACATATACATTTTAACCTTTAGTCAGTATTGTCTTTTCCTCTTTGGTGTTTACCCCGTGTCTTTACAGAGAATGGTATTTCCTCTTTAATTCATGTTAATCCCAAGATACCTGCCCTTTCTCAATTGTCCTAGTTGACCTTGCCTAACCCCACTGCAGTTCACACTGCTTTTTCTTAAACATGTGTTTAATACACAATATTGCAAAAGGCAGTTTCCTAATGCTTTGTACCATGGCATTAGTATTTTCTTCCCTAAGCGATCCTCTCAACACATCTTATGACACAGCCACAGCTCACGGGTCTCTGTTTGTCTTCTTATTTATAGGGATGTTATTTTCTTGGAATGAAATACAAATAGAGATAATTAATAGTCATGGAAAGTGTAATGTACAGTCTACCCAAAACTCTTGTATGGCTGGATCATGTGATTTACTAACTGAAATATTGTGGAGGTGGGTGGTTGTTTCCAGACATAAATAAGCATGAACAGAAGCAATGACCACTGCTTTTTCTGGGTTGTTTGCTAGTCAATTAAAGGATTAAGTGGGACCAATGTGTTACATGTAAGAAATAGGTAAGAAAGCTCTGCCCACTGTTCACTTGGTATAAAATCAGACACTGGGTATAAGATGCATCCTAATCAGTTTACATCACTGCTCCAAACCGTATGCTGTTCAGGAGTATTTTTCTCAATTCTGGATAACAATAATGCCATTTTAGGTGAATGCCATTTTAGGTGAATGGTATCTATTGCAAGCAATTTAGCAAACCACAAAGTTTTAACGGCGTGTTTTGTTATTCAGTGGCTTAGATGTGTACATGATAGATTTTCCTATTTAGCAAAAGTACCAAAAATCAAAGTAAACATAACATTTAGTTGAAAGGACTGAGTCTTAGCAACTAAAAACTACTAAGAATCAAATTTTCAGGGGTGGGGGTGTACATATCAAATGCATGTTATTTAAGTTGGGGATTGCCGACAGCTGATTGCAGTAATGCACTGTAGTCATTTAATCAGGCCACTTAGAAAGGATACAGGAACCCTGAGGTATGGAGATACTGTTTGTGTCCTCATTTCAGTAACTACTTGTATATTTACAACAGATAAAATGAATATAACCATTAATGGTAACAAAATATTTATTGCATGACAAACCATTTTACAGTGACCCCTGGTTTTCCATCAAGAGCTAGATGCCTTCTAAAATTTAAAATTGTACTAAATAATTTTAATTTTTTTTCATTATTCTTTGGAACAGATGGGCAGGACATCTGTCAACTCTTCCTACAGTCTCTTTGTTGACAGCTGAATGGAATAATTTTCAGTGTACATATTGCTTTCAGGAACAAAATTCCACTTTTTAATAGAAAAAAGTTTTCTACAAAGATATAGTAGTAAAGGAATTTTCAGTAATATTTCCCATTTCAAAACTGCTTTATAGCATTATCTTCTTTCTTCACTTCAGAGAAAGAATATCTGTCCTAAGGGAAGGTGCACGTAGTTAATACTTCAAATTCTAAGTAGGAGGCTTGAGATCATCAGTAGCATCCTTATACCTCACATCACTCTGCATCTCAGCATAAAAGCCATCTCCATTTAAGAAAATGTATGTGCAAAGTAAGGAAGAGCTTTAAACCCTTCAAACTCATTTCTTTTAAGAACTGACAAGTCAATTTGTAATTTCAGACAATTTGAATCTTTCAATATTTGGCTTACCTTTATTTCTTTTAAATAAAATGTATCTCAGAACATTTTGTACAATGGGTATATCTGAAGGAAACAGACAAAAGAACCTTTTAAAAGAACCCTGAAGAGAAAAAAAAATGAGCCCATTAGTGATTTTTTTAAATGTCATATCCTAAAATTAACTGATGTCCTAATGACTACAGCTGAAAAAGAATCAAATTTGGTTACAGATTCTAGAAAAATTAAAAATAGAAACTTGTTGGTTTTGTACATATTTTGTGTACTGTGACTTCATTCCCTACCAATTCAATCATTTAGTCACATCAAACTGAAAATTAAGTTCTATCAAATCCCAGTAGCCATACAGAATTGCACCCATCTGTGCTGTTTAATACTGACAACCCTCTTTACCCAAAAAGTATGACTGTCTGCTGTAGAGCTACGCCTCTAAATGAGACTAGTTTGTACAGTGTTATTTTTGTCAGCCTAGTAGAACACTGTAGGCAGCTCTTCATGAAAGAGTTTAGTAACGTGATCAGGAATTAAGATCGACTGCAGAGATGTGAAACGCTTCTGCAGTTAGGTTCTAATGTAACTGAGGCTACAAACAGAACTCTGTAACAAAAGGGGTTGGCAAGAAGGGTCAGGGAGTTTTCATTCCCTACAAAAGAGCCACTGCAACCCTTCCATGTTCATATTACCCTGATTTTCAAGTATGTCTGCAGGAGAACGAGGCATTGTCTGGAAAATGTGACTTTTGTTCACAACAGTATCTTAACCGAAGTTATAAGACAAGGCTAAGTTTAAAAATTGGTCCAAGATTTATAATTACAGGAAAGCAGCATGATACATAAAGTAGTTTTACATAGAGAACAGGACAGTGGTTTAAACAAACCTGTTTCTATTGGGCCCGATGCTGCAACTGTTTCCAAGTGAGTAAGCTTCACTGACTAGTTCTGACTTCCAAAGGGCTATTCATCTAGATAAAGATTAACCAAATACTATGGCTTTTCTATAAAAGAAAACATTAATGGTTAACAACTAGAAAATGTTTGTTGTCGCATAAAGCCCCATCTAGCTCTGGAATGGGAGACAAACTGTTGTGTGAAATACGGTGAAAGCACCGAAACATTTGGCATCTTTCTAGCTTTGGGAAGGGTACTATTTTCACGTGGGCAGAGCGAGCATGATATATCCTCTCCTCTTTTACACCAAAAAAGCAGGTCTGGCCTTTAGTTTGTTACATATTATACAGTTAGTTTTTATGCTAGTTGGTGACTTCCTGTGTACCCCTTCAGATGATCGAGCTCTTCTGTAAAGGGATTGTAACCTTGCTCTCTCAAACAGCGTAAGGCCCAGAACAGTTGATCTGCTGGAGGAAATTCATCCCATTTAACCCATTCCCAACCTGTAGGAGAAGAAAAAAAAGAAGCCAGAGTGTAAAATTAATCACATAACAATTCTGCCTCTGCAAGCCTGGGTGGATTGTTCTTGTACAGAAACTGCCAAAGACATATTCAAGTTCTCTGTTGCATACACTGTCATTTTAAATTTATTGTTTTCCTCTCCTTAAGCCTCGACCCTACTGGAAATGAGTGTTTTCTCAGATCTATGGGATAAACGTAGCTGTAGCTACTCCCTGACCTCACTCTGTTAGCGTGTGGCAATAAAGGGAAACAGAAACTTAATGAAGCTCAAACGTGTATTTCGATACAGCCGAGTAAGAGAACGGCCGTACCGGCAGTTCTCCGTGACGAGGAACCCGAGCAGCAGCCCACGGTGACACCCCCGCCACCGCGCACGCTCCTCACCCTCGTTCTTCTCGGGCTCGCGGTTGCGTGGCTCCGCCCCCGGCTCCGCCTCGCCTTTCATGAGGACTGTGACGTAATGGTAGCGCGCTCTGGTGCACACCGAGTTGACGGCTGAGGCGAAGCGTACGTTGTGCAGCCGCAACGCCGCCTCCTCCAGCGTCTCCCGCGCGGCGCACTCCGCCAGGCTCTCCCTGCGGGCGGGGGAAGGCACGGCCGCCTCAGGAGAGGGGAGGGCCGGCCCGCGGCGGGCAGCCAGCTCTCCCGCGCCGCCGGCGTGCGCGGCCCCGGGGGGCGGCTCGGGGTTCCTACCCGAACTCCAGGTGGCCTCCGGGGAGCTGGTAGGTGCCGGCCCCCACCGGGCCTTTCCTTTTGCCCAGGAGGACGCAGTTCGGGTGCGCGGGGCTGGTGATCACCACCCCCACGCCGATGCCCGGCCGCGGGTGCTGCACCGTGTCACCCATGACGGCCGTGGTCGGTCGGGGAGGCTCCGCCCCCCTCAGGCCCGGAGCGCGGCAACGGGCGGGGGCGGCTCCTCCAATCAGGCGCAACACATGCGCGCCCTGGCGGCGGTGACGTCACTTAGGGGCGAGGCCTGTGGCTGAGTGGCGGCAGTCGCTTGGACTCCCCGCGGAGCCGCTGTGGGGAGCCAGCGCGCCTGGCCGTCGCCGAGTAACTAGTTCATCCCAGCTCAGAGACGCAAGACCCGGTATTTGACCACTGTGCTCGCGTCGCTACCAGCAGTATGAGGGCAACAACTGTCGCTTGTGAGGAAAGCAGTGAGCTTCCCAGGCAGGCTGGGAAGAGGGAGAGAGAACCGCCTGCATGGCCAAATGGCTTTGTGTTCTGTAGTTCATTTTGGGTTTGGGGTTTTTTTTTTGGTGTCTGAATACCAAGGGACTAATGAGGTTACCGAGGCTTGGAAATAAATATGTGCAAATGAGGGCACCTAAACCCAAACAAACTAGTTACAAGCTTTCTTTTGCTTTCTTGGACGTCAGGGTGCCAGCTGGTCTCTGACTACAGATTTGTTCAGAACTCAGAAAGTGGCCCCTCTTAATTAGCCCACAGTTCCTGCTGGGTGAAGAGTGTGACTCTGAAGCATCGTTAAGAAATCATTAAAAAAGAAATTGCAGCGTTAGCTAAGCAGAGATCCAGAGGCAGAATAACAGTTCCTGACTGATGAGAAATAAAAATTTCTGCTAACAAGTGTTTACTTTTATTTTCACATTTTTTTATTATAGAAAGATAATTATGTAGAATATAAGATAAAAACTTTAATGTTCCTTATAAACAACTAATACTTGTCAGATTTTCCCCTACTAATTATCAGCCTATTCATCACAACAGGGATATGAAGTAGTATTCCTTTGCAGGACTTTCGAATACCTATTTGATAAGGTTTTAACATACTTGTATACAGATGTTTTCATTTACTTATGAAGGTCATAGGGCCAAATTGGCTTAAAAAATTAATTGCTAGGTTTTCTGGGATTTGTTTTCTGGCATTTAATTGTCT
This sequence comes from Grus americana, assembly GCF_028858705.1. NCBI lineage: Eukaryota > Metazoa > Chordata > Aves > Gruiformes > Gruidae > Grus > Grus americana. The sequence goes on along the minus strand of NC_072852.1, from coordinate 188,197,310 downwards.
GCACTGGCTTGGTACGGCATCAGATGAGTCCCAGTGTTGGCATGAAGGAAACGTCCAGAGTCCATAGGTGGGTGCGCTAGAAGCAAAGCTGCCCTCTGACAGTAGTTGGCTGTTTTGTTTAGTTGTGATGTCAGCCCACACCCTCAATTACTGGCATTAGTAAATAAAAATAAAATAATCTTGGGCAAATTGTCAAGCTAACTGACTTTTTGTAAACCAAGCTCGTTCATTTATATCTGTCCTCCAGTACAGCTGAAGTATCTCCAGATTAAACATCAGTCAGTTACGGCATTTCTGTATTTACATATTAGGATGACAACCATGTTATAAAAATCTTATCAAAGACTTTTCCTTGCACACTAAGCTGATTCTTTTCCAATACCTCAAAACACCACAAGGCTGTTTACCCGAATGATGAAAACATTCTGCTTTCTGTGTGTATGCCATTTTCCTGTACCTTCTACCAAACAGCATTTACCAAGAAACCTGAAGGTGGCCATCTGTGATTCTACTCATACCTTTTTAAATATAAAAAATATTCATATACTCATTATGCTTGTGAGAATTGTAGGAAGATACAATTTCTTACAAATATTTTATTATATAAAGATAATTATGTAGAATATAAAAACTTTCATATTTCTTACAAACAACTAATAATTGTTAGTAGGCTAAGATTTTCCCTTTCTCTTTTCCAGCCTATTGATGACAACAAGGTCACAAAGTGTTATTCCTTTACAGGACTTTAAAATAGTTTTTTTGGTGATGTTTTGAAATCTGCTTTAATACAGGTGCTTGTATTTAATTGTTTCTATTTCTTCATCTTATGTTTGGGGTCATTAACATAAAGAATACTGTGTGAAAATAAACTACATTTTGTTGACTGAATCTGTTCTAATCAGTTTCTCTTCAGGATTTATTTCGGTTGCAGGCATGTGCTCAGAGGTTTTGCAGATCATGAAAGAAATATAGGCCGGTATTTCTGAGCGTGATGGTGAGCAGACATCCACTGAAGAAAAGAGATGAGAACAAGCAAAGAATGAGAAAGTAAAAATGCATCTTCTACTATGGTAGTATGTTCAAAAGCTTGCAAGGTTATGATTTACATGCTCTTGTAAACTTTATTAATATTTCATCTGAGAAAGTACTTCTGTGAGATAAACAGCTAATACTGTGTATTTAAACAAGTATGCATCCAGGCTGCTATTGAAAGAGAGGCACCTACTTTTCAGGCCCAAGCACTTGTTCCTCATGCTCGCACTGTTATTGAAGTGGCTGTGCAGTGAACTGGATGAGTGAACTTATCTGGCTCAAAAAGCCCCCACTTATTAAATGCATTTGTTTTCTAGCATGCTGTGGGCAGCACAGGGAGGGGATGGAGCAGAGTTAGATCAGATTAAACATAGCATGAAGCCAAGCCTAACTCAGCAAACTGAGAAAAAGATTATTTTTTCAGCAGGATGGGTTCCCCGATGTGGTTTACAGCTCAGGTACATGAGCGATTGAATTGGTACAAGAGAGATGGCGAGTATGAGCAGCTGGGAAGAAGAATGATAGGACTAACCATGTTAGTGACAGGCCAGGTTTATGTCAGATTAAAATGACTATGCAGCCATTCTTTAAGAACACCACACATAGAGAAACCAGGTCAGAAAAGCACAGTGTACAAAAGCTGCTTGAAAAACAGCTACACAACCAGAAAGCACCCGTCTTTCTGAGAATCTCATGCATGCAGTTCCCTTGCTGTGGAATTTACCGCATAGTCGCCTTCTCTTGGCAGAAGTATGAACTGGAAGATTTAAGGATTATGTTTAAATATTTTACATTGCAAAGCTGACATTCAGAAACTGGGTGGAATATGACAGCAGTGCATGGCATCAAAGTCCTGCCAGCAGGCTGGCTGAAATGTGAGCTTGAAAGATGTATGGATTTTCCCTCACTTGCAATCAAGCAGCTGGTTATTATCCTGAGCCCTAATACTGAAAATTTACAATTTAGCATTGTTGACTGTTTCCTCACTTGTATTTCAGCAGAAATATTTCCATGACACCTCATGCTTCTGTTAAATCACCAAGTCTCTTACCATAAATCATCCCTTGCTGTAATGTTACAGCTTAATAGAAATCAGTACCAGAAATTAAGCAATGTATGATATGTTGGTTTTGTGTTGAAATGTAAATAAGCTCTGATCACATGTAAATACTAAAATCCTGCAAGGCTTTTTTTTTTTTTTAACGTAAATCAGTAATATTCTGCTGCAATTTTAGTTGGATGGAAAGTGCATTTCTACCATGATATACTAATATGCAGAGAGCTGAGCCTCACCTAAAAAAAGCAGTGCCAGAACTTCTTTGATTTGGGAGCTGAAGTGAGTCTCCTGGGGACTGACTTGTCACCGCTAGTGCAGTGTTGAGGTAAGAGTCGCAGAGCACTAGAGCTCTGTTCTGGCAGCAGATAAGATTTCTTCTGACAAACTCATGTACTCAGTACTTGCAAAAATACAGAAATCCATTAAAAGATCTGCACCTTTTGATTTAAAGAATGGGTTTTCTTTTTAATTTAATGGAAATGAGTAGCTCCTAACTCTGACACCAGCAGCTGCACTGAGTTGAAGACCATTCATCTCCTTAAAGCCAAAGCTTGTAAGATCACAGAGGGAGGCCTGGATCTGTTAAGTCCTTTGGGATTTCCTGGGATGTACAGTGCTACAGAAATATGAACATGTGTGGATGATTTTTATTTCCTGTGAAGATACCAGGCATAGTTAAACTTGCTTACAAGTTTTTAATTCCTTGGGCTTATTTTTTGTAAGTATACTAAACTGTAAATATTGATACATTTCTGGCATCTCTTCTTAGCGCACCAATTTTTTGGGGAAATTTCAGCAAAGCCAGTTCAGTTATTTCTAAGAGATACATTGGGGAAGTATAATTTGGGTTTGGAAAAAATAAAGCCTTTCAGAAGGAAAAAGACACTCAGTGCTGAGAGGATGAAAAGCTATTCAAGTTAGTGTCAGTAAATCCTCGTGCCATTTGTTCACAGAGCTTTTTAAAGGCTCGCTGTTGTTACCTGAGTGTTTCACCTCACGTGGCATATTCCAGTCCCTTCAGCTTAAATTTATGCACTTAATTTTCCTTGAGATGCTGTCAGTTAGAACTGGGAGGTAGTTTTGCCTCACAGCTGAGAAATCAGGGCTATCTGCCCTTGTCGCGTTCAGTATCAGCGAGTTAAGTCACCAGAAGCGAGTGTTCTGTCAAAAACTGCTCACATAGTGAATAAAGCTGAGGCATGATCTAATGAGCTGTCCTCCACTGCCTCTGAGATGTGGCAATGGCAAAAGAGTATTTGGTCTCCATGTTTCTGGGTGAAAATCCCGGCCTTTTTGCCACAGTAGGATGCTGCACGCTCTTCTCTAGGATGGGAGCTCTTGTTCCCTTTCTCTGCTGGGCTGTTTTATTGATACTCAACTTCAGTTGTGTGCCAGAGTCTTTTCAATGAGGATGGCCAGCCTGCTTTATGCAGCCATGGTTCTGCGTTGACCAGGTAATTGTAGCTAGAGCACCACTCCAGTTATGCCACTTTTAACATTAGGAAAGGTGGTTAATTAGGAGAGGTGGATAATCTGCAGCTTTCTCCTTCTATGGGGATAATATAATTCCATGACTGATATTTTTCCTTTTTTTCTCCTCAAGCTTGCTATCTTAAAAATGTGTGAAATAAAGATACACAACATACTAATAAGGGCACAAAGCTTTACACTTGAAAGCGCCAATGCAAATTTTACCTACCCATTTAATTTGTTGGTGTTTTTTTATATGGCAGTCCAAATGCAAAGAGTAGTTGCTTTAGACAAAACAAGGAGAGAAACCGAATACAATCTTTGGGGTTGCCTTTTCCATTTAGATTCAATCACTAAATTGTCCTGATTCAAGAGGCAGGAATAAATGTTGCTGTGCTTTTAAACAGGTCTTGCATGGAGTTGGTAGCTGTATCTTCTACCAGGATATTGTGCAATAAGTGCTCTGGAGATTTTAGATAAAACAGAATTCTCCAGTAGAGTCTGGTTCTACAACAGTAAAACAGACTTTGCTCTTTGCTCTCACGTAACTTAAGAGAACTTGGATTCTTGCAAGACATGTCTGAATATTTTATATATTCCTATCATGACTTGCATAAAACATCACAGAATAGCTGACAGGAGTTATTTTCTATTCAATAGCTTGTCATGCAATTTGTTAAGTCGAGATGCACTACCATGCAAGTGCATCTACCAAGACAAATGTCTTGTCTTTTAATCCCTAAATCCACTCGCTTTTTCCCCTTATACATAAGTGGCAAACAGCAATTCTCATGATCTTTAGATCTGCTTTAGTTTGCTTTCTTGTAATTTGAGATTGTTTAATTTCCTTAATATTAGTTCTCTGCAATTGCAAATATGCTCTAATACTGATAATTAATATTAATTGCTTGTCAAATTATTTTTTCCCCTTAGTTTATAACAGATTTGGTATTTTGTATGTCTCCATCTAGAATTTTCTAAAGTCCACAAAATGCATTTTAATAGTAATAAAGAAAAAGGAAAGAAGATCAGTGAGAAAACAGCTTTTGTTCCAACTCTTTACAAAACCCCCAACACTAAGTAGTAATACCTTTATTTTTTAGTACTTGTGCAGGTCCTCTGTGATAATGCCTTGCACTGATTCTTACCTGCAAATAGACAGTTTATTTTAGCATGAACAGTAAGCAGTTGAATGTTGACCCTGAGCTATGTACCCCTGATCTCATTTCCAAAGCTTAGACAGGATTCAGGTCTAAAGATGTAGTCAGTGCATTATGATGATAAAGACCAGCTTCATGGTTCAGTGCTGTGATGTTTATCAAAATTTCAGTGCAGGAGAAGAAATGAACTTGATCTGCCTGCCTGAACTTCCTGTGAATTGGAAGAAAAGAAAGACGCATTGACGTGGTGGGGTCACTGGTTAGGTCCCATGTGGCCTCCCTTCCTTTCCAGTCTCTAAACTTGGTCTCTTCCTTTACCATGGCTGTCAAGTAGTATGCTGCTAGAGAAATTCTTAGGAAATCTGTGGATAAAAAGTAGGCAAGGGTTGACAGCATCCCCAGTGTGCTGCTGGCCTGTCTGTCAGGGTAATTAGGGATTTGATGGAGTGCCCAACGATGAAGCTATGGAGAAGACTGAGTAAAAAGAAGAAATTAAGACTGCTCACCTCCAGCTGAAATACTGGAGTTTCCACAAACAATCCTTTTACTTAAGAAAGAGTATCCATATAGCAGAAAGGAAGTTTTGAAGAAGTTAGCCTACTTTACCTTTGCCTATGCCCTGACCTTACCTTTATGATAGATTTATGATCTGCATCATTCTCCACAATCCTGGCTTCACATTAAATTCCAAAGAATGTTTTTTCATTACCTTTTAATATCAGAATTTATGAGATATATAAGATTTTCTACATTATGTAGTTCCTTATCACAGAACAGAAAATCCTCGCTTTTAATATCGTACTTTGGAAAGGGCCTAGCTGAGCAAAAAAAAAAGGTTGATTCCTATATCCTTCACTGACTATCATGAGCTCCTGTACTTTTTTAATACCAGAATATTCTTTTTTATATCAGTGATGGAATTATCATTCACACCTGGTTCCATTAAGAGTATTCTTTGTCATCAAGCTATGCTGTCAGCCCAGAAGTGGTCACAGTCTTCACAACGATTCATAGAGAATCATGGTGTGCATATGCAAGAGCAATAGGACAAATTAGAGCTGTGCTGTGATGAGACAGTTTTACTGTCTTCATTGTTTATTAATTATTCCTTTGCTCTGCTGTATACAGACAAGACTGAGTCATCAAAATGAGTGTAGGTGGTGAGACAATTCTCTTTTTATTTGTAGCTCTGCCATTAACATTTTAAGTGACCTTGGGCAATTCATAGGCTGGCAAAGATAGATTGTGCTCCAGCCCCTGTGAAACTTCTGGGCGTATTCAATCCCAGAGCAGCCTGAGACAGAAGAATATAAAAGTGGCCGTTAGCTCAGGACAAAAATCCATCTAGGACAGTACCTGGTGGTCTAGAGTGTATGTCTGGAATATAATAGGCAAGAAATCATGACAGGGCTTTGGCTACTCTTCTACAGCCATCTGTGGCTCAGTGACTTCTCAAGGCAGAGGTGGTTTCTATGTATTTACTAACCCTTTTCTATGTATTTACTAACCCTCTTCTTGTTTATCTTCTTCAAACCTACCAAGACTCCTCTTGAGCCCAGGTAAACTTCCATCATTTGCAGCATCCATGGCAAGGTGTTCCACAGCGTAGCTATGTGAAGAAGCACTTTTGCAAAAAAAATCCTGTTGCTTACATTGAACCTTTCACCTACCTGCCTTCCCTGGTGTTTCCCAATTCTTGTATTGGGAGAGACGGTGAGCTGGTGCTTAATGTTCATACTGTCCCCAGTAGAAAACTGCACCCATCCAGACCTGAGACTGCATATATTAAATGCCTGTTGCAAGGACAGGTGAAGATGTCAGAATCCTTGCAGGAGAGACACTGGAGCACCTTCACGGAAGGACCCTGGATTGCCTTTTCTGTATGACAGTCATTGGAAGGACAGATGGAATAACCTGCTCATATTGCAAATGGGTACAGTGAATAGTTTCATGGTATTGGATGCTCCTGAGGGTCCCCTTAGCAACCTGCAGTGTGTCCAGAGTCAACCATGACAGTTCTCCTGCAGACAAGCAATGCAGAGGGAATTCACTGGCTGCAAGACGTGCTATGTAAAGCAAGGTACATACCACTGAAAGATTATTCTCACTTTGATTCAAGTGCAGTTTTTTGCTCTGACCTTGGCTGGTCTGGCAGCTAAACCAGTTTGTTCACCTACCATACCGAAAGAGTGGGCTCCTCCCTCCTGCCTTCAACTAAAAGTGTTCTGGAAAGCTCAGTGAGGTTTTCTCCACAGGTACTGGGACACTTTTAAATGCCTTCTTTTGTGCTTGGAAATTTTTTACGCTCTAAACTCATGGCCTTGGCAGAAGTTTTGGCTTTCTCACTCATATGTCCTTCTTTGCAAGACCGTCTGTCCTGATGTTTTTCAACTTAAATAGCAACCACTGGAGCTTACAAGGTCTGGGAAACAAATCAGATTGTACCATTGTCATTAGGTAGATGTGGTAAATCCATAATAAAACAAATTAATATCTATTTCATAATGCCTGAGCCTTCTGGGATGCTTTATTTGAGCTCAAACAGTTGGCTGTTAAAACATCTTTGCTCCTTCTACCTCATTTGCAATGTACCTTTTTCCTCCTTTATAGTTTTAAATACAGCTTCAGAGAGGGCCTCGGTCCTGTGTTAAAAAGCTTATTCTGACTTTAGCAAGAAATCTCACCATTTTAAACTTTGAATAGGAAGGAACCTATATCCAGATTTCTCTGGAGATTTAGCAAAACACCTGGATATCTATTGGAATCATACAGTGCATTTCCCTTTCCTTGCACAATCTCCACGAGTGTAGGTCAGGTATTGAACTAGGCTGAGCCTATGCAAACCTGAGTTAGTTTAACTGGACTCACTAGGAATTTGCCTGGTTGTAGTCAAGATTGTTATCTTTCCCTGTTTCTCTAAGAAAGCAAAGAAAAGGGGAATGCATAATTTCCAAGAACTGATGTTTTTAAGGTTTGAGTTGCATTAACTCCTGACCACCTTGTACTGACAGTCTGTGCCGGACGGTGGCACTGGTGATCAGACAGAAAGCAGATGGAAATTCATGCATTTTTACAATGAATCCCAGTTAGACTAATTCTCACAGCTGAGAAAGAAATCAGACAATGCAACATCCAAATAATTAAAGCCCTCCATACTGCTGGGTATCAGGCTATAAACAATGGCAGCAGCTGCCACAATCTTTCTAGAAGTCCTTCAATATTGTGAGACCATATAACATTTCTTCTTTTGATTTATAAAGTAAAAACCTTCTTCATCTTAAAACTAGAAGAAGTCACTCACAGTGAAAAGAAGATACAATAGTAGTTGTACTCTGAATGTCTTACAGTTCTTTGCTAAGAATGAATTATAAGCCCAGAGAGATTTGTCCAACTTTCTTGCAGTAGCAAACAACTGAGTCAGGATGTAAGTCTGGTTTCCTGACAGGCAGCCAGTACTTGTCTCTGAACAGCAGCTTTGGGCTTCTAAGCTTAAAGTTTTAAGTTTTGCCAAACTTCATCACATCGTCTTTGTAAACTTTGTTGCATACCCTTCTTCCCCTTTCCAGAGGGAGGTCATTTCAGAGAGTCTCCGGGAGTTATGAGATTTCTTGAAGTTTGTGTGTGGAAATGACATATACAAGTACTGTCCTGTGATGGAGCCACTGTCCTGTGATGGAGCCACAGGCAGGTCTGGTGACTAGTGAACAGCCACTGTGTGTACAGAAGAGAGGTATTTTGGTGGAAAAAGAGCACAAAGTTTTACTGCTCCACCCCCCCCCCCCCGCCTCCTTGGCAGAAGGAAGTCTTTTATCAGCTGTGGTGGAAAATTTTGGATGGTCTATCAAAATTTTGCAGCTGCTTATAGGTTCAGTGACATGTACTCCTACCTTGTATGTCTGAACATAAGAGGTGCAGAGCTGAGCACTCTGCTGAGCTTGCTGCAGTGCTGACAGGTGACAATAACACTAGGACAGCAGAGGACCAGAAGCAAAATAACTGAACCATAGTTACTCCATCTTTTGCAATACTTGCCCAAGGAGTGGTGTGTGATAGTGCACTTTCAGTTTCAGAACAAAAAAATGCAACTTGTGTGGTTATTGGATAATTCCAGTTACAAAGCTCAGGAGAATCACAGCTCTGGCATGGCTTTCCTTCAAAGCAGATCTAAATTTGACACTATGCATGGAAATAACTGCATTTTTCCTTATTATTGGTAGAGGACATTTCTCATTCCAGTTCCTCAGGACACTACGCTTTTCCTAATTACTGTTTTCTTTCAGAGGAAAAAGCTTCATCTCCTTGAGACTCACAAGGTCTGCTCATGGGTTTCTACAGAGATGTCTGTCCCCCACGTCGGTTCCTTAGTGATGTGACTCAAGGCAACCACAGTAAACGTACACATACTGAACTGCAAAGGCAGAGGCGCAGCTTCGCGCGGCGTGAGGCAGAAATGGTTTTGTGTGGTGATGGAGGAGCCTGGTATGGGGGCAGTGAGGATGGGCTGCGAAATAAGTACCTAGACATACTGGGTCTTCAGTTCAGTACCCACTGACAGCACAATATTGTGTTTTGAGTTATTGCTCGAAGACACTCTGAAATAGAGAAAAAAAATATAAGAATCCTCAATGTAAAATTAATGACAAATTTTCCATTTTGAAGCAGAACCAGGGCAGGGATGGTAGAAGGGAGCTAGGGCCCTCTCCGCCCGCCTGACATGCACGGCGCCAGCCGGGGCCGACGTGAGCAGGACGGATGAGGGGGGATTACAGCCCTTTTTATGATCTCTGTTGGAAAATAACCTTTTTAAAAAACAAAATCTTTGAAAAACGAGAGCCTGGGAAGGCAGTTAGCTGCCCGCCCGGCTGAGTCCGCCCCGGCAGGGGGCAGCACAGTCCACCCGGGCACGGGCGGGGCCTTCGAAACCATAGAGTCGCCCCTCCCCCCACGCCGCAGGCGGTTGTCATTGAGGGAGAGGAGTCGCGCGAGCGTTTCCTGCTCCACCCCGTTCCCTCTGCCCCCCCGCCCCGTCTCGGTGGTAGCGCATGCGCGCTGAGAGGGGCACCTGAGGGCGCAGGGGGCTCAGCCATGGCGGCCTCCATGATCTGCAGCCGGGTGTCGGCCGGGCTGAGGGGCAACGGTCTCCGCGCCACGCTGGGCACCGCCACGGCGAAGGTAGCGGCCGCTCGGGAGCGGGGGCGGGACGGAGCGGGCAGGGCCGGGCTAGGCCCGGACCGACTGGGGTCGGGGTCGCTCCCTGCAAAGCGGCGGCGGGAGGAGCGGCCGTCTCGTCCCGCTCCCGCCGCCGTCCTGCCCGGCTCTTCTCTGCCCTGCCCTGTCGCAGCGGTGGGGCTCGCAGCCGTGTGTCTTCCTCTGCTGTACGTCCCCCCGCAGCTGCCGTTCTTGCTGGCGGCAAGTCTTCCCGGCGTGGTTCCCTTTTCCTTCCTTTCCAAGGCTCCCTTCCCTAACTTGCTTGGAAATCCCAGTGTTTCCATCTTCGCCGTCACCTTACTCATACGAGGGGTCGCGCTGTGCCAGTAAACTCTTCTTCCAGCTCGCAGCTCCTAAGTCTCTGCTCTTGTTACCTGTGAATGCCTTTTCGGGCTAGGATCTTGTTTTTGTCCGCGGAACCCCTGGAAAGCAATGCAAACGGAAGAGCTAGGGAGTAGCTGTCTGGAGTGTGTAACTCTCTGTGCGACATACTTCTCCTTCTACATATGGAGGAAGGTCGCTTTGAGTTCCCCTCTCGTGTTACTGTGAACCTCCTAGGGCCTGGCCGGTCAGTCAGCGCCAGAAACAGCAGCGATAGCGGTCAGCACCTCTTGCTTGGGTTTTGTGCCAAGGAAAGGGCCTGCAGTTTGCCGAAGGAATCCTTTGGAGGTTAAATAGGCTCTGTGGATTCACTGGCTTGAAATGCCCTACTGACGCTCTTGTTTGTGTGCTTACTTTAGTTAAAATGAAAAGAATCTTAAAACCCCAGTCTACTAGAAACTTCCTAACACAGACTGATTTTTGTGGTGCTTGTCCCAATGGTACATACTAAAAAAAATACATCAAAATTTTGCCAGTATCCAAGTTTGTTTTGTAGTCTTTTTGGCTTGAATCTTTCAGTGCTAATCTATGTACATGGATTAGCTGAATTCAGTAGGTTTGCCTTTTTGTACATGTATAAAGTTGAGGTCTTGTTCCTATATAACGAAATATGAAAAAATGCTGCAAACATTTTTGACTTTTGTGGTTGATAATTTTCTTATTATGAAATACGGTTACTTTACAAGGTACGCTTTGTAAACCTATGTCGTCTTAAAAGTCTGTAAGGTAGCTGTTCTTTTTTAAAAAGCACTGCTCATGCAGTACCAGTTCTGATGTTTTATAATCAAAATAGTTTTCTCCCTTTTTTGCTTTATACAAAATATCTATCAGAAATTCTTGGGGTTCTGTACAGTACTTTTGCAGATGAAATTAAGACTCATTCCATACTGGAATTTCCAGGACTTAGCATTAAGCATGTTTTATTTTACTTAGCATTTGAAATTTTGAAGTTACTTCGTGCTTTTGGCAACCCTCTGATTCAGAGTAGATGTTTGACATGGGTCATAGCTAGTTTGTTTTCTGTTTCATGATAGTCATATGAAGGCTAAATAGTTGTTCTGTAGCAAATTAAATTTGCTGTGTACAACCATTGAAGGTGATGTAAATTAGTGGCTGCTGACCTTCCTTTGCAAGGCTTAGTTCTTAGTTTGGCAGAAGGAGGCAATTTACCAAAACTTTTGAATGAACCTATTTTGCATGCTTTTCTTATGCTTCCAAACTTCCTCAAGGTTCTTTTCCCTACAGCTATATTTCTTAAAGTACTTAATGCTAATTAAATATTCAAGAGTGTTTTAACCCTGCCAGTCCTTGTCACTGCTAGCAACTTCCCCAGCTCTTTCCCAGTGCCCCAGTAAAACCTCCCCAAACCAGACCTGACATGATTGACTAATATGGAGGGGTAATGTACAAGTATAGGATTGAGTGTTCAGCTGTTTGCATTGGTACACTCAACTGTATTTGTTTAATATGTAGACTTTTTTTATCCTAAACAAAGAGGGCAATTTTTTTCAAAACACAGTCATGTTCTCTTTTGTTTGTTTTCTCTTTCTTTTTTTTTTTTTCCTCTTTTCCTTCAGGTACTTGGTGGAAGTCCCGGAATACTCAACAATCATGGGTTTCAGGTGCAACAACAGCAACAGAGGCGGCTGTCCCTACATGAATACCTGAGCATGGGACTGTTGCAGGAGGCTGGCATTTCTGTTCCACACGGACTAGTTGCCAAGACACCAGATGAAGCTTACAAAATAGCAAAAGAAATAGGTATAATATTAAAGAGAACATATACAATATAGGCATGGGATTGATACAAGGTGTAACTACTTTTTCTGTCTTTCCTGGTAAGACATTTCTTGGAGTTCTGAATATACAATCTCTTTAAGAGAGCCTTTCCTGTGAAGCAACGTTCTTGCAGATTTGAGTATTTGCTTTGGAGCGGATATTTTCCTAATATGAAGTTTTCTAATGTTTAAGATTGTTCAGTGCAGAAGCACACAGTGATATCAATTAAGTGACGTAGTTGTAAAGACACTTGGTTGTGTATTGAGACTGGATTATGAAGCTAAACCGTGTCCCTGAAATTCTAAGGGGGAAGGACTTGACCCTACTTCTAGTGAAGGCTATGAATGTCTATTTCAGGCATCATCTTTCCCATATCCCAAATGCTGCAGATACTTTTCCTGTAACCCATGAGTCTTGTTTAAAAGGAACGGAGCAGGTATAAACTGTATTTGCCTAGACTAATACAACTACCTCAACTTCTTTGAGATGAGTAATAGGCTCTACTGTGTGCAAATCTTGGATTTCTTTTCACTCACAAGAGAGGTTAGAGGAAATCTTGCGTGAAGAATTTCAGTGGTGGTGGCAGGTAAGGCTTCTGTAGTCCGAGATCTCCTATAGAGCAGAAGATGAAAAGAAGGATACGTACCTTTAGGCTGTAGAAGAAGGGTAAAATCCTCTTCCTTTGTGAACATTCTGTTTTGGCAGAATGCAGCTACTTCATGCAGGAGGGGAGGACTTTCATGGCTTGTAGTTATACACTAAATTCCTGGCTTGCTGATGGAAAAAGCATCCAATCTCCTTTGCCTGGGGCTTAAATACTTATATATTCCACTCTCATATGCAAATTCCTATATCTCTCTTCACCTCCAAATGGATACATTTGTAGTGATTCCTGAGGTTATAGTTTTTGTCAGATTCATTTCAGTTTCATGTGTAGATTGAGTGTAAGAAATGAGATCTGAAAAAGAACATAATTTTTTTTCTAGAGCAGGTTATGCTGCTTCATAATGTAGAAAGGAATTGAAAAGCTGCTTTTCCTTTAAATCTGGTGTCCTAGAAATTCAGATATTTTCTGCCTGCCTTCTTTGTCTTTTGGTACAAAATTATAGCTTCATTAGTATGAAAGAAAGGTGTTAAATACTTCTGAGAATGGTTTAAAATTCAGCCCCTCGCCTTCAAGTTAGGTGTGAGCTTGTAGCATGATCTAAACTTCATAAATTGGGGATACCCTTCTGCTTACATTAGTATCTGCACAGACCTGCTAGTGGCAAACGAGACAACCGTTGCGTGTGGTTCTTTGATAGACAGTAGAGGAACTTGCAGGTCAGGATTTCTTTGTTTTGTTCCTTGTTCAGAGAGGAGACCTGTAGCAAAGTAGGCATGTCTACTGGTTTATAGCTCTGTCCCATCCATGTGGCTTCATAGGTATGCCTTTCGTCTGGAGTATGCGACCCTGTGCAATTTCTTGGGGGTCAGAAAAAGGAAGTTGTGAAGTGTACGTGTTAGCATCCTTTAGTAAGCAAGAATTAAGTAATTCAGGACTTCTGATTGTCAGCCATATACTTTAAGTTGGTGTGTATTTGATACTATGGCTTTGCTTGATACTAGAGATGAGAAAGGGTAGACTTCCCAAAAGGAGAATGCACTGAAGGAGCTTGAGTTTTCGAGGCATTGCTCAAACATTGTCCAGAACTCATCCTGAGTGACAGATTATCCTTTGCTCCAGTGTTTTGGATTGCTTTGTTATTGTACCCATTTCCCCACTAGTTTTCATTTAGTATGTACTTTAAAAAGCCCAAACAGCCCAAAATCAAATGGAATCTCTAGCAGAATGAAAAAAACCTCACTTTTTCTTTGTCCACCTGCTCATTGTTTATTTTTGTTGTGTAAGAGTTGTTGCTGGTAGATAGGAGGTAATCTTTTGCTTTTTTATGTGTTAAACTTTTTTTTCAAATGTTTGTCTAAACTGTTACAAAGATAGCCGGTAACACCGGTTGCTCGGTTGCTCTGTCTCCCTAGTGCTGATCCACATGTTCCCGATAACCTTTAGTCAGAAACCTGCTCTCTGTAAACTTGAGTTTGGCATTGGATTTCTTTCCTTTTGCAGATATCTCACTCCATTTAGAAATGGGTAACTTTTTATCCCAGTGTGTAATAAATAGAACCTTCTCATTAACAGAGATTATCATACTTTAGCTGTGACTGTAGCTAAATCAGTGTAACGCTGTTGTGTGAACAAAGCTAAAGCTTAACCATACGGATGATTATTATTACTGCAAAGTAACTAGTGTGTGGTAGAGTCAAGCTGAGGCATACGAAAGTTGCAGTTTGTCTTAGAGCCTAGGTAGAAGAGTGCCCTAAGTATTCTTTAAATAACAAAAATAATGAAATTTATTAGAATTTAATTTTAAGTTATGCTTATCTTGAGGTCTGAAGTTAGATGAAATAGTGTGGAAGCCAGAAAGGTTGCTTCCTCTCCAGCCCTCCTCCCCCTTCTGCTAAAGACCAAAGTGTCCTAAAGAGGACAACTGGTTTACCTATATGGGAAGTAATTTTGAAACATATGTGAAGTAGAATACAGTATTTGAGCTCGCATTGCTTTCTTCCCTTTAACATTTTTCAAATATTTTCAAAGGAAACTGAAATGAAACTATATGCTGTGGGCAACTTTTGAGCAATGATGACAGATCACTTATGGTTTGAGACTTTTTCTGTGCTATTTTTTAAAAATGCGATTGCTGCTGCAGCTATTAGATTTTTTAAAAGTACTGTTTTCAACTAAGATTTCTGTTCTAGCTGGATTCTGCAAATTATTATTGTTTTACTTCTATTTTTGAGATCTCTTCTGTTGTGCATGGGAAGGTTGGCCATTGTAATTACTGCAACGTTGGTTTGCATATAGCTTTTTCTTTCCATGTTTGTCTCATTGTTGAGAGTCATCATTGGAATTTGTTACTTATCACAAGCAGCTTTTCCTTATAAGGAGACCTCCATCTCAGGTAAATTGTTATCACATATGGTTTGTGAAACTATTATTCTTTTAAAATAATTACTACTGAGTAATTCAGTCCCTGGGAGTAGGTTTGGACCTCCCGTAAATGTCACTGCTCACTTACTTTCCCTCCAGCAGTTCAGTGTCTCCATTCAAGACAGATCTTATTTGTGCCACTGAAAGAATGCATTCTACTCAGAGCTGAGAAGACATGTATCTGATCAAGTCTTTAAAGACTTTATTGATTTAAAAAAACCAACAATGTAGTATTTTTAGTTATTTGTGGGCTTTGCAATATGCGGCTCTTCATATGTTACATAAGCATCTCACTTAAATTTTGAAAAAGTGAGCTGAGTAAATTCTGTTCCAGAGTGTTGATAAGCGGCTGCAGTATGTCTCGATGACTGCCTCTGAGTTTATGGTTTACTCAGCCTGTGCATGCATTCCAGCTAGCACTGTGACCCGTGCTGATGTAGAAGCTGATACGCATTTGTTATCAAGAGCATGACTAATGAACCTAAAGACTATTTCTTAAAGAACAGATGCTTCATAAATGTGATAGCAGTTAGCTCAGCAGAACATGCTCTTTGAAATGCATAGTATTGCTGTTTGCTAAGACAGCACCTCTGGAAGTCTATGTATTGCTGTGACTGAAGTTTTGATGTTTCCTGACACCTTCCTCTGTTAACAATTGTTTGGAAGGGAGTGACATATTGTACGCCTGTAGAAAAGACTGCTTTTCTTTTATGTAAAGTGTATATTTCTATTCATGATGATTTGAGAGGTAAGACTTCTGAAGTGATTAATATCTTGAAGCAGCTTCTGTGTTATGCTAGTTTTGTAAGATTTTGTAAGATAGTGAATCCCATGCCTTTATTCTCATGACAGACTGTCACATTTTAGTAAAATAGAAAGCTATACAGAATAGGTGGTGTTGAGTGCATAACATTTCACCTTTTATGCCAGAATTCTTGAAAGGAGACTGAAAGCAATGGGCTTTTCTCTGCTGCTATTTCTGCTATTGCAGTTTAAGAAATCTAGGCCATCTCCTTATCAGTGTGGTTTGTAAGGAATGCTCTTTTTTGGTACGCTTTCTACAGAATGACTCAAGTGATTGACTCGGCTGTATTGCTGCAGACAGTTATGTGATTAATAGAGGTTTCTTTTCAGACCTTTTAAGTTCTTTTCAATGTTATTATTTTATTTTTCTGTCTATTGCTTAAACATGCAAGTTGTATCTGTTTTAAAAAAAAAATGTAATGTGTAAACCTGGGAAGATTTATAATTAGATTTGTTGATCTCAGGCTTGATTGAGCTGGAAACTAAAGTATAGTACAATGTGTGCAATGATTTTCTTAGGTAAAGTACTAGCTTTTTCTTTATTAGCTCTTCAAAAGAGTAGGTATTCCAGGCACAGCGGCACAAAAGCTAGGGTGGTTTTCTCCTTAGTGTATGCCACACCTTCCTTGGTAGTCTGTGGTTAAGTGTGTTTTTTATTGTTCTGTGTCACACTGAAAGCTCACATCTAGTTTTTGTTCCCTAATACTTTTTGTTTATTTCGCCCTTATCACTTTCCTTGTTTGTGAATTACCTGCTTGATTATGTTAACTGATGTCTTTTAGGTTGTCTGTAGAGTCTGAAGCTCCACAGTGCTTGTCAGATGCTGTAGGACATGGATGATGATCTAAGGTGGCAAACTTGTGCAGAAATCCCCCAGGTGTTAAAAAAAACCTGCTGTAGTGGTCAGTGCTAAGTAGTTTTTTTTCCCCGTGATGTTCCTGCTTACCTGGTCAAAATTTCTAGATAACCATCATTAGTAATCTAGAAACCAAACATTTACTTGAATTCTGGCAAACACTGCTTTTTTTGGGCATCCGAAGCTTACATTTTGCTTCAGCCTTTGCTTTCTTTTGTAGCGCTTCACTCCTTTGAAGTTCTAATATCAAAGCATGTTGTTGATAATAATTCATTAATTCAAATAGCTTGTCTAATCAGCAGATTCAAATTTTGACCGCTGTCTTTTAATTGCCTAACTTACACTATTGCCAAAACCAAACCTGTTTTGTGAGTTAATGAAAAACTTGATACAGTTGATTAATGTCAGGAAGTATTTGTGTAGAAAATAATATTTTATAATAGATGTGAAACATCTTGTTTGCTCTTCTGACTGGTATGGTTCTTTCAGTGACATTATGAAGATTTCTGGCACACAATTATTTCAGTAATTGTACTTTAGATTTGCGTGAAATGATTCGTCTAACACTCAAAGGTTTCAAATGCTGAAAAAATGCAATTTTGAAGTTAATTTCTAAATAACTATATTTATTGACAAAACACAGACGGTATACTCTAAAGACATTCTCTGCCTGTGTTGGCACAGTTAGGGTTGGCATATTCTTTATGTTGAGACTTCTGTTGACAATACATAGTTACAGGCCCATCTTTTCCCTCCCTAATTCCAGTAAATATAACAACATTGTTTAAACTTAGTATCTGTGCAACAAGAAAAAAAATGGTTTGCATTATAAATGGAGAGGTATTCTTCCCAGAACTAAAAACTTTTAAATTCAGACTGAGGCAAAAGTTATGGGTCTCTCTCTCTCTCTCTCTCTCCCCCAGGCTAAGTTTGCAGTTGAATGGTAGTTGA
This sequence comes from Grus americana, assembly GCF_028858705.1. NCBI lineage: Eukaryota > Metazoa > Chordata > Aves > Gruiformes > Gruidae > Grus > Grus americana. The sequence continues at coordinate 188,179,584 of NC_072852.1, read as the reverse complement.
GAACTTGATTGGCACTTGTGTTATTAACCTATCTCCACCTGTTTTGTCAGAACACATTAGACTTGTATAGTTATCACGAAGGTGTTTATAATATGTGGAAAGCAGTACTGCTGCTACAGTCAATACTGGGCAGAGAAGTGGTAATTAAAGTGATTTGACAAAAGTCAGAATGGAAACTTGTAAAGCAGAACACTTCAATAAAGGTTGTCTGCCCTAATCATCAGACTTTCTGCTTGCATGGAAAACTTCAGAAATACAATGGAACAACAAACCTTCTTGCCTCTTAATAACTTATCTTAAAACTGTATTGTACCTCTGTGCATGCCTGTGAGGAGAAAGGGACCTTTCTCCCACTTTGAAAGCTTAGGTTGTGGAATCAGAAATTATTCCTTCCAATCAATAAATATCAGTATTGCTAGAAATAAAGATTATGCTGTTTCCTGACTCTCTCACTGTCTAGTTAATAAACCATTGCTGAACATGAAACCTGTAGTGTTAGTACTGCATAGATTTTGTTTTCCTGAACAGATGCTAACTCGATGTTCTGCTGATCTTAGGCACCTGTTCTCATTGGTATCTACTCTTAATTTTCTGCGCATTTCCTGTTTCATTTCATGTTCTTTTACTTACATGTGCTTTTAGTGCTAACTGCCATTAATATGGAAATGCAGCTCTTAGAACAAACATTTATTCTGAGTTTTATGCATTGGTCTGTAGGTTACTTGCCTAGAGACATTAGCTGTACTAAAGGTTTGTTCTTTTGTTCTAGTGCCCTTTAGAGTTTGTTACTGCTGCTGAAAGCAGCCTGCTTTCTGTCCCGCTCACTTCAGTGTCCCTGTGCTTGTCATATGGCGTGCAGGCTTGCAAAAGTACCGTCCGCTGGATTAACTTTTGCTTTCAGCAGATTCACTTTCCTGATATGCTTCAAGGCGTGATCACGCAAATGCTTATGCTGGTACAGGAAGGGAGACTGGTGTGAAAAGCTGAGGACAGGAGGCAGGGCAGGACTGCTGCTGTTGTGTAGTGTTGGTTGTCAGAGACTGTCCTAACTTTGTATGTGGATACCTGTGGTAGGGCAGAAACTGCTATTTTTCCTTGAAACAAAAGGTTATCAGTATTTCAAAGCAGTGTAAGCAAAACAGGAGGGTGCAACTGTTAATACTGAGTAGAAAATTGTTAGCTGCTGGTTTCCAAATTTTTTCCTTGGGTTACTATGTATCAGCAGTTCTCTGCTGTATCAGGTTATGTGATCATGCTGCGGCTGTAACACTGCAGATGAGGTGTGTGACCAAACATTTCTGTCCTTTAGTTTTAGTCACTCTAAATAGGAACTATAGGAAAAAATGTTTATTGAACAATAAACTCTGCATGGGTCAAGTTAAGGTTTCTTAGGACATGTTATCTTTAATTTTGTTTCAGGTATATCTGTCCAGCTTAACTGCTTGTACACAAAGCTGGTAAAATAACCCTTGAAGTTTTACATGTTTATGCAATCAAGCAGCTAGTTTGCTTGCAGTGCTGTAGGAAAACAAATTACAAATTGTTAATATCCTGCTCATTTAATGCCATAATTGTTGCATTCTGTTGCATAAGGGACAGTCCAATGATGACTTTGTTATGGCCAAAACTGATCGTGAAAAAATTTAAACTTGTTTCTCACACATTTTTTTGGGATGTCTTTATATGTTACCAAAGTGTAATCATGCATAATACTTAAATTTTTAAGAAATATCCTATGAGATCAGGCCAGTGGTGCATCTAGCCCAATATTCTGCCTCTCATGATGGCAAACGTACATGCTATTTAGGGAGATTGTTAGCCTGGGTAGTTTCTGCAATCTGTGCCCCTCATTTTCCCCCAGCATTCACAATTGTTGTCTTAGGAATATCAGAGGGAAGATCTCTGCCCATTTCCTTTTGAATCTCTTATTCTACCTTCTTGTCTCCTGGCAGACTTCACTATCTTCTCATAAAGAAGTATCTTTTTTTTCTTGCACCTTTCAAAAACTGACTTCCCTTGGTATGTGGCTTTTGTTTTCAGCTGGTGTAGAGCATGAAATGGAATGTATGATGTGCTCATGTGTTCTTGCTCTGTCCCTCAGCAGGTATGGCTAAAGACCATAATAATGTTCCCGATTTGTTCTCCTTTGATAGATTTTAAGTGCCAAGCTCTTTTAGTCCCTTCTTGTAAGGGAAGCTCTTTGTTTCAGTGATCATCCTAGTAACTAGTCTTTCCCATTAAAAATTACTTTTATGATCATGCCCAGAGCTAAACATAATGTTCCAGCTGAGATTTTACCAGAGCTTTAGTTGGCATCTGCTTCTGACTTGTTCAGATTCTGGTCTTTATTGTCAGGAGGAGTAATTGCTACAAAGGAGGTGCCTGTGGATGAACTTCACAGTTTTCCTGAAAACCTCTCTGTAGAATCAGCTTTTGCTTTCTAGACTTTGTGTAGAAGATGAAAAGTAGGGTGGAGAAATAGGACGCTGTCTTCTCAACTTCTTAGTGGACTGTAAGTTAAATCTCTTAGTCTTGATTACTAAGTATATCAGTTCTGAATCTTTGTCAGATACAAAACTTCTGCAGAAAGCTCAAAACAGTAAATTAAATAATGTTGTGACAATTTTAAATCTGAAATATTTGAGTTGCTTCAGATCTGTGTAAAAGAGCCCAGATGGGTCCTCTGTAAGCAAGGGAGCAAGTGTGTGTGTTTGTTTTTTAATCTCTTCACAGAGAAGAAAGTATTTTCCTCTCTCTCATGCTATCACTAAGAAGTCATGCTCCTCCAAATTTTGTGTTTGTCTGTATGTACAAGATAAATTGTGTTCAATTGGATGGAACTTTATTTTTAAGCTCACGTGTTGGAGTATGCAGCTTCATTTATCCATGAAGCTACTATTTATAGTCTTAATCATACATGAGGCTTAGTGTTTCCTAAAGCAAGCTTTGCACTTAAAGTAATTGCGTAGAAGTTGGTCTTATGAATAAAAAAGTCCAAAGTCTTGTTTTGCATGGCTTCTATAAAGGATGTTAACTTACTTGATTGCCAGTACTTAGTAGCTATAAAAAGGTAGTTATCTTCAGGAACTGAATTTAATATTAGATAATAGACTATAGTAAGTCAGCATATACTCGTGTGTTTATAACCTTCATGCTTCTTGTGCCAAAGAACTTCATATCAGTTGTGAATTCCAAGACCTGTTGTTAGGTAGACAGTCAAGAAATAAAATCTACAAGTAGATAGAGCTTGAGCATTCCCTTTGCTTATAGCCACCCCAGCTTGTGACATTAGCATGTTTAATTTTATCTGGCCAGGCAGCATGCAGGTCAAAATAGGAATCAACAAATTTTTTTTTTTTCCTGCTGTAATCTTTTTTCAATATGCATAGTGGTTAGTTTTGCTTGAGTACTGTAATTTTTCTTACGCTGTTCCGTGGCTGCCTTTTCACATCCAAGAGAACAGCAAGTTTGTTCTTTGTTCAGAAAGACCAGAGTGGCTCAGCTAATGGTGACATGAAAGAAATGGGATGTGCCACACAAACGTGAATGGAGAAGCTCTTACACCTTGCAGTCTAGTCTGCAGTGTATTCAGTGTAATTGAACATGAATAACAACTCAGGGCTTTGTTTTTCTGTCTTTATCACCTTAAATGACTTGATGAACTTTTTTCTTTGCTTTTTGTCTTTCACTGACACCTCAGAGTATCTCAGTTGATTTTGATTATCTTCTCATATTTTACTTTTTAAACCCAAATGCACAGTCTCCCCTACCTAGAAGAATATTTTGGAAAGGAATCTTAAAACAGTTAAAGGCAACTAAAGGGCTTACTCTGCCTACTCTGGGAAAAACAGTGAATTTGCACAGGTCTCTGACTTCTGCAGAGCACTCAAGCTTATGCATCAGTGCTCTGCTGAATGGAAGCCATAGTGGACCTGCAAGTTGACTTGGGTAAGTGCCATAGTTATGTATCATTACTGAGAAGGTAGTAGTTACAGGTATAGGATATTTGTACTTGATTGGGGAGAATCTTAGATTATGGTGTGTCAGATATTCAGTTTCATCTTGTTAATAGTCTGTGAGATACTAACGATTTCTTACTGGGTGCTTAATCATTTATGATTCAAACACGTCTTCAAGATATATCAGAACACTCAAAGTATCAACACTTTTGGATACTAACTCACCAAGGCTTGTTCATGGAACAGCCTAAAACTGCAATTTGTGGATGGTTTGAGACTGTTGGAATAACCTATGTGAGCTGCAATACAGTTTTTGATTTGCATATTTGTGTTTTGAATTGGGGCGGGGGATTGGGTGGAAAAGGGGGGATAAAATGAAAACAGTCTTTATTATTCTACCTGGGGCAAATTCATTTTAGTAGTCACAGATGACAAATTTTGGGTTTTCTTTCATTCTAGGTTCAAAGGATCTTGTGGTAAAAGCACAGGTTTTAGCTGGTGGTAGAGGAAAAGGAACATTTGAAGGTGGCCTCAAGGGAGGAGTGAAAATAGTTTTTTCGTAAGTTGTTTCTAAATTATCCAACCAAGTGGAAAAACTTCAAAGTTTCACATTATGAACTGAACCTGTTGCTTAGTTTAAAATCAATATTTTAATTATTAACCTTAAAATAACAAAAATTAGATAAGATTTTTTTAATGCTACTTCTGTTTTTCCAGCAGTTTCTTTGTCACATTTTGAGCTTCTTTTATTCTAGTCCAGAAGAAGCAAAAGATATCTCCTCCAAAATGATTGGAAAGAAGTTGTTTACCAAGCAGACAGGAGAAAAGGGCAGGATATGCAATCAAGTATTTATCTGTGAGCGCAGATATCCCAGGAGAGAATACTATTTTGCAATAACAATGGAAAGGTCGTTTCAAGTGAGTAATATTAGAAATAGAAGTAAACTAATTAACTTGTTATAGCTGAATTAAAAAACAAAACCCAAAAAACCCAAACCAAAAACCAAAACCCCAACAAAACTGTTTACTGTACTAGTCACTTGCTTTAGAAAATCAGGAATATACATGAGTCAAATTGTCTTTCCTAGTAGCTCTGACTATATGTTTGCCTTAGTGTTTAAATGCTTTAAAAATGTGATGTCACAATTTAAATTTAAGGAATGAGTATTGGTAGCCCCAAATGAAGTTCAGAGTCATACGGCTGAAGGGGAGATGAGTGGAATTAGGGGGTTATTTTCATTTTGGTTTTAGTTTGCACTTATCTGTCAGATACTCATAGTAGAGTTTAGTTTAAAAATACAGCTCTGTGTGTGCATGTACATTTACACACTATTTAAGAATATCAGGAACAAATAAGTAAAAGTATTTTGGAAGAGCCAATGGTTCTGGATAAATCAAACATCTATTTTCTCCAATATGTGAAGGTGTGCAGGTGCGTCCCTCAATTTTGAGAGTGCTGGTAGCTTTCTTATGCCAATACTCCTCAGGAAGAGTAAGAAGATTTGGGCCTAGCGGTCTGTCTTCAGAGCTTTCAGGAAGATGAAAGCCATAGTCTCTCCTGCTTGTATGTTCTGTATATGTGTGTGTGTGTGTATGTAGTTTTTTAGACTACATTTCAAACCCAGTTACTGAAACGTGTCAGTGTATTTTGACAGGCTAGTGTTCCATTATGGAGCATAGAGCATGAATTACTACATAACTTCAGCAAAGCCAGGGTAAAGGAGATCTTAAACTTTATTTTCTGAAGCTCAACAAAAACTGAGTTTAGTCTATCTAGATGCTTAGGAGTTTGCAAAGACACTGTTCTTGGTAATTAGAGGAGTATCTCTGGGATGAGTATGAAATAATTTTCTGTGGAGGAACGAGGAAACTAGTCTTAGTTTTTTATTGCAAAATTAGGAGTTAAATATTGTATTTGTTCCTTCCTCTTCCTCTGTAGTGTTCTTTCTGGTAGGAAAGTATCAGTTGTGTTGGATTTTAGTAGAGTTACGTGACTTGGGCACCTACATTCTGTTGTACTCTATAATAAAGCTTGGAAGATCCAAATGTTACAGTACATGCCCCGGATTTACCACAAGGTGGCATTAAAATATCGTAAATGGCTGGATTTTATAATCTTAAAATTGTCTACTATTCAAGTAAGCATCCTTATGGAAATAAAATTTACTGTAACTGATTTAAGCAAATTAGATAAAGAAAGGAAACATTTTTCTAACTTGTTCTTGCTCTTGTATAAAAATAAATTAAGCTTATTAGTGTATATTGAGCATAACTGTGTGGATATTGTCTTGATAGGGATATGCTTTGTTTTTACTGCTGACTTTAAAAGTCATGTTTTTAAATGTGCTTGTAATTGCTGTAACTTTTCTAGGATGCTGATGATGAGGAAATGCTTTTCAAAAGAAGGAAGTGTGAAGGTTGAATAGCACACAGTGTGTATTCCTGATGTTACTGCAAACCTCTTCCTTTACGGGGGGAAAAAGTCTGTAAAATAGTCAGATGAAAGTGGAACTTGATGTCTTGGGTGTTATTTCGCAATAGGGGCAAGACTTATGCTTTAAGCAAAACTGTTCATTTTGATCAATTCCATGGAACAATGAGTTACTTTTATGTGTTTGTAGCTTCCTGCCTTTGCTCAGGATATGAATATCCAGAAATGTTCATTGTGTTGAACCTTGCTATTAGGTGTAGGATAATTCACCATCTATATGTTTCCATTTGGAAGGATGGTAATGAGAGGGGAGTGGTGTGGTTATTGTTCTCTGAACCAGTGTCACACTGTCTGTAATTAATTGTCAACAGTTATAGGGCTGTTTAACGTTTAAGACCTGTGCTGATATGAAACGCTGCCTTAGTACACCAGCTGTCATAATCCATGCATGGGTGGTGCTAAGGGAAGGCAGGTTGAGATGGTGCAAGTGAGGTTGTCTTTACTGTAAACTGGAGAACTGTTCCCATGGGGAGAAATTTTTAGGTTCTGTGGTAGTGTGTCCTTGATGTTTTTGTTGAGATTTAGATTTGCAGCAGAGATTTTTTTAAAAAAGCTATCAATTCTGGTTTCTTAATTTCTTTTATTACTGAATAATTGAGAGCTGTTTTGTCAGAACTCTGTGACTTACTTTCAGTGATGGCCATAGTTGCTGAGCTTTCTGATCCTACTGAACAGGAATAGTTTGCCATAATTTGTCACTAGGTTCTGCAAACCTAGATTTGTCCTTGGAGTTGGAGCATGGTGCAATGAATAAAGGAGTTCCTGGCATTCGATGTGTGTTTTGTGTAGGGCTGAGTGGAAAAGGGGGAGATGAGAAAGCTGTGCTTTTTCTGGTGACAACCTGCAATGTAAAATGCATATGATTACTAAGTTGAGTCATTCTATCAAAATTTAAAGCTAATATGTCTGTGTAAATTGCTCTGTTGCTACAGTGTATACAAAAAGTTTTCCTTGTTAAAAAAAATTGGCCCCAATAGATAGTAACATTTTCCTCAGTAAAAGCATACAAGTAAAATGCCCAAATAAAAAAATTTGCAACTAACAACAAGGTTTTGTTGCTGTGAGGTATCTTATGGGAAGAACTGAGTTTCAATTGTGTGGTATAAAATCACTTACACTTTTTTTTTCCCCCTTTTTGTTCTAGGGTCCTGTGCTGATAGGCAGTTCTCAGGGTGGTGTTAATATTGAAGATGTTGCTGCAGAGAATCCTGATGCGATAATTAAGGAACCCATTGATATAGTAGAAGGCATAAAAAAGGAGCAAGCTGTTAGGGTAATTGTTAATGTGGAAAAGTACACATTAGCGAGGATGGGAGGGTTGCTTCTAAATTTTGTAAAGTGTGCATGCATTCAACCTGCTGAGTTGTCTTAAACCCTTTTGACATTTTGAAACAGATTTGAACTAGGTATTTAAGTATTCTTAGGTGATCATCAATGTAAATCCAACTCTGCATGGTAGTGCTTTATCTAGCTTTTATGTAGCTTTGTAAAGGCATATGATGATGACTTTAGTAGTTCTTTTTTGGATAAGGGCAGTGTTTTGTATTGAAAACAATCTTTTCAAACCCAAGAGTTACTTTTTTTCCAGGAAGACAGGAGAGGTTCTACATCTATAAATTCAGTTAACAGTGAAGTAATAGCTAAACTGGGACGTTCCTACTTTGTAACTAAATCAAACCTCAAACATCAGTTAACTAATAACAAATCTTTTACTTTCAGCTTGCCCAAAAAATGGGATTTCCTCCTAATCTGGTGGATGAAGCAGCTGAAAATATGATCAAACTATATAATCTCTTTCTGAAATATGATGCTACCATGATAGAAATAAATCCTATGGTGGAAGATGCGTCAGGAGTTGGTAATGTTTTTTCTTCATATTCTTCATGTAACTTTGACATTTTTGTAAATCTAAGTTAGTTGCTTTGCACTGCTAAAACTTCAGCTGGATACAGCAAGACGACTTAGTGTTAACATCGTATGTTGAAAAATTAATTTAATAAAGCATAAATTTGAGAATCTAAGCATTGTAGATATCTGCTCTTAATTGCTTAGTAGGATCTTAAGTTTAAATAGCTTGCTTTTAATTTTTATTTATTTAAAAATAACACATCTTCTACTCTTGAGTGTTTGTCTACCCAGTGTAAGGCATTTTCTTTTCAAAATTCATGAATTGAAACTTGAGACATCTTGTGTATTCAGAGTTGGTACTGAAAAGGTAACGAGGATAGTAGCACCTTCTAGAAATCTCCTACCTTTACTACTCGGGCATCAGAATGACTGATTGAGTTTGATGTATTGAAAGACTATAGTTGTTTAAGTGATATCTTGACGTTTATTAGGTTTTTAGTATATCCAGTAGCAGAATAGTTAGTTAATATTCAATCACAGCCAATTCCGCTGTCACCAAAAAATAAATCTGTGGAGCATATTTGTACCTGAACTTAGGTACAACAGTTTTAAATTTAAACATGAATGTAGCTCCTTCATCGAAGCTTATAATTACTCTGCTGTTTGTTTTTTGTTTGTGTGTTTTTGTTTGTGTGTTTTTGTTTGTGTGTTTTTGTTTGTGTGTTTTTGTTTGTGTGTTTTTGTTTGTGTGTTTTTGTTTGTGTGTTTTTGTTTGTGTGTTTTTGTTTGTGTGTTTTTGTTTGTGTGTTTTTGTTTGTGTGTTTTTGTTTGTTTTAAAGAACACTGCTTAAATGAACAATATGGAGCAGTCTCTCCCATGTTTCTTGTGCCTTGTCATTTTTATATCATTTATAGTGAGGGGTAGAAATGAAGTCTTACGTTTGTACAGACAGAAACTTAGTTCTGATGTAAAGAATACTCTAGGTTTTCCATGTCACTTGCTACATCTAAATGAAATTTACTTTTGTGTGTATTCTTCTGAGACCTTTTCTTCCAACTCAGATGTTTTTTCATTGTGTTTCTGTGTGCTTACATGCACATACACACACTATATTTAATCTAAAAGCGAAAAAACTTAGAGGGGTTAAAAAAAACCCCAAACCAGACACCTTCTGTAGGGATTAATTTTATGCTAATTATGTAATTTGCCCAGATTTATCAAACAGTTTGTAAGCTGATTTGTTCTTAGAGTGTCTCAAGAAATACTTCCCTTTTTGTGCAGTTAAAGGGACTTAACTGATTGTGTGGGTAAACTGGAGAGAATCTTGTATTTGCATACAGCGCTAAGTGCGTCTTTTCAGCAAAACTTTGTTTGGACTGCATGAGCTAGCTGCCTAGTTTGACTTAAAATATTTATCATATTCATGTAGCAGTTGAGCTATTATTCTAGTATTAAATGTGGGGTGTTTTTTTTTCCTTTCAGTGATGTGTATGGATGCAAAGATAAACTTTGACAGTAATTCAGCCTATCGTCAGAAGAAGATCTTTGATATGCAGGATTGGACGCAGGAAGATCAAAGAGACAGGGATGCTGCAAAAGCAGATCTTAACTATATAGGGTTGGATGGAAACATAGGCTGCTTAGGTATGTTCTATTTAAGGACTTTTGAATGACCTAATGGATTTATAAACCGAATTCCTAAATCTTATCTTTATTTTCATATAGTCAATGGTGCTGGTTTAGCTATGGCCACAATGGATATAATTAAACTTCACGGTGGAACTCCAGCAAACTTCCTTGATGTTGGTGGTGGTGCTACAGTGCAGCAAGTGACAGAAGCCTTTAAGCTTATTACCTCTGATAAAAAGGTGAGGGAAGAGTTGGCATATCAAGGTCCTACACAGCAGTAAAACAGGCAATGATTTGAAAGACAACGCTTAGTGCATGTTCTTCAGAAAATGTGGTCCTATATGCATAGAATTAAAAAGGCAAGAAAATGGAGATGTTAGCTTAATCTTGGTGCGAATGAAGGAGGCCTGAAAACCTGTTGAATTTTTTTCCTTTTTTAAAAGTAGGTTCTTTGGCTGTATACTGAGTAGGCAGTTTTATGTCCTCTGGTTGAAGTTACAGCTGTATTTGAATCTTTCCAGAAATCTTTGAGTCGGAAGCTCCCCTGTCTGCTGTTTAAACAGACGCCAGTATTCAGATGGCTTTCTTTTCCTTTCTTTTTTTTTCTTTCTTCTTTTGGGCCTGTTTTACAGCTGGGTCTGTTTTGTGCATAGAGTTGTAGAGATGAATATTGACTGTGTTATGCACAGATAAGTTTCTAAGGTATTGATTATATCTAATAAAAGATAAAATAACTTTTTCATGGGCTTGGAAGAGCATTAATGTTTTATCTTATCAAAAGTTTATTAGAAATGTTTGAATATTATTAAAATAATAAATTGGCTGAAACTAGAGAGAGAGCTTTACCATCCCAGAAAGACAATGTGAGGACTGGATTGATGGTCTACATAGAGGTGATTATCCCAATGGGAACTTGATGGCAGTTTGGGACTTTTTTAAAAAGAAAGAAAAATATGAAAAAGAGGTAACCGAAAAAGGTGGGAGTGACTTGCAGGACCTGGTAATGGTATGCCACTTTTGCACCAGAATTTTATGCACTACTTGCTCATCTTTGGAAACGGCCAGAAACAAATAGTGCGTGATGTTACAGAGCAGCTTAGTCTCTTCCCCATTGTAAAGATTTTCGTTAGCAAATACAGGGCCTGACACACTCTCCAAGAGTGTTACAGAATCATTGAGGTTGGAAAAGACCTTTGAGATTGAGTCCATCTGTAAACCTGGCACTGCCAACTCCACCACTAAACCACATCCCTAAGCACCACATCTATGCATGTTTTAAATACCTCCAGGGACGGTGACTCAACCACTTCCCTGGGCAGCCTCTTCCAGTGCTTGACAACCCTTTCAGTGAAGAAATTTTTCCTAATATCCAAGCTAAACCTCCCCTGGCACAACCTGAGGCCGTTTCCTCTTGTCCTGTCACTTGTTACTTGGGAGAAGAGACCGACCCCCACCTGGCTACAGCCTCCTTTCAGGTAGTTGTAGAGAGCGATAAGGTCTCCCCTCAGCTTTCTTTTCTCTAGGCTAAACAACCCCAGTTCCCTCAGCCACTCCTCATAAGACTTGTTCTTTCTTCGCATTCTTTCAGCAAACTGGGGGAAAAGTGAGGGACACAGGCACAGAGCACCTGAATTACAGAGAGAAGAGGAGAAGAAACAAGGAAGAATTTGGGGGTTGTCGATTTGGGACAAGTTCTTGTAATACCAATTCTCTGCAAGGACAGAGGGTGTCCAAACAAACTTCTTAATGTATCTTTCCCTTTCTGCCTATTTTATCAGAAAACAGTAACTGTAGCTGGGATTCCTGGTGCTGAAAGTCAAACGGCAGTACAGCCTGCTGGTGTCATGGAGTGCACTCTGGCTGGCACTCTGGGGTCAGTTCAGGGGTTGTTTGGAACAGCCTTTGGGGGTGCCAGTCTGGTTCTAGTTGCTTCTACCCATTAGGAGCAGGAGCAATGTCACACAGAGATGAGCTAGTCTAACTGCAAGATAATGAGAACCAATCTACTGTTTATTAACCAGTTGTACATTAATGTTTTGTCTCGTTAAGTTCTGGCCTCCAAGGCTGTCTACTCTTTTTTGCTCCTACTTTATTCCATCTTTCACCATTGACTGCAATCTTTTTATCCCTCCTTTCTACCACTTGAATTGGAAAAGATTTTCCCTTAACCTCAGGCTCAGTCCTCCTGAATACAATATATTTCAAACCTCTATGCATGCTAGTTTTTAAGTAAACACTAAATGATGTCCTGTGTATGAGTTTTGTAAATTTTCTGTGTTCTTTAGCATGGCTTCAGTATGTGGAGGTACTAGTGTGGGAGGTACCTCTGTTGGAGCAATGTTAGAAATGAAAAGATAAACAGTTTGACAAATGAAGTGGTTAAATGATTTTGATTTGCTTGAAGAAAATCAGTAAACATGATGAAACTTCAAACAGCTCTATTAATCATGCTCAGAATATTCTGAAGTAAAGTACAGTGTTGGCTTTGTACAGAAAATGGTTGTGTGGCTTTTGAAGTACGCACTGTAAGAGAAATGGCTATTGCATGCAACTCATGCTGGATTGAAGGATAATGTGAATGTTTCCTGGGACAGGGTTTTCCTGAAGTTACCATTCTGGTGTATGTGAGTATAGAACTGTACTTTTGTTGCTGATGTTCCATATCTTTCACAGAGTCCCTTATTACACTTATGGAGCTTGAATTTTCCTTAGGCTGAAAGGCTGAGTGGTGCTTTTATCTGATGTGTCTCTGGCCATTTTTAATGTGAATGTTGTCATTGATTCTGTAGGTACTTGCTATTCTGGTAAATATTTTTGGTGGCATTATGCGATGTGATGTGATAGCACAAGGCATCGTTATGGCAGTAAAGGATTTGGACCTAAAAATACCTATTGTGGTACGGTTGCAAGGTGAGTGTGCTTCAGTACATGTTAAATATATTTCTGCCTATATGGACAAATGTTCTTGAGCTTATATATTGCGTAGCAAGTTGCCTGTAAGCTGAAGACTATGGGGGGGAAAAAAGGCAAACCTTGAATTTAGATGGTGAGGATTGGCAAGTTAATAAAAAGAGATTTCCTGCTTTTATAACTGCTAAAGTTGTTTTCTAGATTTATTCACTAACTTACTTTAGGAACAAGCTTCCTAGAAAATCTGAGAATACTCTGGAAGTAGTAGTCCCCTGTTCAGTAAGAGTGGCATTTTATCTGTTTCTTAAGGTACACGAGTTGATGATGCCAAAGCTTTAATAACAGCTAGTGGCCTCAAAATCCTTGCGTGTGATGACTTGGATGAAGCTGCCAAAATGGTAAGATAGCTGTCTATGAATATTCTTTTCAGAATGTAGCATCTGTTGCAGAATATTGAAAAGCTGAATTCTGTTCAATCAACTAAAGGTAGCTTAGGATAAATCACAGTGCCAGTTATGAAGGCCTGAAGCAAATGTTTTACAAATTAGTAAGTACGTATTTTGTAAGGAGAACAACTACGCAGTCAGAAGCTGTTATACCCCAGACATTTCTGTGTTTAGGACTTTTATTCCCCCTTCCCCAACAGGTTAAAGAATAGGTTTGAAAAAAAACCAAAACAACCAGGTAAATGACCACATCAGTCATAGAATCATAGAATGGTTTGGGTTGGAAGGGACGTTAAAGATCATCTAGTTCCACCCCCCTGCCATGGGCAGGGACACCCTCCACTAGACCACGTTGCCCAAAGCCTCATCAGTCCCTCCCCTTAGTAGGGGAATGGCTAAGAGCTTAGCTTTATTAATTGGAAGACAATACTTTATTAATTGGAAGACAATACTTAAATTGAGATAGCTGAAAAATGCAATGTAACACTTCCTTTGATAGAGCACCATATTTCAGTATGCATGATCAAAACCAAACATAGTTGATTGTCTTGTTGCCTCATAAGGCAATTAGATATTCAGACAGCTTGTTAGTGATATTTTTGTGTGTGTGTTTTGTTTTGCTTTGTTTCCTGGGGTTGAAGCTCTAGAAGTAGCTGTGGATTGCTTGGAGGAAGAACTTGCTTAGCCTGACAGTATGACCCTCTGTTTTAAGGAATAGTACCAAGTCCTGCTAGGCTGATCAGGCTTTGGTTAGGTCAATGGAACCTTCCCTAGCAGTATGTATGGGTCTTTAAGCTATATTGCATCTACATAATACATCTTCTAAAGCTGCTGCTGAATCTAAAGTTCTCGGCTGAATCATGGAGCCATGCAAATGGAGTTAAAATTAGTTTTGTATTCTTAAATTACCTGAAGAATACAAATATGCTTCTATCTGTAGAAGCACTTTTTGAAAGTGTTATAGTTGGTTTTGTATATTGCCCATAGGTAATTCCTTAAACAGGTTTGTGTAAGATGACGCTGTGAGTGGGATAAACAAATGGATGAGGATAGATCAGAGTAATAAGCTGAGCATTCGAAGCAGTGATTATAACCAGTGATGTTAAAAGTATTTTTTCTACCTAAATATTCAAGCGATGTCTGTAAATTATTTAGCTAACTATTATTTTATGTGCTTTTGAAGTTAGGTAATGTGGGCAGGAAAAACATGTTACAAGTGTTTAGCAATAGTGAAGATGAAAATTTCTGATCTGCAAAAAATTAGAGGGCATCTGGTGGATTTTGTATCATGTAGAAACTTACAGTTCTGAATTTTTTTTCCTCTAAAAACCCCCACTTAGTTATAATATTTGATTCTAAGCAGGAAATAATTCATAGAGGTCTTGAGTTATTATGCAAGAGAATTTGAAGCTCCATAAGGTACCAAATAAGATGCAGAAATACTTGCAACAAAAACTCAGAGGAGAACTAGCTTCTAGATATATAGAATCTCTTGTGAATGGGTAGCCCAACACCTCCCAAGAAAATAATGTGGCACACAAAGCTGAAAACTTGTAGCACTTGATCAAGATTCTTGGTTGTAAATGAGAACCAGATATTGTATAGCTCTGTGAGATGTTTTCTGAAAGACTTGATTCATCTTTCATTTGAAGGTGATTAAGAAGCACTGGACTATGTAATGACATCCCCCTTCTTTAAGATCTTGCTGATGATTCTCTGGCGTTACTTTGATTAAAAAGATTGGTCTGGTTCACTCAAGTTAGAATTCTTTTGAAATTAAGTCTCTATTTTCTGTTTTTCAGGTGGTGAAACTCTCTGAAATAGTAAGCTTAGCAAAACAAGCTCAGGTGGATGTCAAATTTCAGTTGCCAATTTGAACTGAGAAATGTCATGCCTGTGTCTAACGTTCTCTGAAATACTGTGTTCTGTGGGATACTTTTCATTTTTTTTGTGTGGAGGTTTTGATTCTGACAGGCGCACAAACCGAAGTACCTGGTCTTTAATGTTAACATTCAAAATGGTCAGAGTTCTTATAAAAGCATGTATTGCTGATATTTAGTCCTTCTTAGTTGTTGTTCTCAAGCCTCCAGCTTCTGCTGCAGAATGTCACTTGCAATATACTTCTGCGTTGTCCAAAGTAAAGCTTCTGGTTGGAAAATAATTATTCTGAATAAATTCTAAAGTTACTTTACTTGTAAATTTGTATTAGCCTTGGTTAAAAGTAAATATGACTAGATTATCTAGTTGTCCATGTGGAGAAATGTATTGAAACGGTATTTTATATTGGAGACAGTTGTACTTAGCAGTATAATGGACATGAGCAAACCAATCATTATTTATGAACAGGTGCATTTCAACTTGATCAGAAACATTTTTAGAAGTGCTCCACTGAAGTGGCTGGTAACTCTTCTGGACAACGTGTTTAATCACTACAAAATATACTGTAGCACTTAGATTTTCACGATTTCCGGTCTTTACAGGAAAAAAAAGCATCGTGTAGTTTTATATATGAACAAGCATTTACCAAACTTCAAGGAGATGGAATACATAAAGAATTACATCGCTAATAAAATTGTACATTAATAAAATGTCTCCCAAAACTTCTACTGTCTTTTTCTTATATGTTGCTATTTTGATGAATTGCATTAACTCATACATTAAACCATAATTTAAGCTAGCAAGCTAAAAGCTTTTTAGGAATAAATTTACAATAGCACATTGTCGTGGTTTAACCTCAGTTGGTAACTGAGCACCACGTGGCAGCATCGGTCACTCCCGCCTCCCCCAAGGGGCTGGGAAGGAGGATGGGAAAAAAAAAAACTTGTGGGATGAGATAAAGGCAGGTTAATAGGATAACAAAGGAAGAGAATAATATTAACAATAATAATAAAACAAGTGTTGCATAAATGCAATTGCTCGCCACATGCAGAAGGAAGAAAAAAACCTAACCAAACAGCCCAAGGCCCAGTCTGTTTCCGAGCAGTGATCCTGGCTTGCCTCCCCAGTTCTGTCCGGAGCATGATGCTCTGTGGTGGGGAATGTCCCTTTGGCCAGGCTGGGTCAGCTGTCCTGGCTGTGCTCTCCCAGCTCCCTGTGCACCTGGCAGGGCCTGGGGAGCTGGAAAGTCCTCGACTGGGTGTAGACACTACAACTACCCAGCAACAGCTAAAAACATCTGTGTGTTATCAACGTTTTCAATGTTCTAAATCCAAACCACAGCACTGTACCTACTGCTAGAAAGAAAATTAACCCTGTATTAACTGAAACCAGGACACACCTGTTCTTTTTTCCCTCCTTGAATTGCATTGCATGATTAAAAACGTGAACTCATGCTGTGTTGAAAAGCTTGGACAGATATCATACATGCACCATCTTACTAAAGTGGCCTTAACTGATCTCTGCACAAACGGTTATGGGGGAAAATGTTGCTTTTTGGAGAAATGTTGCTTCTACTAACAAATTTAGTATTAACCACTCCTTTTTGTCACCTTACAATGCTGTTGATTTTGGCATTACGTAGAACTTGCAAATTGACTGATGATACATTTACCACTCAGTTTCCGAAAGATGTTCAATTACTATTACTCTTTTTTTTTGTTTGTATTTTGTAGGGTTTTTTTGTTTAAAATCCTATTTTTTTGGGCTAATGATACTGTAGTTTTATCAGGAAATAATGAAGACTTGTCTACAGTGGGATTTCAAAATGGGAAATCCTATAATCGTGAACTAAGGACTTAAAAGGATTATATGAAATGTAGGGAAACTTACAGTCAATCATACATGGTTTTGAGGTAGGTAGAGTGATAAATGAAGAAACTTTAAACTAGCATGGTGTATTTCAGTAGTTTTTTTGGCAGTACTAAAGAAAACCAGCAGAAATTAAACTCGCTCTGAATTTAAACTGGCTTATTTTCAATCCTAGTTTGTCTCTCAGCACTGACTGTGCTGCTGATCCAGTGTGCTGCATGGGGCTGGTGGGTATGCTTGGGATGGCTTTTATTCAACGGCCTT
Source organism: Grus americana (assembly GCF_028858705.1). NCBI lineage: Eukaryota > Metazoa > Chordata > Aves > Gruiformes > Gruidae > Grus > Grus americana. The sequence continues at coordinate 188,162,289 of NC_072852.1, read as the reverse complement.
GAATGGCTTTGCAGAGATAATGAGGTTGAATAGATTTGTTGAGCATTGAATAATTGAGAGAATATAATTTAGTTCTAGCATGTGGGTTTGCTTCTAGCCTTTTTTACTTTGAAAATCTGTGTGGAATGATAATATTCCAGGTTCATGAGGAGGTAATTTTTTCTTTTTTTGAACATACCTAAACATACCAGCCTAATTTTTTCTAAATTGGAGGGAGGAACAATAAGAAAAAAGTGACTTGACGTTGCCAAAAATGAATGGAAATGGTCTTTTAGTACAAATACCAGACTAGAGTGGAGGCAAAACTAGATCCTGCTGTTAGTTCAGAATTTCCTTATACCCTATTTGAACTGTTAAATGTAGTTGAATAGGGGAGAGGGAGCCAAGGCAAAGTCATTTCTGTCTTTGAGAGGAATGTAAAATACCGATACTCTCAGTATCATGTTCACAAGTAACAGACTTGACAGAAAGCCGTGTTTCGCCGTTAGGGTAATTCTAAAGCCCATTGTATTCCTTTTACAAAGGATGAAGAATAGGTGTGGGATAGGAAGGTGGCTGCCTACAATTTGCTAAGCAGAGTGTTCAGAATGTACCAAATCACTCTTAACTCTAAAACAACAATCCGTAGAGTTGAAGATAGTTGCTTTAAGTTACTTGTGATGCTTATGTCTTTGTAATCCAAATATTTCCTAATTGGAAAAAATCCAATTGCCCTTTGGAAACAGCAGTGTGTAAGGGGTTGAAGGTGGTGTCCCAGGTAGGGCAGGAGGTGTGTGAGCAGTAACGTGAAGAACTGTGACCAGGATGGTGGATATAGGTGGTGTATATAGGTGGCAGGCATGCCCATTTCCAAAGATAGGGGTCTGGAAATGTTATTTATCGTTACTTCACTTGATGAAGAAACAGATTTAGTGACTGACTGATTTGTGCTAAGTATCTTGAAAGTGGGTAGGCATATGGAGATTGCTTTAATTAATAAGGTACTAGAGTGCTATGGGACCTTTTAATTACGTGTATGTTTTAATCGTATTTCAGACTGTTTCGCCTAAATCCAAGTATGTTACAAGCAAGGAATGTTAACTGGTGTGTAGTTGATAATTTAAAGGCCCAAAACTGATGTTGGACTTCTCTGAATCTACTTAAAGCCTTATAAACCGCCTTCTTACCTATACTGTATTGCAATATTAATAATCAAAGATGTGTAAGAATGGAAACTTACTAAAATTAGTCTATACAGCCAAAAGCAAAATTTCCAACAAAGTAAACAAAACATGGAAAATGTGTAAACAACTTCGTACAGAAAAGAGCGTCAAAGGAGCAGGAATTTTAATGGCAGGAGAAGGAGCTCGTGTTAGATAACTCGCTGCCTTTTGATGCAGTTGTTATCAATGCAGAGTTTTGTGACTGTTTTGAGATACCATAAAAGGAAATGCCTTTTTGTATGAATAGCGTAACCACTACCAGCCTTGAAATTCAGAAATTAGCTGTTCTCGTGTTCCACAGCCACGTCAAGTGTTAGACTTGTGGCGCGTTGTGGCCAATGTGCTTGAAGACAGCCCTGGTGGACATTAAGGGTGAATCTTATTCTGTAAGTATTCAAAAAGATTGTCTCATAGTTTTTATTGTTTTTTAATGTGTTATCTACTGAACCAATTTCTATTTAATGTATTAAACCACTTTCTACTGCGGTACTTCAGTGAAATAATTGACCTTCATGGAAAATCAGACAATAGGATTCTAAGTAGTATTACTATAGATACCATTGGTAGACATAGACAGATTTGGTTACAACAATTCTTATGCTAGAATTCCAATGTTGAACAGTTTGAAAGAAAAGTAAAAAAATGAAGCTCTGAAGGAACTGGGAATAAAATTGCATTTCAAATGACAGGTCTAATGCCTTTAATGTGGAGAAGGCCTCTATAGTAACCCCTTGAAGAACTCCCAGCAGTAAGGAGACCAACTCCAGTTTCACAAGAGTGAAACCGCTAGATTTCAAGTAGCTAGCTAGCTTCTTCCCTTGTGCAGATGAAAGAGTAGCCCTGGATTTAATGGAGGCTTAACTGCAAGCTAGTAGTACTGTTGTAAAACAAGTATTTAAATTCAAATATCAAGCTGACATGAACGAAAGAAAAGGTTGATGTAGGATGTGCATGAAGCAATAGCTCACCTTCGAGCTGTGCAGGGATTGTAGGCAGGAGGTAGTGAATTACCACTATTTTGTAGTGGGGAACCCGTGCATCGGCGTACCAAGGCTTGCTCCTAAATTCATGATGTCAATCTGCCTGGTTAACCTCTTTGCCTGGCAGAGACTATCACCGCAGGTGGTATTTTTACTATCTGCTATATCCCAATTATGGCAAGCTGCAGTGCAAGAAAACTTCTATACTGACCAGTGTTTGGTGAAAGATGTGTCATACGGTTTTTATCTTGTGAAAGGAGGTAGGGAAGAGGAAAAAGTGCAGCTTGACCTCCCTAGTGAACAGAGACTGGGGCTGAGGAAAAGGAGAAGACATCAACTATCTGTTCTTCCTAGCAAGTTACCTGGCAGCCAGTTGAAGTACCAAGTGCCTGAGGAAGAAAGAGAAGACTTTATTACTGGAGTTAATTTGAAGTCTTGCTGTTCCAGCCAGTCTGGACAGACATCAGCAGCCTTGGTGTGTACTTAGAATCACAGAATCATAGAATCATAGAATGGTTTGGGTTGGAAGGGACCTTAAAGGTCATCTAGTTCCAACCCCCCTGCCATGGGCAGGGACACCCTCCACTAGACCATGTTGCCCCAAAGCCTCATCCAACCTGGCCTTGAACACCCCCAGGGATGGGGCATCCACAACCTCTCTGGGCAACCTGTTCCAGTGCCTCACCACCCTCACAGTAAAGAATTTCTTTCTAACATCTAATCTAAATCGACCTTCCTTCAGCTTAAAGCCATTACCCCTTGTCCTGTCACTACACTCCCTCATAAACAGTCCCTCTCCATCTTTCCTGTAGGCCCCTTCAGGTACTGGAAGGCCGCAATTAGATCTCCCCGGAGCCTTCTCTTCTCCAGGCTGAACAACCCCAACTCTCTCAGCCTCTCCTCACAGGAGAGGTGCTCCAGCCCTCTGATCAGCTTCGTGGCCCTCCTCTGCACTCGCTCCAACAGCTCCATGTCTCTCCTGTACTGTGGCCCCCAGAGCTGGATGCAGTACTCCAGGTGGGGTCTCACAAGAGCAGAGTAGAGGGGCAGGATCACCTCCCTCGACCTGCTGGTCACACTGCTTTTGATGCAGCCCAGGACACAGTTGGCTTTCTGGCTTTACTTGCTGCAAAACTTTTAATACATCTGATATTATATCTATAAAATTATATTTATAAATAAATATATATATTTTCAGTGACGCAAATATCGCTGAAAGTCAGTTACTGCTGGTCTGCATGACAGGGACTGACTGCAAGGGTCAGATACGGAGATGGGTCTCGTAGGAGATGCCTGGGAAAGGTGTTAGCTCTGGCTAAGTAATAGTGATGCCTTGCAAATATACTCTCCCAGTCAGCAGCAATTTGGGGTTCGGAGTATTGTGAGTCAGAGGTGGACGCAACTGAGGCAAAACTATTCAAAACTGGCAATGGCTGTGCCCTGCGCTTCCTATGCTGCAGGGGAGCTTTAGCACATCAAGTGCATTTTCATTGGAGCTGAATAGCTGGAACACCCTCTGCAAACTAAACTACTTTTTTTTTTTTTTTTTTTAGTCATTTGAAATAATTAGTTTTGTAAGATGGTATGTCATAATTAAGCAATCCTTAAAATGTAATGAAAGATTTTCTTCAAGTGTGTGTTAAAGTGCAAGAAACCTAATGAAGAGCTTATACGCACAGGTGTTCAACTGCTCTGTTTGTGGTCTTTTTTCCTCTCCCATTTACAACCAGTGGCAACCTACTCCCATAAGCAGGGAATGATGAGGCAGTCGGGTGGTTTTTCCCATGAAGAACAGGGAACAGAGGGGTAAAGTCACTCAGGTGTGGTGGACAGTATGAGGTCAGTAAATATTTTTGCTCACAAAAATAAAATCCAAAAGACAGACCTTACTGAGAATTGATTTCTTGACAAAGTGGTGTGGTTTTTTTTTTACCTGACTCCAAATTTTATGTGTTAAAACACAAGAAAATCTACAGATGTCTACAGAAACAGAGGGAATGGTGGTCACCCCCCTGGTCTCCCCAGCGTGTCCTCAACCTGTCATTGCCATGGCAGCTCTATTGCAGTTTGGAGCAGCCCCATGACCGGTGTCTGCAGTGATCAGGCATGATTACCTCTGAGACCTGCCGTTCCCTTTCCTCTGAGAGCAGTTGTGACCATGGCCTCCTATCAGACAGGGTCCTTGAAACACCAGACCACTTGGAGCAAACACATTTCAAAGAAAATGGGTGTAAAGCAGCTCCTATGCTTGGTGCTTTTGGAAGGAAACTCATGTCAGTATAGCAGTTCTCTGTTGGACACTCTTCCTGACATCTTGATACGACTCTTCTTTAAAAAAACAAAACCAAGAAAAGCCTCCCTGTTCCTCCCCCTCCTAGCTCCATCAAAAAACCAGACTTTTTAACTACATATTACTATTTTCTGGTGTTAGTTCCTTGCATGTAGAGCAGCTTAGCTGCATGTTCTGTGTGTTTAAAGCCAACTCTTCTCCTTTACTTATCCTTTTACTCCTCTTCCGCTGCTTCTTGGGAGCTTGCCTATACACATCCGCTGGGTCACTTTGCTGGGTGATTGTTTTCGCCCCGCAACTGTCTGCCAAGCAATGCTTTCGTGCAAAGAGTCTAGTACAAGTCATGCCACAACCCCACTTTCCTAATCTATGCATTGTTTGCCATTTAGGGAATCCTTGCATACATATTCTTGGGTAGTACCTAATTTATTACTGTCTTTTGTTTTTTAATCTAAAATTCCTGCTATCACGATATACTGGATCTGGCAGGGATGGAGTTAACTCTCTTCAGAGTAGCCCGGTGGTGCGGTGCTTTGGATTTGTGATTAAAACCAATATTGCTGAGCAGTGTTTGCACAGTGTGGAGACTTTCTCTGTTTCTCACTCCAATGACAAGAGGTTGGGAGAGGAAACAGTCTGCACAGCTGACCCCAGCTGACCAAAGGGATATTCTGTCATGCTTGGCAATAAAACCAGGGATTTTGTCTTCCAAACTGGCTGTTGCTCTGAGGCTGGCTGGGCATTGGTCTGCTTGTGGGAGGTGATGAGTGGCTGCATTTGCATCACTTGTTTTCTTTTCCCTCTTTCCCCTACTTATTAAACTGTCTCTATCTTGACCCACAAGTTTTCTTACTTTTTTCTTTTTCTTATTCTCTCCCTCATCCTGCTGGGGATGTGTGCAGCAAGTGAGTGGCTGCATAGGTGTTTGGGGTGCTTGCAGGTGTGATAAGGGCCTCCTTGCAATGCATCGCTCCACCCATCAGAAAGACTGGTTTTTCAAACATCACTTGGAGTAGGTGTCTTGTGAAGAGCTAGTTAAGTCTAAATTAAAAGATGCTTTCTCCTTCATCTGCATGGCTATGTCTTATGGCAAAGGTTCCCAGGGGAAAAAAAATAAGTGTTAGGCTATTTCAGTGAGTGCTGGATTGATCCTGAGGTCCGTTTCCTACCTAGCTTCTTTTTTCTTTTCTCCTCCTTTCTTTTCTCTTTTCTCCTCCTTTCTTTTTTTTCCCCAGAAAAAATGGGGAAATGATCACCTAACTCCCCTCACCTCGCACTTGGCACACAGAGGGCCATTGAGATCTGAATTGCTTATTTTTATAGCAACTGCCCCACTCTTGAACGTGACCTGCCTATCTCAGCGTGTGCCTGGGTTTTGCAAACCTAGACAGCATGGTGTCAGCGGAGTGTTTGCTCTCTCCTTTTTCATATGCTTGACCTCACCATCACATACTAATTTCTTTGATATCTTTGTGATGAAGATGTTTGGGTGTCGTCATTGCAATCAGGGCTCTGTATTACTTGAACCATAACACATGGGTGAGAATACACAGTTCCTGCGCAATAAAGGAGGAGGAAAAGATATGTATCCCACAGATCGATGGGCTGTGAATATAACACAGTGAAATACGCTGGAAAATAAGCACTGATGGGTTTCGATAGCCTTGGATGACTTGCATCAAACCATCCACTTTCCTTCCATAGCAGAGTAATAGGTCTTGTAGATAAAAGGGAAGCCGTACATGTCACATTGCTCGAGGTTTTGTGAGGCTTCTGGCACTATCCAATGCAGCATTTTCCTACGCAAGCTGGAGAACTTATTTGATGAAACCATTAGCAGCTGGGCAGGCCCACAGTTGGGGAGCAGCAGTCACTGCAGTGTGGAAGGACTTGGGGAGCGAGATCCTGCTGTGGTCCGTCCTGGGTCTGACTCTAGCTGGTGTTTTCCTTAATAGCATTTGTGATGGGAGAATAAGCTCATTAAATTTATAGATGGCATAAAGCTAGGAGGGGCTGCATGTGCACTTGAAGACAAGAACAAAATTAAAAATTAATTTACATAGTGAAATTTAGAGACAAAACATGTGGTATTTCACCTGGACCGTGGTAACAAACACCAGCAGTTGCAGAAAGGGATCTAAGGAGGACAGGAAGATAGCTAGGGCCTACTATTGCAGAAAAGGAATATGTCTTAAAGGGATGAATAAAGAGAAGGATTGCTCTACTCGGTATCTTCAATGGAACAACAAAGACAATTTTCAGCATATCTGGAAAGATGTAGCTCAGTGGGAGAGAGTGCAGAGGAGGCCAGCATGAATGATCCAAGGTCTAGAAAACCTGACCTTGGAGAAGAGAGACAAAAATACCGGCACTCTTTAGGTTAGAGAAGAGATGGCTGAGGGCAGACAAAGTTTACAAAAGGCTGTTAGAAAGAGGGTTAAGGAATAATCCATCCTCCATGTTTGTGGGAGATAGGATGAGGAGCACCAGGCTTAAAGAGTGGCCTCTTTGGTTGTGGTTAGATACTAGGAAGAGGTTTTAACAGTAAGGACTGCAAAGCACTGGAACAGCTTGGCTGGGACACTGCTGGGTCTTCCCTGCAGAGGCCTTTAGGAACAGGGTAGAGGGGAGGAGGGTTAGACCTCACCAAATTCCCTTCAGCCCTGTTTTTCTGTGTTTAACCACAATGAGGAACTGTTTCCTTGCTGCTGGTGGTGAGGTGATCCCTACTGTTCCTTAGCTCCCTTCTTTATGGGACATGAGCAATGTTCATAGCTCTTGGGGTGGATTTGTCCCCATCCTCAAGCCTTTGGCACAGGTGCATCTTCATGGTCCTGGGGCTGAGAGGTTGCTGAGAAGCCTCCTGATGAAATGGCATTTATTGCATACTGGACTGGCGTTGCTGAAGAAACATTGGTCTCCATGGTTATGTCTGTGCTCATAATTAAAAGTCAGGAATAGATTCCCATTGACCCTTCTTTGGGCTACCAAAGGCAGATATATCTTGGAGAAAGCTGGTTGGAGCAGTCCAAAACAGAAAGGCAGTGATCTAAAAAGTAATCAGGGTGGGCAACGAGGGTTCCTCAGCCTTATTTGGTTTAGCAGAGCAGATGTGCATTAGATCTCACTTCTCCCCTGAAGCACATCCCTCCTTGTTCGAAAATGCCTCCTTGTCCCTAGCTGGGAAGTAAGCCCACTGCCTCCCTCAAATTTTCAGCCTCTTTGACAGCAGAAATTAAATTCCTTCAAGTGCCCTGAGACTGCTGCTCTCAAGACCCCAGTCTGCACTCCCTAATTACAGGGGATTTAAAGGGAGAGAGAACCATTATGATGTAAAAAGAAAATAATGCAGAAAAAATGGAGGAGAGCAGGCTGGAACTACAGCTCGATGACCCTTGGGTGTAGCGTTGATTTGCATTTTCCAAATGTTTTACTGAAGTCTTTCCTGCTTTCCCAGCTCGTGTTGCTCTCTTGTCCTTCACTGTGGGCAGCTGTGACCTTGTCAGAGGGCTGCTGGCTCTGCCCTAGCACTCTACCTCTCCCGTCAGCTCTCTCTGGCCACGTACCCCTCTGGAGAGCCCAGCACAGCACCGCTGCTGAGCTCAGGTTTCCCTCGTTCAAGTAGCGTGCCTGGCAGCAAAGCGTGGGCATGTTGCATGCAAGCAAGAGCAGGGGCAGGGAGAACGTGACATCATTTTCTGTCAGTCCAACAGTCTATATGGTGCTGTCCTGTATCATCCATTTGCTGTCTCATTGCTTTGCATACTTCACACAGGCTTACGTGGCTTCCTACAGGTCTACCCATTTACGTTTCTCTGAAAAGCACAAGTCGGTTGGAAGTATCCTGGTTTTACTAGTCCCTGTCTGTAATTACACAGCTTCATCAGTATTATTAGTGTTAGCACAGCTTCTCGTACCAGATCTGAAGTTTTCTGCATTTAAGGATTCTCACCAGTTTATATGCATACTGAGGGAGTTAAATCAGCCCAAACCTGCTGGAGCGGTGTGACTTTGTGTTTAATGCTCAGAAGTACCTTATAATTATCTCACTCATTAGATTAATACACAGAAATTTAATTGAGGATCTTATCTATTTTCAGAGTTCATTTTCCTCCACCTTCACAACCTTTTCATGTCTTCTTTTAATTTGGACAAGTCCATATTTGACCATTCTGAGGAATTTTACCAATTTCAAGAGGAGCAGGGGATGCAGGACTTGGTGGTGGCTGTTTAGTAGGGAGTCTATGACAATGGTTCCTTGGAATAAGTGGAACTGCCTTGCTTTTCATCTGGATGCAGCCTGGAAAGTCAACAAAGTATTTGCCAGGTGGAAACCAGGCTTCAGAGAACAGTTTTGACAGTCCCAGTCAAAACCTGTTCCTTGTAGGAGGTCTGTGCCACCAACCCACATCTGTTCGCAGCATCAGCCTGCTGGGAAGGTGACCATCCTGCAGGTTCTGCCTGCCAGTGTCCCATACCTCCTGCACATGAAGGTCCTACATGCCCTGCACACCAAGGTGAAGTGGCCGAGCAGCATCGTGGCTGCATGCCGATCTCCTGGGCGCCTTCAGGAACTGGAAGTTCATCCTGAAGGAATGGAGTAGGCTGTGAAGGGAGAGTCTCTGTCCTCAAGGCTAGAGTTGAGATGAGATGATGCCAAGTGACTCAAAACACAGCGCTGCCCAGATGAATTTTTAATCTGTTAGCAAATATAAGTGTTTGAACTGATTAAGGCCAGAAGCAGTAAAGTTTTGACATTTACCTTCTTCTTTGCATCTTTTTGTCTTGCTCAAATATCTGAAGCCCTGACTGAATTCAAAACTGACCTTCTGGTCACCTTCCAAAGTCAGATTTTTGTCAGCAACTGCCTTTTCTTGGTATTATACATTTGTAGCATGCATAGAGACATGCACATGCTGAGCAAATGGACTATGTTTGGGAGTGATAATGAAAATAAACCAAATGCCCCAGCTTCACACAGCTGCTAGGCAGCAACTGAACAAGTGCAGACATGTCTTGTCCCCTTGTTTGCGGTATCTGAAGAGCACTCAGGTACAACACACAGCTATGTCTGCTCCAGGAAAACTCCCCTACAGCACCCCCCTACAGCAAACCTCTGTGGCCACGTACATGCCAGCCAATGAAATGTGCACGGGACCTCTCTCCAGCTTTGGGGCTGACTGATGTGGGATGGCCTCTGTCCATGCTGTTTGAGCCTCTTACCTGCCAAAATGGTGAAGAAATCACGCCCGACCAAACATTGCCTTCTGCAATGAAATGACAAAATTACTAGCTCAGAGGGGAGAGCAGTGGGTATTGTTTATCTCGACTTTAGCAAGGCTGTCAACGCTGTCTCTCGTAACATCCTCAAAGAGAAAGGGACTAAGTGCAGGCTAGGTAAATGAACAGTGAGATGGATCCAAAACTGACTGACAACTGAGCACAAGGGGTTGTGATCAGCAGCACAAAGACCAGCTGGAGGCCAGTCACTAGCAGTGTACCCCAGGGGTCCACAATGGGGCCAATACTCTAACATCTTTGTTAATGACCAGGATGACAGAGTGCACCCTTAGCAAGTTTGTTGATGACACAAAGCTGGGAGGAGCGGTTGATAGACCAGATGATTGTACTGTCATCCAGAGGGACCTCAACAGGCTGGAGAAATGGGCTGACAGGAACCTCGTGAAGTTCAGTGGTGGGAAATGTGAAGTCCTGCATCTGGGGAGGAACAGCTCCACTCACCAGTACACACTGGAGGACAACTGACTGGAAAGCATCTCTGCAGAGGAGGACCTGGGGCTCCTGTTGGGCAACAAACTGGCCATGAGCCAGCAATGTGCCCTTGCAGCAAAGAATGCCAACAGCCTCCTGGGCTGCATTACACAGAGGGTCACCAGCAGGTCGAGGGAGCTGATCCTTCCCCTCTGTTCAGCACTGGTGAGGCACATCTGGAGTGCTAGGTCCAGTGCTGGGCTCCCCAGTACAAGAGAGATGTGTGCTTACTATAGTGAGTCCAGTGCAGGGCCATGAAGATGATGGAGGGACTGGAGCATTTCTCATTTAAGGAGAGGCTGAGAGAGCTGGGACTGTTCATCCTGGAGAAGAGAAGGCTCAGGGAATCTTATCCGTGTGGATGAATGCCTGATGGGAGGAGTAAAGAAGATGGAGCCGGGCTCTTCTCATTGGTACCTAGGGACAGGACAAGAGGCAATGAGCACAAACTGAAACAGCAAATTCTGTTTGAATATAAGCCTTTTTTATTGTGAGGGTGGTCAAACACTGGCACAGGTTGTCCAGAGAAGCTGTAGAGTCTCCAGCCTTGGAGGTATTACAAACTTGCCAGGACACATCCCTGAGCAATCTCTAGGGTTGTTGGGTGTAAGGAGTCTTTGTGAAAAAGAGTTATTGGCATGCTGGTAAATTCAGCTTGAAATGAAGAATACCTTTCTAATGAGACGAATAGCATTTCTCAGCAGTATTTATTATTTGTCATATATATTTTATCAATATTTTCTACCAGACCAAGAAGGCTTAGCTTGATGCATGGAATTCTCACACCACTCATGTCTGTAATGTCACTTTTCACAGGATGAAAGCTTCCAAAATGAAACACAGAAAAATTCCTAGAGGTTGTTTTTCTTTTTTTTTTTTATTTTCCTACTTAGACACCTACTCTTCTTCTCCAAACTTCCAGATTTTTGGATGAGCATTTTCCCCATTTTTATTTCACTTAAAGAGGAGGGAGGGAAAATCTGCACCTTGGATGGTAATTGCTTTCCTGGGCTATGTTTTTAATACATATTCCAGCTGCTGGGTCATAAGGAGCAGTCTGAATTGCAGAACAGACAGAAGGATTCCCAAGGGAGGTGTCAGCTCTACTTTTCCATCGGATGAGGGACTGAATGGGGCACTTGAGGGAGCTATTCACCTTCCCATGGAAGCAGTGAGGAGAAGGAAAATCTACCAGCCTCTAGAAAAAGCAACTGAATGAAAAGAAGAAATTTTTTAAAAAACTGGCAACAATTTGATTGAAGGGAAACCTATGCTATTATAACTCTGCAAATACGATAGTTTGAAATACATAAAACAAAATTATGGTATAAGTAGATTTAGATTTTCTCTTGCTTGTGGTGGAGTAAACCTAAATGTTGTTGAGTTAAAATATATTCACTGTAGATTTTGAAAGTCTCCTTTCAAGATGTGAGGGCTTTTTGCACAGAACTGTAGTGCATATAGCTCTCTATACCTGCAAGTAGATGCCGCACTGGGAGGAGGAAGGGATAAAAGCTAATTTCAGTGGCAGGAGGCCAGTATCTGTTCTTTCGATAATCAGAGGGGAAAACTGAGCTTGATCAAAGGGAGCAGCAGCCTCACTACAGGTTTTCCAAAGGTGCCTTATATCTCCCAAGTCAGGCCCTTGTCCTAAGTCTGTGCTTAAGAAGAGCCTGTCTCTATTGATGATATGAGTGGCCATCAGCATTAGGCTTAGCGAATGCCTCTCTTTAATTCCAGAAGCTACAAGTGCCTGGCAGCTTATTTGGGTAGCTAAGTGTCTTTAACAGCCAGGCCCTTTGCTCTTTCATGGTTTCGCTGTGAGCCCACTCAATTACTGAAGAAATGCCTGGTACTTCCTGGGGGTTGGGAACACCGAATACCAGGACCAGAGGTAAGCCCTACAGATTGTCTAGCCAGGTGGTGATGTAATGGGTGCCCTTGGATGCCTGGGAGAGACCTCAAGGGCTTTGCATGAACACCCTCAAAATGCCAGTCCTTCCGCTAGTGAAAACTGAATGAAATCCCCCCGAAGTCAAGCCAGGTTCTGCTTAAAGCAAATGAAAATAGCTAGTTAATGGACCTAAACTAGAGAAGTCTGTCATACAGGTTTACAAAGATATGTTAGGAAAACAAAAGAAAACTACATTTTGCTGATTTATTTTAAGATCATCTCCTTGCTCTGCACTTCTCCATGCTTTCTTGCTCAGTTCACACTTTGCATTCTGAGACTGATTAAATATGCTTGTATTTAAACCTTTCTTTGAGGTCTTCATGGACCCTTTGGATTTAAATTTTCCCCAGGTCCCTCTTTCAGCCCCAATTCTGGTGGATTTTAAACCATGGTAAAGGTCATGCCTCCTCCACACGGGAAGCACTCATACTGCTGTGGCAGATCAGATGTCCTGATTTCAGCTGGGATACAGTTAATTTTCTTCTAGCAGCTGGTATAGTGCTGTATTTTGCATTTAGGATGAGAATAATGTTGATAACACACTGATGTTTTAGTTGTTGCCAAGCAGTCAAGGACTTTTCAGCTTCTCACACTGCCCTACCAGTGGGAAGGCAGGGGGCCCAAGAAGCTGGGAGGGGACACAGCCAGGACAGCTGACCCAAACTGGCCAGATGTCATGGTCAGTATGTAACTGGGAGAGTTGGCTGGGAGGCAGCATGGCTCAGGAACTAGCTGAGCATTGATTCCAGGTGGTGAGTAACTGTGCTGTGCATCCCTTGTTTTGCACATTATTATTATTATTATTATTATTATTATTATTATCATCATCATCATCATCATCATCATCTTCCTTATCTTTTTCTTTTTGATTCTCTTCCCCATTCCACTGCGGGAGGGGAGTGAGTGAACGGCTATGTGGTTGTTTTAGCTGCCGGTCGGGTTAAACCATGACAGGTGTTCTCTTAGGTTCTTGATGAGATCATGAACAAATCATTAATCCACCAAGACCTGAAAGGTTCTTCTTTCCCTGAGAAGGCAAGGTGGAAATAGCAAAGTGAAACATGTCTAAGCTCTCAACCTTATATTTCCTATTACTGTACAAGCTGTCAGTCATACCTGATACAAGAAATTAATGTGAGTGGTTTGTTACTAGTTTCTGGCTGAGACCAAGCACATTGGCATCCTCTTGCCTCATGGAAGTAGCAACCAGCTGGGGGTATGTGACTTCTTGTCAGGCCATCTCTGTCTCAGAGGGATATATACCATGCCAGAGGGGAACAGGGAGAGGGTTGTGGTGGCTTTTCTCCTTTGCAATGCAGCCCCAGTCTTGGGAGGACCTGGGAGACAAGGGGGGACCAAGGGACCAAGCATCTTTGTTGTGATGTTGGAAGGATGAAGGCTGGGAATCAAAACCCACCAAGGCAAATGTGCATGAGGATGCTGGAATCATGCTCCACTGGCATGGAAAACCAGGGCAAAAAGGTTGGTTCCTCAAAGAGCCAAATGTGCTGTTTTCTAGACAAAAGTAATTTCTCGGCTGTCAGTGACAGCTCCTATTTAGGAGGATCCTGTTTTGTAGCTACAAATGAAAAGAGCCACTTGGCAGCCAGCCAGCAGCACAGCTACTTAATTTACAAATGAAAACTTTGAGGAAATGGGGAAAGTTTGCTAGAAAGCAGGTCTGCAGTACAGCGGACTGTGTTTCTCCTTCATGCAACAGAAAATCCAAGAAAAAATTGAAGGATCACAGAAATATATTTCGTGTACCCAGATTTACTGAACCATACAAGATCTAGCTGCTAAAGTAACTAGAGTAGACTGAGTAACTCTGCATTTACCTTGTTCCCACCTATCCTGAGTGCCTTTGCCCATGACTGACAGCCCTTGGACCACCTTGGACCTCCTCGGCTTTAAGGCAGTCAGGCTCTTGCCCTTTGTGTAAGGGTAGACTGGTTCTAGCCTGCTACGCCTGGAGCCCTGCCAAAGAAATATATAGATAAAAGGCAATTTCCTGAATGTTTCCTCTTGGGATGCATCTCACTGCCTTGAGAGTGAGTGAAAAATCTTCCCTACAGCAGGTCTGTAGTGGCTGGATGTAAGTACACAGTGCCAGCTGCAGGATTGCAACTGCAGCCCTGTGGGCAAATCCTCCAGGAGATAAAACCTGCCAGATCACGGCATTGCTGAGAGCTCAGAGCCACATCAGTGGGACACTCACATCCAAGCAGCTGAGAAGAGACCATTTTATTAAAGGTGGTCCTTGCTACTAGGGCATGTTTTCTTTTGGAAATTCTCTTCATAAAAAAATCCCCTTCACACTGCCTGCTGACACCTGCCAGCTTTATGGACTTTGTGATGAGTCAGCCACCGAACTGGGCTCAGAAATGTAAATTTTCATTAGAACAATCATCATTATGCGATTCCAATGACATACATCTCAGTCAGCAACCATCCTTAAGCATAGACTCATGGGGCACTCCATATCCCCCCAATCTACCTCAGTTTACCCCAGCTGGTGGAAGAAATAAATTCAGTGGGTGTCTTTTCCCCACAGCATTAGCCTTGCATGTTGTTTAATTACTGGTGATTTTGGAAGACCCAGGTACCAAAGTTTGTGCTCCACTCTCCTGCACAGTCACCCATGACTTACATCCCCAACAACTCCAGCTGTCTCCTCTTCACCCACACCGATACCCGGCGATATCTCTAAAACTTCTGTAATGCCCTTTGGCATTTAAAGACTGAGATTCTGCAGCAGAAGGAAAATTAAAATTTAGGGCAGCATTAAGTTAATTAAACTTACCATCAAATTAATAACACAAGGAATACTGTGCAGACTACATTATTCATTTTCATGTTTTATTCAGTAAAAGCTCAATTTTTAATGCACTTAGTGTTACTGGAGGATTTCTACCCTGCTCTGCTAGAGTTTCATGGCACATAGGGTTTCTGGGGTCCTGTATATAAAGTCAATGTAATTTTCATTCAAGTGGTAAAAGATTCACAATTAATAGAAGAAATGAGAAATCTCTACTTTCTGGGAAAGAAAAAAATAGTCAAATATGGGGGATCAAATTCCTATATGATTAAATGAATTAATTTTAATTAATCACCTTTCTTGTTATCTCATTTCCTAGAACTCCTACTATCCTTCCCATCACCAGTTTTGTCCATCGACAAAGTGCCAGTTCACCTCTTAAAGTTTTTTCTAAGGGTCTCGGTGCTGAAGCCTCCCTGTACCACTATGTCACATCCCAGTGTTATCTGTACAGCTCTGCTCCTGACCACACTGCAGGAGGCTGTTGTTTGTGAATAATGCAATGAAATACCTCATGGTATAAGGTTAGGACAGTGAGGCTGTGTGCTCCTTCAGTTTGATTTTTTCTTTAAGTGCAGCCAAGCAATAGCTAAATAACATTGTTCAAAGAGCTATGTCTCTTCCGGTCCAAGGGGACTGTGGATTATGGTCTGAAAGAATTAGCGCAAATTAAAATTATGGCCACAATAACCCCATGCATGCTCTGGAAAGAGGCAGTGGGAATGTAACTTCCCTCGGAGAAAGGAAGGAAATTAATGAAAACTGAAACCATGACACAGAGACAGCATTATTAAGAAGGAAGGCAAAAGGAAGGAATCATTAGGAAATGTGCAGCTATTGCTGGAACAGAGCACAAGGGAGAAAGAGAGATCGAATGAGCATATTAGATGCTTCCTTGCTTAACTGCTACTTTTATTAAAGGTTATTGTTGATACAGGAACGAGTAGACCTTCAACAAAAAGCTGCTGCTGGATGACAATGTTGAGGTTCAAACTTAGTGTCTTGCCTGGTGCAATGTGCAGAGGTGTGATCAAACTAGCAAAGCCTTCTGCTTTCTAAATCCCTCTGCTCAGAGGAAGAAGGGACCACGTAGCTCAGCCTCTGTGGAAAAGCATTCACCCAAACTCCTCAGGATTGCTGTATCTGCCTATGAGCCTTGAGAATTTCTTGTATGTGAACCTTCATCCACTCGTCTGAGTTTTTCTAGGTTTGACAGCAGGAGAAAAAAATATCACTCATTTAATAGTGCTAGAAATTTTCCGATGCCTTACTGTAAAAAGAGAAGTATTATGAAAGACAGCATGCACACCCAGCATGCCGAGTCTCTGGGTCAGTGCTGAACTTCCTGGGGAACAGGTGGCTGTGGGGAAAGATGCCCAGCATCTCTGGTGGGTGAGGCTGGAAAAGGAGGAGCAACTCTGCAGTTGCTGTAGTTGGCTTCCCCTTACCTGGCTGCCTGTGCATTTGGGAACCTGCAGCTGGTATCAGTGTGGCCGAGGAACTGTGATGGCACCCAAAGAGCCTCAGGCACAGTGGAGACCCTTCCCTACAACCCTGTTCAAGATGAAAAGTGAAGAGGGGCTCTTGCAATACTGTTCTTTTGCCTTCAATCTACTCTCTCCATGGGGGCTAGAGCTCCCAGATTATGGGCCATTTTGTCTGTCAAGTGCAAAGGTGCTGTGGACAGTCCAGCAGGGTTGGATGGTTCTAGGGGTGAGACTGCAGCAGATGTTGGGTTTGCCAGAGCTGGAGAAGGGCTTTTTCCTGCAATACATGTCCATGTGTGTGCTTATGCTTGGACCCTGCTCGATCAAGGACAAGAAGAGATCATGATCACCTCTACTCTCCATCTTTTTCTCCCTTTCTTCCCTCCTCTATCTCCTCCTGCCATCTGCCCCCAGTCATGTTCAGCAAAATCTTTGCATTTGCAATATTATTTTCCTGACACTTGGAAATAATGTTTAAAATCTTCATTTAAAAAAAAAAATGCAGCAAGAACCCACCCACCTAGGATTGCTAGAGGTAGTCTTCTAGACCAGCTTCTTTATTTCCTTTTAAAGCAGAGTCTTTTCTAGTTCTCAGCCACCTCATGAATTTTTATCTTCTATACCGGCATCCCTGTAGCATGAAGGTTGGTAGACCTTGCCAATATGTTTCGAGCCAGAAGCCTGGGGAGCATCTTTAGCATCAAAAATAAAACTCTGTTCCTGTGGCTGTTTGAAGAAAAGTGTGAAAAGCGGACTTTCGTAGTGTGATATTCAAGTGCTGCAGTGCCCAGAACAGAGCTGCTGTCTCCAGGAGGGGAATTCATAAGGCTGAGTGACACCTAACCAGTGAAGGAGGGAGAGCTGGGTGTCTTAGCGTGGGATTAGCATCCATCCTTCATCAGTATGAATGGGGAAATGAGAAAGAACCAAGGGTATTTCTGAAATAACTGTCTACCTGCTACCCTGGTATTTATACCTACTCCTTGATACGCATCAGTTGGGACCTTCTCCTATTCTCTTTAGAAGAGAGGGTGTGAGAAACGATTGAATTCTTTTTAATAACTTATTCAGTTTCTTGCTTAGGAAATAAGAAACCTGATTTCTATGTCCTCTTTAACCTGAAAAGGCTTGAATTTATGTTGTCCCTTTCTCATTTTTGCTAAAACTTGCGGACAAAAATAGCTAACAAAAAAATAAAAAAAATCCATTCAAGGCTAGCCATTTACCCCATGGAAAAAGCTGTCTCCAAAGGCTGCATTATGATAATGTTGCAACTACAAAGATATTTCAGGAGATGGAAACCATGATAGCAGCAGACAGACCCAGCAAGCTAGGAGGTGCCTTCAAGAGATCTCCCCTGTCTTGTGTTCTCAGCCATGTTTAGACCTTCCTCAACATCTACCTCCATCAGGATGTTTAACCCAAAACCTGAGGGCTCTCAGTCCTGAGGGGATAGGACAGGATGACTAAGCCACAGAACACGGTACAGGGTACAGTGCTGGAAGGAGGGTTTTACTCAGGAGCTGCTGGGGTGTGAGCAGGAGCGGTTGCCTTGTATGTAATGACTGAAAGCTGGACCCCTGCACAGAGGGAGCATACTGCTGACAGCTGCTTGGAGGCGTTGACACTGACACAGGTACCTGCTGGGGTCAGGAAAGAGCAGGAGCTGGAAGTTTCTCCTGCATTTGCAGCTCCTGTGCCCTTTGCTGGTTGCTCAGGTTTGCAAGGCGCCCATCTACAGGGCAACTCCTGTCTTCCCCAAGTACTGACCTCCCTCTGAGCAGAGAGCACCAGCCACATGCCGTGGTGAGAATATTTGCCTAAAAGCAGCAACCTGGCCATGGGTAATACAAAGAAGTGGTGGTAGAGCATAGAATCATAGAATGGTCTGGATTGGAAGGGACCTTAAAGATCATCCAGTTCCAACCCCCCTGCCATAGGCAGGGACACCCTCCACTAGACCACATTGCCCAAAGCCTCATCCAACCTGGCCTTAAACACTTCCAGGGATGGGGCATCCACAGCTTCTCTGGGCAACCTGTGCCAGTGCCTCACCACCCTCACACTGAAAAATTTCTTCCTAATATCTAATCTAAATCTACCCTCTCTCAGTTTAAAGCCATTAGCCCTTGTCCTGTCACTCCATGCCCTTGTCAACACTCCCTCTCCAGCTTTCCTGTAGGCCCCTTCAGGTACTGGAAGGTTGCTATAAGGTCTTCCTGGAGCCTTCTCTTCTCCAGGCTGAACAATCCCAACTCTCTCAGCCTGTCCTCATAGGAGAGGTGCTTCAGCCCTCTGATCATCTTCATGGCCCTCCTCTGGACTCGCTCCAACAGCTCCATGTCTCTCTTGTGCTGGTGACCCCAGAGCTGGGCGCAGTACTGCAGGTGGGGTCTCACAAGAGTGGAGTAGAGGGGCAGAATCACCTTCCCTGACCTGCTGGTCACACTGCTTTTGATGCAGGCCAGGATAAGGTTGGCTTTCTGGGCTGCAAGTGCACATCGATGGCTCCTGTTGAGCTTTTCATCCACCAACACCCCCAAGTCCTTCTCCTCGGGGCTGCTCTCAATCCATTCTCTGTCCAGCCTGTAGTTGTGCTTGGGATTGCCCTGACCCATGTGCAGGACCTTGTACTTGGCCTTGTTGAACTTCATGCAGTTGGCATAGACCCACCTCTCATGCCTGTCAAGGTCCCTCTGCATGGCACGCAGCCATACACTGGCCTACTTTGAGCACTACTTACACAGACAGAAAATTTGCCACTGAAAGGTAAGATGAACGTAGCTTATGACACACTGGTGTAGTGCCCAGGGCTTCTCAGCATCTTGTGCTTGAAAGCATTTGCATGACCATGCCTTCAAAACAGAGACATATTACCAATGACAACTCAAAAGGAGTATAAAACCTGGTTTAGTTTACAGCATGCTGTGTGGGCTCACTGACCTGTTACTCAGAGGGATTTTTTTTTCATTACTGACCGTATAGCATGGCTTGACTTACAACGTGCAGCTTCAAATACCAACCCTACCAAAGAATGCAAAGTTGTTGCCAAGCAGTCAAGGACTTTTCAGCTTCTCATACTGCCCTGCCAACGAGAAGGCAGGGGGCGCCCAAGAAGCTGGGAGGGGACACAGCCAGGACAGCTGACCCAAACCGGCCAAAGGGATATTCCATACTATATGACATCATGCTCAGTACGTAAGCTGGAGGGAGTTGGCCAGGGGGCAGCGTTGCTGCTCAGGAACTAGCTGGGTATCAGTCAGGGGGTGGAGTGGTCAGAAAAGCCACATCGCATGGCTAGAATGTGGGTCTTTTTCCTTGGACAAAGGGCCAAGAGGTACAGGTGGCTCATCCAAGGAGCAAGCACTCTCAGCTTCTCCACGTTCTTTCTTCAGCATGGCTTCATTGTGGGGTGAGGGAGACCTTCTGCATCCAGCCTGGAGATGAGGCTTTTGCAACAGCAATTGCTTTAACTTTTGCACTGTTGTCTGAGTAGTGTCCTCGAGAGAAAATTCCAAATGGAGACAGCTCGTGGTCATGAATTATACAATTCCCTGCTTTCACATTAGGACTCTACAGCAGCCATGGAAATCCAAGGCTGACAGTTCAAAGCAATTCTCCTGTGTCTCTTTTGTTGCAAACATGGGAAGAGAGGCGATGTTATGTACTCCAGTGGGCTGTTGAATTGAATAAATAGATGTTTTTAGATGTAAAGTTCATACAATTGCATTTGAGGATGCTATTTAGTAATGAATTCTGTGAATAATAAGGCATTGCTGAAAGCATTGAAAAGT
Organism: Grus americana; assembly: GCF_028858705.1. Taxonomy (NCBI): domain Eukaryota; kingdom Metazoa; phylum Chordata; class Aves; order Gruiformes; family Gruidae; genus Grus; species Grus americana. The sequence goes on along the minus strand of NC_072852.1, from coordinate 188,141,992 downwards.
CTACATAGTAACTCTGGATGAGTGCTTTGAGAGAGACTTGCAGCGATGATCCTAAATGTTAGCACTGTTTTGGGGAGGTGGGCAGTGGAGAGGTACCAGCTGTTAAGCTCTAGTTTTGTTTTTGTAATGTTTACCTAGTTTATTTGGGTTGCCAGGCTGATATTCAAGAATCAATCAGCACGCTATAATGGATGTATTTTCATTATGGCACAAGGAGCCTCAAGTGTCTTTCACTCATGTATTATTCACACAAATGGATGAACAAATAAGTGATCTACTACAGCATGCAAATCCCAGGATATCTGCACAACTTAAAATTACACAGAGGTCTGGGCAAAGCCTCCACTGGCCACTAGGCAAGGCTAAAGTTTTGGATTAAGGGCGAAGTATAACCGCTTGCCATGTTCCTTTTAACTCAATCACGAGGAGACTGTTGGACATGAAGGTGCCAAATGTCTGTGTGCTGAGAGACCTCTGAAGTGTCTTCAGGATGGACTTTAAGATCCTTTCCATCTCTAGACAGTCCAGGGGGCATGGTCTTAATGTAAGGACTGAGTAGTCACCACTGAAAGAGAGAGGATGCTTTTATTTGTGTGCTGAAGAAAAGAAATACAGGTGTTATGCCAAAACCATCTATTTGTATAACAGTAGTCTTGAGGCTTATACTATATGAGGAACCCAGGTAGAATTATTCCCAGTTATTCACATGTTTTCCAAATATTATGAGAGGTGTTTCCCAGTTTATGTTTTTAAATGTTTATTCTACCAGGGAACTGTATATTCACATTCACTGAAAGTCAATTGGGAATTATTATTACATATTTTCTAGGATTTTATGTATAAGAGCTTGAAGACGAGTTCTCTGCAATGCCTTCTGCAAAGCCTGTAAATACAGGACTGTATTTTGTGGGAGATGTTGGCTGGTGTGCAATGGGCAAAGCAGGGAGGATTCAGGAAGAGCCCCAGTACTTCCTTGAAGAGCTGGGTCTGCCATAGACACAAATTTTTCAGTCAAGCATTTCCCTGCTCACATGCTCCTTATTTTCTGGATAGCTGCACTGTGACTCAGAGCCTGCATGCCGAGAGCTGAAACTTTGGTCAGTGGGATATGGGGTTTTTTGGCTATGCATGTAAAGTGTTATTTAATACCAACTACTCAAAGATCCAACTCTGGGTCTCCCAACCTGAGGAACTGGGATTTGTGGACGTCCCTCAGCATCTTGTCTCGTTGCTTTTCCTCCTACCTGTGAAAGGGGAAAATGCTCCCTTGACACAAAGGGCCTTCATCTGGTGAAATCAATGTGATAATGATGGGTCTGTACAAATATTTTGGTGGCCAGAGCATGGCTTAAATATCGCACTATGCATCAAGGGGTGAACTCTGAGCCACAAGACGAGACCAACACGTTGACTTGGGGCTCATGAGCTGAGTGCCATCCAGCGTGTGCAGTGAATGAGGCAAGTGTTCTAGGGCAAAAAAAATTCCATAAAATTATGTGATTAAATACTAGCATGATACAGGTAAACAGAATGGGTAAAATGGAGCCAGCACAGGGCTATCTTTGCTGTGTTATTTGCCACAACTTCCCCAGGACGCTGCTGCATATTCCCCGGTTGTTCTGCCTCAGGGCAGCAACAAGCACTTGAGGAAATGAGGTGTATCCTGAAAATTAATTTCTGGGTTTATTTACTTTGTGCTGACTTCATCTATGTTCTTATGGCTACAAACAGACTGGTATCTGGCTGTACATGTGTTTCTGGGTTTTTTTTTGGGGGGGGCAGGTAGGTTTTTTTAAAAAAATGCTGTATACTTCTTCACCTTGGTGACATTTGTTACTCTTTCCTTTTCTCAGTCACCATGACAGCACAAGGATCCTACTGAATTATTGTTTTCTTTGTATTTTACAGCAAGATTCTTGACTCTCCGAATAAGGAGATGAAGAGGGAAAAGAGCTCATGGTTTCCATCTGCTGTAAAACTTCTCACTAAAATCACTGCCCTATAAAGCTGCACCATGCTACAACTTGCTCTGAGACACTGCTTAAGAGGGGAGGAGGAAATGGACTGCTTTTACAGAGTGTCTTTAAGGAAAAGGGGGAAAAAATAGAGACAGATATTATGGAAACCAGATGTAAAGATTTGACCCTGAGTAAGGATGGAGTGTAAGAGTCCACAAGGTCCTATGCCCCAGCCCTTGAAGATTGCTGTCAGTCTGAAACAGTTGCTCTGCAGTACATGCTGATGTAGTTTGACTACTTTAGAAATTACAAGTTTTCTTTTTATTTTTAATGCTTTTTTTTAAGGTTACCAGAGTAGCATAGTGAATGCTAATAAGAAAAAAAGGTAACACTTTAAGAATATGCTTCATCTTCTTCTAGGAAAGGAACAAGCTGTCTTCAAGCCATCATGCTCTGTGGGCAAGTGGAGGGCTGAGAACTGGAGTCGTCTCTTGATGTCACCAGCAAATCAGGACGTATCAGTACTGTTGCCTGACAAGTCAGACCCACACTGGAATTCCAAATGCCATTCTGGAATCAACATCTTTTCAAAAAGGTGCTGGAAAAAGTATCAGAAAAGAATCTTCTCATGGGGTGTCCACTTCATTAGCAACCAGTGAACTCTGATTGCCACCAGACCAATTCAAGGGTCTAGGCAACCCACACTTAAAATGGATTTTCTTGATGTAAATCTAATAATAATCCTGAAGAACAACAAGCAATGTAGCTAAGAAAATACAAGACTTAAGTCCTTTTCCAGCTTTCTGTCTGTTCCTTGTGGTGAGAAAGCATAGTGGTTGATATACCCATTGCTCCTTCTACGTATGCATCTAAATGAGTTTGATAGTCTAGTATTCCTCGAATTTTTTGCAAGCCTAACGTCCTTTTCACTGCAGCTGTCTTCTTGAGATACCCCTTTACACTTTTAGTTGTTGGCATCAGCTCAGTTCATCAAAGTGGGATAGGGGAGACAGTTGCAGAGGTGCATGCTTGTTCCCTTCTCTGGAGGAATACAGCCACTACTGGCAATCAGTCATCATAGTTTGCTTTCCCTGGTTTTCTTCTCAAGGTTTTAATGACATAATGAAAAATAATACTTTAATAACTGACATGCATAAATTTTTATGACATCTCAGAAATTTTTCTTAAGATTTTTCAAATCTTCCATGATTCCCTTTGAACATCTTTTGTGGAAGTCTTCAGGATTGCAAATCAGTGCTTCACTTTGCACACACACAGTACCTGCATTGCTTGGTGGGCCCCGGGCCCAGATGTTTGTTTCCATCCTTCCTGAAACCTGCTCATGTGTCCTTTCTGCATTCTCTGGCATAGCAGAGTATGGTGCATCCATCTCTTATAGCCAAGGCACAGACACATTTGGTAAAATAAGAGAAGTCAATCAAAGTTTGATTTTTCTTTAAAAACTATTCTGGCTGCTCCAAAATATCTCTGTAGAAATATTTCCAAGAAAAGACTACAAGAGTTTTCCCTAGGCCATGTGTGGCATATGTGAGCCATAGCCACAGCTAGTTTGTTTTCAGTTATTTCATTTTGAAATGTTTCTCACCAGCAGTATTCACAGAGATGTTCATCCTTCTCAAATTGTCTGAAACCAATTTAGAAGCTACTTCGTTGTTTAAGAATCATTATTTTAATTTTCATCTCACTTAAAACACATATTTACTCTCCAGTGGATCTAACTTAGACAACTATAATGGAGCTCGAAGTAAAAGAGCAGCATGAAGCCCACAGTAAAGCCATATCAATTTTGTGGAATCATCTTTTTTGTTCAGGGAGATGGTTTGTGTTCAAATAAGGGCATTTTTATTATTTTCTCTTTTAAAAGCTGATTCTTACTGAAATGCAATTTACTCTTTTTTTCAGGAAGGTCAGTACGGCAGATCACTAAGCAGTGCTGTATTATACCAAAGCACTTGCCCTTCACAGGGAAACATAGAGGTAGGTGTCAACCAGTGTCAGAGTTTGAAGCACTGTCTAGTGCAGTCTCCCTGCTCTCTCTTGACCAATTTATCAGTCAGAAGACTCGTGCTGCAAGTTGACCTAATCCTTGGACATATGTTCAAAGTGCTGAGAGCTCCAGGTGCTCTCCCTTAGCCTGGCTTAATTAGCCTCATCTATTTCCCTCCAGTTCTCCATTTGCACAGGAAAGCAAGCCCTGTGCCTAGCAAGATTTGCCGCTCTGAGCTTGTTTAAGGTGAATTTCCTTCATCCTGTGCCTTGTAGCCATGCAAGTTGAGCAGAGGTATCACTAGGAACTATTCATAGGATCATAGATGATGCAGGCTGGAAGGGACTTCAGGAGGTCTTTAGTCCAACCTCCTTCTCAAAGCATGGTCAACGTCGATTTCATATCAGACATGGTTTAGCTTACTCCTAATCTTTTCCTTCACTGATTATTCTTCAAAAAGAATTCTTTGTTACTGTTTAGATAGGTCATCTCCTTTGCATACATGTGGACAAACACACAGGACAGCAGCAATTGCCAGTCAGCAGGTATTTCCATTGCACGGGTCAGGTTTCCTACCTGTGACCTGCTGGAGGGGCTGACTTTTAAAGTAAAATGTTCCCATCAGAGCTGTAAGAAATGTCTCAAGTTGGCCATAAAAAACTGAGACAGTTGTAATAATTACTTGCTCTTGACAATTTTGCACATCTATACAATAAAACTCCTATCCGCTGAGTTTCTAGAGAAAAAATGCTGCAGGTTTTGTCAGGTCTTTTATTTGTTTTACTCCCACACAGATGGATGGTAAATGGAGAGATAACTGTGTCTTACCAGGTACAGGTATAGATGGTAACTGTTTTGAGAACAGGTAGCTGATCGATTCGGGATCCCCAATGTTTCACAAATTGTACATCTGAAGTGAAGGACTCTTGAAAATCTGGTGGGAAGAAAAGCAGCTTTGATTATATATGGTCATGAACAGTGCCCAGCTGTGATGTATTATGTTGTTTCTAGCAGGCAATCTATCTCTTATCATAACCCTAAGACATCTATGTAATGAGGCCATCTTCGACTATATGACCCTGTCAATTCTGAAAATAACTGACAAAATCCTGTGCACATTTTTGCTATATCTCGCTTGGTGGGGAGTCTTCCTGGTTTGATTAATCTAACAGGTAAGCGCTATTATCTCTGGGACTATTCTGCTATTCTTTGTTAGGGATTTTTCATGATAGGTAGTAGATAATTTTTAAAAAAAGACATCCTAAGCAAAAGATAAGAGTTATCTTTCTTCCTCTTCCCTGTAACTTTTTCAGAGAGCAAAATTACATCCATAACTATACAGTTCCTTGCACTGAATCATCATAAAGAGAGATGTTTCCAAAGGATGTTGCTTTTAGAAGAAAAAAGAATGCAAGAAACTCCTTGTAAGACAATTCCACACTTTTTCGATCTATCAGCTTTGAAAAAGAAAACCTTCCAACATGCAATTCACCCTTTTCTCACCACATCTGCCAAGGTTCAATGATTAAAGTGATTCAAATGAAGATGCTTTATCTTTTTTGATTCGGAACCAGCTCCATTTCAAGTGCTCACATGCCCCTTCTCATGGTATCTTGTTGGGTTTTTACTGACATTGATCACCTACCAAGTTATACCAGAGGACAAATACAGTGATTTTGTGAGTTGGTGAGTAAATCCTCTCTGAAGCTGACTGCAGCTGTTGATGCTGAATATCACCCTTATGAGTTCACCTTGCTGTGCAGAACAGCTCTTCTGGGTTTGCATTTAACTGATGTCCTGTCATGCTGGACAGGTCTGCTTCTGAAAAGATGACACATCAAAACAGCACTCTTGTAGCAAAGCCATAGTAGTCTTATGGCACTTTTTGAAACACTGGGCAAAGCCATGTAGGTATGAGTTCCCACTGTGATCCCAGGTAGGCACAATATCTCTTGTAAGTCTAGTGAAGTATTGCATCTGCATGCTTGTATGCTACCGAGAGATTTTTAGAAAACTGCTCTTCAGGATGTATACATAAATACTAATTAATCTTTTTTCACATCCGTGCTTTGTACCTGTTTTTATGCTAGTAGATGGCCATGTTTTGCCTCCCAGCCACTTGTCCCGGGCACCATACAGCAGCTCAAATATCCCTTGTTCTGCCATCTTTGACCATTTGAGAACTCTCCTCATCCTCTGCTTGTCGCACAACCACCTCACCCCTTCCTTCCCACAAGACCCCTTCACCAATTTTCCCAGAGGAACTCTACAGATCCTTTTACTGGTTCCTAACTGTGCTGGTTTTGGCTGGGATAGAGTTAATTTTCTTCATAGTAGTTAGTATGGGGCCTTACTCTATATTAGAGTGTAGTGCTTGTTAGTGGCTGTTTTTTGATTTCGCTGCTTGCTGTAGTGCTGTACTAATCATCTTAATAAGCTATGCCTAGGATCATCTTGATAACAGCAATGGCAATGTGCCTGGGGCTGCTGTTGTTTCTGTGCTGCTGCTGTACTGGACAGGCTGGAACTCTAATGTGAATTCGAGTCAAAGGGACTGTGACCTGTGGATGAGTCCCACAGGACACCCTGAAGCATCTGTGGCCGTGGATAAGTCCACATCAGAGCAGGTATATCTCAAAGTGTCTGTGGCCGTGGTTATGTCTGTGCCACAGCAGGTATACCTCTGAAGGGACTGTGGCCCAAGGATAAGTCCACGCTGGAGAAGGTACATCTCAAGGTATTGTGGCTGTGGATGAGTCCATGCTGCAGCAGGTACACCTTGAAGCATCAGCAGCTGTGCATGGTGTCATGCTGTAGCACCTCAAAGCATGGCCATGGATAAGCCTACGACAGGGCAGGTTTACTCCTGAAGGGACTGTGGCTGTGGGTAAGGCCATGCTGGAGCAGGTATGTCTCTGAAGGCATTGTGGCCCATGGAGAAGGCCACACAGGAAGAGGTGCACCTCAAAGTGACTGTGGCTGTGGTTAAGTCTATGCCACAGCAGACGTACCCCTGGAGAGACTGTGGTTCATGGATAAGGCTCCACTTGGAGCAGGTACGCCCCTAAGGGACTGCAGTCTGTGGATAAGTCCAAGCCGGAGCAAGGGCAAGGGGAGGAGTTCATTGCAATATTAAACCTGACGCTCCTCTAAGAGACCCTCCAGGAGGATGCAAACCTTCCCTGTCTCTGCCTGGTCAGAGCTCACCAACGTGTCCTACTAATGTCTCTTTGCTTCTCCTTTCTCTGTGCATTACTCTCAGTTGTTCTCCTTCATTTAACTGAAGGTATATGCAATGCTATTGGGGTCTCATTGTATTATTCTTCATTACAGATGCTTTGTGGTATGTAGCTGAGAGAAAATAAGGGTGGAGAATAGCAGAAGGGTCTTGCTGTCAGACCAGTGAGTCTCAGTGAGTCAGACAGATGAGAGCAGTGCTGAGGGAATGAGTTTACTTTCTTGCTTACCAATCTGGGAAGCCAGTAGGCCAGAGAAAGTGGAGAAAGCCAAAAGTGAGAAGGAGTAGGGACAGCCCTGGTTAACTTGCTAGCTAGGCACAGTCTGGGCTCCTGTGCTCTACCACAATGGAGCTGAACATAATTAACAGTAGAGGTGTGACCTTGTAGCATTATATGCATCAAACACACATATAAGGTCTTTATAAAATAAATTCATGAGAGAAAAGGCTTTGCTTGCTTTTCTTTTTGCACAATAGCATATGGTTAGCACTGCTGAGAACAAACATTTTTATATATATGAAATTCTTCAGAAGGAAACTTCCTGCACAAAATCACAATATTGCTGTGGCTGGAGAAAGAGACAGAATGTTTCAGAGCTCATCTGCATTGCTAGCAAGTGACCTTCTTTGTTAGCTGGTTTTATAAGACTGACAAACAACAAGATTTTGTGCAACTTCCCTACTGATAAATTCATGGGAAAAATGTCAGTGGTTGATGTGTTGTGGCAAAATGTATTCATCTTCTTCACAAGCCTTGAGCTGCCAGTCTTTTTCATGCACAGCTTGCAAGAACAGATTTGATTAAGTGATCCAAAAGGCTAAAGCCACTACATTAGTTTCTTTTTCATGAACTTTACTGAAGTCCCTCTACTCAGGAATAAACAAAATTAGTCAAACCGCCTTTTGAAAGGCATGAATGGCCAGGGCCAAACAAGTGATGTCACACTACAAGAATAAAAAAAATAATATGAAAAGATGTAATTTATCACACACATTGTAACCAGCCTCCTTGGATAGACTTTCTTCAGCTTTCATTGTGAAGAGCTTTATTCTAATCAGTGACTGTCATTTTGCTACATTTAGGCTCCTTTTATTTCTTTTTTTTTCTTTCTTTTTTTTCCCCTGAGAACAGAACACCCAGAAAGCACATTTATTTTCTATTTTAAGTTTTTGCATGTTCCTGCCAGTGGGAATCTGTTAAAAGTGAACTGAAGACTTCTGTGAAAGTTCAGATTCAGGACTTCATCACTTACCTCATGTGGATATCACTGTAGGATTCCTGGCTCCATTACAGAAGGTGCTATGTAAAATTGAAGGAAGACAAAGTAGTCTTCCTAGTTTACAAAATAAAAACCTACGAGTAGCTTGTGAAGCAGTCTGGCTTTTGGGTACCTTGTGTGCATATTGCCTTAGTTGTAATTACATTTCTCTAAACAGGTGTCTTCCTCTTCTCTCCCCACAGATGACTTCTGGATGTTTAACAGTATCTCAAGGTAGATAGATAGAGCAAGGAGGCAGGAAGAGCCTTTTCAGGTGGGCCACTTGTGCAGACACACTCTGCTCTCCGTATGCCAAACAGAGCTTATACCAAAGCACTCTTGCAGAGGGACTGGAAAAGCCCCAAAGGTCAAGCAATATTTCAACTTGAGGATCACCAGAGAGATATTACTTCTGTCTGATGTCAGTGCTGGATAAGACAGACGTGGACAGGCAGAGCCCTCTTCCTCTGAAGACCTTTGAAGACACCTGCCTCATTCTCTGTGCTCTAGGTGGGGAGCTCTGACACTTATTTTAGGGGGCTAGTTCAAGCGCCTACAATCTGGATGTGAAATGGATCCCTCTGCTGCTTTTGTATTTATAGCAAAGGGCAGTAGGAACGAACAAGCTGAGTCATATCCTGGCAATTTGAACTCTGCTTCTACCTGGCAGGCTGTCTCGTTGCTATTTTGAAGCAGGTCAGATCCTCCTGGAAGCATTTATATGGCACCAATCATTACGCAATTCAGCAAGCAAAGGCTCAAAGAAAGCACTGTGATATTTCAAATACTGTGGGGGATTTAATCTCATGTCAAATATAAAATATATAGCTATTTAAACAAGCTGATAGTTTTGCAATCTAATATGTGACTAATTTTTGTAAACCATGTATTATAGGAGTCTGTGCTTTGATTTAATTTCTGTGCCTCATTAAGGATTTCAGACTTCAGTCCTAATACGAACTGTTTGCTATTCTTTGAAATGATGTAAGAAAATACTCAGCTCTTGCTGAGGAATTAGGAAAGAAAATAAACCATTTTCCTAGTTTGAATAGATATTTAATTAAAGTGACATGCCTTGGGCAAAACCTAATTAATACATCATCTCTCTGTAACTAAGATTAATGGAAGGCTTATGACTGCTGAGCTGCAGAAGGCTTTGAAAATTTCTTTCCTATTCTCTTACTCATTCTTCATCTGACCATACATCATTATTTTCTCATTGGAAGAGAGAAGCTCTTTTTCTGATCATTCAATTTTAATATGTACTGATGGATAATTCCCTGCTGGCTCTGCTGCTCTGCCAACTTTTTTTGATCATTTCCATTATGACTTGTAGCCTGAGCAAACGCTATGGTAAGGCTTTGCGGTGGAGGTGGGAAAGGCTCAGTTCAGCCAATGCTTCCTCACACAAATAGTTTTCCTTGTGGAAGGTTCACCTGTGGATGTGCTGACCAGTGCGTGGAACGTGCTGCCTCCTGCCCTCTTCCAAGATGGGATACATTTGCTTTCTGCTGGTGTGGCTTCTTGGGTTAGGGAGTTTCCTGAGGAGTGCAGGGCATAAAGCTGCTTGGAACTGCAGGATCTCTTGGTGAGTTCATGGACATCACAGGGAGAAGTGTTATGCCTTCTCCCTGGGATGTGCTTGTGACAAGCTGAGAGGGCAGGGAGAAGTGTACATCCTTCTGGCCAACGCAGTGTCTATCTCATGGTGAGGCAAATGAACACAGACATCTTTACCCCCCCAATCACAAGCCCTTGTCTCTTCCCTCTGTAGCACCTGGTTAGTAATTAAGATGACTGAAAATGTGACACAGTCACCACTTTGTGTGAGGTAATGCAGTAACTATTAACACTCACAGCCATACAGAACACGGTGACATTGTAAATGAACCCTTTTTCCTGTGCAGTAAACCTGGTCTAGACTTTCCCTTCCTTGCATACCTTCTTGAAAACAACAATCTTGAGAGCTTCACCACCAACATGCCTCTCTCTATCTTCTCCATCCTCTTCCTGTTCCTCCTAAGTCCTGTCCATTGTTGCCATTGATATGACCAGCCCTCCTGCCATTCTTCCCTTGCTTCTGTGTGCTTATTTGTTTACAATGGTGAGAGCACTTTCTTGTCTCAGCTCCTTTGGTGCAGTCTACTGCTGCCAGGATGCCTGTGTGTATCAAAACTCACCTATTTATTGAACTGACATGTGTCCTCCACAGCATTGCTGTTCTGTTCCTCAGATGCTTTGTTTCATCTTCTATTCCTTAAAGTGTTCTGTAAAGTCCTCAGGCTGATTATCTTTTCTGTCTAATTTAATTTTTATAGGCTGTAGAGAAACAGGAGCTGATGGTATTGACACAAGTCCAAGACCTGCCAGCATAAGACTACCCCACAGAGTGGCCAGATGTTGATGATGGATAGTTGAACTAAATTCATTGTGTGCTGGCGCTCTGTAAGGATCCTGCATAAATGCATATCTGTAACGCCATGGCAGGAAGTCTTTGCGTGAGATGGATTGGGTAGGAAGATGAGAAAAGCAGGACATAAATGAGACAAAAATGGAGAAGCTGATGTGCCTTGCAGTATGAAGAGGTCATGCTTGAGGATGAATGCCAGTAGGTGGAGATGATACCAGCCCCTGCTGCTGTCCATGAGGAGAGCTGCTGGTTTCAATGAGGTGGCAGGAATGTGGGTGAAAATTCTAAAAGAGGCTTGTCCCTAGCCTTGGACCTCATGGGATGACAGAAAAAGCCAAATTTCTCTGAACTTCTTCTGATACTCCCCATATAGGTGCCTTATTCCTTTTGTATATGAAAAAAACCCACTGTTGTGGAGATCAGTTCTGGGATTTCTGGGCACTAGGGGAAATGGCTGTGGAGAAACTTTCCTCACTTCTCAGCTTTACATCCTGCACCTCTGCCTGTGACTGATGTTCCTTCTCCACATCGGCGCTTTATGAAAGGTGGATATGTATTCCGTAGTGCACATGCCCAGAAATTGCTCCAAAGAGCCATGTTCACACCGAAGAGGGGCATTCAGGCTGAGACCCTTGGCTTTCACAGCAAAAGGAAGGAGGAGAAGAGGAGAGAGGCAAGTCTGAGAACATAGGAAATTGGAGAGGTGTCTGGTGTCAGAAATAAATGAATGTCAGAAAGGGAGGGAGGGAAACAGAGGGAGAGAAAGAATGGAGAAGGACTTACAATCAAAGATAAAATGAGAAACAGCAAATGGGGATGTAAGAAATATTAAACATAAATATGCTGAGGGCTATTGTAGCTTTTCTTATTATCACATTTCTATTTCATGCTGACAACAATACTTTGTAGTGAATTCGTTGGATCATTTCCAGACAATAGCTCCTAATCTGTCGGTGGAGGTTTTGTGAAAGCTTGTGCTATTTCTGCCCCTCTAGAGACTGCAATTTGCTCCACTGAAGATAAGGATTGTCCTCTAAAGAACCCCATGCCTTTCCATTAGCCTCCTAATTAAGGAGACAAGCTATATATCTGGAATGAATTTGCACCTTAGTGATGCTTCTCATGAAAGAAGGAAAATAAGTTTGAAGTTGGTGAATCCTGTGTCTTAGGATTTAGGACATTTTGTAACTGGAATGAAGCATCACTGATGGGTTGCTCTACAAGCATCAGGTTGTGTGTTTCAGGCAATTTTATATACTGGATGCTGTAAACCATCATTACATTCTCCTCCTGGAAATGGTGTAATTTGCAATTAAATTTAGCTTTGCTGCCTCATAGGGCAATTGGAGTACCTTGTGCAATGTGGGACTTTGGAAACTTTAATTTAATTTCACATTTCTTTCCCAGCTCCCACGGCAGTCAAAGCAGGGCACTCTTGTGCTTTGGCTTCTGTGGCACACCAACATTTTTTTTGGTAAAATTTTATATATGTGTAACATTTCTTAGTTCCTGGATCCCAGAATGGGTGTGAAACATTCAGCATATGGGGAAGCAGAATTATTAGCACAGCAAAAGTGAGAGAAAGGTTTGTTACTCTTTGTAGCTTGCAGGATTAGGCAACGGGTGAAGTGAATGCTGATCAGCTCCAGGGCTGGGTTTCTGCAATCCAGAAGGCTATAGACATATGGATGGGGTTGCGGGCATAGCAATTGTCTTTGCCGCTGCTCTCATCCTTCTTCCAGGATCACAGATGTGCTATCCTAACCCATCACAGAGTGGCATGAGGTACTTCAAACCCACAGTAATACATAGTTCTAGCTTCAGAAAGTGCTAATGAAGAGCTGAACTGTTTCTTCCTACAGTCTGTTTGGGATGATGCATAAGATGCTCTTCAATGCTGCAGCTGCAAATAAGCCTTCATGTCTTCATGTGTGGTCGTGACCATGACTTCTGCAAGTTGTGAAGTTTTCTGACATGCAGGAAAGAGCTAATGACCAGTAAAGACAGGATTCAGCTCACCCAGCTTTACCTAAGAGTCAGTCATTTGCATTACACCACTTGTCTCAGTTTCCTCCATAATCCATGGCAGAGAGAAAGAGTTCCAAACAGAAGTCATCCCACATGCCTTGGAGGAATTGCTGTCTGGAGGTACCCCTCCATGCACCCCACATAAATGTAGATGATTAGAGTAGACTGAACACCACCTACTTTCCAGCTGGATAAAGATATGAGAAAATGATCTCCCCTGACTCTTTTTTTTTTTTTTTTTTTCCAGGCTGTTCATAGCTGGACTGACCTTTATAAATGCCTTGTTCAGTATTCAGATTTTTTTCCAATTTCCCTGAAAAGATTCCGAACTATAACTGTTAGCAAAACCTTCCTTCTTTGGAGGACTCCTTTGAGGCTTTCTACTCATACCATTTTTTTGCTTGCTGAATTAGTTAATAAATAAGTAGAGCAGATGCAATAACAAGCATCGCTTCAGATTTATTAGCTGAAATGAACCACGTTTAATGATGGGGCAAGTTTGTGCCAGTCACATGTCACTTTCTTATCCAATACAAATGCAACTCCCCGCACCGCTCTATGACCTGGGAGCGTCCCACACGTGAGTGCATCCCTCAGGACAACGAGGTCTGGGTGTGAGGGCTGTTGATGCCTGTCTGAGTGCAGCTGACACTGCAGCTAGCAGAATGAACGCTACTGTGCTGCTGTGCTCTGTCTCTGTGGCATTCAGTCCATTGTGTCTGGGATAGCTCTTCCTTGCCAGGCGGGAGAAAACCTGAGCCACTGGCACTTTTTCTCCTCTGAATCCTGCTGGCTGCAGTCAGTGTGGTGGAAACCTTTCCAGTGTCTTAGTCATTCAAGGCGCTGCCTGATACAAAGGGCCTGGGGCAGGCGATCCCTTGGATTCAAATGCATAAGCATGAATTCCCCAGTGAAATTAAACAAATAAAGGTGAGCTCGTTCCCCACTTCCCAGTCTTGTCTGTGCTGCTGAGATAGCCATGATGCTAGGACTGAACTCTGTGAAATCAGCTGGTTCCCAGTCCAGATATCCAGGCACAAGCAGTCAAAAAAAAGTTTTCTAGAAGGGGCTTTCTGTGGGACTCTGGTACTTGAAGCACTCATCCTTACTGAGTTCCAGTCAGGAAAAGATTTCTTGTTTTTTCTTGGCAATTGCAGAGGGAAGTACTCCTTTTTGCCTGGATGTTCGATAATGTAGGAAACAAGCCATTTAGCTCTATATTTTCTATCAGAGGGATTTGACTTTATTCCTAATACTGAGTCAATAATGAATCTTTGTATTTCATGATTACAGCATAGAAAGAATGCAAAGTGCAGCAGGCTTCAGCCATGTAGGCTGAGCTCTACATGGCTGTAGGCTGCAGCAGTTCAGGAGTTGGGTGAAGTCATCTGACAGACTTCACACAAGAGAGAACCTTTTCCATCCCCATTTGCTCAGTACTCGCAGGACTTTTTTTGATCATAGAATCATAAAATCATAGAATCATAGAATGATTTGGGTTGGAAGGGACCTTAAAGATCATCCAGTTCCAACCCCCCCGCCATGGGCAGGGACACCCTCCACTAGACCACATTGCCCAAAGCCCCATCCAACCTGGCCTTGAACACTTCCAGGGAGGGGGCATCCACAACCTCTCTGGGCAACCTGTGCCAGTGCCTCACCACCCTCACACTGAAAAATTTCTTCCTAATATCTAATCTAAATCTACCCTCTCTCAGTTTAAAGCCATTACCCCTTGTCCTGTCACTCCATGCCCTTGTCAACAGTCCCTCTCCAGCTTTCCTGTAGGCCCCCTTCAAGTACTGGAAGGTTGCTATAAGGTCTTCCTGGAGCCTTCTCTTCTCCAGGCTGAACAACCCCAACTCTCTCAGCCTGTCCTCATAGGAGAGGTGCTCCAGCCCTCTGATCAGCTTTGTGGCCCTCCTCTGGACTCGCTCCAACAGCTCCATGTCTCTCTTGTGCTGGTGACCCCAGAGCTGGGCGCAGTACTGCAGGTGGGGTCTCACAAGAGTGGAGTAGAGGGGCAGAATCACCTTCCCTGACCTGCTGGTCACACTGCTTTTGATGCAGGCCAGGATAAGGTTGGCTCTCTGGGCTGCAAGCGCACACTGCCGGCTCATGTTGAGCTTCTCATCAATCAGTACCCCCAAGTCCTTCTCCTCGGGGCTGCTCTCAATCCATTCTCTGTCCAGCCTGTAGTTGTGCTTGGGATTGCCCTGACCCATGTGCAGGACCTTGTACTTGGCCTTGTTGAACTTCATGCAGTTGGCATAGACCCACCTGTCAAGCCTGTGAAGGTCCCTCTTGATGGCATCCCCTCCCTTCAGCATGTCAACCACATGGCTTGGTGTCATTGGCAAACTTTGTCGTCGGCAAAGCTGTGCCCTTCAGTACTATCAGAGAAATGAACACTTGGATAGCAGCAGAGGAGTTGCTACACATTCACACAAAAAGGAGATTTTCAAGATCCTTTTGGCATATGAATCATTCAGTGCCTTTTCTGTTCAGATTGTCGCCAGTCACAGTTTAGCAAGCGTACCGCAGGCTGTGCTATGAAGAGGAACAGGCACCAATGCTTCCTTGTGTTTATAGATGTGCAGTGATGTTGTGCCCCCTTCCTCCCCCTTCCTGACCTCCAGCTTCTCCCGAAAATCAGTGATAAGAAAGGACAAAAGATCACTTATGAAGGCATGAGACAAACACAATTGATGATGCTCCAAGCAGTTTTTAAGCCATTTGGCTTAAATTCCACCCCCATACATTAATAACCAGTGCTGGAGCACCGACTCAGCCAGCGCTCTGATGGGAAAGGAAATATCTGGCACCTGTGCCCTGAAACACTAGAAAAACACATGGGAAAAATCTAACTGTCCCAAAGAGACAGGGCCAGAGGCAGAGGGCTGTAACAGAGGAGGCAATCTGTTCACGATGTTATACTGTTTCATAGACAATCTAATCTCATCTGTTTATGGCAGTGGTACTGCCCATCAGCCAGGCTTCAGCTTCTTCCTAACCCTGGGTCTGGGCTACCTGTGGAAATGACAACTGGATGGTAGGTAACTAGGTATTTTGACAACATCTCTGCTACCCCATACTAGATTAATATTCTGAAGGAACATCACGGTCTGGAACATCTCCTCTGCAAACTGATATTTAGCGGAATTATTATGTTCTGTACCCACGCACAGCAACCCCTCCACTCATGTTACGAGAGACACCATGTTCAAGGCTGAGCCATAACAGAGTGGGCTGTGTTTCCATGGGCTGAAATGTCTAGAAGAGGCTCT
Source organism: Grus americana (assembly GCF_028858705.1). Lineage (NCBI taxonomy): Eukaryota > Metazoa > Chordata > Aves > Gruiformes > Gruidae > Grus > Grus americana. Next base: position 188,125,804 of record NC_072852.1, on the reverse strand, counting down.
TATTCTGCTTTGTACTGTTGAGAAGAAGGAGGAAAGTGATACCAAGCCTTCTTTCAGACACAGGCTTGGTACTTGCTGCTGCACAAATAGTTACTCCTAGGTTTGCCCAGGGAAAGCACCAAGTGATTACACCTCTGGGGTGGTGGTTTCATACCTTTCCAGAGAAACTTGCATCCTGGTGAAACGTGGCTAACATAACATCTGGCTGGAAGTTGCACACCTGAGTACCTGGTGTTTGTCTCTGTTTTCACTTGGACCCAAAGCAGGGTCTGATACTGAGGCCCATGTTTCCCAGCCAGGGAGCTGCACACAGCTGGAAGCAGTGGTGCGGCTGTACACAGTCATTGATCATGGGGTATGTTCCCTTGTGCCTCTCCACGGTTGTTTCCAGCTGGTTTTTATTGCTGATAGTTTACTGTCTTCATGAAAATCACCTTTTGTTAATGACGTCTCATTCTGAAAGCGTGTCTGTATTCCTGCAGAACTCCTAATAGAGAAATGTTTTCCTGGCTAAGTGTAGTGAATGTCAGTAATTACTTTCTTTCAGTTTACCACCGTTCTCAGGATTAAGATTAATAAAACACTGACTCTCAGCAAAGACGCTTAAATAAAGGATGGGTACTTCAAGTTCAGCCTGCTATATTGATTAGATAGCTTCATTCATTTCCCCCTGTTCACTGAAATAGTTGGAGGCTGTTGCATGGCATAGGCAACTAATGTCAGCTGTGCTTGAGATGAAGGGTTTTTGACTCAAATGCCATTGAGAATAAGTTTAAAGTGTTGTTATCTAGACATCACAGAAGGGAATAAAATCTACAGTGTAAGCCCTAAAGTAATACAGACAGATAGCTGCCAGACACGGAGCAAAGAAGGAGGGCTGGCTCCCTAATAAAACACATCTGACTTGTGTTCAGCCTAGCCCCATGCCACCATAGACTGGATCGAGGCAGTTTGAAAGCAGGAGGAAAATGCAGGTGACAGGATTGCTAAAATCATCAGAAGTGCAAAACAAATACTGATGCCAAGGCGGACGTGGCAGAGCCTCTTACTGGATGAAAGAAATGGATTCTGCAAAGCAATTAGGAGCTCCTAAGAGGACAGGACAGTGAAGAAGATGACCCAGCAATATAGCGTGTTGGAAACAGCACAAGGATCTGACCTCCCATGAAGTGACACATTTTTATTGGCACAAACTGAGACTCTTCCTGGTTGTTTCTCCTGCTGTATAATTTTCAGCAGTAACTGAGGATGCATTTTCACCACCTTACCCATTTCTATCTCAGGGATTAGGGAACAGCTGAAGTTGTTCCTCTGCTTCTCCGACCTTTTCTGACTTTCACAGTTTTATTTAAAGAGGTTGTCTATTTTCCAAATCTCAGTAGCATCCACATTCAGAAGACATCAAGTGCACACTATGCAAGATTTATATACACGCTCTATCTCATGTCATCAACTCACAAGTAAAATGGCTTAGGTGAAAGTGTGCAGATACAAAGCATGACTTTACTCAGAATAACTGTTAAAATGTCCGTTGCTCTGTGCTGTAGTTCAAAGTGATTGTTAAAACCCTGGCATGAAAAGGTTTGCTGACATTTCTGTAAAAGACCATTCTGTGGACTGTGGGATAGACAGCGTTTTATTCCAAGTTTACTCATCCAATAAATAGTATAAATTGTTCTGTCCTGCCAAGGGTTCATCTTTGAACACTTAATTTCATAAAAAAATCCTGATCTTATTTAATCTTTTTTTTTTTTTTCCATCTCCAAAATTGTTTTTCAGGTGTACTAAGACTGTAGATTATTCCTTGGGGACTTGCAAGCGAAAAGCAGAAACACCATGGCATGGTATATGCTACACGAAAATCACATGGAATAGTACACAAGCTTCCTCAGGGAGGAGCAGAAGAGTGAAGGAAATGTTTTAACACAACTGGATACCCATAATGAGGGCATTTGATGCTTTTGCCCAAAGTTTGTCATGATTTTTTGATGTGAACAGTTATATTTGTCTATAAGCATGTAAATATATGTGTGTGAAAAGTTTTCAGATGCAAAAGTTTAGGTTTTTTTCAAGCGTCTACATCCTTATAGGAGAGGATAATTTAGCTTATTCTTTCTATCTTCATTTAAAAGTGAGGTTTGAGAAAGCAGAACATAATACACATGATGCCTTAAGACCTCTCACAGCCCTGTGCCCTCTCCAGGGGAGCAGCAAGAGCTCCCTGGCTTTGGGCAACCCCGGCCTCTCGGCACTGGGGAAACACAGAGCACGCGGGTGCTGCTGGAGATGACACCCAGAGGAACAAAGGAAAGGTTTTGGTAACCCTGGAGTCATTAATTACCATCAGCCTGTATCAATCCACTGAACTGCTTTTGTATCACAAAATAATTGTGAAATCTCCTAATCAGAAGAAATTCTGAACCGTCAGGGTTAGGAGCAGATGTGAAAGCTGCGCCTCATGCAGAGTTGGTTTGATGACACAAATGGTGGTTGTTGCTGTCAATCTGCTCTCCTCTCTTCTTTGTACCTTCAGCAGGAAGGCAATTTACTGGCTTGCTTCCCATCCAATATTTTGACAGAGTCGCAGGATAAAAAGGAAGCAGAATTGCATTCGAAACTTTTTGCTTTTGAACTCCTGCAAGCATTTGCAGCCAGTGGTATAGCTGAAGGCAGGGAGGGGAGAGAGGCCGATGAACTTTTCCTTTCTCAGTGTCATATCTGGGGTTTCCCACACCACAGCATTTTTAGTTTAAGGTTTTAAGTGACAGATTAAAAGAACTCAGATACATTAAGAAAGAAACAGCATGCACAAAATACTTCTCAAAAGCTGCCAGTCTGCTATTTTAAGGGTCCACAGAAGTGGGAAACTTCCCAAGCTGAGAAAAGGCTCGATGCAGGAGCCGTCAGGTGCGTGCCTGACATGTGCAGCCCATCATCTCTCTCTCTGCCTCCTAGCTACTGCTGGTGCTTTTTCTAGCTGAATGACAGATGACGTCTGAAAGGAGAGGGATGGGCTGTGTCACGTTTCTCTCAGTGCTGCCTGAACACATAACTAAATGCCTCTCTCTTTGCCATATGACAGTTGTGCCAAAGCGTGCTGGGCATCGCGCTGTCTGAAGATTTAGAGCAGGGATAAAAGTGAAGAGTCAGACAAGATGAAGAAGGTGAGGGAACAGTATTAGTTTAAGAGAAGAGTCTGGGCCTGGGAATTGAGTGCAAATTCCCAGCTGGTGCTTTCTACCATAACCCATGCATCCCAGCATAAAGTTATTAAAAGTGACTGAGACCAGACATAGGGGACACATACCATGTTTCTCATTTCATTAAATGCTGCAGCATCTGTATTGTTATATTATTGTGACAAATTTGAACATAAACTACTTTGCTTCTTCAGAAAGTTTATGTCTGAGCTTGGTTTCTAATTTTTCCTGAAGAGTAAAGAGCACAGTAGGAAAGCAGCATGGATGAAATGTAACTGTGTTGTACCAAAAATAATTTCAGCCAGGGGCTAACTAGGTTGGAAAAGATTTCATAATAGTCCCACTTTGGACATTGCATGTTATTCTTCTTGAGATTGGTCTAGGATAAATAGTTGCAAGTTGCTGCAGTTGTTCAATGTTGTCTTTGTCCCAGCTCTTCACAGTGCAGACCTGCTTAGAGCAAGCACCTCTTCTCACCTACCAGATCCACCAAAAAGGCATATTTGAAATATAGGTGCAATTCTGTTGGTGACTTCAGCAGGACCAGCGCTGACCCAAAGCTTTGATGTGGCGAGTCCATAGACAGGACAGACATTTGCTCCCCAGCTCTGTACAATGTCCCACTGCTCATCCATCCTTATTGCATTACCGAGCAAGTACTTGTTCTGGTTTGACTTTCAGCAGTGCTGTTGAACTGTTTCCTTGTGGTCCAGAATATATGCCTTGACTATAATGATCAAACCAGAAATTAACCTTCACCTATTATCCTGTTCCAATTTGCTTTCTCTTATACGGAAACCTCATAGAAAGCATTCAGGAGTGCCCTTTACATATGGCTTTGGGGAGAAGGGACTGCCTCTATTAGACACAGAAAAGCCTGAAGTATCCCAGCATCCTGCCTGTCGGACAAAACTTGGGAAGTGTGCATAATACACCAGCAGGCTGACATTGTCAAGGCCGGTGTTGAGATGAATAAAGAAAAGCTGAATTTTACTCCTCCAGTCTGTACAAGATGTGGGAATGACATTTGTGGGTTTCCTACATGTGTGGATGGAGAAATAGCAGAAACACTGAAGGGAGATAGTGCATATGCAGAAAGGTAGCGCAGGAAAGTCTCCCAAGGACCAATCAGCTTTGAGACTTATGGTCCTGTGGATCTGTGAGAACTGACAAATCCAGGACAGCAAGAGTTGGCCAAACAGGTATAAGGCCACCAGTGCAATTCCAATGGGTAGCTTGGACCACATCCAGGGCGACAGTGGCTCTTATATGCAGAATACAGGATTACATATACATACCTGAGGAAGGAAAGGATCTCTGGGGATTTCTGAACACCTACTTAAAAGCCACTGGCATATCAATATGTCCACAGCTTCTAAGTGAACCACTCAGGTAGGCCTCCCAAATGGTCCTCCAAATGAGGTACTATGAGTGACTCTGTGTGTGTGTGTATTTATGAATGAGTGAACTGTGTGAAGAAATAAAAGAATGTACTGAATTAATAGGTAGTTGCTATTACTAACAACTTGACTAATGAAAATTTTTTAGTAAATATCGGTTGTGATCTGCATCTCCTCCTGACTCGATCCCCTATAAGAGAAAAGATAATTACAGCAAATAGACAACCTTCTTCATTGCACTATGACAGCAGGAATGCTCCCCTCTTCCCAAGACCAGATGTGCACTTTGCCTCTCTCCTGACTCCATATCAAGATAGGAGCCAAGTCCTCATGAGTCCATGCTGTTGTTTGAATGGCCTGAGATGGTATGAACAGGGGATGAGAAAACATCAGAGTATAAGTCAAAAGTTCACAGGAAGCCTTACATTTTATGTATTGTATAAGCTACAGCAGCTTCCCTTCTGCAGTTGGAGCGGGCAGTGAGATCTCTTCCTAACACAGCCCAGTGTATACTGGTGCATGGGCTTATTGTGCCCCAGGGGCAGGACTTCCCTCTGCTGAGCTTCATGAGATTTCTGTTGGTCCATTTCTCCAGCCTGTTGAGGTTCCTCTGAATGGCAGCACACCCATCTAGTGTGCCAATGACTCATGCTAATTTTGTATTAGCTATAAACTTGCTGAAGATGCACTCTGTCATCCAGATTATTAATGAAGCTATTGCATAATATTAGTCCCAGTATTGACCCTTGGAGTACACCACTAGTGAGTGGATACCAGACGGACTTCATGCCACTGATCACAACTCCCTGGGCCTGGCCATTCAGCCAGTTTTCAGTTCACCTCACTGTCTGCTTATCTAACCCATATTTTATCAGCTTATCTATGATGATATTATGGGACACAGTGTCAAAGGCTTTAAAGTCAAGATACACCATATCTACTGCTCTTCCCTCACCCATCAAAGTAGTCGCCTCATGATAAAAGGTGATGAGGCTGCTCAGGCACAATTGCCCCTTCACTTATCCATGCTGACCACTCCCAGGCACCTTCTTGTCCTTCTTATGTTTGAAAATGTTTTCCAGGAGGATTTGCTCCATCACCTTCCTAGGAATCAAGTTGAGGCTGACTGGCCTGTAGTTCCCTGGATTCTCCTTGCCCTTCTTCAATATAGGAGTGACATTTGCTTTCTTCTAGTCTTCAGGAACCTTCCCCAGTCACCTTGACCTTTCAAAGGTGATCAAGAGTGACCTCACAATGACATCAAACAGCTTCCTCAACACTTGTGGATGCATCCCATCAGGTCCCATAGACTTACATATGTCCAGTTTGTTTAAATGTTCCCATACCTTATCCTCCTTCACTGAAGGTAAGTCCTCCTTCCTCCAGATTTTCCCACACATCTCAGGGGCCTGAAATTCCTGAGGCAGGTGTTACCAGTAAAGACTGAGGTGAAGAAGGCATTGAGTACCTCAGTCTTTTCCATGTCCTTTGTCATCAGGTCCCCTGCCTCTTTCAGCAGCAGGCCCACATTTTTCCTAGTCTTCCTTGTGCTGCTTATGCACTTGTAGAGGCACTTCTCATTGCCCTTCACATGCTTTGTCAGATTCAGGTCCAGGTGGGCTTTGACTTCCCTAATCACATTCTTGCACACTTGGGCTGTGTCTCTATATCCCTCCTGAGTGACCTGATCCTGCTTCTATATCTTGTAGACTTCCTCTTATGTTTAAGTTTTGCCAGGAGCTTCTTGTTCATCCTTGTAGGCCTCCTGCCACCTTTGCTTGACTTCATGCAGAGGGGGATGGACCATTCTTGAACCTGCAGGAGGTGATTCCTGAAATTCACTCAGCTCTCCTGCACCCCTTTTCTCTCTAGGATCATCTCTCATACAATTCATCCAAGCAGGTCTGTGAACAGGTGAAACTCTGCTTCCCTAAAGGTCAGTGTTGTGGTCCTGCTATTTACCTTGTTCTCTCCTTTCAGGAAATTAAACTCTACCATCTCATTGTCACTGCAACCAAGGCTGCTGCCAATCTTCACAACCCTAATCAGTTCGTTCTTGTTTATAAGTGTCAGGTCAAGCAAAGCACCTCACCTTGTTGGCTCTTCAATCATGTGTTTCAAAGTCATCATCAATGCACTCCAGACACCTCCTGGATTGCTTGTGCCCTGCTGTGTTGGCCCTCCAGCAAATATTGAGATGGCTCAAGTACCCCATGAGTACCTGAGCCTGAAAACCTGAGGATTATTCTGGTTCTCTGAAGAAAGCCTCATTTACTTCTTCTTGGTTAGGTCACCTGTAGCATACACTCATGACAACAATGCCCATGTTGGGCTGCTATCTAATCCCAACCCATAAATGTTCAACTCATCATCCATCCCTAGGCAGACTTCCATGCATTCACATAAAGGGCAACTCCCCTTCCTCACCATTCCATACTTCATAAGGAGCATACCCATCTACTGCAGCACTCCAGTCATGTGATCTATCCCACTACATTTCTGTGATCCCAAAGAAATCATAGCCCTGTAATTGCACACAGACCACTAATTCATCCTATTTGTTCCCCACGTGGTGTCCATGGCACTTCAGAGAGGCATCCAGTTATTACAATCTCCTGGAGAGCCTTCCACATAACGCTGTCCCATAGGCACTTCCCTATCTGTGTGCATACACTTGGGATGGACCCCCTTCTGCCCTGTTTTGTTAGTTAGAAGGTCTCTTGTCCACATCACCCTCTACTCTTTTCTTGCTATCCCAGTCCACCACTTCCTCAACCGACATTGGTCATCATGCCCCTCCCCTGTTATTCCTAAGTCTGAAGCTCCTCACCATGTTGACCAGCTAGTTGGCAAAGATGCTTTTGCCCCAGTTAGTCAGGTGGATCCCATCTCTTTGTAGTAGTCATTGATCCTTAGCAGATGGGGGCAGCTAGCCCCTGCAGTGGGGAGTTTCCCTTTGCTATCACTTGTTGTTTCCTCCTGGTGCATGTGTGGGGATCAGGCCCAGATGGCTCAACTACTTGAACTCCCAGTACACTCCTCTGCTGCCAGAACACTGAACCTATTCTGCAGTGCCTGATCTGCAGGTGGAGCAGAAGCTGTCTCGGTGACGGCAGCCATGAGCTTTCAGCCTTTGCCATCCTGTGAGCCTCCAATTCCCAACCCAACAGGCATGGACTTTTCCTGTGTTTCCTCCATTCATGGGAGTTTGGGCTATTGTATCATCAGGCTCTTGGAGAAGATGCAGTCAGTCCCTTTCTCATCTTCTCTAATGCTGTGCTGGCTGTTGACCTCTTCTTGCATCTGTTACCTGGTGACACAGTCCTTCCATCAGCCCACAGCTCCTGCAGGGGAGGAACCCATCACTCTTGGCCCTAACCTCAGTGTGAGGCCCTGAAGTTATCATCCCTCCCTTGGCAGCAGGTACCCTCAGATTCCTCAGAAGGTTCCTAGGAATCCCCTGATGATCCCAGAAGCTCTGAGAAGATCTAGAAGATTTCAAAGCTGAGACCAGAGACTGCTGCACAAACCGGTCTGTTGACCTTGTGTGCTGCATAAAGTATCTCTAATACTACTTTGTAAACAGAATGTTGATCCAAGCCAAATACCTCACAGAAACCTATGGCATTAATTATGCTGCAACAATCAAACTTTAATCTCATGTAAAATAGTATCAGTTTATTCAAAGGAGTCTTTTTTAAAACTCATGTTGATTGGCAATAAATATATTTTCTTCTTTTTTTTTTCTATTATTTGAATTTATTACCAAATTTCCCCCCTACTACTTTGCTCAAGACCAAATCTTGTCTGAAAAGACTGGACTGTCTGGTTTTCTGTTTTTTAGATTCCCTGGCACAGAACAAAACCACCTATTCACCATCTTTGCCTTTTCTGCATTATTATTGACAGTGTTATCACTTCATTTATCAACAAGTCAACAATACTATCGAGGCTTTTAAAATTCCAGACATTTCACTCTTCCCTTCCATTGCCAGTATTATGGATTAGGTCACATTTATGCCCATAATCCAATTTCTCAAAATTATGATCCATAAAATTAGTGTTCAAACTTTAAACTTTTCCTTAATACCTTGCATCTTCATGAAGGCTTTCAACATCTTTGTACTTGGTAAGTGCTTTTTGAACCCACTGTTCCTGCTGTTTGTAAGAATTTGGTGTCTGCAGGACAACTCCAGTCAGTGTGCTGGGCAGAAAATTCATTCCCCTTTTAACAGAAGAGTCTCAGAGTGGGTGAGTAACCACGTAGCTTGTGCATTGTGACCTCTTCTGCAAATCATTGCATCCAGAGATGCACATTAATGTCAGAGTTTAAATAAATAGAGCTGCAGAATAATTCAGATTGGAAGGTGCCTTGGGAGGGATCTAGTCCAACCTCCTGCTCAAAGGAGGGTTAGCTTCAAAGCTAGATCAGACACAAAATGCTAGTAACGTTAAAAACAACACATTGCAGATTTCAGTTAGGTGGCAATGAATGTAATTCTTAGTGGAGGTTGTGTTTGTAAATTTTCAAAGGAGAAAAAGGAGGAAGAAACACTTTAGAAAATAACAGTTGTATTTGTCTCCTTCTTCATTTGAATTTATCTTCCTAAGGCTGAAAAAGCACCTGACCTTTCCTTACCTACTGATCTGGAGGCAGCCTAGACTTGAAGAATGGGAAAATCAGGATAAACCAGATAAACAGTCTGAAAGACAGGATAGGTGACTTGTTTCTTTGTAGACAGAAGGAAAACAATTGAAAAGGAGCTGGAGGGAGGGTACTAAAAAACCCAGCTTAATGTAATGACATAATTTCAATCATATGTGAGTAGAGCTGCCGCCTCTCTCCAGTTCAGCAGAAGTCTTAAGCAATCTTGCAGAGGGGGGAAGCAACGGTAATAACACAACCATGTTTTTTCTTTGTGCAGGTAGGATGCGTATGACTTATAAGGTCCTTGATAGTTTTCTTACATGATTATAGAATCATATCATAGAATGGTTTGGGTTGGAAGGGACCTCAAAGATCATCTAGTTCCAACTCCCCCCTGCCATGGGCAGGGACACCTTCCACCAGACCAGGTTGCCCAAAGCCCCATCCAACCTGGCCTTGAACACTTCCAGGGATGGGGCATCCACAACCTCTCTGGGCAACCTGTGCCAGTGCCTCACCACCCTCACACTGAAGAATTTCTTCCTAATATCTAGTCTAAATCGACCGTCCTTCAGCTTAAAGCCATTACCCCTTGTCCTGTCACTCCATGCCCTTGTCAACACTCCCTCTCCAGCTTTCCTGTAGGTCCCCTTCAGGTACTGGAAGGTTGCTATAAGGTCTTCCTGGAGCCTTCTCTTCTCCAGGCTGAACAACCCCAACTCTCTCAGCCTGTCCTCATAGGAGAGGTGCTCCAGCCCTCTGATCAGCTTTGTGGCCCTCCTCTGGACTCGCTCCAACAGCTCCATGTCTCTCTTGTGCTGGTGACCCCAGAGCTGGGCGCAGTACTGCAGGTGGAGTCTCACAAGAGTGGAGTAGAGGGAGAGAATCACCTCCCTTGTCCTGCTGGTCACACTGCTTTTGATGCAGCCCAGGGCACGGTTGGCTTTCTGGGCTGGAAGCTCACATTGCTGGGTCATGTTTAGATTTTCATCCACCAACACCCCCAAGTCCTTCTCCTCGGGGCTGTTCTCAATCCATTCTCCACCCAGCCTATAGTTGTGCTTGCAGGATTGTGCTCACCCAGAACTTTGTACTTGGCCTTGTTGCACTTCATGCAGTTGGCATAGACCCACTTCTCAAGCCTGTGAAGGTCCCTCTGGATGGCATCCCTTCCCTCCAGCATGTTGACCGCACCACACAGCTTGGTGTTATCGGCAGACTTGCTGAGGGTGCACTTGATCCCACTGTCCATGTCACTGACAAAGATGTTAAACAGCACTGGTCCCAATACTGACCCATGAGGAATGCCACTCGTTGCTGGTGTCCACTTGGACATTGAGCCGTTGAGGGCAACTTTTTGAATGTGACTATCCAGGTAATTCCTCATCCACCCAGTGGTCCATCCGTTAAATCCATGTGTCTCCAATTTAGAGACAAGAAAGTCATAGAATCATAGAATCATAGAATCATAGAATCATAGAATGGTTAGGGTTGGAAGGGACCTCAGAGATCCCCTGCCATGGGCAGGGACACCCTCCACTAGACCACATTGCCCAAAGCCTCATCCAACCTGGCCTTGAACACTTCCAGGGATGGGGCATCCACAACCTCTCTGGGCAATCTGTTCCAGTACCTCACCACCCTCACAGTAAAGAATTTCTTTCTAACATCTAATCTAAATCGACCCTCCTTCAGCTTAAACCCATTACCCCTTGTCCTGTCACTACACTCCCTCATAAACAGTCCCTCTCCAGCTTTCCTGTAGGCCCCTTCAGGTACTGGAAGGCCGCAATTAGATCTCCCCGGAGCCTTCTCTTCTCCAGGCTGAACAACCCCAACTCTCTCAGCCTGTCCTCATAGGAGAGGTGCTCCAGCCCTCTGATCAGCTTTGTGGCCCTCCTCTGGACTCGTTCCAACAGCTCCATGTCTCTTTTGTGCTGGTGACCCCAGAGCTGGGCGCAGTACTGCAGGTGGGGTCTCACAAGAGTGGAGTAGAGGGAGAGAATCACCTCCCTTGTCCTGCTGGTCACACTGCTTTTGATGCAGCCCAGGACACGGTTGGCTCTATGGGCTGCAAGCGCACACTGCCGGCTCATGTTGAGCTTCTCATCCACCAGCACCCCCAAGTCCTTCTCCTTGGGGCTGCTTTCAATCCATTCTCCACCCAGCCTATAGTTGTGCTTGCAGGATGTGTTATGCAGGATGGTGTTAAGTGCTTTGCACAAGTCCAGGTAGATGACATCAGTTGCACTTCCATTATTCACCAATGCTGTAACCCTGTTGTAGAATGCCACCAAATTTGTCAGGCACAATTTGCCCCTAGTGAAGCCGTGTTGGCTGTCACCAGTCACCTCCTTATCTTCCATGTGCCTGAGCACAGTTTCCAGGAGGATCTGCTCCATGATCTTGCCAGGCACAGAGGTGAGACTGATGGGCCTGTACTTCCCCAGGTCATCCTTTTTTCCATTTTTAAAAATGGGGGTATGATAGGCTCGTTCTTCAATGTGTGTGTGCTGGTTTTGATTGGGATAGAGTTAATTTTCTTCATAGTAGCTAGTAGGAGGCTATGTTTTGGATTTGTGCTGGAAACAGTGTGGATAATTTAGAGATGTTTTTGTTATTGCTGAGTGGTGCTTACACAGAGCCAAGGCCTTTTCTGCTCCTCATACTGCCTTGCCAGTGAGTAGGACAGGGGTGGGCAAGAAATCGGGAGGGGACACAGCTGGGACAGCTGACCCCAGCTGACCAAAGGAATATTCCATACCATATGACATCATGCTCATTATCAAAAGCTGGGGGAAGAAGATGAAAGGGGGGACGTTCAGAGTGATGGTGTTTGTCTTCCCAAGTGACCGTTACACGTGATAGAGCCCTGCTTTCCTGGGGATGGCTGAATACCTGCCTGCCCATGGGAATTAATTCCTTGTTTTGCTCTGCTTGCACACACGGCTTTTGGTTTACTTATTAAACTGTCTCTATCTCAACCCACGAATTTTCTCACTTTTACCCTTCTGATTCTCTCCTCCATGCCACCGGGGGGGAGTGAGTGAGTGGCTGTGTGGGGCCGAGCTACCAGCTGGGGCAAAACCACGACGGTGTGCTTTGAGGGAAGCATCCTTTTTAAGGAGAAGTGTGATTCACCCAGCCCTCAGTTAGCAGATAAAGCGCTATAATGATTTATAACTTTATAAAGCTGGGATAATTTGATATAGAAAGCAGTCAAGTGTGATTACCAGCCGTGTGGGGTAGTGAACAAGGCTGACTTTGACAAACTCATCTGTATGTGAAGGAAGCTGGGTTTTTTGTTGCTGCATTATAGACCATCACATGGAGAATCATGAGTACTAGGGGCTTTATCTGAGCTCAGATCGCAGCTGATGTGAGAAGAACAACAATTCTCACTGTTGGAAAATTGCAGCTTGTACTAGAGGACTGAAAGAATGAAATCCAGACAAAAGAGGACAAATTCACAGGCTTTTAGTTTTGAACTCTATTGATTTTTCTTTTTAATACTCTAAAGGTTAAACAAATGTTTATTTTATTAATTATTAATGTTCAACAAAATTTTAATAATCTTTTTTATATGATAACACTTCAAGCTACAATAAAATGCAGTGTCTCTTCATCCCATTGAAATATATAAATTTCTATTTCTATATATGTATATTTTATATTTATATAACTAACTTTTAAAAATAAATCCTATTTGGAAAGATACTTAGAAAAACATACATCAGCATTTTCTATACCTTTAGTGGGATAGCTCTGGTTCTTAAGTGCAAACCCAGCAGCCACTTCACACTCCTTGTCCAAGTAAACTAGTTGCTAGCCTTTGAAGATCGATTGTGCGTCACAATTCAGCAGTTCACTGCCAGAACCCAGTGCAGCAGTGCAGAAGATAGCTGTGGCAAGACTTTAGGTGTGGGTTAAACTTCAGGTATGTTCCTGAACAGTATGGAATTCAGCTCCCAGTTACGTCCATGGCTGAATCAAAACTTCAGCATGTGCTCAAGTGCTTTCCTGAATTGAAGTCTCCAGCAGACTCAATGTGAAGTTAACAGAGATCCTTCTAGACCCTTTAATATATATACCCCTTAATATATATACACATATTTTTTGGAAACTCTATGTATTCATAGTTAGCATATGTCATTGTATATACATCATTATAGGTTTTCTTCCCAAAAATGGAATTTAGAGATGTTCAAGTCTCTCGATGGGAGTACACCTGTATCTCAAAACTCCAGCTGTGACTGATTCGTCAGTGTAGATCAAAATATCAGCTCTTTCCTGGCATTTTAAATTTACCTAATTATTTTCTAGTAAAAAAAAAGGATTATTTTTTATTGCAACAATTAGGAAAGTTAAATGATACAGTAAGCAATTACTATGAGTTTATTATACCTGCTAAACAAGAAATGTGGTACTTTCATATGCTTCCAGAATACAATTAAATTAGAAAATTTTCTCTTCCCTTCCTTCCCTAGATTTTAATTACCGCTAAAACCTGATTACTCGAACACAAGAAGGCATAGAGCAATAAAGGATGTTAAAAGAAGTGAATTGTTGGAGCGACATGTGAGTTGTAAATGTAGTTGCCTTTCACTTTGCTGACAGGCACTGGAGCTAAATTTTAGCAAGTCTGGTAATTTTCTGAACAATTTGTAGCAACTCCCAGCTGCTGCTCCACTTTGGATAACAGAGCAGTTTTACGTGCAGCTGTCCGGGTGATTTGTTTTAACGTCTTATTGGAATTACTATCTTTCACTTCACTGAACCAAGGGATATAATTACACACTTTATAACTAGCTGTGTAGCAAGTGAAAATTACAGTAAACATTTAAATATTTTAAGTGATTTTGTCAAGAGTTAGGCCAATTCCAGGTCCATTACCTACACTCAGTACCTAGGAGATGCTATAACTTTATCCAAGGCAAACAAGAAAGCTGACAAGGGTGCTGATTGCTATTTTTGATGTGCCCTTCAACTGCAACTCCAGACAGAGAGTTTTCAGGTGAAAACATTTCCAAAGTAGGTCACTTCTCCAGCTATAGCTACACCGACAGCGTTCACTGCACTGTAACACACCAAGCACCACCTGACATTAATATTATACATTATGACTCCAGTTTAAATTCCCAGGATGTCATCAGCTTGATGAAGACTATTTCACAGCCCACTTTTTTCCTATTAATTTTAAAACACCACTAAAGTAAAGAGTTTACCTTTCATAGGTTTTGTAATAGCAAATGTTGTTCATGCTCTGTAGTGGGTCTGTGTGTTGCAACTACTAATCAAATCCTATTGTGTACCAAAATGATGTCAATCGCATTTGAAATTTGCACACCTCAAGGGCTTTTATGTTTCTTTGTCTTAAATATCTAATTACTTTACTGAGGAAAATTTTCAGGGGGGTGCTAATGCAGTAAAGCAATTTTCTACCTCTGTAATTTCCCCAGCCTGCTTTTTGGCAATGCATGTTTTTTCAAGTGCCTTGCAAGATAAACAACTTTTCAAAATAAAATACTGCTAGGCACTGTAGAGGGTTTTTGAGCTGGGAATGCAAGATCTTCTGTGAAATGCCACAGTTACAATAAAGGGCCTCCTTGCCTACATCTTCTTGTTATTGATTAAATAAAATTACACCATTGTCAGCAGTGTCTGCATGCTTTATGGATTTCTTTTGACCCAGCTAAGCCATGGTTGCTTTTTGTATTTAATCACAAATATCAGTTCTAATCACTTCCCGTTATTTCTTGTTTGAAAGGGCTAATACTAATAACTCCACATGGTGGAGAATGACAGGTATGTATTAATTACACCATGATTATTTCTATCTGCTCTTTCTTAAAAACAAGCAGGACTTTGTGTGAGCACCTCAGTGCAGGCAGTGTTGCTAGGCTACTGCTGTGCTGGCCGGCACGCGTGGGCAGCAGCGTTCAGCTGTGAGGATCAACAGTACCTGAGCCGTCAGTACACGTGGTCATCTGCTTTGTGTACATGGCTGAGGTGACATAACACCTGGGGCTCAGAATGACATCAAAAGGATGGGAGGGTAAGAACAGAAAAAGACAAAATTAGATACTGCTGTTGGCAAAGAAGTAGGCTCTGTGCATTGCCCTGTCCTATGTCCCCAAAGACAAAGTGCTTAGACTACAATAATCTTGCATGGTTAGCAAATGGTCCTCCTTACCAGCACTGGGACAAGCTGATCAAACAGCAGGTGAAAGACCGTGCCTCTTCACCCCCATCACTGAACCTCCCAAGCACAAAAGCCACTGCAGATCCTGGACACCCCATGTGGGACTTGGGCAACATTTTTGTGCCTGAATCTGAACCCACAGGTGCCTGGTGCCCAGACTGCAGCAGCCCTTTGCTGATGGTGTCTGTGGGTGCTGCTGAGGGTCCCCGGTTGTCCCCGAGCCCATGGGATGGGGCCGTGTGTGGTACTGGCTGGCACCCAGACCAGTCACAACCTGTCATGGAGCTGCTCACCCACTGTGGGAAATCCAGAGAAATCTCCCTCCTGCCCAGCTAAGTGGCTCCAGCCTCTGTCCTGGAGCTGTAGGTACAACAAACACCCCCCAAAACCACAGCAGACCTTGCACAGAGCTACTCTAGCTGAATATATCATTTAAAAAGTACTTCAGTGCTGGAAACTGCTTTGGTGGCTGTAGTCCCACATGGTTTTCAGGGCAGTGTTGTTACCAGTTTGAGTGAAGGTTGAGCTAAGCTTGGAGTAGCCTAATGTGACCCTTTGGAAACAGGAGCAGAATGACTGCTGTTGACCATATTGTAAACAGTCCTAACTGAGCAGATTTCAAGCCACGAAATCCATTTGCAGCATGTTTGGTGTTGGCTGACAGTACATGTTTGAGAATACAAACTAATTAACCTAGTACTTCAGAATTCACCAGGCACGGTCATTCGAATGCAACTTTTCTTTAATCGTTGAGAGGTCTCATTAGCAAGTTTAAATCCTCAAGGAAGGCATCCCAGGCACTTTCGTGTGTCTTAGGCACTAATAATGACAACTAAAGATAGCAGGAATGGCAAGTAATTTCATTACAAAGGGCAGAGAATCCTCTCTTTATAATGTGCTTTTAATCTGATATACAGGAGAATACAGATACATCCACAGCTGTCCCAGGCTTAGTCCCCAGACACAAGATCTCACCAGCCTGCTTGTGAATGTCCTGGCATGTCACATACCTGGGATCCCTCTACTCCAGAGCCATGGGCACATTCAGCTGCTCTTTGTAGCAAGGGTTCACGGATTTTTGTCCACCATTTACAGTGTTTCCAGTTCCTTGAGTTTTGTTGGGGTTGCACTGCCTTCCCAACCTGTTACTTTTCTTGCTTTATTTCCTCAAAGTTTTTTGTCCTTTACTCTGCCCTAAACTACACAGGGGGAGCTCCTTTTCCTGTTGCTAATTTCTGGTGGATGTTCAGTGGTAGATCACTTATGCTAAGTGTTGCTGATACCTGTGACAGGCTGGATGCCTACTAGAGAAAGACTTGAACTTTCATTTGCCATGTCCCAAACATGGAAGCAGAGTTATCAGCCTCATATGCACGTTTCCAAAGCTGTTTATTCTTCCACAGTAGCTGGGGTAGCTTAAACTAGTGAGATGAGAATGCCAATGATCCAGTAGATAAGGAGCTCATCAGAGACACAGTTTGAACCACAGCTCACTATCCAGGTGTCTGCTTGGGATTAGGTGCATGTTCCTTTTTTTTTTTTTTTTTGGTGCTAAGGGGAATGAAGGCACCCTGCTCTGAGCATGTAACTTCAGCTGATGGTTTGCATCTGGTCACTTAGCATTGTTTTAGGGCACATCTGAGTGCTTCTAAAATGCTTGCCATCCGACTGTTCCTACCAGCCCCCTTCCAAATGACCTTCTAAGATTCCTAAGAGCCAACACCATTGGTTTGTCAGATCACAAGGAAATTATCTGTGTTTCCTTTGTCAGCTTCCCAAAATCCTTGCTGGACTGACGCTAACATTTATTTCCATGCATCTGACTGAGATACACACAGCGCTTTATAACCAATGAAGCTTCTTCCCTGTGTGCCCAAAATACAGGTGCATCAAGACAACTGACTGCAGTCTAAAGAGAAGGTTTGGTGCTTTTGGTATATAATCAGCCAAGACACTTAAGGAAAACAGAACAGAAACAGGAACAACATCTTTTATTCCCTTTTCTGCCTTCAGTTCTACAATGAAGAACGCTTTTTAAAAATGTATCGGACAATATAAGAGTGCAGCTCATATGTGTAGGTTAAAAATACATAACCTACACCTGGAAATCTCTTGAAGTGGGAGATTTAAACAGAGAAAACCATGTAAATTTGGCTCTCAGTAGATGCTCTGAATATTTCATTAACTGCCTAGGTTACTTCATTACCCTTTAGACATGATATTTTGGCTTTATCAGTCATTTTGGAAAGGGATCTGAGGATAAAGGTCCAGGATCTACCATTGTAACACCACCATTGTTTCTCTGCTGCAAAAGATGGATTTGTCAGTGAAAGAGAAAACTCTGTTGTAATTAAGCTAGTAAGCAACGGCTTAAGACCTTTGACTCTATTTCAGTTCTGCTGGAGTCTTTATTTATAACATCAGGAACATCACCAAATTTTTGGGTCCCTGTCCTCTATTCATACATGAGATGCCCTTTCACCTGCTTCATCTATCCGAATTTTCCCTAATGTTTGTACTTCAGTATGTTTCACAGGGATCTATCCTCTTGGCAGGGACTTTTAAACATCCCTATATAGAGGAACAATAAAACAGAAGCAAACCATGAACAAGCTGGGAAGGGAAGTTACGAAGTTGAAGTATGTATTCTACTCAAGGCACTGGGCAAAAGCGTACTGTATATCATAAGAATTTCTCTATTTCTGTTGTCTGTCTACCTCTGTCTCAGATTTACATCCCCATGAGTAATTTCTTACTCCTCAAAATCATCTGATTGATAAAAATTAAATTAATTTGCATTCTTGCCTGCACAAGTCTTTTGGAAGGGAGTTTCAGGAATAGCTCCACGCCTGAGTGCATACTCCAGAGTAAGAATAAACCTAGCTACATTAGGAAAAGTGTATAAAGTTTTACCTCAGAATTGCCATGTTCTCTCTGAGACTTCATGAACAAAACCTGTGACAATGTCTGCTGTAGATAACTTGAGGTAGCCTTAAACTAGCCAGCTCACATCCCAGTGACTGCAGCTGTTGCAGATCAAAGGTGTTTGACACAGTTACGATTTAGTCAATTCAGAATTTATTAATAGTATAAGGTAAATCAAAGGTTAAATTTTAGCAGCACTTAATGGCTGACTAATTTTAAAGATTTACAAGTAATTTAGCAAAGTATATTAGGATCGAACAGCAACTTAAATACAGATTCGAAGATGACAAGATTCACACTAACTTACTAAAAGGTATCTTAAATCAAAGTGTATATGTAGGTAGGTACATATATTATATATATAAAAAACATAAGACAAATGCAGACCAACAGAATTATTAGGGTCCAGTGATATATGCCACCCATGCTCATAGAGACAAATGTGTGTACTTTATATAAACAGAAAGGTGGATGAAGGAAGCTAGCGTATAGTTAAAATTTCCCTCTTTGAGTTTAAATACTCACAATGCATTGGCATTCCTCAATGGGCAGTAATTAGGACTGGAGAAGACTGGCTTCACCCTGGTAGATGATTCTCGTGAAGTTCGTGCCTGAGAGGTGTCTCAGCTCATGTGGGATACTGGTCACAACCCTCTGCCATCCAGGAGAGCTCCAAAGGGTCTCACTTTGAATTGCTATTTATAGGGTCCAAAATAATTGACTTTGGTCAGGTACTTTTCCACTCCGGTCCAGTTTGGATGGTGAAATATTCTGGTACTTGCCACCATTTGTGCAGATTCAGAACTTTTCTGGCATCTACCCGGTTTGGGCCACGGCTCAGGCACAGGTGTACTGGGCTGTCAGGAGGTGATTGATTGTCACAACAAGAACGTTATGGCTCGAGCACAGATGTACCAGGTCGTTACCAAGGGAGCAAGAACCAGATGCATTAAGGGGATGCCTTGACGCTCTGCTCTGCTGCTCAGATATGCGGCTCAGAGAAGAGGAGGGGGAGAGATTGTGCCAAGTACCCAGAGGCTGAGGAGAAGGGAGGGTTACACCACCACAGCGGCACAAGGCTCATGGGGACTCCGAAAAACATGGGGGGATGCCAGCTGCCCCAAGCACCCCACTCCTGGAGGCTATGCTGCTGTTTGTACCTGCTCTAGCTGGTTTCAAAATAAGGTGGGTGCTTTCGTAAGACTTCATTTCGTCCTGCAGAAATACTCAAATCCTGGTGTAAAATGGCTCACTGGTGGCTGCAAGGAGGCTTCATGGTTTTACTGTTGAGCAGTGCTCTGAGTGCAGCTCCCCTCCATGTCTATAAAATACACCTCATTAGGCCAAACATCCTAAGGGTCTCAGTAAGTACCATTTGTATTTAAGAAAAAGTATAAGATGGATACCCATCCTCCCTAGACCCTTTGTACCAACCCACAGAGGGGCCTTTTAAGGGCACCACTCTTAGAGCAAGACTCTGTCCACTAACGATTCTTCCTTGGTAGCTTTAAGAGCAGCTGATAAATAGCTAAATAAAAGGTTGGAGTGTGAAGCACTGGACCGAAAGTGTCTATTCATGAGCATTAACCCTGTGGATTTCCACCATCCTCTGGCTGATGAAGGAAGTAACAACAATCAGTACAAAACTGAGAGTCTCTTCACAACGGGCTACCAGTAAACTCAGCTGATTATTTATAGTACAGATGGAAAAAAAAAGATTGTTTTCCTTAATTGTTTTTTTTCTGCAGTTGGCATAAACAAAAGAACAAACACTCAGATTTTTTTTTTTTTGCAAATGTTAAAAAAAAAATCAGATATAAGCATAAGTAAGTAAAGCTGGTGTAGATTTCAAAGCACAACAAAAATTCTGCTAAACTGTTCCTGCTAACACGAGATATTGTGAAGGCCCATTTTGCATTGATTCAGAATTATGCTTTGAAGTCAAAATTGCATTAAGCACAGGGGCTTATTGTACAGGATTGGCAGAATTGTCTCACTGAACCACAGCATTGCCTGGAGCATTTCTAGCCATATCTGTTGTGAAGGGAATGTCTTTTTGGGTGGAGCACTAGCATCTCCAAAGTATTTCTCTCTTCCAAATTACTTTAGGAAAGATGTCTGTATGATTACTGATAGTGATATTTTCCATGTTTCCTTTTCTTAAGACCTGCAGCCCAAATAATTCTGCAAGCATATACTGCACTGACTTTAAAAGTCAGACATCAGCTTGAATGGAATCCAAGATGCATGCAAAGAGTAAATTCTGATTTAGAGACAGATTTTCTTGCAAATAGTTGGGGAAGTGAGCAAGCAGTGGGGAGTAGCATGTTGTTTCCATCTCTGTACAGAACATTAGGTGAGCAAATTCTGCATGGACCTGCTCTGTCCTAGATTGCTACTTGCTTGGGTTTTCATACCTGTCTAAAGACCTTTCGTGCTTGGCTGATTAACTGATTAACTGAATCACCACTTTTCCTTCTCAGTTTGCAGGAATAAGCTGTATTTCCCTTTAAAGATGAATTCTGGATAAATCAATGCTTTAGATCCAGCAGAGAAGATAATCTCATGTGAAGTGATTAACTCTTCAAGTGAATTGCACAGTTAGTTCCATTAGAAAACTGTCTTTGCTGTTCACTCCTCTTAACTGCTCCTGTTTACATGATACACTTGTAAAGCTGTGGGTTTAGATTAGTAGATTTGTCTTAGTTTATGGCTGTGCTGCTGTTAATTATGTTAATGGTAATGTAGTCTTACATTTCTTAGTTTGCATATGTGATGGCCATTATCCCGCATCTGTTCTTCCTGCTTCATGTTCTTCTCCCCCTGTATCTCATTTTTTGGGGTATATGCCAGCATAATGACATGCCATTGAAATCAGAGCCAGGACTCATTAGCTCTAGTAATTACCACCTTCCTCTGCCCTGGAGGCTTAGAGCATCACTACTTTCAGCCAAGCCTTTCATTAGCAGTCATCCACAGCCTTACCAGGCTCACTTGGAGCAATGGGCTGCTGCTATGCTCATCCAGTGTGTAGGGATGCTCTTCTTCTCTCAGTCAGGGGATCTCCTCCCTCTCTCATCACAGAATCACTGACATAACAGCCAATGCAAACCACCAATGTATATTTGAAAATCTCCCTCGCTATGATTACTTACGATTTCTTTCCACATCCAATTAGAAAATATTTTCTCTCCAGTACCACTCAGATTTCTGCCCTTTGCTTCTCTTTCTCCACAGCTTTCACTATTCTTCCCCATGGTAACCTTCTATTGCCTCCTTCTTTGTTCCTGCTATCTGGGTATCCCTCCTTGCACCAAATCATAATTGTGCTTGATTTGCCTCACATCTGCATCTCACCTCTTGAAAGGATCGACAATAAAATGAACAAGAGGTTACATGACTGACTAGAAGCTGGAGATCCAATGTCCCAGAGACTTCCTGCTTGTGCTATCATTTCAATTTGGATTAAGATGCAGGCTGGGGAGGCAGATCTGAGGACACTGTTTCTTGTCATGCTGTAGATTTACTGAAAATCATGGCAGGAGTGTGATGTCCTGTTGTTATCTGTGCTTTACTCATACTACTGAATATCTGGTTTATTGTGATGGAAGTTTATTTAAGACACTTTTGTTGAAAGTGGTTTTTACCACTCGGTTATGACAAAGTAATGACAGTTGGGTTTATTTTCTTGTTGAAACATGGCATACCTAAGATTATCTTTAGCATCAGCAACAGATGACTACTTCTTCCTTCTCTTTAAAACCAGGGGCTATGGGAGGGCTGTTATTTTTGAACACTGAAGATGTTCCCTTTCCTTTGGGTTGCTGGGGTTAAATGTTACAGAATTTGATTTTGATTTCTGATTGTGGTGTATTATTGCTCTTCTCCCACCACTGCTAGCTTTTCTCCTGATAGACATTACCCTCTCTCTGAGCATCAGAGAAGCACAGAATATGAAGAAGAAACAGAAATGAATGGTTTGCTTTGTGGATCAAACCAGCCAGAGATCATACATCATGGGGAAGAAGGCACAGAAGCAGCTGTGCAAGATAACACAGATAAGATAACTGGAGGTAGAAACATGTGGTCTATCTCTGCTCAAGCCAAAGCTGGAAGAACATGGAGTCTGAGCTCAAGTCAGACCTGCTCCTGCTCTTAGCTACGTGACAAAAAATAGCTTGGTCTCATTTCCTGAAACCTCAGTAAGCCATGCAAACAACTTAGCTATATTCTGTGGATGATGTAATATTTCAACACCCAATCTGAATTTCTACACTGACAGAAGTGTTGGCCTGTATGGTATGTCATTGTGCTGGATCAAGGGTAAGGCCTTCCAGGGCTGATTAGCACCGCAAAACAGCTTCTGATGTTTTCCGTTAGGAAACTGACATCTAAAGTCTTATGCCCTTAACTAGAAGATAAAATGGACATAAATGACCTTTTTTTGAGACAATTAGATTCAGTTATAGCATTTACATGTACTTCTGTCATACAAGCAAATGCATTTACATAAAAATAAAGCAATTTGTTAAAGATGAAGGCATCGTTCTCAGATAGGAGTCCAAGGAGAGACATTGCTTGTGGCAAATCATGTGTGACATTTGCTTGGCTAGCCCTGCTTGGTAGTATTCTTGGTGAGTAGAGGTCAGACCATTAAGGGCAATGAATTGACTTATTTCAAATTGACAATGGATCTGTGCTGATTTTTCCCCCCACCCCCACTGGCCACAGGTCTAAATCTTCTTTACTACAGAACATTTTTCAGAGGCAGAATTTGATCATTTTTGCCCCTAGCCAGATAAGAGGCATTTCAAACCTTAAAGTGGATGCTGCCTCTAAGCCTAGCTAAGCTTGGAGAGGTGGTTGTGTATTTATACAAACCTGCTTCCCTTTGCCTCCCCTCCTCAGGCCACTCACTCCACCACAGTGGGATGCAATTGTCTGTCAACCTATGAGCAGTGGCCACAACTGTCACATGCTCTGTGGCATATGAGTTTTAGAAGTTCAAATAACGTTTAGGATCGCACAAGAAATGCAGAATCTGAGTCAGTTTCTTGGGGCATCCTGGATCTTGGAGGAGCAGCTTGTTTTCACGTGTGGAAATAGAGGTGGTGGTTTCAGATTTGGGAGCTTCGAAAATATGCTGGAGTAGTCTGGAGCTAACTTGTGCTTAAGTCTACTGCTGTAGGTGGAATTACCCTAGAGACACATCAGATCTGCCATGGCCCTCATCCAGTAAGGTATGTAATCATATGCCTAACTTTAGGCTAACGAACAACTTTCTTCAATCAGGTTGCTTCTTTGAAGCTAATAGGGCTATTTATATCTCCAGATTAGCCTTAACTATCTTGTTTAACTGGGGTCCATAATTCCTTATATTGGCCAAGATCTAGGTGAAAGGATTTTATTAACAATGAAGTCAAAATTACATATTTCAAGTTCCTTTCATTATCTCACCAGGGAGCATTTATATCGTTAATTAATGAAATTATTATCTCAAATCAGCTTTAACAGTGCTTGAGAATTTTGCATTAGTATCACAGTATAACTAAGAAAAGGAAGAGATCAATTCTGTTAGTATAGCTAAACCTTCAGAATTTATACATTAGTTCATAGGGAATTTAATTTAACATTCTCTAAAGAGTTTCATGGATCTTTTTCTGCAAGATATTTTTTCCTATCCATCAATTTTAGAGCTGTATTTTTGCATTTCTCTTCTAGCTAGTTCATTTTTATCCTTAAAGGCACACTGTATTTTTTGATTTCTGAATCTTCCCCACACTTCCACTTCCAAAACTAGTAAAAACATCTTTTGAAGAAGTATGTTATTTATTTTGCATTTGTCAGAATAAGTTAATAATGCATCACGGTGTTATAACTAATGCCTGCAGGTATGTCAACTCCTCTACTGGAGAAATAGTCTAGTTTTCAACACACTGTAAAGAGTAGGAGGCCCTCTAAACTCTTGGTTTTCCTTCTCAGACCTTGAAAACTCATGTGCCTCTGCATGCACAGGGACAGATTCAGCCAGCCCTGTGCAAAATGAAGTTGCTGGTGTGGGAGGCTGTTTGCAAGTTTGTCTTGGTTTAAGTTTCAGACTATTTGATCAAGCTGTGCTGACTGTCCAGGTCACAAAGGGCCAGACTCAGAGGTCCTGATTTGTAGGTTATGTACTCTAAATTGTACGTTATGATTTTTAATTATGAGGGTGGATTTGAAAAAGGAGAAGCAGCCAACAGGGTAAATGTAAGATTTTTTTTTTCCATATGTCTTTTTTGTTGGCTGTGTCAACATGGCCTTTCTAGCCCTAAGGTGTTAGTTTAGACCAGGTCATACTCGGACTAGAAAATGAGTATGCAGTGTGCATGTTGGCTTTGGTGAGCAATGAGCTTTGTTCTTCGTGTTTGTAGGTGCCCCACTTTTTCTCTGTCTACACCGTTTCACTTGGTGTCTGTTCAGATAACAGTCTGATGTCTCTTCCCACCTGACAGTACCTCAGGCTTCCCTTGGTACATCCTTTCTCTTGGCTTCTCGCAATGTGTTCCCCAGTGGTTTTGATATTCAGCCCTTATACTGCTACTCCTCTGCGAGACCACTCAAGCATTCCCCAGGAACTGTTCTCAAAACCCTTTGGCCCATGAGCAGGGCTTTCAAGCTCTTCTTGTGTGCCCTGAAATGTTGCCTAATATTTGGCTTCAACAAGCTGGTATGGAGCACGCTGGTAGCTACTGCTTTCTTCCAGAAACCTGTGGGTTTCTGATAGAGTCCCTTTCTCTGCATGGCCATGAAATTCCAGATGGGTGAAACAAACCTTGCTCTCAGCGTTGCTTCCCTTAAAAAAACCCTACTGTAGTTTAAAGCCCTTGGGTTATAAATTGTCGCATCTCTGAAATGCATTTGTAGCACAGATGTACTACACAAAACTCACAGAACAAGAACACATCCCTATTTTCAACTTATTGGGAGGTGAGATAAATGTAGCACATCACATGTCAGATTCTTGATCAGCTATAAGGAAAAAAAAATCCTGGACAGTACTGGCTGGCTGAATGATGTCTTCCCAGAACTGAATTAATTTTTGCTGCGCAGCTGAATTGACTGATGATGGGATGGCCAATATATGTTAGGGTGTTGCTGTGAGCAGCATAAAACAGCAATAAGGGACAGGGTCAGCACTCAGACAGCTGAGCAACATTTGTAAAGGTAATTTTACAGCTTTGCAGTTGCTGAAACCATGTGCTCTGATATGTTAAATTAGCATGTAAGCTCAAAGCCAAAGGTTTAAAACACTCAGCATTGCAAAATAATCTTATGGCATTCAGTAAATGGAAATGACCTCCAAAGGAATAGCAAGAGCATAAATGGAACAGAACAGACCTTTTTTGAGTAGAAATTGTACCTAATGATGCCATTTTTCAGGGCCTTGTGTCACATAGACAAATCTAATGATGGTAAATGTTCTCTGTTATCTCAGAATGAGATGGCATGTCCTGGAGAAAGATTCAGTCTTGCCTTGCAGCAGCTCACTCAGGCAGTCTCAGCCCTGTAGCTGGGGGCAGGCTGCCACGTCTGCCCATGACCCTTGGCCAGTGCTCGGAACCTTGTGTGTGCTGGGCAGGCAGCTGCTGCTGGGCCATTGCCCGTGGAAGTAGCTGGTTATTTAGATCTAGCCTGGAAGTGACTTTTGTGTGCTGCGGACTTTCCTCTACCTGCAGCTCTAGACATCCCTGGAGGAGTGGAAAGAAGTGTGTGCATGGACATGCAAAAGTGAATTGTGAGCTTATCTCTGGGATCCTGACTTGCCTATGGGATTTTTAATGGCCAGCTTTTGATGAAACAGTTCAACAAACATTGTTGATGCTTTTTGATAAAGTGGGTCTCACAGGCCTCAGTTTAGCTAGGCATTTCAAGACTTGTTGAAATTCACCATCCTTTAGAAAGGCACTGGAACATTGAAGTCAGCAGTTGTAAACATGTACTTAAAGCTTAAATACCCAAATAACCAAATCTTGTGATGTGGTGCTGCATGTTGTAGAAGATCTACATGTGAGTCAAGTGCCTCAGGTGGATATTTAATGCTTTTTTAGATGCCCTTGAGTACCTAAGACACAAGGCAAAAAACCTATAGAAGACTCGCATCTGTCTGCATCTGGAGGACTGGGGGTGTATGCTCAAAAGGCACATGTGAGTTCTCACCTCCTTGCACATTCACAGTGCTGTAAACTTAAAGAAATGGTAAAGTGCGTTTTAAGTGGATTGTAGTGTGAGAAGTACTCTTATGAGTATATATTTTCATTGTCAACTCTTCAGATTCTTTTTGGATATATTTGTCAGTGTAGATCTTGATACATTTCTAAGGAACCATCTTCTACCCCCTAAAAATTTGCCCAACTTCCATTGTGATGCTACTGTGGCATACAATAAGCTAGTAGGGGAATTTGCTCCCATATTAGATTCATAGAATCACAGAATTGTTTAGGTTGGAAAAGACCTTTAAGATCAAGTCCAACCATTAACCTAACAGTGCCAAGTTCACCACTAAACCATGTGCCTAAGCGCCACATCTACATGTCTTTTAAATACCTCCAGGGATGGTGACTCAACTGCTTCCCTGGGCAGCCTGTTCCAGTGCTTGACAACCCTTTCAGTGAAGAAATTTCTCCTACTATCCAATCTAAACTTCCCCTGGTCCAACTGAGGCTGTTTCCTCTTGTCCTATCACTTGCTTCTTGGGAATCTTCTGACAATGTTGGTCTGTTTTATAATATCAGAAAATGTCTGCACCTGCCTATTCTGCCAAGGAGACTGTAAAAGGCTCAGAAAACTCAAGAGGGGAACGGCACTGATAATTGATGTGACAAGGACAATCCTTGCAGAGATAGAGGGAAGAAAGGCTTCTTCAGTTCTGAAGTAGCTTATAGACTTGCAATTCTGCTCTATTTTGGGAGAGAAGTGGTGGAGGGAGATTAACGCTTTAGTAGTGAATAGAGGCAGTCACACAAGCAAATAAGCACGGAAAGACTTCAATGACTTAAGAGTCTATCTCTTTGATTTTAATCAGTAGTGATTATGCCACAGCAGTCAAGAGAGAGCCAGTGTGACAAAATGAATTGTTCACGCTTTCCTACAGTTCAGGGTTTCTGGAATTTACGATATTTGAAGCACCTCCAGGTAAATTACACAAAAAACCAGACAATGTTTGCAAGATTGTATAAGGTGCTTGTTAGCCAAACAAGGGAAGAGGATAAAGACTCATCACTCAATTGCAGCAGTTTGTGTTGTTCAGTGATATCCTCTAGGTCCATGCTATACCCATCAATCCTACATAAAATACAGGCAATGAGTGGATGATAATATCTCTGCTGAGCAATAGTGATGATATGAAATGAGAAATGTCAGATTAGCAGGCTGAAGCACTCTTTTGTTTAAACAAGTTTCAGGAATGGACATATATCTGTATAACATTTGCTTCTAATAATGCTTCCATTCATTAAATATGTCAAAGCAACTTATACGGACAATTCCAAGCCCACGTGCGGTCAACTCATTGAACCTTCAAGTGCCTTGAGCCCTCTTGCAACATTGGCATACTAATTGAATTCTCTCTTGAGGTACTTAAATTAAGTAGAGCAGGATTATTATCTTCATGAAGTCATTTAGGTACTGGCAAAGCAGCAGGAAGGGTGAGGCAGAAAGGTGGTTGAGCAGGCGTGTAGGTGAAGGAGTGGACATTTCCTAGAGTACTAAGCTCTCAGAAGTTTCCAGAGGGCCTTGAATGCCATCAGTAAAATTTCCATTCACATGGAGTATTAAGTGTACCAGTCTTGTTTTCTTTATCTGCTTTGTCACATTTCATTTGTCTGGTTTAAATGAGAAGAAATTTTGTACACTTCCACAATATGAATATAAAAGCTACAGGAAGATCCTGACTATGTTGTTCCTAAATGAAGAAGTTGAACTTCAGTGAATGTTATCTTTCATGTTCAGTTTTTTCATGTTATAGGATATAAGAGCACTTAGAAAATTCATCAGATATTTGCTCTTCTAGCCATATGTTCTTTATTCTTTAGTCCAGTTACCTGTGCAAATTCATTGCTCCAGTCTCATTTGATTGCATCTTCTGTTGTAGAAACCCATTTCATCAGCCTCCATTTCCACTGTCTTCATTGCTTGTAAGTTGCAATAAATATAATTTTCCCTGTCAGGCCTGGTGAAAGTGTTAGCTGTGGATGTAAATTAAGCACACAGCAATGCATGCATTTTTTATGCTAATTCTTAAATAAACAGGACAAGATTGTAGTGCTGTGCTGCACAATCCGCAGAAAAACAGCTATTGCACCAAATGTTGCAAGGCATAACTTCTGAGAGGTGTGTAGGAGTAAGTTTATAGACAGCTTGAAAAGTATGTGTTCTATAAATTTGGTTGTGAATTGCCATTTCGCCATAAATTAAGGCAGGAATTCCAAAAGAGAAATAAACCAAAAGCATCTGAGAAATTTCATATGAACTGTGGAGTTGAGCTTTAATTACTAGGAACCAAAGGGAGTTGAAGTTCAGGTTAAATGGCATTAAAAATGCTTAACAGTGCAAAAACGGAATTACAGAAATCTAAAAGTATCATGAGGAGATGTTGAAGTCCTAAATGGAGAAACATCTGAAAGGACATGACTGTAGAGCCTTACACAGGCTCCCACCTGCTTTTATACTGACTCAGTGGCACAACTGTGTGGAGACTACCTCTTGCTGAGGAGCGTTGGGGCATTCGTATTGCTCTCCCAGGTCCCTGTGCACCTGGCAGGGCCTGGGGAGCTGGAAAGTCCTTGACTGGGTGTAGACACTACAACTACCCAGCAACAACTGAAAACACCCATGTGTTATCAACGTTATTCTCATCCTAAATCCAAAGCACAGCACTATACCAGCAACTGGAAAGAAAATTAACTCTATATCTCCACCGAAACCAGGACAATCATCTAGTCCAAGCAGTGATGATTCAGTCTTACTACGCACTTTGGTGGAGCCCCTTCTGTTGAGGGCATGTATGTTACAAACAACTTGGGCAAGAAGCTTGACTGGGAAAGTCTGAACTTCTGAACCCAGTGCTAGTGATCCACTAACATCTGGCTGTTGGCACCATAAATGCACTGCAGTAGGAATGAAAAAAACACAGTACTCAGCAAAGGTTGTTTAAGCAGTCATTAGAATCGCAAATAAATATGGTGAAATATTTTCTTGCTAAAATATTTTTTGCAGTAATTGTGTATTTTATCTTTAACAGCTCAGTGTGTTCGTTACCTGTCTGATTTTTTATTCAGATTTAAACTGTAACAGCTTATTTAAAACTGCATTTATTATTTTTCTTATGCAGGCTGCATAAATGAGTGTCAATAGTAGCAGCATGGAAATGAATCAATATGTAATTGCATATATTTTGCTAGTGTCTGAATGGAAAACATTTCAGATGAAAAATTAATTCCACCTACTTGAAACGGGAAATCAAAAGTTGTGCTTTAGTCTTTGCCCTTTAAAAATATCTGCCAGTCAGCTTTTTTTTTTAATTTTCTTTTTTTATATTTCAGCTTTGCTGTGAAAATGAAAGCCACTGTTCTCTCTTTAAAATGAGATTATTTAAAGAAACAAGAATGAGGTCTGTGTTGGGAATATTTAATACCATACCTCAGGAAAACTTAATTTAATCTGCAAAGCATTGGTAAATAAGTTTATTTGGCGAATATATCTGAAAAGAATTTATCAAACAAAGAAATGGCAAATGCACCCATAAGGTATTTTGTGCTGTTGTCCAAGCCTCATGACTTCTGCATGTCTTCCTGCTTCTTGTGAAGGACAGGTAATTGCAGATGCAAGTTGTCATTCGAGTGCCTAAGGGTCCAGCTATGCACAAAAGTGTGAGGGAACAAGAATGTGCATACGTTCATATGTTCATACACAGCTTGTTCAGCTGCCAGTAAGTACAACTGCCTGCTAAAAAAACCCATGCTGGGAATATGAACTTGAAAAGATGTAATAGCAGAGCCCCTACAAATAATGGGGGAAATGACTTGATAAAAACATTCTTAATGCCAGATCCATCCCAACTTAATTAGCAACTCATGCACAGACTATCTGTGGTGTTCATTGGGAGATAAATGTTTTGGGTATAACAAGTTATATGTACCACAGTTTATTAAGCATCTTATGAATAGAAAGAAAAAAAATCTTGAAAGTAAAAGTCATTACAAGAATGTAAATCAAAAATGCTAGAAAGAAAGAGAAGAGCCCAGGTACAAGGTGATGGGGCAGATGGGATAGTGCCTTGTTTCTTACAGTTTCCACACGGCATCTTGATGCCTAGTTGCAGACAACCAAATGCCATGAGGGTGAAAAACACCTAAGAGAGACTAGTCAAGGCCACTTTGACATATGGGAGAGAGATAATACATCCATGTCTTTAGCTCCATGCTGGTCCTGGCAGCCATTTAGCAATAGCAAAAGGAGCGATAGGGTGCTGGGAAGGGTCTACAGGAACATGGCTATGAGGTGAACTGGGGAGTAGGGCTTGCATTATTTGTTTCGTAAATTACTTAAGATGCTGAAATGATTAGAGAAAAACATCATTGTTAAATGAAGTCTAGAGAACCACTTTCTATTTTAGACACTTTCACTAGTTGTTCCATTTCCTGATGTGAAATTACGAGTTTAACTGTTACCTTATTACAGTAAATTAATGTTTTTCTTTGTCTACAAATCTAGACTTGATGTCATGCAAACATAGGATATTCCATTCCTTTGTGTGTTGCAAACTCTGTGTAAATCCGTCCCTGTGTAATTTTCTGCAGAGCTCTTCTCCTCATTGGTGGCTAATAACTCTGTCCTCTTTGCAAGAAGCAAAAGATGTTTGAAGATGGAATCTAGCTCAAAGGACAAAGGATAATTAAGGTAATATTAATAATGACATAAAATTAATTAATAACTTAAATATCATTAATTGTCCTAGGCGTGTGAAGATGGATTCTGGCTCAGCACAAATGAAGGAAAACTGATTTTGTTTCCTGAGATTCCCAACTGAAAACAAAGGTTGTCCAAGGGACGACTCCGAAAGTCAGTTTTTGTTCTCACTGACAAACTTGCAAGTAGTGCATGACACAATGACATAATGAGTGTGTCAGAAAAGAGAAGCTACTGTTCAGCTGAAGACATGGAAACTTTGGAGTTCATTAATGTCTTTTTAATGTATTTCCACTGAAATGCTATCTGAGGCAGTTCCACTGAAAAGTAGGAGAAAACCAGATTGTCCTTTTTGCAGGAATTTTCAAAATATTAAAATTTGTTTTAAATTAAAACTGTCAGTTTTTGACACTTCCCACAAAAATAATTATGAAATATTTGGAAATCTGCTCAAGTGTTTCAGTTTAGTGATAACACTATAATGCTTTGAGTACCTTTTGCTTTTTAATACCATGACATTGTAAAATCAAATGTCATTTCAAGCTGAAAACTCAAACCTTGTGTTTTGAAAAGGATTGAAAGAACTAGATTGGCAGAATGTCCTGAGAGGGCTGATTTTTTTTCTTTTTCTATTTTTTTTTTTTTTGCAAAATGAAATTTCACTGCAAGTGATATGTGCCTACAGAAAGGTTCTGTTTTGTCAAAGCATTTTTTTCAGTGGAAAAAATATTCTGTAGGAAAATGTTTGACTGGTGCTAGTCCTCATGACTTGTTGATTAGCAAAACTTTAGGTGCTTAAATCTTATATAACCACTGCATAATGCATGATTTAAAGAAGATAAGACTTTACAATTTTTTAAGACTGACAGAATGAACTGCAGGGATAATAAGCTTAGCTTGAAAATGATAATTCTATTAACACACTGTATGCCAGTAATGGTTTTTGTTTGCTATTTCAGACTCGTATTTCTGGCCAGCCAGAAGGAATGGCTCTATTGCTTTCATTTTTGGTAGCTAATGGTATAGGTTAATTTTTCAAAAAGAAGCCTTAGCAGTTCCATTTGTGCCCATATGAATTCACATGGAAATCTGCATTTTGGGCATTTTTATGTGCTTTAACTGTACTTTGACAGCTATCTACCACAGCTTCAGCTGCAGCAGGCTGTATCCAGATAACTGCTGAAAGGAGCATGCCCTTTGTTTCTCTGTAACTGGGTAGTAGCATAGAAACTAATCAGCTTAACTAGCAAAAAAGAGGTTCAGATGTGAACTGGAAGAGACCAGTTTGGGAGTCTGTTGGATCATTGTCTTTGGACAGTATTACAGATAGTTCAGGACAGTGCCTATGAGGAAGGTATTGAGTAAAATGACTTACAGAGCATCATCCAGCACTATTTTTGTATGACTTTTTTGATTAGCATTACCTTATGGGGATACTCTGAAGTTTTTTAAAGTTATGCTAACAGCCTTCTTATCACACAAGGACTGATGGACTGAGCAGCAGAAGGTGCATCATGTTGCATGGTACCTGCTCTTTGGAACAGTTGGCTGCACAAAGGCATCAGTGTGCACTGTTCTTGTCTGTCCATCTCAAGACAGGCACAATTTCTGAGAAGAAAGTTGCTTTGACTATGCAAATTCTGTATTTTAACTGGGACAGTGTTCTTGCTCGGGTTTTAAATTAAGTGACTAGAATTGGACTGTGTGAAGGGAAGAAATTTTTTATGACAGAAAGGAATCCTTGCGAATCTCCTCAGCTAAAGATACTCAGAAATAAAATAAAAAGTTCTGTCAGCAAACTGGCATTGTCAGTTGCTGGCAGGAATGTGAAGAAATATATTCTTTACCTGATATGCTTTTACATCCTGTGCTGAACTGCATCTGTGAAAATGTAAAACAGTTTTTGTTTCCTTTGGTGAGGCTTCCTTACCAGATAGGTAGTGCCAGATACGTAGGGATACCTCATATACCTAATAATCAGTAAAGAAAATAGTAATTCACAGGTAATAGTGGCAGACGGTTTTAAGATTGTCAAAGCCTGAGGCTAGTGCCTGATGATAATGACTTACCTGAGACTGCAGTTCTGCCTTGCATTAAGCCTGATGCAGTGGTCGTTTCTGCTGCCTGGGAGTGTGACAAACTCTTGTCCAAAATGATGCCAGAACTTGGGCTCATTAACCTTGAGATCAAGCCAAAATCCTGTACTCTGGGGTATAACTGCCTTACACATTGGGTCAGAGGTGACTTGTCAATGTTGTTGGCAGGTAGCAGAGAGAATCAGTTTTGGAGCTGAAATGTTGCAAGCTCATAAATCTGAGAGGTCTTAACAACATTGCCTGGAAAGTAAAAATGAATAGAAGTGAGTTCTATTACAATTCATTTTCTTTGAGACAGCCTGTGAATAGCCATAAAATCTCTTAGCATATGCCCTTGTCCTGGATTTATGTGCAGAGAATATGAACTTAGAATCACAGAATCATAGAATGGTTTGGGTTGGAAGGGACCTCAAAGATCATCTAGTTCCAACTCCCCTGCCATGGGCAGGGACACCCTCCACTAGACCACATTGCCCAAAGCCCCATCCAACCTGGCCTTAAACACTTCCAGGGAGGGGGCCTCCACAACCTCTCTGGGCAACCTGTTCCAGTACCTCACCACCCTCACAGTAAAGAATTTCTTTCTAACATCTCATCTGAATCGACCCTCCTTCAGCTTAAGCCCATTACCCCTTGTCCTGTCACTACACTCCCTCATAAACAGTCCCTCACCAGCTTTCCTGTAGGCCCCTTCAGGTACTGGAAAGCTGCAATTAGATCTCCCCGGAGCCTTCTCTTCTCCAGGCTGAACAACCCCAACTCTCTCAGCCTGTCCTCATGGGAGAGGTGCTCCAGCCCTCTGATCAGCTTCGTGGCCCTCCTCTGGACTCACTCCAACAGCTCCATCTCTCTCTTGTGCTGGTGACCCCAGAGCTGGACACAGTACTCCAGGTGGGGTCTCACAAGAGCAGAGTAGAGGGGCAAGGGGCAGGATCACCTCCCTCGACCTGCTGGTCACGCTGCTTTTGATGCAGCCCAGGACATGGTTGGCTTTCTGGGCTGCAAGTGCACACTGCCGGCTCCTGTTGAGCTTCTCATCAATCAATACCCCCAAGTCCTTCTCCTCAGGGCTGCTTTCAATCCATTCCTTGCCCAGTCTATAGTTGTGCTTGGGATTGCGTCAACCCACGTGCAGGACCTTGCACTTGGCCTTGTTGAACTTCGTGCGGTTCACACAGGCCCACCTCTCAAGCCTGTCAAGGGCATCCCTTCCCTCCAGCGTGTCGACCACACCACACATCTTGGTGTTGTTGGCAAACTTGCTGAGGGTGCACTCGGTCCCACTGTCCATGTCACTGACAAAGATGTTAAACAGTGCCGGTCCCAGTACCAACCCCTGAGGGACGCCACTCGTCACTGATCTCCACTTGGACATTGAGCCGTTGACCACAACTCTTTGAGTGCGACCATCCAGCCAATTCCTTATCCACCAAGTGGTCCATCCATCGAATCCATGTCTCTCCAATTTAGAGACAAGGATGTTGTGCGGGACAGTGTCAAATGCCTTGCACAAGTCCAGGTAGATGATGTCAGCTGCCCTTCCCTTATCCACCAATGCTGTAACCCCATCATAGAAGGCCACCAAATTTGTCAGGCACGATTTGCCCTTAGTGAAGCCGTGTTGGCTGTCACCAATCACCTCCTTATTTTCCATGTGCTTGTCCTGTTTCAGTTTGTACTGTATTTCATTTGAAGGTAGGAGGAGATTTAGCCAGCCAAGTCAATGGGTATTCCCATTCACCCTTAGCATCCCAGGGTGCTTTCTGTACTAAGGTTGTAATGCTATGATTTGTTGGCGAAAACTTTGTGCCCTTTTCTGCTGTACAAAACTAAGACTGAGTGGCTGAATGTTGGCTTGGTACTTTTTAATCAACAGACCATTTCTGGAGGAAATGTTTGTGTAAACTTTATATGTGAACATGTCTTAAAATAAAGTCACTTTCAGGACTACACCTGTACTTTTTCACACTGGCCATAGATTTCTCTCCAGACCAATAAACTAAGAGTTCAGTTGAATGCCCACTGATAAAAGTAGAGAGACTCCCTTTGCCAATACCGAGACTTTGGCTTGGTTCCTTGACAGGGATTTTTTTAATAGATAATTATCACTTGATTATTTACTCTTTTCTGTATTGTGAAACAATTTGATGGACAAGCTGCTGTGTGAATACATATTATGATAATATTGAATACAAGTGAGCTCTGAGACTACAACAAAACAAAGCAAGACCGGAAGGCATACTGAAAAAAAGATTGCTTCTTACTTTAATGTAGATTTTTATGGTTTTGTGTTGAACAAAGATAGTTATATATATCTCAACTTCTGGAATAGGTAGAGGAGCCATCTGTAACTGAACTCCAGTAAATGCTTGGTTTAGATGGTGTCAAAGTCACCAGGTAAAGCATCAGAAATAATACTTTTCCAAGGAGCAGTTTAAAATTATCTATGGTGACTATACTACTTGATGCTTTGATTTCAGACAAGTCTTTTTAGTGCAGATTTGCCTTTAGGTTTTGAGGACACACAAGTCTACTATGAATTTTCCAGCTTCTGTGAATGGGAAATCCTGTGATCCCATAGAAAAACATGTGATGTGTGCAGCAGGCTCTTTGAGACAGTCTTGGAAGTTCTTGCTTGCACTTTAAATAAGGTCAAAGAGATTTTTTTAAATGAGAAGATCCCACCCAGGAAAACCCTTCAGCATGTGCAGAAACATTTCCCTACTCAGGAGAGTACTGAAGTGTGTAATTTATGTTAAGTAGATGTATTGGCAATGCCTGCTTCAGTAGGACATCAGGGTATGCTTGATATTAAGGAAATGACATAAGCATAGAATCATAAAATCATAGAATCATAGAATGGTTTGGGTTGGAAGGGACCTCAAAGATCATCTAGTTCCAACTCCCCTGCCATGGGCAGGGACACCCTCCACTAGACCACATTGCCCAAAGCCTCATCCAACCTGGTCTTAAACACTTCCAGGGAGGGGGCCTCCACAACCTCTCTGGGCAACCTGTGCCAGTGCCTCACCACTCTAACAGTAAAGAATTTCTTTCTAACATCTCATCTGAATCGACCCTCCTTCAGCTTAAGCCCATTACCCCTTGTCCTGTCACTACACTCCCTCATAAACAGTCCCTCACCAGCTTTCCTGTAGGCCCCCTTTCAGGTACTGGAAGTCCACAATTAGATCTCCCCGGAGCCGCCTTTTCTCCAGGCTGAACAATCCCAACTCTCTCAGCCTGTCCTCACAGGAGAGGTGCTCCAGCCCTCTGATCAGCTTCGTGGCCCTCCTCTGGACTTGCTCCAACAGCTCCATGTCTCTCCTGTACCGGTGACCCCAGAGCTGAATGCAGTATTGCAGGTGGGGTCTCACGAGAGCGGAGTAGAGGGGCAGGATCACCTCTCTTGACCTGTTGGTCACACCTCTTTTGATGCAGCATGTGTTCAGTAGGTCTGTTTTGATGTGAGACTTACGGAAGGACTTCAGGATTTGGTTTCATGTGAAGCCTGTCATTTTGGGAGAGCTGTGAAGAGCCTCTTTTTAAACACATTTGCAAACATGGAAGCCCAAGCCCATCCTGCTGAGCCTGAGGCACCTTACTGAGGGCTAACACAGGAGACTGGTCATCCTGGGGACCTTCCTAGTCAGCAGTGGTGGCATCCATTTGAGAGCTGACTCTCCCTTCAGAGGGTCTAACTCTCACAAAGTTGGGTGGCTGAATCTCACCCTTTGTAGCAGAAGTCAAATCACACCTAGTAAATGATCAACCCCTGTGCTGTTATAAAGGATAGCACAATGTGGTAGATCCTCACAGTAGAGCCTTCAATCAAGAAAATCAAGTATCTATTACCTGTTACAGCCCACTGTGTAGCCATGTCCCAGGGCTAAGATATTAAGAAGCAACAGCAATAAAGTCCCAAGGGGTTTACAATCTTATGAATGTGCTCAGTGACACATCCTGGGAGTTACTGAAAAGGCTGGAAACCAGAAGTTAATTATTTTTTGGAAAATCTCATGCTTCTCAAACCAAGCTCCCAGCTTCATAGGAAATGGCTCATGAATTTTACTTCCTCAAGGCTGGTATTACTGGCTAATTGTTTTTCAGTGCCAGTGACCTAATTACAAGCTTTTAGCAATAGGCCAGAAGATGGCACTAAACATGATAAGCCTACAATGCTTCTAGGCTATGCTATGTTTGCACCATCCCTTGCCTGCACATGTCAGTTGGCCAACATGCCCACAAGCCATGTTGCTGTATTAGCATGGTACTAACCACAGTTTGAAATGCATGGTCTCTCAGTAGGTCCTACTAGTCTGGGCTCTGTGCCTTTGCTAAATGTAGCTGTACAGCTTCTAGACAGCTTGGAGTGCAAGCAGCATTCGTTTGAGTGTGGACATAGCCTACCAAGACCATCACAATGGAGAAGTCTATAGGGCTGTATCCTACTGCTCTGTAGCAGGGGTGGACAGGTCAGCTGCTGTACCTACACGATGTGATGTAGAGTATGAGAGCATGAGAGTCCCTTTTAATTCTACTCTCACTATAAATCCACATCTGTGGACCTCTGTGAAATAATAGCAAGACTGTCAGAAAGTCCTGGAGGCTTAATGGGGATCTCTCAGGTTACAATTTTTTAGGATAAAGCACTTCTGAACTGAAGTGTTTTCCTTCATTCTACAAAAGAGAAATCTGACATTTCTCACTGTCCTGTACAGGAATATAGGATATAAAGCATCTACAAAATGGTTAAGCAAGAAAATCAGAAAGGGATCAACAGTAGACAGAGGAAAGAAGGAACACCTCCATGAGAAGTGGCAGGAGTTTCTCACTCCTGCTTACTGTGTAATCCTCCAGTCCACATGACAATTTGTCCTGATAGCCTGCAAAGTTGATGGCTGGTGTTTGAACCCTGCTGAAGAGTGAGCTGTTGATAGAAGGATTGAAATTGCAATCATTAAACATTAGATGACCTTATAGCAGCCTTACAGTACCTAAAGGGGCCTGCAAGAAAGTTGGAGAGGGAGTGTTGACAAGGACATGTAGTGATGGGGCAAGGGGCAACGGCTTTAAACTGAAAGAGAATACGCTTAGATTAGATTAGATATAAGGAAGAAATTCTTCAGTGTGAGGGTGGTGAGGCACTGGAACAGGTTGCCCAGAGAAGCTGTGGAGGCCCCCTCCCTGGAAGTGTTAAAGGCCAGGTTGGATGAGGCTTTGGGCAACCTGGTCTAGTGGAGGGTGTCCCTGCCCATGGCAGGGGAGTTGGAACTAGATGGTCTTTGAGGTCCCTTCCAACCTGAACCATTCTATGATTCATTCTATGAAATGAACAGATTTAGATGAGACAAACAGGTGCTGACAAACATTGCCACAACTCTTCCCTGGATTAAAACCAAGGATGAACACTAGGAAGCATGCAACGGCAATAGGAAATTATCCCATAGAGAAATAATACGGAATGTCTTAATTAAACTGTTAAAACTGACAAGTGAGAAAGAGATTAAGCTTGAAACTGGTTAATTAAATAGTGAATTGCTGTATTTTTAATAACTAAAGATGGGGAATGTTAAT
The DNA here is from genome assembly GCF_028858705.1 of Grus americana. Taxonomy (NCBI): domain Eukaryota; kingdom Metazoa; phylum Chordata; class Aves; order Gruiformes; family Gruidae; genus Grus; species Grus americana. The sequence goes on along the minus strand of NC_072852.1, from coordinate 188,086,811 downwards.
GAAAATATTGGCCTTTTAAGTGAATCTTTGACATTAATGAAAACATCCTAGCATGCAGAACAGCTTGTGTTCTAAAAAGCTCTTACAGATCATCTTCAAACGTTGCATCGTCCTCCTTTACCTTCACTCCTTTGCCTTTCTTTCCTTTCATTTGGCCATTTGATGTAATTTGTGTCATTCTTCTTTCTTGCTTCTTCCACTGGGTCCCTGTGGTTGGTTGTCCCATGAATCAGGTGTGCCCATGCTCCTCCGTGCATGGAAAGCAGAGCTTAGGACAAACGGCCTGGAAATTAGGGACTTGCCTCAGTATTGATTTACTGGTGTCAGCATCCATCACTGTGAATTTTGGTTTGTGCACTGGTGCTTTGGGGCATCTACTACTGAGTCACAAAGTAGAATTGTTTTCCTAGCTAAACTTTCTCAGTTTCAGTGTTTAGGTTGTTTCATTAATGGTGCAATAGATACTGACACTATTGCCTGAGCTGTCAGGATTTGGGCATTAGAGAAATTGGAGAAAGCATTCTCTAAGTTATTTTTTGTATTTTACCCCTTCTCAGTTGAAATATTAGTAATTTTCAATAACCTTTAGCAAATACTTACTCAGCATCTCTTAACTGTTTATTTCTAGGGTAGTAAATGCCTACATTTCCATTTGCAGTGTTTGTGCTCTCTCTCTACCTCATCTTTGAAAAATCTGCTAAGGCAACTTTGAAATATATCCTTCACAATATATTTTGAATGTCTTTTACTTTCAGTTTTACCTTCATTCTCTTTTCTATGCCTTTCCATCCTCTTAAAAAATAATAATTTCCCTACTCTTCCAGCTTGCAGATTGATTTGTTTTTCTTCCGAAACTGTCTGAGGGTTGTATAATGAAGCTCAAATGAATTCATTTCAAACCCTTCCATCATTCTCACTTCCCTTTGAAATCTTATGATTGTTGTATTCACTTCTAAAACATCTGAATTTAAGATGGAAGAAGGTTTCCAAACAGTAATTCATCTAAATGTGTCCTGCTTCATAATTTCTGTGTTCGTGCTTGTCTCTGCCTCATACAGTTTACGCAAGGGACAACTGGGTAATATATCTGGAAGCAGAAGACAGATTTTTTCTTCTCAAAAATTTAATATTGTACTCAGTACCTTCTGTACTTTCTGTAATACCTAAATTAACATTTAATTTAAATTACGCAGAAGCCAGTGAAATCTAGGAGTAAATGCCCTGCACTTGCTAAAACAATGACAATGCAAGTTATTTCTTTCTACTGTTGAGGCAATAAAAGTAATGATGGGTTATTTTGCAGTGCTTTGCAGATACAGAGCATATATAAAGTATTATAACTATTGTTTTCACTGTTTTGAATACAGATAACAAGTTGTCACTCTTCTTATTATCCTCCTTACTTTAAAAAAGAAAAGTATTTGTGGAAGATTATAAGCATTCTGAAATGCACATGCGAAAAGTTCACCCTCCCCCAGTTTTTGACTACAAATCTATAGAGCAAGGAAAAATGCCGAGTTTTGAAATGTAGTAGGAAAGAAAAAGTATGAAGGTGAAAAATTCACTTTTTACTGATGAACTCTTTTCTTTGTCTTCTAATTTCAGAAATAGCTCTGGAAGTCTGAAGACTTTCTTTTCAATCGGCAGTTCAACATCCTCCCAACAATGGGTATAAATGACATAGTGTCCTAGGAGAGATTTCTGTTGTTCAGAAGAGGCTCTTCAGCAGCCACCAAGCCTGAGCTGGCACCTCTCTGCCAAAACTGAACTTTCAAGCTTGGTGCAGCTGCCAGTGGAAAGGGACAGGATAAATTTATCAGGCCAGTAATGGGATTTGCAAATAAAGACCTTTAAAGTGAATTAGCCTATTAGGCAGGCAGTGGAGAATATGAAGTGCATCTTTAATTTATTACTTTGATATTATCTTTTGCTGAGCAGGAATGTATGTCTATGTCATATGTATTTCAGCAAGGTCTTCATCATGCATCCACTGGGAGGCTTCCAGTACTTTAATCTGAAGGCAGTTTGCTTGGTCCTTGACTATTATTAATGCTCTGGTTTATCAGAACTGTCAGAGTTTATCGTGTGTTTTCCTGGCAGTTCAGGAGTTTAGAAGAGAGCGGAATGATTACCCCATATCCCATAATGCTTCCTTGTTTTAGGAAAGCAGAAGCCTCTTTGATGTTTGTCATTCAGATGTGACCTCTGCATGAGCTGGGGTGGATCTGTGTGTGTGTGGTTTTATATATCCTCTTCCTTTACTTTGCCAGTGAGCTATATGCGATAAGACACAGTATACTGAGTGCAAGAGATGGAGCTTTGGGTCTTCACCGTACAGGTCTTCATCATCAGTCCCTTGCCCAGCAGCTGCCCACATATGTTAGGTATGAACAATGACAGGCCTGAGCTCTATGGGATGCCCCCAGATCCCTCCGTGCTTAGGGGATATGAACCATTATCTGCTTGCTTCCCTTTGAGATCACTTGGGAAGGGAAGAGCAGGATCAGCTAAATGAAACCTGGTCTTCTCCTTCCAGGCAGTTCAATCATCTTAGTAGACAGTGATGTAGGCTGCTGCCAGCGCTGATGGTGTTCACCATGCCAAGTTCAAGCTTAGCTGAAACCTGGAAAGTGGTGTGTTCAAGGCAATTTCCTCTTACTCAAGAGAACACTGTCTGCCAGAACATACAGCTAATGTGCATCACAACTTTACATCTATTTTTTCTAAAATACCCTCGTCTGCATCTACCTTCCATCCTTTACCCAAGAAAAAGTCACAGAGGAATCTTCCTTATAATTTGGGAACAAACACACCAATCCATCTGTCAGCAACTCTGACCAACACGACAGAACAGAAAGAACAGCATGAGGTGGAAGCAGCATAGCCAAAATAAGTGTTAGTCTAAAGGGCATGAGTGGTACATCCCCATAGAAACATTTTTATATCACTTGCCATCTGAAGCAAAGTGTGTTTTTTCTAAAAGCCAGTTGCTATTTTGCAAAACCGAGTGCTCATGATGTGAATTCCCATACACATTTTAGGTCTATCCATTGGCCAAAATAGGGTGATACACAGGCAGTCTGCACTGGCCCCCTTTTTATGAATTTTGTTGTAAATAGAATCATAGAATCACAGAATCACAGAATCATAGAATGGTTTGGGTTGGAAGAGACCTCAAAGACCATCTAGTTCCAACCCCCCTGCCATGGGCAGGGACACCCTCCACTAGACCAGGTTGTCCAAAGCCTCATCCAACCTGGCCTTAAACACTTCCAGGGAGGGGGCAGCCACAGCCTCTCTGGGCAACCTGTTCCAGTGCCTCACCACCCTCACACTGAAGAATTTCTTCCTTGTATCTAATCTAAGTGTACCCTCTTTCAGTTTAAAGCCATTACCCCTTGCCCCATCACTCCATGCCCTTGTCAACAGTCCCTCTCCAGCTTTCCTGTAGGCCCCTTCAGGTACTGGAAGGCTGCTCTAAAGTCTCCCCAGAGCCTTCTCTTCTGCAGGCTGAAAAAATAGGATTAAGATGTTCCAAAGTTGGATACCTGGCTCAGCCAGGTCTGAAAAATATTCAGCAGAATATCAGTATCCATGGAAATGGACTAAAGGAAGCTTGCAAGTCTTGTGGAAAAGCATTCAGAGAACAGACTAGCAGGCAGGAGGTCTGCAGTCTTTCAAAAGACTAACAGATCCTATGCAAGCTTTTGTGCTTTGCACATTGCTATTGTGCAGTAAGAAAACACACTGGGAAATATCTGAATGTGACATTCAAAGATGTTTTGCGTGAACTGGGATGTATACTGAGATTGCTAATGCCTAGAGACATCACAGAAGGTGATAACCCATAGGAAAATGCATGACAGTTGTACCCGATGGGTTTATGAGCTTCTGTCTAAGGAGCTTATTAGAGAACACACAAAGGGAAGCTGTGGCTTGGGCCTTTTGGAGTGAGGCAGCTGGATCCTGCTGGGCCTTTTTTGTCATCAATATGCAGTGGCATGCTGTGACATGCTCTTTGGTCTGGACACCCTGTTGGAATAGAAGACCGTACATGGCAGAGCCTGTTTTGAAAGGACACTTTGACTGAAAATATTGGAGTGAGCTGGGGTGGTGGGACAGGCAGAGTCTGGAACAGTCACTACAAATATTCATCCTTGGATGGAGGAGGACCTGGTGGTGATCCTGGTAGTAGAGCAAGTAGTGGCCTCTGAAATATGCATGCACTGGAAAGAGAAAGAAGCCAGTAGCTAATTTAAATCATTGACTCCTGGAGCTTTCCCAGTGGAAGGATGCTGGACAGCAGGGTATCTTTCCTCAATTTCACAATATTGATACTGTCGAAGATGGTTCCCAGTGGAGTCCACAGCAGGGTGCTGGTAACTATTTGACATGAACAGATATGCTACAATCTGGGAATCCCCAGGACCTCTGGGAACTCAAATGTAGGGACTCCATCTGTGAATTTCAAAACACAGACAATTATACAGAAAATAAATGGTAACAGCTTTATGACTGTAAACAAACTGCTTCCCCATTTTGTCTTATCAGGTAGCTATGGCTGTGATCTAAAGTGACACCAGTAAATTAACATAAAGGTAAGCCTGTAACTTCCAAGGCTTCCATTATTTTCTTTAAACTTTTGCTCCTAACCTGAGTCAGATCCTGCAAAACACCATCCTGACAGAAGAGTTCTGCTGGAGCAGTGCCATGCAGGGGACAAGGGAAGAAGCTGGGGTAGCTCCAAAGATGATGCAAAGCTCTGGGAAACCAGCCTTTAATTCTCCTGGGCATGAAACCACTGTATTTCTTGAACTTGCTGTTGGCTACATCGCAGGAGGAAATCTCATGTTGTTTTCTGGCTCAAAAGGGACAATGCCTTCCTCTGGTTAGGATAAAAAAGATTGCAGAATTGTCAGAGAAAAATGTGTGAGCTTCTGAGAACACACAACAAGCCCTGGTTTCCTCCGGGATGCAAAAACAAATGACATTTGTCCCTTAGCATCAGTGTGGCTGTCCACATGGAGGAGTCAAATATGTTGGAGATCCCACATTTCCCTTTTTCAGTGAAAAAATATGGCGGTCATGTCTTCTGCCCATTCACGTGGAACCAAACTGTGCTCTCTTCCTCTGAAGGGATGGGGACCGTCCCCATTGCCTTTTAGAGGCACACACTCTCCTTGTGAAGTCTGAATGTGCTGTGGGGGTGGATGGTACATGCTCTGAGCCTCTCAGAGCCCTTTGTGAAGAAATGTCTGCAGTTAACTTGGGTTTGGCTTAATTGAAGGTTCCAGCACAGCCACTGCTCTCCCAGGCTGGCTGCATTCAGTCCACAGGGATTTTGGAGAAGTTGTGAAGGGGAAGAACTTTTCATTAAACTAATTGGTCAAAAGATTTCCAGGTCCTCCCTGAAAATATTTGGCCTCCTTTCACAACAGAAATATCATGTCCTTTTCCTTCTCAGTGGCTCTATTTGTACAGCTCACCTAAGAAGTAGTTATTTACACTGCATTGCCACACAATTTACAACTCGCACCCAGCATTAGCTCTGACAGTGGTTGTCCTCAGCACTCATTTGAAAACTGATTCGGTCTGCCGCTTTTCCACCACGTGGGAGAAATGCCAAAGGGTGCCTTTCAGAGTGGAGTTAACAGGCTCAGAGCAACTTGCAACTGGAAAGGTAATGGCCAAAGGGGGTGCTCCAAAGGAACGATGTAAACGGAGAGCCAGTGTGAGGCCGGTAGAGATAGGAGGCTCTACAAATAGACACTACTACGTAGAGGTTGCAGACATGTAGCCTCCATTGGCTGAGGTGAGAGCCAGGTAGTAATTTTTTTCCTAGGCAGAAAGGGTGGAAAAGTGGGAGGAAGAGACAGTGAATGTGGTCAGTGACACTGGATGGACGTGGAGTCTGAGATGAGCTTTCTTACTTTTCTTAAAATTGCCAACTTTTCTCCTAGCTACTTGCCTTTATTTCTCCATTCTCCCTCATGCTTTATGTGTGTGTGTTAGATGTGTGTTAGGCTACATGCATGAACTGTAGACAACTCAAGTGGAATGAGAAGAATCCCACTTATGTATGTATGCCTTAAATTTAAAAAAACCCAACAAACCAGCTTCTGAAGTCCTTAACTGATAACTTGCACTATCAAAGCCCCTTTGTCTACACAAAGCAGCAGGTCCGTCAAGTGATGTCCCCTTCTTCTCCACTTAACTCCACAGCTTGGGGGTTACAAGACTCACTGGGCGGCACAGTCTCCCCCGCTGCCCAAGGAGTCCTGAGCCCTCTCTCCTCCCTGTGCACCAGCCCCATGCCAAACATCAAGCAGAGGGGTGGTGGGACACCTCAGAGCCATTGGGGTTTGCACAGCCCTGAGAAGACTGTGAGAAGGGGACGGGTTCCTTGGCTCTTCCACAGGCACCTCAGGACAAAAAATACTATAAAAACTTACTGGCAAAGGGAGTGCAGCCCAAATTTCACCTTGCCAAATACAAGACAAGCCAGTGAATCTATCCTCCCTGGTTCAGTGGAAATTTGAATGATTCCAGTTAAAAGGCTTCATAATTTAATTATGGTAAGTGATTAAACCCACAAACTGCTGGGGTGAACAAGGCCACTTACCTCACCTTCTGGGTTTTATGTGGGAAGAGCAGGCATAGAGAGACATGGGTGTCAATATGATGCGAATCCTGAATAGTGAAAATTGCAGCTGTTGAAAGCTGTCCCCCAAAAACTTGAACAGATGATGGCCCAAACCATGCTTGAGATGGGAGGGGAAGTCCACATCAGCACTGGGATAAGCAGGAAACATCAGTCGCTTTTCCCCAGACTTCTGTGATTCTGCAAATTCTCAGAAGACTTTTATGACTTTCATTGTTCAGATCAATTCAATGTTTTTTCCTCCTTTAAAGATAACCCTGGAATTCATAGTGAAAAGCAGTATTTAGTTCAGCCAGTGTCTTTTCCTCGCTGGCAAGAGTTGTCAAACATTATGAAAACAGATTTGGATTTACATTTTGTGGGACAAAGTGTAAGACAAGATCTTTCAATGCAATAAAAAAACAGGAAGAAAAGCGCAGGTGGAAAAACCATGTTCATCCTCTCTTCTGATGGTGGTTAGAAGTAGATGTTGGTAATCCTAGAGAAATGAGCATTTATTTTCTGGTCTACAGTCAGATTTTTTTGCTGAGTATTGGTGAAAATTTGACACTCTGAAGACTCACAACAGCATTTAAGTACCTCTGATGTTTATGGACTGTTCAGCAGTGCCTGTGGTGAGACTGGCACCTTGTAATCTGGTAAATCTGAAGATACATAAAACTAATAGACATTGAGCCCTTCAGCATAACAAGCATGCAGTTTCATCAAGCAATTCTGTAATTTCTAGATGAACTGCAGCAAACCTTTAGAGTAGTAAGTACAAATATTGCTACATAATGTTTATGTCTAATTTATGCATTCCTGGGACTGCATTTTTAAAAAAAATTAAATAGCAAATAGATTTTTTCCTTTCATGGAGAAATTTTCAGGACTAATGTTGCATTTTCCAGGTTAAATCCTTTTGGTAACTGCATTTTAAGAATTTTTCTCCATGCATTGCCAATTTCCATAATCCTATTTCCTTCAGTAGCAAAAACCACAATTAAAATTAATTAAATGAAAGATTTTCTACATTCAGATCAATGGTACTTTATATCCTTTTTAAAAACAGTTGTTAATACTGAAGTAATTTGAATTTAGCAAAAAACATATTCAAATGGACTGGTGCTCATGAACTTTTCATTCTTTGTGCTGGTTTAAATATCACCCTTATAATTTTACATACAATAGTTACAAATGAGATAATGCTGTATAGTAATATCTGAACATCCTTTTCAATATTTACATTTGCTTTCTTTTACTAACCCTGAAATTTCAGAGAACACTTTGTACCTCTTATCTCTGTTGTTGGCTGCTTATCTCTACATTTGCACATTTTCTGCTTCGGTGTTACAGATGAGGGAGTCAGCCTGAAAAGCCTGTGTATTGAAGACACACTCTTGCAGTGAACTTCTAACCTCCACAAACCACCAGGAAAATAATTGCCAGCTATGAATAAATAAAATGCTAAAATCCATACTGGAATCTGTCAAGACGGGTGATTGCAGTTAGGATCATAGAATCACAGAATGTTTTGGGTTGGAAGGGACCTTAAAGACCATCTAGTTCCAACCCCCCTGCCATGGGCAGGGACACCCTCCACTAGACCACGTTGCCCAAAGTCCCATCCAACCTGGCCTTTAACACTTCCGGGGAGGGGGCATCCATAACCTCTCTGGGCAACCTGTTCCAGTCTCACCACCCTCACAGTAAAGAATTTCTTCCTTATATCTAATCTAATCTAAGCATACTGTCTTTCAGTTTAAAGCCGTTACCCCTTGCCCCATCACTACATGCCCTTGTAAACAGCCACTCTCCAGCTTTCAACTGCATCCTAACTGCATATTTAAATACTCAAACAACTCACTCAGATTTCAGAAGCAGGTATGGGCACCTATTGACATTACCGACTGAAGCTACTGGAAGTAACTGGGGCATTTGTCTGGGGTATATCAGTGCTGTCTACAAAAAAGCATGACATTATCCAGTTGTACCCCACAAGACTGTACAACTGCAGTGCAAGGACACATCTGCCTGCCTCCTCTTTGTTGGCTTTTTGGTGGTCCCTGTAGTTGTTCTTTGGCAGCAGGTATGGACTCGGCGTCTTCCCCACACCTATCATCTTTGTGCAAGTGCTTCAGGAACAGTGACTCCGAAACAGCAACTGCACTTGCTTAATTTTTTAGGGGTATCCTAAAACAATGATCTGACTTAGATGATGCTAAATGAGATCGAGTTGATCCACAAGAGAATTTGGCATGGCAAATGTGACAAAAGAAAATAACTGATTTCAAAAGCATGAAAATTTCTCTTAAATACAATTACTTTGTAATTTCTTCCTATTTCCAATGGACAGAGGTAGGCAATCCCCAGGGTGAGCTAGGGTTTGTATGTGAGAGAAGCCGTTTGGCTGGGGATCTACCCTACCCACGTGTACCTCGGGATGAGGTGGTTCATTCTTTTGGAGATGTTTATTTTTCTCCATCAGTTACAGGGAGCCAAGGGTGAGTAGCTGAGATTTAGAGATCTCATTTTTAGCTACCAAAACCTGGATGATAAGTAATTTAATGTCTGTTTATTTCTTTATCACTGATAAAAGGCAGCCTTACAATAAAATTATCTTCTTCGCTGCATCTTCCTTTTTTGCCCATTCAGATCAAACATGTAGGCACTGTATTCCATACAGTTCTTTTATTAAACTTATTGTCAGAACTCATCTTATACTTTTAGCATAAAAAATATTCCTCTCATAAAAAGTCTTTGAGTGAAACACTGAATGCTGTAAAGCTCAGTGATAAGTTTTGTTTACCATTCTCCTTGAAATGCTGTTGATGAAAACTTGGGTAAAAATACCTCAGAACAGGAAATGCCACAGCAAAGTAGTAAATGCTGCAGAATGGGAAATGAATCTGCCTTGAATCTAGTGACAGAAACAGCTCTGAGCAAGGCATAGATGCAATTGTTTTGCATACCATTTCCCATCCAACCTCTTCTGTCACAGCCCTAGGAATGCCCACACCTCTGTGCACAGTGGCAGGTCTTTCCTCCCTAGTTTCTGCTCTCCTCTCATTTGTTGATGTCGTTAAGGTGTTTTATATACATGCATGCCCTTGGACCCCCAACTAGTTATTTAAGTATAGCCCTTATCATAATTACAGTAGGAGAAGTAGCTAGAGGAACACTTCCCTTCACATAAGTGTTGAGGATGTAAAACATCTTTGTTGTAAGAACTTTGGGTGCATCCCTGACCTACAGTGTCAAATGTGACTGACTGGCAGAGGGGTGACGGTTCAGTGAATCATTTAATGGCACACTTGGCTTTAAGCACCTGAATGTCCCACCAGAAACACTGTCATTATATAGGTCTAATAACTCAAGTCTGTGCATCAGTGCACTGGGGGGCTGGGGGAAATACAAAGCAACTCCACCGAGTTACTGAGTTATGTTGAGTATCACCGCTGGGACAGAGAATAGTCACAGGGAGTTTGGATATTGAGGTCAGTAGGAACAGTAAAAAGCAGCAAACTGCTTTGGAAAGAAAGGGTTTGACTTGCACTTCCACATGTGGACAGAATGAGCTATGGTTGGGAGGCTCCATAAATTACTTTGCCTTTGCATCCTATTCACTATATTGTGCAACTTTAATCTTATCTTTATGGCTCAAAGCTGTTTATTCCTATTGATTATCTCAGAAACCTGAAGACTCTTTCCAAGTTAGCTTTCTGTGCTCATTCTGCCTCTAGTCAGAGCCTCCTGGTATTCATCAGTGAGAGTTTGCTAAAGCAAACGAAAATCATGGTTGCAGTGAAAAGGGGGCAGACTGCACCCTGCAGAGGTCCAAGGAGGGGACCTCCTTTTCTGCAGCTCCCCATTTTTGCAAACAGAGATCCTAGCATCTCTTGTGGACTCTTGGAATTGCAGGCTGGTTTGGGGACAGAGGCAAAAGGGCGAGGACACATTGAACTTCTCTCCATGGTGTGTCAGGAGAAGCCATGTGGGCTGGAATGAGATCTCTGTTGCGGTTTCCTTTCTGTAACAAATCTCCTGTTGGCAGTGGGTTTCCAGGGAAGCCCTGGGAAATGGGAAGGGGTCTTCTGGCATGCAGAGAGCAGGGGTGTGGGATGACTTTGGATCTCTAAGGAGTATGCAGACAAAACCATCCTGCTGCAGCACTGCAAGCTTTTTGGAGGGGTGTGTTAATTGTAACATACCTCAATCAAAGAGTTCAGGTGTCTCAAAGAAAAAAAAAAAAATCCTATATGTAAGTCTGGGAGGTTTCTTTTCCAAATCTCCAGGACAGAATTTCCTCACAAAATATTAGTATTTTTTGTTTGGTTATTTTTCAGAGTTCAGTTTTGTGTGCTCTTGAACAAGTTCGACCTAGTTTCTGACAGTGAGCAGAAGAAGAAATAATTGGCAGAGAATTTTTTTGTTATATTTTCATCTTTCTTCTGCTTGAGAGTTTTCTTTGCACAAATTATAATATTAATAGGTCTATTCCTTGTAAGTCTCGATGAATGTGTGTGCAAATACATTTTACCCATTAGCACCTTCTGGACTAATTCTGACTACTAAATCAAGACTTTGCCATTAGGTTTGGGGGAAACTTGTCCTCAGTGAAGTAACTATTTTCAGAAAAAAATTATTTATAATATATTTAAAATATTTTTATATTTGAAAAAAAGATAATTTCTGGAAGTGCACAGCAATTCATACAAAATGCCTTGAAGATCAGTAACACAAGTTTGTGAATAAGACCATGATTAACATATTTTTTGTTTAACAAACACACTTTATTTGATTTGGAGTGACTCCTTATCTCTTATTCCTAGAACAAATACATGATTTGCCTTACAAGTAATATAGGTATTTTTGCCAGGAATTAGACATTAGCCTTACAGTCATAGGAATAGCAAAATAACAAAATACACCTTTAAGAAACATGCAGGTTTACAGTAAAATAGACTTAGCAAAACTACCCCCCCTCCACCTTCTTGAAAAGACACATCTTCTCTTACTCACCCACTAAAATAACTTACTGAGCGAATTGCTATTTTCTCTCTGAAAGTTATGGTCCTTTTGATTCATTGAAGTGCCTGGTACTGGTTGTTTTTTCTTTGTTGGTGGTTTTTTTTTTTTACTATATGTGTAAAATTTTGGAGACTGGCCAGATTCTCAGCCACTGTAAGGTAGCATAGGTCTTGCTAGAAGACAGCAGGGGAGAGATGTTTCTGAGGTGACAAATTGTGCTTTTAAGAAAAGGAAGACAAGGAACTTTATGGATAATATTTATTTAAGATGAAAAGGGAAAGTGTCTGTGGGCAAAGACCTCTGACAAAATGCATATTAGCTGTGCCTCATTTTCATCCATTCATTTTATAGCGTGCGTGGTCACTTCTGCAGGCTGAGATTGATCAGCTGAAATGGCAAATGTAGTGAAAGTACTCAGAAACATGCCTGGGGTGAAAAAAAGAAACATGGTAGATAATTTTGTTTGCTTGCTCTCTTTCTCCTAACAGAAGGGGAAAGTTAGAGGATATTGAAGGTGGTAGATCCTTTAAAAACAAAATAAACCAGACAATAAGCAGAGTGATTTGGATTATGAACTTTCAAAACCAGCAATGAAATGACAGCCCCAGGTTAAAGGCATTTTCGCCAAACATGTCAAAAATTGAAAACCTGAGGGTATCAGAGATTTTTAATGCCATTTTCATGGTGAAAGAGGCAGCAATGATGGTACCAGGAGTGGAATGACCAGCCTGGGGTGACATATTGTCCAGAGTTCGTTGAGGACTCCTGCAACGTGAGCAGTCAAGCTGAGTCAGACCCAAGGTTCACCTAGCTCAGTATCTCATTTCTGACAGGAGACAAAAGCAGATGTCTAGAGGAGACCATGTGGACAGTGCAACATATATGGCCTCCTGTGAGTGCTCTCCCAAACTCTAACCATTTGTGACTCAAAATGTGATCCTAAATCAGCTCTGCTCTCTCTGGAGTGGTCCCATGAGCAGGACTAAGAACATGACTGTGTTGTGTGGGTTTGAAGACTACAAGCATAAATATCAAAATATACCCGGGAAGAAAAAAGTTCTGTATTTCTTGCTGTTCATTGCAAGACTTCCCCTTACTCTTCTAGGGTCAGAAATTCTCTGTTGGCAGTCATTTACATGTGCACATGAGGTAATAAGTGGGGGATATACAATAAATGGTTGAACCTCATGAGTCAGTGGTCTAGCAAGTTTTGGTTTTTTTTTCTGATGGAGAAGACCCAGCTCTAATCTGCTTCTACAACCTTGCCATCCTGTAGAGAGTGAATTGTATGTCATTAGGTGCCACTGGCTTTGTCTCATCCATGAGGAATCTGGTTCACACATCCTGAGGCTGCTGTGTGATGTAGATTCACTTCAAAGCATGTTCCTGCTCCCAAATAAAATACTGAAATAGATACACACTGCTTTTGCTTGTGTTCCAAACAAGTTCTATCATCTGTAGTATGAGAAAAATTGCTGAGCATCCAGTATGGTGTTTTGCATACACTAACCATATCCAAGCAGGATGTTAATATAAGTAATATTATCTTGCTTTGAGTGTTCTGAAGGATTAATAAAATAATCAAATGCAATTTTGACTCTTCCCTTCCAGTCTTCCCGTTTCGGGTCATTGCATTTCTTGAAAGTTATAGATGCTAGATATTCTGAGGCAGAATACGCAAAACTCATAAAGGACATATCCAAGCTGAAGCTTAGAAATTTCAGTTGTGGCAATGACAGTGATGTACTTAGAAACATTGCCCATATTCAGTGAAAAATCTTTTACTTAAGTACAAATTAATTCATCTGGGAAAAGAAGGGATCTGAGAAAATGTGCTGACCTCATCTGAAATGAAAGGATAATTCAGCTTTTTTCTCTTGTAATTTTTAAAGACTTTTAGGCAGAAACTCTTTAGCCTCAGTCTTGACTGGACTTCTTACATTGGTTTAAGTTTCTTCGCTCTGTCCTGAAAAGTTTCTTTGCTTCCATTGCCCTGTCTTCTAACATCCATTCAGCCTGGACTGGGAGATTTCAAGGTAGATAGGTTTGAATTTGCAAAATTTTAAAACCACAATGAGCAGCAGGCTGAGAACCTACAAAATCAGGTCAGGGTTGGTTTAAGACTCCTGTAATGTGTGGGCAACCCCAAATTTCATCATTCTCAGGATAAAATTACCCCAGGTGGTAACTACTCCCTCATAATTCTGTCTCCACAACCAGCAGCAAAAGGCAGGAGATAAAGTGCCAACTCAGCACTCAGGGATGTTTCCCAGCTCTTGTGCATGGCTCTGAGGCAATATGGGGATTGATGAGAAAAGGTGATTTTATCAACTGTTCCAAAGGACCAGGCTAGCAGGAGAGAATTATGGCTGTGCTTTTGTGTACATCTATTCTCACTTGACTCAGTCGTAAACATCTCATTGTTAAAAAACAAATTCTAATTAAAAAAAAACCCAAGAAAGTCAAATAGCACAGTAAGAACATTAATCTACTACTTCCAAACTTCTGCTGTGTATCTACCAGCATTAAATTTTATCCACAATGGCTGTTTGAAGAGCTGCCCATTAATGTTATAAAAGATTGCTTAAGAAAAACTCAGCTGTTCTAAATGATATTGGATTTGATTTTTCAAAAGGAGCAGTGTTTGGGACAGGTAGCTGAACAGTGTTCTTGGTCCTAATTCAGAATCTAATCCTCTTCCTACTGAAGCTGTTACAGGTTTTTGCTGTTGACTTCAATGGAAAGAGGATCAGCCCTATTGGTTTTATGTGGGAATTGGCAAGAAGATTAAACAAAATCAGCATCACTGGTTTGAAGGATTTCATCACAAACATTTATTTCATCTCAACAAAGTAAAATAATTAAATGCATTTCCCTTTATAGTAATGGTAAGATATCTTCAAAAAACAAGCCAAGATAATAACTTTCAAAATCTTCCTGGATACTAAAAAGATTTGGGATCTATGTCACATTATGGTTTTTCTTGTCCCTTGACCTATAATGTCTCAGTGTTCCTCAAATGACAGTTACTTGGCTTTCACTCTGTTAACCTTACTGTCTTTTGCTAACACTCCTCCTTGGCTCTGCAGATACCAGCCACCTTTACTCTGAAATTATCTGCTTGATTAACATTATTAGCATGTTAAACTTAGAGCAGTTGGTTCCAGCCTGTGCTTTGCTTGAAGCTTGTGGCTCCTGCCTGGGACAGGAGAGGCAGCCTGAGTACTGACCTCTCTCTACAAATCCTATTTTGCTTCCAATATATGGTGGGCAGAAGCGTTCAACAGAGGCTGAAAGGCAGCTCCTTTCTGAATAAGCTCTTGTAGGGACATCAGAGAAGTCTGATTCTCCAGAGCCTTGTGGAACACATTTCCCCCGAACTCAGTGTGCTTCAGATGGCTGTGAGAAACCCAGCATTTGATCTTCTCCAGATAGCAGACTCCTAATACCATCCACAGCTCCTGGGCCATTCGTGTCCTCCTGCGCACGTGGTGCATTCCTGGAAAAGGGATGTTCCTGTGCGGTCATCGATGCATGGGACCACCACCCCTAAGTCAGGGGGAGCAGACAGCGCATGCAAAGGAAGCCTTGATCAACCTCTCTTTTTAGACTGTCTTACATGTGAGATCTCGTGTGGAGTCTATTCTATTGAGATTTTTATAGATATTATCACTTAGTATCTGAATGTCTTCCAATAGCACTTTATGCAATATGAAAAACATCTGTTTGTTTTCTCTTCCTTTCCGCACTTGGGGAATGGAAATGAATGCAGTGACGTGTCTTGTTCCAGAAGGGATTTTAAAGAAAAATAAACATATATTTACACATATGTATATAGAGAGAGATGTCAAAGCAACCTGCTTTGTTTTGGAAGAACCTTGTGCCAGGGTTGCAATGGTCTCTACCTACTGGGGTACTTCACTTAATTACCTGACTCAGCCCCCAGAGACACTGTCTTTCCTGCACGGACAAGCTGGCCCCCTTTCCTAGATAGCTGCATTTCTCCTTGAATATAATTGCCAGCCACAGCCTTCATCCTGAGAATTTTGGAAAGCATTTTTTTTCAGACCATCGAAGCCTCAGCAGACAAATCAAAAGCACTATTCTGAGTGAACAGAAATTGATTTGCTGATCAGTGTTGCTGAAGTGTAATGTGCAGTTGGTCTTGATGTATTATTACCTCAATGAAGTGTCCCTTTTGGGGAAAAAAAAGGTTATTTTCACTTCAGGCAACAGGATGGAGGAACCTTGTAGCATGGGGTGACATGGTCTGCCAGCTGACTTACCACCTCCTCTGCTTCTCAGCCAGCCACAACAGGATCTAGGAACACAGACCATTTATGATAACACTGGCATGAATCTGTCAGGAAAGAAGGCTTTTTTTGGCCTTTATTTCTTAGCTGTCTCAACAGATAGAACTGAAAAAGCCTAAGCATAATAGAGGAAGATGATGCTTGGAAAGACTGGACTTCACAAGGAAATCCTGGGGTTGTTTTGCTTGTTTATTTTAGTCTCATTCTGGTTTAACACACTTTTGGGCCAGCCTAGAGGAAGGTAGGTAGGGAAAATCTGGAGGGATCTTCTGGGGCTCCTGTAGCTTTCCACACCAAGCTGGAAGGGCTTAGCATCAATGAGGACAACACAAGCTCTCCTAATCTGCAGGATGAACTGATCACCGGGTGGGCACCTATCACAGAAAAAACACTGCTCCCCCATGTTAGACTCTTCACTGTCTTTCCTCTGCCCACCACTGGCATGGAAACGACGCTCAGGTTTGACGCCTGCTTACTCTTCTTTATCTTATCTGACCTTGCCGTAGTTTTTGGTTGATTTGGTGACAGGAAATGTCTGTATCTCATGGTGGGTAAAGCTGTGTCTCCCCTGCTTATTGCTGGTGTTGGGCTCACTTGGTCTAACCAGTTTACCAGGGACTGCATATGGCTGCTAAGAAGGATCACAGAGTCAGCCAGTCCTTCACATTTCTGCAAGGGAGGTGCAGGCTCAGTCTTCTGTGATCACCTATTAGTTGGCTCTCCATCAGAAGTAGTGCTCAGTCTACTATAATTTATTACATAATATTCACACCACTTCTCCTGAGAAGTGACCCATGTCAAATGGCCCAGGAGGATGAGAATAGATACCAGCCTTCTTTTCTTCATGGAGGAAGTTCAGTGACTGTGAGCTGATTTCATCTCCCAGTCCTGGTTTGAATCCAGATTATGCTGGGACTAGAGGACTAGCTTTGGTGAGGTGCATGTGTCAGCTGTCTTTGGCTGGTTTCTCTTCTGCTGTGCTGAGGAATAGGAGGTATTTAGTGAGAACCTGATACCCATGTGGCTTTCTTCAGTGCTGTTCTTTAGGTGATGCACTGTTCCCTGAAAACAGTGTAAACAGGTGTAAACCAGATGCTCCTAGAGAGTGTGTGACCATCTTTCACTTCTGGTATAGGCAGTCTGTCTAGTCCTTGCTTGTGCATCATGCCTTCTTACCGGAGTGAGCCTCAGTGAAGCACGAGGGTCAGGTGGGCAGTAGGTGAGGGGAGAACTTGGGTCTTGAGCATTCATTAGTTACAGACCGGTCATCAAAAAAGGCTTTTTTTCTGGAGCAATCGTATGGAAAATGAACTTAAAGTAAATGTAGCAATTCAACCTTGCCTCTCTTGTAGTGAAAGGAGAAAGCGCTCATCACTTCGTAGCTTGATTTAAAATTACTACCGTTACATGGTTTCCCATAAGGATAAAAAAGAATGTTCAATGTGTTTTGTTATTACAGTAAAGACAGTTTGTTGTCCTGAATACTAATTCAAGTCTTTTTAAAAAGGCATACCATATCACATATGTTTTGGCATTGAAAAGCATTAGCACAATTTTTTCAAAGGAGCACATATCTTACAGTCACTTTGCAAATTGGGTCTTTGAGGATAGATTCATTACAAAATAGAAAAAGCAAGTGTAAATTTGAAAGATTTGTATATATGCAATCATTTACATTTGCCTCAATTGCTATTACAAGAAGGATGCAAAGGTCAGATGAGAAAAATCAGCATCCCTTTGTTAAAGCGCTACTTTTTGTCATAGCGATCACTCCTCCTACAAATTTGACCCTATACTTATGGCCCAATTATGCTTCTAAAAAGGTGCTCTTTCATGAAAGAAAGATAGCATTTACTTTCTTTTTTCCTACTGGGAAAATGGGCCTGCAGTTTGAAAAGTAGAGCACTGAAACTATTTTAATGACCAGCTGTGTTTAGCTCCCTTGTCAAAGAGACATGTTTGGAAGAAGGCACATAACTTTCCTGCCCAGCCATGAAGCTCAACCATGAAAGAAAGAGTGATTATTTTCCACCAGTTTTTGTGAATATTAGGAAAAAAAAAAAAAAAGGGCTGAATGTGATTTGCACTCTGAAAAATCGTTCAAGTTTTTAAAAAGTTACTGTAAAAACCTAAGTCTCTGGTCATAATGCTGATGTCTGGCCACACTGTCATAAATGCAGTGAAATCACAGCACAGTGTGAGACTGTTGATCTTGAAGGATAGTGATGGCATGACACACTGTAATGCAGAGCTGTAGTTTCTCTTAACGAAACCTGTTTGCCAGGAATGAGAGGAAGCCTCATGGGAGCAATGATTTGGTTTGGAAATCTCAAGCTATTGTCTATAAACACCAGGAACTCAATTCAGTTATCTAAATGTCATTCGAGGCATCCAGGAATAGCCTGGCAGGGAGGGGACTCGTGAATAGGATGCAGGAGCTATGGGAGACCTGAGACCTTCTGGGCTAGCAGCTGATGACAAGGCAAAATATCCTTGGGCACATCAAATAACTTATGTGTCTGTATGGGCAATTGTATCTTTGTGTAGCTAGGGGATGGGCTGGACCTCCACCGTATTCACCAAGTGTCATCTTGGTGGGAATCATGTAATGGCTTTCTTTTGGGGACAAATTCATTCTCCCAGAACTGTCTGGATCACAGACACCTCTAAGATGCATTTGGCAGGCATGGCCCTCAAGGCTGTGTACCATGCAGGAAATGTAAGAGAAATACATAGGATATTTCTGAGATCTGCTCCTCGATAGTAGCTCGAGACAGATTGCCTTGCATTTTTCCACAAGTCAAGAGAGTTGATGATGTCCCAGGTGGTGTTACTGGCACAGATGGGCTAGGATTCCACTCTACTCTGTGGGTATATTAGTTCAGGTGTCCAAATGTAGATGTGACCTGTTATAGTTGGTGGAGGTTCAATTCCCTACATACAGTCACCTGGTGCTCTTTGAAATGCCCTTGGATATCTGAGACTTCTTCAAGGATCTAGAAGATATGACATGGGAACTACTGGAAGTGTGTGCCTTTCTGGAATGGTAGCTCCAGAAAGTGGCAGTCAAGTGGGATCCCAAAGGACATCTACATCTACAGCTACACCCTTAAGTGTGGGGAACTGGTCTGAGCTTGTAGGACAGCTTACAGGACAATCCATTTAATCTAAAGCAGATACATGTGTGGTCACTGGCTCACCAGACTCCACTGACTGCATTACTCTTACATCACAAGGTCAGTATGGATGTTAAACAGTACTTTGCCCATGGCTCTTCCCGCTTCTGCAGGAAATGTCTGGAGGTTATGGTACTGGAAAGAGTAAGGGGGTCCTGAAAAAGATAGGAAGGACTGGGCTCAGATAATGATGCTGCGCTCCATTAACTGAAGAAAGTTTAGTCCTCTTCCTCACTCAGGGTAGCAGATGCTTGTTCATCTGCCTGCTGAGCCTGCACTCCTACAGCTTGGAGACACAGACACAGATTGACATCTGAGGTTGTTCTGCAGCATGTGAGGGTTGTGTGTGAGGGTTATGTTTCACATGTGAAGAACTACACTAAAGAAACCAAGACACCCAAAGTGTCTGAAAGGAAGCTGAGGGAGCTCTTTCCCTTCAAGACGTTACTCCTTGAGTCACCTTCCTATTGAGAAATAAGCAGCACACACATCTATACAACTGCCCAGAGAAGAGGGAGATTTCTTCCCTCTATCATCTTCTGACATGGGCCTCTTTTCTTGCCAATGTGTAAAATCAGAAAGAGCTTGAGCACCTCACCAGCTGGCCCATTGAACAGAGATGGCTTTTGCACTTGAGAATGGGTCATCACCGAAATGATAGGATTTAAAATATTATTAAAGGCCAAATCAGTTCAAAGGCTTCTGAGATGAGAGTTTGAGTTTCCTAGAGAGAGGTAAAAAGCCTCTTCTATTAGGAAAATTGATTGTGGGCTTTCTTTTTTTTAGCTTGAAAGCTGCCCTATGATCCTTGAATAGCTTTCTACAATTTTTAGGAAAAATGGACGTGGCCTGTTTTTAGTTTCAAAGCTTATATCTATTCCATTTAGGAATCATATAGCTATTGTCTCAGTCTGTGTTTTCACCGCAAAAACAATGTAAACACCAATTCCAAAGCTTTTTTGAGAAAAGCTTTTTTCACTAGTAAATGACAACACCACTCAGAGTCTTAAATATTTTGCTTTATTTATCTGATCCTTTCCTTCAGTTTGGAACATGCATCTCCAAGGCACATAATGCATGGTGACTCGGTGTCATGTAGGGGACAGACAATGGCAAATGGATCTCCAATTAAATTCAATTGCTTTTCAAGGGCTGCTGCCCTAGTTTGAACAGAGTGCATCGGTAGAGTCTGAAATACTGCAAATGCATGTTTTTAGAACTGTGATTAATCTCAGTTAAAAGTTTTGACTCCTCTGCTCCCACCTCCCTTCCCTACGACGTCTCCCTGTGCCACAGAGCAATGGGCTCTGGCTGACTTGGAGCTGCCAATGGTAAGTGAAAGAGAGAGGGCAGCGTCCACCAATGACAGCAGCAAAATTCAGGGTGGCCATGGTTCAGTAGGAGGGTGCACCCTGTGTCTAAAGGGTTTCAGAGGGCCAGGAGGTGATATGGGGAGCATTAGTGGAGCTCTGGGAGGTGTGAGAAGAAAAAGGTGGAAGGTCCTTTGGGCAGGGCAGCTGAATCTCTCAGTATATTGCCTCCCTGACCTTCAAGCCATCTCCTTCCCACCTTGGCCTTCAGCCACTTCGGTATTGCTGAAGGGCTAGGACCTGTTCCTGGGTAACTTCACCCCAGAAGGGCTCATATTCTGTTACACTTGTCCCTTCAGTTCCCATGGCCCTCTGAGATGTGAAATGCCTTATGCCTCAGTCTCACACCTACCCCCTGCATGCATTGAACCCAGCCATGCTCTACCACTCTCTGCTCGCCTCCTCTGCTCCCCCTCTGCCCATGCTGGAAACCTAAGTTGGCTGGGGAGGACCTGCAAGGTCTCAGAACAGCTCCAGGACAAAATCAGGGAGAACAGAGCCAGAGTGACTAGCAATTGCTTGTCATCATGCAAGGCAGCCATATTCCCTGAACCAGCCTTCGCAGGGCCCTGCGTGGAGACTTGTCTATATGCTTTGCACGTTACTCCCTGCACAGGGTATTATAAAGCAAATGGACTGAGAGTGCCACACTTTCAGAAAAGCATGTTTTGTTTCACAGCTGATTGAATGAGATGGATACTTACCTTCTATGCACATGCCATGGTAGGACTTAGGTCCACAAATGATATTTCTAGTCCCTGGCTATGAATGCTCGTATGGTTCATTGCAAAGCAATAACTGGAGGGCTAGCTGTCAGTCCATTACTACACTGCTGTAGCAGAAATCAAAATCTCTCCAAAATATCAGCCCCTTTCAAAGTGATGCAAAGAAACGGCAAAGTTTTGCAGAATTTTCACTGCCTAATGCAAATACCACTAATTCTAAAAAATAAGCCAAGTCAAGCAAAATCTGGCCTCATGTAAAAAATGATTGTTCCGAACTGAAAAAGTGATTGTGTAAAATAAGATACAATCAAAATGCACTTTGCAAGGTAGGAAGTCACTCTGGCCTACTCTAGCAAAAGTTTTTATTCTCAGCCCTCCATATGATTGCAAAGTCAATAAAGTGCATAGAATGACAAACAGTTCTGGTTAGTCCTCTCTCAGCAACACTACTGAATCGTTGAACCCATGAAATATTTTATTGAAAGGCAAAGGGCTTTTGTCAGATTAGACTAATTCTCCATGGGAAATAATGCTGTTTGAGGAGCCAGAAGAGACAAGTTGGAGATCAAAGGAAATGCCTAATGAAGCAAGATGGCTAAAAAGTGACAAGAATCCATTAAACATCTGAAAGTGAACATCTGAACTTCATCCTGTAGAAACTGCACGTTGGAAGGTATACTTTCTAGTTCTCAAGAGGTGGCAACCTGCCACCAAACTGCAAAGATAAAGTGGGTAAGCAACTTAGAGGAGCAATTGCTCTAACTGCAGACACTACATTTGGCCCAATGTTTATTGCATGAAATCCTGAGAAAATTACTTTCCTTCTCTTCAGAATCAAAACTTAGTACAACTCCAGAGTTCAGAAAGATGAGAAGAAGTTTTGTGGCTGTTTAGTAGAACTGGGAAGGTTATAGGAGGAACCCAGGCAGGTTTGGCTCGGGCTTTTCTCCACATTGAGCAAGGACAGGGAGGCTGTTCGGTAGTCACACATATGACTTCTCTGTTTCTCATTGTGTAGCATGAATGGCATATGCTGGGATAATACTTTGTGGCTTATTTGCAAGTTTCTGTGCATAACCTCACTAAACATTGCCTAGTGATGTCAGAAATTAGTGGGACATCATGGAAAAGCTCCTTTCCTGGATTTTAGCTCATATCTTGCCTTACAGTATTTCCTGCCTCCTCCTCGTCAGATTTGGTTCTCCTCATCGTACATAGAATCATAGAATGGTTTGGGTTGGAAGGGACCTGTTGTGGTTTAGGCCCAGCCGGCAGCTGAGCGCCACGTGGCTGCTCACTCACCCCTCCCCCAGCAGGATGGGGAGGAGAAGTATAACAAAAGGCTTGGGTCGAGATAAGGACAGGGAGAGATCACTCACTAATTACCGTCACGAGCAAAACAGACTGAACGTAGAGAGGAGATTCATCTAATTTATTACCAAGCAAAACAGAGTAGAGGAATGAGAAAATACAATCAAGTCTTAAAACACCTCCCCCCACCCCTCCCATCTTCCCGGGCTCAACTTCACTCCCGGCTTCAACCTCCTCCCCCCTCAGCGGCACAAGGGGGCAGGGAATGGGGGTTGCGGTCAGTTCAGCACACATTGTCTCTGCCGCTTCTTTGTCCTCAGGGGGAGGACTCCTCTCATCGTTCCCCTGCTCCAGCATGGAGTCCCTCCCACGGGAGACAGTCCTTCATGAACTGCTCCAGCGTGGGTCTCTCCCACGGGGTGCAGACCTTCAGGAGCAAACTGCTCCAGCGTGGGGTCTCTCCCACAGGGTCACAAGTCCTGCCAGCAAACCTGCCCTGGCGTGGGCTCCCCTCTTCACAGGTCCACCGGTCCGGCCAGGAACTTGCTCCAGCGTGGGCTTCCCACGGGCCACAGCCTCCTTCAGGTGCCTCCACCTGCTCCGGCGTGGGGTCCTCCACGGGCTGCAGGTGGAATCTCTACACCCCCTCATCCTTCCTCCATGGGCTGCAGGGGAACAGCCTGCTTCACCATGGTCTTCACCACGGGCTGCAGGGGGATCTCTGCTCTGGTGTCTGGAGCTCCTCCTCCCCCTCCATCTGCACTGACCTTGGTGTCTGCAGAGTTTCTTACATCTTCTCACTCTCCAGTTGCAAAAGCTCTCCCAACTGTTTTGTTTTCCTTCTTAAATATGTTATCACAGAGGCGCTGATTGGCTTGGCCTTGGCCAGCGGCGGGTCCATCTTGGAGCTTGCTGGCATTGGCTCTATCAGACACAGGGGAAGCTTCTTGCAGCTTCTCACAGAAGCCACCCCTGTAGCCCCCCCGCTACCAAAACCTTGCCACGCAAACACAACACAGGACCTTAAAGATCATCTAGTTCCAACCTCCCCTGCTGCAGGCAGGGACACCCTCCACTAGACCACGTTGCCCAAAGCCTCATCCAACCTGGTCTTATTACATTATTACAAAGTCTCCAGAAAGGATGTCAAAATACCTGTAAATAGCTAACAAACTAGAAATATCACTTTATAGGAAAGAAACGAGATTTCAGAGATTGTGAGGTCATAGAGAGAGGATGAGGCAAAATTTTTGTACTGAATGCTGCTCATATTTTTCCACCTTATTCTCAGTAATATTTTCCCTTGGTTATTTTAAGATAGTGGTATTGTTCAGCTGGGAGAACTTGGATATAAATGTGAATTGGGATGAAGTTACTTGCCATACATGTTCATAATTCACAGAGATGAGCATTTGATATAGAGATTATCCATCTCCAGACTGGTTAGCCAGAGTTGAGGATTTCTATCATCTTGGTGAATGCAGTTGGAGTATGAGTTCAGCTCACTAGCTGTGCAATTCTGGCCAGCCTTCTTGGCTGGAGACAGGAGATGCGTTACCAGTTCCCTAATTTCTGCAATTGCTTGACTGCAACCTGTTATGTCCTGACAATTGTGTTTGCGTCCTTTCTTCATTTTGGATACATCTCATCATTAGACGTTCAGCAATGAGGCCAGAGGAATAGATTCGGATCGGTTATTGCTTTCATAAAAACAGAATGACATGTGCAATTACTTTTAGAGCATTTCCAGCACCTCTCATCTGTGTTACTTGGCTCTTTGTTAAATCTTTTCATGTGTAGGAGATGAAGCATGTCACATATCCAGAAAGCACTTTGTATTCTGCATTGACGGTGGCAGTGTTTATGGGTTGTACTTTTTCATAAATTATTTCCCAGATGCATTCTAACTTCCTCAAGTCTTTCACACCCAGTTTATGGGGCAGCATATCAGATTTTTCATCTCACATTTTAGTCAAAAACCTATCCATCAGTCATCATTGGACACACTGAACCAGATTTTACAGTGTGGCAGAGGAGTGCTCAGCACAAGGGGAAGGTTCATGAATCCATGCAGGCTGCTGACAATAGTTGCTTGACTTCACTGGCATGACCCCTGTGAGACCTACAGTGGAGAGAGAGAGACAGATGAGCAAACTCTACAGGTCTGCTGGAAGGGAGGGAGAGTTTTACAGAGGCTGCCTGAAGACAGAGAGCAGTGAACTCCTTGCTTAGGTGCTCTGAATCATGCTGTACGTAAGGGCTTACAATCAGGCAATGTCAATACCCTGGCATGGGAGTATGGAGGAGACACCAGAGCATGGAGGAGACACCAGAGTGGCCCCACAGCACCAGCAAAGCCTTAGTGTAAGGGAGACCTTGCAGAGTCTGGGTTGGGGGGGTTGGCTTTAGGCCAAATGTGCGTCTCTAAAGCCTTCGGGAGTAACCCGTGATTGTATCCCCTGTCTGTAAAAATATGGCCATCCTACCCTAAAATGTTTTAAGCAAAATAAAAAAAAATTAGCACTTTTTAATATGTGTTTCTTCATAGAATAGCCTAGGTTGGAATGGACCATCAGGGCCTGGATCACCAGGTGCAATCCGTTGTGGAAAAGGGAGCTTAGATGAGATCCAATTGCACCTTGAAAACCTCCAGTGATGGGGACTTTACCATGTCCCTGGGGAGACTGTTCCAGTAATTGATTCTTCTCACTATAAAAAATTTCTTTCTTTTATTGAGATGAAATGTCTCCCAGTGCAACTTGTACCCATTGCTCCTTGTCTTCTCCATGTGGCTCCTTGTGAAGAGAGAGCCTCTGTTTTCTTTGTAGCTGCCCTTTAAGTGCTGGAACACTGTGATGAGGTCCCCTGAGCCTTCTCTTCTCCAGGGAGAAGAGACCTAATTCCTTCAGTCTTTCTTCACAGGGCAGGTTCTCCAGCCCTTTGATCATCTTCATGGCCCTCTTTGAACCCCCTCTAGTTTATTTGCCTCTTTCTTGGGTTGTGGGGACCAGAACTGGACACAGTACTCCAGGTGTGACCTGATTACGTCTCTATCTTTGCTAGTAAAGCCCCTGCATTATTCCTTTCTTCCTGACTGGAACTTGTGTTTTTTGGAGTGAGTGTGTCTCAGATAGATACAAAGCATCAGGGCAAATTGCAGAAGTCGATGAAAGAATGTCCCAGCCTTGTGTAGTAACCTTTCACACAACACATTACTTTTAATTTCATGTCCCTGAGGGATTTCAGTAATTTATCTTAATAAATGTATAATTTACCAGTGAGATTTCTTTTTTCTCTTTAAGTTAACCTAAAGTAACTTGAAAAATTCATTGCTGAATCTAAACCTCAATGCTGAGCTGGATTTTTTTGAATTGATAATCAGAGAGTGGCTGAATAATGAGGATAATGGATAATTAGGAAAAGCATATGGCTTCCTGCAACTTCATTATTTGTGCCAGAAAATCATGGGCAAAAAGTGTTAGTACAATATATTCCCTGACCGCTGAGTAAGTGAAACATAGCTAAATCCTGTGCAGTGCTCAGACCGGATAAATTGTGGGAGTAGTAAAGAAAACCCCCACAAATGGCACTGATTCTAGTTCTTAGGAAATAGCAGTGAACTTTTCTTATTATTATCTACCACACCCACTCTCCAACAAAAAACCCAAGATCTGGCTAGTGATTCAGAACTCTTCATCATGACACTGGTTCCTCGTGTGCTGAACGTGTGTTGGATTTTGGTGGAGACATTCTGTGAGAGTGGGCGTCTCAAGTCGATGACTAGACACACAATAGGTAACAGTCAGGCTGTGAAGGACAAACACATAACTTGGTGTTAAAGTGACTAAAAATAGGAGGGATGGATGGAATTACTTGCATTTTCTCAGTAGATCTGAAATCTGCATTGTTGCAACATGTCAAAATGTCACGAGGTTCAGAAATACGAATTCTGCCCTCCATTAAGGCAGTGAGGATAACATCTCTGAGATCACCTTATTTATCCTCTTTAGGTCCCTGGACTGTTTATATGTTAAGGGAGTGCTTAAATCATGCTTAGTAACAAGATTCAGGGCACTGTATTTATTCTTATCTGCTCTTGGCCCTCTTAGCTCACCAGGTGACATGCTCGTGTGCTTCACTGCTAAGCAAATGTATAACATTTGTTATAAATCTTCCTAGAATGATCTGATTTTAGAAATGTTTATCAGTGGGGTTCCCATTTCTCCACTGTTATTTATCTGTGTGTTTACCATTTTCTCTTAAGCATTTTATTAACTATAGCTGTTGATCAATAGTAATTAGAGAAGGTTTCTGAGAAGTTACTATTAATGTTTGCTATTCTGTAGTCCTGGTTTCTCTTTGTGATGTTTGGTGTCAGTCTCTGATCACCTACAACATGCAGCTGATTGCGTTGGACTTTTCAAACATATGTTGATTTCTGCAAATATTGACCTTAAAGTTGTCTTTTGGAGAAGAGATTACAAATGAACCTATCAGTGCCATTCCTATACTATTTCTAATGGGAATCAGCTGCTCATTTTAATAATGATGTGCTGAGATACAGGCTACACTACAACTAATTTCAGTGTGATTGACTCTCCAGGGTGGATCAGAATATAGTGCCTGAGATTTGATAATGGAACATTTACCAAAGCTGTTTCTCCACCATATAGTCTCCTCAACCTGTGAAAAAGGTTTGGCAATATTTAACAGCTGTTTTTTATTCCCCATGAGCACAGTGATATGTGGTATGTTTGTCGTCCAGTTCTGTGTAAAGCAACACAGAGTTGACCAAAGCAGTGTATCAAGAATAAGGCTTAAGAACATCTGCATTTCTCCCTTTCCCTTTTAATTTTTTTTTTTTTTTTTAATAAGAAGATCCAGTAGTGAAGGACACCCAGCAGTTTTTCAGTCACATAAATGGACTTCAATGAAGCCTTTTATCCCTGATCTTCCAAGGTTTGTAACAAAATAAACTCAAAACTGAGTGATTCTTTTCCATTTGGAATAAATACTCAACTGTAATAGTAACAGGCCATTGGGCAGAACAAATAGCAATGATTGGGACCTAGGTACTTATAATTAGTATCCGGCTATATTTAACACAAGCTGGAAAACAACTTGCAAAAAAAATAAATTAACATTTTGGAATGAGTGCAAATTTCCGGTGGTGGAAAGGGCACATGATAAGTCTAGAATATCTACACACTGTATCTCCATTTCTGCCAAAACCGGATAATGAATTATATGTAGAAATGACAGAGGAAGACCTCTCCAGCTTGGTGGAAAACCTCACACTTTTCAGCATGAATGTAATTTTTGTCTTCCTCTTCTGTATTTTTTTTTTAAATCTAGTGATTTTCAAGAGCATCTGCTGTCTAAGGAAAATGAAAAACTGCAAAGAAATCTAAAAAATCGCATCTTAAATAAAGGAGAAAGAAATAGCTTATGGACACATGAATTAAGTGTGTTAAATAACACATGTTACTGAGCAATTTGAATAAAGTTAATCAACACACTTTGAGTATAAGCCCAACACAATTCACAACCCACAGCTGTGACTCAGAAGGAAAGTTCTCTATTAAAATGTCAGCCTTGTCATTTATTCCTTTTGCCATTTACTTAATTCTTTGAGGAAAACTTTGTTCATTAATGCTGTTCTTTATTCTTGGTAGCAATCGTGCTCTGGTGAACACTTCTATTTGCATTCAGTCCTGAAATCTGAACTCTCTTATGAGAAGTTTACATATGATCCTGTGCTGTGTGTAGTGTTTGACTCTGTGCAGTTTTGTGTGTGTACATAGCCACAGCACCACACAGCAAATAATTACCCAGTCAAGTCCGTACCACAATCAGGAAGAGGAGGAGAGCAGAAGACAATGGAATGAGCTTGGAGCTTACTTTCCTTCTAAGACAGTTTTCAGGAACACATACATTGAGGATTTGAACACTAAATATATGACAAGGCTGGAGAGGATCATATATTAACAGTGGAGTACACACTATGTTCAAATTGACCAAGGAACTGGTAATGATGAGACATAAAGCCAGGGAGAGAAAGTTACCAAAAATTGCCCTTTCCTCTTTCCAGGAGAAGCCTCTGATTGCACTGTGTCCTCCTGAAAAGCTGTACAGGGATTACTGAATCTTCACTACGGTTATTCATAGCAGAGGGGGTCCTCAGATCATTTTGCCATATTCTCAGAGAGCCAGAGAGGTTGGTGGTCCTGTGGTAGGCACAGATCGCTTAAGATCTATGGATATCAGAGGAAGACATTTGAACTGTTCCCTGCAGTAGTGAATTGCAGTAGAAAAGATATGGAGATTCTCACAGTATTATTTATTCCCAAACTTCCTTCCAAAGAAATTGCCATGGGCCTGGGTGGTATGAGCTACTGTACTTGGACATCTTTTGCATTTAAAGAATTATAAGAGTATGCTTTCTGGGAGGAATAAACACTGTGATTATGCTTCTGTTACCTGAATTTGACAAGAAATGTCATGCTCAAAGGTACAGTGCATTGTTTCTAAAAGTCTGATTGTGAGTGACGCCCACTAGTCACTTTTTACATGAGTAGATAATTGGAAATGTGCTCTTCTATCATCTCTGGTTGGGTCTCTCAGGAAATCTCTATTATCTCTCTTTTATGTCCTTCAGGGAGAATGGAGCTGCTTCTTTAATATGACCTCTCCAGCTTCCAGCCACTGTGATGAGCTACTTTGTGTTGTTTTACTGTGTGGATCACCTCTGCTCCAGTCCTCAGAGCTACTGGCAGAGTAAGGGGCTGCTCTGTGGGA
Organism: Grus americana; assembly: GCF_028858705.1. Classification (NCBI taxonomy): domain Eukaryota; kingdom Metazoa; phylum Chordata; class Aves; order Gruiformes; family Gruidae; genus Grus; species Grus americana. The sequence continues at coordinate 188,057,447 of NC_072852.1, read as the reverse complement.
GCAGTGGTTTCATAGTCCGTCCCATAATATTTTCCTGGGGCACACGACAGCTCTTGTAAATTAACATCACTCCACTGACTCCACTGTGAAGTGGACCTGAGGTGGTTGGCATCAGTCTGTCCTAGCCTCTGCATGCATCCTACACCGTGCCCTGGACCACTGTGCCCCTGGGGCTCCTTTATCTGCTTTCCTCCACTGTACATCCCCTCCTCCTTTGCTGCTGTCTTTCCCAGAGGCTGCCATCCCCTCTTCTCCATATTCTCCCATCCTGGACCACTGTTACCGCTATTTTACCTGCATCCTGGCCAGCTCTTAGCTCTGGTGGTGCCTGTGAAAAGCCCGTGATAAGTGGCATAGCCCGACCCAGCTGACTGCGCTGGGACATTGCAGAGGTTACCTCGCTCCCTGTCTCATCTGAGTATGAAAAGTGTCAATGTTTGGGAGCTGGGAGTTCATGACACCTGGGAAGTTAAGAGCAAGCTTCTCAGAGCACAGGCAAGAGAGCAGAGCTGACTCCGCTCCCTGTTCCTGTGAGGTTTCCACCGCTGCCGCCTGACAGCTGGGCTGTATGCTGCTTTCCTGTGGGGAGAACCACTCCTGGGAGACCTCACTTGCCCCTGCTTTGGTCCTGATTTACACCAAGTTGAAGGCTGTAGGTGTATGCATGTGAAAATGAGACTCAGATGCCTTAAAGTGAGGGCTGGGCAGTTTACACAGTACAGAAATGAAATTGTATTAATCTCCAGTTTCTTAAGGCCACCCTGCGTGCTGAGCTGGGTATCCTAATTTTGTAATTATACCTCACTGGTTTTGCGAGGTACACGTAAGCCGTGCTGTGTCAGCATGTACTGATAGCATTACAAGGTAACCCTCCAGAGGACAAACTCTAGGGAAGCAAACATACCTAATGTGTTTGTAGGATTACAATCAGTAGGACATTACTTTACACCTCAGTAGCAGTTTATAATCCGAACCAGGCACTCGCTTATATGTGAAAAACAATCTCTCACTTTGACTCCAAGAAATATCCCTGTGCTAACACTTTTTTAATGGATGTATCCTGTTCGATGGTCTTTTTGTTTGTTTGTTTGTTTGTTTTGTTTGTTTTGTTTTGTTTTTTTTTTTTTTAACAGAAAGGGCTGGTGAGAAGAAACACAGACTGACTTTCGTCTAACTGACTTCCAAAAATCTTCCTGCAGACTAATCTATATTTCATTAGATGAAGTACCTAAGAGGCTGTAGCCCTCTTGATTTATGAGCAAAAGTTTTATGAGAAATATGAACTGTATAATGTAGCCAATCCATCATTCAGAGATAAGTTTTAGTAACCCTAGCCAAAATCAAAATTCTCCTGGGCTGCTATCCAGTGATTATATGAGATAATTTTCCAGAGGTCTCAGAACACTACAACATGGGTAAATTGGCCTTTGGACCAAGTGCTACGCAAGAATGTGTAATTTCTTGAAAAAGGATCATTAATCTCAATTTTGACCTTAATTAATACCCTCCAAGGATGACAACACATTTTGGCTTGAGATTTGTGTACAGCAACAGAGAAGAAGAGAGGGACTTAAAAAGACCTGATGGAAGTCTTGTGTTCCTGCATGCAGTAGTTGGTCTAATAGATGAAGTCACTTCTCCCTAACCCTTTAAGATATTTAGACCACTATGGTTACAGCAGTACACTTGCTATTTCCAGATATGCGCAGATTGTAAGGGAGCTCATCCCATTGCTGAGGGATGAGTTAAGAGCCTAGATATGGGTTCAGGCTGAGATTGCCTCTGTCTACTGGACAGTGGCTGTTTGAGGCTGCTTATGCATCTGCTATGTGCAGCAGACAGAGCATGCGTCACGTTTTTTGGGCAGGCCTGTGAGGAGGACCACATTTGGGAAGGACAGATCTGTGCTGTGGGTCACAGTTGCAGTGATGATTTTGGGTCAAGGGGGTGGATTCAATTTTCAAACCTCCAATTCCATAGAGACTCTGTGCAGAAAAGGCAAAGCTATGACTTAGTAGCATTCCTGGTTTCAGCCCTTGCATCTCACCCGATGTACAGTTTTGTCCAGGGACACTTTCATGCAGGGTGCACAGCTGGAGCTGGAGCCCCAGACATCCCCTCTGTACATGGACCCTGAAATTGCTGGGCCACAGGGTGAGACTCTGACGTGCTCTCACTTTTCAGCACCGGAGACCTCATGTTTCTATATCACAGGCAAAAATGAAAGATGCCATTTTCCTCCCCTGCTTACTTCCAGCTCCGTGCCTAAGGCACCATCTTGAAAAGAAGAAAATAAAGGAATCTGCATGGTTTCATGGTGGTACCGTGGTCCATTGCTTCCCAGGGAAGGGAGAATTTACTCCCGTCCTTTATGGAAATGGCAAGGACTCTGCCCTCCAGCCTCTTCTAAAAGACTCAGGCAGTTGCCAGCCCCTGCCCCAAAGGGATCCCTTTGTGTAGGTGCCTGATGGGGATCCTGGCTTCATGTAGGTGCTGTGTCTGAAGGAGGGTGCTCCCTCCCCTTTGGAATTTCCTACTAGGTGATTTTGCACCCTGCCCCAAAACTTAGTGTGCTGACTACTGTGAATGCTGTTTTGAAGCACTGTGTTCTAGCTCTCCCTGGGCATGGCTTTTAGGCACCAAAATCCCTTTCATGGCTTTGGCCCAAAGTGCCTGTCCAGAGTTTCAAACAGGAGAAGTAAAACCTGTGATCATCATGCTGGAAGAAGAGTGAAAGACACTCCTGATTTTCAGTCCTACCTACAATATTG